>NC_090925.1:184759118-186009118 GCF_040938575.1 Ambystoma mexicanum | reverse complement strand
TTCCTTAACTTGATAATTGAACTGATGGTTGTAAATTGTCAACTCTGTTGGGATAGGCTTTAGTTTTTTTTTTTTAAATGGATCGAGAAGCCATTAATAATTTACTTTGTCCAGCCCTTTCAACTGGGGTTGTTGATACTGTTCTGGAAGTTGCTGAGGCTTATAATGACAGGCAGGCTCTGGGAAAGGGGTTTAGCTCACAAAAATAAAATCGGTTTTGTTTCAGAATGACAGGTGCAAAGAGGAATGACACTGGCAAATGATAATTCGTTTAGCAGGGCATAATTTAAACACAGGGACAAATTTGGGTTACTGCTCACAAGGAGATTAATTCTTTTGGGCAATACTTTAATGACTATAACAATTAACAAGAACACTGCGAAAAAGTTTCGTGGTTTTGAACGCCACTAATCCCGACCCTGTGAAATTCAATGGGGGAATTAATTGATTTACTTGCAAAGATACTAATGATTTACATAGACAAATGAGGGGTCTTTCAATGGGCATATGCTAACATACACAGGCAAACAAGAGATGACCGAACTAAACTGGCAATTGGGGTTTTCAATGAGGAAATATTGGTTGCACTGCTATGAAAATGAAGGGCTTATGCAATTTAAGGCTGGGGTTACTGCTACTTACAAAGCAAGCCTTTGTTTAAGTTTCAGGAAAGCCAGATGCGTCTCAGGACACGCTGGAAAGATAGGACAGGTCGTCTGGACACTCCACTCTCAAAGATGTCAAGATTCAGAAGCCTCTCTCCTTCCTCCTTTTTCTGTCTTCCCCGGTAGTTGTGTGCCTGACTGTCCTGAGTCCTAGTACAGTCCCCCTTATATAGCAGAAATGACATAACTAATTTTAGAATCTAGAGGGAGTACCCTGCAATAATCCCTGCCACTAGGATTGGACAGTTACCCTCTCTCTCTTTGCCCCCAGTCATGATTGGTTTAGGGGTTGGGAGCACCATCTGTCTTTTTCCATTTGTTATCATCCTCTGTTCTCCTTATAACTTTTTGGCAAAAATGAGTTATGTATCATAACTTAATAATTGTACTAGCCACTGCCATACTGAACATATTTTCTGTTTTAGCTGGTGATGGGGAATCATATAAGCCAACTGCCAAATCTGTACCATGTAGCATGGCCCTGTGTCACATTTTTGTTGTTTTCATAAAATGTACAACAGTAATAAATATGTAAGTTATCAAGCATATTCCTAATTTCATTTCCCACCTTTTCATCAACTCTCATATTCGTCACATGTTCAGATCAGCCAGAAACCTAATCCAACTGGCAATTACAGTTCTCAGAGTCACAAGTAGATGCATTTTATACCCATAAAACAGCCTGGAAATTACATAAAAACCGGCATAAAAGTGAAATTAATCCTCAGTCTGGTTGTTGCACAAAATGCCTAAAATGAAATCGTCTTTCAAATTAAATCATGAGTGTTTCTGTCAGCAAATTGGATGATGGCTGCTTCATCCCCCACAACCCTCTGTTCCCCTGGGTCAGCCTGTGACCAGAGATTTTTTATGAGCCTCTTTGAAGTTAGTGCAACAAGGATTCACACCTTTTAATCATGCTTTAGCCAAGAATCACCTTCTTTTTAAGTCCCTGCTTTCATACCAGCCAGTCTGCAGAAGAGGGAATTTTGACTCCTTCAGCAACATCACATTTTATTGCGGGGTTATTAGATGGGAGGTCTGACATCCAGCTGGAGTGGGGCTTTTCATTGTGAAGTTTCTGCACCCAACCGGAACAGGTTTTTCCAGAAGTAAGTGTCTCTTCAACTGTGACTGGAGTTCTGTGGGTGAAACATATCTACAATGCTTTTGTCAACCCAAAAATCCTGTTCTGCTTTCCTGACATTTTTCTGTGAGCAGTGATATCTTTTTCCATGGTCGTTTTTTAAAGCCATTTTTATTTGCAAATACATGTGCAGGCCGTTTTTGCTTCCAATGTTTAAAAATCCTGTTTTCCATGTCACAGGATTCTTTGATTCCTCCTTCCTTTGTGATTTAAACTGCTGCTTGCCCATTTATAATGCTAGGTAGACCCTTCTCCCCATGGTCCTTTAATTAATTTTTCATGAACAACAAAAGATAAAGCCAGGCTGTTTTTGTTGCAGTGTTTAAATTCCTGCCATTCATGTGACAGGAAAAGCAAAAGCCTGGCTGTTTTTGGTTGCAGTGTTTAAATGGCTGCTATTCATGTGAAAGGGACTTTTGTTTGGGGCCTTTAAATGCTCCCCACATGCCCACTGCTCTTCCATGACACTTTGTTGGGGAAGAGCAGGGCAGAGTGGGGTTTTCTTTGGCTTCACTTTCCTTCATCAGGGAGTATCCCCTTCTGTCTTTGAGTTGGGGGGTATGGCATGGCACCCCCTTTTCTTCCTTCTTTTGTGGAGTGGGCACTCCAGCCTCCCCTTCCATCTTTGATTTAGAGTGCGTGGCATGGCACCCCCTTTCTTCCTTTCCTGCCAGGATCCGGGGGTTCTCATCGGGCTCCGCTCTCAACTCCAGGCTGGATAAGAACAAGTTTCAGTACTTTTTACACACATTTTTCCTGGAAGATTTACAAGAATTTACAACGACAACCATCTATAGTTATAATGACCTTCTAGTTTCATAAACAATTTTTATCTTTTTGAAATTTTTCTTCATTTGTACAATAACACCAAGTAAATTACTCCCTATCATTTATATATATATATATATATATATATATATATATATATATATATATATATATATGTATTTGCAAATATATATATATATATATATAATGTGATTTTCTTCCTCCAGGATCCAGTTCCTTACCTTTACTCTTCGGAGGATTCTTGGCCTCTACCCACCCTCACTGGGTTCTTTAATCAGCCAAAAGTCCTTCTCTCTTAATTCTTAGGGGGATGGTGAATTGTCGGACCAGTCGTGGGGTGGCAACCTCTTCTCCAGTTTGAACTTCAACTGCATATGGCAGCAATTGAGCTGACCGAAATGCTTTTTTCAGGATTGTCAAAGCCCAGGGGATACCCCCTTGTCGGGACTTTGCAATGAATTAAGTCCAAATTTATTGCGAATCAATTGAGAATGTCACTGCCTGAGTGGAAGGCAGAGGGGACATCTCACACAACACCAGAATTATGCTCTATGCTTTTATTACCAATGGAAATTTTGAACACACATCTGCTAAACAGGAGATGTTTAGAGTTGGGAGTTTCCAGGCCCATTTCCCACTTATCAATCAACTTAAATGAGGGAATAGTCTGATCTTTTGGGAGTTTCCTGAATAACGCTTCACTGATGAAGCTTCTTACATTATTCAGGCATACTGTGGCGAGGACATGCTCCCTGCACCTCATTTTTACTGACTGGGGAGGAACAGCTGTTCGCCCTTTTTCTGAATATCAGCCATGATTTGAGCCGGTTTTTCATCACCTTTTATCATGGGATTTGGATTTCCTTCAAGTTGTGGATCAGTATAACATTTCAGGGTATTTCCTTCCATTGTGGAAAGCCACCAAGAACTGGAAAGAAGGGTGATTTTCAAAAATGAAAATGTTGAAGGGTTGCAATCACCAGTTTGTTCTCCTACAGCAATTACAGTTATGTGGGGGACTTCATTGCTCCTAAAGTGGAACTCAATTTTGTCAGACCGCTGATCAACCATATGGCATGTGCCATTTAAGCTTGCATAGTTTGTGCTCTGTTTTAATTTTATTGGCCGGTTAGTCTGTGTCCAGAGGACCTTGTTCACACAGTCTGTTAGGGGTGACAACCTCCAAAGGAGGTCATTCCCTAGGAGACAGGTTGTTCCCTCTGGAGTGATGACTATAACCGGTGTGTCACCTTGTGTCACCCAATTTTGATCTCCAGATCTGCAGTCCCCTCAATGGGAATGTCATGTCCGTCGAAGTTCTGGGGTTGTCCAGGAAGAAGTGTGAGGGGAATTTGGTGACTCTCCCCCTTGCTGAATTGATTTGATCAAATGCCTATTTGGATAGAAGGGTGGCTTGGGATCCAGTGTCCACCAGCGCTGAAAATGCACACTGGCATTGTACCTTAACAGGGGGATAAAACCTGCCTTCTTTCTCATCAAGGTGGCAAAGGAAATGTGCATTTTGGGCCAGCTGGGCTGTTTATTTCTTTATTTTGAACTCCGACAGTGTGGGATCTTGGGCAGTTTTCTGTATCGAGTTCGGGAATCTGTAAAAAAAAATTGGCATTCTGAGATTTGGGAAATTTGGGAATCCCCTTCTTCCCCTGATTTTGTGCTGTCCCCCTTTTCCTGGAGACAGTCACTTGAACCGGTTTGGGGGGAGGACCCCACATTGATTTCTGAGTCATTAGGGTGACATTTCTGGAGTTCAGGCATAGGTGGTTCTGGGTACGCTCCCATACTTACCAGTCTATGTTAGGTTCTATTGGGACCCATTTTTCTTTGGGAGAAATCTCCCCATCCTTGAAAGAGAAGACTTTCTTCCCAGTATTTTCCAGGGATTCTTCCCCTTCAAAGTGGAGGACGGGGACTTCCTCCACAAAATGGGTCTTCTTTGTCCCTTGGTTTCTCCTACTTACCCTCTGTTCCCTAGTTTGCAGCTTTTCGGGGGTAGGAGATTTGGGTTCATATTCAGAGGTTTCTAGGGGCTTTTCACAGGTGGGGACGGAAGCTTCCTCTAGGACTTTGCATGCCTCTTCCGCCAGAGCCTCTTCCTCTGGAACCTGTTGGTCGGGGGTTCTCTCCCCGTCATTGTTCCGGGGTGCCAGAGCCTGGGTTTGAGCTTTTCTGAGCAGCCATGTTCATTTGAGGGCTCTGCTGAGTGCTCAACATGCGAATCAGGCCTTGGATCAAGCCCTGGACCTGGTGCTCTAGTTGTGACACCTTCTCTGGTTGATATGGGGGTCTAGGATCAAATCTGTGCTGCTCTTGGGAAGGGTAACTGTCCTTCTCCCAGATTAGCTTGGGTATTGAGGGTTTCCCTGCTAGCCCTCCATATGGGGTCTCCATTATCCCTGATTTGGGGGTCTAGAATCGTGAAAGCAGTGTGAGAGAGAAGTATTATTCTGAAATTTGGGGTTTGGAGGGTACCTAGGCAAGAAACTTCAACTGGAGGCTGGAAGATTACTGCCCTCCTGAGGGATGTTTTGTGGGAAGTTTGGAGGGATATTTTGAGCAGAATGTTCGTGGGGCCGTACTTACCTGATTGGATCCCCCGCCCCCCTGAGCCAGGGGAGTCTATACATATCCCAAGACTGGTCTGTTCCCCTTATACCCTGGGCTGATGTAGGTGGCAGAGTCGGGTGACACATTTGTGGGATATCCTTCCTGGCTACTGCCTGGGACTGGTCAGAGGGTCTCCTCTGCCTCTCATTCAGTTTGTTAGCTGGAGACGTATTTTTAGGGCCCCCCATTTCTAGGTCCAAAATGGGGGTCTTCTTCACCTCTGCCACCTCGGCAGCAGCGGGGGTGTTGGTTGATTTGGGATTTTTGGAGGAATTCTTATTTTCCACAGGCTTTTGGAGCTTGCTCTATTACCCAGTCCAGGGTCCTTTCATTGTGGAAGTCTCTAACCAGTTGTGTCATTATATACTTAGGGAGGGCATGAAAATAGGTATTAATGAACTCCCTACTGTTTGTGCACACCCGTCTAGCGGTTTGGGCAAATGCCTGTTTTAATTCTTGTACAAACTCTCTCGTTGCTTGATCCTCTCTGCACTGCAGGTTGTAGCCTGCCTTGCGAGCCTCCTGGGGGTTCTGGTGCACCGAGAAGTGTTTCAGGAATGCCGCCTTGTAGGTAGACCACCTTGAATGATTCTTATTGTCCAGCCCAGCAAAGAAGCTGTAGTATTCTGAGGAGAATGTCCACTTGGCAAACTCCATAGAATTATGATAAATTTTGATGCCAAATGTCATCATCATGTGGTCATACAGCTGCAGACGCTCCCAGACTGAGTACTTGGCATTTTTGTGGTAAAGGGTCATGAAGTTTCTTCCTTACCTTTCCAGGTCCCCGGGGAGGTCATCACCAGGCTAGGAGGTAAAGGAGGTAATTATCTAATAGGAGATAGATAAAAATAAGTTTTAGGATTTTACAATGACAGTATTCCCGGAAGATTTACAACAGCGGAACAATGATTACCGTTACAATTTCTCGGTGATCTTTTCCTCGGATTTTGACAATAACATCAAACAAATTACTCTACAGAACCAGGACAGCAACTTGACTTTTAAAACAACTTATTTTTTTAATTTGTACAATAACATTAAGGAAAAATACTCCCTGTTATATAGATATACCTATGCATCTAAATACATCCCTCTGCTCTTTTCTTTTCCTTTCTTCTCATTCTTCCAATGGTTCCTCTTTTTGGTTTTCCTTTGGCTCATCAATCAGCTGCAAAGTGTGTCTGGGGTGACAACTTTTTAACTGATTGATGTGGACCCATTTCTCTTCTGACAGCTCTTCTTTGGGGATGCAGATTTTGTAGGCGACAGGTGAAATTTTGTCTACAATTTCAAAGGGGCCGTGGCAGGAGGGGAGGAATTTTCTCTGCGTAGTCTGGTTCCTCTGAAAATTGTACAAGTAGACCCTGTCTCCTACTTGGTATTCTTTTTTAGTTGTTTTTAAGTCATAGTGGGTTTTCATCCCCTTGGCTGATTTCTCCAGATTCCGGTGAGCATACGCAAAAGCATGCTGAAGGTGTTTGCTTAGATTCTCAACATATTCATGACTTGTGGAGGCGTTAATCAGTGTCTGTTCTTGTGTTCTATAGAGCAGATGCTGGTGTAGCACCATTTTTCATCCAGTCATTAGCTTAAATGGAGACATTTTCGTCGCAGAAGATGGTGTGGATCTGATGGTCATCAGGACAAGCAGTAATCGGATGTCTCAACTTGGCCTAGAATCTGCCACAAACTTCTTAAGAATGCTCACAATGGTTTTATTGTACCTCTCAACCCCCCCAATAGAGGATTGGTGGTATGCAATATGGAGTTTCCTTTTTACCCCAAGTATCTCCCACATCTTTGTCATCACTTGGCTGGTGGACTTCCTCAGTCTGACTCAATCCTTTGGGGAAGGCAGAAATGTGAGAAGATGTGGTTGATCATCAGGGCAGCTACTGTTTCTACCTTGCAATTTGGGGCCGGGAGACATTGCACCCATTTGGTAAACAAGCATGTTACTGTTAACATGTACTTGTTCCCCATAGAGGAGCGAATCACGGGCCTGATGAAGTCTACTTGTAAATCTGACCAAGGCAGTGTCATCCCCTCTTCTGGAGGGGAGCTCGGTGTGTGAGTGCACTTGGCTGAAATTGTGCACAGACAAGACAGCCCATCAAATATTGGTAGAGGTATTGCCCCATGTGTGGCTAGTATGCGACCTCACACAAGAGTTCTAAAATATTGTGAAACCCCCAATGACCGGCTGTGGCCGCGTCATGGGCGTGAATTAGCATCAGGCTTCGGAATGAGGTACCACCCACTGGACACATCCAAAGATGGATCTCCTTACCAACAAACCATCTTGGATTGGGAACATTTTGGGAAACTTCATCAACACCCGGAGACCCTCTTTCCCAATGTAATCGGTTTCTGTCCGAGGTAAAGTTCATGTGGTACTCAATGTGTTGGTAACATTTCCCAATAATCGGATCCCTTTTTGTGCTGTGATTAAATCAGCATGTGGAGTGTCCTTACTCCACTGGGCAGTTGAGAGCTCATTGTGAGCAAGTGTCTGGGACCTGGTGACAGCAGTGACCAGGATTTCCCCCAACAGGGACTCGATCTCAAGGAGACCCCTCTGGATGGCTCTGGTTTTGGCCAACTGATCAACCAGGTGGTTTCCAGTTTTGTCTGGTCCCTCTATCCTGGAATGACCCTTAATCTTTTTCCAATAGATGGTCATCCCATTAGAGGTGACCAGATCATCAATATTTTGTATGAGTTTGCCATGCTTGAGTGGTTTATTGTTTGCACAGAGCATGCCTTTGGTTTTCCAATTAATCAGGTGCTCCAAGAACCCATTCTGGACATAATCTGAATCAGTGATTATGACCAGTTTGTGGAGTCGTGTTGCATGGCAGTGAGGATGGCCTGGTGAACTGCCATCAACTCCACCAACTGACTACTGCGGGGACCGATCTTGTACCCAGCGGAGTGTTCCGGGGCATCATCCACCCAGGCATTCGGAACGCCAACCACCAGTTCCATTTCCCCGTTGTTGTCAACATGGTAGGAGCACATGTCCACATGCATCCCCTTGCACATGTCTTCTTCATAGACTTTCTGCAGGGAATTCAGGTACGCCTCCATGTTGTCTTGGGTTTTGAGACTTTTGTCCTCGAGACAGTTTTCCCAGGCAACATTATGCATTATTTTCACACAGGGTCTCCAAACTGACGCCCTGATGAAGGTGGGCCAATTGAGTGTAGTGACCGCCGAAACGTGAAGAGTTTGGTTTGCCATCAAACACCACGTAGTTTGCCATGAAACACCACATAGGCAAAGATATCTTTTACCCAAAGACCCAAACACAGGCCTAATATAGCCTCAAGATAAAAGAGGACAACTTGGGAAATCCTCGCACTAATAGCGAACATTTCATATATTGGAACAGTCCTGCTTATTGTTTCAAATTCAAGACTCTACGTTATTCACCCCGCAGGAAATGGATGCTTGGTGACATTTGGTACACTGGAAGACACTTTAACCAATGTGAACAATTAGGAATTTAAGTGTGTCATTTAATTGTTTTCCTTATGTTTCACAGTTTTGTTTATTGCATTTGATTTATGATGACTTAATTTGTTTCCTTTACTTTTGAGATTTCTCTCAGATGTTATTTTGTGATTCTGCATTGTTTTGTCAAAAAGCATTCATTGTTTACAGCACATGTTTATTAAACACCACACAAATGTTCATTGTATATTTTCTCATTTGCCCTCTCAGTTTAGATATACAAGAACTGAGTGTGTTCTATATTGAGCATTTTTCCTCCATCAGCTTTAATTGTCCACAGACATTTATAAATAAGGAGTCTGGACAATTGAAGACCAAATTAGACACCCGCAAAGAAAAGTGGGTTAGTCTCACAATCAGTTTCACTTTGTTTTGTTGTTGGGATACATCAATACTAGTATATACGTCATATTGAGGCCTTGTATCCCCACCGGTTATGGCCCCCTCCTATAACCTTAGTGTTTCTCTGTTACCAACATTATGCAAGTCAGCCAAACCTTGTGAGAGGGGTCTATTCTTGTTTTGGCCATATCTGACCTCCACAGGAAAGCCTTTCATGGACAGAATCCAGGATGTAATTCTGGAATTACTGTCACTTTGTCACTTTGTCACTTTGGAGGTATTGCAAAGGCTGATGCAGAGTCTCCACAATGATGTGCTCTGCCTGGATGAATGGTCGGTAATTTTTCAATGCCCACACCGTTTCCAGGAGTGCCTTCTCACAAATGTTGATTGTTTCCTCCACAGAGGATAAAGTCTTACGAGCATAGGAGATGACTTTATTGACCTTGTCATGCTCTTGGTATAATACTGATGTCAAGCATGTATTCGAGAACACCGTCTCCAAGAACAACTCCTTGTTTTTGACCGGGTAAGCTAGACAAGGCGCTTGTGAGAGGCTTCTTTTGAGTTGTTTCACTCCCTCAGCTTGTTTCTGACCCCACTCCCACTTAAACCACTTGATCCCCCCTTTAACAAATGGACCAGGGGTCTTGTGACCTCTGCGTAATCCTCAATGAACTTCCTACTGTAATTAGTCAGTCCAAGAAGGCTCCTTAGTTCACACAGAGTTGTGGGGTCTTTCAGTTTTAATAGTGCTTCCATTTTCTTTGCCTCGGGACAGAGACCCTCAGGGGTGATTTCATGTGCCAAGAAGTTTGCACGGGTCCTACACCACTGTGCTTTCTGGAAGGACAGTTTTGCCCTGGCAACCTTGAACTGGGTCAGAACATAGCGGATTTATGCTATGTGTTCCTCCACAGTTGAGCTTTTAATCAGGACATCATCCACATAGGCCAGGTTACCCCTTTCGCCCAAGTCGGGCATGGCCTTATGTAGAAAGATGTTGAATTCATTGCCAGAGTTTATGTATCGAAGGGAGTCCGGGTCCATGTGTACTGCTCCCCCCTGAAGGTGATAGCCAGCTTGTACTGGTCCTCCCTACTGACGGGTACTGTCCAGCATCCATTGGTCAGGTCAATGGCAGTGTACACCTTTGACCCCTGGATCTGGGCCAGTCCCTGGTCAATGTAGGGAAGAGGACATCGGGACATGTGGACCCATTTGTTCAGCTCCCTAAGGTCTGCGCAAAGTCTCCATTGGCCATTTGGTTTTTAAATCCCCAGTACCGGATTATTAAAGGTACTGTGGGCTGGACAAATTATCCCACAGGTTTGTTATGATTTCTGCAAGGGATTCCATAGACGTGGGTGGCAAGTGATATTGCCTCATGAATACAGGAGTCATTCCAGTAAGGGCAGGAAAAGTACACCAAGAAATTCCCCCCTTGTCAGGAGAAGATCTTTTCTGGCAGCATGTCATTGTCACAGTCATAGCAGTCATTGGGAATTGGTCCTATGATTTCATTCCTTAAGTCCATGGAAAAATGCTGGTCATCAACCGCCATTCCGATAAAGGTGTCTGCGCCCAGAGTGATACTCCCAGGGTCGCTGTTATCCACCAATATTGGAATGGTTTTGAGTTCTAAGTTAACTAATGGTTTCGAGTTCAACCCCAACCTCTGCTGTTGGAGATGGGCATTGAGAAGTACCTAAGCGTCCGGGTTTTGGAGTTTATGTCCTCTCTTAATTTTTAAGTAAAGTGGGAATTGAAGGGCCCATCATGGGATGGTGACCTCCTCTCCAATTTGAATTTCAACTGCATACGGTTGCAATTGAGCTGACTGGAATGCCTTTTCAAAATCATCAAAGCCCATAGGGCTGCCCCCTAATCGGGACCAGGCTTTGTAATGTCTGAGGTCCAAATTAATTGCGAACCGATTGAGAATGTCACTACCTAAGTAGAATGCGGAGGGAACATCTTGCACGACCCAACAATTGTGCTCCATGCTTTTATCACCTATGGAAATCTTTAGCATGCACCTGCTAGGCAGGGGCTGCTTGGAATTGGGAGTTTCCCGGCCCATTTCTCACTTATCAACCAATTCTAATGTGGGAATGGTCAGATCTTTTGGGAGATTCCTGAACAACACTTCGCTGATGAAGCTTTTTCCATTATTGAGGCATACTCTGAAGAGAACAGGCTCCTTCCGCTCATTTAACTGAATAGGGAGGAACAACTGTTCACCCAATTTCTGCACATCAGCCAAGCTTTGAGCTGGTTTTTTCATCACTTTTTACTGCAGGACTTTGATTTTCAAATTGTGGATCAGTATAAAATTCCAAGGAATTTCCTTCCAGTGTGGAATGCCAGTTGAAACTGGAAGGAAGGTTGATCTTCAGGAATGGAGAGGAGTTCCCATCACCAGCTTGTTGTCATACAGCAATTACTGTAATGTCAGGTATTCGATAGTTTTGAAAATGGAACTCGATTTGGTCAGATCGTTTTTCAACCATTTGGCATGTGCCATTTAAA
The DNA here is from genome assembly GCF_040938575.1 of Ambystoma mexicanum. Classification (NCBI taxonomy): domain Eukaryota; kingdom Metazoa; phylum Chordata; class Amphibia; order Caudata; family Ambystomatidae; genus Ambystoma; species Ambystoma mexicanum. Next base: position 185,997,499 of record NC_090925.1, on the reverse strand, counting down.
CTGACATAGTTGATGCTTTGTTTAAATTTTATTGGCTGGTTAGCCTGACTCCAGAGGACCTTGTTCACACAGTCTATCAGGGGAGACAACCTCTGAAGGAGGTCATTTTGTTTCACCTCCTGTCACCCAATTTTAATAGCCAGATTTGCAGTCCCCTCGACAGGAGTTTCATTCCCGTCGAAGTTCTGGAGTTGTCCAGGAAGAGGAGTCAGGGAGATCTGGTGTCTCTCCCCCTTCCTGAATTTAGCTGCTCAAATGCCCTTTTGGACAGAAGAGTGGCTTGGGATCTGGTGTCCACCAGCGTCAGAAATGCATATTGCCACTTGGACGGGGGCATAGAGCCTACCTTCTTTCTCCTTCAAGCGGCAAAGGAAATGGGCATTTTGGGCAAGCTGGTCGTTAGTTTCTTTATTTTGGACTCCGACACTGTGGTGTTTTGGACAGTTTTCTGTGTCGGAGTTCGGGAATCTGTAAAGAAAATTTGGCATCCTGAAATAGGTGGGCTTTTGGAATCCTCTTCTTCCCCTAGCTCTGTGCTGTCCCCCTTCACCTTGAGACAGTCATTAGAGCCGGAATGTGGGGAGGATCCCTCATTTATCGTTATGTTCTCTGGATGACATTTCTGGGGTTCAGGGATGGGCGATTGTGAATCAGTCCCCACACCAACCCAGTTTGGGTTATGGTCTTTTGGGACTCATTTTTCTTTGGGAGAATTCCCCCATCCTTGAAGGAGAAGACTTTCTTCCCCGAATCCTCCAAGGATTCTTCCCCTTCAAACTGTAGGACCCCGACTTCCTCCACAAACTGGGTCTTTTTGGTCTCTTTGGTTCTCCTACCCACCCTCTGTTCCTTGGGTTGCAGATTTTTGGGGGCAGGATATTTAAGTTCTGGTTCCCGGGTGTCTAGGGGCTTTTCACGGGAGAGGAAGGAAGCGTCCTCTAGGACTTTGCATCCCCCTTCCTCCGTGCCTCCCCCTCTGGAATCGGTTGGTTGTTGGGGTTCTCTCCCCGTCATTATTCCAGGGTGACAGAGCCTTGGTTTGAGTTATTCTGAGCTGCCATGTCCATCTGAGGGTTCTACTGAGCCCTAAACATGCGACTCAGATCTTGAGTTAGGTTCTGGACCTGGCGCTCCAGTTGGGACACCCGCTCCGGGTGGTAAGAGGGCCTTGAATCAACTCTGGGTTGCTCTCTGGAAGGGTAACTATACCTTTTCCCTGAGTAACATGGGTACTGGGGGTTTCCCTTGGCCTCCCCTCTCCTGGATTTGGTGATCTGGACTCCTGAAAGTGGGAAGAGTTGTCCTGGATGTTGGGGTTTTCAGGGTACCTGGGGAAGAAGCTTAAACCAGAATTCGGGAGATTACTGCCCTCCTGAAGGAAGTTTGGAGGGAAGTTTCCTGGGGCTGTACTCACCTAATTGGATCCCACCCCTGGGCCAGGGGAGTCCACACATACCCCAAGATGGGTTTGTCCTTGTACCTAGGGCTGATGTAATTGGCGGAGTAAGGGGGCACATTTATGGGGTATCCTATCTGACTACCACCTGTTTGTGATTGGTCAGAGGGTCACCTCTGCCTCTGATTTGGTTGGTTTTGTGAAGGTGTATTATTAGGCTTCCCCAAGTCCAAAATGGGGGAAACCTTCACCTCCGCCACCTTGGCAGCAGCGAGGGTGTTGGCTGGTTTGGGGTTTTTGATTGGATTTTTGTTTTCTACAGGCTGTTGGACCTCGTAGATCCGGGTAGCTTGCTCTATTACTCAGTCCAGGGTCCTATCATCATTGTAATCCCTTACCAAATGGGTCATGATGTACTTTGGGAGTGCATGAAAATAGGTATTTATACATTTCCTACTATTCGTTTGCACCCGCCTAGCAGTTTGCGCAAATGCCTGCTTTAGTTCCTGAACAAATTCTCTTAATGCCTGATCCTCTCCACACTGTAGATTGTAGGCTGCTTTGCGGGCCTCCTGGGGGTTTCTGTGCTTGGAGAAGTGCTTCAAGATGGTCGCCTTGTAGGTGGACCACCTTGAATGGTTCTGGTCTTCCAGTCATAGGAGCTCTCCTGTTCAGATCCATCGGCCATGATATTTTTTAACCTGAACAGGGATGCCCGTCCATCAGTCTCTGATGGGCGCTGACCTTTCAGCTCAATCATGCTATGCCTATTTAAGTCTGGTCTCCTCATAGTTTCTGGCTCAAGTGAACCTGTAGACATGAAGTGAGCAGTGTCTTGGCTATACAAGGTGGTAAATGGGTTTGAGGCCCTTGATACAGAGAGCATCATACTGTGATCAGAGGTTGCCCTGCCACGCTCTACTTGTTCGAGGTCCCTCAAGTTTTGATTCAACCTAGCACATTCTTTCTAACTTCCCCAGTTTCTTCTTCTCAGCCCTTACCTCCTGATATTAGGCCAACGCCTGAGCCTTTTGCTCTACTATGAGGGCTTGACTGAACTCTAGTGCCTTTTCGTGCACTACTACCTGGCTCTGGAGTCCCCGGTTCTCATCACACAGGGCCTCATTGTCTTGTTGTGCTTCTTGTATTGCCTGGGAACAACGAGACAATTGTTGATGCAGGAGATGCATATCCTGTTCCTGCGCATGTTTGGCCTCTAAGGCCTGCTCTAGATCAAGTTGTATTTGTCTCCTATGTCCCATTAATTTTTCGTACTCTGCTTTTAGGTCTGTCAGTTCCTGAAGATCAGACTCCCTTCTCTCCCGGTATGTCTTTAATTTGCACACTTCCTGGCCAGGGCATCTATTTCCTGATACAGGGTGCCCATCTGTTCAGTCAGGTCATCCCTCTGTTGTTTTATAGTGCTTAATTTCTGGCATTCCTGGTCAAATCCTGTTTGGGAATTAACTGCTTTAATAATTAACTTATTATTCTCCTTGTCCAATTTCTCAATCTGTTTTTGTAGAGCACCCATGTCTTCTAAACAGATTCTATTTTATGTTACTTGTTGGGTTCATTATGTTTGACTTTATTTCAGGGAATTAACCTTTTACTGGTACTCCTCTTTTAATGTAGCTAATTGGGCCTCCTTTTCTGAATTCTGAATCAGATCACCTCAGCCACCTCCTCCGAGGAGATGGGATCCTCCAGGGCGTCCATCTGTGGGTGGCGGGGTGACTTCGGGACTGATTGCAGGAACCCCGCGATTAGATTCACCTCCATGAGTTTCCCGGACATCACCTCCCTATGGTGTTCGGTCATAATGGCTAGCTTTTCGGAGTCCAGACAGCAGGGTCTCCCCTCTCGGTCCCGAAGGACTGTGATGGTATTCCTGGTGTGCAGTTTCTTCAGATTATGCACCAGCAGACGGTTGGCCTTATTGCTATTCAGGTAGTAATATTACTTTGTGAATGTTAAGGCTCGGGCCGTCTGGTCCGCCAGGTGCATTTCGAGGACTACTTTTGCTTTGCGGAGCTCACTCCATGATTTGGTCGACTGTCTCTTCTTATGAGTTGCTTCTTTCTCTGCCACTGTCCTTTCCTCTAGTCTCAGCTGGTGTCTGCGTTTGTGTGCTGCAGCGCAGTTCATAGCCACCCCCTGATGACCGGCTTCATGGCGTCCCATACAATTGCTTCTTTGGAGCCTTTGCCCGCGTTTTCTGTGAAATAGTTTTCCAGGGCCTCCGAGAGCTCCTGGCTGTCTGCTATATCCGTCAGGAGGTAGTCTTGCAGCTTCCAGGCCCTTTGTGGAGGATCCGGTAAACCCTCTGTTTGTAGTTGTGTGGCTGTCTGTGATGCAGGGGAACAGGATGCTCGAGAACAGGAGGAGGTCTATCCTCGAGAGACCTCTGTGGACATGTGAGAAAAAGGTGTAGTCCCTTGCTTTGTCGTTTGCCAATCTCCATGCATTGACCGTCCCCATCTTCCTCAGGAATCTCGCCAGTCCCAGTACTTTTGAAAAGTCTGAGCCGTTGGGCGGCAGCGACTTATCGATAGTGGGGTCCGGGGTAAGGTTAAAGTCCCCCCGATTAATAATTTCCCTTTGGCAAAGGTGGTGATCACTGGGCACTGGGAGCAACTTGTGTAAGAAGCGCTCCTGGGCCTCGTTCGGGCAGTAGATAGCCACGCTGGTGATAGGGAGTTCGACCAAGAGTCCCTTAATCAGCAGAAATCTGCCTTCGGGGTCACGTTTGACCGTGACCTTGGAGAGAGCGCCACCGCTTGGCTAAGCAGGATTGCGACCCCTCTCTTTTTCTTGCTGCAGGATGCAAAGTATCTCTTGGGGAATCTGTGGAACTTGATTCGCTGCTCGTCTGCAGCCAGGAGATGAGTTTCTTGCAGACATACTATGTCCGCCTCAAGTTGGGCCAGGCGATGTTCCACGGACTTTCTTTTCCTAGGGGAGTTCAGGCCCTGGCATTCCATGTGATCATGGTTAGGTTAGTGGTAGGTGGCCCCATTTCTGAGGATGTGGTTGCTGATCCTTATTGCTGCCTTCCTCCCTTCTCTGCCACTTTGTATGGGTAGATGTCATTATGACTGTCATCTGTGTTACTGGTGTTAGACCCCCCTCCGCTGCCCCCCCTCAACAAACAACAAAACTTGGTTCTCTGGACCAGCCTTCAACCAAAAGGGGGGGCTCCGGCTGGGCCAACACTGCCTTCTGAGATGTGGGCCAACTGACCTTTGCTGCTAGCAGGCGAGAACTGAATGTGTGCGACATTCGTAGGTTTACTTGCCTGAGATTCGCTCTGTAGTGGGGTCCACCGGTGGCGTTTGGACCAATAGGTGATGCTTTTCGGCCTCGGGGCTCTGTGGGGCACCTTAGCCATCTTTGCTGGGCTGTTTGCTTTTTTGTGGGGGGCCTCTGATCCTCCGGCACCTCCTCTCGACATGTGACCAGGCATGGTGGGAGTCCTTTCGTTCCTCCTGTTCGGAGGGTGGGTCTTCATTGTTGTTTCCCTCCACCCAACTGGGAACAATAACTTTTCTGCCTCAGGAGTGTTGCGTATGTGGCGGGTGCTCCCGTTCCAGGCGAAGATTAGTGCAGTGGGGAACCCCCAGTGGTATGAGACTCCTTTCTCCCTTAGCCATTCTGTGACTGGCTTCAGCGCCTTCCTCTTTGCCAACGTCGATGCCGCAAGGTCCAGAAATAGGGAAATAGAGGCATCTCTGAACAGGATACGGGGGTGTTTCTAGCTTCCAGCATGATTTCCTCCCTTTACCTTGTAGTAATGCAGGACATCAGGTGGGACCGAGGGATTGGGTCTGGCTCTGGTCCTGTGGACCCTATCGATCACCGGGGGGGTTGTCGCCCGGTAGAGTAAGGATGAAATGAAAGAGTACTCGCACGTAGCGCTCCACTCCAGGTCGGCATCCAGGACTGATGTGGGTATGCCCCTCAGACATATGTTATTGCGGCAGGAGCGGTTCTCTGCGTCCTCTTGCTTCAGCTCGAGGGCCTCGCATCTGTCCTCCAGCGCCGCCAGTCTGTCTGACCCCTTCTCGATTTCGTATTCTTGTTCACATAGGGTGTTCTCTGCTTCTGCCGTCCTAGTTTCCAGTTCCACCACTCTTGTGTCTAGCGCAGTGATTGTGCCTTTCACTTCCTCCATCCCTTTCTCCTTAGTTAATGCCGAGAGCAGTTCCTGAAGGTCCGCTTTTGTAACCGCTGCCGACTGGTCTCCCTGGGGTTGAGGCCCGTGACTATTTTCAGCACCTGTCTCCCCCATCTCCAGGTGTTTCCCTCTCCTAGATCTGTCTGTGGCTGGAGTGGATAAGAGGGTTGCTATGTCTGTTTGCTTGCTGGACTTTTCAGCCATGGTGGGATGGGTTGGGAGCCTGTTGAGGACTCGGCGCACTGTTGGCTTGGAATGCAGTACAAAGAGGAAGGGGGGAGTACGTCTCTGCCAGCTCCCGCCCCCACTGAAAGGTCACTGGCTCAGCTGTTGCAGGTGGTGTACGATGGAGCTCTAGGCCCAGGAGCCGCTCTCCGACCAGTGTTGACTGGATGTGTTTGCACTTCTGATGTGGGGGGGGGGATTGTGCGACCCCTGCCTGACGCTTGATGTGGTGGGACTGCCAACGGTTGATCACCTGCTAGGCGTCCGTGCTCTCCTCTGGATTGTGTACCTCTGCTCCCTTGGGACTCCACCAGACTAGTGCTAGGTTGAGCTCCCGAACCACTCCACCTCTGAGTTTCGGGTCCGGGCACTGGCTGTGTGTGCCCCAGAGGGTGGATCTTGTGGGGCTGATATCCCCGGTTGGCCTTTGCAGCTGTTGGTGTCTGCTGCTTGCCCTGCTGGCCCCGGTGGAGGGATGCGTAAACTTTACTCAGAGGTCCCAGTTCAGGCCCGGGAGACTGCCTCTGCTCTCACCGGGCTCCAACCCCTCTTGCCAGAGCTTTGTTGGGAAACTGCCCCTGGCTGACTTCTGCGGGGCCCAGGCTACCGCCTCTGTTCACCTCAGCTGTGGGTGGGGGGGTCAGCGCACCCACCTCTGGACTGGGCTCCTCTGTTGCAGTGTTGTGGGTTGATCCTCTGCTGGGGGGGAGCGGGCTCTGCTGCCAAGAGGGCCGTGGCGATGGGTTGTGCCCCTGCTCCACCCCCATACCGCTCCCAGGCCTGGGCCGTGTGAGGTTGCTGCCCCCAGCCGACTCCCGCAGGATCCGGCAGCTCCACCTCACCTCTCCCATCTGGAGTCCTGTGATGAGGCCTTACAAGGTAGAGCCTTGTCTGGGTTTCCCTGATGTGATATGATATGAAAAGATATGGCATTTGTAACGCGCCTATACACAAGTGTTTCAAGGCGCGACGAGGCAAGGAGGGGGAACAAAGGGAAGACAGACAACGATCCTACTAGGCCAGGTGTCATTCAGATCGCGCAAGTGCATGGGTGGAGGGAAGGGAAAAGTGCAAGGGGAGAGGGGGGGAAGTGCAGTACAGGGTAAGTAGAACAACAAATAAATACTACGGCCAGCTGGTGGCAAGTGCAAGGTAAGTGCAGACAAGTGCTGGGAAGGGGGGCTGAAGGGATACATAGACAGTCCAGCAGTGCAGGGGTTGCCAGGGAGGCAGTGCAAGTGGAGAGTGGCTGGGCCAAGGACCAAGATCGGTGAGAGTGGCCCAGTTGCAGATTTAGTGCAGTTTCAGTCAAGAATTTAGCAGGGGAGAGGGGGAGAGAAAGCAGAAGCAAAGAGGAAGGTTTTGAGGTGCTTCCGGAACGGAGATGGTTCTCCTCAAGTTTCAAGGAGGCACGAAGGCTGTTCCAGAGGGAGACCCCTGCCGCGAAGAGAGATCTACCCCAACTCGTTGCTTGGAGAAGCGGCTGACCCTGAGGGAGTTGGAGGCGGATGAGCGAAGAGCTTGAGAAGGAAGATATTTAGGAAGAGAGAGTTGAAGGTATTTAGGCCCCAGGCCCCAGAAGGCCTTGTGGACAATGCAGAGGGTTTTGAACTTAATCCTCGCAGCCACTGGGAGCCAGTGTAAGGATTTGATTTCAGTCCTGGAGAGATACGGTCCCTGGGCTTGAGGCCAAGGACAAGTCTCGCAGTCCTGTTCTGGATAAGTTGCAGAGGGCGGAGAGTAGAGGCTGGCAGATTAAGATAGAGGCTGTTACAGTAGTTCAGCTTTGAAAGAACCAGGGCTCGGGAGACAGTGAGCTTCTGGGGGAAGGAGAGGAAAGGAAGAATACCTCTGAGGAGGTGCAGCTGGTAGTGTGACTTCTTGGAGACGTCAGATATGTGAGGAGAGAAGGAGAGTGTGGAGTCGAGATGACCCTGAGGTTTTTTGCCTTGCAGGTAGGAGCAGGAAGAGGGCCAAGAGAGGCCGGACAGAGAGCTGCAGGGAAGGAGAGAGTGGGTGTGCCGATGAGTAGAATCTCAGTCTTACTGGCATTAATGCAGAGGTCATTGGCGGCACATCATCCCTGGATAGCAGACAGACAGTCAAAGATGAGGGAAGGAGAGGAGGAGGCCGAGGGTAGCCTAAAAATGAGCTGGGTATCATACGCATAGCACTGAAAGTTGGGGCAGAAAGCGGCGATGCAGTGGGCAAGGATGCCAGATACTGGTTGAACAGCTAGGGAGCGAGGTTAGATCCCTGGGGGACACCACAGGTAGAGAAAAAGATGTCAGAGAGGAAGGACCCCAGTTGGACCTGGGAGGGTCGATTGGAGAGGAAAGAGGTCAGCCACGCCAGAGCCTGAACAGTGATACCCAGGTTATCACGGAGACAGTTGAGCTTGATGGCATGGTTGACAGTATCAAAGGCAAAGGTTTCTCACGGATGTTCAGGAGAGCAGTTTCCGTGCTTCTGGCAGCTTTGAAGCCAGACTGATGGTCATGAAGACTACCAACAGATTCAGCATGGAGATTAAGCTGGGAGATGCCAGTTTCTCCAGGAGCTTGCCCAGGAAGGGAGTGATGGAGACTGGGTGATAGTTAGCCAGGCAGGAGGGGTCGGAGGAGGGTTTCTTAAGAAGAGAGTGCATAAGGGAGTGCCTAAGGGGGGATGGAAAGACTCCAGAGGTGAAGGAGTGGTTGCAAAAGTCAGCCAGGGCAGGAGCCAGGGAGTCGATGTGGTCCTTGATAGTTTTGGAGGAACAGGGGTGAACCTGTTTTGACGAGACTTTCATAGATCGGACTTGTCTGGAAACCTCGTCAGCGGAGAAAAGGGGAAAGGCAGAGAAGGAGGGAGGAGGGGTGGCTGCAGAAGGGCCAGATGAAGAGCAGGGAATAGAGGGAGGGAGGTGATGGGAGGAGAGTGAGGACAGGATGTCCTGAGTTTTAGAGATGAAGTGAGAGGCCAGTGCCATGCAGAGGGCCTGGGAGGGGACAGGAGAGGTAGAGATTGCAGCAGGGTTGGCCAGCTCCTTGCAGATTTTAAAGAGTTCGGCCGAATTGTTAGATGCCGCAGAGATGTGGGCTTGGATAAGGGCTCTCTTCTTGGTGAGAACGGACAGCCGGTATTGCCTTTGGAGCAGGCGGCAGGCCAGTTTGTCAGAGGATGAACATGAAGCACACCATTTCCTCTCTGCCACCCTACACTTGCGTTTTAGGGTGACGAGATTCGAGTCATACCAGGAGTTACATTTGGCTTTGTGCTTCAGGCGGATTCTCATGACAGGGGCAAGGATATCCAGAGTATCAGATATAGCAGAGTGGAGCGTGGAGCGGGCTGTGTCAGGGTGGGAGTCAGCCGAAGGGGGACGGGGCGAGAAGGTGGCAGCGAAAGCCTCAACTGACATGCGCTTCATGGGTCGGATGACCGAGAAGGAGGGTGGCAGTGATGAGGGTGGCTTTGCCTGTGGGGTAGGGAAGGTGAGGTGGGAGGATAGGAGAAAGTGATCACTCCAGGAAAGAGGAGTGGAGAGAGGGACGGAGAGGGGAAGGTCAGAAGTGATCAGAGCATCAAGGGTGTGCCCTGCCGAATGAGTCGGCCCAGACGGGAGAATAGAGAGTGAGAGAGAGTCACAGATGTCGTGAAAGAGTGCAGATGGGGGACAGGAGGCATCCAGGTGGATGTTGAAGTCTCCAAGAAAGAGGAGTTGAGTGGTAGAGGACAGGAGTGAGGAGGAGAGGTCCGCCCACTCGGAGAGGAAGGAGGAAATTTGACCAGGTGGCCAATAGATAGTAGCCACGGTAAGGGAATGGCTAGGAGAGAAAGAGAGTCGGCAGACAAGGCATTCAAAAGAGGAGTAGGTCTGCGTAGGAGTGACAGTGGCAGGAATCCACTCAGGGAAGATAAGGGCCACTGCCCGAATGATGAGCAGACACAGCCAAACAGGTAACAGCCTGCGTCACGATGCTCCCGCTTTAGCCTCTGGGCTCGGGCATGGGCATTGGCTCCACGGGGTGCTGTCCTCGGCGGGCCTCCAGGCGGCCTCTGCTGATGGCTGGGCCGTAGCGTAGATGGGTCAGACAGGACCGGAGCACAGCTGTCCCACTGCGGCTCCCAGACTTCGCGATTGCCGACCTCCCCAGCAGGGTGGGGGGCCTTGGAATCCCCACTCCAGCAGGCCGCTTCACTACTGCTATCACCTCCGGCTGCAGGATCCTCACTCGCCCCCCATTGGCCCTCTGCCTCGTCCGAGTTTCACCAGGCCGAGTGCCTCACACACGTCCCAAGTGGCATGGTCTCATCGGTGTGGCTGCGCCCTGCTCTGAGACCCGACGGGAGGCCGTTATGGGGCACAGGGGGGATGGCAACGCTATGCGCAGAGGAGCGCTGCTGGTCTGATGCTGCTGGGTTAAGGATGCATCAGGGGTCCACCATCTTGCTCTCCGCACCCTCCCCCGCTGCTTCCCCTCTCGGGTTGCGCAAAGTGCTTATTACAGCCACTTCCCAGCTCCAAAGGCGACCAGGGGCTGCCGTGGGAATTCCGCTTCACGAATCTTGGCAAGTCTGTGTTGAAAACTCAGTCTCCCTGGCGCATTACCAAAAGGCGCATGGCGTCAGCCAGGATCTCTTACAGAGACATGCCAACCGCCATGACTCCAAGCCACGCCCCCGCCAACTCCTCTTTTAACTGTTGGATGAGATTTCTCAACTCTGACTCAGAATTCTGGATCTCTTGCATTTTTTCTTCTACCTGCTTTAATTCACCCTGGGTTTGATTTAAGAGGCCAGACTGGTTTTGTACAAAGGTTATGCTTTCTTGGTATTTTTCTTCCATAACCACCATGTGGCGGTATATGTAGGCAGCAAGTCCGACCATTTTAAGCTGTTCCTCTTTGATATACTGAGTCATGTAAAACTCAGTCAGGGCTTGATGTGCAGGCCACTGTCCTGCCACACATCCATGTTCATGGAGGTGACCTGTTGCATCATGCCGGATAGCCAGGCTTCCTGTTCCTGCTTTGCCCATTCCCCGTTGATGAATAGTTTGGACAGAAGGTGCTACCTATCCATGTTAATCTCAATGGTTCTCTTTATGAAAAGTGTTCTTTCTTTATTTAATGATTTATGCAAGGAAAAATCTGTACTCTACTTTTGTTTAGTTTAGGGCTGAGTTTACTTTATTTTGAAACACACAGGCCTGATACCTAGGGTATAGGTTTGGGATGGTGCTTTTACAGTGTAACACAGTTTCTAGCCACTAAAAGTATCACTACCTTCAGTGGATTAGCCTGCTGTGTTAAGCTGTCACGGGTGGAAACACTTATCTCAATCACAGCACGGGCCCCCAACGTGTAAGGGTTTTAGAACACTGCACACTCCAGCCAGGGACTCTTTCCACTGGCAATGAATGTGGCGCACAAAAAAAACTGCTTTTATCTTTATTGATTCTCGGATTCTACTTTGAGAAGGCACCCAACCGGTCTCACACCCACCTTAACAAATACCCTGTGTCGCAATGGACTATGAACCAGGCCAGTATGGAACAATGAAATATTTATTAATTTTTAGAATTCAATGAAAATCAAGAAAATCAAAATTAGGGCCGTTGCCACCACTGTGTGGCAGTATACATGCAAAAATCCCACAATACAGTTACTTCACACTCCTAACATAAGATACATACACCTTTAATAGAAATGGAAACAAAATCACTTTTCTTTACAATCACAGATAGCACACAGGTTAATCACTCCCCCTGCAACACATCCCCAAACACCTGCTGACTAAATTCTTTGTGGATGGAAAGCAGTAGCAAGGAGTCAGCAGGAGGAGGGAAAAATCGAAATGAGAATCCAGCCCACCACCCCAAGATGGGAAGCCAGAAACAAAATAAAAACCTTCAAAAGGAGAAAAATAGCATACTTATTTTTATGTGTTACTTGTATCTCAGTTTACAATTGTGGTAGGATAGCTAGGACAGAAATTCGTGTGGCTGCACTTAAGAGACAAGGTGGATTACAGACTATTGAGGAGGGCACCAAAGCAACATGAACACAGGTGAGAAAATCGATTTTGGAGGTAAACAATGCACAAGAAAACACACGTGGCAGAATTGCAATTCTTATTTTACACAGGATTTAAAATGACAAGCAGCTAAGAAAAGGGGCTTAGCTGTCAAAATCGAAAATCGTTTTTTGGGGATGAGAAACAAAGGCGCATAACAAGTAGGATTCCGAGGGAAAATGATTACTCTTAATAGGATGATGGTGTGGGTTTTTCTATGGAAAAATGCAGATCGGATTTTAAAGAAAAGCGATAAACACGGGCAAATCCGGTTTTGTTAGCACAATAACTACTTCTACTGACACTATATTTTAAGGCCTATAATTATTAAAGAAAGGCACTTGACATGAGGTGGTTGAGTTCGAATTGCAACTAGCTCACTGTGAATCTCTTTATAGGGGAATTAATTGATTTATTTCAAATGATGTTAGGGACTTACACAGATAACTGGAATAATTATTAAAGGAATACGCTAACAGATATAGACTAACACAAATTCTTCTGAGGAAAGGTGAACAGATGATACTGGCAATTTGGGAATTGGCTAGGGTTTTTATGGGATTTTAATAGGATTTGAATAAGATGCAAATTTAAAAGAGTGGGAAATGCAGTTTTTGGGTACTGGGTGATGTGATACTTACAAGGTAAGCTTGAGTTTGGTAATTTTGACAGCCTGCAAGGTCTCTGGACAGCAGGGCCAAGGAACTGGTCACTGGGACAGCGGGGTCAAGAAATCTGGTCACTGGGTCAGCTGGACTCTCCAGAAGGGGATCAGCTGGGAAAGGTCTGGTCACTGTGGACAGCTGAATAGGCCAGCTGGGCAAGGGGTCTGGTCAATGGGCTCTCCTAAATGGGATCAGCTGCCTCTCCTCCATTCTCCCTGGATTATTGGGTATGCCTGGATCTGGATGGGTGGTTCTGCCTGGATCTGGATGGTCCTGCCTGGTTGGAATCAGCTGCCTCTGGATCTGGTTTCTGAGCTTTGAATTCTTGAATCTCCATTGTGTCTCCCTGTCTCCCGCTTATATAGCCAGAGTGACATCATAGAATTGTACAATCTGGGGGGAAGTACTCTGGAGTTACTCCTATCCTAGGGTAGGCCAGGCTACTGGTGTCCCCTCCTCCCCCTGAGCTGATTGGTTCAGGGGAAATGACATTGTTTTATGTGTGTGCATTTACGACTTCCTTTGTCTTACAAAGCCTATATTTTTTACAAAAAGGAATTATGGAGCAAAACTTCTAATCTATACTAGTCATCATCATAAAAAACAGATATGCAGATCCCATATTTCACAGGGAATTGGACAGTCCGATCGCCAGCTCTGTGTGAGGTAGCATTGCTTTTTGGCACAATTTCTCCATTTCTAGGCGAAATGTTTAACATAACATTTTAAATTCTGCAAATGGCTACACATATGCCCAATACTAGTTCGCATATTTCCACCAGGTTTTATGTCTGTGTCATTTATACTTCACCCAGAAATGCATTATTCCTGCCTTTCCAGTTCCTCAGGCGGTAGCAACATGCACTTGGTCTCATTTTGCTTGTTTAACAATCACATGAAATACTGGCATAATATCGAATTATTGCTTATCTTGGGTGCTGAAACAAATGTCGTAATGTACAACAGTTTTTAAAATCAATGGGGTGGATGAGTCACTGTGTGGGCAGTCCAGCAAAACCCCCACAGCCAAATTGTCTCCGCCAGGCTTGGTTTGCACAAAGAGGTTTTATGATGCCCTTTGAAGCCATACAGTGGGTGCTGGGCATGGGTATAGAAGGAAATCACACCTCTGGGTCAAAACACAGGGCCCAGTCACCTCCTTTGTATTTGGTGGCAGTCCTGATGGACAGTCTAGTAGAACTAGTAATTATCACACTGTCAGCACCAGCACATGTCCTTGCAGCATCAGTTCACTGGTAGGTGCAAAAAAGTGGGGGAAAGCCTTCCTGCCAAACTGGTTTGACTGGAATTCCTGGGCCTCAGCCAGGCTGATTGAAGTCTTTTTGGGGGAAATAGCATAATGTACATGGCTTTGCAGCCCCTCCACCTACATATACAATCATGTTTCTGTGCTAACAACAGGGTGTCATTTAGCATTTAGTTTTAAAACTAGATTTTCCGAATCTGCACAAAAGCAGATATACACGTGTATTTATTTCTTTTCATGTCAATTTTACAAATGTGTTTTCTGCCACACATATTTCCTTGTTAATTAACCTTCTGGAGGAGTTTTACATTATACTGTAGGTTCATGTACACAAAGAGATACCGCAAAGAGTTTCTTTGTAATTGACATGGGCCAGGGAAAGCTGTGCTATTTCTTTTCTATGATATTCTTTGAGTGCAATGGTTCATTTCCAAAAGAAAACAAAAGCCGTATTGAGTGACAAAAGAATCCTTTGCTCTTCAAGCGATTTCAGTGAAACAATGCCGTTCTTGAGATGAATTGCCTTACTCCTTGACAATTTGCAGAAATAAAGAATGCCAGGGTGTATTTGCATGAAGGGTACAACTTTGTGATGTTTTAAAATGAAATCAAGAACACATGCAAGGCCGTCTTGGATGTCATGTGTGCAGCTTTGGTATTCAGAAAACAGAACAGCAAATGTGGTGCCTTTCTGCATGTAGGCCATTTTCAGATGATTTAAATGGAGGTAAAACAATGCAGAGCACTTCTTTTGGTGGCATTCTTGTGTTCAGTGCTCGACACACATATGCACAATGGAAAGAAAAGCAGAGCCATTTTTCCGCATTATTTTCATGCGGTTTTGGTTTGGAAAGGGGATTTCTGCAAGGGCCTTAAAATGCACCACACAAGGCGAACTCCCCCCACCTCCCTGAAAGGGTGGAGGTTTTCAGGATGCTCTTTTAGGGCCTAAACTCTGACTCTTCTTTATCTGCAAAGTGGACCAGATGGTCCCTTTGTAACTTATGTATCTGCCAGTCTAACTCCATGATCTTCCCTTCATAGGAATCCTTCTGATCAGATGTGTTTGCCAGAATATATTTTAACCTAAGCAGTGATGCACTTCCACCGATCTCTGATGGGGGCTTGCCTTCCTGCTCAGTCATGCTAGGCCTACTTAAGTCTCACTGCCTTATATTCCCCTGTTCTTGTGAACTCATAGGTAAGAAGTTCGCAGTGCCTTGAGCATACACGGTGGTTAGTTGGCTTGAGGTCCCTGGTACAGAGGACATCACACTATAATCAGGAGTTGCCCCTCCATTCCTTAACTGTTTGGGGTTCCTCAAGGACTGCCTAAATCTAGCCCATTCATTTTCTAATCTCACTGATTTATCTTTCTCATCCCCCATTTTTTGGTAGTAGGCAGAGGCCTGAGCTTTGCATTGTGCTACCAGGGCGTGACTGGCTTCTATTACCTTGGGTTAATACTTGTCCCTGGAGTCCCCTGTTCTCCTCACCAAGGGCCTCATGTTCTTTCTCTGTGTCTTGTATTGTCTGGGAATACTCAGACCATTTCTGTTGCAGGAGACTAATCTCCTCACTCTGCACATTCCTGGTCTGTATTGTCTGCTCTAGGTCACATTCTATCCGTTTTATATGTTTAATTAATTTTCCATTCTCTACTTTTAGGTCATTCAGTTCCTGAAAACATGACTCGCCTTTCTCCAGGCCTGCCTTCAACTGGCACATTTCCTGGCATAGGGCGTCTTTTTCCTGATACAGGGTGCTATTCTATTCACTGAGGTTATCTCTCTGCTGTTTCATAGTGCTCAACTTCCGGCGCTCTTGGTCAAATTCCCCTTGGGAATGGACCTCTTTAATAATCCACTGGTTATTCTCCTATTTTAATTACTTAATCTGATTTTGCAAAGCGCATGTATCCTCTAAGCAAATTCTATTGTATGCCACTTATTGATTCAATTTTAGCTGACTCTCTTTGAGGTTCTCAACCCCTTATTCACACTCCTTTTTCAGTGGAGAGAACTGGAACTCTGGCTCTGAATTAATTTGTTGCTGTGCTGCCAACTCATCTTTTAGCTGTTGAATGATGTCACCTAATTATAACTCAATATTTTGGCGCTGTAGCACTTTCTCCTCTACCTGCCTTAACTCATCCTGGGTTTGATCTAAAAGCTCAGATTGATTTTGCGTAGCGGCTACACTCTCCTGGTACCTTTCTTCCATAACTATCATGTGGAAGTAAATATATGCAGTGATCTGGACCATTTTAATTTGCTTATCTTTGTTGTTCTGTGCCCTATAAAACTATGTCAGGGCTTGATGTAACAGGCCACTGTCCTGTCACCCATCCATATTTATAGTGGGTCACCTCTTGCATCATTCTAGATTGCCAGGCTTCACGTTTTTGTTCTGCCCATTCCCCTCTAATGAAAAATTTGGATAGGAGGTGCTGTCTTGCCATGTTAATTTCCACAGTGCTCACTGTGAAGAGTGTTCTCTACCTGCTCGGTTATCTATGCAAGGGCAAAATCTCCACCATGCTCCTGCCTAGTTTATGCTAACAATATTTTGTTTTAGAGACACAGCTCTGACACCTAGGGTAAAAGTTGTTGGATGGCACCTTTGCAATGCACCCCAGCTTTCTATCCACTAAAAGTAACAATACCTTCAATGGGTTAGTCTGCTGTGTTGCACTGTCATGGGTGAAAACTCTTCCACAATCACGGATGAGCCCCCACTTTGTGACAGTTTATTTCACAGCCAGGGAACTCCTTCCCCTACAATGAATGTGGCGCACAAGAAAACATTTTTTATTTTTAATATACTACAGATTCTTTTTGAGTAGGCCTCCAACCCGTCTCGCACCCAACCTCCACCCTGTGTCACAATGGACTAGGAACCAGGCCTGTGTGCATTAGCAAGATATTTAATGAATTTATTATTCAATGTAAATGAGGATAATTAAAATACAACAGCCACCAAAATTGTGGCAACACAAATGTAATATCCTATCTAGAGCACCCAGGTGTAACTAGACTGTCACACCCACTTTTGTTTGAATGACAAAACAGGAAAATAACAAACACTCACTTTTATATGACAATACAGGAAAATAACAATCAGGATGAAATACACTGTTACACTCGCTTTTGTTTTGATGACAAAACAGGAAAATAACAATTCCACACAAAGTGATAGGACCTACAGTTAGGCACTCCCCCCTGCACCACTCACCCCAAAAAATCAATTGGACTTGATTCCTTTGAATGGAAGGCAGTGGCAAGGAGTAGGAATATAAGGGGAAATCATTTTGGGGTGAAGCCCACCACCACTGGAAGAATGGGATCTTTATTATTTCTCACAACTTCTAGGGGACAGAATAGAAGACAATGCGTATTGCTTACACTTAGGAGACAGGAAAAGCTTTAGGGAATACTAATCAGCACACCAGGGAAAATACAAATAAAGTAGGAAAATTGTTTTTTGGCAGAAAGCAAATGCATAGGGAAAATACAGTGGCAAATGGAAATTCGTTTACACTGAGGCTTATAATGACAGGTAGGCTCTGGGAAAGGGGTTTAGCTCACAAAAATAAAATCAAGTTTGATTCAGAATGACAGCTGCAAAGAGGAATGACACTGCCAAATGAAAATTCGTTTAGCAGGGCATAATTTAAACACAGGGACACATTCGTTTTTCAGCTCACAACGGGATTAATTATTTTGGGCAATACTTTAATGGCTATAACAACTAACAAGAACACTGGGAAAAAAGATTGGCGGTTTCGAACGCCACCAATCCCGACCCTGTGAAATTCAATGGGGGAATTAATTGATTTACTTGCAAAAGTACTAAGGATTTATGCAGACAAATGAGGGATCTTTCAATGGGGATATGCTAACATACACAGTCAAACAAGAGATTCTTCTATGGGGAGAAGACTGAACTACACTGGCAATTGGGGTTTTCAATGGGGAAATATTGGATGCACTGCTACAAAAATGAAGGGCTTATGCAATTTAGGGCTGGGGTTATTGCTACTTACATAGCAATACTTTGTTTAAGTTTCAGGACAGCTAGCTGCATCTAAGGACACTCTGGAAAGATAGGGCAGGGGGTCTGGTCACTCCATTCTCAAAGATGGTAAGATTCAGCAGCCTTCTCTGTCCTCCTTTTTCTGTCTTCCCCGAGTTGTTGTGTATCTGTCTGTCCTGAGTCCTAGCACAGTCCCCCTTATACAGCAGAAATCACATCACAAATTTTACAATCTAGAGGGAATACCCTGCAATAATCCCTGCCAATAGGATTAGACAGTTACCCTCTCTCTCCGCCCCAGTCAGGATTGGTTTAGGGGTTGGGAGCACCATCTGTCTTTTTCCGTTTGTCATCATCCTTTGTTCTCCTTATAACATTTTGGCAAAAACTAGTTATGTATCATAACTTCATAATTGTACTAGTCACTGCCATATGAAAAATATATTCTGTTTTAGCTGATCATGGGGAATCAGATAAGCTGACCTCCAAATCCGTACGATGTAGCATGGCCCTGTGTCACATTTTTGTCATTTTCATAAACTGTACAACAGTTATGAATATGTAACTTATCAAGCATATTCCTAATTTCATTTTCCACCTTTTCATCAACTCTCATATTTGCCACGTGCTCAGATCAGCCAGAAACCTAATCCAATTGGCCATTGCAGTTCCCAGAGTCACAAGTAGATGCATTTTATACCAACAAAACAGCCTGGAAATTACATGAGAAATGACATAAAAGTGAAAGTATTCCTCAGTCTGGTTGCCTAGAATGAAATAGTCTTTCAAATTAAATGAGTGTTTCTGTCAGTAAATGGGATGATGGCTGTTTCATCCCCCACAGCCATCTGTTACCCTAGGTCAGCCTGTGACCAGAGATTTTTATGAACCTCTTTGAAGTGATTCACACCTTTTAGTCATGCTTCAGCCAAGGATGGCCTTCTTTTGAAGTCCCTGCTTTTCTACCAGCCAGTCTGCAGAATAGGGAATTTTGACGCCTTCAGCAGCATCACATTTTATTTCTGGGTTATTAGATGGGAGGTGTGACATCCAGCTGGAGTGGGGCTTTTCGTTGTGAAGTTTCTGTACACCCAGGCATAACAGGTTTTTCCTGAAGTAAGTGTCTCTTCAACTGTCACTGGGGTTCTGTGGGTGAAACATATATACATTGCTTTGGTCAACCCACACACCCTGTTCTGCTTTCCAGACATTTTTCTCTGAGCAGTGATATCTTTTTTAATGGTGGCTTTTCAAAGACGTTTTTATTTGCAAACACATGTGAATGCCAATTTTGCTTCCAATGTTTAAAAGTCCTGTTTTCCATGTCACTGGATTCTTTGATTCCTCCTTCCTTTGTGATTTAAACTGCTGCTTGTCCATTGATAATGCTAGGTATGCCCCTCTCCCAGTGGTTCTTTAATTTTTCATGAACAACAAAAGAAAAAGCAAGGCCGTTTTTGTTGCTGTGTTTAAATTCCTGCCATTCATGTGACAGGTACAGCAAAAGCCAGGCCGTTTTTGATTGCAGTGTTTAAGTGGCTGCTATTCACTTGAAAGGGACTTCTGTTTGGGGCCTTTAAATGCACCCCACATGATATACACAGCAGCTCATGCTCCCCTCACATATGGTTCAAAGGCATGTGGCAAAGACAGGTTATGGCAGAACAATGCATGACCGCTTCATGATGCAGAGACAATCTCTATGAAAGACTGTATTTATGTATCTGGGGGCTTTATGCAGTGACATCCTGGGGAACTTCCATAAAGCGTGTAATTTCCACACATATCTGATGGAATTGGTTTTGGTAGCTATAGCATGCTATGTCACAGCAGTTCTCTTCTTTCCACCACAGATTTCAAAAACCTTTTTTTCAGATGCGTGCCTTTGTCAACCACACTTTGAATATGATCCCATTTAATAGTGCTCGGTGGAGGTCTACACTATGGCCAAGTGGACTGAGAACCTGCTGCTCTTCAGTGTTTAGGAACCTGAACATGCTTCCAGGACGCGGGAACAACATGTCACTATCAGGGGATATTATGTTAATATTTCTGTCGGGTTATGGGGGCTTGATCATTCAGAGTCATATTTCCGAGTGTACAATTCTGAAATTGCAATATCTTGTTGACTAGCCACCAGTGAATTATGTTCTCTATAAGCTTTGTTTGTTGCCCGTGGCTCCAGGTAGTGACTGAACACAGCTGGGTATGAGGGTTCTGCACAGTGGAAGAGAGGCCCACGCCTAGCAGAACAATTGAGTGCAATACCAAACACAGCTATAATTGAGAGTCAATTGAGTAGTTGAGTACAGTACCAAACCGTGTTAGACCTGAGAATCAATTGAACAATTGAGTAGAAAACGAAATACAGCTAGATTTGAGAGACAGTTGAGTAGTTCAGTACAATCCTAAGATTCAGCTGGATTTGAGGATCCTGTATAGTGGGAGAGAGGCCTACACCTAACAGAACAATTGCGTACAATACTGAACACAGCTGGAGTCAATTTAGCAATTGAGTACAATACCAAATACAGCTAGGATGGAATAGTTGAGTACAATACTAAACGCAGTTAGAGCTCAGAGTCAATTGTATAATTGAGTAAAAGACTAAATGCAGCTAGATCTGAGGAGCAATTGAGTGATTCAGTATAGTCGAAAATCCGCGAGATAGGAGAGTCGTAGGTAGTGTGAGAAAGGCCTAAGCCTAACAGAGCAATTGAGTATAATCCTAAACACAGCTAGCTTTGAAAGTCCATTGAATAGTTGGGTACAAAACTAAACACAGCTATGTTCAATAGTCCTATATAGTTGGAGAGAGGCCAATGCCTAACAGAATAATTTGGTACAATACTAAACACAGCTAGACTTTAGAGTCCTGTATAGTGGGAGAGAGGCCTACGCCTAGCAGAATAATTGGGTACAATACTAAACACAGCTAGATTTGGGAGTCCTTATAGCGGGAGAGAGGCCTACGTAATTGCACCTACAAACATTTTTCCTCTCTACACCTTGCCTGCCAGCGATTGGCTGAATCTGTCTTCAACAACCAATCCTGCAGCACAGGCAGTCGTAAGCCGACCCACTACCTAAGGCACACGACCAAAGGCTCCTCTCCCGAGCTTGTCCGAGTCGGGAGGACCGCAGGAATGCGACAAAAACTCTGCTTCCCTCATCTCTAATTACCGGCCTCCAGGTGGACCCCTGTATGGCTGGACCGTGTTGCACGTCAAATACAGTAACCTATTTGCCTTCCAATTTGTGATCTGTTTTGCTTGCAAATCTTGCTCACCCCACAGCTACCCTGCAACCCCCTCATTACTATCCCTCTGCCGGTTCTACGTGATTTCGCCGACCTATTTTTGGTCGTGGTACTTTTCATCGCCGGATTTTACATCGCCAGCCAGAAACCCTGTTTTTGTTCGTTTTTTTATTCGAGGTGGGGTTCCCCCCCAGATCCGCCCTTACTATTATAATAATACCCCAACCCCAACCAAACACCCCCCAAAATAAAAAAAATAAAAAACGGGGTTTCTGGCGATGTAAAATCCGGCGATGAAAAGTACCACGACCAAAAATAGGTTGGCGAAATGCGTGTATACCCACTCTGCCAGTGCTATCGTTTGCTTAGCACTACCTACCTCACTCTCATAGACCGCTTATAACGGCTTTCTTAGTCAGGGCTTCCACCTTATAATGCTACCCTGTTTGACCATGCTACTGGGGGCCACGAACAATTTATTAAATATCGTCCGAGGTTATGGCATGTCAACATGGAAACTGTTTACTTAATCATTAACATATGCTGTACTTAACTTTGCCACTTGCTAAATGATGTCACTTTAACTACACTTCTGCTACTGTCAACTGCTATCTTTATCAGTGTGCTAATGCAATCCTGCAAGTGGTTACCTAGTACGTTGTGCCATTACTGTCTGCCTCACGGCACCATTGTTAAACACCCATTGCTGTAGTTTTTACAATGATTTTGCCATTACTGTATGCCTCACAGCATATTTATGCACTGCCCCCTGCTCAGTGCTAGCACACCACAACTGCCCAATTACCAATCACCTCCCTATGAGGAAGGGCACTACTGCGCTAATGCTGACTTCCCATGCTGAAGTATCAAGTACAGGACATCTCCCTTGCTGACTGCTTTCCAGCTGATAGCCCCGCTGCGCGATGGTCAAACGACTCACTACGCCACGTGTGCCCTGCCTCTGCCGCATTAAGGCGATGCCTCACTTTCACCATCATCATTTGCATTTATTATTCAATAACATCACAATGCCCTCAACCCGCTACTCTGACTATTACAGCCAGGCTGCTCTCCTCTATAACTAACTTGGCCAACCAACATCAACACCGCAGTCCTGGGTCTGAGGCATCTCACATGATCCAAGGCCTTGACAGCAGCTTCTAGAAAAGCAACCACGCCATTAGCCACAACCCATGGTCCTCTGCCAGATCACTATCATCTGCCTACACCTTTCCCTGTGCTTACCTACCCTTCTACCCTCGACCCTCACAAACATTAAGCAGCACAACCCGGTATCAGTTATCAACAATAGTACCATACAGAACTTAACAAGCATGACGATAGCCACACAAGAGGTTACCCGAAACTGACAAACCTCCAACCCCTCTATGGCCACAGCTCTCCCCAGCACATGCCAAACCACTCCCTAACATACCAGAGTACCTTAACAACCCTTACCTTAACGATCCAGTTTTCTGGTTACAACACTTTACAAAAACAAAACACACCCAAACAGCCTTGCTCACTCAGACTAAGAAATGAAAGGTTGAGCTCAAGACTCCCTCGCATACAATCACCTAGAAACCATGCCACCGTACCTGGACCTCATCGTACCCCTGTCTCCACTAACACCATTAACAATCCCACTACTACTATCATGGGTGCTCTGAGCAATGCCAGGTCACTGCCGGCCCATGCCCTTGACATCTCTGACACCTTAATCTCACTGGACCTCGACTTCCTAGCAGTCACGGAAACGTGGTTACACCCCACCGCAGGGCCCTCCCTTTCTCTAGCCATTCCTGACAATTACTCTATCATCAGACTAGACAGAGATCCCAACTGCGCCAAAGGCGGCAGTATTGCCTTTGTATCCAAAATCACACTAGGACTCAGACCAATCTCTTGCCAAACCCTCACCTCAGCAAAACTATTGTCAGTCAAACTACCCATATCAGCCTCTCGCACCGCCACTATCCACCTCGTATACAGACCACCAGGACCAGTATCCACGTTTGAAGAAGACATCACCCTTCTCCTGTCTAACAATACCAAACCCAGCACACACATTATTCTACTAGGTGACCTCAATCTGGGGTATTTACTGATCCAACACACATCAAAGCCTCATCCCTCGCTAGCTCCATCTCTGAACTAGGCTTCACCCACAGAATCGCAGAACCAACCCATAACAAGGGCAGGACTTTAGATTGGCTGGTTGATCTAAATTACAATATCAACACCCTGTCTAATACACTGCGTGCCTGGACAGACCACCATTTAATCTCATTCGCCATAAAGGATGAAGGAACCCAGAACAACCCCATCAACCTTGCCCCCCCACATCAACTAGAAGTGCACGCAACATAACAGTTGAAAATTTGCTCCCACTACTGCAACCCATCCTCAATGCTACCAATTTTAACCACTCAGACCCCACGGTATTGGTAGATCAATTCAAACAAACAGTGCTTAAGGCACTAAATACCATTGCATCTCTCAAACTGTGCAAAGCTAAACCTCTGGCTCATCTGGACTCCTGGTTCACACCACATCTCAGATCTCGAAGCAAAGAAAAAAAGAAACGCCGAAGCACTGTGTAAAAGCCACCCTATCACCCCTAATAAAGAGAACTTCCTAGCGGCCTCCATCTGTTACAAAGAAACCATCCTTCAAGCCAAAAAAGAAACCTACAACTCCCATGTAGAGGAGGAGCTAAGTACCCCCACTCCACCTCCCCCACCTACATTACCTGAGAAGTATGAACCAAAGTATGTGATGTATACTACACCAATCAGAAAGCAAGAAGAAGAGCAACAACTCTGTGCAGTACCCATAAGAATACCTATACCTAAGAGAATATGGGAATATGAGATCCCTTCACAAGTCAACAAAAATACCTTAACCAGTGCCTCTTCCAACTACAAAAAAGCTATACCCTCAGCAAAAAAAGACACCTACAATAAACGCATCTTGCAAGACGCATCTAACACCAAAGAGCTTTTCAAGATCCTCAAAGAACTAGAGTCTACCTTAGCCCCGTTGGACAAATTTGGACAAATGCATCCCTGACACAGCATGGTGCACCAACATCCAAAAAGTACTCCTTGATAACATTTCCACACTGCAAAGTAAAATTAACTCCAAAAAATGCAACCTCTCAGATCCAGCAGTCAACTCCCCCTCTTACAAAATCCATACACCGAAGCACTCCTTCAGACCATTAAGTTTTTCACCCCTCTCTATATGGGAAGTTGAAAATACTATCAAGAAGCTTAAACCTTCCAACTGCCAAGGTGACTCTTGCACAGCTCCCATCCTTAAGGAGGCTGTCCATGATCTTTGATCTTGCTCCTTTCATCGCTACTTTTATAAATGCTTCATTCAAATCATGTACTGTCTCTGACAACCTTAAGGATGCCTGGGTTATCCCCCTAATCAAAAAACCCTCCTTTGACCCTAGGAACCCATCTAATTATAGACAATCACCACAGTGCCATTTTTACTAAAAATTCTGGACAGCGCAGCTTACTTAGAAATCTAGGATTACCTAGGAACAAACAAACTCTTGGGTCTCCGACAATCAGGCTTCCGTCCCAGACACGGAACTGAAACTGCCTTGATTGACCTAAAAACACAAATTGAGGACTTAAAAGATAAAGGCAAGCTTGCCCTCCTACTTCTTCTCGCTCTATCAGCAGCTTCCGATCTGGTAGACCACCAAATTCTCTGCCACCGTCTCAAAACAGCTGCCCATTTCTCAGATGATGCCACCTCATGGATCAGATCCTTCTTGGAAAACAGAACTATGAGGGTTTTATCACCTTCCGCTTCTGCTGAACTGTCACCTGTCCCCTGTGGGATCCCACAAGGTTGATGTGTCTCCCCCACACTGTATAATGTGTTTACAAAGCCGCTCTTTGACATACTTGACTATCTGGGTGTCACATACACCAACTATGCCGACGACACCCAGATACTCATTCCTATCACAGGTGACTATGTAATCGACTCAAAAGTACTCAATGAAATGTACACAGTCATTCAGGCCTGGGTGGCACATCATGGTTTCTGCCTTAAAGATGAAAAATCTGAGTTACTCGTCCTAGGCTCACACATCAAGCTCAGTAAACTGGACCCTGCCTATAAATCATTCACTATTGATGGGAATATTATTAAAGTCTCTAACGACACAAAAACACTAGGTATTTACCTTGATTCTACACTGTCTCTCACCAGACAAATTAATGCTGTTGTATCAGCATCGGCCTATAACTGACCCTTCCTCGCTACCGGTAATTGCATTATCCTTGCTACAACTCTCATCATGGCTAACATTGATTACTGTAATGCCCTCTACCTAGGGACTAGCCAAAGAAACATCAATAAGCTACAAGTAACCCAGAATAATGCCATTAGGGCTGCCCTTAACATCCCGAGCAGACTCCACATATCGGACACTCGACATAGCCTACTCTGGCTGCCAGTTGCTTACGAATATCCCTCAAAAAACCTGCACTTTCATACAAGTCCCAGGCCAACCTTGCCCCTGCATACTTGGTCAGCCGGTTCATTCCGCACACTGCCACTAGACCTCTCAGATTGGCACATGCCCACAAACTAACTATACCTAGATTTAAGATGCAGAAGTCTGGGGGATTGACCTTCCCAGTCCTTGCGGCCAAACTTTGGAACACACTACCTACCACACTTAGATCTGAACCATCTTATCACTCATTTAAGAATACGACCCAACTCTGGCTCCATGAGCAAGATTTGGCTGCCTCATTTACTTAAAACGCCTGCCGATTGAAGGCTCCCTCCTTCATTTCTGTCACTTGTAAATAGTATTATGCATGTATCATTGTAATTAGTATTATGTCTATCTCTGTATAACTGTGTTCACCTTATGTAACTTATGTACCAATGCAAGAAATGCTTATATACAACTATGTAACGACCTCACCTCTGCCGTAACTTGTAACTCATGTACTTACCCTAAGAAATGCTTGTGTACCCTTGTGTAACTTTGTACTGTTTTGCAACTTATACCTCTTAAAGAAATGTGCCCAGTTGCCCCAGGGCGAGGTGCTCAATACAAATAAAA
Source organism: Ambystoma mexicanum (assembly GCF_040938575.1). NCBI lineage: Eukaryota > Metazoa > Chordata > Amphibia > Caudata > Ambystomatidae > Ambystoma > Ambystoma mexicanum. The sequence goes on along the minus strand of NC_090925.1, from coordinate 185,971,308 downwards.
TAAATACAAATACAAATTCAAAGTGAAGTACCCATTAAGGAAACCATACCTACATTCAAGACAATATGATGGCCATTCAAACGCGATTCCTAAGGAAACAAAGAAATTGAATGACCAGGATGAATGGTGACGTCATACGAAACTGAATTGACCCCATATAGAAGATAACCAGACCAGAGAGACAGACGAGTTATGAAGAACAAAGAAGTAGTAAAGATAAGTGACGTCATGGGATCAAGATGAAGACACTTATGCCATAAGCATGATGAAGATGCTTAGTTAGTTTAAACGTGTACAGATGCAATGAAATGCAAGCAGAAAAGCAATCATGAAGCTAGCCAAATGATTATAGTGAATAGATTGCAGCAAGCGCCATTATATACATATACCTCATAGACACATATGGATTAAATAAAGAATGAATGTTTTCACTACGCATATAGGAGTCTTGCGCAATGAAGAAGGCCTCAATTCAGTGTCGCAGTTACAAAAGCAACTGCATTAAACAGAATATATTTCAGCTAAAGGAGTTGGATGAGCCAAAGAGCCAAGGTCTTATCAGAACGAACTAGAATTGGCTGACATTAGATACAATTAACATGAAAGAACAGAAGCTCCTGTTCAAGAAGGTCAAGTGAAAACAAAAGAAGTCAGAGGACTAGTGGAGAATAAAATCAAATACACGAAAAGGCTCAAAATGTGGGGTCAGGTCACGTGATGGAAGGAAGTTGGACGCATGAGGAGATCACACCTATGCACGGATGCCAAACAGTACCCATACTCCTTAAAAAATCTCAGAGAACAGTACAGACTCAAGGCCAACTTCAAACACTAATTGACCCTGAACCATCGAGGTAATGAAGGAGTGTACTTTTAATTGGTGGGAAGCTGGTTTCAAGACATGCTCACCCTCACCTGGTTGTTCAGGTTATTACTGACGGGGTTAGTAGACAACCAATTGTAGAGGACCAAGTAGTTAGTGTGTGTAGCCAATGGGACGTCATACATTTAGTGACGTTCATAGTGACCATTTTGATGGAAAGGCTTAATTGCCCCACCTGATGTTAAGTATCCAATTATTTCTCTTTGTTACTCTATACAGATATAACACCTATGTTTAGTTATTCACTTAGAACCAATCCCGCTTCCCAATAGGTTTTAGAAGTTTGCCACGTAGGATGATGTTGGTAATGACGCAGGTCAACAAGTCAGCTATGACCAATTTTGGGTTTAAGAACCCAAATTTTTTATGAAATAATTGAGAGTTGAGTATCGACTGATTGCTGATGTTCGTTGTACTCCCTGTTTTAGTTACTTGCATTAAAACAGACAAACATTTGCCAAGCTATTTGTGTCGTCTGGATTATTGATGTTTGATTAAAATCTGCATCCCCATCCATCTCAAGGGTATTGCTACTCATGTTAAAGGGCTGTAAGTCTCCAGTTCACCCGCATAGTACAAGCCAAGTCTAACATGAAGGAACTTTTCAAGGTACTCAGAGAGCTGGAATCACCAGCACCACCTCCAATCACTTGCATTAAAGATGCCACATGGTGCTCCAACATTCAGGTGGCTCTTCTAAACAAAATCACCATGCTTCAAAAAACAAAATATTGTCAAAAAAATGACTTATCCTAGACACTCCCTCCAAGCCCACAGTCTCAACACCAGTCACCAAACCTTGCACACCCTTTAACTTCTCCTCACTAACCATCAAAAAGGTAGAGGACATCATCTCCAAACTAAAACCCACAAGATGTCAAGGAGACATCTACCCAGCGCCAATCATCAAGGAGGCAGCCAAAGAACTGGCGCCTTTCATCACTTCCCTTATTAACACTTCATTTGAAACAGGAATTGTACCCAATAACCTCAAGGACGCCTGGATCTTCCCGTTACTCAAAAGACCAACCCTAGACCCCACCATCCCCACGAATTACAGACCAATAACTACGGTCACATTCCTTCTCCAAATCATTGACAGGGTAGCTTACCTGCATATCCAGGAGCACCTGGAAACAAATAACCTCCTCTGCCTCAGGCAATCATGCTTCAGTACCAGGCACGGCACAGAAACGGCCTTAAAAACTCAAATCGAGGTACTAAAAGACAAAGGCCCTGGACCTGTCAACAGCGTTCGACTTAGCAGATCACAAAGTCCTTTGCTCTCACCTCTCATCAGCCGCACACTTCTCACAAAAAGCCACAACATGGATACAATCCTTCTTAGACAATAGATCCATGAGAATCTTCTCACGTTTGGCTGTGTATCCCCCACCCTATATAACGTATTTACAAAACCGTTATTTGATAGCCTTGACCTTCTGGCTGTCACCTACACTAGCTACACTAACTATGCAGATGACACCCAGATACGTATACATATCACGGGTGACTATGAGACTGACGCCAAACTACTCAACAATATATACAGTATCATCCAAGCCTGGATGGCTACAAACAGACTCTGTCTGAATGACGATCTAAACTTAAACTTAAAAAACTAAGCTAACAATTTGATGCTTTCGACATCGATGGGAACTCCATCAAAGTCTCAAAAGACATAAAAACTCTGGGCATATATATTGACTCAGCTCTAAACATATCTAGACAGGTCAATGCTTCAGCCTCTTCCACTGCCTACACTTGCAAGCTAATTACTGTCTGCAGACCCTACTTATCTACACCAAATTGCATCACCATAGCTAGAGCATTAGTACTCTCAAAGTTAGATTATTGCAACGCACTTTATCTGGGAACCAGTCAACTGAACTTGAAAAAAATGCAAGTCCTCCAAAATAATGCCATGAGGGCAGCGTTGAACATACCAAGATCCCATCACATTACAGAGACCCAACGTAACCTAAACTGGCTATCAATGAAGCAAAGGATCGTCCTGAAAACCCTTTCACTGACCCATAAATGTCTTGCCAACCTTGCACCCGGCTACCTAACCAAAGACTTCACAAGTAACTCATATGACCGCGCCACCAGATCGGCCCAGTGGCTGCCAACCTCACAACCTGTAATTACTTATGACCCTGCACATATCTGTAAATTATTAACCGCTATTTTTTAATCTATAGTTACCCGCTCTATATGTTGCACTCACACCTGTAATTATGTAACTACACCTGTAATTACTTATGACCCAGTACATATCTGTAAATTATTAACTGCCATTTTTTATCTATATATACCCGCTCTATATGTTGCACCCACGCATGTAATTATGTAATTGTCATATTGTTTTAATGACAACCTACTGCTGCAATTTGCTGTATTGCTCATTACTGTCAATGTACCCTCTGTAACCTTGTATGCAAAATATTCGCCCAGATGCCTCTGGGCTATGCGCGCAATACAAATAAATAAATAAATACAAATACTAACAGAACAGTTGAGTACAGTCTTAAACACAGCTAGATTTGAGAGTCAATTGAACAGCTGGGTACAATACTAAACACAGCTGGATTTGGGAGTCCTGTATAGTGGGAGAGAGGCCTACGCCTAACAGAACAATTGAGTATAATCCTAAACACAACTAGCTTTGAAAATCAATTGAATAGTTGGGTACAAAACTAAACACAGCTTGATTTGGGAGTCCTGTATAGTGGGGGAGAGGCCTACGCCTAACAGAACAGTTGAGTACAGTCCTAAACACAGCTAGATTTGAGAGTCAATTGAACAGTTGGGTACAATACTAAACACAGCTTGATTTGGGAGTCCTGTATAGTGGGAGAGAGGCCTACCCCTATGTCATGGGGGTAATGTCCACTCTGCATCTTTTATAAACATTAATATGGGCAGGAAGGGCCACGTTATTACATTTTAAATCTGCCTAGAGAGTTGCAGTGCAATTGATTGGTGGTAGGTAGGTGTCGACTTGAGCAGACCACGCTCATTAACCTGCAAGGCTTTGGTCACAGGACACACGCAGACTCCAATGACTGTGAGACGGACACCTCAATGTGGTGAACCTTCTTTATTCACACACTGCATAATAATGCTATACAGGAACCTCTTCCCTTCCCTCATCCCGCCCCCTCCCTAGCCCAACATCACTTTCCTCAACCATTTGGGCCCGAACATGGGCCACCCACATAACGATGCGGGAGGGCATGGGTCTTGCCACGTCACAACGTGGCATCTCCCCCCTTTTTAACATGCTGTGTCACTTGCGCTCTCACCCCATCTCTTCAATTAGTCTTTGAGGTTTTGTGTGGCATCGCTGAGGCCTCATGGGAGGAGGAGTTCATGCACAGGTTGCTGCTCTCCTCCAATACTCTCTTCATTGTCTGACTGCTCCCCATCCCCTGGATAGGGATGATCTGAGAGCGGACCATCTGTGTTGTTGTGCGATTGTTCCCTCCTCTGGGGCATGATGCCCAAAAGTCTCTTGAAATGGGAGGAGTTCCGGGTTATGGAGTGTTGGTGTTCTCTGCTGTCGGTGATCATGGTGCCCTTCTTGCTGGTTAGTACCAGCCGTTCGGCTGGCATACCACCACCTGATCTCCAGGTTCTATTTCACACTCTCTTGCCCCTTGTCGGGAGTTGGCTTACTCCTTCATTTTTTCCATCTGTTCCTGGTCTTGAACCCTGACCTGTTGTTCCAAAGGTGGCACGGCCTGCAGTGGAACGGGGGCTTCAGGCAGTCTCGTTCTCACGGCTCGACTAAACATGAGGTCAGACGAGCGGACTCCTGTGGTGCTGTGTGGCGTGTGGCGGTATTCACGTAGGAGTTGATACATCTCCTTTTCAAAAGGCTTGTTTACGAGGTTAGCTGTCTGGAGGGCTCTCTTAACATTGGCCATGAACCGTCCCACAATGCCATTGGCCTGGGGCCAGCGAGGGGTTATCCTTCGGTGTTGAAACCCCATGTAGTGTGCAAAGTTCTCAAAATCATGGCTTGTGAACGGTGGGCCATTGTCAGACTTTATTACCTTCGGTATCCTGTAGGTCGACAGCACGTGGTCTAGTGCTGGAATGATGCATGTTGCTGCTGCGGATTCATTCAGTTGGGCATCTTGGAAATGGGAGTACTTGTCATTTAGCACCACCAGATAAGTTCCATTGTGTAGCGGTCTGAAGAAATCTACAGCCAGTTCTTCCCAGACGCCTTCTGGAAGCGGAGACATTTGCAGTGGGTTGGGGTGCGGCGGTTGAGCCACCAGCGCACATATGTTGCACTTGCCGACCACCTCTTTTACTAGGGCATCCAGTTTGGGGAACCACACCTTTTGATGTAGGAGGCGTTTTGTGGACACCCCCCCCGGTGGCCTTTGTGCGCCAGCGTGACTGTCTGTTCTCGCAGCAACAATGGGATGATGACCTTGCAGCCCTTCATGACGATGTGATCATCCACCACCGTCAGCTCGTCTTTCACCAGGTCCAGTGATCTCATGTCGTCTCTCATGGACCTCTCGCTCTTGCCTGGCCTGGTGCTTGATGTGAGCCATTGCATCAGTTGTTATGCAGTGAGTCAATATTGTGAGGGCCAGGTCATTTGCTGACTCTTTCCATAGAGTATCCACTGTCTGTTCACCTTGCACACCGTTATTTTAGTTGTTTCAAAATTTCAGAATGATTTATAGTAGCACCCTAGTGCTTTTGATAAATTCAAGGTGCAGGGGAGATGACAATCAATCCTGGCATCTGGATTGTGAAATATATGTGAACAAGATAAGTTTCCGATGCACTATGTACATTTTATAGTCCTGTAGCCGCAGTCCACACCTGGCTATTCTGGGGGGCATTCTCGCCTTGCAGTCACCGAATATCGTAAGGAGGTCCTGATGGTCAGTGATGACTGTGAACACCTTCCGGTACAGAAAGAGGTGAAAGTACTCGCTGGCCCACACCACTGACAGGCTCTCTTACTCAGCCTGGGAGTATGCCTGTTCAGTGGTTGTGAGGCTCCTGCTTGTGTAAGACACAGTAAACTTGGCATTCGGGTACGATGGGTCCCGCTGCATCAGGATGGCGCAGCGGCCGACGATGACTTCAGTCTTCCTGCCCACGTCAAACTAGGCCATGTCCTCCGCCTTGTAAATATTGTTCCGAATTGTTTTTCGAAGGCGCGTTGGCAGTCTGACGACCACTGAAAGAGCTGGTCCTTCCATGTGAGTAGGTGGAGGGTGTTGCTGACTGTGGTGTAATCTTGCAAGTATCTCGAGCAGTAGCTTGCAAGTCCCAGAAATGATCGCAACTTGGACACGTTTTGGGGTGGCTGGATGGTGTTCAATGCCACTCCTTTTCGGGGTCTGGCCTCATACCTTTTTTTGAGACTATGTGGCTGGAAAATATGAGCGAGCCTTTTCTGAATTCACATTTCGCTCGGTTAAACGTCACGCTGCATCATGTGCTGAGCAGACATTGTGTAGGGCCGCATCATGTTCCTCTTTTGATTTGCTGAAGGCAAGTACGTCATCTGAGTAGTTAAGGCAATTTGTGTTGGATGACCTTGTGAATCTCCTCCCGGAAGATCTATGCTGCAGACGAGATGCCAAAGCTGAGCCATTTGTATTGGAATAGGCCCATGTGGGTGACAAAGGTGGTAATATATTGCGACTCTGGTGCAATCTCAATTTGGTGATAGCCTTTTGGAAGGTGCAACTTCAAAAAGAACTTGGCACCATGCTAATAGTTGTATCATGTCCGTTATCCGGGGTCCCTGATGCCGTTCTCTCTCTATCGCTTCGTTCGTCGACCGGTTTGACCTCTGGGTTGATGTGGAGTTGGACTTTGCGATTTTTCAACTTTCCCAGCCCTTTGAACAGATTTGGAAAAGCTGCTTTGATGTCCTCAGGTCTTGCAAAGTATTTATGGGACACCAGTTGATATAGGATGTGTACTAGGCCCATTTCCAAAGCAGTTTTAAAGCTAAGTATGCAGCAACTGTTCACTTCCGTTTTGAGGACATTCAGTTGGATTTTTGCTGTGTGGGCCTTATGCATACACAAGGCAGAGATGACACCTTTGCGGGCATGGTGGAGCCATACGGGCAGATATTGACATTGGACTTCTTGAGTTTTGGTGCCTTTGTGAGGGTGTTGAATGCCTCTTCACTGATGATGTTAACCATGGCTCCAGTGTCTTTTAAGAAGTCTAGCGGCGTGTCGTTGACTTGTAGCGTCAGGACCCGACTGTGCTGGCTTGCGGTGCTGTTGATTAAAGCCCACACGCATGCCTTTTTCCTCTGGTCTTCGTTCGAGTCACTGCTGGACGGTGACCTAATTTCAATGTAGCGCACGTAGCATCTGCGGCCACTGCGTCTGGGGGCATCGGACAGCCTATATTCCTCTCATGTGTATGATTTTCTGTCATCGCGCTGATCACGCCGCTGTCATCATGGGTCAGTGACTGGTCCACCCATGCGGGGGCTGGGCGGTGCTGGTCTCCTTCATTCCCTGAGACTTCTCTGGCTGCTTAGGTGAGTGGGTGCATTCTTGCACACAGCCCTGAAGTGATAGTCACCACCACATGCAGCACACTTCTGCCCAAGGGCGGGGCAGTCTCCTGTGTGAGGGTATTCGTACCGGCATCTCTAGTATGTGTCTTCTGTGTGTCTGGGAAGGTGATTCAGTGTGATGAAGAGTTTGTTGATGGCGTTTGGCTCGAGGGTCTTTGGCTGTAATGAAACTTTGCCTATGCTGTCCAGTTGTGATTCAACCACCGCCTCCATCTGTGCTAGAGCAAAAATTTCTTCCAGCAATCGCTGTTTCTGCAGTAGTTTCTTTTGGAACGACTGGGAGTCACAAGCAGCTATGACGTGGGACTGTAGGGCTTCCTCGTTTGAATATCAATGGAATTCATAGTGTTTTAATTTGTTTCTCAGCCTCATCACGAAACTGTCCAGGGATCCTCCCTTTTCCTGGCGTGTCGTATGAAAGACGTGCCTTTCGTAGTCGATGTTGGTATGGGGTGTGAAATATTCAGATAATTTGGTGTGCAGGTTGTGATAAGATGCAGGTGTCGAGGTTGATGAGCTCACCTGCAATGTCTCTGACTGCCGGTCCCACTGCCATCGACAATGTTTTCTTGAGCTGTATGTCATCATGGAGCCCTATCGCCCCTAATTTGAAGTCCCATAGCCAGGTCGTCCATCAGGGGCCTAGGTTGCTGGTGCCGCGTATGTCAAACGCTTGAGGCAGGTGCAGTACTTGGGAACCTCCACTCGAGGGGAGAACCTGTCCTGACGCCCTTCCCCCAGACGTGAATATGAATTCTTTGTCCAACATGGCTCGCGGCCTTGTTGCTGTAGGGGAGGGTACAGGTGGCCTTCCGGTGTTGGTGGTCCGACTACACCAAAACAGTTTGTGTGGGTGGGGTGGATCTATCCGTGTGACCTTCCCTTAAGCCACTTGGCTATCGCCTTGTATGCTCCCCCACTCCTCTGGTGGGTCAATGGGCTGTCTTTATGCCCTTGACATGCCACATGCCTTCCTGTGTCTCGTGTAGAGGGGGGGTGGGGCTTGGAATCATTTGAGTTACCAACAGTGCCGTCCCTCCATTCCTGTCCTTCTCCTCGGGCTTGGAATCTTCTAAATTGCTAATGGGGCCGAGCCTCTATCTCTGTCCCTCTCCTCTCCCCATGACTGTGAGTGCTGGAGTGGTGTGGGGCCTGTTGCGAGCATTTGAGGGCGTGTCACAATGGTTCCGGGACTCCGGCGTGATTCGTCCCTCACTCACAGTACCTGGGAGCACCAACGGGGGTGAAGTGTCCCGGCTGGATGCGGAGGAGCGCCGATGCATTTGCCACGTGCCCGTCAACACCCTCCAAGAAAGCGTCTTAGCAAAATCACAGCCCTTCCACCGGGACTACATGTGAGGTGCTGTCCGGCCAGCACTTCTTACAGAAAGCACAGTGTGCACTGGGGCGTGCGTTCGTCCGGTGTTACTCTCACCTGGTCTCTGTGGAGGCATTGGGGCACGGTTGCAGCCCTCCCAGGGGTGAGGTCGCTCGGGTCCGACTTCACCCTCTGCGCTTATTTGGTGACTGGTGGTATTAGGTGATGCTGCTCGGGACTGCTCCTGTTGATTCGTTTTGGCGAGCACTCCATCCTGCTGCTTCTAGCAGGGGCGTTTGTATGATCTGGACCGAGTTCCTTCACTCGTCCCTTGCACGTGGTAGTCCAGTCCAGCTGCGACCAAGCCACTATACTTCAGGTAAGGGTTCCTGTTTGCCTTTGTCTTTTCTCGTCTGTTTTTGTTGTATTGTAAAGTTTGTTGTCTTGTATTGCTGTCCGTTCCACTTTTGATGTTTGCTCTTTTGCTTTCTTCCCTTGCAGGTGATGTTGCCGGCCCGGCAGAAGCTGCGGAGGTCGAGGCGACAGCCAGAGGGAATGAGGAACGAAGCTGCAGCGTTACAGTAGCTGGTAAATTGTTAACTAGGGGGCGCATGGGGTACAAATGTGGCGCAGCCCTAGGACGGATGTTCTGAACTTGTCTTTCTTCTTCTTCACAGGGTCCAAGTTCGTGGATGCGGAGTGCAGTGCTGCGGCATCGGGATCCAGATCACTGGATGCCAGGAGATGAGTCTGCAGATGAAGCGATGAAGCACCGGTTTCCTGGAGCTGACTATGCAGGAGAACGCCTGGTTTCAAAGGTAAGTAAACTGGTCCAAGCAGCGGTGAGTGTCACGTTGCACGCGAGTGCACAGTAAAGCGAAGCACCGGCCTTAAGGATGGAGCAGCTTATATAACTGAGCTTCTGAAGCCACGCCCACCAGGTTCAGCCTGCCTGCCACACCCTGCCACACCCGATGAGTCAGCACATGAAGACTAGGCCTAGGGAGCCACACCCAATGAGTCAGCACAGGAGGATGATCTCTGGAATAAAGGCTTTTAATAAAAGCACTCCTGTTTTTATTAGGGACATTAGGGAGATAAGTGAGTCAAGTGAGCCATTGCCCCCATCACTAGATGGTGTGTTTTTTGTGTTCTGGGGCCTGTGGCCATGACACTCAGAGCCTCGTTGCCAGTGTCGACTTGAGCAGACCACGATCATTAACATGCAAGGCTTTGGTCTTTGGACACACGCATACTCCAATAACTGTGAGACGGACACCTCAATGTGGTGAACCTTCTTTATTCACACTGTGTAATAATGCCATACAGGAACCTCTTCCCTTCCCTCATCCTGCCACCTCCCTAGTCCAACATCACATGCCTCCACCTTTGAGGCTCAAACATGGGCAACACACATAACGATGCGGGAGGTCGCAGGTCTTGCCACGTCACAACGTGACAGTAGGTAGGGCCTGCTGACAGCACACAATCTGCCTGGGTGGTTGCATAGAGTTGGCTGCACGTGCACACATCAGACTCATAGCTTTGGAATGTGGCATTGTGAACCATCTGCAGGCTCTACCAGTCCAATGAAAATACCAAATAGTAATTCCAAGCCTTATAAACATACTTCCTCGGGTCTGAACACAGGCAACATTCATTAACATGAAGGAATTACTTTATATTTCCCAACTACCCACTGTCCCAAAATCCATCCCAGGTGTAGAGACAAAAGAGTTACTATGAAATCTGTGAAATGAAAAAATTAAAGAAATTCTGTAACCAGTCTGTCAAAGAAAATGTACAGCAAGGAGAGAATAGTCTGGCCCTGGGTAGAATGGTCTGGCCTTGGGGAGAAAGGTCTGGACTTGGGTAAAATGGTCTGGCCCCGGGTAGAATGGTCTGGCCCTGGGTAGAACGGTCTGGCCCTGGGTAGAATGGTCTGGCCCTGGGTAGAACGGTCTGGCCCTGGGTAGAATGGTCAGGCCCTGGGTAGAATGGTTGGGCCCTGGGTATGGCCCTGGGTAGAATGGTCTGGCCCTGGGTAGAACGGTCTGGCCCTGGGTAGAATGGTCGGGCCCTGGGTAGAATGGTCGGGCCCTGGGTAGAATGGTCTGGCCCTGGGTAGAATGGTCTGGCCCTGGGTAGAACGGTCTGGCCCTGGGTAGAATGGTCTGCCCCTGGGTAGAACGGTCTGGCCCTGGGTAGAATGATCAGGCCCTGGGTAGAATGGTTGGGCCCTGGGTATGGCCCTGGGTAGAATGGTCTGGCCCTGGGTAGAACAGTCTGGCCCTGGGTAGAATGGTCGGGCCCTGGGTAGAATGGTCTGGCCCTGGGTAGAACGGTCTGGCCCTGGGTAGAATGGTCGGGCCCTGGGTAGAATGATCAGGCCCTGGGTAGAATGGTCTGGCCCTGGGTAGAACGGTTGGGCCCTGGGTAGAATGGTCGGGCCCTGGGTAGAATGGTCTGGCCCTGGGTAGAATGGTCTGGCCCTGGGTAGAATGGTCTGGCCCTGGGTAGAACGGTCTGGCCTGGGTAGAATGGTCGGGCCCTGGGTAGAACGGTCTGGCCTGGGTAGAATGGTCGGGCCCAGGGTAGAATGGGCTGGCCCTGGGTAAGCGCCATGACTTGAAGCCTGTTGGTCAGTTTCCATGAAGGCTTGTTCCCACTGCATTTCTCTTCTGAATCTGGGAGGTGGTGTGTGGATTGCATTCTTCAGTCATTTCTGGTAGATTACAGCTCTCTTCGAGGGGTTGAGGGGGGGACCAGCGATTCCCTCAATCTACTTTGGAAATCACAGGCAGCAGTTGCTGGGTCTCCAGGCATCGGATAGGTGATGCAGAACCCATGCCAGGTACCCTTTGCTTTCCTTCATAACTGAAAGAAGAGGAGTGACACTTTGGAGGTAATCCTAGCAGCCCTGTGCCTTACCAAAAAAAGGCCCCCCTTCCCTAATATGTCCCTAAAGGCTGGATTCCTTTGGAGTTTAGTTGTAGTTTAAGGCAAATGTACCTACAATATGTACTGTATGTACTGTATTTTTTAAAGAAAAGTTGTCTCATTGTTAATCCAGGTTTAATGGGTAGATGTAAAAACGCATTAGCTTTCAAAGTCCAAAACATGTCTCCATCAATTAGGGGTCATGCACTGAAATGAGCAACACACCGCCCCACCCCCAAGTGCTGGGCATTTTGCTCACCTGGAATAAAAGATGAGAGAATCTTTCACACTCCCCTGGCTGCACTGGCATTGAGACCTTGTACAGCCTTATCTACAGAGCAAAGTATCAGGGAGCAGAACAGGCGCATTATGGTGCTCATTGGAAAGCAGCTCCCAATTCGAGCACTGCTGGGAACCGTTCCCGGAGATTTCTTCCAATACCATTTCACCTAATAAGATTTCACCGAATTTATTTCACCGAAAATGGTAGGTGAAATAATATATGTGTAATGCCTAATAGGTGGGGTGTGGGGTAAGGGTATACGTTTGGGTAGGGAGGTGTGAGGGGGGGCGCAGGGTGTCAATGCCTGCATTATAAAAAAAGAAAAGTAGAAAAAGTAAAAAGGAGATTTCGTTTTTTGGTGAAATGAACATTAAGTGAAATATGTTCGCAGAAATCACATACATCCGCTGAGAACTGCCTTTTCTGCAGAGACACATCATTCAAACACACCTAAGCCCAAGGAGTCTTAAAGTGAGGCCTCGTCCATACTCACAGTATTGTGGCGCAATCTTGAAGTGTAACATTTAAAAATACACAAAGCATTTACCACACAGTCTAAATTTGTTTAAAGGTGAACCTACAATTCTTGTGCTGCTACCAGACTTCAGCTTTTCTAAATAAAGTGTTTGCATCTCCCTGGAACCCACCCCCATGGAATTACCTGCAAGGATTACAAGGCCCAGTTTAGTTTAAGAATGGCATATTCAAACATGAAGGCAGAGGCAAGTGCATTTGTTTGCAGCCAGGGTCGGACTGGCCTGTAGGGCAATAGGCCCGAAGCAATGAGTGATGTCTCAAGAACCTAATTTACAAATTGAGGACTCACACAAGTAGAAAGGAGTGTGTTAGGCCAGGAGTCATAATGATCAATTCATTTGTGTAAATGATGGACTGAACATTGGTCATGTTTTATGATTCCATGTTAACAACATTATGAAATCAATTGATCACTATGTCTCCTGACCTAACACACTCCGTTCTACTTATGTGAGTCCTCAATTTGTAAATTAGGTTCTTTGCTGTTCCGTTAGACATCCCTCACTGCTTCTTCCCTAATTTCTCCCCCATGTCCACGATGAAGGGGATACCCACCCTTTTGGTATATTATAGGGCAATTGTCCAATGGGCGAACCAAAAACGCAAAATGCTGCCATGGGCCCGTTTTTATGGTCAAAGTGGGACACTTTTTTGGCCAATGTCTGCCAGTTTGATGAGTTACTCCACTGTGCAGCTAATAGTTTTGCCCAGTGTTGCTGAATAAATATTTTTTTAAATGCACAATTCCCATCACATTGTATCTGAAGAATCCCCCTTGGGTACTATTCAAACAGTGTCACAAAAGGAACAAATAGCCATTTCCAACTGTGGGACACTTTTTCATTGGTGCCCAAGACAATTTGATGGCCCAGTGCGACCCTGTTTGCTGCCACTATTCAGTGGCAGGGTTGTGTAGTGAGCCTTACTGGCTTGCATGTGATGCGACCAAAACCAAGATGTTTGAAATACTTAAAAAGTGCACCATCTAATGTTATCTCTGTGCTCCTGATGCTTGGTGATGGCTTTCTGGTTTGCGTACAAAGTGGCACATTTGAAATACAATACCAGTGTTTGGATAGTGCAATGCCCACTGTTACCCTAGTGTGCATCATGTCTGGTAGCGGGTGCCAATGATTTGAAATTACAGGTTGCTAATTTTGGTGTCTTGTGTCCACGCCCATTAGCTGTTCTGATCCATTGTGTCCCATAGCAGTTGGTAAGAAGTGGTCCTTGCAGTTTGTCTTCTGGCTCTGCCAGCGTGGTTGCCTTGATCAGCCCAGGCTCCAAGTTCATCATAGTGTGGCATACATGGTATATCTATGTCTAGACCCCTGGTGGTAGTTCAAGCATCTTCAAGCACTTGATCTCCCACATTCTGTTTTGTTTAGTGTTCAAGAGGCCCCCTTTCAATACCATCACCAATAGGCCCTGCTGTGCATGCCCAACCTTTGTGAAGTGCTGGCATACTGGCATTTCTGTTCTGTGGTTAGAGATGGTGTATCGATGTAGGTCCCTTCTGTCATGTAGTTCCTGGACAGTCTCTCTTACATACTTTCTTTGCACATATTTCTTGCTTTGGATGAGGGATACAACATCAGCCAATTTGCAATTGTATGTCCTTCATATCTCTAATGTTTGGTTCGGTGGGATATGTTATGTAAGATTCACTGCAGGTGAGTTGGTAGGTTTTGCATCTACTAACTTTGCATGGGTATGTTCCCTGTCTTAGCTGTTCTCAATCTGGTGACAGTGCTTGCAGAGACATGATAGATGTTTTGGTTGCTTGTGTGCAATTAAGTGAGTTTCGTTGAAAATTCCCCTAAGCTCATCTCAGCTTAATATTGGTTGAAGATCCTTAACAATTCAATTAATTTGCAATAGTGCTGGATATGTGACAACCAAGAATAATCCTTCTGCAGTTATGCTGGCTTTGTGTGGTTGTAGGTTGTCTCTGGGTATGTTCATTGCATATCCACATCCCCAGTGAATTTGTCTAGCTCAGTGGCCCTTTTGCAAGAAGATTGGATGGAATGTGACGAGTGATTGTGCTTTGTCTTCCTCTTGGAACATATATATCAGGTGGCCTGGCGGTAGATAAAAGGTTGTTTTGTGTGGCTTGGTACGTTGTGTGCAGTAGCTAGTTTCTGTGTACACAGCTGTGTGTAAGTGGAATTTTCTTCCAACAGAAATAGCATTATCCAGGAAGTGTCTGCTCTTCCTAGAGTCTTCTAGGGTGAGCCTAATAGAGTGGCAGAAGCCATTTAGTGATTCATGGAAATGTGTAAAAGAATCTTTGCCTTTTGTACAAATCAAGAAAATGGCATCAATTGCAGGTATGTTAGTGGTTTTTGGGATTGTTAGTGTACCACTTTCTGCTGGAGATCTGCCATGAAAAGGTTTGCATAATGAGGTATTATTTTTGTGCCCATGGCTGTTCCTGTCTTTTGTAGGAAGGGTCATCCACTGAAGCAAAGACTGATGTGTGTGAGTATGAACTTCATAATATCTATGGTTGGTCCTGATTGGGGGGGCCTCTGTCTTGCTGGTCGCATCTTGCAGCTATCTCCTGTACGGAGCAATTCCTTCTTCATGTAGAACATTGCAATTGAGTTAACATCCAATTTGGCCAGGAGTGCTTTCCGTGGTATACATCTTTCCACTCATACCTTCAGGAGGAAATGTCAAGTTACTATTGTGATAAACTATGGAACCCCCATACAGCCCAACACCACCTTTCATAATGTGTCCTGGTGTTACTTGTCCTCTATTTTGTATTCTTGACCCGTGAAAAGGTTTTTGCTTCTTTTACCAGGGATGTAAGAATTAAATCAATATATCCAGATATGGCTTTATTAAGGTATTGGCCAGAGATGATTGGACGACAAAGATTTTCCAAAGTGCAGATTTTTGTAAGCATATAGAATATACCAGGAGCTGGATTAAATAGTGATGGGTGTTGGAGGTGTTCCTCAACTGCATGGCATGGACTTAATGATTTGTTCCAGAGTGTTGTGCTCCGTGGCGGGGTGATCACTCAATTCCTGATCATGATCTGTGTCAACAAGGTGTCTGCATGCCTCCCATGACCAACAGTGACACTTTTGTCTGCTGGTTTTATTTCTATTTCCTTGTTTGTTGGGAGTTTTCTTTTTGAAATTCTCTCTTGTCAGGTAAAGTTTTGTTTAGTTGAACATTGTCACATATATATTATAACCTATGCATTTTCTGAGGCAGTTGATGGAAATTTCAAGTGTTGAGTTAGAGCCATAAAGAGATGTTGAATTCGAACATGTCCTTGTGCCATCATAATCGTAAGCATTTTGGCATCCTAATTGGCTGAAATATTCATGCAGCTGAAGCAAAAAAAGAACCAAAAGATAATTCCGCCCAAAGTCGGTGAGACATTAATCCTGCCGGCGAAGTAGAATTTAAGGTGCATTTTCACAGATTGCACTTCACCTGCACATATTTTGCCCACTACTACTTAGGGCAGGTCACCAGCAATTGGTGGTTTTACCAAGGGGTACCATGGCTTTATTTAGCGATTTATGTTTTAAGAGCTTTTAAGTGTTCTATGTGTTCAAGCTTCCAAGCCAGGAGTTGAGCAGGGATGTCTGTGTGAAAACATTAACATGTGTTCCTCGTGACAACATGACTACTGCTCTGCATGAGTACAGGGATAACAGTGGCTGGACTGCCCACTGAGCCCCACACTACTACTGAACAAACAGGGATCCCAATCATGAAGGCAAGACAGGCACAGCCCGACAGGGATACCGCCTTTGACTTTTATGGTAACGTGGGCAAAAGGGCAGGCTCTACACTCCGTAGGGCTGTGAAGTGATAGCAGTAGTAACCCAGACAGCAAAAATACAAATGTTCCAAAATATAAATATGTCCAATCAAGGTTCTATAAAAGTATAGATACTTTAATTAAACAATCAACAATGCAAACAACTAACTAAAACACACAAAAATCCACTCCTTTGGGGAGAACACAGGATATACTGTATTTGGAGAGACTAGCATTTTGGTTACTTGAAAAAGGGAGACCAGGCACACAATTGCAGCAATCCACTGTTCAAAAGAATATGCCTTTCAAGAGAAGAACAGAAATGGGGATTTACAAGTCACTATGGTCCCAAAAGGTTTCGCAGTACCATACACTTGACTTCAGGGGCTCAACAACTTTGAACCAGGCTTCTAGCAGCTTCCTGCGGTGGTGTTTCGGCATTGGCTGAATGACGAGGTCCACTGGATCCAACATACGGTGCTGTCCAAGCAGCAATGGCACGTGGCACTTAGAAACCTAGAACAAGTAGGTGTTGTCTGGGTCAGTGCAGGTCACAGCAGTTTAATGCAGAATCAGAACCCAGAGCTTTTCCTTGACTTCTGGGTTGCTGGGAGACCCAATGCAGGGTGTGCAGGGACAAGGTAAGACCTGTGGTTGCACTCTGTCTCCAGGGAGCTTGCCTGGTATCTACAGGGAAACTTTTACCTCTAATGAACAGAGTCCTGGTTCCAGTGCAGCTCGCTCTGAGGTCTTTGTCCAATAGCCATCACCCCCACTGTTCCCTTGGGGTGCCTCTAAAGAATGGGACTTTGGAATGAACTGCACTCCCAACATAGGGCCAAACATGTATCCTTCTCCATCTCTTGATAGTTCAAATATGAATCAAGGGCGAAGTGGGAGACCCCTGCCTTATAATGGTAAAGCGTCACAGGGGATTGGACCTAACCAAACCTGCTGAAAGAGGTCCAATACCTGTTGCTGTAAGAAGTGACCCTATCATTCTTGCATCATATTCAGAGTGCCTTGTTTCTCAGTAAAGAGAGGGGACAGGAAGAAAAGAGAGCCCCACAGAAAAGGTACGATGGTGAAACCCTTCCTCAAGTCCACTTCAACCTCTTTGGCATTCTAACTCCACCCCCTTTCCGATGCCTGTAACTTCTAAGGCTCTTTGGTGTGCAGCACCAGTGCTTTGAGGCTAGCATTTCTTATGCAAGTGCCCCTTTGAAGTAGGGTTCCCAGGAGATCTCTTGGTGGGAGATCCTATGCATAAGGGAAGCGTTACCCTTTGGGAATGGAAAGCCAGCACAAATCAGCAGAACAGGGAGAAATATGGGAATGTATTGCATTGTAACCCTCCTGGGAGCATGGTAGCTCCCAGGATGTTGTCATGGGTCACATGGCAGTAGCCACGTGACCAACATAATAAAAGTAACAAGCTGCTTCCGGCTCGTCAGTCACACTCTACCCTGGCTCCGGTGTCGTCCTTTGTGTGCCTGCCTGGCACAACACCACGTGGTGTAGGCCCAGGGACTGGGCCCCCCACGAGGCCGGCGCCCCTGCTGGGCAACGCCGACCTCCACTGTCTGCAGGCCATGTGATCATGGCTATTGGGGACGACCCCGGCCTGGGTGCCCCCAGAGCTGGGGCTGTCGTGTGCTGGGTGCCCCCAGCCCAGTGTGGGCTCCAGTGACCTGGAGCGCAGTGGGGTGATCCCCACTGCAACATCTGCAGCGTGATCGCCGCCCAACGGAACCCCGTCGGGTGTCCCCGACATGAGTATGGGGCCTGCCCGGTGACCCGGACAAGCCCCCTTAACAGAATGGGAAGAATTAAAATTGCCTCCATATTACAATGTGCTAGCAAATGCAGTGAGCGAAGTGAACCCCATGTAAGAGGAGTGTCTGTGGATGAAAAGATAGTATGGTGCAACAGAAAGTTAGCATACAACATCTATTTGTGAAGAGTGAGGAAAACACCCGAAGCTTGGCAACAAATTCTTCACTGCAAGTGGCTGTGGGAGATGAGGAGAGAGGGGGGTGGTGGGTTGTGGAGTGACTGGGAGCTAGGGTGAAAGGGGCAGAAAAGCAGGCAGCATCCATTTGACCTTGCTGATGTAGCACCAAGACTGCCCAGAGCCTGCTTCAAAGTGATAAAGAGAGAACAGAGTGCAGTTGGTGGGGGCTTCTAAGCGCTTTCATAGAGCGTTCACAGGCATGCCCCTTTATGTGGGAATTGGAGGGAGAAGCTACCTGCCTGCTAGTTTAGGCCCTCGCCTCCAAGGTGTATTGAGAGAGAGCCCATGGCAGGTGAACTCTGCGCAGTGCCTCAGTAGCCGGCTTAATCGTGGAATGACAGAAAGGGCACAATGATTAACAGTTAAGCAGTGCAAGTTTCAGGGCCAGCAGTATGTGTCCTCCCACTGCAACCCTCAACTGCCGCAGCACCCGAGTGACACTCTGTGGCGCTGCATCTAACATGGTCCCATTGTGATTTTGACCATTTAACGTCAGTCAAAAGATGCTTAGTATAGCAACAGGTGCCCTTCCAGGATTCTTCGAGTTTTAGCCAAGCCTTGATTTTTTAACAGGACATATCCAAACGGAAGCACCCCACTGACCCTTTCTCCAATGCTTAGAAACAGCCCATCCAGCGTCAGGGAGGCCTCTGCAGCACCCTGAAGTAGCGTGCAGTGGTGTCTGTGGGTCTACGCGTGTGCATGGAGCGCTCGCTCTCTTTGCAGAAAAGGAAATGGCCTAGACATCCATCACTGTCGCGCCCACACGTCTTGTAAATTAGTCTGGCATACCCCACGTCATACCATTACACATGTTGAATCAATGAGCAAGCGAGTTTCGTGTGTCCTTTCTTGTGGTCAGCTTTTGTGTCTGGAGATTGCCTTTTTCTCATGCTAGCTATTATCAATGAACAAACATCTCCTGTTATAAGCAGCATCACTTAGCAAGGATATCTTACCGGAGGGGGATGCATGTGTGTATTCATTCGGGGATGGACACTGCATGTGTGCCTACTCAAAATCAACTGTGAGTGCATAAATTACTCGCAGCTTCTCAATACGAGTAACTTTATTGGGACATACGATTGTGTTCCATGCTACCATGACCACTCCTGTTCCCATGGAAACTCTCGATACTATAAATCATGAAATCCTGCCCCCCTACGCAGAGATATTCCATCCCGCACTCCCCTAACTTGCCTCTTCAGTATCCTTCTCTCACAGGGTAACTGAAATGGGGAGCGCCTTACCTAGCAAATTAGGACCTGGCACAGGATGGCTCCATTCCGTGCACATATGAGGAGTTCCTAATAGGGCCCCCGCCTTCTGCCGAAGGCCATCCAGTTCTGCCCGGCATAAGGGCATGCATATGACGGCAGCTCCGCGCTCGCACATTGGGACGGCGTAAAACGGAAGCGTCCATGCTCGCACATTGGGATAGCGTATCACGGCAGCGTCCGCACTAGCACCTTGGGATGGCGTATCATGGCAGCGTCCGTGCACGCACATTGGTATGGCATATCACGACATCGTCCGCGCTCGCACATTAGGATGGCATATCATAGCAGTATCCTACGGCGTATCACGGCAGCGTTTGCGCTCACACATTGGGACGTCGTATCGCGGCAGCGTCCGCACACGCACATTGGGACAGCGTATCACGGCAGCATCCGCCCTCGCACATTGGGATGGCGTTTCATGGCAGCGTCTACGCTCGCACACTGGGATGCCATATCAAGGCAGCATCTGCACTTGTACATTGGGACAGCGTATCACGTATCATGGCAGTGTCCACCCTAGCAGATTGGGATGGCATATCACGGCAGCCTCCGCCCTCGCACACTGGGACAGCGTATCCCATATCACGACAGCGTCCGCCCTCGCACATTGGTGCGGCGCGTCAGTGCTGTCCATCTCCCATTTTCAAGAAAGAGAATGCGTGCTGCCCATAAGAGCCGCTACAGCGTATGGCGAGATATGGTTATTTTTTTCACTCGGGTTGGCGTGGCGCGTGGCAATGTAACAAACACAGAGTACCCAAGAAAAAGAGGCCCACGGTGCAGAGGACCACTGGGAAATCTCCAGAGACCCCTGAAGGCCAGTCCACTGTTGGGGAGAAAGCAAGCAAAGAAAAAAATAAAACAGAGTCGCATAAGCGAATAAGGCGGAACTCAAAGTGGGTGAGGAGCAGTAAATAAAGACGGTAGAAAACATGTGTTGTACTACGGTAACGCCCTAAACCAACAATGGTTACCCCCAGCGATTCCTACACAGTATAGACCCATCGGAAATCTGCCCTTCATTGGTAGACTCGTTCGGAGTGAGAGGACCCATCAACTGGCTAACTGTCTAGAGATGGTCAACAGCTTGGCAGAGCCAGTCGGACATTTCCCACTTCAATTATGGCAACTGCTCTTCTATTGTTTAGAAATTGCATAGCATGTGGGACTGGCGGACAGGTGGCAATTTTGAAGATATTTGATCTGTCGACGGCGCCTGACGCCGAGGATCATGGACATCTGATTGGCTTCCTTGAGCAAGTGATGGACATTTCCAGAGCATAAGCCTGGATCTGCACGTTTAAGGGTATGGGGAGCATCGGGCACAGATTGGCCTTGTTCAATTCTGCCAGCACCCCATTGGTTAGTGGCGTACCCCAGTGCTTTTCCCTCTCCTGCTATTTGCGATTGATAGGTTCTGCGTGGGTCACATGGTGCAAGATTATGGCATGCAGTGTCCACACCCTCATGGATCCCTCCGTGGGTGCAGGGGATCTCACTGTTGTGGACCTGAGGACGCAGCTCCTTTAAGAAGGAGAGGACCTTGCAGCGGGGGAGGGGATGAGGGAGGGTCGGAAAGGGGAAGGGACAAGCAGAGAAGGGAAGGCAGTATGTAGGAGAAGAAGAAAGCAGCTAGACGTGTGTACCTGTCTCTCGTGTGGTCCTTGTGTGTATGGAGGTCACCTGCAACAACTGGCGACGAGAGTCGAGCTCATGCCCAGCATCTCGTTGGAGAGAAGACGCAGCACATATAGGAACTGCGTAGCCGGAGGAGGTGGCTGATGCTGACTGCTGATGCAGGTGGTGAGGAGGATCGGGTCACCACCGTGGAACGAGTTGAGGGCGTGTGATGTGGAGAGATGGTCGCTGCACATGGTCCCACCAGAGAGGTGGTGGACCACTGGAGGACTCCAGGAAGACAGCTGGAGGAGGTGCCCATGCGGGCGAGGAGACCGGGTAGCCGAAAGAGCGGTCACCTGGCGGAGAGGGAGAGCAGGACTGGAGCGGATGCCTGCCTGTGCGGAGAGGGAGAACAGGAGTTCGGGTACATGCCCGCCTGTGTATAGTAGGAGAGCTGAAGCTGGAGTGAACGCCCGTCAGTATCAGAGGTGAGCCTGACAGTCAAGCAGTGCCATGGAGGGAGGCGGCCAAGTGGGCTACAAAGCCAACTACGCCGGCAGCGCGTGCTATGCGTAACACAGTCGCTGCTGAAATATCCACTAGAAAGCAAGCAACAGGATAAGAGACAGTTCAGTACACATCACGTGGAGCTACTACTCCACCATATCCACTAGAAATCCAGAACCCTCCGTCCATTCCTTTAAAAACAAAAACAAACTCTGGCTCCACAAACTGGATATCCCGTCCTTATCTTCCTAACTCCTTGGGACCACTATGTGAAGCTAGGCTCGTGCCCATCTCACTCCTACTGCAGCCACACTCTCCACTTAGTTGGTACATGTGGTTGTTACCATTCGTCCAGAAACGCCCATTGTAACCTATCCGCAAGCCTGTATATATACTGTTTTTGCCTGTATTTCTACACCTTGATTGTATCCTTAGACCTGCACCTGTCTCTTCAAAACGTTTTTTCCCTTTCCTTGTGGAAAGCTTTCTCTATGTTAACTTGTAACCACTGTAACCATATGCTTCAAATTATGCACCCAGATGGTCTAGAGCAAGGTGCGCAATACAAATAAACAAAATACAAAAACAAAAATACAAAGGATCCAAAAAAAAGGAATAATATGGACACAACGCAAAGGGCACAACGGTCACAAGACACCAGTGACCAGTGAACACAGCAGCACAAAGCAGCCACACGACACGTGGCCCCAAACAACCAAGTCCCCCCATGACAACGCAGCCTGTTTTCACAGTCGTAGAACCATACAGGGAAGCCACCCACCAACCCTTGAAGCAGCAAACACAACCCGTGAGGGATACACAGCCAGATAAGTGAGCCAAGGCCACGACCTACCACACCAGCTATAGAGGAAGGAAGCAAACCCCAGCGTGATGGAGACATAAAGCAGCCATGTCTCATGGGGTTGCAGGACCAGTGGCGGGGACTTCATTTAATGGTCGCCACGGGTTGCACTTGCGACCCCCGAGGTCTCCCTTGTTACCCATGTGCTCTCTCTTTTTAGCCCAGCAAAAAAAGAAAACCATTTTTTTTTCTTCAAACTGAAGCTCCTGGGCTGTGGCCAATGTCATGTGGGTCTTTGTTTCTAGATGGCTGGATTTCTTGTTCAGGCTTCTTACAAAAAACAGGGGGTTCCACAAGTGTAACACTTTGAGCACTGACCCTAAATAAGAAAGAATAGGAATAACAAAGAATATGTCTTTCTGGAATTCTATACAATAATTTCTAGATTCATTAAAGGTTTATTTCAGGCACACTTCAGGGGGTTGAGTCACTGATTTAGTCTGTTCTTAAATACCTCAAATTCACAATGCAGACACAATCCTCCAAAAAGCATTTAGAGTAGAATAAGCATCAATTTCGGACTATTTATTTTGCTTTTCGCAAGTTGCAGTTATAGCATGTTTTTTTTTTTGGCTGATACATATGGTGATCCATTCTTGGATGAAATGTATATCACGTTACAGTGATATTGTAATAATTTGTTTCATAGTGTACTTAGAAACAATGCTATGTGATGCCACTTCCTATTTGGTCAAGGGGTAAACGGTCGTGTTCTATCGCTTCCTGTCGCTTCGGGGTGGGGTCAAATGACATCACTTCCTGTGATGCCATAAGAGGTCAAGTGATGTCACTTCCGCTACCCCTGGCATTTTGATGAAATGACGTCCCTGAGCAGCGGCCGCACCAGAGCAAAATGCAGCAGGAGCAGTTCCCACGAACCCAGTAACCTTTCTACGTTGCCCAAACCCTTTCACCTTAGAGTCACAAGAAGATTAAGGCCAAAGATGACAGGAGTGGATGGAACAATTCGAGCAGTTCATGAGCGCAGTAGGAAACCAGGACGCACCCAACAAACTGGACATTTTCACGAATCTGGTAGACAAAGAAGTGAAAGGCATCAGCAAATACATCCCTGCCCAGGAATAATCTATCTATCAACTCTTAACTCTGTCTATCAACGGAGGACTCGTGGTCCTCACTAATACAGATTATGAACATTACATGTTCAACCAATGTGTCAAGGAACCGCATGAAACAATTGGACAATTCATCCTGCGCCTTCAAAGAAAGATCACGTACTGCGACTTTGCGAACTTTAATGATGATGAAGCCATCAGACTAAGGGTTTTAGAAGGGTGCATCTCATCTCAATTCAGGAAACATCTACTAAAGAAACCCCTCCTGCTGAAGGAAGTCGCAGACTTAGCGAGGATATATGAAAGAGTGGATGCGCAAACAGCCAACATTGAAAACCCCCAAAAATAGCTGCCGTCACCGCCAACCCACAAGGGCAACCTCGATACTCGAGCGCAATGACCCACCAATACACGTGGAACACCGGTCGTAGACCCCCGCTGTAAAGACAATGTTACAGATGCAGATTTGAATTCCCACACAAGGGCCAATGCCCTGGGTCAAATGTGCATGAGGTGCGGTCAGGGGAATCACTTCCAAATCATGTGCAGGGAATAAGCCCCACTATTGGTGGCATACAGACCGATGCCACAGACGGCTGCCATCAGGAGATATGACCCAACGAGATCACCCAACCCATGACCATACCAGCAGAAAGACGGTGTAAGGACCACACCAACCAGAAATTCTATGATCTACCCGACCCAGCCAGGCTTCATACGGCCTGTGGAAAACCTGCAAATCAATCCACCCAGAGGACCGTTTGGAACATCGGAACACCTTCTCCACAAAGAATCATACCAGGACGAAGACCAAAGACTTAGGAGGGAGCCCCCCAAGAAGGACCCATATGAGAACCCCCCAATGCCAGAAGAGTCAACCAACATTGAGCCATACTATGAGTACGACAGATACAGTCGGGAGTATGTTTGACTCATATACAACACCTCTGATGACAGCGTCGCTCCAAAAGTGACCGTACACATAGGAGGACTCCATACCTCATTCCTCATTGACACAGGGGCTACCGTGAACGTAATGAATGAGAAGACATACAAAAGCATGGCGAGCCTCTATCCCCAACAACCATCGCAAGCTCGTATCTTCCAGTGGGGAGCGACCCGTCCCCTACAATCCAAAGGATGATTCTGGTGCGATCTACTACACCGAGGGCTGCGCATACCAGTCACGATTCATGTCATCAACTGCCCTGTGACAGGGAGAGGCTTCCTCAGCTACAAGACAGCCACCGCTCTACAACTGATCAACATACAATATGACCCGTTCGAAACAATTCAGGGCCTCCCTCCACAAATCCAGGCACACAGACCCTATCTCGGAGGGAACTAGACATCACCGAACTAAAAACCGCATTCCCTGACCTGTTCAAGGGCGTCGGCATTCTAAAGGACACCGTTATCCGACTCCACATCGACCCCACAGTATGTCCCGTACCGCAGCACCCCCGGCGGATAGGGTTTTGTCACGCTCACCTGATTCCCACGGAGGCGCAGGTCTGGCTTCGAGTGCTGATGCTTCTTCTATGGTGAAGCGCAGGGCTCTGAAGATGGACTCTCTGGCTTGCAGGAATATTCCCCTGTGCGTGAAAAGGGAGTATTACCCACTGACGGAATAATGCTCAAGCCTCCCACTCCCTTCCAACCCTCCACGATACCCTTCCTCGATTCCCCGTGAAGTCTCACCTTAGGGTCTGGAAGGATGAGTTCTCCCTCCTGCTTCTGATGCAGGGGCGCGTTGAAACCCAGTTACTTCACTGGATTGAGGTTTGATGGGAGTTCAACTAAGCTTGACTATTCAGCTAGGGCGCTGTAAGAGTTCTGTAGCAAGTTCAAAAGTTCAAGCTTAATAATAATGTTCATTGTCTTATTGCAGCAAGCGCTAACGCTTATGTCTTTTTCCCCTTAGGGGCCGGGGTTCGGAATGCTGGAGATATGGCGCCGACCCGAAGTGAAACGTGCAGTTCCAGTAAATGACAGGTAAGTTCTGGATGAGCGTTTGGGTAATGTCTTTGCATTCGCTCATTCAATGTCTTTGTCTTTTTTCCCCATAAGGGCCGGGGTCCGGAATGCCAGGAAGCGGCAGGACCCGAAATGAAATGGGAATGACCCAACAGGTAAGTCTTAGAAGGAAACTGAGCTTTTCCTATTCCCTTCCTTCTCTCACCTTGTGTTCTTGTCTTTTTCTCTCTAGGATCTGGGAAGTGGCTGCGGATCCGGATGATCGCTGCTGAAGATGGAGGTGCCCAGGAAAGGTGAGTGAAATGCAGCGCTGCAGCGATCGAAGCGAAATGCTTTTAAAATGATGTCTTCCCTTTCAGGATTGTCGGAGTGATGTCTCCGTGATGCAGCTTTAGCAGGTAAGGTCTTCTTTCTCTCCAATTCTCTCTTAGCAGGTGACCCAGGATGCTGACAGGCATGGCTGAAGTCCAGATGCAGGAGCTGACACGGTGAGCGTCCAGCTGCGACGAGCAGAACAACGCGAAGCATGAGTTGCTGATCGGGCGTGGTTTAAATAGCTTTGGAAGAAGTTCCAGGTATGTATCCTTCCACCGATCAGGTATGTATCATTCCCTGACCACACCCAGGGGAAAGTAGTCCCACAGGTAAAGTAGTTCCATTCAGGCCTCAAGAGGGCCTGGATGTAGCAGCATGGTCTGCATCAGGTAAGTGCACATTAAAACACTTGACCACTTGTCTAGCTTTATGAGCCTGGCGCCTAAGGCGCCAGGACAGGGGTCCAACATGAGCCTGGCACCTAAGGCGCCAGGACTGTGTCCAAAGGGCCCCAGCTTGGGCCCGCTGGCACTTCCCTGGGGGGAATGATGCCTGCCTCTGGGGTTGCTGGGTCGGACCTGGCTCCTTAGAGGTAGGCATCATGACAGTACCCCCCTCAAGGCCCCTCCCAAGGTTGTTCCCTCTGGGGGTCTTGGCTTGTTCGGAAATCTCCGATGGAACCTTTGTATTAATCGAGGTGCGTGAACATGGTTACTAGGCTCCCACGATCTCTCCTGAGGTCAATATCCCTTCCAGTCAACAAGATAGAAGAGTTTGGACTTTAACACCTTGGAGTCTAAAATGTCTTTAACTTCGAATTCTAATTCCCCATCAATTTGAACTGGGTCTGGAGGCTTGGACAGTCGGGTCCCTGGTTGTACTGGCTTCAAAAGTGATGCATGAAAAACTGGATGAATACGCATGTTAGACTGTAAATCCAGTTTAAAGGCCACGGGATTGATTATAGCCTTGATGGGATAAGGTCCTAAGAATCTGGGATTGAAGGTTCGCGGGCCCTTGAGGGGTAAATGTTTCGTTGCTAGCCATACCTGGTCTCCTACTTGGTAAGGAGGAGTTTTACTTCGGTGCAAATCAGCGTTTTCTTTATACTTGTTCTTGGCTTGCTGTAGATGAGTTGCAGCTTCTTTGAAGGCTCGGGTTATTGTGGAATGCAGATGATTTACTGCAGGCATTTCCAGGGTCAGAGGTGGATCTAGATCAGAGGTCCGAGGATGGTGACCATACAAAGTATAAAAAGGAGTTTGTCCGGTTCCAGAATGCACTGAATTGTTGTATGCATATTCTGCGATCCAAAGGATGTCTTTCCAATTTAACGCGGATTGGTGTAACATGCATCGAAGATATTGCTCTAGAGTCTGATTGGTTCTCTCGGTTTGTCCGTCGGTCTGGGGGTGGTGGCTGGTGGATAACCGCACATCTATTTGTGCTAGTTGGCAACACTTCTTCCAAAAATGGGAGATAAATTGACTTACACGATCCGAGACTAATATGGAAGGGAAACCATGTATGCGAACTATATTCTCCAGAAATTCCTTGGCCAAGGTGGAAGCTGAAGGCAAACCTTTTAAAGGGATAAAGTGGGCCATTTTGGAGAATAGATCCACAATTACAAGGATAGTGTTGTAACCAGCACAAGGAGGCAGGTCTGTTATAAAGTCCATTGACAAGGTGTGCCATGGTGCCGGTGGAATATCCAAGGGTTGAAGTAGGCCGGCTGGCCTTTTCTTTTGACCCTTGTTTTGGGCGCATATTCCGCAAGACAATACAAAAGACTTTATGTCTTTTCTCCAAGAAGGCCACCAGAAGTGGCGTTTGATTTTCTCCTCCGTTTTAGCGACACCAGGGTGTTCTTCCATTAATGATTCATGATGATGGGCAATAACAAGTTCTTGCAATTCTTTACTAGGCAGAAACAACCGCTCCTGGAAGTAGGGTAAGTCATCCTTAACAGTGTAATGAGGACCCTTTTGACTCCATTCCAGTAATGCTGAAGAGTCTAGAAGTTGTTTTACTTGCGTTTGGATGTCCTCAATAGTTTGCAATGAAGTTAGGCCTAAGATTCTTTGTTCAGGTATGATTGGCACAGGTTCTAAACTCGAATTGGGTTCTTCCATGCCAATCCGGGATAAGGCGTCCGCTTTACCATTCTTGCAACCAGGGCGATAGGTAATTACAAAATCAAATTCCGCAAAGAATAGAGCCCATCGGAGTTGTCGTGAAGATTGAGCTTTGGCTGTCTTTAAATACTGTAAATTTCTGTGGTCCATAATTACGGTGATGGTGTGTCTTGCCCCGAGAAGGTAGTGACGCCAAGCCTTGAAAGCAGATTTAATAGCCAGTAACTCTTTGTCGGTAATTGCCTAGTTGATTTCAGGAGGAGAAAATTTCCTGGACCAAAAGGCCACAGGGTGTAGTTGGTTAGTTTCTGGGTCTCTTTGCGACAGGACAGCTCCCATGGCCGAACTGGATGCGTCGGTTTCCACAATGTAAGGGAGATCTGGGTGCGGGTGCTTCAATATAGGTGCAGAGGTGAATTTGGTTTTCAGGTCCTGAAAGGCTTGTTCGGCCTCAAGAGTCCATTCAAAGCGTTCGTTTTTCTTTAGGAGAGCTGTGATGGGTTGGACTGTTCGGGAAAATTCCGGGATGAATCTTCGATAGAAATTGGCGAAGCCGAGCATGCTCTGAACTCTCTTCACCGAGCTAGGAGATGGCCATTTGAGGATGGCGTCCACCTTTCGCGAGTCCATTCGGACTCCTTGAGGTGTCAGGATGAATCCGAGAAACTCCACTTCTGTGGTATGAAAAACACATTTTTCGAGCTTTGCAAATAGTCTGTGCTGGCGCAATTTCTCAAGAACTGCCCTAACATGTTTCCTGTGATCGGATTCTGAAGAAGAGTACACCAGAATGTCGTCAATATAAACAACGACACAGACGTCGATAAGTTCCCGAAGAACATCATTCATAAAGTACTGAAAGGCGGCAGGTGCATTGCACAAACCGAAAGGCATCACCTGATATTCGAAGAGCCCAAATTTGGTGCGGAATGCAGTCTTCCATTCGTCGCCTTCTTTTATACGCACCAGGTGATAAGCTCCTCGGAGATCTAACTTGGTGTACACACAAGCGTCTTTCACCTGGTCGATAAGCTCAGGGATCAAGGGCAGAGGATAACGATTCTTAATCGTTATTTGATTTAGGGCGCGATAGTCTATACATGTTCTAAGGTCGCCCTCTTTTTTCGGCACGAAGAACAGAGCTGAGGAGACAGGAGACTTGGACGGGCGAATAAAACCATTGGCTAGGTACTGATCTAAATACTGACGCAAATGTAGGTTCTCAGGTTCCGTAAGAGCATAAATCCTACTACAAGGTAGTTGAGCATTGGGTACCAGGTCGATTTGGCAACCGTAAGACCGATGGGGAGGTAACGTGTTAGCCTGTTCTTTCTGAAAAACGTCTTGGAATTCTTGGTATTCTGACGGTAGCTGTACAGGGGTGGAAGTTGCTGAGGCTAGGCCCATAACTGAATTTCTTGGGTAACAAGTTGGTTCACAATCAGGAAAACCTATCTTCTTTGCTCGCCAGTCAATTCTGGGATTATGTGTTTCTAACCAAGGAATTCCAAGAATTACTTGAAATTGTGGGGCCTTGATCACATCAAACACGATTGCTTCCCGATGTCCATCCTGACCCACCAGTGTCATTTCAACAGTGGAATGCGTTACAGGCCCTGAGGCTATTTCGGTTCCATCTACTGTAGTAATGACATCTTTCGTTACTTTCGGGCGGAGAGGGAGCTTAATCCTGGAAGCCAATTCACGGTCTATGTAATTTCCAATAGCTCCACTGTCGATGTATGCTTTTATAGCATGCAACAGCTGAGGCTGTTTTGGGTCCACAAGCACCATTGGCATGACAAAATGCGAGGTCAAAGAGTTTGTTTTCAATGTCGGCAAGCGGACCCCTACGCTTGTCGGGCTAGGTCGTTTCCCGAATCAGGTGTCAAAAAATCGTTATCAGTGGCTCCAACCACCTTCTTAGGTGGTTTAACCGGACAATTTCGAAGAAAGTGACCGGAAGTCTCGCAATACAGACAAAGTTGCATTTGCCGCCTTCTCTCTCGTTCCTTCTGCGTTAATGGTCCTTTAACACCGCCGATTTGCATATTTTCGGATACGTCGGTACTCTTGGAGTTAGCGTGGGTTTTGATCGGTACTCGGGTTTCGTGCTTGTACCGATCTGCTTTTCTATTTTGAAGTCTGTGATCAAGTTGAACCACCAAGTCTATGTAGTCTGCGCAGACCTGGGGTGGACCTACTATCTGAGCTAGAACATCCTTAAGCTCTCCGCGCAGGCCTCGATGAAACAATGTGATCCTTTTGTTTTCTGGCCATCCAGTTTCCACAACCAGTCTATTAAAGGTGGCAACGTAGGACAGGAGATCCTGATTACCTTGTCGTAAGGATAGCAGTTCGTTATCAAGGGCCTGTCCTTGAGAGTGTCGAGCAAACAATCTTTCCATGCTGGCCTGGAAACCCTGAAAATTCTGGATAATGGGATCATCCTGATTTACCAATGGAATAGACCAATCGGCAGCACTGCCACTGAGGTAAGATAGTATAAAGGCTACCTTGGTCTGGTCGTTAGGGAAGGCCCCGGGTCTGCATAGAAAGTGTAAACGACATTGGTTCATAAAGACGGCATATTTCTTGGGATCCCCCGCAAAACGTTCAGGCGGGGCCAAAGGCATGTGTCCAGGTAGATTGATTTGTACCGGGTTATTCACACCCATTGCTGTGGAAGTTCCTCCGGAATTAGGTAAAGGAGTGTGCCCTGCCTGGGCCTGTAATAACCTTTTGGCCAAGTCATCTGTTCTTTCCTTGGATAGGATCAGTTCTCTTTTGAGAGCGTTAGTCTCCTGGCGGGCTGAGTGCACTTCTGCCCGTAATTCCCCCAAAAGCTGGGCCAGCTGATCTGTCTCGGAAGTCTCCATAGCGCCCGGGTGGGAAATTGTGGGTAGACTTCGCGTTCTGTCACGCTCACCTGATTCCCATGGAGGCACAGGTCTGGCTTCGAGTGCTGATGCTTCTTCTATGGTGAAGCGCAGGGCTCTGAAGATGGACTCTCTGGCTTGCAGGAATATTCCCCTGTGCGTGAAAAGGGAGCATTACCTACTGACGGAATAATGCTCAAGCCTCCCACTCCCTTCCAACCCTCCACGATACCCTTCCTCGATTCCCCATGAAGTCTCACCTTAGGGTCTGGAAGGATGAGTTCTCCCTCCTGCTTCTGATGCAGGGGCGCGTTGAAACCCAGTTAATGCAGGGGCACGTTGAAACCCAGTTACTTCACTGGATTGAGGTTTGATGGGAGTTCAAATAAGCTGACTATTCAGGTAAGGCGCTGTAAGAGTTCTGTAGCAAGTTCAAAAGTTCAAGCTTAATAATAATGTTCATTGTCTTATTGCAGCAAGCGCTAATGCTTATGTCTTTTTCCCCTTAGGGGCCGGGGTTCGGAATGCTGGAGATATGGCACCGACCCGAAGTGAAACGTGCAGTTCCAGTAAATGACAGGTAAGTTCTGGATGAGCGTTCGGGTAATGTCTTTGCATTCGCTCATTCAATGTCTTTGTCTTTTTTCCCCATAGGGGCCGGGGTCCGGAATGCCAGGAAGGAGCAGGACCCGAAATGAAATGGGAATGACCCAACAGGTAAGTCCTAGAAGGAAACTGAGCTTTTCCTATTCCCTTCCTTCTCTCACCTTGTGTTCTTGTCTTTTTCTCTCTAGGCTCTGGGAAGTGGCTGCGGATCCGGATGATCGCTGCTGAAGATGGAGGTGCCCAGGAAAGGTGAGTGAAATGCAGCGCTGCAGCGATCGAAGCGAAATGCTTTTAAAATGATGTCTTCCCTTTCAGGATTGTCGGAGTGATGTCTCTGTGATGCAGCTTTAGAAGGTAAGGTCTTCTTTCTCTCCAATTCTCTCTTAGCAGGTGACCCAGGATGCTGACAGGCCTTGCTGAAGTCCAGATGCAGGAGCTGACACGGTGAGTGTCCAGCTGTGAGGAGCAGAACAACGCGAAGTGTGAGTTGCTGATCGGGCATGGTTTAAATAGCTTTGGAAGAAGTTCCAGGTATGTATCCTTCCACCAATCAGGTATGTATCCTTCCCCGACCACACCCAGGGGAAAGTAGTCCCACAGGTAAAGTAGTTCCATTCAGGCCTCAAGAGGGCCTGGATGTAGCAGCATGGTCTGCATCAGGTAAGTGCACATTAAAACACTTGAACACTTGTCTAGCTTTATGAGCCTGGCGCCTAGGGCGCCAGGACAGGGTCCAACATGAGCCTGGCGCCGCTGGCACTTCCCAGGGGGGAATGATGCCTGCCTCTGGGGTTGCTGGGTCGGACCTGGCTCCTTAGAGGTAGGCATCATGACAGGTTTCACCTGCAGGCCAAAGTGACTCAAGAGTTACAACTATTGCTTGAGAATGACATTATTGAAAGAGTTGATGGACCCTCCCCTTGGGCATCCCTATTGGTTGTAGTGCCAAAGTCTGACGACGCCTACGCCTGTGTGTGCATTTGCGAATCCCCAACACCGCAATCCAAAGGGAAAGGCACCCAGGGCCTAACAGCGAGGACATGCTGGTCAGACTCAACCAAGCCACCCGGTTCTCGAAATTAGATCTGAACCAAGGATACCATCAACTGGTCATCGACCCAACCTCAAGGCCCATCACCACCTTCACTACACATCAATGTCTATTCCATTATAAATGGCTTAATTTTGGTATATCCTCGGCAGCCGAGATATTCCAGGTGACGATACGCAGGCTAATCGCAGCAGTCACAAATGCTTTTAATTACAGCGATGACACCCTGGTATTCGCCATCACTCAAAGTCAACACAATGACACACTACGACAGGTTTAGCACCATCCTGCAAGACAGTGGCCTCACCCTCAATGAGCAAAAGTGCACCATCAACAGGCGCAGCTTATCCTTCTTTGGACACGTATTCTCTGATCAGGGGATAAGGGTGGACCCCGACAAGATCAATGCCATTGTCAATCTTGAGTCCCTCAAGGATGTGACGGAACTGCATTCCTTCCTAGG
This sequence comes from Ambystoma mexicanum, assembly GCF_040938575.1. Lineage (NCBI taxonomy): Eukaryota > Metazoa > Chordata > Amphibia > Caudata > Ambystomatidae > Ambystoma > Ambystoma mexicanum. The sequence continues at coordinate 185,938,177 of NC_090925.1, read as the reverse complement.
AATGGCAGGCTACTGTGCTCGCTACCTGCCGTATTATGCGACACTGACCAGCCCACTCACGCACCTCCTTAAGAAAGACCTCACATTCACCTGGGATGGGGTCTGTCAAGCGGCTTTTGATGCAATCAAGAGTGAACTAGCAAATGATCGCCAACTGGCATACTTCAACCCTGACTGGGACACCGAGATCATGGTCGATGCCAGTTTGGTTGGGTACCCTCCTAGCCCCAACAGACCCCAGGAGCAAGTCTGACTGACACATAGTAGCGTATGCCAGCAGGGCGCTCACCACCATTGAGCAAGTGTACTGCCAGGTCGAGCGCGAAAGCCTTGCCGCGGCCTGGGAATGTGAGACATTTCATCACTTTGTCATAGGAAAGACAATCGTCCTCATAACAGACCATCAAGCGCTGCTTTGTCTCTGGAATCCCCAGGATCAAGATGCCACCGCATATAGAATGGTGGGGCATACAACTGCAGGAATACAATTACACCATTGTTCACAAACCTGGCGGCGAAGCCAATCCGGCAGACTATTTGTCCTGACACACAGACAGCGCACCGGAAAATTGCTTGCAGCTTGAAGCCAAAGCGTATATCGCATATCTGTCTCTCAATGCCCTTCCCCCAGCCATCACGAAGGACTTGCTTGCGGAGAGATGCAAGGATGACCCCACCATACCAGAAGCCGTCCACCTCACAAAAGCCAACCAGTGGCGACACCTACCCACGGAATGCTTTGAAAACGGGGAGGTGGACAAGAGAGACCTATAGAGAATAGCAGGGATACAAAGCGAACTAGCCACGACAAACCAAGGATCACTGCTGAGAGGTAACAAACTGGAGGCCCCCAAGAGCCTCAGGAAAGGTCTTGTCGTCATTGTGTATGAAGGCCACAGAGGAGTGGCCAATACAAAGAAGATTCTATGCAACCAAGAATGGTTTCCTTATATGGACACGATTGTGGAAGACACCCCAGGCCAAGTGACCACGCAAAACAGACCCCCATGTCCACTCCAGACAGTCCCGCTACCCGATGGACCCTGGCAAAGAGTGGCAATGGCTTTTTATGGACCACTAGAAGAAGGAGACAACCTACTGGTAGCCATTGATGAATTCTCTCAATTTCCCCTGGTCAAGCATGTTCCGTCCACAGCATTCCATCATGTAATGACGGTAGTAGATGACCTGTTCAGTGAGTGGGGTGTTCCCAAAGTTGTCAAAACAGACAACAGCCCACCGTTTCAGGGCCAGGAGTTCAAGAAGTGTGCGGTACATCTAGGATTCCAACACCAAAAGATCACCCGCCTTTGGCCGCAAGCCAAGGGCATGGTAGAGCGATTCATGGCCACGATAAAAAGAACGTGCCAAAAACGGACCTAATGCCCATGCTGCAAGCCATCTGCCAGATGTTGAGGAGCTACAGGAATACACCGCACGAGACAACTGGATGCACACCCACCAAACTCATGATAAAGTACAATTCACTGACCCGTCTTCTGCAACTGGAAGACTACACCCCAGAGGAAGACGGCGAGATCAGGGAGCGAGAGGCCATGAAAAGGAAAAAAGCCAAAGAATGGACAGATTGCAAAGCAGAACAACCGCAGCTTCCAGTGGGTGTGGTTGTACTTGTCCTCCAGAAACTACAAAGGAAGACAAATACAAGGTACAGACCGGAACCGCTCGTGGTCACCGAGGCCAAATGGTCAATGGTCACCGCCATCTGAGACGAGGGAGAAATAACCCGTAATGCCTTGTTCTTTCGGAAACTATTCCAAGAGTATATAGACAAGGCGATCCAAGCTGAAGAAGAACAAGTAGATCTCATGGTAGAACCGCCCGAGGACCCCCCGCCAAGAGCACCAAATGAAGAGGTCCACGACCCACCCGGTCAAACCCAGCATACCATCCGCAAGCCCCCTCGCCTCATCGAACAGATGATAAGCAAGGGGGGGATGTTGTGGACCTGAGGACACAGCTCCTTTAAGAAGGAGAGGACCTTGCAGCAGGGGAGGGGATGAGGCAGGGAAAGGGAAGGGGAGGGGACAAGCAGCGAAGGGTAGGCAGTATGTAGGAGAAGAATAAAGTAGCTAGACGTGTGTCTTTGTCTTTCGTGTGGTCCTTGTGTTTATGGAGGTCACCTGCAACACTCACCACAGCGGCTGGATGCCTTGGAGCCATGCAGGACAAATGGCCGCCTCCGAGGATCTTTCAAATCAGCCGCTTCTCCTCTCCCGGAGTTTGGGAGTTGCCTTCCTTGCCAGCTCTTCTTTGACGATCAAGTCAGTGGAGTTGGTGAAACTGCCCACTCCAGTTTTTATCGCATTGGGCTTTGCGAGCCCTCAGCTCCGGGTAAAGATTGGTTTACGCTCGCTCGGGCTATAGAGCTATCAAGGATCCGTTTTGCATAGGCAGTGACAGAGCAGGGCATCAGTGGGCAAATGACCAGTGGTGCAAATTCAAGGAGCTCAGGTCATTCTCTCTCTGAGGAAGTATAACCACGTTTTGACGGGGACATTTCCAGGGACATTTGCTGAGAGGGGAGGAGCTAGCCGAGATGGGATGCTTACATGCACATGAAAACATGGACCTGGTCTGTGCCAACTGACATGAAAAATCTGACTGAGCGGGGCATGCCACTTCCTACCCTCCATTCCAGTAAGGAACTCACAGAGGTTAAGTGCATAAAAGAGCAGAAGGGGGCAACCCCCACAGCAATGAGAGATGCTCACCCCTGGAATGCTTGGCCTTTCAAGATGACCTTGAAGCAATTTAACCTGTCCAAATGCACGTTTAAAGAACTGCCACTTTCCAAGATAGTGACGTTGACGCTGAAATGGCATTTTTCCTCTGTTTATTGCCTCTGTGAGGTGTCATTGCATTTCAGCACCTTGGAAGTGAGTCTGTGCTCTGGTCACCTCCTCGCACTATAGCTACATTGTACTAAACGCTCTTCTGTTTGACTCTATGCTCCATCTCGCTTGCTAGCACCTATTCGATGGGCGCCACGAAGTCTGGACATCCTTGAAGATGTCCTCGCCTGTCTTTCAAGTTGCTCACACATCTGGCATATTACCTGTTTGCCTTTGTAACCCATGCCCTTATAAGTGCTCTGAAGCAGCTTCAAGGTGATATGAGCACTATATGAACGCCTTACAGCAGCTGTAAGTGTTGAACCATATAATGTGGTATGGCATATTTCAATAGTGAGGATATCAGGGCAGGATGTAGAGTATTCTATTAAACGGCTCTATATGGAGTACTCATGCCAGGGCGCTCTCAAATGGGATGCCTAGAAGATGAGTTGGATCCCAGGCCCTCTCAGGAACCGATCTTTGGCACCTTGGATCCGCTCTTCCAGCACACCCTCGGGCACTGTTTGACCCGGGCTCAGATCGAGCGGCCCCACATCCCCTGCGTCACCACTCAAAGGCAATGCATCCAGCAGGAACACGATTTGCTTCTCAGCTGCCCTGGAAAAATAATTGAATTCAGAACTTCTTTTCAGTTCACATATTAATGAACACAGCCAAATATAAAATTCCCCTTTCTGAACAACCTGGCCAGAAATGGAAAAGGGTGAACCACTGTGTAGCTCCTAAATTGTTAGGAGTGGGCACTAGCAGGGACTGTCAAACAACTGACCACACACTGTGAAGAAAGAACAGCCCCAGCCCATACCAGACTCTCAAATGAAGAAGGCAGTCAACCAAGAGGTTCCCATTATTGATGGGGTCAAGAGCTGCTGACGGGGTGAAAAGAATCAAGGCACAGGCGCCGCTCTAGTCTGATACTCTATTGCAGACCATAACCCAGGAAAATGGACTTCAGGACCTTGAGGCCTTCACTTTAGGAAGACCCTAACCTAGGAAAATGGACTTCAGGACCTTGAAGCCTTCACTTTAGGCAGACCCTAACCTAGGAAAATGGACTTCAGGACCTTGAAGCCTTCACTTTAGGCACACCCTAACCTGGGAAATGGACTTCAGGACCTTGAAGCCTTCACTTTAGGCAGACCCTAACCTAGGAAAATGGACTTCAGGACCTTGAAGCCTTCACTTTAGGCAGACCCTAAACTGGGAAAATGGACTTCAGGACCTTGAAGCCTTCACTTTAGGCAGACCCTAACCTAGGAAAATGGACTTCATGGCAATGAAGCCTTCACTTTAGGCAGACCCTAACCTAGGAAAATGGACTTCAGGACAACGAAGCCTTCACTTTAGGCAGACCCTAACCTGGGAAAATGGACTTCAGGACCTTGAAGCCTTCACTTTAGGCAGTCCCTAACCTAGGAAAATGGACTTCAGGACCTTGAAGCCTTCACTTTCGGCAGACCCTAACCTGGGAAAATGGACTTCAGGACCTTGAAGCCTTCACTTTAGGCAGACCCTAACCTATGAAAATGGACTTCATGACAATGAAGCCTTCACTTTAGGCAGACCCTAACCTGGGAAAATGGACTTCAGGACAATGAAGCCTTCACTTTAGGCCGGCAGACCCTAACCTGGGAAAATGGACTTCAGGACAATGAAGCCTTCACTTTAGGCAGACCCTAAACTGGGAAAATGGACTTCAGGACCTTGAAGCCTTCACTTTAGGCAGACCCTGACCTGGGAAAATGGACTTCAAGACCTTGAAGCCTTCACTTTAGGCAGACCCTAACCTGGGAAAATGGACTTCAAGACCTTGAAGCCTTCACTTTAGGCAGACCCTACCCTGGGAAAATGGACTTCAAGACCTTGAAGCCTTCACTTTAGGCAGACCCTAATCTAGGAAAATGGACTTCAGGACAGCGAAGCCTTCACTTTAGGCAGACCCTAACCTGGGAAAATGGACTTCAGGACAACAAAGCCTTCACTTTAGGCAGGCCCTAACCTGGGAAAATGGACTTCAGGACAACGAAGCCTTCATTTTAGGCAGGCCCTAACCTGGGAAAATGGACTTCAGGACTATGAAGCCTTCACTTTAGGCAGATCCTAACCTGGGAAAATGGACTTCAGGACCTTGAAGCCTTCACTTTAGGCAGACCCTAACCTAGGAAAATGGACTTCAGGACAATGAAGTCTTCACTTTAGACAGACCCTAACCTGGGAAAATGGACTTCAGGACAATGAAGCCTTCACTTTAGGCAGACCCCAACCTGGGAAAATGGATTTCAGGACCTTGAAGCCTTCACTTTAGGCAGACCCTAACCTGGGAAAATGGACTTCAGGACCTTGAAGCCTTCACTTTAGGCAGACCCTAATCTAGGAAAATGGACTTCAGGACAACAAAGCCTTCACTTTAGGCAGACCCTAATCTAGGAAAATGGACTTCAGGACAACGAAGCCTTCACTTTAGGCAGACCCTAACCTAGGAAAATGGATTTCAGGACCTTGAAGCCTTCACTTTAGGCAGACCCCAACCTGGGAAAATGGACTTCAGGACAATGAAGCCTTCACTTTAGGCAGACCCTAGCCTGGGAATATGGACTTCAGGACCTTGAAGCCTTAACTTTAGGCAGACCCTAACCTAGGAAAATGGACTTCAGAACAATTAGACAAACCCTAACCTAGGGAAATGGACTTCAGGACAATTAGGCAGACCCCAACCTAGGAAAATGGACTTCAGGACAATTAGGCAGACCCTAACCTAGGAAAATGGACTTCAGGACAATTAGGCAGACATTAACTTAGGAAAATTGACTTTAGGACATTGAAGTCTTGACTTTAGGCAGACTCCAACCTAGGATAAATACATTTTTAACATCAAAGTCTCCAATTTGGGAGAGAAACGTGTGTGTAAACCAGGGACTAAGTGGTTTGTCTACTTACTTGCTTGCTTTACAAGCTTCTGAACACTATTTTTCCTCACTGTGTTTTTGTATTACACCGGGTGGACACCCTAGCCATTTCTATGCAATACTATGACCCTACTCAAGGCATTGGCTGTTACTCACCGCTCCGTAAACAGGTCAGGAAGATAGATAGATGACCTTGGAGACGATATGTACACAGGAATCGATATTCAGCCTCCAATTCCAACTCCCCTGAGTACAAGACTCAGGCTTCCTCAAAGAGGGGCTCTTCTTTACAACGTACCTCTCTGCTGTTTCTATTGGAACAGGCAGCGGTGTCAGTTGAATAAAAGAGCGAGGAGAACACATACCACCAATACCAATGCTGCAAAGGAATACAAAGATATTAGACAGTGCTGAGAAAACAAGTAAGCAATCAAGCATAGTATTGGACAGGAAATACCTAGGCACGGATTGGAGTGGAACTTTCCCCGGGATGGACCTACAACTAAAGAATTAAACCCAAATGAGTGAATAAATCTAATGAATTCTTCCTATAGAGAGTTTTAGCCAAAACTACAGACCTGAATTGTGGGACTCTCAAGGGTTAACGATTTCCAGGATTGGAGAAAACGACAGGAAAAAATAATGAACAGGTAAGTTAGTACAGGGAAGTAAACCCGGGCAGCACGAGGGTCGCGCTAGAGCCGGGTTGGTGCAGTATCAGGAGAGCGTCAATATGCACTTTGAAAATAAGTTTGTTGAGTGTTGTAGTTCAATGAATGTCCCAAAATCCAGTAGAGAGGAATACCAACAGGGCAGAAGGTAAATGAGGTACAATAGTCAAAGATGGCGCTGGCAGAAATAGCAGAAAACAAACACAGCTGGTTACCTGAAACACACGCTTCCCAGACGAGGGTTGGAGCAACTGAGGTGTTCCTAGTAACCGCTGACAAATGAGTTGCAAAGACAGCAGGAGCAGGGAAGGATAATCCAAATAACGTTCCGCATCAAATACCAGAAGATCACGACAATGATAAGGACGGAGAGAAGGCAGTCCAGGGGCAGTCTGGGTTGATACCGTAGCGGTCTATAAGAAGTGCCAATGGAATAGAAGACGTAACAATCCAAAAGTTTGAGCGTGGATTGGAACCAGATGATCAAGTCGGGATTTCGTGACAAGATTTCATGAAGGAAAACGGCCGTAACCGCAAATAATAAGAAACACTAATTAGCAGCAACAAGCCCTCTGGAAGACAGTAGTTTTAAACCTGTAAGGGGGGCGTGCCTTGTTGTACGTCCTTCACGTACGAGACGTGTCAGCTGACACGAGCTCCGCCGTAGCTTGTACAGGCGCCATGGCAACCTGTATCTGCTCCACAAAGGATCCTGTGAATGGGTCGTACTCCGCAGGGAAGTTTCTCTCTGCCGAAGTGTAACAGCATCCTCCCCCAAAGACACCGGCAACCCCCGGGCGGAATGAAAATCTTTCAAAAGATCAGGGCAATGCAAGTTGGACAAAGGTTCCCAGGTACAATCCTCAGGCCCAAAACCCTTCCAATCCACCAGATAGAACACCGTACCCTTAGAGACTTTGCAGTCCAAAATGCGTGAGACCTCGTACTCCTCTTCACCGTCCACCAAAATCGGTGAGGGACGCGTCAGTAGACGAGTAGACCGGGTTTGATCAGGGAGATGTGAAAGACCGGGTGAATGCGTCAAGAACGTGGCAATAACAACTTCACCGCTGCAGGGTTAATAACCTCAGAAATGGTAAAGGGCCCTACAAATTTAGGCAGAAGAGAGCGTTTACCAGCAATCCGTAAGTTACGGGATGACAACCACACCTTCATGCCAATCCGATAGACTGGTGCCAGCGAACAATGAACATCTGCATACTTCTTTCCACGATCTTGAGCCCGAAGCAAGTGACAGCGAACATCCCAATGAACTTGATCCAGATCTCTTATGCAATCTCTTACGGCCGGGTTGGTATCCGGCAAGGTCGGATCAAGTGGGAGTGCCCTAGGGTGGCAACCATACAGGGCAAAGAAGGGAGACACCCCCGTGGACGTATGCATAGAATTATTGTATGCAAACTCGGCATAAGGCAATAAAGTGAACCATGACTGTTGAAACTGAAGACATAAGCATCATAGGAACTGTTCGATAGTAGGATTGGTTCTTTCAGTCTGCCCATCAGTCTGAGGATGGTATGCCGAGGAATACTTATCCTCAATACCTAGGGAAGCCGTAAGAGTCTTCCAGAACCGTGAGGTAAATTGCGTCCCACGATCGAAAACAATGACAGATGGCAAGCCAAAGAAACGAAATACGTTTGTCATGAACAATCTAGCCAGACCGGGAGCTGACGGCAAACCGGAACAAGGAATGAACAAAGCATATTTTGTGAAGTAGTCCACAATCACCCAAATGGTGTCGTGTCCCTGGATGTCAGGTAAGTCAACAATGAAATCCATCGACACCATCTGCCAAGGTTTGTATGGGATTGGCAGAGGCTTTAACAAACCTACAGGTTTGGCTCTGGAGGTCTTACATTGGGTGCAAATGGCACAGGTTAGGATGCAATCCTTTACGTTGCATGCCATGGAAGGCCACCAAGCCCAACGACGTAATGCCTCGAGGTTTTTCTGACTTCATGGATGTGCTGCAACCAGAGAATCATGGGACCACTGGAGAGCCAAGGTCCGGGCCTGGCCCAGTGGAACAAAGACACGTCCTTGAATGAATGGCAAACCTTGAACTAGTTCCAGGTTGAAATCAGCAATTTCCGTTGGATGGGTTGAGACCCAATCAACGATGATTGAACGTAAAGACGGTTGAAAAGAACATCCACAAACAACTCTGTTTGGTATGAGAGGTAGTGCTTCATTTCACCAGAACTGGTTCCCCGCATGGAGGCGGGAGAGAGTGTCGGCTGACACTTGGGCCTTGGCAGGACGGTAGGTGATAACAAACTGATATTGTGAAAATAATAAGTGCCACCGCACCTGCCTGGCAGTAAGACATTTCATTGATTTGAAAGCTAACAGGCTTCTGTGATCCGAGTATACTGTTACAGGATGTTTTGCCCCCAGGAGGTGATGTCTCCATTCCATAAAAGCGTCTCTGACGTTCCGTAATGGGATAATTCCTCTTGTAAGGTGTCAACTTGCGAGAGAAGTAGGCAACGGGATGTATATCTTCGGAATGAGGACAATGTTGAGACAACACAGCACCAACTGCATAACCCGAGGCATCGGCCTCCACAAAAATTGGGAGATCAAGATCAGGATGTTTGAGGACAGGCGCGGAAGTGAAAGCGGCTTTTAACTGGTCAAAAGCCTTTTGGGTTTCAGATAACCATACATATGGCACCTTGGCACTGGTCGGAGAGGTAAGAGGCGCAGAAATCTCCGAAAAGCCGTTGATAAAACGCCTATAAAAATTTGCGAAACCCAGAAATTATTGTAGTGATCTGACAGTTTTGGGCTCTGGCCATTCCAAAATGGCACTGATTTTAGATTGGCTCATACGAACCCCACTGCTAGTGAGAACGTAACCCAAGAATTCCAACTCTGAGGTGTGAAAGATGCATTTTTTGGCTTTTACGAACAAATTGTGATCCTCAGCCATTGGAGCACCATTTTGACATGTAGTAAATGGTCCGTCTGGTTTTGCGAATAGATCAGAATATCATCCAAGTAAACTACCACGTACTGATCAAGGATGTCATGGAATATATCATTCATAAATGCCTGGAAGGTGGCTGGTGCATTACAGAGCCCAAAGGGCATCACCAAGTACTCAAATAGACCGTAACGTGTCTTGAACACAGTTTTCCACTCATCCCCTCTTCTCATACGGATTAAATTGTAGGCCTCTCTGAGATCGAGTTTAGTGAATATTTTTGAGGAACCCAACTGATCAAGGAGAACAGATTTCAGGGGAAAGGGGTACTGTTTTTTTATGGTAGCTGCATTCAAAGCGCAATAGTCAATACAGGGACGTAAATCCCCTTCTTTCTTTGGAACAAAAAAGAGCGGGGACGCAACTGGGGATTTTGAAGAACGAATAAACCCCATGGCAAGAGCCTTATCTATGTACTCTTTGAGTAATGCATCTTCCTTGAGAGTGAGTGAATACACCCTTCCAGCAGGTATCTTTATCCCTGGTATCAAGTCTATTGGACAATGATAGGCCCGATGTGGAGGTAGAGATTCTGCCATACCTTTGTCGAATACGTCCAAATATTCTGCATAATGAGAAGGAACCATGGACGCGATGTTGTTTGATATTGCTCCAATATGCATGGTAGAGGATACCAGTGCCCTGGCAGGACTATCCTGGCTGATTCCAGGCAAGGAAGTGCATTGACTATTGCAAACGTTGGAAGGAAACTGGATCTGATATGTCAACCAATCAATGACAGGGTTGTGGAACTGCAGCCATGGAATACCCAGGATGACTTTGTAGGCCGGAGCTTTGATAATATCGAATTATATCACTTCTGTATGGCCTTCATCAGTGCTCATATGCAATGGAACCGTCTGACGAGTTACCTTTCCAGAGACAAGGATCGAACCATCCACCGCATTAACAGTTTCAGGTACAGTTTTGCGAATTAGCGGTATGCCTGACATAGAGGCAAAGCATTGGTCAACATAGTTACTGGTTGCTCCCGGATATATCACTGCCATTGCCTAAAACTAACAGCCTTGGTTCAAAGAAAATGTAACAGGAAGGCGGACCAGCTGAACCAGATTCTGTGTCTGAGAGTCCAAAGGTGGTCCTCCCGACGTAGGGACTTCATCTACTGTCGGGATTTGGCGTTTCCCGCCTTTCGCTTAGGTTTTTGGGGACATTCGGCTGCTGATGATCAGAGGCCCCACAATACATTCAAAGATTGTGCGATCTGTGGTATTCTCTTTGAGCAGGCGTGAGTGGACGCCCAACCACACCGATCTGCATAGGTTCTGGTGCAGGAAGTGTCGAGGATGATGAATCCACAGGGACTGAGGCGAATAGAGCAGGTTTCTTCTCTCTGCGCCTTTCAGCTTTACGGGCATCAATCTGAAGGACTAAATCAAGCATTTCCCCGAATGCTGTGCGAACCACTGGGACAGTGGAGAGAATGTCCTTTAGTTCGTCTGAGAGACCTTGATAGAAGACTGCAGTCTTCTTTTCTTCGGACCAATCCGTTTCCGCTGCCAGCTGATTAAAGTGAGCCAGATAAACCAATAGAGAATTGTTCCCTTGTCGATGCTTCAACAGTTCCAAGTCGGTAGCTTGAGTAGTATAACGTGTATCAAATACTTTACTCATCATAGCTAAAAGGGCATCACAATTGTAGAGAACATGACTATTTGATTCTAACAATGGATTTGCCCAGACGGCAGCGGTGCCACCCAAATGTGATAAAACAAAAGCCACCTTAGTCGTGCAAGTAGGGAATGAAGCAGGACAACACAAGAAGTGCAGCTTGCACTGATTAATGAAGGTCCTGTATTGTTTAGGATCACCCAGGAAGCGTTCGGGAGGAGCCAGAGGAAACTGGGTGGTAAGCATGATAGGATTTGATTCCTGTGTGGGAGCTAGAAAGCCGGACCCCGAAGCAGTAGCACCAGTGCCTGAGGCTGGGGTAGTTACCAAGGCCTGGATAGCATTCATACGTTGACATAATGCCTCTTGTGCATTGGTCAAGTTGGTTCGTAGATCCGTGACCATTTGCACAATCTGATTCAACGCATCACTGGTCTTCGTGGACATTGTTAGGCTGCTAATTCTGTTACTCACCGCTCCATAAACAGGTCAGGAAGATAGATAGATGACCTTGGAGACGATATGTACACAGGAATCGATATTCAGCCTCCAATTCCAGCTCCCCTGAGTACAAGACTCAGGCTTCCTCAAAGAGGGGCTCTTCTTTACAACGTACCTCTCTGCTGTTTCTATTGGAACAAGCAGAGGTGTCAGTTGAATAAAAGAGCGGAGAGAACACACACCGCCAATACCAATGCTGCAAATGAATACAAAGATATTAGACAGTGCTGAGAAAACAAGTAAGCAATCAAGCATAGTATTGGACAGGAAATACCTAGGCAGAGATTGGAGTGGAACTTTCCCTGGGATGGACCTACAAGTAAAGAATTAAACCCAACTGAGTGAATAAATCTAATGGATTCTTCCTATAGAGAGTTTTAGCCAAAACTACAGACCTGAATTGTGGGACTCTCAAGGGTTTACGATTTCCAGGATTGGAGAAAATGACAGGAAAAAATAATAAACAGGTAAGTTAATACAAGGAAGTAAACCCGGGTGGCACGAGGGTCGCGCTAGAGCTGGGTTGGTGCAGGATCAGCAGAGCGTCAATATGCACTTTGAAAATAAGTTTGTTGAGTCTTGTAGTTCAATGAATGTCCCAAAATCCAGTAGAGAGGAATACCAACAGAGCAGTAGGTAAATGAGGTAGAATAGTCAAGGATGGCGCTGGCAGAAATAGCGGAAAACAAACACAATTGGTTACCTGAAACACACGCTTCCCAGACGAGGGTTGGAGCAACTGAGGTGTTCCTAGTAACTACTGACGAATGAGTTGCAAAGACAGCAGGAGCAGGGAAGTACAATCCAAATAACGTTCTGCGTCAAATACCAGAAGATCACGACAATGATAAGGACGGAGAGAAGGCAGTCCAAGGGCGGTCCGGGTCGATACCGAAGCGGTCTATAAGAAGTGCCAATGGAATAGAAGACGTAACAATCCAAAAGTTCGAGCGTGGATCGGAACCAGGAGATCAAGTCGGGATTTCGTGACAAAATGTCACGAAGGGAAACAGACGTAACTGCAAATAGTAAAAAACACTAATTCGCCGCAACAAGCCCTCTGGAAGACGGCAGTTTTAAACCCGTAAAGGGGGTGTGCCTTGTTGTACGTCCTTCACGTACGAGACGTGTCAGCTGACACGGGTTCCGCCGTAGCTTGTACAGGTGCCATGGCAACCTGTATCTGCTCTACAAAGGAGCCTGTGAATGGGACGTACTCCGCAGGGAAGTTTCTCTCTGCCGAAGTGTCACATTGGCCCAAGGGGTATTTTCATATATAAGAAATCTTCCTATGGAAATCTATAGGCTTTATATTTGTTACAGATATTAACTGTTGTTGAATGTGTTTGCTGTATGTTGTAAGCCTTATATATATATTAATTGCTTTTGACCAAAATAAATAATGTTTCTTTTTTTAACTAGTAATTGTTCAGAGTATCTGTTCTTTTAGATCATCATGCCAGGAATACTCCACGGGATATCTGGAATGGATACCCGTACCTATGAATTCTAATTCATAAATAAGGCCCCATGGTGGAATCGATATTTGTATGCGTAAGTGCACTCTATGGCAGCCATGAATAGGGGACTGCACAATGGCCTCAGTATCTCCCCCGGAGCGTAAAACCAAGTGATCGATGTTTTGCGTCTGCAGAGATTTTGGTGGTTTTTCTAAAGGTGGCTGGAGTGAAGGAATGTCACAGTGGCAATAAATTACATTCAATGGGCCTCATTACACGGACGGCGGTAACCATGGCGCTACTAGCGCCATGGTTGCCGCTGGTATTTTACCGAGTCCCCCATGGTGAATGGCGGAATTACCGCCCTATTCCAAGGTGTGTGGGGGCGGTAATTCCCCATTCACCATGGCCCTTCCCCATTCCCATTTTTGCCCCCATAGGGCTCAATGGGAATGGGGAAGGCAGTAATTACGGTACCGCAAATTGCAGTACCGTAATTAACTCCTAGGTCCCATGGCGGGGTCCCATCCTTAACGGCTGGTAAAACCAGCCGTTAAGGTAGGGTCCCACAAAGGGACCTCGTAGTAAGGCAGTAAGGGTTTACCGGACCTGGTACCCTTACCGGTGCCGGTAAACCCTTACCGCCATCCGTGTAATGAGGCCCAATGTCTGCCACGGTTAGGGCCAGTTCACATGTTTGTGCTACCTCAGAGCAGTTGCCATTTAGTTTACCCTTTCTTGGGCTAAGATTTGATGTTTGTAGGTTCAGTCTGGCCCGCCCACCTCCCCACAGGCCACCAGCTGGTTGCACCCTTGGCAGCCAATTAGTGTTGTTTTACCACAGATCTCTCCATGGCCACGCCACAGGGAGATTTTACCCAAACTCCTTTTTTCATTGCCATAAATGAGCCTCTAAAGACAGGGGCAACCACACCTGCCTCAAAGAAAGCGATGTGGGAAATAATGCAGTCCACAGACACCCATGAAATTACTCCGTAGCCAGACGGAGATGTCTGGGCGCACACTACCGGTATGGAAGAAAGGGGGGTTACTAGTTCTGGAAAAGGGCTGTGAGTCATGTGGAACAGCGGAAATTCCCAATGAAAAAAACAGCGGTAACCTGGTGGTAATTCCGTTACTTTTGCATTACAGCAACGCCGTACCACAGGTTTGGTGGTAAGGTGTCGGATAAACCTCCAGCAAAAAAATAACAATTGACAGAATTAACACTGGCAGAATAACGGGGACTTACACCACACTACCACCACTTGTAATCCTACGGTAAATCCACGGTATTAAGTGGCATTAATGGTAATTCCCTTTGTTGGTATTTCAGCAGATTTACCACTGAAATACTGTCAAACTCGGAATGAGGCCCTGTGTGCTTTCAGGAACTACAGAGTATGCAACAAGGTCACAGGTTAAACTAACTAAGAGCACAGCGCCTGTTTGAACAATGTAATTGTTTTTTTATAACGTGCCTATTATACCTCGAGGTTTCTAAGCACAGGCGGGGAAATGAGCCTGTGTTGCTCTGCGTCGCCTTGCTTCTAAGGCGAGCGCTCTGCCCCTGAGCGATCCTCCAGAGACTTAGCAATACACCATTTGGCTGCCAAGTACCAAGTGACAGTCTCCAGGGAAACGCCCCCACATCCCTTGGATGCACCCATGAGCAGAATACTGGGGCTTCCAGAATGGAGTATCCTACCTTCACCCAAAGTGATTCTCACTTCGAGACAGAAATCCTGCAAGTGATGCCACCTCCACCATGTGCTCATAAAAGATTCAACACCACCACAACCGCGCCAACCTAGCTCGGGGGGTATGAGATTTCAACGTCTGCAATCTGTCGAGGGTGTAGTGTCAATGATATAATTTCTTGTAGTGTAACTCCAACCCTTTGACATGTAATACTCTTCAGCTATGACATGTGTTTACATTGCGTCCATTTCAGCCGTCCTGAAGATGTCGCTGATGGAGCGATAGTGCGAGATTGGTGATGTCTTTGCACCCTCCAGCCTTGCACTGAGTCTGCGTGGCCCAGCGCCTGGGCTGCTACTATTGCTTGCTATCTGGCATTCTCAGTTAGGTACAAATATTCGATTTACGTTCCTGTAAACATTTGACTGTTCCCTCTCTATAGAGATTCCCAAGCTTAATACATCCGCCTCCCATCCAGGATGCAAACTCACTGGATTCAGGAAAGGTGGAGTAACAGTGAAGAGCATGAAGCCTATCCACCCGTCTTCACCACTTGATATGAAATGATATGATATGGCAAGTGTTTCAAGGCGCAACGAGGCAAGGGGACGCGGGGGGCCAGAGGGAAGACAGACAACGATCTTACTAGGCCAGGTGTCATTCAGATCGCGCAAGTGCATGGGAAAGGGGAAGGGGAAAAGTGAGTAGGGGGAGAGGAAAGTGCAGTACATGGGATAATAGAATAAATAAGATAAATATGAAATACGGCCAGCTGGTGGCAAGTGCAAGGTAAGTGCAGACATAAGTGCTGGTAGGGGGACTCTAGGGATACAGAGAAATAGTCCCTAGGTGCTGGGGTTCCCAGGGGGGCAGTGCAGGTGTGCAAATGGCGGGGCCTGGGCCGAGATCAGAAGGGTGGCCTGGGTCTGAGATCAGAAGGGTGGCCAGGTAACCAGTGCAGTTTCAGTCAGGAATTCAGCAGGGGAGAGGGGGAGAGAAAGCAGAAGCATAGAGGGAGGTTTTAAGGTGCTTCCGGAGCCAGAGATGGTTCGTCTGAAGTTTCAGGGAGGCAGGGAGGCTGTTCCAGAGGGAGGCCGTAGCTGAAGAAAGAGATTTACCACCAACTGGTTGGTTGGAGAAGCGACTGACCCTGAGGGGGTTGGAGGCGGAGGAGCGAAGAGCTCGAGAAGGTAGATATTTAGGAAGAGAGAGTTGAGGTAATGAGGCCCCAGGCCCCAGAAGGCCGTGTGGACATCGCAAAGGGTTTTAAACTTAATCCTTGACGCCATTGGGAGCCAGTGAAGAGATTTCAGTCCCCTCACCCTCCCAGGCTAAACACCACAGTCGCTGAGATTGTTGGCTTAGGCCCTTATGTGTCCTTCTGGGTCCTAGCCTTCCGTCCAATCACCTTCAGCCTCCACTCCCCCCAGGGCACTTTAGATAATGAGGGAACTTCCCACATTATTGCTAGGAGGAAAGTGTCAAGATGAGTAACGGTGAGCATCACATCATGGGGTATTACAAAGTATTAAAATCAACGAAAAAGCTGATTTCATGCTGCTCCTTCACCCACGTCATCCCTTTGATAGACTTCTACTCTCTAATATTAGCTACAGACAGCTGCTTAATCAGGAGTGGAACCGGGCACCCCTGTTTTTTAACACTTTCTATTCTTGGATAGGGTGTCGAAGTGCCACACTGACTGCATTCTAGCTCTAGGCTTTATATAAGTAGCCAAAATCATGGGCATCTTAGCCAACTGCGATTTCTTTTCTTTTTTTATGTATTCACCATAAAACCCCAAACGACCCAATCGAATGACTTCTCAGCATCTAGCAACATGTAGGCAGTTTCAATCCACGTCTTATGCATCAACAATATTCAACACCTTTCGGATGTTATCAAAAGCACTCCTTTGAGCTACAAATCCAGATCGATCAGATACAAATAATATGGGGAGGAACCTTGCCCCTCGATCTGCCAATAATCCAGTGAAAATCTTAGCATCAACATTGAGCAATGCTATGGGCCTGTATGAGGTCCATTGGGCCTCTTCTAGGTCTGGCTTCGGGTTTAGGGAAACGTTTGACTCCTGCACGGTGTTCGCTATCGAACATGCACCATGAAAATGATTAAAGCGATCACATGAAATGATCCACTGACAGTGGCGATAGAGATGTGTACTTTCGGACCATCCAGTTCTTCTGCTTGAGAAAGTGAGAGTGATAGGGGAGCCGCACTGTTCAAATATTCTTGTCTTTGAGAATAGTGAGAGTCTGTTGAGTACTACTTCTGAAAAAGCTCCTGCATTCGGCTTACTTTCTTTTCACTGAAGTCAAATCCGGCCTTTTGCATTGATAATCTCATGTCCATGAACCTTGTTGCATTCATTCTCAATTTGGTGAGACAGGACTGCACTGCTATATTGGCTGGGGTTTGGGGCTCGGCTGGCCTAGGTGATAGGCAAAACGTTGCCTTGTTTGTCCTTTTGCGTGAAGACCGCTCCAACCCACCTGGACTTGCACCTGTCGCTACCTCTTTGGGTTTGCCAGGATCAAAGTGTGCCATTGTGGTCCCTTGTGAGAGCACATTTTTGATCTCTCTGAATACCTCTTGTTTTTTCCCCCACTGATTCCATGCAGTTTTAGCTTTCAGTGGCACTCTTAGTGGCACGGTCACCTGTCTGTGGTGGGTATGAGCCGGGCACAGCAGCGAATCAGACCCAGAAAACTGCAGACCTTGGGTGGGGAGGAGGCATCTCTGGCTGTCTGTAGGTCGTGCACCTTCTATGGATCAGGCGATATGCCTTGATCCGAAGAGATATGTCCAAAGAATGCAATCCTGCTGTTTATAGTCTTTTGTAGACTTGTCGTTCACTGCGGGCATGTTTTCGTATATCGTTGCTGATGTTACGAGTTCCAGAGAAAACTCATACCACCTCCTTTATGGCATCTTGAAATACTTCCAGGGCAGACAACATTCCGAAATGAGGCATCTTGCTTACGTATTGGAAGGTAGAGTGTAGAATTAGGTGGTGATACCCTGACTTGAGGTTGAGGTTTGAGAACCTCCTCTCTCTGCTTAAGTCGGCAATAATATCATCCATTGTGGTCGAATTGCGGCCTAACGTCTCCATACCCGAGGCGCATATCCATGGAAACTTCTCTGGGTCGCTATATGGGGAACCCAAGGTGTCAGCCCTTGTGTATTTTCAATTCTTCCATATTCTGTTCTTATTCGGCTCCCTTTCAACTTGTTTGCATGTTTGGGATGGTCTTCTACAGTGTCGGAGGGCCATCGGCTGGATGAATTTCTCAATGTGTAGTTGAGCTATTTTTTTCCTCGTAGGCACCCAATACTGTCGAACTCTTCCAACATGTTGTCAGCTTTGCATGTTTTTACGCTGTTGACGAATGCAATGAGATACAGTTCTTCAGTAGAGTCACAGCTCATAAGAGTCCCCGTGCCTGTCTCCATCATGATGATCTTTGCCCTCGCTTGGTGTTGCCCATTGAGTGACAGTGGCCCAGAATTTGCCCCATTAATGATACTGCATTACCCCTCTCCCCCATGAGCGTATACCTTCGTCTTGGTGGTTTTCAGCTTTGTCCGCGGCTTTAATTCCTTCTTGAACTCTACGTGAGCCATTACAATTACTGAGGCCAAATTGTCCATTAGCGCACTAATTATAAACCCCTAATTTTCTGCTTGGCATTTGGGATGCAATCGATTGCTTTGAGAGCTGGTATCCTCCATCGTTATTGCCTAGACTTCTTATTAGCTTCCAGGATTTCATTGGCCACCATTTGCATTCTCTTTTGTAATGGCCTGGTATCTCTCACACTCTCGCATAATGGGTTAATTTGCTATATGCTGAGCAGATAACGCCATGTGCAGGGCACGTTTCCTCATGTGGATTGGTCCCTCTTTACATTGACATATTATCTCTGATCCCTTCTGATTTAGAGATGTTGTGTGCTGCAATGTGTTCTTACACAAATTCCTGCTTAATGGGCTCACGCCCGGCTCCACTTTCATATGCGTCACATGTGCTTGTTTGTTTGTTTGCTTTTAATTATTTGTACATGTATGTGCATCAGATTGTTCATGCGCATGCCCTCATTTGATCATGTTCTCCAATGATATTCCTCAACGTGAGATGCTGCGGCTTTGTGGACCTGCAGTGCTGTATTGTTTTGGCTCTCACCTCTTCATCAGGGTTTGTGCTCATTAATTCTCTTAGTCTGCGTGGAAAGTCTTTATGGATTCTCCTTTTTTTGTTAGGCTTCGCTCATAATCCCATAACCTCTTGCAATTCACGTTGATTTGCAGTGAAAAGTGTGCATTTAGGCAGGTGATTGCAGCATGATAGTCCTCAACATCACAGCCGGGAGATACACCCATTCAGGGCACTCAACGGACACCACCCCAACGGGGCCGTTACTTTGATGGTAGCGGGAGGGGTAATGTGTCTTGCATCTTGCTGATACAGCCCCACGTCTGGTACGACATTCCGTGGGATTCCAAGGGTCTCCCTTATTCGTAACACTCATGAAGTCATCATTTACCTCTGGTCAAGGCTAGCGAAAGGCCTGGTGTGCACCTGCCCAGGGCCCCACTCTACACGGGGCACTGCAGCCCTCTAACTCCTTGAACGGGATTAGGAGGGTGATGGCTCCCGAATAACACTGCCCCGCCACCTGCCCTCCGTATCTAGCAAATGTCTTAACACATCCCACACTTTTTAACGGGGGGAACTCTTTGTGAATGTCTACGCACATTAGCTTTAATGTGTATATAACAGCTGATGGGTGTTTTTGAATCGGAAAGCCCCCACACAGCTCCACGTGGCTGTTGAATACTCTGGCCCTGATTCAGAGAAGCGTTTTAGAATGTCACAGTCCCATGAAAAACACTCTGTGAATGAGGCCCTCTGTCTTTTCTCAAGACGATGAAACCGAGTGACAATATAACTTCTTGCTCCCCTTCTAAACTGGATAATATTTGTATTTGCATTCTGTTACTTGCATGCTGCCATTCAGAATGGGTAATGTGAAGTGTTGCTTAACTTCTTTCTGTAAGGATTTCAAATCGTTATATATATTTTACCAACCAGAGATGAAAAGATGTATGGTTAGTTAAGGGCCTGAATTGCAGACTGGGCTCAAATGTCACCCTCCCTGGGTACAAGGTGTGCCAGCTTGGGCAAATTATTTCTCTTACGCCGCCTCATCTGCAAACACGTATGTGCACACGCGATTCGGCTTGTCGTCACAGCTTGCGACATCATGTTTGGGAATTGGGACTGCCGGCAATCTTAATATAATTGCAGATGTGGTTGCACAAGGCCTGGCACTTGTAGAGCAGGCCCTGCCCCTGCTGTGCCCGTTTTTTTTTCTGAGTGGTGTGGCTCTGTTGTGCCCGGGTGCATAGCTGAACATGATAAACTCCCACGGGCATGGACCCAGCCGTCGCTCTGCGAGTGTGGATGCCAGGAACACGGAGCCAGTCCTTCGTCATTCTTTGCTGGATAATGATAGGGTGGCAGCAACAGCTCATGGCACAGCGCTTAGATGTGGGAAGGGTCTGGCATGAGGCACTGTGAACAAATCTGCTGTAATTAAGCCGTCTTCCACTTGAACCTGCCATGCCCTTCTCTGGGGCGCTCACTTCTAGGAGTTTAGGGTGCCCTCTAGGGCCTCTCTGTGCTTCTTCTCCTGCGTTGGTCCTGCTAGCCCAGGCAACAGGTGGCGTCTGTTTCTAGTCACATATAAAAATGGCCCCAACCCCGCAAGGGATCCTCCCTCACCACCATTAAGGGATGGTGGCATGTGGGCACGGATGCGAGGTTTTACAGTTGAAGCCCAGAGACTGCCCTCTCTGCTCCTGTAAGTCTATCAAACCATGCACCTGGTTATAACAGATACGAGTGTGCATTTATAACAATTACCATTTTACTAAAACGTTTCGTCCAGGAAGAAGCCCCACCCACCACTGATGCTTTGCACTGAAGAGACATTAACGTGCAATACTGCCCCCAGACACCCATAGGCAGCATGGACATGTCCTTTATCAGCAACAAAAAACAGCCCAAACCTTCACATACCTCAGGGGTCTAAGACCCTGTGGCTCACCGGAGGTTTTGGACTTCTACTTCCATGAGCCCTCATCGCCCATTGACTAAGCCAGCTAGGGCTAATGGGAGTTGTAGTTCCAAATACCCGTAAAGCCAAATGTTCAGGACCACTGGCACATCTCATCCAGAGTGCCTATGGGTAAATGTGGGAGTATCAGTCCGTGTGGCTCACATAGCCCCCAAAGTGCTGCATACATTGAACATCTGTGCACCCCCCCATCCACGCTCGGAGTTCGAAAGTAAGCATCATTGAGAGGACCCTTGTCGCCTCCAAATGTAGACATTGCTGTAAGCGTCTGCCTTTCAGCCAGACCTATTTCATGGAACGCTCCCAGTTTGCACCCCCTTAAGCGGAGCCTCCAAAGAGAGGCACAAGTCTCCTGGGAAGGAAGTCCCCCTCGCCCCCCTCGTAATGTGGTCCTGTGCCAGGGTGATTCTATCAAACCACTCGCACTTTCATTGGCTGCAAGGGACAGCTCACTGAGGCGTTACGTAACCTTGATGCACCTTGAATTTCTTTTAGCGGTAATTATCGCACTTATGATATGCCACTGATTGGTAAATTATTTAACAGTAACTGTACTTGGCGTATCATTGGCCAACAGTGGTGTTGCCAGGTCTGAAAAAGATCCAGGGCTACAGTAATGTCGGGGCTGTCGGGACTCGGGGCTAGGTAACCTTTTGGTTGTAGCCTCTGAGCTTCTATCCGGGTCTGCAATCAAAATACCCGGTACTAAAGCCCCCCCAGTATTCCCCCAGCAACTCCTCTGTGGGCCGATCCGGTGGTCTCTGGCACACTTTCACTCTTTCTGCGCTCTCTTTTCCTCTCTCTGTGTCTCTGTCTCTTAGTATGTGGGTGAGAGTGGCACGGTAAGGTTCGCCTTTGCTAAAGCCTTCCCAGTCGTTGCTGACATCTGTGCAAATAGAGGTAGACACAATCATATATTGGGGTTGGAAAGTTGAGTGGCTGGGTTTAAAAAAAAAACAACAATTAGATATTGAATTCTGTTAACATTGTAAACTGTTGCTTTTCGTAAAATGTGCAGTGTTCATTTCTAATGATCACTTCCACTATATAGTCTAGTTATAATAAGAACGTTACACTTGTTGACTGAGCAAAGCCCACTATCAAAACCCAGAATAACCATATCAATTATGTTCTGTTAAAAGGTTATCATTCCAATGTGGGCGGTCTGGTACACCCCTAGTGTATGCTTTCAAAATACCCCTATTAGAAAGAGAACAAATAGCACGGGTGAGGTCCCAGCCTGATTTGCATTTACCGGCCACCTACAGATATGCCCTCATTCAATGAGGACTTGATTCACCTCCTAGCCCCCTTAAACGGACCAAATTGCACAATAATGTTGGGGTCCTGAATAGGTGGAAAGGGGATACTGCGGATAAGGCAGTCCTAAGCCTAAGGGCAAGACCTAAACAATATGGTCATACAAATACAAAATAACGAACCCACACGTGTGAAAGGCAACACCCTTGAATGGGTGACATCAAGGATATCAGTATTGAGTGGATCAACACAAAACCCTGTATTTGGCCATATCATTCCTTCACAGAATGCATCATACAACTGCCGAGAAATCACAACATATGTGTAATCCCCCTAAGAGAGAGTCTAGCAGAAACGTGAAAAAGGCTAAAACAGAGGATTTAAACAGCTGCCTTAAAATGATCATGGACTTCCCCTTAGATCGTGACTCCCCAAATAAACAGACAGAAGTGTACGGGCCACACATAAACACACTCTTAGGCAGAGTCGCCCCCATCAAATCCAAGATCATACGAGACCACCCAGGGCATCAGAGTGGGTTCACCACAGCCCTGACAGCCTCCAAAAGTCAAAAAGACAGGCCGAACGGATCCAGGGGAAAAATAAGACCATTGAATACAAGATGGTCTGGAAACCACTTGAAATAGCATACAAATGTAGAAACTACGAGACAAGAAAGAGTTTTCTCAATGACAAAATTCAAAACGATGGCATGGAAAAACCTTTCAAAATCTTTAGAAAGTTGAAAAGCCAAATGCCCTAGTTCGACCTTTTCTACCTGATAAAGGTGACTACGTTAGGGTACAACCAGCTTTCGAGATAAGGTCAACTCAGCTCACGACAAAATCAAAAGTACCTTAATTACCAAAGAGAATCCATCAGGGCACTACATGGCAAAGAATCAGAGGAACGGAAACAAACACACCCAGCTCTACTTTAAGCCATTCTCCTTGATAGAGATGGAGAAAACTCTCAAAACATGCACCCAACCTCCTGCCCAGGTGACCTCCTCCAATCCAAAATGATCATGGGCAACATAAAATGCTTCTCCCCTTTTCTCAGGAGATTTGGGAATGCCTCCTCTCACAAATCAGTCCCTGCGAAAAGCAAGGAAGTGGAGGTGACCCCACGGATTAAAAAACCAGGACTGAACCCAGAGGAGGCCTCTAACTTAATGGTTATCACCAATACTCCCTTCCTCCTAAAGATTGTTGACAACATTTCTGCCTCACAGCTTCAGGAACGATTAGAAACACCAGATTCATTTCAGGTTAAACAATCAGCATCGTGGGACTGACAGCCCTCTTAGATCTGCAAACACAGATGCTAGGCACCCTTAAAGACATTAACGCGGGGATGCTAATCCCGTTAGATATATCAGCAGCTTTCGACTTACTGGACCTAAACGCCTGCTACAAACACTGGTGGTGACAGGAAACTGCTGTGATGATACCATCAAGTGGATCAACACATTCTTACAGGACAGAAGAGCCGGGATCTGTTGCGGGTAATACAACCTTTAAGCCAGCTCATATGCATTAGGGAGTTCCACAGGGTGCATGTCTTTTCCCCAGACTTATTCCATGTCAATATTAAACCCCTGTGTGATCAATTGGAATACATGGGGCTACACGACGACATCAAGCTACTGATGGAACTGAGTGGGAATCACACAAAAGACTCCGAAAAGCTAGCTACCATCTATGGATCCATCAAGAGTTGGATGACTGAAAGCTGGATGTGTCTAAACTGTCCAAAACAGAGCTTATGAACTACGGATCTAAACAAGCCAGAGAAAAACCGGGACACGAAAACACAACGTTCGAGGTGGAAGGCTGCCAAATTCCAGTATCAGACAAAGTAAACTCCCTGGGAGTCTTTACAGAGGCCTCCCTTAGTGCTGATGCACAGGTTAATGGTGCTGTCAAAAACTCCCAGTATCACCAAAGCGTATTAAGACTGATCAAACCTCTGGTAACTCGCAAGAACTGTGAAACCCTTGTCAGAGCCATTATGATGCCAAGACTGATTTACTGCAATTCCTTGCTCAGTGGAGTGAGCAAAGAATGTATGCAAAGACTACAAGTAATCCAAAATGAAGCCATTAGGATTCTGTGTAACATCCCGAGGAGGTAACGCATAGCCAACTCCAGGAAAGAACTCCACTGATTACCTGTGGTGTTGAGGGTGCACTTCAAGAAACTCACCTTAACCCATAAGTGCCTCTATGGGGCAGCACCCCAATACCTGAAACAGTACCTGTTACAATTCAAACCAAGCAGAGCCTTACGCTCCAGTACTTCTCAACACTTAACTTTCCCCATGTAAAGAGAACAAGGGGAAATGGCCAATCCTTTCCGGAGCAGGCAGCCCAGGCGTGGAATACTCTGCCGGTAGATCTAAGCCTGGAAAAAAGGCCACTGATATTCAGGAGACGCCCGAAAACCCTTCTTTTTGAATAACGATCCTACAAACTGCAGCCTATTATGTACTGTCTCGCCTAACTGGAATGTCCATGTGTTTAGGTGTCCCCTGACGCCTGCAGGCTATGGCGCGTTACAAACAAATAAATAAACCATGGAGCATTTTAGCAATATAGGAATGATCCCAGGTCTTTACATTTGATAAATAAATATGTCTGCGATGAGAGGATGTATGCCCGAATCACTAGATTCATAATTCATACAGGGCTTGGGTACTCATTTCATTGTTTACGACCCTCGCATTAACATTAAAGCCACAGGTACTCATTTGGAGAGCTTCAGGATTTAGTTGTGAGGATAGAATGTCTGCAACATCATTCGCTCTACTGAGGTCCAAGGACTGTCGAGAGATTGTGTTCCCTCTCCCTCCATAGCAATTAGATTTCCCAATGCCCAGGCATCCTAAGAGAATTATACACATGGGACATAAGTATACAACTCTATCTCTGCCAAAGGACCAATGGAAATATCTGTTTGCTTTATATCATCAATGAGAGCTCATTTTCATTGGGGGCGTAACGTGAATGAAAGGCGTTAAAGCCTCACGCTCCATTTTCAAGCATTTGTATGGTGGAAAGAAGGGTCGGAACGCAACTTGCAGTTTCACCACTCCCTTCCTCTGCACCATGCTCCAGCATTTTTCACGGGCATGGATTTTCATGCCGGCCCAAATGCTGGAGACCCCTATGGAGTCCGCCTCCTTAATGCATCAGCATAAAGCAGATAGACCCCATGGGGATCCATTGTACATGCGTGGAGTGCAATTAAGCCCTCCCTGACATGCTCGCATGTTGGGGAGGGTTTAATTTCAATTGGGAACACTGATTACCATGCAAGCAGTGTTTCGAGTTCAAATGAACCCCTCACCGACATGCTAGCATGTTGGGAAGGTTTCATTTCAATTGTGAGTGCCACCAGAAACTCCGAGCGTGGAAGTGTCCAACGTCCATACTGGGCCCCCTCATCGCCCTCCATTCAGGTACAAACATGAGAGTAAGGTTTAGCCGTCAAGGTTTCCTCTCTGCGGAAATCCCCTCAAATCGAGGAGTAAAACAGGGCCGTCCACTGGCCCCTGCCCTGTTTATCACTTTCCTGAGTGACTACCAAGAGACTGTAACAACGGTACGAGCATTTCCCCCTAAACTTGGAAGCACAGGAGTCCCACACCTACTCTATGCCGACAACCTTATTTTATTGGACCAAACACCAATTGGACTCCAGAGAAAGCTAAATAACCTGGTCCAATATATCGAGCAGAACAATTTAGAAATAAACAAGGACAAGACAAAAATTCAGATTTTGGAGAAAGCGGCAAAGAAAAAACTCAAAGCCATGTTGGTTTGTGGACTGATCCAAAACCGAACAAGTGTCCCATTTCAAATAGCTCGGAATAACAATTGATTGCTCAAAAATTGATGCACGAATGCAGCTAGCTCTCTGGGACAAGGTCCGCAACCTAACACCACAAACCCGACTAATTGACAGAAAATTTGGCAGATTTTCACTCCTCCCTGCCATCAGAATTTTATAAATCCAAAGTGATTCTGGCAATGATATACGGAATGGATGCTAGTCCCGCCATCCCTCCAACAATAATGGCCAAGCTAGAAGGTTTTCTCTGGAGATCCGTCCTGAATTAACCGAAGTCCACAACCATTACAGCAATCCGACAGGAGCTAGGACTGCTCCCACTAGCGGCAATGGTAGACCACATCAGTATGCAGCTTTTTAGAAAGACCTTAATGTCAGACAGCCCGCCAGTCCACAGACTGATCAACGATGAAATGTCTAAAGGAACCTGTTCCATTCTAAATACCTGGGTGGAAAAGAAAAATTCTCTCCTTGAGACAATTGCATGTTCGGAGGAAGTTTTGATATCTAACCCGATGAGAGTAAAACAGAAGATGGAAGACCATGACTGGTCAACTACTCTGGATAAAACAGCAAGCAGCAAATCACTGGCCCATCTTCCACCAACAGCAAGAAAACGTAAAGTCTTGCTGGAATACATCACGAAATTTCCTGATAAAAAGTTAAGAGGAACCTTCATAAGAGCGCGGCTTAATCTTCTCCCGACTCGGGAAATTTTGGAAAAAGATCCCACTCTCAACTCAAACGAATGTAGACTCTGCCCAGAGAACCGATTCCCGGTGATTTGACCGAAGGGGAAATTATCGAGGCTGAAATATCTGAAAACAAAATGTTCAAATTACCAAATTGACATACAATATCACCCAACCGAAGGTGGTACTTATTTATTGACCATAGAAGGATAAAAGGCTCAGTTGGCCTTGCCGGGATTCAAACCTGTGACCTGCAATTCACAACAGCGAGCACTCAACCCGCTGAGCCATCTTACCGACTTAAGGTTTCCTTCTCAGAGCTGTACCTGGTGGAAGCAGCACAGGTTAAAAGGCAGAGCACAGCTGGGGCCTTTAACACAGCTGTGGGAGGTTCCATCAGGTTCGGCAGTTCGTACAGGCCATTATTGCTATGAGTATCCCGGGACAAAATCCCCAGGTGCTAAGGGCAAGCATGAGGTATGAAGACATGCAGCGCTCATGCCTGAATCCATGGAATTTGAATAAAGAAACTGAAAAGAAAATGGCCACCATGGATATAGAAGCTGTGTCTCTAAACTGAGCTCCTCTTCCATTTCTATGGTGTAAACGTGGCAGTGCTGGCGACCGGCAGGATGTCAGGGAAAGGAGCACGCAAGAAGCCACAGACCAATAAGGAGGGGCTTTCCAATCTGGGACACTGAAGGGAAGGAGATGGCAAGGCGGGAGGCAGAAGAGTGTGGTTTGCAGCGAGGCAACAGACGGGTGCGACCAGCACACAGCTTGCTCCAAACTCGGGTTATGATCAGTAGATATTGCCTGGGTTCTGAGCAGCCTGATTGGCTGCCACAACTGCCAAGTGTGCTGATAAGGCATGGAAATAGAAATCTTCTCCACTTTAACCCAGAGTGTTTCGCTTGTGCCGGGTGCTGTGAGGGGTTGGAGTAAGGAGACGGACAGAGTGTTAAGTGGTTCACAATTACTTCATTTAAATAATTGAAGGAATTGGGGAAACGCCTCACTAGCCCCATCTCTATGAGGGGTGTCCCTACCTCAACAAAACTAACTAATGAGACGCTCGTCAGGATGTCCAGGAAAATGTCCACTGTCCTGTGTCCAACACCTATTCTGACCCTCACAGTATTCAAAACTGAAGGGAAAATAAAAGTAATAGGTCTCTTGGCTTCTGTCTTGCAGCCGGTTTTTACAATACAATGTACACTGAAAGTTCCTCCCACTCAAGTAAGCTTTTGTTACTTGTTAGTCCACTTTTTAATTGCACGAGGTGTTTCCCTTTCTTTCCCAGAGTGTGGTTATGCAAGGGGAACAATCCACGTCCCCTGTTTCTTTCAACACAACAACTTTGTTGTTTAGTTTGCCTAAATAAAGTCCTCTTGCCAAGGACTGTCAGACACCTTTTCCCAGAACTACTTGGACAAGGAAGAGTCGAGTTGGCTACCAAAACACATAGTTTTCACTTGCTGGAATAATGATTTAAATATAGGCTGTTTGCACCTTTGAGAAACCTGCTTTATTTATCCACCAACTATTCCCAGTATCAATTCCCAGCTCACTGGGACGAGGAAGATGGATAACAGTGATCAGTGTTCTGATTTTATAACCAGTCTGTCGTTCCTTTCCTGCCCAGGACTGATTTCCTGCTTTGTATCCAAGCAGCTTAGCGGCCTTGCGCTAATGCCCGTAGGCTTCGCCGTTCCTGATTCCAGCCGTGGTTCGGGCTGTCAGTATCTCTAGCCAAGATCACTGTCCTGGCGTCAAGCCTCGCAGTCACTCTGGGGTCTTCCTTGTTGTTGTAGACTTCTACGATCTGCGGGGCTGCGTAGCCGACAACACAATTCTATTGGGCGTCTCGGGTAGATGAGTATTTCTACCCGTGTTGCTTCTCCCGCCAGCCACCTTTGTCCAGCTGGCATGCGGATGGGTGCTGAGAGGTAGTCTGGTGAGTATGCGAGAGCAGGAGACTCATGATGTGTGCAGTTAGACCACATTTTTTGTTGTGGGGGATATCTGCATTCTTATGGCAGAGGTGCTGTACAATGTGTATGGTAGCAAATGCATGCAGGGGGGTGGCCGTGCCTTTAGCTAGGTTCCATAAGCATTGAGGGTGATACGTTGCATTAATTGTACTCCCAATGGGCATGAATGGTATTTTACTAAAGGAATATTGAATGTGCAGGCCTTTTTCTTACTCAGATTGGCTAGTAGGTGACTAATGCAACGATTAAAGGGTTAACCTATTAAAATAGACAGTTGCGGGTAAATTGATCTGTTTCACTGGGACTGCTCTCCACCTAAACTGGCAGCCTCCAAGTGCCATTTCTCTCTGTTGCATGATTTGTGTGCCATCCTTTACTTTGGAATGGTTTAGGTTGATTAGGTATGCTGGCGATGATGGCATTTCAAAGGACTGCAGTGTTATCGACACATTATCAAGCTCTGATCTCTTGCAGGAGGGATTTTGCTTGCTAATAGTGAAATGTCTCCTTACTAACCGGATCATAGAGTTCCTGTGCTTCATCTACATTTGCCCCAAATCTTTGGTTCTTATTGCTTCTTCTGGACTTTGCTTTCTGTAGTCCTTAGGATCTCTTGTTTTCATGTTCCAAGAGACAGATTTCTCTGCAGATCTTTTCCTCCCACTAAAACCAATGGCATGTGCCCTATGGAGACCTCTGG
This sequence comes from Ambystoma mexicanum, assembly GCF_040938575.1. Taxonomy (NCBI): domain Eukaryota; kingdom Metazoa; phylum Chordata; class Amphibia; order Caudata; family Ambystomatidae; genus Ambystoma; species Ambystoma mexicanum. The sequence continues at coordinate 185,908,750 of NC_090925.1, read as the reverse complement.
CCCCGGACTCAATCCTTGTTAGTTTGGTCTCACTGGTTAGTGAATTGTTGAAGTTAGTGTGACATCTTTCATGCTGGGCATCCTCTAGTCTGGGTTCATCTGCCCCAATCTTTCCATCGTCCTGGTGGGTTTGGGAGTAAGTACATAGGGACATAATTGCATCGTATCCTTCTTGGCACTCTTGTAGAGAAAAGGGTAAAATGCTACTGTTCCCAAGCATTAAAGGGATAGCAGATTGCCAGGAGACAATGACTTCTAGCACTGCACATGGCATGAAGGTGCTGGGGGCAGGAAAGCACAGATATTTCGATGTTGGATCTCTTCTTGTACAATGCCAGTCCTTCTGGGGGAGGAGTAGGTGGTGATGAGGAGTGGGACCCCTCAAGGACCTGAGTAACCCCCACTCCAGCACTGGGTTTAATCAGCATGGTGAGTAACATACTCTGACTTAGTGGCTGATCTGGGGATCCGATGCGCGTGCATCTACTGCTGGAGGACGCCTTTGCTGTTGATCTGACATCACAGATTACTTCCTCCAGGCCCCTAGACTCGCCCATCCTCGGCCAGGTTGCACCCAGGAACACTCTTCTACAGATCATGGTTGCTTATTGTGTCAATCTCGAGATGATTTGGACCACAACTCCCACAATTCCTCACCACAGATTATAGCGGCTAGGGATGGTGGAAGGTGAAGGCCAAACTATCTTGAAGGCCACATAATGTGTAGTCACGCTCTATATGAACATGAACTACGTGCAGGTTCATACCTACTAGCTTGTGTGATCTTGAAGCTCCTGGGCTAAGATTCCGTTTCCACTCACAAATACCAGTACGAATTGGGTAGAAAGTCTTACTACCTCCCGCTGGAGCTTTAACGTTTTATGATGGCAGCAGAGTTCTTCACATCAAGAAGGACGGGACTTTCTTGTGTGGTAATAGAGAAGGGATATGCAACATTATTGGATGAGCAGGACAACACCTAAGAAAGGCTTCTGAAAGAATTCAAGTACTGGCTAGAGTTGGCATGAAGAAGCGGGCCTGTGACCAAAGCACATAGAAGTGACACAGTGGAAAGAGTAAATATTTGCAAGGCACTTATACATTTTGATATTGGCGCAGAGAGCCAGTCTGCAGTCAAGGAAGGACTTTAAGATGAACAGCAAGTGGCTTTTAAGGGACCTCGGAATACAGCAGTGCCCAAACCCTCAAACAAACCTAACTAGGAAAGTACCCCCTTCCAAAGAGGGCCATCCTTACAAAGAGTAGCCAGCTGCATGGTGTGACGAAATCGCTGCACGCCAAAGGAATAAAAAGAGGGGTGGCGGGGTGCAATTCTTCTACTCACTATCCCCACATGTCTACCACACATAGGGGTTAAACAGACAAAAGTACTTATTGAACCTCTTTAGGTAGTACTGGCCAAGGGCAGGTTATGCTCCCCACATAGGTGGATGAGCAGAGGAAGCAGGCAAGCAATCAGGTGGGTTATTATAAATGTAACAAATGCACCACATGATAAACTTGCACATGTTTTTGCGCGTCCTTCGCGCCAGTCTTTGTTTTCTTTTTTTTCTTCAGCTACCATGGGAATGGAAAAGGGACTACATGTAGGCATTGTTTCCAAGACAAACGCGTTGCCCCTTAGCTATCCCCCCTTTTATACATTGTTGCCAGCCGCGCTGGTCTGGCAGTGCAAGTCCTTTGTCAGTTTTCTATGTTCTTTCTCCAGGACTCCCTGCGGGGCCAACTCGTCCCAGTATATGCGTGGTTAACACTCCTGCTGCTCTTCCTTGTCCCAGTGCTTCCTCCATGGCAATAATACATAGAGGTAGAAGGAGGGGAGAGGTGAGAAGGAAAAGAATGGCACAGAGACTGCAGACGTGTAATGGGACGTACATGGTAGGGGAAGCAAGTGGTATAGGGCTGGAGTGGTCATATAGTGTTTTCCCTAGATGTGCTCCCTGATCCCCAGAGGGAAGGTCTCTTCCCATGAGATCCGCCCGCTGAGTACCACCCCCAGGGGGATTATCGGGTAGCAACCTTCCCTCCCTGGCCTCATTGGATGAGGCACCCACTTGGGGAGAAGTGACGACATCTTGAGAATTATCACAGTATCTACTGTGCCATGGATGGCACCTAGACCACCAGTTCAGTGCCTCAGTTTGGTCGGATTATCAATTGTCGAGATTGTTGTTCTCGTGCTTTGCGTGGTTTTGAGCAAGTTTGATGGTACTCGATGACAACAGCTGTGTCTTTTTGAAGGGTGGATTAATCTGAGGCTTCATGGTGCAACGCGGTATTCAAGCATGTTGTCTCAATGTCCTTGCGTCAGGTCAACAATGCTTTGTCACAGTGGTGGTTGCACAAAGTGGTTGGTTTGATTATCTTGATCAACGGTTCAGCTTTATAAAGCAGCCTTGATGGCTCAGGTGGACGTCTGTTGCATGCAGAGTCCATTGTTCTAATGATTGCATAATGTTGCTTGTCAGCCTGATGCTGGTTTGAATGTGTGTTAGGGGGTAAGAGAAGCAACCAGCAGTGGCACTGCATAGCTATTTTGTGCTGAGGGGTCTTTATTCACAAAATAAAAAACTGGGTCTCTCTTCTGCTGTCTGCCCAAGGTTGATGTCTCTGAGGCACCGCCAGGCATGCAATCCCTGAGTTTCCTGGGTTTCATGCCCTTAACCGCAGACAAGCTTCTTGGTTCTTCCAGAAAGTGTGCCTCTGTTACCCAGGGATGTTAAGGAAGGGGGTCTCTCTCTCTCTCTCTCTCCTGGATTCCCTTATCTTCACTCCTATGGAAGTATGCTCTACATCCTGATCTCCAACAAGTAAACCAACAGAGAGAGCCTCTCCTATCCTATTTATTCAGGGGGTTGGTGGGTAACAAGCCCACTCTATGGCCTGGTGGAGACCTCCCACCAGTGGTGTGCACACTCCCCTATTGAGCAATTTCCAGGGTGTGTTGCTTCTAGTGGGGTGCTGATTGGAACATTATGTGCATTCTGAGACGTCCAAAATGGTGGAAGTCACTCTTCCTCAGATGGAGTTCCCAGGGGCCCTGTCCACATTCACTAATCCTCAGTCCTGATTCCCTCAAGTCTGTACAGACACCTGGAGTCAGCTCGACGCTTAGAGTTCCCCTTCATACCTAGATGAGCTATTAATGTGTCACTTTGCCTTACAACAATCCTTCCTCGGGGCATACACAACAGTTGGACTCGGTTCCGGGACAGAGGGGGCTCTTTTCTGACCCTACCCACTGTCCCAGCATCAATCAACATTCGAGCTTTCTATATTTACATAACACAGAATATTCCTTTGGCAGTTTGCTGTTCTTCTATTTGTGAGCACCAACCATCCAATGTGTAGGTTTGTAGTGCATATCCACAAAGCATAACAGAGCATTTTGATTTACTGCACAAAAAACCCAGACTCGTTTAGAGTGGAAAAGGTTGCTTTAATGTGACAGGTCAAAGCTTACAAATAACCGCTTATCTGGCCCCCTGGCCTTACAAACTAACAAACTATTTTAAACAAACCAATTAATAATGAACACTTTCATTTTCCCAACAATTAAATAATTAAATAAATAAATAAATCCACTTCCTCCCTAACCATCCCTTGGTCCCTACAGTCTCCTTACCACTTCTCAAGGTGTCCCATTTTCTCCCCGGGGCCATGCCCCTTCAGGTTCAATACCTGTTCCCCAGGGGTAGCCCGTTTGTGCAAACAGCACCACCCCATCCTTTCCCATGCCATTCCCCCATTGTGTTTCCCTGCCCCCACATCTAAAGGGGCCATGCCCCTGCCACCATAAAAACCCTCCCCCGAGGTGTTCTTTCTGCCCCCCCATTCCTTCCTACTCCCAACTCTTTAACATATATCTCACCAACCAGATCAATTCCGACAGATAATAAGTAATTCCAATCGCTGACAATTGGACACCATCCTCTCTAAATATCATGAATCCTTCATAAACTATGGCTTTGTGGTCCAAAACATGTACCGCCGCCGAGACACAACATTTCACCATCTCTCTGTTTGTTCCTTTCCGAGCCCGCTCTATCGCTCCTTCACTTCTCACCCCCCTCCAAACTCTACGCGGCAACAACTTAGTTCAAACTACCGATGCTTGAGGCCACATTTCACGGACCCATAACTAATCCCTTTTCATTTTTCTAAGAAGAGCCACACCAGTGTCTCTTACCAGGTCATTTTCCCCAGCATGAATTATCACCCCATCTGAAGACCCATAGCGTTCCCTCAACCCAGCCAACATAGTGAGTAACTGATCCCAGCGGAGACCCCTAAACCTGGCCATCTTACCACAACATCTTTATAGCTGCAACCCAATTGCCTGCCAAAAATCCTTTCCTCCTCTTCTTTCCCTGCCCACTTAACAATAGAATGTCCCACAATTCATATTTGTGACATTTGCTCCGGCCTCCGAGCAGCATCTGAAAAAGAAATTGCAAAATCACTTACAAATCAACAGCATCCTACTAAAATGCACACTCCTGATGGCTTCTAAAAAGTCCTTTCAAACATCCCGTTTACCCAGGTCCCTGACATACCCTTTGTATCTCCCTGACTTCCAGCGCCCCAAACTTTTCACCTTCTCTTCTGAATAGACCAGCCTGCTACCTTCAGATGCTGCACCCATCCTGAATGAATGAGTTCCAAACTCCTCTGCCTTTTCCCCTACTGCTACCAGGACCTTCCGAAGTACCCCCACAACTTGTGGCGCTGATACTGGCTCCCCATTCTCATGCTGAAAAACCAAACCCGTCTTCCCCCCACAACGCTCCTTCCATAACAAACCTGCCTGAACCGGCCATAACTCCTTGCTCCCACGACCCACCAAAACCCAAGAGCCCTTTCCTTTTTGATCCGTCTTAAACCTCCTGATCTTGATGTCAAAACCTAACTCGGTAAAATGGACATCTTCCCAATGCAGCCCACCTACCCCACTTTTCTCCCCCACCAGCTCAGAAACCCTAAAGGCCCCAAAGAATAGCCAAGTAAAACAGGTTGCGAACAATTCTCCTTCCCATGCCGACCAACAAATCCCCCCCCACCGCTTGATACAACCTAGTTAGCAATTCCGCCGATACCGGTCTCCTCTTATCTTTTTCCCTCTTACTTTCCCTTGCCCATCCTTCCAACATCCTGTTTGCCATTTCTCCACCGCTCGGCTGAAAACCCCAAAACCACTTCCCATAGAAAGCAAATCCAGCCAATTTCCCTGTTATAGTTTCCCTAGACCAGCCCCTATCCATGCACCTCAAGAGGAAATTAGTGAAATCGTCCCTTCTCCGTTCTTCCGTGTCCCCCCAGCCTTTCCGACTACAAGCTCCCCCTCCTATAAAATCCTCCCAAGCTCTCCTGTAGGCCTCTCTAGATGCCAGAGCAAGAGAACCCTCCACCAATGCAAGCACGCTCAGCTTCCTATTTTCCACAGCTCCTCCGGAATCCGCTGCCCCTCCTGATCCGCATCTGGAGCCAATCCACGGAATCTCTGCCATTGAAAACAAGATAATGCATCAACGATGCCCTTATCCTTCCCTGGCACATGTGTTGCTTTGAACACCACATTCCCTTCCATGCAACACAAAACAAACTCTCTCATCAGCCTCGCCACCCTCTGATCCTTTGCTGACTGCCGATTCACTACATGAACCACACATTCATTGTCAATGTTGAAATTCACTTTCTTGTTTTTCAACTCCTTCCCCCGCAATTCCAGTGCAACCAACAATGGAAAGAATTCCAGGAATGCAATGCTCCTTCCCACCCTCAACCAAAGCGATGGCCACATCTCCACGCACAATTTTCCTCCCCAAAACACTCCGAAACCTCCTGCACCTGCTGCATCTGAAAATATCTGAACTTCCCAAGACACCGGATCTCCCCAAAACCACATGGACACTCCGTTAAAGCTCTCCAAAAAACGCAGCCATATTCTACAATCTTCCCGCACTGCACCTGATACTCTTATCCGATGGTACTTTGCTCCTGCCATAGACCGCGCCATATTTCTGCAAAAAGTCCACCCTGGGGCCACCACCTTGCATGCAAAATTCAAATGCCCCACCAAACTCTGCATTTCCACTAGCCTCAATTTCTTGGCCCCCACCGTTTTTTCCAGCAATCCTAACAATTTGCTCACCTTGTCGTGCAGCAAGCGTGAGGTCATCGCTACTGAATACAGTTCAATCCCTAGAAATGTCAACACCACTGGAGGCCCTTCTGTTTTGTCTTCAGCCAGAGGCACACCCAAATCCCCCATCAAATCTTGGAACAACTTTAGCATCTCTGCACACTCTCTTTCTCATTCCGCCCCGCTAATAAACAGGAAATCATATAGGTAATGCAGCACACTTTGTCAACCGGAACTGTATGAAAAAACCCACTGTAAGATGGAACTGAAAAGCTCAAACAAGGCGCAGGAAATTGCACATCCCATTGGCAAAGCTTTGTCGATGTATATCCTGTCCTCAGGTTGCAAGCCCAAAAGCCAAAAATCCTCCGGGTGCACCGGCAACAACCTGAAAGCTGCCTTAATGTCACATTTGGCCATAAAGGCCCCACAACCTGCTTTCCTCATCAAATCCACTGCCTGGTCCACACTTGCATATACAACCCCACATTCCTTAGGGGCAATGAAAACATTAACAGACAAGCCCTCGGGCCATGACAAATGGTGCATCAATCTGAATTCCCCCGGGGCTTTCTTAGGCGCAACACCCAGTGGAGAAACAACTAAGTCTCCCGGCAGATCATCAAATGGCCCTATTATCCTCCCTGCCGCTATTTCTTTGCCCAATTTCTGTTTTACCACCTCCCCATTTTCTTTGGCTGACTTCAAATTTTCCGCCCACCGGCGCACCCTTGGTCCCTGATAACCGAGCCTGAAACCATGACAAAAACCCTCACTCAAAATTCGAGCCCCTTCCCTGTCCGGATAAAACTCCAACCACTTCTCCAGCACATCTAACTTAACTGGCGTAAAAGCCTTTCCCCACAGCCCCTCTGCCAGCTCCTCTCCCCGTCCCCGTCTCCTTGTTGGAAACACTGAGTGAGAGAGTGTTTCCCTGCACATTTGCTACATTCATGTTTGAACCTACAGAAATTCCTTGTGCATCCGTCCTTGTTGAATGCCCAACACGCTGCTGAGGACTGCCCTCTGTCTCCTCCCCCCACCCCCTCCTGGGCGGGGCGACCAAGAAAGGGCCGGAAAGGCACAGGCAGCCCACTTGCTGTGTGCAACTTCGGGGCAGGCCTCGTTGGCGCCATCCATTGCAGCCATAAATCCATGTCTATCTCCCCCATACGGCCTGACTGTCCTCAGCCATTCTTGCTCTGAATTCCTCATCATATCTTACCCACGCAAAGCCCCCGAAGCTTGTAAACACCTTCCTGATCACATCCATATATTTTAGCAGAGCCACACACTGCTCCGGAAATTTCTCACAATATACACTGGCATAAATAATAAACACCGACGTCCAGTTTTCAATTGTCACTTGTACTCTTGGGCGCGAGGCCAACTCTCTCTCCTCTTCTTTAGAACCCTCCTTTGTTCTCACTTCCCTATGAAGAATTTTAAACACGGCCACAAATTCCCCTGCCTGAATCTTATCCTTATTCGCTGCTATCAAGTGTGCCCCCAGAGGTTTTGTGATGCCCATGTAAGGTAGCTTTTTCTCCTTTCCCTTCACTTCAGCTTCTTTCGCTTTTGAAATCTGTACCTCGAGTGCCAATGGCTCAACCACTTTGTCCGTTTGTACCTCCACCGAGCAATTACCTGTGTCACTCACCAGGGGTAGCTCCTCCTCTTGAGAGCCCGGGGCGTCCGCCCCGCCACTCCTTTGTCATCTTCTTGGTGGGGCTGCAGAAACCCCTTCCTGATCCCCTTCTCTCGGGCGAGGTGTACTCTCCTCCACCCTGTGGTCCTCTTCGCTAGGGGCCGTGCTGCGCCCTCTAGACTGTTCTTGCGGCGACCGAGGAGGGGCCGTTCCTAAACCCTCTCCATCTTCATCCTCCATAAAAACGGGAGCTGCGCAGCGCCCTCCGCCTGACCTCCTTTTGGCCGGGGGGCCCTTCCGCGCCCCACCCTAACCTAACTAATTGATGGTGACCTCTCACTCCTTCTCCTACCTTCACTCTTCCGCAGGTATTTTCCTCCTTTGCCCCTCTGTCCAACTGCCCCACTCTGCGCCCCATCACCCCCACTGACCCTGCTCTCTTGACTTGCCCCTTTTTGTACACTCCTGACATCCCTCACCTCCTCCTGGTAATTATTAACCCCAACCCTGACTGGCTCCCCATCCAAATACATTTCTCCCCTGGATGCTCTCCTATCAATCTCCCTCATTAACTTTCTGCCCCTAGATTCCCATGCCTCCCCTCTACCGGCCGCAGGGGTGCAGGCCACCACTGCCGCGAGAGCCCCATCTGCCGCTGCTCTATGCTGAGGCCTACCCCTCCTATCTCCCCCTCTCCCGTTACTTCCACTACCGCCCCTTCCAATTGGGCCTTAGATGCCCTGCTAATAATTTCTAGGGCCTCCCTCAGAGCCCTAGCATCAACCAGACCCATCCTACTGGCTCCCTGGCCCACCATAGTGCACCAAATATCTGAATGTGCACTAAAATTATGCCCCTATCGCTCAACTAGCTAACTAAGCCCCCGAGCCAGCACCTACCCGCAACCAATACCCCTGGGAATAGGAAAACCCAGTCAACAAATTGGAAATTGGGCTGTTAGCAGCTAACCTCCCTGTAAAGAGACAATTAAACTCTATATAATTCCTAGATAGGAATGTACAATAATAAATATTATCATATATAAAAAGAAAACTTAAAAAAAAACAATTTTTATTACCCCCACCTAAATACTACCCTTGCCCTTACAAACGCATGCCCTGGCTCCTAAATTGCCACAGGCAAAGAACACACCAAAAACCAGCAGCCCAATAACATAGGGGCCGAGAAAACATCTGTAGCACACTGCCCCCTGTCAGCGTGTAAGCCACACCGCACTGGCAGGCACACGATAAATGTTGAGGCCCCTTTAAGCCGACTGCACTGCCACCTCTGTCCTGTTACTTCTCGCACACGAATGCGAAAAGCAGATAGCTGCGAAAACACCCGGGCCACAGACGCGGATTAATAAGTGCTGCAGGCTGACAACAAAAGGAACCTGATGCCAATAAAGCGTAACGCTTCTCAATGAATAACGCTTGCCGGCACCTTTACCCCTCCCGCACAACAGAAACTACAGTGCCTGGCCCCGTTGCGCACCACCCGAACCCACCTCCTCCACCTGGCCGCAGACAGAAACGTTCTGCTCCACTGGAGAAACGTATGAAGCTTGGGATTAAATAACCAACTGTGCCACACAGCGGCTCCTGAAAGCGGACCGCCAATGGCGCCTGTCTGCTCAGCAGGTAATAAATGGAGGTACCTTATTTACGGTACCACTGCTAACATTCGCAAGACTTTTTTTTTTTAAACTAACTGCCTACCCAAAGAACCCACTGTAGCTACTCTGCCCTACTCCTCACCTCAAACTACAAACCCCCCTTGAAGGCCCAAATCAGGGAAGGCTTGGGAGCAGGTGACAGGACTGCTCAATCTCCAGTCCCCAACCGTCGCCTGCTTCCCAAACCTTCCCCTGCTCTTAAATACCCCATGGAGAGGTGCTCTGTGCGCAGGCCACCTCGCTGGCCTATGCAGCATCAAAATAACCCCGGGGGAAAGGGGTCCCCCTTGAAAATACCAATGGAGTTTTAATGTGAGGCTTCGATATTTCCAGCTAAAAAACCCGACTGTTCCCAGGTACCATTTTGGGACTTGCAGTCTTTCTTGTTAATATCATAATTTATCTGACCAGTGCCGTTTGGTCCTGATAGGTTCAAGGCGCCAAACATCTGAATGATAAAAAAATTAAAACAACATTGCCAATGTTCTCTTTTTGATTTTTTTAATTGATTATTTCTAAGGTGCACTATAGAGCAAACTGGTGTTTCCAGGCGCCACAAGACAAAATAGGATGGTGGGCCGGACCAGGGGAGATAAACAACAGTAATGGTCCTAATAGGCCTTGTGACATTCGGATTGTGCAAGTGCAGTAACAAGAAGTGCAGGGGGGTGGATGACGGTCAGGGGAGGGGGCAAAAAAAATGCAGGGGGGAGGAGAACAAGGAAAAAAGGCCCATAGGCTAGGTAAGTGCTGGGGGGCAGCCCAGGGCGTTAGTGCCAGGGGATGCCGAGGGAAGACCACCGTCTAAGTGCGAGGACAGGGGTGGACCAAACTCAGGGGGATGCCCATCCCACCAGGCTAGTTAGGAAAGGAATGCCATGAAAAGCTGCTCCACAGTTTCTAAGGAGCACACTTAAGCTTGCTTGAAACTTTGTGTCTGTGAAGCTGCCATTTTGCCTTCCACTTGCTGGTATGTGTGCATGTATCCAAAATATGAATGTCATTGATATAGTTACTCAAACCATGGTCCAGAAGCCAGCCCAGTGTTAATCACTGACCCCACATGTTCACTGCAGAGCAAAGAAGAGAATCTTGAATGATCGTCAAAGGGACCTTCAAACGCCACAGTCCCAATGCACCATGCGTGCCCCTGATCATCAAGGTGGAAGCAGCTGGGATGAATGTGCTCATGTTACGCATCACCACACCAGCTAAGCTGGGAGTTTACTTACAAATGTGAACTCACAACTGAAAAATGGACACTTTCAGGATGCAGGTTATGGCATCTTGACTAGACACTCAATCTGGTTGTAACAATCCTGACAATATGCCTTTTCTCTGAATAGTCACAGGTGAAGAAAGCTTCCAAAAACATGAAAAAAACAGACCAGAAGAGGAAGGGTCAAAGGGTATGCAGCCCTTCCAATCCATGACAAAAGCCCAGACTGCCTTCTCCCAATTTAGAGTCATGTATGAGAATAATGTTCAACTCAACGATGATGAACAGGATGTTGGTGGAGCAAATCATGACTTGACCTGGAAAAGAATCAACTATCAACTACTTGAGTTGTGAAACAGTGGAATATTGTACGCATCTATCTACTGTGATGAATTGCTGGAATCCGTCACTTCTTCCCAGGGGGTAGCTTTTTCCTGTGAGGCTAGGGAGATGAGCCCGCTCCGCAATACCCTCCCTAGTAACAGAGGCAACCGGGACCGCACTGAAAGAGACTATCCCTCTGGGAACAAGGACTCCTGTTCTTATGAGGAACTCTCTAAGCAACACATCACTAATCTGCCTTCAATAACATCCAGTGAGAAAAGATACAAAGAACAAACCAAAATATGTCATTGTCATCAAAATACTCTAATTGTGCCTATGAAGGAAAATGTATATTGTACTGAGACAAAGAAAACCTCTGGAAGAATTCCGAGCATGAACAAACAGAGAGGAAGGACTTTGACATTGCGCCGAGGAAGTCCCACAGCAGGGTAATAAAAGTTACAGGCAGAGACATTGTGAACAAGAGAACACACGAGTTTCGAATCTGCTTGCAGAGGTAAACTGAAAGAAACTTAGACGCGCGGCAGCCAATGCTAAAGAGAAACCCAAGTGCAGCTTCTGACGCACAGCGTTGTAAAGGAGAGGAGACGTGAGAAACTGAGTTGGATGCAAGGCCTCCTGATCCTGAGCAAGACATAACTGGTGGCGTGACCGGTTGCAGGTCGTGTTGAGCCAGTGGGTCTGTGAACAACACCAATTCTACTTCCTTTGAGGTAACCCGAAACAAACCGACTGAAGAAAGAATGGCGAAACCGTATGTGAGACCACAGAAGTTACGAGAAGCCAACCTGACAAGCAAAAGCGAGGGTCCCAGGCTTTTAGGAATCCCAGCGACATTATCCCTGAACAATCCACGCAACTGGGAAAACAGGTGACCCTCCAGGGGGACCGGAGATCACTATTGGAATGCTCATACTTGTCCTGGTCGAGAGAAAGTATTAAGAGAAAATGAAGCGAGTGAGAATCTTTACTGGAACACTCATACTCGTCCCAGTCGAGATAAAGTGTTGAGAGTGACTGCAGGACAACAGAATAAATAATGGAAGAATCACACTCATCCCAGTCAAGATAAAGAGTGGACTTTGAATAAGGGAACACCTTAAATGAAGGGAAAGGAATAAACCTATCATCTCATTACAGGAAAGGGAAAAACACAACTAGAATAAGACAAGAACAGAACAAGAAGGAAAGAAAAAATAAATAAAAATAAATGTGTGACATGGATGGTTGAAACCTTGAAGAACCCAATATCAAAACTGTGCAACTTCATAAAGTTCAAGAACCACCTATGGATACTTTATTGAACTGAACTTGGCAAAGAACCAGGTCACAGAAGAAGGGAGTCATTCTCCTGTGCGTTTGCTGTTCTGATTCTCCTGTACGTTTGCTGTTCTTGTAGTGGTAGGATTAGGATAGATTAGATTGGACAGTGGACTGATCTTGATTTGGACTCTCACTGATGACGGATGAGTACCTTAGTTAGGTTTGTTAGCTACAGAACACCTTAAGCATAGGAAAAGGTAGGAGTGGCCAAACAAAGATCCAGGGATATATATACGGAACTGGTACAAGCCAGGAACAGACCATTAGTGGCTGCACCCAAGGTATGCCCAAGGAAAACAGAATGGAGTAAAATACACAACTGCAAACAGAACAAAGGTCAGTCGCCAGCAGATTTTATGGACAGACTCATAATAGCGTGTATACAATGTTCAGGTATTCTAAAGACAGAAGATACTGTAACAGAGGCAATGGCTAATGCCTTTGTCACAGGATGGCAACCCAACCTTCAACAGCAGCTCTAAATTAACAGTGTTGGATGGCCGACTAAGCCCCTCTCTGAGCTGGCGACAGTGGCTAATCATTGTGTTGTTTGCCAGGAGCAGAAGAAGGAAGGCATTGAGAACAAGCTTACGGCCTTACAGCTGCAGCTGCTTCAGGGTCAGGTTCCCTAGGCAGACCTAGGGGCTTATTGAGGGGGAACCAAAGATAGGGGCAAGGAAACCATGCTCTCCCTATCACAAGGCACACTACCAGTTAGTTCAGACTCCACAGACACATATTTAACCCCATAACCTAGTGATGTATTGGTCATAATCAGCAATTCCCTTTGGTCAATTGATGACAATGAGGTGGGCACAATGCAGAACCAGTAGAAATCAAGACCTGTCTAACTGATTACCCAGAGGTTCCCAGTATCAGCTGTGCATCAGAGGCTGAGAAAGGAACAGCCCCAGGAGAAAGGGACAATAGCTCCAACTAGCAGCCCATGAAATGCACCGATACTGTCTATCAAAAAGCCTGGTAAAGATATGGATAGGTTTATCCAAAACATATGGTCAGTTCAGGCTGTTTTGTTGTTGGCCTTCTGGGTGGTCCTGGACCCATCTAACATACTATTCTGTTTCCATCTGACAGCAACACATTTTAATGTTATAGTTCTCTATTCCACTTTCTTTTCTGTCCCTATGAATCCAGACATTAAATATGTATTAGCTTTTTTGTGCAGAGGGGTATAATATCTGTTTACACCCCTCCCAGAGGGGTATACTTAGTCTCCCACCTTGTTTATCCACCAACAACTGAAAAGAGACCCAGGCGATATCAAGTTCCATGAACAGCCTGTTTCAGTACAGTACATAGATTAGCGCCTGTTCGCATCCCCTTTATATGACGCCTGTAAACAAAACAAGCAGCTACTCTTAACTGCTTTAGCTCTCCTAGGACACAAGGCTTCCAAACAGAAGGTACAACTGTGCAGGGAAAGAGTCCATTGTGTAGGACATGGGATTATGGCAGGCTATCAATTCATAACAAATACACGCGCAGAAGCCATTTTGAAGGCGGCCAAACCTCCAAACAGTTACCCAGATATGCATTTTCCTAGGGACGATTGAATACTTTAGACAATGGATATTAAGTTATACAGAACATGTTAAATCACTTCCACTATTGACCAGGCGTAAAACCCAAGAGTCATTACAATGGACAAAAGAAACAGAAAAAGCTCCAACCTTTCTCCCTGACCCTTTAACACCTATCTTGTGCCGCTTGCACACCTCGTTTCCACCTTCTCCCCCAACCTCCAGTGTTATGCAGATGACACACAACTCTTCTTCAAACTTCACTCTGATCCTCTCCTTCCTCCATCATTCCTGACTGCCTATCTGCCATCCAGTCCTGGTGTACTTCCAACAATCTCTGCCTCAACACCAGCAAAACTGAGATCCTTCCTATTGGGACCCCTACTCCCTCTTTCTTCCCCTCACTCTGGATATCTTCTATGGGTGCTCCCCATTCTCCTTCATCTGAAGTCAGAAACCTTGGAGTCGTCTTCACCTCCTCTCTTTCTTTCCTCCCTCACATTCAGGGCCTTGTGAAGAAGGCCCACTTCCAACTCCACCTCCTCAAAGGAATTCTCAATTTCCTCACTTTTTCCCTGAAGCTCAATATCTCTAGAGCTCTGGTTCTCTCTAGGCTAGACTACTGCAATAACCTTTTTCCTTAATCTACCCTCTTCTTCTCTACGACCCCTTCACCTAATCCAGAATAGGGCTGCAAGACGTATCAATGGCCTCAAGCCCACAGACTGTGTCTCTCCAGCCCTAAAATCTCTCCACTGGCTCCCGGTTGCTGCAAGGATCAAATTCAAGTCCCTCTGCATCATCCACAAGGCTTTCTGAGGTGTGGGACCATGCTACCTACAAATGGCTCTCACTAATACTCTCCCTCCAGATCTTTACCTTTCCCCAGCATCAACTCTCTGTGTGTCAAGCGCTCCACTAAACAGCGCACTGGTGGAAGATCTCTTTCCTCCCTCCTATGGAACATCCTCCCTCTACCTCTGTCTTGAGCTGGATTTACTCAAATTCCGGAAGCTCCTCAAGACCTTCATTTTCCCCTCCTCCTTCCCTTCTTCCCTCCTCTGCTAAACCCCAGAGTTTCTGAGATTGGTGACCAGGGCCCTTATGTGTCTTCCTGGGTCCTGGCTTCCCACACCCAATCGCCTTCCGCCTCCGCCCAGTCCCAGCACTTGCCTTGGCACCCACTGGCCTATGCCACCATAGGCCTGCACTTACTTAATTATTGGCAGCTGACCACTCTCACCAAGTCACTTAACAGCGGCCTACTCTCTAGCACTTTCCTCTTTGGTCCACCTGGCATTTAGCCCCCCGCCCCCACCACTTCCTCAGCCCTTCTCTCTCTCTGCACATGCACGTTCTTAATGCTTACAAGGCCTAGTATTATTTCTGCCTCTATCTTTCATTGTTATATTTGCTTTTCCTTCCCATGTTCCCTCTCTGTTGCCCTGTGGGCGCTTTGCAACACAATTTACTTGATGTATAAGCGCCTTACAAATGCACAATAAATAAGCAAATACATACATTTGCTGCACTTAAAAAGGAACCAGCATCATGGCTACCTGACTACAAAATGAAATTCACACTTTAAGGTCAGGAACAAAACAGATCCTTCTTAGCTGACCCACACAAACGTTCAGAGAAAGTAAGAGACCAATTGGATATTATAGTACAGCCCTAGGTCTGTTTGCATCAGGCCCTTCCCCGTGTCTTAGGTTAGTAGCAGCTGCTGCCCTTGCACTACAATAATGTCAATGCATAGTATTAGGATCACCACTAGCGCTAGCTGGTCCACGTGCCATATCAGCACTTCTGTTGAAAACAACACCCAACGTCTCTCTTTAGCACAACTAACCAAATACGAAATGTTGCTGTAGAACTCCCCACACTTAACACTGATGTGCTACACAATACTAAATTCAGCCTCGCTGTTACACACTCAGTGTGACAGTGAACCACATGACTGAGCTGCCTATAATGCAAACTCCTCCAACTTAGACAAGATTTACCTGACACTCTGTTGCAAAACCCTAAGAATACTTTGTTGATGGATCTTTCACCAGAAATGAAAAAGGCCAATCGATGGTTGGATATGCAGTTTGTCTACCTCAGGAAGACGTAGAGAGTGGTAAGTTAAATCCAGCACAAGTGGCAGAACTGATTGCATTCTATGTCAAGACGGAGGCGAGCATTATGCTTCATCTTCTTATTTATTTGCTCTCCAGCAGTTTCAACACAACAAATAAAATGTCCATCTTTACGATGGCACAAACACATTTTTTTTTTTTCAAAACTTCATTTCCCATCAGCCTAGGCCCTGAACCCAGTGTCCTGGTCATGTGACCTAGTCCTTCCTCTTCCTGTAAACCTCCTCTTCTTTTCCTGCTCTCCAAAGAGATAAGTACCCTTTCACTTAGCTTAGCATTTCTGCCAGCTTTTGTCTTGGGTTATCAGTTGTAGCGATGATATATAGCGTTTTTCTCATGACCTGTCATTAGGACAGCGCGCAGGGGTCGCGCAGCGTAGGGAGGATTCGACAATCCTTTACTTTAATTTGTTTTTAGCCTGGCCCCGTGCTGCAGTATCAGCACCTAGGACACCGCACTCGCGCCGACAGTGAGGGAGCGAGACCCCCACCTTCGTGAGGGAGGCGCGAGAAACTGAGTTAACGCCCATCGCGGACGACGCCGGAGGAGATACGTCTTTCCCCAGCTCCCCCGCCCTCGCGGAGGCGGGGCTTCGCCGAGGAACAGATCGGTGATCTTTACCGGAGAGCGCTCATACGAGCGAATTGGTGAACTCAGTGCCTACACTGAAAAAAGTAAAGAAGCTGCTTTGCAGTCAGGTGCAGCCTCTAGATAAAGGAGTGAGAAGTGGACGTGCCCTTACACCTTTTCAGGTACTATCAGGCACCTACCAGCACGTATCATGGCCGATTTTGAGTGGAGTGAGGAGGAGCAAGAAGCCACGTACTCGGAAGATCTGGCTCAGAGCTTCAAGGACGTGCTGGGTAATTCACTCATAGAGGCAGTGGCTCTAGGAGTCAGACCCCTGCAGGACCGCCTGCTAACTATCGAGACTGTCCTAAGCCAAAAGGACAGAAGCACCGTACCATCAACAAGCACGTCCACCAGGGCCACGCCAGAGAGCCCTCAGGGGTGTACGAAGGCCCGGAAGAGCGCAAACTCTTCTGACCCCCCCGGGCCAACCTGAAGGGGCGAATCCAAAGGCCCCGGAGGCATCCGACGCTTTCAATAGGCTCAGAGAAGCCTTTATGGCCAAGTCGGAGGTGCCGAGCCTCATGACCCCCTACCCAGGGGAAGAAAATATGGGAGACACAGGAGAGGAGGCCCCTCGAGAAGAGGAATTCGTAGAATCTCCAACATCCTCACAGGAGGAGGAAGATAGAGACAGAGACGAAGGGAGCCTTCCGCCTCCGAAAAAGAGACTGAGAAAACTGAATCACCTAGAAGTGGAAACCTCAGACATGTTCCAACCCGAGGAGATTAGGAACCCGAGATCTTCGGAATGGATGCCCTCCCCGAGAGTGGCACGATACATGACGCAGGGGCTGCGCAAGGCCTTAGAGAAGGAAGTGAGGCAAAGAATGAGGGCGGAATGCCCCAGACCGGAACTCCCAGGGAAGGTGGCAGAAGCGCCAGAATTAGACCCTAAAATGTTAGCGTTTGTGGCGAAATCGAATAGAGACCCTAGGAAAGGGATCGACCGCTCCTGGAGGAGTTGCCAGGAGAAGGTCCTGGATCTAGCAGGCCCATTAGCCAAGATCATGGACCTGGCAGAAAGAGCGAAAGACACAGGTGAAGAAGTTGACCCGGATGTATTAGCGAACTGGGCCCAAAGAGCCGTATGCCTATTAGGTAACGCAAACTGCGCCATATCCTCAGAGCGTAGGAGGGGACTGCTTTTGAAGATAGATCAAAAGCTAGGAGACCTGTCCTCCTGCGAAGCAGGAGAGGCCGCGCAAGGACTGCTGTTCGGCGAGACCTTCGGAAAGGAGATGGGGAGGTTCGTAGGGACCTATACCTCATTGGAGAAGGCGCAAGCCTCCATTAGAAAAATCTTCCCCGGAAGGGTTTTTGGAGGGACCGGTCGCTACAGAGGCCGAGCGTCCGGTCGTTATCAGTCAGCCAGAAGGCCTCAATCGAACAGAGCGCAATATTGGGAAGATAAGAAGCCAGACACCTTCTTCCAACCCAGAGGCCGTTTCCCCAGAGGAAGGCGAGGCAGAGGACAGGGAAGAGGTCAATACGTTCCCACAGGTGAGAGTATCCGCTTACCCTGCAGTAGGGGGGAGGACAGCGATGTACTGGGAGAACTGGCGCGCGCTTTCCTGCGACGCTTGGGTGCTTCAGTCAGTCAGAGGCCTACACATACAATTCACTCAGACCCCAGTCCAATACAGAACCCCCAGGTTGATAGTGACAGCGCGAACAGAAGCAGCCCTGTTGCGAACAGAACTTCAGAGTTTAGCGGAGAAACGGGCCATCGAGCCTTGCGTAGCTCCGAAATTTATAAGCAAAATGTTCCTGGTTCACAGGAAAGAGAAAGTGAGGCCAGTAATAAATCTGAAGGACTTGAACGAGTGGGTAGTTTACAACCACTTCAAGATGGAAGGGACCCACCAACTGAGAGACACGCTCAGACAGGGCGACTGGCTCACAAGGATAGACCTGAAGGACGCGTATCTCACGATCCCAGTAGATCAAGAATACCGACCCTTCCTGGCCTTCAAATGGGACGGGCGATTGTGGCAGTTCGCCACGATGCCTTTCGGACTAGCGTCCGCTCCCTGGGCATTTACGAAAATGATGAGACCAGTAGCAGCAGCAATCAGAGAGAAGGGCATCCGGATCATCATCTACCTAGACGATATCCTAATAATGGCAAGCAGCGAAGAAGCGCTGCGATATCAGACCAGATGGGTAGCGAACCTACTAACCTCTTTGGGATTCCTAGTGAACCAAGAGAAATCAGAAACTGTACCAGCCAGGAGGATAGAATTCCTAGGTTTCATTATAGATACCAGGTCGGCGACCCTGGAGCTGCCGAACAGGAAGATCAGAGATATTCGAAGGGAGATAAGGACCTGCCTCGCCAGACCGACCACATCGCTGCGAACAATCGCAAGAATTGTGGGTCGGCTGGCGGCATCAATCCAAGCGATATTCCCAGGGCCTCTTCATTACCGAGCGCTCCAGAGGTTGAAAATAAGACACCTACAGCAAGGGCTCGGCTATCACCAGCTAGTCCAGCTAGACCAAGAAGCCCGAACGGAGCTGGAGTGGTGGCTCCAGAACATGGAGGCATGGAACGGCAGAGCCATTTTTGGCGACCGCCCGGACATGGTAATAGAATCGGACGCCAGCAGAGCAGGCTGGCGTGCCCGATGCGGAGAACTCCAAACGGGAGGCAGATGGAGCTCGGAGGAGCTCAAGCTTCACATAAACTGCCTGGAGCTCCTGGCCGGCTCTTTTGCTATCAGAGCCTTCACCAAGGACAGAGTGAACTCTTGTATACTTCTGAAGATGGACAACATCTCAGCAGTCAAATACATAAATCACTTAGGTGGGACGAAGTCCAGATTGCTAGCAGAGATAGCCAAGGATTTCTGGCACTCTTGTCTGGAGTCGGGAACAGCAGTGACGGCAGAATATCTACCAGGAGCCCAGAACGTGGTGGCAGACTGGAACTCCAGACATCTCACAGACACCAGCGACTGGATGCTGCACAGAGCGACATTCCAGCGGATAGAGAAGCTCTGGGGACCGTTTCACGTAGATCTATTTGCGTCCAGACTGAACGCTCAAATGGGCAGGTTTTTCAGCTGGAGGCTGGACCCAGTAGCAACAGGGACGGATGCTTTTCTGCAAGATTGGAGAGGGCAAACGCTATATGCTTTCCCTCCTTTTATAATGATAAGCAGAGTTCTAACAAAAGTCCGCAAGGAGGAAGCCAATCTGATCATAGTAGTACCGATATGGAAGTCCCAAGTCTGGTTTCCGGCGTTAATGGAACTGTTGGCGGACTATCCCCGAGTGTTGCCGCAAGAGGAAGATCTCCTCACGGACCCAGCTGGGTCGTATCACCCTCTGAGAGTGAAGGGGACGATGCCGCTAATGGCGTGCAAGATAGCAGGAGACGTTGGAATCTCCCGGGAATTTCGCCTCAGGCTGCGAGCCTCATCGCGGAATCATGGGCTCCATCGACTAGAAGGAGCTACGATGCAGCTTGGTACAAATGGTCAAGATGGTGCAAGGCGAGAGGTTTTCATCCCATTTCGGCCCCTCTAGTAGAGATCGTGAATTTCCTGGCGGAACTTCTGCAGGACGGTAAAGCCTACCGCACGATAGGGGTATATCGATCCGCAATATCGACAGGCCATATGCCTATTGAAGGAGTACCAGTGGGTGAGAACGTGGCAGTAATTAGACTCCTGAAGGGGATAAAATACAGAAAGCCTCCGCAACCGAGGTATAAATCTCTATGGGACGTTACAGTAGTGCTTCGACTATTAGCCGACTGGCCCAGTAATAGGTACCTAACACTGGGAAGACTGTCGGAGAAATTAGCGATGCTTCTATGCATGATCTCCTGCAGGAGAGTGGCAGACGTCAGAGCTTTGGAGGTAGACAGATTGATATACGGGCCAGACGGAGTGACTTTCCATCTGGCCAGGAGGACAAAGACAGACTCCTCATCAATAACGTATCCATATATGCAAGATCATCCTAAATGGTGCGTAGCCGCATGCATAAGAGAATATGTAAATAGAACAGCTGAGCTGAGATCAGCGGGGACGACGCAATTGTTGATAGCGCGCAGGAAACTGCATAAAGGCGTAGCGACAGCCACCATAGCAAGGTGGGTTAGAGAAGTCATGAGTCTAGCAGGGATAGACATGGCGAAGTTTGGAGCACACTCTGTAAGAGGAGCGGGGGCATCCAAAGCACTCCGTCAAGGAGCGACATTGCAAGATATTCTGAAAGCAGCCGATTGGGCGAGTGATAGCACGTTCAGAACGTTTTATTTTAAGCCAATTAATGCACTGGCAGAAGCTATGGTAAGAAGCTTTGAACAAGCATAATGCTCGCCTCCGTCTTGACATAGAATGAAGATTCCCCCTGCTAATAGCGCAGGGAGCTCTTGATTCTATTAAAGACAAGGAGGCGAGCATTAATTTCCCACCCGAGATACACGAGGGAAGATTAAAAGATGATGTTGTAATAGTAAGATATGTACGGAGTAAATAACAAGTGCATTTTTTCCTCAGAAATAGGGTGTGTATCCGCCGCCCTAATTTGTACTGTTGTCTTTCCGTTTTAGAAGATCAGAAGAACGGCTGAGTAAGCACGAGAGCTGATCGGAAAGCATCGATCGCGATCGCAAGTTTGGAGGCGAGATTTCGTTTCACAGTTCTACAGTTCAAGGACCTCCCGGATCAAGTTGTCAGTTCAGGAGATGTTTACGATGTTAGTTGGAATACAGTCAAAGAAGAGGAGGTTTACAGGAAGAGGAAGGACTAGGTCACATGACCAGGACACTGGGTTCAGGGCCTAGGCTGATGGGAAATGAAGTTTTGAAAAAAAAAAAAAAAAATGTGTTTGTGCCATCGTAAAGATGGACATTTTATTTGTTGTGTTGAAACTGCTGGAGAGCAAATAAATAAGAAGATGAAGCATAATGCTCGCCTCCTTGTCTTTAATAGAATAAAGAGCTCCCTGCGCTATTAGCAGGGGGAATCTTCATTGGCGTGTGCATATAAGCATGCAGAACAAAGGAGCATTAATATAAATACAGATGTGTGTTCAGTGTTCGGCATTGTACATGATTTTGGGCAGTTGTGGAAGCAGAGAGAATTTCATACGTCATCATGATGGTAGTCAGTCAAAATCTCGAAACCAAAATATCGAATACAAAAAGACCGAAAAAAAAAATATCGAAAAAAAAAATATCGAATTTTTTATTTATTTATTTATATATGTTTTTGGGGTCAGGTAAGTAAAAAAAAGGGGTAAAATAAAAAAAAATGAAAAAAAAGGGGGGTTGGGGGGGGAACCCCCCCATTTAAAAAAAAAACACATTGAAAAAAAAATTCGATATTTTATTTTTCGGCCTTTTGTATTCGAGATTTTGGTTTTCGAGATTTTGGTTTTCGATATTATCACTATAAACCCATCATGATGTTCCCTGATCAAGAATTGTGGTTATGTACCAGCCCTCTTAGAAGCCATCGTGTCACCCAATCAGTTAGCAATAATGATGTGTGCTAGATTATGTGTGAACATGCCTTGGCCACATTAAGACAAGACTGCCATGCCCCTGATTATTCTGCTATAGCACAGGCCTATTGTAGATAGAGTTTCATCTACCAGTAAAACAATGTTCAAAAGGCTGTCCATTAACTTACAGCCCATTTATTAATCTACAGACCAATTTCACTCAGCTCTGAAAACGGCACAATTACAGGTATATTTTGGTCAGGATGGATGCTTCCTCCAGCTGGATCGAGGCCTACCCATGCCATCGGGCAGACACTGTTTCTGACAAAAATTCTTTGTGCCACAATTAAGGCTACTTGTCAGTATAAATAGTGATCAAGGTACTCGCTTTATCAGACAATTGGTGACAGAATCATGTTCTGTATTACAAATACAACATAAATGGCATTGTCCTCTCCACCCCCAGTCTGCTGGGGTGGTAGAATGGCAGAATGGAATTCTAAATAGCAAACTCGCCAAGATCTGCTAAGAAACAGGTTTCAAGTGGCCAGAGGTCCTTCCTGTGTTACTACTTAGCAGACACAGCACAGCCTTGAAAAGAACAGTATTGATCCCTCGTGAGGTGTTGATGTGCTATCCAGTGCACCTCCCATCATCGCACCCCATTAGAAGTGCTTATTCTAGTATTCACCTTACGGATCAGGTACTGTTGAACTACTGCTGGAAACTCCTATCTATTATTAAATCTTTCCACACACAGGTGCGAACGATGCTGCCAAAGGGACCAGAAGAACCCTGCCATTTCAGCAAGCTCATGTACTGATCAAACTCCATGAGAGAAAAATGGCCAAGGCCCCCAGGTGGTTTGGGCCATTCCGGGTTCTTTTGTTATAGACACTGCAATTAAGGTTAGCGAGCTAGTCACTTGAATGCACGCTACACACACTGCAAGCACAGTGGGGCACTTGAGAAAAGAGGGCTGGCTGCTCACAGACATCCTATCATTTGGACGGTTGTATTTTGCTACCCTCCTTAACGAAAAGGGACAATGGGACTATCGGGTCTAATTGGTGTGCTTGACCAGGAGACTACAGACGATTAAGTTGATTAATGTTACTACTACATTTAAAATTCCAAGCTTCCCTCAGCATCAGAAAAGGAGTAATATGTTGGAGGAAGGGGGAAATGGAGCTTTGGGGGTTCCTGTCAGGAAGTGGCTGAAACTACCGCGGGCAAATCGTTCGCAGGAGAAAGGTGCAAACTACCAAAATTTTGCACCTTTCTCATGCGAACACACATACATTCTCACACCCCCAGCACACCCATAACACCCCCCCCACACCCCCAGCACATCCCCACCCACACCCCCAACATAAACAAACCCCACTTACCTTCATCTTCACGCTGGGTTCCTGCAGCGCCAGTTCCCTTTCACTTCCGTGATCGGGAACCGGCGCTGCAGGGTCCTTTTCTTTTCTTTTTTTTTTTGTTAACGGGAAGCCCCCGCTCACTATACCATGAAGTATAGTGAGGAGGGCGATGCGGAGCACATCCCAGCAGCTCCCGTTTTATTTTTACAATGCTACCACTAAAGGTTCGAACTTTTGGTGTTCAAACCTTTGGTGGTAGCATTTTTAGAACGTTTGGTCGTTGTGACCATTTTTCTTTTGGCAAAATTGACCTAAACCTACTGTCAGTGCTGTGTGGATTTGTTAATAGGGTTTATTCTGGCAGCCACACAATGTAAGAGGGTCAAGTGACCCTCAATATCACACACATCCCAAATGGATGTTGCATGAGGACTATGCTAAGGTCTTGGCTGCAACTGAACACCCATTGAGTCGAGCACCAGTCATCCATTTTCCTGCCCGCATTGAGATTACTAAGGAGCCACCTTTTCCTGATCAAATAAGTTGGCCTAACCCTTCTCATGTTTCAAGCTTTAACTTATATTGTGTTGCTAATTTGTATTTTTCAGAGAAAAAAAGACTCAGAGAGTGTGATAACTTTGTATTATAATGGCACTGTCCAGGTAATGTGTTGGACATCACTCCCCATGTGCTCAGCGTGATAAAACCGATGCACAGTGAACTTTTACAACGTGCTAGGCATTGTGGCTGTAGAAGATTATTGAAACAAAGAGTTTGTACAGACAGACCTTGTTACAATTATATAACACAACATATGTCATGTTATTCAATATTTTGCCTCCCATGTTAGGAGTCCCATGGAATTTAGAAATGTAACCACAGTATACAAACAAGAATTGTGGTATGATACAGCAAATAGGCTAGAGAGGTCAGAGTTCAGGTATACTTTCCTGAATGCTCAAGTAGACAGTATCACCTTCTTATTACATTTTTCTGCCTTCCAGGTCACATCTCAATTTCCCAACTTCTTCCAAGGTGCTGTGATACCACTGACATAGCAGACACAGTCAGTGTTGTCTCCGGAAATAAGCAGGATACGGGGGATCAGGAATGGAAGGCGGCAAATACCACCCATGCAGCTTGGAATCCATACAGGGTCATTTCGGAAAGGCAACTCGGCTCATCACCGAGACACAGAGAACAAATAGCATGAGTAATATCTGCTCTGAGTGAGCAGGGTAAGTAAAGCACTGCGCATGAGCCGTATCTGCAGTGCCTCCTCGGCTTGAGAAGCCCTAGAGTGCGGCTCGGCATGTGCAGGAGTGCGAGACATCTTGAATGATCAATTACTCAAGCTTCTGGAAGACGTGCAGAATCAAACCTGGCCATACACACTCTCCTAAAAATAAAATATATATAAAATGCAAGGTGTCGATGCCAACTATTCATGTATTTGTCACATTATGCTGTTTACTCATTTCTCATTGAGGTTAGTATTTGGAATCGGCTCTCTAACATTTCTATTTTGCCTCAGCAGTTACAGTATCATTTAATGCAATGGTGATTTATTATTGATGTGTTATATGGATTTCATGAAACTTGCTTCAAAACGAGGTACATTACCGTGAATGAGATGTGGGAGCTGCTGATGCAGCATTTCTGCGCGAGGCACCAGGGGTGTCACGTGGTACGGACATGAGCAGGTAAAGTGGAGAAGTGCTGGCAGGTGGAATATGTAAAATGATGAACCTGATTGGAATTTGGATGGGAGTTTTCTGGAACGATCCTGCTCAAGTGGTTGGTGTGGTGGTGGAGACATCTGCGACGACGACAGGCGTTCGGAGCATTTGAAAAAAGGCGGGACAAAGAAAGCAGGCTGCCTCTCAGAGACACTGGACAGCGGAGCATTGTTGTAAGGGATTTCTTTCTAAGTTTCAGTTCAGTCATGTGGTCCTAACCTATAAAGGTTGCGGGCCAGAGGCTGGGCCAGACTGTTGCGAGATTGGCTTGGTAGAGTAAACCTACAGCTTGGCTGAATGTCTTGCAAGACAATAAAGCTGTCTCTGTCTTTTGCTCCTACCCCAAAGTGGCTTGGCTGAGCAGTGTTCCTCTGGCACTATTCAGTGAAGAATTTCAAAGGAAATAATATATAGTATTTTTGTACAAGAATAAAGCATCTGTTTGTTGCTATTCTCAGTTGCTACATTGCATTAGGGCCTTCTGATGGCTAAGCACATTATGTGGCTACTTCCTGCCAGAATCAGTTAAAACCTCGCCAATAATGTTAGCACAAACGTGTTGAAGAGCACCCAACAACCTCCCATGACTTGGGGACCAGACGTCCTGAGTGCTTGATGAACTAGTATCATTTCCATGCTCCTAGTGTGCCTATATGGGCTGCAATACACTTTAAAGGCTGCAACCCGCATATCATGTGCAGCATCTCCATCCTAATAGTGGAGAGAGCAAATCGAGAAAGATAACATGACTATAAAGCACGAGAGTCAGGAGCCAAGTCACAGGCTTGAGTGAGGGCACCACAAGTCCTGGATTCATTTAGGAAAAGTGAAATAACAAACACAAGAGTTTTTCAAATACATTAATGCAGGGGGTGTGGACTGACATCAAAGGAAGATACCCGCATGACTCTGGGGCTCCCATGTTTGTATACAGATCCTGGTAGGGCTCCTGGGGGCATACCGAGCAGTCATGAGTATTTATCAGGCATTGTGGCAATGCAGTCCGATTGGAAATGTAATGCCGGAGTGGCTCACGAGGAAGAACCCATCAGAAAAACCACAGGGGGAACCCATCGAGAGAATCCCCTGGCCTGATCGCCCCATCCTCTCGGACTGCAGCTCGGGATCGTCTTCCATTGCTACCTGTTGTTTGCATCTGGGGGTCAGGAGTTGATGGGCGGAACAAAAAGTGTGCTTCTTCTTCAGAGCAACCTGGATTGGACTTGAGGCCACATGGAAACGGAACCACAATGGTCTACGTATATTAAACCAAGACAATACAACATGTAGATTTGGGTATGGCAGAGAAGACAAGAACTGCGGGAACAAGATATCACTGTAGCCAACTATCCCTGGATGTTTCCATTAGCCGATATCCCTCAACTTGTTTCTATGTTTTCTAAATTTAATGTACAATTAGCAGTAGGAGAATCCAAAGGCTGGGCCAGAAGAGTGCACCTGGCTTCACAGCAGTGTCATTCTTTCTGTGGCCTGCCACCATCCTTTAGGTGTGGCCTAAATTGCAGGGGAGGATTAACGACTGACTTTGACCCTCATATTTCTAGAATCTTCTAAAGAGAGTCCTTTGCATCTATCCAGCACTCCAGCGGAAGTCTAGGGAGCAGCAAAAGAGAAGTGAATGACATGGATTTGTGGAATTCCAGGCCGGAGAGGTGGATAATACCTGGGTACATTGAAAATATGGCTGTAGGAGCAGGTTTGTGTAGAAGCAAGGACTTAAGCGAATTTGGCCGCGGTACAAGAAGACGTGAGCGAGCTGTAATATGCCTTTCATGAGGCGGCAGCAGATATGGGAGAGAAAAGAGTAGCCTCTGGATATATAAGAATGTCAAGTGTTCGAGAAGCAATCATATCCCCTGAGCTCTGAATCAAAGTAGAAAGGGGACAGAAACCATGACAATGATCTAATATATCGCATGAAGGGGAGTGTTAGACTGACAACAAACCACAGTGAGATAACAATGTATAAAGGACCGTGAGAAGTCAAATGGGCAGGCATGTCTTAGGAGCCAGAATCTGCTAAGATGATTATAAGGAATTCCTAGTTGATTATTTTATGCATACCAAATATTTACATAGCCGATTGTGAGTGAATACGCTATCGTTTGTAGTTGATACATAATTGGGTATCTGAAATTTTGAAATTGAATTGAAATTGATTTCAGTCACCGCCCACCTATGGCACTGGGCCAGGTGCCGGGCGGTAGGTGAGGGAATGAGCCGTCATTCAGTGAGCCGCCATATGAAGATCTTGACCAAAGAGCATTATGGGACCAGTCATTAAAGTTTGTCAGATGCTCAAATACTCTGTGCGCGGACATCACCTAGAGTCTTATGGCTCAAACAAACCTCTTAAGTAATGTAATGTGGCATTTGAATAGCGCCTTTTCTCATTGGTATGGCCTCAAAGCGCTGTTGGTTGAACACCCTTGGTGGACGGAAGTCTGCAGACTGGTCAGAGTATTATAGAATGCGTGTGTGCATTTTAGCCCATAGGAAGGTAAGCAGGGGGGTGACTAAGTCACTGCAAGCGACCCATGTGAAGACATCAGTGTCATATTCTGCTGGTGGCCAGAAGTCTTAGCTTGCTAACCTAACACTGCTTTCCCTAGATGTCACTTGGGATCACAGTACGGTGAAGCAGGGGGGAGTAACAGGAAGGGGCACGGTCTCAGCAATTATATAGTACCTGAGGACTTCAGAAATTCAATGCAGTGAGAAAGGTGCCTCTACCTGGTCATCTGGGCGAACCCCAGGAATATCCCAGTACTAAATAAAGCACAATAGATGCAACACATAGATATTGTACAGTGTAAGAAGGTGCTGGCTTTTCTTTATGTTCATCTGTAGAGTTGGCAAGGTAAATCAAGGTAAAGGGTCAACAGAACTCCTTTGCACCAGCCTCTCAGCCAAACTCCCAAACCCAAGTGTACCCGTGGTCGGGCTCCAGGTCTCCAGTCCAGCAATTCCCTGTTCCAAGTCTTGGATGTGGCTTGGGCAGTAAACTGGTGGGTTGGGTTCTGAGGCAGGAAAGCCCAAATAGGAGCAGCTGCACAATGGAGTGCACAAATACCAGGCAGGGCCAAATAGAAATGTGCACACTAAAATACCTCTAACGCTTTAATCGCAGAGCAGGGACTCTTCCTTGAAACTTTTTCCCTGGGCACATCGGCTGTCGGCCCTTCGACTGAGCGTCACAGGGCTTGCAGGTTTGGGGAGCAGTGCACTGTATAACGGAGGTGCACCAGTGCAGTTGTGCTTCTGCGTGCACTGCTCTGTGCAGTGCAGTTCCTTGTGGGCGCTGATCCTCGCACTCTCCAGTCTGATTGGATCCCTGACTTCCTTCTCCTAGGCTTCTCGCTTGTTCTTTTTCGCATCAGCCCCTGCAGCAGGCACCTGGCAAAGAGCTGGCTGGGGCCTCATGGCAAAGTCCTGGTGCAACTTGCGCTCAGGAGAGGGCCCCTCCCACAAAGCAGCACCTCTCGCTCTGATGTGAGGAAAAGCCAAGAGCTCAAGCTCTGAGCTACAATCTCCTTGAACCTTTCTGTCAAGCAGGAAGAGGCATGTTCCATTCAGGCCTGAAGTTCCCTGACCTAGAACCTTCTGTTCCCTGGCAGGAATATTCCATAGCTGGTTACCTAACACTGAAATCAATCTATCACAGTCCCTCACAAACTTGATGCGAGGCCCCAGCAAGGAGGAAGCTAGCGCAGCATATGGACCAAGTCTATATTTCAATGTAACTGTTCAGCATTGGTTTCTATATTTGTTTACCAGTTTAACTGCCATTACAGGAGCATGTGAGCCTGAACCTGGCATATGACGGCAGCACCTAGACATGTGAGGCTATATCTTGCACAGGGTAACCATACCAGGCATGGCTTTACTGAGCTGCTCCACAAATATGCTAGCTATCACATGCCTATAAACAGTGCTTAATCTGTGGGGGTGTTTGCCAAGGCTCAGCCCTGGCACTTATTGTCTCAGACTCACCACTGTATTATGAAGTGGTGATAGTGCATCCACCAACCACAATGAGCAGTGTGAGCTGTAGTGTAATCCCAAATCTGTAGACACTGTGTGGAGCAGCTATGGGTGGTGGCAGCAGTGGTAGGGAACTGCCCATCTGCAGTGTCACATGAGTGCTAAAAAATATTTGGGCCCTGGCACTTACATTTTTACAAATGAAGCATTGCCTATCAGGGATCCGATTAAACTGGATGCATTACCGATGCATTTGAAGATGCACTTGGTATATGATGGCAGCACCTGGACATGTGAGTCTGTGCATTACATATGGGTATTATACCAGGTATATGGTGGATTACATGGAATTACTGAAGCATTTGAGCCATGATTTGACCTATGATGGAAGCTAATAGACATGTGAGGCTGTACACGAAGTATGGTGACTAGACAATGCCTATGGTGCATTAACTGGTGTTAGGTGCCTTTTCTGTGGCATTTGAGTTTGCACCTACGTATGATAGCCGGGGGCTGCGTATTACAAGTGATGATGATATTAGGTGGATGAGTCAATGCATCTGCACTAGTCTGTGAAGGTGGTACACCTGCAGTAAATTGGTTCTGCTGGGTGTACCTGTGGCTTATAATGACCCCACTTACGGTGTGTCAAAGCAGCATGCTAGTTACACTAGGGATACCTTTATGGGAGGCCCATTGAGACATTGCCAAACCCTTGAAAAAGCACCATCAGCAGAAGAAGGAGCTCCCTTGTCTATCGTAAAATTTTGACAGGTGGTCATACCCCCTGTTTCCGGTCTTATCCCGCCCCCTTTTGATATTAACTACATATAAATTTGATATAAAAATTATATAAAAAATGTTTGATATCGATTTTATGTCAAATGTATATTTTTATAGGAAGTGTGTGTACATGTTATATCAGTTTTGATATAACTGAATAAAACTTTTATATAAAATCTATATAAAGATGGGATCAATGGGTGACAGTGTTGCTTGGTTTAGCGCAGAGACCGAAGTGAGCTCTGAAGATGGGGACTGTGAATCTAGGGTTTTGCAGAGTGACGCAGTGATGACATCACAGAGGGGTACTGCCCGAGGTGATAGGAAGCGGAAAATGATATCAAGCAATTTTGATATCTTTTTAATATAAACATCCATATAAAAACTAATATAAATATGCATATTTCTTGATATAAACATGTATAAAAAAGAATGTAAAACATATTGTTTGATATAAACATTTATATAAAAATCAATCTAAAAAATCATATTTTTGTGATAAAAATGTATAAAATGTATATGAAAAATAATATGAAAAAATATGTTTCATATATAAATGTATAGAAAAATTTATATTTTTTGGATGTACAATATGTATTTACAATTATATAAACAAGAATTTTAAAAATAATTTTTGTATATAGAAATGCATAGAAAACATTTTTGATATAAACTTCCCCAAAATTTTGATACAACGAAATGATATTAATTTTGATATAAAAATGTATATGATTGTTACAGAAACTGGCTTTGATACAGAGCGTGAATAATGAAAGGCAGTTTGGTTTCTAAGTAAAGTGTGCATCTAAGAGCCTGTACAAAAGTTCAAGCTATTGCTTTTTGACAAGTAAACTGTGCTACCCAGAGCTCGTACAAAGGTCATACTATTGTTTTTACTGAATCTACAGCATCTCGTGCGTGGCTTACATGTGTCCGCCTGCCGCTCTGTGAACCAACAAAGAGCTGTGAAGCAATACTGCTGTTTTTTCAAATCTATGACAAGGCCTATGGAATCCCAGGTATGTGGTGACTCACAGAGCAGCATTCTAGCCACATCAGCAGAAAACACAGATGGTCTTTATATTTAGCTCACAGAATGCAGGATTATTTGTGCCAGCTGTGTAAAGACAACCCCAGGAAAATACACATGGAGAATGTTTAACAACTAAACCCAGCTGATCGAATGATGGCACAGGAAACATCTTATTTTTAGATGTTTCCTGGGTCCAGCACCACTCTCAAATTTTTCAGAGTATACAGGAAACAGAATGCTGCACTTTGTTGATAAGTAAAAGTGCTGCTGGCCCCAGGGAGCATTTCAGGGCTGATGTTATTTTTGGATTCACCTATAGCACATAGAATACAGTATGCATGAAATAGAATTCTGCACTTTGTTGATGAGCAACCCCATTTCTGCAAACTAAGCAGAAATACATAAATATGTGCATTGTTAATAATGAAACAATATTGAGCTTTAACCCTTTAAAAGGGCCCTTCTGACCATCACGAGCTATTGCTTGCCTGGCTTGGGAATTCTGTCAGAGCCCTGGATTGATGACCCTCCCTACAGGCACCAGCTAATTGATATGGGACACCTGAATGCAACTCTGTGTGGTACCTTGTTTCACAGCTGGATTTGATCATGGGACTGTGGACATTGCAAGATCCCCCTGCAAAGCCTTTTAATTGAAAACTGGAACTGCTTTTTATTCAGAGTTAATTTCAACAACATCAACAAGGCGAGTACAGGGGTATTTTAAAAAATAGCTTTAATATATTGTTTTTCTATTTTTCTAAAAATGTACACTTTATGTGGTTTTATTCAAGCTTGATAAGGCTTTTTTTCTTACTGTATTTATCGATAGGCAGGCCCTTTTTGAGAAAGGCTGGGGTTGAGGAGGTGCTCAAAGGAACTACGCAGTGCATTTTTAAACTAAACAGCTATGTGCTTTTACTGAAGTGTTTATAAATGTACAGTTTGTTTAGAATGCTCTGTGGTTTTGCATTTCTGCCAGGATAACGTAGAGGCGCTGATAGCAGCGGATTATACTTTTGTGTGTGTATGTGTGTGTGTGTGTGTGTGATATCACATGGGCCCCAAGCTTAAGTTCTCACACTGTTTTTGAGATTTTGACTATAGCTCTTGGGAACAAGTTGAATATGTGTAGAGGGTTTTGTAGGTGTTTATGGCGCTGCTACACAATCAATCAGACACTCACACAATTAAACAGACACACAATCAATCAGACACTTCAATTTTAAAGCTTGGAAAGTGTGAGGTCGAGACAGCAAAGGCGGTATTCAGAATCTGGAATTTCCCTGGGTCTCTGATGGTGCAAATATTTGCATATTCTGCAACAAATGTTTTCCTCGTTTATTTATTTCTTTTTATGGGCTCTCAGCTGCCCTTATAGCCATTCCAAACATTACATTAAACGTTAATAAACCCTGACAGCACTTTTGGTGTACTTGTTTTTTTTGTGATGCAGCATATTTGCATGCGCACAATGCAGTGTTTTAGTTTCACAGCGCAGATAAAATATTTTTAGTGTAAAATATTCAGCACAGAGGGATCAGTATGCGCCAAAGATCACACATGTTGTGTTTAATAAACGAACGCTGTAATGCTATATTTGTATAAAGGGTCACAATTGTCAGGGTCCTACATCTTATTTGATATGTTTGGGGATGTGTAAAAGTTGGCTTCTTTCAAGTCCAAATGACTGTACCAGTGCTTTTTTTAGATTGTGCTGGATTCATTTTGTACTTCTCAGTAGGGGTTACAATTTACTTTATTCTGAATGCAGAGTGGCACAAAGTAAAATAAAATGTGTCCATTCTCTATCGGCAAGGGACGTGCATAGTGTTGGCCCGCATCTTTACATGTGAAAGCTGCAATGTGTACATTAAAACGCCATTATGGTGTAGAAGTGTGCTAGGACTTTTAAAATACGGTTCTAATTTTTGCAATGTTTTGTGCAATCTTCACAATGTGTGCAATATGTAGGCCCAATTTTGCAGATCAGAAACTGTGGGACTCGAATTCTTGCCAAAGATCACACCTTTCATGAAGTGGTGCAGCTGAGATTCTTTTATATAAACGGACTGAAATGTATATTTCTTAGGGGCCCTGTACTTGATTGTTACATTTAATTTAATATTTTGATGCTGACATTGCAACATGCGGTGTGATGCTACAGTTGTAATATGGTTGGTGAATATTGTAATGCGCTGATGCTCACTGTGTAAAAGATGCTTTCTTCTGAATCTATATTTTTTCTTGTATTTTTAGTGACATTGTGTACAACAACAGATGGATTGCACAGCCGGCAGAGTCGCCGGATGTGAATTGTGTCCACCAACAACCGGAAGCCATTGGATTTATGGTGAATGATTCATCTAACACAACACGTCCCATCTGGTTTACGGGCCAGCAAGACCCAAGGATGATGGGGGTCAGCCACAGTTTCAGAATGGAATGACCTGGCACTTTTACACAGGTGAACAGATGGGGCAATTCAAAGATGGGGATTGTTTTTTAAAAATTTCTCAATGGAGCTCGGTGATCAGTGTTGCAGGGATGTCCCAGTTTATGGGTGCAGGCCCAAGGAACCACCACAGATTTCGCTGCTTTCTTGTCACAAGGGGTTATACATTTGGGAAAGCGCTGCAACCAGGGCTCAATCATGGAGCGCTATAGGTAGTGGTATTGAGCCCCAACCAGCGCTACAGGGTGTGACGGATGCAACAACAGTTTTTAAGTGTGAAGCATTGTCCTGTAGGTTTCAACCCCCTCACTATTTCACAGCGCCGCTGCCATCTCTACCTTTAAATCATCTAGGTCACATAGGCGATGCACCTGTCCTAGCTGAGTGGGCGAGTGCTGGTTGTTTGAATCTACATATTTATTTTTTGTTGCATTAAAGGTTTTTCTCTCTGCATTGACCTGATTGTGCATACTCCTTTTTCCTTTCTGTATTAAATATGTCCTTTCATATAAATAAATATTTGTTCAAAATCTGGTTCTTTATTACGTGTTCCTTTTTATTATGTATAGTAACACCCATCACTGGTTGATATTTTTAAAGTACTTTTATTCAGAGCTGTAACGCTAGGATGTGGTGGGGGCCAGCAATCTGATATCGGCAAAAGAAACAGTTTCTATGTTTTTAATCACACATTGTAAGTTAAGACACAGAGTCAAACTCTGTTGCTGTTCCAGATGCTGACTTTTTTTATTTTCACAGCTGATGCTACAAGCTCTTAACAGCCTTCCATTACTGTCATCCTCCCTTTGTCCTAATATGTTTTCAACAACTTCATAGGCATGTTATCCCCATAACTACTCAACATAACGACGTAAACTAGGTGTTATAAAGAACACATTTTTATTAACATTTAAAACAACCATTTTAATTCCGATTTTATTCACAATAGTTTGGGTTATCAGATATTGTATGATGATCCTGTTGGCTACAAAATGCACGGTAGTAGCAGCTACCACACAGCATGTTCCTCCTGCACTTTAATTTTTTTAAAAAAAGCCTTTCTAGCAATTTTAAGGCCTCACTCATCTCGCTAGGTAGTTGAGAACTCTAAAGTTGTACAAGTGTGTACACGTAAAAATGGGTGCATTTGTGCAGACTGTTGTTGAGCGATACTTGTGCATGTGTACACATCCTCCCATACAAGTAAATGTTTCTCTTGGCCTTGTGACACAGTAACACGTTTGGGAAAGGTGGCTTGGGGTTAAATGAAATAACATGTAGTAATTGTACATTTATAGCGTATATGCATACCTCTTAGGATGGCTGAGCTATGGGTTTTGGGCATGTCCACAATGAGAGCCAGGACTTTTTATTCTAAAACTCTCCAGCCATAGAAAGCAAACACGATAAAATACAACACAACCTTTTAATCTCAGAAGCATAATCTTGGGCTGGTCGAATGAGTACAGGTGGCCATGGTGACACACTTTTATAAAGCATGGGATACAGTTGTGCAAAAAATCAAATGAACAGTAACCTAGAGTGTTAAAGTATACAACTCTTTTAGGCGACAGGCCAAATGATGTCACGTGCAACAGTAAAGCCTGTGATTGAATTATTAAACATATTGATTCTTTGTCCAGCACCCATTGCAAAGAAGAGTTACAGCGTGTGTGTGTGCTTGCTTGTGGGTGAAACTTTGTTGCTGAAAGGGATGGCACACCCCTGAGCAGCTATTTTAGATGGTTTCATAGAGTTCATTTATAGTTTGTTTTCAAAATTGTGATTATAAAAATCACTCAGAATTCTTGATGGGCACTGTTTGTGAATATGCATGTGCCAGGGTGTGTACTTTCCAAAACAGCTACTTTTCTGAACTCCCTTTGGCAGCAAACCCACGGAATTATCGCATTCTAAGCCTGATGATGCTGCTGCACATCCACAGCTTTTGTCTACTCATGTAAGCACTTTACAATGGTATCATACAAAACCAACTGTGTCACGAGTGTAATAATAAATTGTGAATTGCATCTTACACTGTGACTGGAGATTACTGACTAAGGGTTCAAATTCTCTCTGCGGGCAGTGTTTTTGTGAATAATGAAAGTAAGTCCCTGAATGCTCACACCAGAGGGAATACAACCGCTAGGGAAGAAAGGCCCAAGTCGATTCTGTAAGGATAAAAGGTTTTAATCTCAGATGCAGATGAGAGCAACAGCAAAGAACTCTGTTGCTAAGAACATTCTGCTGAAAAGTAGTACAAGCAGAATCTTATAAAGAGAAACATTGTCATATATGATGCAATACATAGGGTAAGATCCTGCACGGCTGGTTGGTGTGCGCCTATACAGGATCCACCTGCCCCATAAGGAATGCCAGGCCATTGGTTCCATCCCAATATATCCGTCTTCTGTCATGTGGATGCTACCATGATTATCTTCTCATGTCGAAGGTCTGAAAACAAATTAATTATGCTCCTACCATAAAATGACTTTATCACTGATACTATGCACTTGGCAGGCCTTAAGACAGGTACAAAGGAAAGGAGGTTCTGGGGGACTCTAACATTCACACACACATTGTACTCACTCCCTTCCACTCCATCTAGCTCCAAAGTCTACACCCTCATTTTGAACTATAACGTATCCCTCCCAGCAACTCGCAATACAAGTCACACGATTGTCTCTTCAACGATGTGCCCTGTCCGTCCTCTTCGAACGTCTCAGGCTTATTACTTTGGGGTTGGTGGTTAAAGGGCACCTGGTGCCATGGAATTCAGAGGTGTTACGTTTTAGTCAGTTATATGGGCTATAAATTATGGTTGCCTAAGGATGGGATGGGTCATGCTTTGGCCAGTGTGAGATAACATGCACACAAGGGCGCCGGTCTGCGATTGCGGCCTTATAGGACACATTCCTCTCGAACATCTTTGCAACACTGTTAAAACAATGAATAGGCATTGTGGCAGTTGGGGATCTGGGATGTCCTCATGGGAGCCCAAGGATCGCTGGAGTTTTCCCTTGTCTCACGATTTGGGCCTAGGGCATGCAATACCACATTTACCATGCATGCCGTCCCTTCTACCTATGGTTACTAATATCTATGCAAAATAGCGATGCTGCGCGCACCCTACGCTATACTATCTAGTCTATACATTGTTATATTGGAGTGGGGTCCTTTTGTATTAGGAGGTTATCCTCTCACCGTTCCCTCATCCCACCTGGCCCATCAAGGTACTTCAAATGCATCTCACCTCACTCTAAAGCGCCTAGGGGGTAGGGCAGGGCTGCCCCCTTCCCAATAATAACAAACCTTGAGGGCTTTGCACAAAGCATAGCTCAACCATCTCACTTGTTTGGAATGTGAAACATGACAGAGTCATTCGCAACCAGTCTCACAAGTAGACCAAGGACATCTGATGCCTCTGATTGCTACATACCACTGCGGTTGACATGTAAACCAGTGGTGAAAATTAATCTCTGAAGGCCTTAATCACGCCGATATTCAGGACACGGGAGATATTCTGAGCGTACAGGCCTCTGTTCCTTGATAAACTTTGTTTTATCACTAAATTCTCCACAATCATTTGGCCGGATCCACACTTTATACATATTAAGTTGTCTCAACTGTCCCATGCGGTCCTAGTTCTCCTAGTGTCCCGCGTGGTCCTGGTGTACCAGGTGGTGCCTCTGTCTTCATTTCGTGTGTGTTTAATGTAATGTTTGGAACAGGTATAAGCGTGGTGGTGAGTCCATACAAAGCAATAAATAAACTAGGAAAAAAATTGTTACAGAATATGCAAATGTTTGCACTGTCCGAGACTCAGTGAAATTCCAGATGCTGAATACAGGATCACTGCCTTTGTTGTCTCGACCTCACACTTTCCAAGCTTTAAAATTGAAGTGCCTGATTGCTTGTGTGAATGTCTGATTTATTGTGTGAGTGTCTGATTGATTGTTTAGCAGTGCCAGAAACACTTACAAAACACTCCACACATTTTCAACGTGTTCCCAAGTGAAGTAGTCAAAATATCAAAAACAGTTCTAGAACTTAAGCTCTGTGCCCATGTTATGTCACACACACATACACCCAAAGAAATACAATCCATGCTACGAGCGCCTCTTCGTTATCCTGGCGGACATGCAAAACCACTGAGCATTCGAAGCAAACTGTACATTTATAAACACGTCATTAAAAGCACATATCTGCTTAGTTTAAAAATGCACTACCTAGTGCCTCTGAGTGGATTCTCACCACCGGCCTGTCTCAAAAAGGGCCTGACGATCAATAAATACAGTAAAAAAAAGCCTTATCAAGCTTGAATAAAAAAACACATAAATTGTACATTTTTAGAAAAATACAAAAACAATGCATTAAACACATTTCTTAAAATACAGCAATGCTCACATTTTTGATGTTGTTGAAATTAACTCCAAATAAATAGTAGGTCCAGTTTCCAATTAACAGGCTTTGTCCCTAATTCTCGCTGTGTCCACAGACCCATGATAAAATCATCAGAGCTCTTTGGTGGGTCACAGAGCGGCAGAGGGACACATGTAAGTCATGTACGAGATGCTGTAGATTCAATAAAAACAATAGTTTGACTTTTGTACATGCTCTGGGAAGCAGAGTTTACTTGTCAAAAAGCAATAATTTTCACTTTTGTACAGGCTCTGGGATACACACTTTACTTACTATTCAGACTCTGTATCAAAGTCAGCCCATATAACATTGATATACATTTTTATATCGTTATTTATATAAAAATAAATTGATATCAACATGTTAGGGGAAGTTTATATAATATTTCTAAATAAATATTGTATATCAAAAACATATTAATTTGTGTGTACATTTGGGAATTACAACATAGGATTTTAATATGAATTTCTATGTAAATGTCTTATAAAAGTATGATTTTTAATATGTTTTATATACTTTTTTATATCAAACAATATTTTTCATATGAATTATTATATACATTTTTATATTAAAAAGATATCACAATTGCTTGATATCATTTTCCGCAACCTATCACCTTGAGCGGAACCCCTCTGTTATGTCATCACCGTGTCACTCTGCAAAACCCTTAATTCACAGTACCCGTCTTCAGATCTCACTTCGCTCTCGGCGCTCGACCAAGCAACACCGTCGCCCATTGATCCCATCTTTATATAGATTTTATATAAAAGAAGTATTCACTTATATCAAAGCTAGTTTAAAATGTATACACAAGTCATATAAGAATATACATTTGATATAAAATAGATATCAAACATTGTTAATATCATTTTTATATCAAATTTATATTGAGTTTATATCAAAGCCTATCATAAGGGGTGGGACTAAGACCGGAAACAGTGGGCATGACCACCTGTCAAAATGTAACATGAGCGAAAAGGGAGCTCCTTCTACTACTGTCTTACAATTATGTGAAGAAACTCATATGCTGGTTACTCTGGCTCTCCTTATAACACCACGACTGGGTGATTTTGGTTAGTAGGGAGGGTGCTATGCCTTTTTCCTTTGCAGGAGAATTGGGCATTGCAAGAGGAAGCTCAGGATTGCAGTGGGTGGTGGAGTGTGTGGGAAAGGAAAGTAAACATCACAGAAGTTCAGAGTTAAAGGATGTAAAAGTGTTCAAAGTTTGAGGTACCAGTGCACAGTTCGGGAGTTAGCAGAGAATGTTAAAATCATGCTGGCAATATTCCTCTGTATAGAATTCTCTAAAGATGCCTGTGATATGGGGACTGTGTATGCACACCCAGACGCCCCTTTAGGCTCATCCTCTTCAAAAATTCATCAAGGATCCTGAGGGAGGGACAGATAGATATCTCAGTCATCCTATCCACACATACAAATTCAGAGTTTGTCTAAATGAGTTTATATGACTCATGGCTACACACACTTTAGTCTAAGGTTTACTGTATTGTTTACGAATAAAAGTGATTTATGACGATGAATATAAGGTTGAGTGTTGATCTGAGACAATAAATGAACACCAAGTCGTAATGTGAATTGTGTATTTAGTAATCCAAACATACAATCCTTCTATTACAGAAATATTAGTCACATATAAAGATCTGTGCTCATTCTTAAATTCCCAAAATTATATTTGATTGTATGCAAAGCAATTTATGCAAAACAGTCAGGAACGCTGATTGGTGTTATGCACCCCCTTCACCTTCACATATATATTTTGAAAATGTAGAATTGGAAATAATCTATATGTTTACTTTAGGCTTTGATCATTTGCTTTTCTCAGTAAGACAAGTGTAATATTCTTATTGTGACGAGACTATGTACTGGAAGAGATCGTTACAAAGGAATATTGCAAAATTTAAAAACAGGCACACTCCAATCTTAGTACAATTAAATAATTTCCCCTTTTAATAACTTCTTTTGCTATTAATACACAGCAGTTTGTCTCTTAAAATGCCAATACTTTTTGGGATGGGTTCCACTCACATTAGAAGTAAAGATACGTTTCTTCTCTTAGTTCGTTGAGGGGGAGAGATGGAGAAAAACAAAGAGGTTGGGAC
Source organism: Ambystoma mexicanum (assembly GCF_040938575.1). Classification (NCBI taxonomy): domain Eukaryota; kingdom Metazoa; phylum Chordata; class Amphibia; order Caudata; family Ambystomatidae; genus Ambystoma; species Ambystoma mexicanum. The sequence goes on along the minus strand of NC_090925.1, from coordinate 185,868,669 downwards.
AGAGAAAGTGTCGGAGAGGAGATATGGGGGAGAGGAGGAAAGAGAGCCAAACATACAGAGGAAGAGATAGCAGGAAAGAGAGTGGGGGACATGGAAAGAGAGAGAGAGAGAAGAGAGAGAGAGAGAGAGAGAGAGAGAGAGAGAGAGAGAGAGAGAGAGAGAGAGAGAGAGAGAGAGAGAGAGAGAGAGCTAAATTGGCATATATTTCCCCAGGTACACCTAGTTTGAGCATAATTTCATTAGACGTTAATGGCCTGGTAAATGCTAGGATGAGAAATAGATTGATGTGGCAGATCTATGAGTCTCAATCTGAGATCTCCAGGAGAAGCATCTGCCACTGGGTACAGATGTATTTTTCACTAATTATCCATGGGTGGATAAGGTTTAGAACCAATGTTTATCTGCCTTCCATGATGTTGCAATTTTGAGATAATCATGGTTGATAAGGATCAGAATGAGAAAAGATTAATGGCCAGGGGCAACAACTTACGTTAGGCCCATATTATGGCTCAATTTTTACGAACACCCCAATGATGTTACTTGTAACATTTGCCAACACCATGTATGATAGCTAGTAACTTCAATGCCACCTTGACAGATAAAGATAGATTCTCAACATGTCAGGCAGGTGCTAGGAACCTAGTGTGTACAAAGAGTTTTCTAGCATGCAGCTATTTGGCTGGCCCGATATCTGATGACCAGCATGCTATCAGTTTTAAACAAGGTTATTCCTTCACATCAAACTAGTGGAAAAGCTTGTGTACACTGGCCATATCTTCGACGTTTAACGTTTTCTACATCTTCATGTGTTACAATTCTCTTCCAAGGCACTGGGGAGGAGTGATATTCTGAAAACAAAGGAATGTATTCCTAAGGAAACAGCTCCCTCTAGCTGTGATAACAGGCGAAGCAGGCAGTCTCTACTGCGCATGACTGCATAGGATAAACATACATTTGAGCATTTATTATACTTAGATAACAAACACTGAGTGTAAAAGATTGAAGATATATCCTCAAATATTCTCAGACTGTTCCATGCTGGAAGTAACACGTAACACTAAGGCACCAGCTGGTCATGCTTCCCAGGAGTGTTTTGGGATGCTCATAAGGCCAACATGCAGGGTTCAGTAATTTTGCGGAACATTCTTCATAGGAAAGATTCAAGGATGAAGCAAGAAAAGCCAGAAGATCATCTATCGTTCCAGCAAGAGACAGTAAACAAGGGTCATAGAAAGGGGAATATAATCACACTGATTTCTCTTCATACTGCATTGAAGGATTTAATATTAAACAGAGAAATATTAAACAATCAGGTAAGAATACAAACGGCTTGCAAATAGGGATCCAAAGTCACCAGAATACTAGCATGGTATGCTGGGGCTGGTTAAGGTAGACATGATTCTTGAACTAATTTGGGAGGTGGTGGTCTGTACCGAGGGCAGCAGCATGTGAAGATCCCTAGCTCTTGCCAACAGACACATCATCTGTTCTTTATCCTGGCAGTAATCTGCATAATTAAAGTAGATACTGGAAGATGAAGTGGAACTGACCTAGAGGAAAAGCCTGATTGAGTTGGTTTACCGGAATTAAACCATTGTACTAACCAGCAGTAAGCTCCCTACTCCTATTCAGGCAGCGGTTTCAAATGGGCTGCATTCAAGAAGGAAGTACCTGGCAGTAGAGGTGTAGCCAAGATTGTTCAACAAGTGGGGCCTAAAGCGAATGTGGCTGGGGATGGGGAAGGGTTTTTTTTCTCCTCCTGGCTGAATGTGCAGGAGTGACCGAGCACTGCAAGGGAGCCCGAAATGCCAAAGGGGTGCTCCCCCCTGAGGAAATAGTTTTAAAAATGGGTTCAAATGGTGCATTTTACAGTACAACGTTTGTGAAAAAAATTGGTAAAAAAGCACACTGTATATAATTGGTTTTGTAGGGTAAGGCATGAAATAAGCAATTAGATGTCAAGTCACCAACAGTGCACAGAGGCATTTTCCAAAGCATTTTCATGATGCTTTTGCCCACAATATGCCAGTATTCTGCCAGTGAAAATTGGTATGCTGAATATGCCCATAGATATCCATGCTGACTGCACCCACCTAAGCCACTTTAAGGAACATATTTATGCTGGCTCTGCCAATATATGCAGGAATCCCCATGTAACAACCCACTCCTGTTGGCTTTGCCCTTAATGGCAATAGAAATGCCATTACGCATTATGAAAACATATCCTTGCTGGCTGCACTTCCCCTCATCTATGAACACTCATCATGTTGACTTTTCACTTAAAACCAGTAAACAATGCCATATCACAGTAAGGATGCCTGCCCCATTTTAGTACCCTCCCCTCCATCCCAAAAACAAACCCCCCACTACATAACACTCGTCAAGTTGTCTTTGCCAAAAAATGTCAGCAGAACATGCCATGCCATAGTAAGAAAGTGTCAATGTTGGCATCGGGAGGATACCTCAGCGGCAACGTGCTTGCCTTGGAAGCAAGACGACACGCAACAAAACAGGTTCGATTCCCGGGTCCGCGCTTAGAAACCTTTGGGTATTAAGCAGCTATAAATAACCCATCATATCATGGTCCTAGCCTGGCACACACACCCACACGCACATTCATACTCATGCACCCACTCAGCTTTACTCTAAATCATTTGCATGCGTAGCCAATGTATTTTCATTCACACCCATAAACACTGCACTCTCATTCATTGGTCTTGGGAGGATAGCTCAGGGGCAACGTGCTCGCCTTGGAAGCTAGATGACACGGAGCACAACAGATTTGATCCCCGGGTCCGCGCTTAGAATTAGGTATTAAGCGTGTTATAAATAACCTATCATATCATGTGCACAGACATGCAGATCCTTGCATGCATTTATATAAAAAATACTTTTTCTTTCTTACCCGTTTCTCCCCAGACTCGATGCAATGGTGCATTGTGAGCTCCTCTCCAGATGGCAGCTCCCGACTCCACGACGCAGGAACTAGACAGAGCTTCCAGGTTCCTGACATGTGAGGTGGAGCTGAAGTAGCTCCATCTCACTGCTGCCTCTGCTGCTTTGCTGCTGAGTAGGTAATTACAGATTTTGGGAAGACCTTGCCTGCTCGGGCCCTATCCAGTCTATACCTCTGCCTGACAGGGGCGTTCTGAGCGGGCCCCCTTCTGGAATTGGGGTTCAAACTATGGGGCAGATTGAGGTGGCCCTCCCACCCCCATGTGTCATGCCTGGACACATATCAACATCATGAAAAAGGAGTAAGCAGGGGATGTATTGATAGCGTCTTCTATAGGATGAAGCCAACATTTCATCACTTCCAAAATGGAGGAAAATACATGCTACCTGTTAAATACCCAAGTATGTATTTATTCAAAACATCATAACTCTGTGATGCAAGGTCTGAGTAACACAAAACAATTTCATTTTATAGCTATGCACATTGGGTGCCATGTAAAAGTCAGGAGATAATAAGGAAAACAATAATGCCCTATAGTGTTTATCCTATCGGTCCCTCGATAGCGCTTTGAGTGGGTTGGCGGCCGATCTTTTTCAGTGGCAGCTGCCAAACTATGGAATTCTATTCCATTTACACTCTGTGCCACAAGTAACCATCTTGTCTTCCGGCGCGCCCTGAAAACGTACCTCTTCTATTTGTTATGTCGTTCAGCCTCAAAAGCCCTGCTGTATTTCCTTTCTAGCGCCATGATGCCTCGCCAAACGTGTGCTTTATAAATAATAAATGACATAACATCACATCATAGCACAATTGTTCACACATGTGATCGTGCACACTGACATACAGAATGATGACTCTGTTTTTATTAGACTTGCACATTTAACTTCAAAGCTATATTTAAAAAAACGGCATTTTCCATTATAAGTGGTTTATCCCAGTGTTATGAGGATGGTAGAAACCACAGCTCTGTCATGGGACAAGGAGGAGTTAAACAAAATATGTTAAGCATTGTCACAGAACCTGGTGGTTATGATGGAATTTGGCAAAATGACTGTGGAAGGACCTGGGAAACAAGCAGATGGCGCGGGAAAGCTGATATCCTTGGAGGCTGGTTTGCAGGCAGGCTGCAGAGAGACGCCCTTGCACATATTCACATTTGTGTGCCAGAAAAACAGCTGACCTTGCTGAGGCAGTCATTCCAGAGTGAGGGAGTCCCTGATGATTCTCTAAAAACAAGAATCCACTTTTAAAAAGTAAGTAAAACAAACCCTAAATATAATCCAAATTTTCCCTATAGACTGTCCAGCGTAAACACCTGGGGAATAGAGGCTGGGACAGAAGGGGACTATGAAAGATACAGGTCCAGTCTTAAATATGTAGCCATGTGTCTCCCATTTATATTGAGTACCAAGTGACATGTACATTCCTTAAAGCCCAATGCATTTGGCGCACTGTAGCATTTAGATAAGGATATTGCTGTCTTAGTTATGATGTTCTCCATCCTCATAGCGCATAACAAAAAGCATAACTACTAGACGCACAGAAAGCTTGTGAGTGGTGATCTGTGGAGCTGCACACCGGGACCGGGCTTATATTTGGGGGTTAGGCAGGAAATCCAGTGACGTCTATTGGTCGGTGCAAAGGAGCAATAATCTTCTAAGTGTTCATCTGTGGGGCACCTGAGTTTGGGCCGCCCTCACTAAGAGCTGAGCGGGGAAAGGTGCGGGCTCCTGGGAATGTTGAGGGGGCGGATCAGTTGACTCTGTTATTCGTTGTTCTTGTCTTACGGTGACTAGGAGTGAATAACATTTGTTTGGAATTGGCACGGAGGAGCCAAGCTAGGCAGGTCTTGGGAGCATGTCATCCTTTATTCATGGTGGATTCCCAAGCAGGATGCAGAGGATAAAGGTGGCAGCCTGGAACATGAGCGTCTTAGGAGGGGTGGTGAAAACCGCATTGGGCGCAGTCTTCCCTGATGTGGAAACGCACAGAAGTGGCAATCTTTCAGGTGACACATGTATTGTCTGTCTGTGATAGGCTTGCCAAAAGTTGGATGCGACACAATGTTACATCATGCTTTACTCAGGCTGCGCAAGGCACTCTCATTTCTGAATTATGAAAACGCATGTGGACACAGGAGGTGGATATGACTGTATCTATGGGCATCATAATGGTAACGAGGTTTGTCTTGTGAATATAGTTTCCCATCTAAGTACTTCACAGGAGACGCTTTAGTGAGATATCGTTCCTCATGCAGGGCCATGCTGTTTGCCCACTGATATGGGGATGGAATTTAAATGTTACTCCATACCTGGACTAGATACGCAAACATACAGCCACGGAGCTCCCTCTTAATGAGTTTGCAGGCTGCTGGAGGCAATGAGGAACTCAAAGTTCATGCTCTATGGCGCGTGCATCACCTGCTGGACCGTGATTATTCTTTCTACTCCATGACAGAGAAACTATTCTTACTGCAGGATGGTGGGCAGTCCGTAATATAGGGGAAGTGGCTTATCCGATTACTCACCTTGTGCGTATGACCAGTGAGCTTGCGTTCCGGATAGGAACATGAATGGAGAAATGTTGTGAGACTTGACCACAAGGACTTCTTCGAGACAGAAAAATTTAGAATTTTTGGAAGAAAATGGGGACCAGCAAAAAGGCAGGGGTTTGACGTTGGAAGCCTTAAAAGTATCTATGAGAGGGGAATATATGGCAATGGTATTGGAGGGTTATGAATGGGAGGTGATGCATGAAACAAGCACCTGCGGTGGAAGCCAGGCGCTGGGAGAAAGTTAAAAGATTAAACTAATGAATGTACCAGCATATGGAAAATGATGAGCCTCACATAATGCAAGATTGGGTGCTGCATAAGGAAAAGGGGTTAGGATTATCACTGCTCTGAATGGGACGAGATGGATAGACCAATATATCAAAATGGATGAGCAGTATTTTCTATATCGTTCATGTAAACCTGAATAGACAGGAGGTGGCAGTAGAACTGGAGCAGATGGAGGACTATCTGGAGGAGATGCAGCTTCCGGTATTGGCCCCGGATGTAGCAGAGACTTTCGACGGACCGATTATAGCAATAAAAGAATGAAGCATAGGGGGGAAAAACGGGGAATGTTGGCCTGCCTCATGAGCTTTAAAAAGTGTATTCAATTCAAATTGCTACGATACATTTTTTAAATGGGTTGCAGTTAGACAAAAACGAAGAGGAAAAAAAAACATGCAAACAACTAGATGAATTTTCACTGTGAATAATGAGTTTAGGGATGTCTTGATAATAGAGTTGAAGTGTAATTACATTGTATGATTTGTTTTATTTCTATTTTCTACTTTGTTTCTCTTTTTCTCTTATTAAGCTTGATGTACATATTTATGTTTTTTAAATTGATTTTAACTGTATTGTAATTGTGTTCTCTTTTGAAAGGTTGATTAATTTCAACTGAGACAATAAAAAGAAAAGTGTATGCAGAATCGTTGGCGCACACACACAGGCAAAAACCTTTCAGGGTGCGGAGCAGCATTTGGAGATGTGAAGGAGTGCATAGTGACATTTCTGCCAAAGACACTTAAGGATGAGATGCTGCCAAGTTCTTATAGACCATTTTCCCTATCAAATACTGACACAAAGATCACTATAGGGACAATAGCCCAGTGTATTCAAATGGTGACACCAGCCCTATTTCATTCTGATCATGGAGATTTATACAGAGTAGAAAAGCAAGATGAATCTCATAAGACTCTTTATGGTCCTAGAATATAATCAAGCTGCAGAAGCAGCTGTAGCGGTGGCAAGCTTCCATGTATTAGCTTCACTGAGCTGGGAGTATCTCCTTCAATTTGGATTTGGGGTGCCTCTGATTGGATTCAGAAAATTACTGTACATGAAGCCAATTGCCAGAGTGCAAACTAGGAAAGTATTTTTGGCGGAATGGGAAATAAGGAGGGACGTCCCCTGTCGCTGCTGCTGCTATTCAAGTTTGCGCTGAAGCTGATGCCTTTTTTCTTTTTTTTTATTGAAAATTTGGTTTAGTTGACATACAACTTTACAAATTAGAAAAGTTATTTGTATTTAACATTTTAGAATATACAACTTGTATTTTTAAAATTTTAAAATTCATTATAGGTGAAATCTAAGAAGAATAAAAAGTGCCAAAACAAAAGTAACGAGTACAAGGCAGGCTAGCACGTAGACCTATAGGTACCTTTCGACATACGTGGAAAGTGGACCTGATAAAGCATACATAGTCATCTATATTGTTAACACAAATTTCTGTTCCTCAGGGAATTTTCATTGGATCAACCGGCAATGGATTCAATCCTCATTTTTAGATGTACGGAACGATAAAAGGGATATAGTTTTCAACTACAGTTAACACTCTCATTTGAGTCTTGTATCGATCTTTGTTTCTCGGTTTAGGGCATTGGTTCAATTCTCAATTATGTCAGATATCTTATTGTTGCAAGGTTTAAAGATATATTTGCTGCACTGAAAATCATTGCCCACATTTGTTCTTGATCTACCAGTCAGTATTGCTTACAAAATGTATGAAAATATTCATGCCGTAAAATTTACATTCTGTAATGCGATATAATGAGATTGGGTATTTTGCAAAAACAATATGTTCTTACAGTTTTGCCCTTGGATCTTGTTGATAAAACTGTGTTTGTTGGCCATACTTTGAATCGTAGCCGTATTATTTTTGGTCGATATTCTTGGTTAGGGAACTTCGTTAGGTATGTAGGTGCGTTGTTTGCTCTTTTTGGATGGAAGTGTCCTATAGCAAAGGTCTTGTAATTTTTAAATTCTTCCCAATTTAAGTTCCACGCTGTCAGCCAGCATTTCTTGCTTTGCTCAAGTAGGGTTTGTCGTTATTAAAGATAGATCAATGCTAGATTTGTTCATGTTGGTTACGTAGTAGTGTGCCCATATTGACAGGAGTGATGCCTATTTTGTTCCCAATAACTTACCCAAGTATGGCAACATTGTTTCTTGAGAAATGTCTTTGTTTTTACATTTGTTGTAGAGCGATATCAAATTATTTGTATTGGGAAGTTTGATGGGATTGGTAGAAGCGATATCCAGAATCGACCTTCGATGTAATCCCAATTGGGATGATTTTCAGGTGCTTTGGTGTGTGCTCCATATGTTACAGTTGGGATGAATTTTTCCTTATAATACTTTATGAGAGGAAGATATGAGTAGGTACTGTACTTTTTATGTATCAATTGTGCTTGTGAGATTAGTGCTTTCATCTTAGCTGTCACCATATTTTTGTTTTTGAGATCTCCTTTGTGATTGTTTACAGTTAATCCCCAAAAATTTGTATTCATTATTGGTTATTTCCAATTTCTGTTTGCCAATGAACCATTTAAATGAGTGAGGTTTTGTTAGACGAAGATTGGGTAGTAGCCTTAGAATATTTGATTTAACTATATTACTGGTTAGTTTGTTCAAGACAGCAAATTGGCTTAGGGCTTCTAGTTGCCTTTGTAGGTCTATTGGTGTTTGTTCAAACAGTACTAAGTCATCTGCATATAGGAGGTGTGAAATTGGATAATGGGCAAGTTTTGGAAGAAAGGCTCTTGCAGCGTAGATGCATTTATTTATTTCCCTGATGTAATAATTGAAGAAGGTTGCGGCTAGGACCCATCCTCGTTTTAATCCTCTAGCTGTATGTATGTGTTTAGTTAGAAGGCCACCCTGCGTTAGTTTTACTTGGACCGTAGTATCTGTATAGAGCTCATGTATTGCTTGGAGGATGTCGATCAGGCATCCTTCTTGTGCAAGCTTTTCCCACAACAGATCTCTGGATATCGAATCGAAAGCAACCGGAAATCTATAAATGCTATGTACAAGTGTTGATTGGTTGTCCATACTTGTTTTTTTAGAGCCATTAGTACTAAAAGATTAACTAAAGTTCCCTGGCCCACAACGTAATACGATTGGTAGGGATCTAACAGTTTCTGCTTGGTTATCCAGGTTTTAGATCTTTTAGAAAATGTTCCCCGTTGTGTCTAGTAGAGCAATAGGTCTATAGTTGGTGTGCAAGTTTTGGTTCCCTTTATTAAATATTGGGATTAAAATGGAATGTTTCCAGGTCTTTGGTATCTTACCTGTTCTTCTTACATCCTTGAATATTTTGTATAAGAAAGCAGCCCATTTCTGCGGGTGCTTCTTTAGGGTTGCGTTGGTAAGGTCATCAGAGCCTGGGGCTTGGGAAGAACTCAGCTTCTTAACTAGTATCAAAATATCCAGTAAATTGAACTGGAGTGGCCTGAAGGTGGCTTGCTCTATTATCAATTTGGGTTTGACTGATGGTAGGTCCATGAAAATTTCTGATATGTAAGTCTCCCATGTATCTTCTGATATTGTATTTAGTAAGAGTGACCCTGTTCCGGTGTTTCTAGCTTCATTCAATAATTTCCATATCTCTGTATTTTATTTTGAGGCTAGAGCTGATATCATTTGTTTGTTCTCCTTTCGGTGTTTCAATGCATTATGATTTTTTATAAAGTTCTTATACCTTGTGCAGATATGTGAAGCTTTCTTATCTGCATCTTTCCAGCAGGTGTAATTTATTGATTTTAGTTCGGGTCTCATGTTTGTTTTTGCATTTTTAATTAGAGGTTCACAGATCGGATGTTGTTGAAAAATAGCCTGTGAATATCGGAAGGTCTGCTCTTTAAATATCATTAGGGCTTGGATGTAATCTTCAATGCCTATTAGGTTTAGAGACATATTTGATGACTTGGCTCTGCTCTTAGCAGAGGTCTTCCAGGTAATATCCAAATATGCAAGCAGTGAACTTGTATACATGCCAAACCCAAAATTAATATTTTTAGAGATGATGGAGGAGATAGACAATTTTTGAATAAAGACTGAATTGAGGATAAACTGGGGACTACTTGGTCCCATAAGTATGGAATAGGGGTTGGTTAAACTTATATTCATAGATTATTTATTTCATTTTATTTTATTTATTACATGCTGAAAACCCAAAGGCAGCAGGGCATGACACTTATACGCCAAGGACATAACATGAAACACAGGGCAGGACTTCTAGAGAGGCCTGACAAGTAGGTTATGGGGGGTTTATTTGAACAAGTATGTTTTCAAGATCTTATGGAACCATATCAAATTACTCTCTAAGCGCAGGGCTGGGGGTAGATAATTCCAAATTGTAGCCGCATTAAAAAGAAAAGATTTGCCATTTCCTCTTGCCCTCTGAGGTGTGGGCGATTTACCAGCATCCCATTGCTGGATCGTAGTGCTTTATTCGGCTGGTAAATGGTTATCCTCTTCTTCAAGTAATCTGGTGCTGCACCATATAACACTTTCTGAACTAAAACAGCCATCTTAAAGTGAATTCTTGATCTAATTGGGAGCCAATCAATGGTTTTGTGGTGCACTGTATTGTGGTCACATTGTGGTATTTGTTTTATGATACGGATAGCATCATTCTGTACCACTTGAAGTTTATGTACATCTTTCTTGGAAGCTCCGCCAAGCAAAGCATTACAGTAGTACAGTAGTCCACTCTTGATAAAAGCTCTAGCTAATGTTTCAGAGTGTTTGTCAGAAATTAGAGGTTTACTTTTTCTCAGAAGCCTCAGGTGGTAGTGCGTATTGTGTATCATCCCATTAACTTGGGCTTCAGAACTCACAGAGCCATCTAAATATGTTCCTAGGGTTTTCACCTTTAATTGGGTTTTCATATCACACCCATCTAGCATAAAATGTGTATATCTAGTAGCCAGTCTATCTTTCATACATGTTGATCCAAATATGAATATCTCTGTTTGAGCATCATTTAGACACAACCAGCGCTTTGACATCCATAAATTTAACTGTTTTAAAGACAGCATTCAATTCTGCAGCTGGACGTATATTCCCTCCAATTTTAACAAAAGGTGCATATCATCAGCATAGTTTGTGAAATGGATAATCTTGTGCTCCAACATTTCACACAGCGGTTTTATACACAGGCTAAACAGGGCCAGTGACAAACATGCCCCCTGCGGAACCCCATAGCCTACAGGGGCATACTCAGAAGTAACATCACACCCATGAATAGCAGACACCCTATCTGTCAAGAAGGAATGAAACCACTTGATAGTTTTGGTTGAACATTTACCCTCTTTCCCCAATGCAGCCAAAATAATGTTATATCTAGCAAGTCAAAGGCTGCTGATAATTCAAGTAAACCCAGCAAACCACAACCACCTGCGTCGTCTATGATATCCAACATATCAGACTGTAAATCAGTCAGGCCACTTTCTGTGCTATTGTGTGCTCTAAAACCGGATTGTTTAGGGTGGAGGATTTTGTTGTGATTTAGGTGATCCTGAAATTGGAGAGTGTCCATTTTATCTAAAATTATTAGCAGAAAGGACGGTTTGTAACTGGGTGCAAATTAGCACTACCACTGAGTTTTTTTTCTGGTTTTATAAGAAGTAGGGTTATCGTGACCTTTTTATGGTTATTGGAACTTCATCATATTGAAAAAGATGAATTTATAAAAATGAATCAGAAATGGACCAAAAATATGTTTGTTTCCCAAAATTATTTTATACAGTATGGTATTCCCCAGGCAGGTGGTGTTGGATGCATACTGCTCATTACTTCCATCAAGTCTGCCATATCTATACTCTTACACATAACAGGCTGCTTCTCTTCCTCGAAGTTTCCAAGTTAGTCGGATATTGGATTTGATAGTTTCTGAGGCCGATAGGTAGTATGGAGGTCCTTAGCAGGAAGAGACCCGATCTTATCTCTAGCACTTAATACTTTGTTGTGCAAAGTCTTTTTGTATTCTGATACAGTCATCTTTGGATGGTGTGAAAGAACGAGGTTGTTGCCTAGGTTTTTCAATTTTGTTTAAGAAGTTAAATAGTTTTTGAACTCCATTATCTTCACTTGCTATTTGTTTTTCAAAAGAATATTTATTTTCCATGATTGCATTCTTATAGATGTTCTTATGTTCCTTCCAAGCAACCTTATGTTCCTCACCATCTGGTTTCAGCCAAAGGCGTTCAGCCTGTCTCTTTAATTTCCTTAGCTCTTTTAGTTTATTAGTGAACCATTGTTAGAAGTTTTTGGCTTACTACCACCATTTTTAATGGGGCAACCAAATCCAACATTTGAGTCATGAGAGAATCACAGGTTTTTACTAAGAGATCTGGTTTATCTTTTACCAAAATGTGCTCCATTACCAGGGTAACCCGCTTATTAAGGTCTGATGTAGTGGTTTTCTTAGTATTTCTTAATTGTATATTTTTCAAAAGAGCAGGTTTCATGTCATGTGGTTGCGGTGAGTGTAATTGAAATGTAACAGTACAATGGTCAGACCAAATGCAGAGCTTTGTCTGAGTAATCTCTGTTTCTAGATTTCAACAGACTACCCAGTGAAGGATTTCCCCTTTTAGATGAATGGGTTTGGTATTAAGTAGTGTAAACTCCATACCTTTGAGGTTACGTTCTAGGGTAACTGTCAAAAGTATCCTGATAGCAGCGGTTAAAGTCACCTAATAATAGGGTGGCACTACCTGACTTATTCAAAGGTTGAAGGAGTTGTATTAGTTCTTCATTACAATCTGGCATATCTTCAGGTGGCAGGTAAAGTAAAATTAGATGAATACAGTTGATTGGGCTTGTTATCAATTTTAAGTGCAATATATTTCACATTCAGCGCATATTGTAGGAACCTCATAGGACGGAATGTACTCCTTCATAATAACAGCCACTCTGCCTCCTTTAATATTTGGGCGTTTTTATTTTTTTAAACATATGTTTAGATGGAATCGCTAACTCCATGATGGGGCTGCAAGGCTCTTGCAACCATGTTTTTGTGCTACATAACATATCCAAGTCATGCTCTAATATGTAGTCATGGATGTCAATTGCATGAGCATTCAAAGATCTTGTGTTTAGTAATACTAATTTAATAAGATGCTGATTATGACTCTATTTCAGATGAAACATGTCGTGGCTTTACAATGGTGTTATGAATAGATGGTTCTTTACCACTTTCAGCAGAAGACTGACAATTTAAAGTTGTATTAGGGAGACCAGTGACCATATGTTTGCCAATGGGGTTCCAGTATGTGAATGAGGTATGGCAGCATAATCTATATTCAAAAATGACAGAGATGTTATTTTATGATATGTTGATTTATACCGTGCACCTCTACCAGCCAAGGGCAGTTTCCAGGCGCTCAAGTGGCTCTGCAAGAGAAGAGGGCGGGGTGTGTTAGTTTCAGAACCAAGAGAAACTGGTGCCTGTGTGCGTTGTCTTGCATTTGGGTGGGAGTTGGCTGAGAGGCCCTGCTTGTTGTAACAGCATGAGTAGGGTCAGTGCCTCGGATTTGTGCTAGTGTTAGTGTTGGGTGTGTGGGTTTGGTTAGGGTGGGGTTGCCATTGTGTGCACTGGTTAGCTGTATCCATAAGGGTGGTCCAGAGTCCCATGTGACTGTTAGGTGTTTGATTGAATGGTATTGGTGTGTATTTGAGTAGTGTCGGTGGATTTATGTACTAAGTGCATTAGTATGTTCCCTCTAAGGTTATTTCCAGAGTCTTAGAGATGGCTGAGTGTGAGAATTAGATTAGTTCTAGGTGTGTCTATACGTAGTGTGGCTAGCCCCTAGTCGTGTATAGTGGCATTGGTTATGTTGGCAGAGCAGGAAAGGGTTAGTACATCGGTTAGTTTGACAGTGCATCTGTAGCGTGTCTTCGGTTGCTGCTCCATGGTACCTTCTAATGTTCTTGGTTGTGGTCTGTCGGCCAGCCTCTCTCCTCTCCAAGCATGAAGGCTAACTTCCCCCATGGTTTTGAGGTCACAGGGTTGGTTTGTACCTAGTATGTTCCTAATTACTCGGTGGAGATTCGTCTGAGCAGTTGCGTTTTGGCCTGTTGTGAGGTTGGCTGTTTAATGTGTGCACAGCTGGTATTGCAATAAATTTGTCGTGGTGATGCACGACCGGGCGACCTTAGTTTTGTGGGTGAGACATAGTTAGCCGGATACTTGGATTTAAGGCTTTACCTGCCAAATCTCTTTCAGCTGTGTGACCCCCCCCCCCAGCACACCCTGACATACCTGTGGATTCCTCCTCTATGTTGCTGAGTGAGTGGGAGATCAAAATCTTGGTAGAGTTTGAAATAAACTTCACATATCAATAATGGATGGGATATTGCAAACATTCTACTCCTGCCTAGCTTGTTGTATGTCTATACATTTATTCTGAGACTAGTACCATTGAAGCACTCTAGGGAAGTGGACAGAACATTATCTAATATGGAAGGTGAGTTAATAAATTATCGTATGGGAAGGGCGGCCTGGGACTTCCAGACTTTGGTGGTATTATGTAGCTGTACAGCTACAGCATGCAACGGGCTGAGTTAGGGGACTAGAGGTGACGAGGGATGCAGGGATGGTGCAGCGGTGAGTGGGGTCACTTTCACTGAAATGTTTGCTTGAAGGAGCCCACAAATGAAAAGAGTAAATATCCAAACTGATCCACAGCACACCACGAGTATGGGCTAGAACGCATAGGAGAATGCATTTAGGCGACCCGTATAACCCAGAGAGCTGGGGTTCTGGAAGCGAGAGATCAGGAGGAGTGTGCGGCCACTCTGAAACCTGTATTGGGAGGATTGTTCCAAGTGGGGTCAGCTTTATAAAGAAGATATATTCAGAACATTTGATGATATCAGGAAGGAGTATGACATCCTGACTTGACAATCCCTAATGTACGCTAGATATAAAGAATTGCTCAAGGATGCTGGCCAGGCAAGCTCTACGAACCACACCCATCGAATCTGACACACAATATGGTACCCCATTGCCATGGTTTCTGGTGGGTGAGTCAAAGAGAATTATACTGTTGCACCACATTCTGATCTCCCTGGTGTCCAATGACTGTCTTGACATCCAAACAAAATGTGAACGTGACATGGGGTCTCACACAATCAGAGAAGGACAGAATGTGGTCACGTGACAATCAGGTTCTGCAAATTTCCAGTTTAAGCGTATCCAATGTAAGGTGCTGCATAGTGCCTAACTGACCGCTGGAGGGTACACCATTTCTACCTGAGCATTTTCCAGAATATCCAAGGTGTGGAAACGACAGGGCTGATTTTCTCCATATGATATGGGTTTGCGTGCCCTTGCAAATAAAGTGGACACAGTTTACTGACCACCTGGGTTGGCAGGCATGGTGCAACTAATTACCCTCCATAGAGGTGTGTGTTATGCAATTGCAACCAACAAAGGGCAGAACTACTGAGTAGCTGATTACACTGGGGCTATTTTTGTATAGGAGATTGGTTGCACAGAACTGATTACTGTTGTCGCTGCCCCCAGCTTGAGAAATGGAAGACAGACATGATTAAGTGGGTTGCAGGGGAGGAGGCTCTGCAGATGGACTGAAGGATTAATGGTGAGGAATGAGCGCAGGGTAACATGTTGGTGGAATCCCATTTCTTGTTGCAGCAAAGACCCACCTCTGGAGATGCAAGGGAGAGATTTCAACCAGTTTGGGGGAAAAAAATTCAGAGTGATGGAATCTTATCTGTGCAAATCGCCATCACCTTTCATTAGGTTCTCCATATTGGGACTTTGTATGAACCTTTGGCCATCCCGAGATCTATTGGCAGAGCTGAAAATCATCTCGACAAATCAAACTTTTGGCGTTATTGTGGTGACCAGGCAGTCAAAGAATCTTGAGCATCTGATTATAAATTGCCCGGCCCTTATCCAAGCTAGAGAGAAGTATTTTGCTAATCACTTTAAATAAATTGGTCATCTGATAGCTGAAACCAGGTGGGCCATTATTCTGTCTACACCTTCCATTAGCATTCGAATTTCCACTGCTAACTTTCTCACAGCATTAGCCTTAAATAGTCGTAATGAATTGGAAAAAGCAAGTTTATACATTACTTGGAAATGACAGTGGTGTTTGGATGAGTTGATACAATGTTGTATTATCTTGTTTTGCTTTCTGTTGATGAGTATTGGTGGTAGACGGGGACCATTGATATAGCAAATACTGTGTGTATGCTATTATATAATATCATTCTCCCTTGTTATCCGAGTGAATTAGTTCAGATTGTGGGTATGCCATGGTTCAACTTTGCATTTTCGCCTTGTTGGTGACCAGGGTGAAATACATGCCCAACAAGTGAAATGACATAGATTGTAGATGTTTGATCAGTAATTCTTGTTTCCTTTTCAAGTGAAGAATGAGCTGTATCGCCACATGTCATGATTCATTTCATTTACGTAATTTCTTTTTGGTATATATTTGATGATGATTAATGCTTTTACCCTTTGTATTTCTTTTTCACATATATATGTATTGTCAATTCTAGATATTGAATGAGTAGAACTTTTTATTGTATATTAATTGTATTTGTATATTTTCTTAACTTGTAATTTATTGAAAAGTTGATTAATTTCAGCTAAATCAATAAAAAAAGGGAGAGATCTCATTGTCTCAGAGGAGGGGTGAGAGGTGTAGGGATAGAGAGTGGTGAGGGTTCTGAGGCACTCCACCTTGTGAGCGCTCCCCGACTGATTTTGAAAAGGGCAGAAACTAATGTCACTGGAATATTTTTGGCGTGTGTGGGTAAAACTGTTCCTCTACCCATTTAAGCAGCGCCAGTCATGCTTGGTGGAGGTGCAGCTGAGTATACGCCAGGAAAAGGGGACTCAGTCTTGGTTTCTTTTTATGTCTGACCTGCTGTGATTTTTGAAGCACATCACAGTGATAGTACTGTTTCCACACATTCATTGTTATGAATTGGTGATCAATAGCTGGAACATGGCTGATTGAGCTAATGAGGTGTTACGATTTCAGGAAATAAAATGACATCTTTTAAATTTTTTTTTAAAGAAAATGACTTTACGGTGATGTGTTTCTGCCGAGCTAGAGTTGCACTATAAAAATGCATAATAATAAAAGAAAAACAAAATCTTCATCTAAGAAGATTGTGGCTCCTACAGCTCAATAACACTGCTAAACACAAATTGCAAACGTTCTACTAAGATGCTAACAGGCTGGCTAGCATTGGTTATCGCTATATAAAGCAGGATTCATCCAAGGCAGCCAATTTCCTTTTTAGTTTTGGCTAGTAGATGGTGCGAAACGCGCTACCTTTAAGCTGAAACTATTGTCATTAAAAAAGAGCATTAACATAAGAGCTTGAAATAGGGGCTTTGAATGAGGGGCTGTAATGCTTTACAGTGGCAGATGACATATGAGGATGGATTTGTGTTGTTTGGCTATGTGTCCACCTATTTAACGCCCATCTCCAAGTTAAATCTGTATGATTTCCCTCCCATTCCCACCGATCTTCCCTCAAACTACAACCCCTTTTGCACTTTTTGGCAGGGGAGCTCTTTGAGATCTTCCAGGGTGGCGGCCATCTTGGATGACTGTCTCCAAGGCCATCTTTGAATAGTAAATATACCATGAATCTTCCAAATACAATGATACATTGTCATGCGATTACCACATGTTTTCCATTTGTATTTTCCATTTATATGTAGAGCAAATTTCAAATATGTGTAAAATACGATATGCCAGCAACACTAATAAATGTTAAAAAACGGATTTACCCTCTTTTTGAATTATACAAATATTGTGTTTCTTTTCTTTTTACATTCAATTTGTTGCTTCTTTAATAACCCTTTCCAGTGTTGCTGTAATGCTGCCGACCTTACAAGCATCTGGCAGAGCACCACGATAGCAGCGCCCTTCCCTAGAGGAAGGTGCCACACAGAGGAGCCCAGTGACGTGAGAACGCTACATGAAAGCTGTGTAATACAGCAGAAACCTTGAGCACTGCTCATATATTTATAATCAATCGGGTGCAGTTGGACCTGCAACACATGGCGAGAAGATCACTGTAAGGATTGTGAGGCCAGCCGGCCCCTACAGTAAGTACACATGGCGGAACTCCCGGACAATATGGCCCATACCGCTAGGGGAGATCAATGGCAGTGGGAGCTGGTGCCAATACGTTGCATGGCCTTCTGTTATCAGTGACTGCTGGAGGGGCGGGCACAAGTGCAATCCATACCCGGCCTGCGGTAATCCCAGCACTCCCCACACTACATACAGAGACCTGGACAAACGTCCCTTCCCTCAGAATAGGTTCAAATTACTGCACAAATGACTGACAGTCCCCAGGGTGGGATTACAGCAGGGGTGTACAGGCTGTATGCTTGGAAGTCCCCTACCCGCATCACACAGGCACACAGAAAATCCCATAAGGGACCAGAGACCAATGGCAGCCTCCCACTGAGTGAGGGCCTTGCTGCAGGCATGCACACACTAACCCAAGAGTGCCGGCAGGGACACTAAGGCTTGACAAGAGTGACCCACAAACGCAGACCAGTAGACTCGTGAAAAAGAAAGCAGACTGTGCCAGCAGGTTACACACAGATGGACGGAACAAAACAAGTGGAGACTGATCACCTTACTGGCAGCAAGCAGTCCTCCACCCATTCATCAGAACCAGCCCTGCATCTTGCCTTGGATTGCTTCACCTCTGTTTGTGTTTCACCAGCCCGTCTTATGGTAATGTCTTCCCTTTCCACACCCTACCTATCTGCTTTCCTAGCAACTATTTTAGTTGTTTACTCTGATGCCTTCTCTGGACACTTGAACCCTGCCTTAACTCCTGCCGCACTGACCTGCAGACATCTTCCGGGAACATTTAGTCCTTGACATTAACACTCGGTGCATTTGACTTTCTTAAAACAACAGCTGTCTCACTTCTCTCCTCCTCCACCCTTCAGCCCCTTACTGGCTGCAGTTCCTGCTTTATTCCTTCTCTTGTACCCTCTCTAACCTGTTTTGTCGCTTGTTTTTATGACTAATGTTCTCATTTGTCCTGTGCATATGCTTATTCTTTGCGCTCTACTATTGTCTCCTGCTTACCAGCACCTGGCATCATGAGTCAGCTTCTACCTTTCACTCTCCCTTGTCTCCCTTGCATACCCTCCTGAACGGCTTATTCCCTAATTGTTACACCTTGCTTTGTACCCCGTGCTGTTGGTGCCCATGCACCGGAAGCTGGGGCAGTCCATTCTTCACACTGGTTCCATCCGATTTCAACAAAACCATTTACAGAGAGGTAGGTTATAATGAAACTATAATAACGAAAACCCATTGATTTTTCTTTATTTTTCTATTTGGGGGTTCCTGTAAAGCCCCGTTTCCCTATGCTTCTAACCCTATCCCAACCCCCTCCCCACCAGTTTTAATCCCTTACCCCACCCCCATATCTTTTTAAAAAAATGTGTTTCGTTATAACCTACCTCTCTGTACATGTGTTCGTTATCATAACAGCATACCTTCTTACCAACTTCCATTTTCTTACTTGTTCCCTTACTAGTACTCTGAAGCCGTGCCAGGCCTGGTTGTACAATAATTGACCAATTGATCGCGGGAGAATTGACCTTCTGCACAATTCATCGTGAAATGAAGGTCTATTAGGACATATATACGGGGGAAACCCTCCACAATCCCCCACTCAATCCAAAAAAAACCACAACCCCCTACCCAATCCCATTATATTATTTATTACCCAAACCCACCCCACATATATATATATTTATATAAAAAGTAAAATAATGGAAAGGGTCAATTGTGCAGAAGGTCAATTAGGACCACTATTCTTAGGTCAATTAGGAACAAAGGTCAATTGTAAATGTCAATTTGAGTAATAGTGCTGTGCCTCACGTTGGCCTTTGCAGGGTTGGTTCCTAACATGAAGGGGAGGAAGTTAGCCGTTCCCAAGGGACAATCTCAAGACCTGTACATCCTGGCAAAACACCTGCCTCTGCCTAAGTGACCAACCAGGGACTTCATGTGGTTGATGCTTTTTAAAATTGCTTTCTATTACAGATTAGGTTTCTTTAATTAAATGGACATATTTGGAAGTCTGAAAGTAATTTACAAATTCTGAATTTGGGATCTTGGAGGCAAGTTAGTAACTCTTGAGTTTTTAAATTGGACCCTGTTTGTTGTGCCACATGTGCATCCGTGCTTAGAATCTTTTCTTCAATGAGGGGCTGGTACACTACCTTAAAAATCTAATTGCTTCTGCATTTTGGCTACACTTAATACTGCAGATGTGGTCGAAGAGCAGGTCACTGCCACAGCCTGTTTCTCTTCTAGGTTATTCAAAGGGTAGCTACCACGTACTCCTTCTCAACTACTCCACACTCTGCCGCACATTTGGGGCGATCCCAAGCCTGGCCAGGGTCAAGGTCAAGGCGATCCAGTTGGCCATCTACTTACGTTGATGCCATTCTGTATACACACTTACCTATTTTGTCTCATATGCATGCCTGATGTAGCCCCCTGCACCATGTGGTGAGGCTTTGCCAGTCTGCACACACACACCTATTATGTCAGATAGGCATGTCTGCACCCCTGCTGTACCCCTCCATACCATGAGGTGAGGCTTTGCCAGTCTGTATACACACTTACCTATTTTGTCTCACATGCACACCTGATGTAGCCCCCTGCACCATGAGGTGAGGCTTTGCCAATCTGCATATACACACCTATTATGTGACATAGGCTTGTCTGCACCCCTGCTGTACCCCTCTGTAGCATAACGGGAGGCTTTGCCAGTCTGCATACACACACCTATTATGTCACATGACTCCGTATCCCACTGCAATGACCCCACTGTCCTAGTAGATATCTTCAATCAAACACTGCTCAAAGCCATTGACAATATAGCACCGCTCAAATTACGGAAAGCTAAACAACAAGCCCACCTGAACTCCTGGCTCACCCCGGATCTATGAACCCTACGTAAAGAAAAACGCAAAGCTGAATCACTCTGGAAGAGCCACCCATGTGACTCGAACAAAGATCGCCTTATTATCACCACCCACAACTACAAGGCTGCAATCCTACAAGCCAAAAAGGAGACTTACAATCTACGTATCTACGAAGCGGAATCCAACACTAAGGAGCTATTTAAAATTCTTAAAGAACTGGAATCCCCCTCCCCTGCTCCTGATACTTGCATTAAAGATAGCAATTGGTGCAATAACATCCAAAACGCTCTCCTCAACAAAATCACCACCCTCCAATCAAAAATCAACGCCAAACAAACCTCCTTACTCACCAACCCTCCTACCAAACCTTCCATAACCCCCACAACCTCCTTTTCTCACACCCATTTTAGCTTCACCCCACTTACCATCCTTGAGGTCGAAAAGATCATTCGCAATTTAAAACCATCTAACTGCCAAGGTGACTCCTGCCCAGCACCTATTATTAAGGAAACGGTACATGACCTCGCTCCTTTCATAACGACCTTCATTAACTCCTCATTCCTAACTGGAATGGTACCCAAGAACTTAAAGGACGCATGAGTTATCCCTCTCCTAAAAAAACGACTCTAGACCCTGAAACTCCAACCAACTACAAACCTATCACCACTGTACCGTTCTTACTCAAAATACTTGACAGAGCAGCATACCTGCAAATTCAGAACTACTTGGAAACCAATAACCTCCTCGGCTCTAGACAATCGGGCTTCAGACCTAAGCACAGGACTGAAACGGCCTTATTAGACCTCAAAACCCAAATTGAGGACATTAAAGACAATGGCAAACTGGCCCTTCTACTTCTACTGGACCTATCCGCGGCCTTCAGTTTGGTCAATCACCAAATACTATGTCGGCATCTGAAATCCGCCGCCCACTTTTCTGACAATGCATCCAATTGGATCAGGTCATTCCTTAACAACAGGTAAATGAAAGTTTTCTCTCCAACTTCATCGGCTGATCCCACTCCAGTCCCTTGTGGAGTCCCTCAAGGGTCTTGTGTCTCCCCAACTCTCTACAATGTCTTCACCAAACCACTATTTGATGTGCTTGACTATCTGGGCGTCACCTACACGAATTACGCTGATGACACCCAGATACTCATACCCATCACTGGTGACTACATTGCCGACTCCAAAGCCCTCAATGATATCTACATTGTCATCCAAGCATGGATGTCCCAACATGAGCTGTGCCTCAACGATGACAAGACTGAGCTTCTCATTTTAGGTACGCAACAGAGACAAACAAACTGAGTTCTCTATTCGGCTCCTTTAACATTGACGGCAACCTAATTAAAGTTTCCAAAGACACAAAAACGTTGGGTATTTATCTGGACTCCTCCCTGACTCTCACTAGGCAAACCAATGGAGTAGCTACCGCATCTGCGTACACCTGCAAACTGATTTCAGCCTGTCGCCCATTCCTTACCACTCAGAATTTGCATTACTTTGGCCAGGACTCTGGTTATGTCCAAACTGGACTACTGCAGTGCTCTGTACCAAGGCACTAACCAGAGCAATCTCAACAAACTTCAGATTACCCAAAATAATGCCATCAGAGCGGCCCTCAATATCCCCCTTTCTGCACATATCTCAGAAACCAGGAATAACCTCAATTGGATCTCAGTCACCCAAAGAATCTCACTTAAAGCACTGGCCCTCACATACACCCGTATGTTTACTGTTCTCTTTATCCTAGTCAAAGAGAATGCATCTATTATTGCCGTGGTTTCCCATAACACAGCTTCATTCAACCCTGGTAACTGCCTCTTAATATGTACTACTCATCCAATACATTCCCCCCTTGCAGGCTCAATAGATGTTTTAATGCTTCACAATAAATCCCTAGGCTATCCAAGCTCCACAACCTGAGCCAGTAATATACTGGTTTTACAGATAACTATTTCCTAAATGTTGAAGATGGAATTGCCTGCTTTCAGTATAACTCCAGAGCGTTCGAGATTGCCCCTCTCCCATGTTTTACAAAAAAGAAATGAGTAGCCCCACCAAACCTTCCCAAATTAGAACAGGCCTTGGCGAGTTGAAAGGACCATTCACAGTTCTCATGGAATCTAATTCCAATATAATCGTAAAACCGTGTCTGTTCTCGTTTACTTTCTTGTACATAGATAGCCAAATGTTCTATACTTTGTGAACTGTGGCGTAAACACCACCATTTTTGTTTTATCAGTGTTCAATTGTAATCCCAAGGTCTCACATGCATTTAGAAATGCATCCAGTGTTCTTCTTAATCGTTGTGGTGAGGTGGACAATATCAGTGCATCATCAGCATAAAATAAAGCGGGTAACTGACCTTGCCCATCTTGGGACAGTCCATACAATTCTGACTCAGAGCCTTCATTACTTCTTCAATACACATGTTGAAAGGGAGGAGTGCAAGGACACAGCCTTGTTTTACCCCCTTCTCCACACCAAATGAGTCAGTTAACTCTCCGGTTAACCCAAAACGGACAACTGCCTTATCAGCATACAGCTGCTGAATAGCGGTGATCAGTTTTGAAGGGGCCCCCTTTCCCTCATAATCCTCCGTAGGATATCCCTTGAGATGCTGTCTAATGCTGTACTGAGATCCACAAATACAGCGTATAGCTTCATTTTCCTGCAACCCGCCGTACTTCTGGATCAACCGGAACAGCCGAAAGCTTTGGTCGACAGTACGCTTATGTTTTTGGAATCCTGCCTGCAGGTCATTAATTATTTCATTTTATTTTACCTAGGATTGGAGATCAGGTAAGGTTGCCGTAGCGTATATCTTCCCCACACTATAATGGAGAGAAATGGGTTGATAGTTGACTGGTAGGTCCCTCCCTCCCTTTTTGTATATCGGCACAACTATCGCATTTCTCCACGAGTCAGGAACTGTCTCCATTTTCAATAAAGCATAAAAGATTGTACACAGTATTGGGCCCCAAATCATTGCCTCACCCTTGTAAAGGTCAAGCGGTATCC
The DNA here is from genome assembly GCF_040938575.1 of Ambystoma mexicanum. NCBI lineage: Eukaryota > Metazoa > Chordata > Amphibia > Caudata > Ambystomatidae > Ambystoma > Ambystoma mexicanum. Next base: position 185,844,874 of record NC_090925.1, on the reverse strand, counting down.
AATCCGGGCCAGATGCTTTCCCAATCTTCTGACTTTGAACAGCCCTCCTCACTTCCCCAATATTAAATAGAAGACTCTTATTGCTGTGTTAGCTGTTACACTAAAGTCCAGTATCTCATTCCGAAGCCCTCCAGGTTTACTACACAGATGTTCAAAATGCTCTTGCCAAACTCCTGCTGTAATACAACACTGCAGACTTGTTTCTCCATTCACCTCCTTTCCTGCAATCAGTTTCCAATAGAAGATATGATCGCCTTATTCATAAGCCTTTAGGAGTGTCTCCCATGTTTGGGTAACATACTCTTTCTTTGTCATTGCTACTATAGATTTATAATCAGTTCTATGTGCCTTGACCTGTAGCATATCCATTAACCAGGGGGGCTTTTGACAGACCAGAATCTTATTTTTTGCATCCCTGCAAGTTTCATCATGCCAACCAGATGTGGCTACTGCACGTTGTTTTACTCTCAAGGCTGTGTAGTTCATAAGTGGGGCCAAATTCTGCAGTATCGTATTAAACTCAGTCAACATCTCCCAATCAGAGGTACTGTCTGAGCAGACAGTTGCAAGATTTTCCAAGATGAAGTCATAGAGGGCTTTAGGTATTGCTCAATCCACTAATTCACAGCACCACTGTCTGTGCGTGGACAGAAAGAGCTATAGCTTCTACCATCCACTGGTCGTCACTTAGGGGGTTAATTTTCTTTTCAAATTGAATCAACACACTCAAGGGTTTGTGGTCATTTTCAACTTCATCATGTATTCTAAAATTACCAATCCTCGCCGAATACTTAGCCAAAATCAGAATACAATTTATGATAGATACACAATTATATCTGGCAATAGTCGGTTTTGCTTGTTGATCTTCTAAAAACCGACCTTTGCAAGCTCCGAGCTCCATGTTGTTCAGATAATGGGCCGTATGCATAGCGACTTGATATACCCGCTTTGGCCCACCAGCTATCAGGGTAGGAATATCACAAGCACTGTCCTGGTCTTCCCAAAGCCCCTCCAGCTCCCTTATGGGTATTAACTGAACATTCAAATCACCTGCTACAGTTGTGCAGTTTTTTTAGTAGTTATACCCCTTCCAAGAATTAATCAATTCATAGATCTTTCCTACCACCTCTAATCCAGTAGAATCAGATGGTCTATTGTAAAAATTTAATAAAAGGATCCAGTTATCATCGCCAATAGAGATAGCCAAATGCCTGAGTTCCCCAATGCCTGTTGTACCAACGGTCACTTCCCAATTTAGTGCAGAGTATAACCAGATAAGAAGCCCCCCACTGGGTCTTCCTTTAAGGCCTTTTCGAGCTGGAACATGACAGGCTTGATACCCCTGCATGTCTACCTTATCTATAGCCCATGTTTCTTATAAAAGGTCCAGCGGGAATTTGCTCAAAAACTGAATCCAACATGTGTCCTCCAGATTCTTTGCTAATCCAGCTATATTCCATGAGACGTTGGCAACCTGTGTCTGAGGTAGGTGGAGTAAAACCCCCCGCCAGTCAGTCCACCTCCTCCAAACCTCCATCAGCTGTCTCCCTCCTTACATTCTCCCTCCTCTGCATTATATCATGGGACTGAGGGGCCACTGGCTGCTAATCGGGCGAGATATCTGCAATCTACTTTTCTCTGATTATTAGGGGCTTGGTGACTAATCAAAATCGAAGTCCCCACTGGGGGAAATGCTCGAAAATCTATTGCCAAGAATTCCATCCACCAAAACCCAGGACCGCAAGACCACCTGAATAAAACCTGCGTGGTGATTAGGCATTGAAACTCGAGAGCATCTTACTATGCCTGACCTTATTATAGATAGACACCCCTTAACATGTCTTATCAATTCATTTCCCACATAAAGTGCCTGCTGTAATGGTAAGCACACTCAGCAGTATTAGAAGTGTAAGGTGAGGTAGGGCACTAGAATCTGTAGAACACTGCTGATCATTGCATATATATTGTTAGGGACCTTGCTGCCAGTGTTGAGGTTCTGAGGTGACGGCGCCCTTCCATTTCGAGCATGGATTAGACAGAGACTAGTTAGAACCTTATTCACACAGGCGCTGGGTCAGTGTTTATGAATTCAGATACTAATTTCCGTTGTCAAGAACTCAAAGGTTTAGCCAACACGTGTTTCCTCCCTCCAGGGACTTTTTCAAGGCTCTGTGAGTATTGGTAGAAAGATTCAAATATGTATATATGTTGTTGATACACCCGAATAGTGAGGGGACTCGGCATGTTGAGGACAACATGCCGAGACCCCCTAACACTTGATAGGGCTTCCGAGCCACACCGCGTCCTGACACAACCTGACCTACCCGGGTCACTATCATTTTCACAAACTTCTGTTTCCATACCAAACACAATGATGGGCAGCCCACCCAGGGGCTTACAGACCAGATGGCCGCTGACTACCCGGTTCTCGCAGTAATCTCAATACACACCTGCTGCCTCCTTGCTGGGGACCACCCCCCTCTATCGCCAATTGGTGACATGCACGCACTCATGCCCAAGCACAACTCGGGCTAGGACCAACATGCAAAGTCCCCCAAACTTTGTTAGGCCTCCCAGCCACACTGTGTACTGACCTCAGCGCCATATACTAACACACTGCAACCAACACTGCATCTTGCAGGCGCAAGCACACTCAAGCTACATTCCCCTATTGTGCCGCACAAGACCCTAACCAACACCTCATAGAAACAAGCACAGGGACCCTGTGACTTACCGCTCCAGTCTAAGTTTGTGTTCTGGAGAACAGATATTAGTATGTGAATTCATAAACACGGGCCCAGCGCTTGTGTGAATAAGGTTCTTACCAGTCTCAGTATTGGAAGTGCTAATAACTACATACTCGAATTGAGGGCCCAAGACTAGTTAGAGCTGAGCATGGCTTGCTTTCTTGTTTTTTCTTTCTAAATGGGATGTTTGCACACAACAGGTCTCTTTTTTACTCAGTGGGTTTATATGGTACCAAGCACTTTGAACTTTTTTATATTACTTTACTTTATTCGACAGAAAGTCTTACAGCAAATACATGAATATAATATTTATATGGCACCGGGCACTTTGATCTTTTTGATACGACCTATTTAGTGATGGAATTGCTCTGTATAAGTGTTGAGTTCTGAGAATGAAAAAGAAAAAAAGAAAAGAAACTCAGAGGCCGAGCATCACCTGGCCCACTAAGCTGATGATTGTTACATGCCATGGAGCGATTACACGTTAAAGCGTCCTAGGTGACTTCTAAGGACCCTTCGACATAACACAACTCAAGATGGAGGCGATCAGAGTGATGGACAGTGGCAGCGCCTTCGTCTGCCCCAAGTAGCCAATGAATGGCATCCATCTTACCTCAGCCGGATGGATGGTGCCAGGCACAAACTCTGCACGCCCCATCGCAACCAAATGCTGCAAAATAAGGCCTCTTACAGAATCTACCAAACCCCCGAAACCCTGGCCTGCGGGTTAAGAGCAAAGCCTCAACCAGAGTAGAACACTCTCCTCAGCGGAATCCTTAAGGTTTTAAAAACATTCTAGCCCTCATTGCGAGTTTGGAGGTAAGTACTGTCAATTACCGGCATGGCGCAAACAGCGTGTCTGTGCTGGTAATTGGCCGCTAAAAGCGTAACATTACGAGTACGTGGGCACAAGCTTTGCGCCATGCCAGAAATGACCTAAGCGCCATGGTGCAAAAATGCCCGGAAAACCCCCTACCGGCATGAACCGCACCGTAGTGAACACTACTGCCATGGAGCAATGCGACATTAGCGGTGACCGTAAATACCGGTCACCGTTATTTACAGTCACTGATAAAATGCGGAACCAGAAATAGCGTTATCGCACAGGAACTGGAAGGAGCACGGCGGCCATCTTTAAAAACACAATCCATTACAATCCTCACCAGACAGGATCCCTGGCACACTGTTGACATACCGGGAAGTTACCACCAGTACTGAGGAATGCCCAAAGCGCTGAAGAAGGGAGCTACCCGCCTCCGAAAGGAGCGGTTCAGCCCTGACAAACTGCAAATGCTAGTGGACACCCTCCACGAGCATGGCACTTGTGGCGCATAAGGTGAACGCTGTGGGCAACACCCCATGCACCACAAAGGACTGTCGCAAAAGGTGGGATGACCTGTGGCTGAGGGTGCGGAGCATCCTCTCAGCAAATAGAAGCCAGGCCTTGGAGACTGGAGGAGGCCCAGTTTCGCTCATGAAACTAATGCCATGGGAGGAGACATGTGCGGCCATGATAGGCCCCAAATCCATCAAAGGGGTTGGAGAAATGGAGTGTGGGGCAACGTCATCCGCTGATGGAGGTGAGTGTCCAAAGTCAATACTGCCAACGCCAATGTTATGAAAGTCACTGCTAAGGTCTGGCCAAGGAGTCACGGCATGGTCGGCCACACCCCCCCCTGTAAATCATGCCGAAGCAAGTGAGACCCAGGCTAGTGCCAGGTGCGTGGCTGTAACCTATATGACACATACCACACAAAGCGGCCCATTCCATGAGGCACAAGGCAGTTGATGTAAACAGTGTGCATGTTAGACAGCACAGTACCCGGCCAACATGAGTGACACAGACATATGCATGCATCTACCACCCAAGTATTGAATTATGTGCCGTTCCCCACCGAAATGCTGATAACCCACAAGTTTCTGAATGTGCTATTGTAGCCATGTATAAATGCCTCTCAAATCATCACTCATGGCGTCCCTCTCTTCCACCCCCACAGGCAGTGAGCATGACAGCGAGGAGCAGGAGAGTAAACCGCCCCAGCACTTCCAGGGGCCAAGGCAGGGGCCGTCGTCTCCCAGCCAGGAAGACAACACCTGGACGCACACCACCGGCTCCAGCAAGGCCCGTGGAGGGTGCACCACCCCCATCCCCACCCCTCCCTGCACTGGAGGCAGACACATGCCCTACGCCGCGGTCTGAGGAGTCAAGTGTGGCTGGGGAGGTGGCAGCCACAGCCCCCCTCGATGTTGCCGACAGCCCCAATTGAATCTGTGGAGCAACTGAGGACACATTTGAAGTTGTCCACACCCCTGATGCCCACTCCATCCCCCAGGTCTCCTAAAGTCACTCGGGAGAGACTGACACACCTGGAGAAGGAGCAACACAGGGTCATGCCAATTCTGTGGCCAGTTTCCTTGAGGAAGCGCTGGACACACATGTGATCCCGATCCCCAGCAGGGCCACAACATCAGCCGTAGATGCACAGCGGGCTGAGCAGCTCACAGCCCTGATCACTAACTTCATGCAGGACAATCGGCAGGCCAGGGAGGAGTGGCGGGATGAACTGAGGGCACTGGGCCAGGTCATAACGGACAGCACCAACCGGCTCTGTGAGGTCCTTGGCCGCATAGCAGATGCTCTGGAGGCTGAACATCCTGCCCAATAGCCCCAGCATGAGGACACCCCCTCAACTAGCAACTCCACCCAGACCAGCCCGCTCCGTCGGTCGCTCAGTACGATGCGCCGCCAGGACATGCCTCCCCCTGGCTCTGGGAGCACACAGTGACAATACTGCCATCCACATGTGGGCTATGTGGACCATTGGAACTAGTGTGGGTTGTTGTGGTGGGAGGGGAGGGGGTGAGCATGTGTTTGGGAGATGTGGTGGGGGGGATGGGGGTGATGGTGTGTTTGGGAGTTGCGGTGGGAGGGGGAGGGGGGATGAGGGTGGTGGAAGGTTTGTTTATCACATTGAAATTTTCACTTTAAATACACTAGTTGTTCATCTAAAAAAACCAGAGTGGACATTCATCATTGCGCATGTGTCATTTAATATTTCACAGTGCATAGTGTACATGTATCCCCACACCCAGTGCCCGATGTCCAGACATCCTCACACCCTCTGCTGACTTGTGTGTCAGAAATATTGTCCAATCAATCATAGCTACACGGCACGTCCCTCCTGTGCATCAGCACCGTTATGCTGTCTTGCCACTTATTCCTCCTCCTCCCCTTCTTCATCATCAGGTGGTAGCAGTTCCATATCAGGGGGCAGGGGCACATTCCGACGGATGCATATTTTGTGCAGCATTACACATGCCATGGTGATCTTGGACACCTTATCATGGCTGTAGATGAGTGCCCCACCCGACTGGCTGAGGCAACGAAATCGTGCCTTTGACAGGCCAAAGGTCTGCTCAATCACCACACGTGTACGGGAATGGGAACGATTGTAGTCCTCCTCATGCCTGTTCTGTGGGTTTCGGACAGGGGTCATGAGCCATGGCTTCAAGGGATAGCCACCATCACCTGCATGAGAGGGTAATGAGGGTAAGTGTTTGTACATTCATGGCGGACAACTGTACTGGTCTTACATGGCAGCAGGTGATTTCTGCCCATACACACATGTCCCTGGGTGCATTGACCCCATTTCAGGCCCGGCTATGTGTCCTGTGCAATGGAATGATGGAGGGGGTAGCATCTTCAAGATGGGTTGTGGTGTGCACTCACAGCTTGTTGCACATGCATCGTATATGCATGCAGCAGTATTGTAGTAAAATTATTGATGTGTTGTGTTCTGTGGGATTTGGTAGTAGGGAGTGTTGACTGTAATCACTAGCATATTCGTCATTCTGCACTGATCAGCACCATGGTGACTTGCAGCACTCCTATGGGTGTGCGGAACCAGTGAAACATTGTGGTATCTCTGTTAGGCTCACTTCAATGCGCTCCCAGGGATGTCTGTCCTGTGTGGTGAAATGCTGGAGGCAGCGACATAGTGCACATGTAGTGCATAGTGCAGGATGCCCTTACGGTGTGTGAGGGCCGCTGATGAGTGATGCATGTGTTGTGGGATGTGGCCTGGTTACCTGTTAGTCATGTAGTGTTGGGTGTCAGCCTTACTTCATCACTGTGGAATTTGGTAGTCATGTGCCGTTTCACTTGCTTTGGGGCACAGTGTTCGGTGAGGTGTACATCGTGCACTGGCGTCAATGTTTCCACCCAGGTGGAGTATGCATCTCCCCCCGCTTCCCAGCCAGGTGGAGTGTGCATCTCCCCCCCTTCCCACCCAGGTGGAGTGTGCATCTCCCCTCCCTTCCCACCCAGGTGGAGTGTGCATCTCCCCCGCTTCCCACCCAGGTGGAGTGTGCATCTCCCCCCCTTCCCACCCAGGTGGAGTGTGCATCTCCCCCCTTTCCACCCAGGTGGAGTGTGCATCCCCCCCCTTCCCACCCAGGTGGAGTATGCAGCCACCCACCTCACAACCCCGATGCACTGCCATGGCCCAGTCAGGCAACTCACCAAGCAGCCAGGCACGTCGTCCAGCATGTCGCTCCATATAGCGTGGTAGCGTGGAGTTCCGCAGGACCAAAGAGTCATGAGTTGATCCTGGATATCGGGCACAGCAATGTGTGATGATCTTGCTGGTGTTGCATACCATCTGCACGTTGATGGAGTGGTATTGCTTGCAGTTGCGATATGCCACCTCCATGGCATGCGGGACCACCAACTCCACGTGGGTGCAGTCGAGGGTACCTATACAATTTGGCATGCCTGCCAGTGCATGGAAGGCAACTTTTGTAGTGAATATCTCCTGGGGAGTCTGTGGTAGGGATATGTAGTCCCCTGTGTGCTTGAGGAGGGCATCCAGCACTTGGTTCAGTATCCGGGAAAATAAGGGTTGTGATATGCCATGCATGTGCCCCACTGTGTGCTGGTAGGTGCCTGTGGCAAGGAAGTGGAGCACAGACAGTACCTTCAGTAGAGGGGGGATGGCGGTGCGTATTTCAATGAGGCTCACTATGTCGTCATGTATCAGGTCCACTTTGGTGGTGATGGTGTCACGGTCAAGCCAGTACAGGGTGTGGATCTGCTCTGGTGTTAGGTTGAAGGGGGTGGATCTGATGCGAGGGATTGGTGGCTGCCGGCGTGGTAACGGTGGCTGCATGGGTGGGGCATGCTGGGCCTGTCTCACCCTCCTTCTCCTCCTTCTCCTCCTGTGTCTCCTCTGTGGTGGGAGCTGTGGTTGTAGTTGTTGTTGTTGCAAGCAGGGCCTCCAGCTTCAGTAATGCTACTACTATGGGTATCTTCTTGGTGTGGGAGGCGGTATGGTGTGTGGGTGTGCTCCTTTTGTGCTGTGCCGGACTCCCTTGCCTCCACCTGTGCTGATTGTGTGCACCTGTGGCTCTTGGTAACACTGCTCAGGGTTCTTAACACCTTCTCAGAGATGCCGTTATTTACTCCATGCCGGTAAGGTACTTTTTGGGCTTCAGTAGGCCGTTATTTGGTGTCCGCATGGCTTGTGATCAGCTCCGGTTTACGGCATGCCGGTAATTCCGGCATGTTGTGTCACGCACGCCTGCCTGGACCGCTATTTACGGCATTGTAAAGTACAATGCCGTAAATAGCGGTCTGGTGGTCAGAATAGCCCGTAGCGGTAAGCGATGCCCGTAATCCATTACCGGCATCGTTTTCACCTTACCTCCAACCTCGGAATGACCCCCTCTGTGACTTGCCCCCGTGGCATTCAGTTTCTTTTTAGTTTCACAACTAGATTAGTTATTTCCTCACAGAATTATAATGTCTCTCTAAAGGCAAAGCCTTGAGTGGATTTCAGCTCTGTATTGCGAGGTCTCCCTTAGGGTAAGGTGTGGTGTGGTTGTTTCTGCAGGGTGATGCTTGCTTCTCAGTGCCAGCTGATTGTCTAAAATGCATAGATTTGGGCATCAGGCAGGATTAACTGGGTGCTGAAATGGATAGTACAGCAAATTGTAAAAGGATTTAAGCATTTGATCTGCAAAGATTATCCATGCAATACAAGGGCAGCCATGTTCCGGAGGACTTAATGGCATCGTTTGGCAGCCTTCCCTCAATGGCTGCTGCAAGGTGTCAGATGGCCCAAGCATCACTCCCAGTCTCAGAGGTGTTTCAAGGGGTTTTATTGATGTTCTTGTGGGCCCCATGGTCGTCCCTCACTCTCTCTTTACATCAGTCGCACCTCCTCCTTAACCCAGGTGCCCCCAACCCCAGGTTATGTCACGATATATTATGCAGCACAAGCAAGTCAGGGACCTTTTTCCCCTACACAGGGTGTGTGCACAATTAAACCGCGTTTTATTTTTACAGTCCCCAAGTGATTTTTAAGGAGGCCTCCAACCCGTCTTGCACCCAACCTCCACCAGTACCCATTTGTCCCAATAGACCAGGAGCCAGGCTGGTGTGTTGTCAATGAAGACTTTATTAATTTATTAATTTTAATATTCAATCAGAACAAAAAGATGACAGCAGCCACTAAAGTTCTGGCAACACGGTGCACAGGTACCTAGAACATACCCAGATTAAGATAGACTTCAATGCCACACCAAATTTGTGGTGTTAAAAGCAATACCAAATAATTCCCCTCAACTGATGGCAGGAAGGTTAAGCACTCCCCCCGTGACAATGGAAAACTGGGGCTTCAATGATTTTATATTACAGCTATGGGAGAGCACACAAGGGTACTGCGGGCTGCGTACACTAGAACACAAATAGGGCTTTAATACCCACTATCTAGCACACATAGGAAATTTGCATTTAACACAGGCAACACATACGAAAGAAAAACCCCAAAAATAAAGAGAATGCAATTCAAAATCAGTGAGCGGGGACTGATAGAGGAAGAAGGATAGAATAGGAAAAACAAGTTTTCAAAGGATAAAGAAGCTTTTAGAAAAACGAAAATTGAGATCATATTAAATTTGGCAGGAGCTGGAGCTGACAGGCAAGCTCAAAACCATCAAAAATGAAAGAAATGCAATAATAAATCCAAGCTCAGAATCTGATAGAGGAAGAGGAAATGCTCTAGGAAAATGACTGTTTAAAGGATGAAAGAAATATTTGGAAAAACTAAATTACAAGTCCCATTAAATTTAGCTGGAGCTTAAAATGACGCACACGCTTTCAACAATGAGAAAGGCACATAGGTACCACGTTTTTTAGGGAAATGGCAGGGACAACTTAGAAGTATGTTTTGGGCAAAGAGATTCTCCCAGTGGGGACCACAGTTTGGGTTTAATGTGACAGATGCAAATGGGATTTGTTTTTAAACACACAATTTAACACATGGACAGATTTGGTTTTAGCTCATAATGGGAATAATTCTTTTGGGGCACCACTTTAATGACTATAACAATTAAATAACAACACTAGGCACAAGATTGTTGATTTGGAATTGTAACAAACTTGCTCCGTGAATTTCAATGCAGGAATTAATTGATTTACTAGGCAAAATACCAGGGAACTAACTTACTTAACTTATGCAAACCAACAAAGGACTTTTCAGGGGAAAGAGAACTATAATCAACAGATACACAAGGGATGATTTTGTTCCATAGGAAAAATGACTTAAATTCACAGAGTAACAAAGTATTTGCCAAGGGGAGAATTACAAAAGTGCACAGACAAATAAAATAATTTTCAATAGAAAAATTACTAAATTTCAGAAACAGATAGAATAGAGGATTTTTCCTTATGGACACTGTAGGCTACTGCTTAAATAGATAGGACTTGTTAAATCTATGGCTGTGGAGATTTATACTTACAGGAGAAAAGTATTCTATAGTCATTAATGGCACCCAGGCTCCACTGCCATGACGATCAAAGGGGGTCAATCAACGCCTCACTCTATATACCCAAGCAGTTACTCCAGGTCCCTGTTCCACTCCAGGACTAGGCCCACATTTCTGCAAGTTTGGCTCCAGATCTTCCGTCAGCTGCACACATGGACTTATAGAGAGAATCTCCAGTTGAGAAGGATTAACATATTTATATGCCAAATGACATCACTGCAGTGTCAGCCTCCTGGCATAACTGATTGGCTCAGAGAAAGTAGGTGTGATTTGAGCAGTCATGGGAGGATACACCATCAATCATATAACAAATCAGGGGGCTGGATCTGGCTTTGGTACCTAGAAATGTCACACTATAATAACTACCCTTTCTCCTCATGTTAGGCCATCAATGGCCATATTTCTAAATACTATATTTTTCAGGCAGTCACCTAAACTTTGTTTGATGACTTTGAGACCTACTGGTGCGATGCTACAGAACTGGAGAACTTCCAGCCCTTTAAGACGGATCAGCAATACATTTGAGAGGGACGGCGTTGCAGGGGTTCCTCAAACATCAATAAACAAAACAACACAGAAATTTGGCAAAAAGATAACTGTTTTAATATCAATTATCTAAAACAGGGAATACAACGAACGTCATCGGACGTATCATAGTGAGGTCTCTCATTGAAGGTCATAAAAAGCACACCTTTATACTAAAATGTTGTCATAGGTGACGTATAACCTGTGTATTACTAAGGTCATCCTACGTGGCAACTTACATAAACCTACTGAAGAGAGTGATAGGGTCTAGCGGAAAATTTAAGTATACAATCCATACTCCTCTAATGGCCGTGGGAAAGGTGATAGGTTTCTTAACATCAGGTGGGGCAACTAAGTAAGCCCTTCCCTCAAAACAGCTCACTATGAACGTCACTAAATACACAACGTCCCATTGGCTACTTAACTATAGGACCTCCAATCATGTGATCCTCTATTATTGGTTAGCTTTTAACCTCTGTCAGCATCCTTCAACCCACGCTAGCCGCACGCAGGCCAGACTGCCAGGTGTTGGTGAGTTAGTCTTAAACATCCGCTTCCCACCAATTAGAACATTATCCATCACCTCAGTGGTCGGTTGTCAATTAGAGTCTTTGAACTTGTTCCTGAGAGTGTTCCTTTGCTCTGGAAGATACAGGGGAGTAGAGATATGCTAATTTCTTGTGCATAGGTGTGACCATCATGCTCGTCCAACTTCCTCCCTCCACGTGACTGAAGACCACAAAATTGAGCTAAGACGTATTAAAAATGCTATTTTTCAATGAGCCTCTGATGTCTTCTTTGTTCTCTCCAAGCTTCTGAACAGGAGGTTCATTCCTTCACAAGATTGTAAATAATTTCTGTTCTTCTCAGCCGAATACAACCGTGGCTTCTTGGCTCGTTCAACCTCGCCTTTCTGAAATTCACCTGTAATTCATTTGTTGTCTAACTGCGCCATACCTGGAAAAGAGGGTCTTTCTCCTTTCGCTCTGTACTGCTTATATTTCCTAATGAGACAATCCATTCTTTACTCACTCATATGTATCCATACATTGGCGCCTGCTGCAATCTATTTTACCATAAGGCTAGCCTCATGAAATCTTTGTCTACTTTTCTTACTTTACATCTGTACACATGCAAATTGACTTCAATAATTTAATCGTATCTTCAGCATAAGTCTCTTCATCTTGAGCCCAAGATGTTGCTTATCTTTGATACTTTCTGTATGTCTTATAAAATATTCACATTATCTCGACTCTCGCATGACGTCACCAATCTGCTTCATTAGTCGGGCATCCTGCTTCCTCTGGGATTTTGTTTAGACAGCCATCATACTGTCTTGAATGCAAGTATGGTTTTCTCAACGGGAACTTGCCTCCAGGATTTCCTTTGGTAGCTGTCGTTTCAATTGTTCTGCATAGGTCACATACTCTGGTTCCAACATATAGGCATTCTGGGCAAAGTGGTTGAGGTGGGGGCACTTAGCTCCTCCTCTACACTACAATATTCCCTTGTTTCCACCCACACTATAGTACTGAAAAATTGGGCATTCAATGTGCAGAATGCCTATTATCTGTTAACCTTTTCTCAATTTTTTCTGATCGTCATATTTAGGCAGAGATGATAATCAATGTTTCCCTTCTAACTCTTGTTAAGTTGGGGTCCCAAAAATCATTTTTGGTTGATCAGATGCAGCTTGAGGACAGCTTTCCAGAAATCCGCACATGAATATTCTGAGATGGATATTGCATGACGAAATGCATATCTCCCCATTGTGTGCAATGGGACACCAACCCCCTCATTAAATCGGCTCCCACCCTCTGTCATGTGGGGCTGTGATGTCAAGAGGGTTGCTATTCCTGCTTCAAAGGGCTTGATTGCCAGCTACAGCAGAGTTTATGAGGTCTTTAAGTGCCTTTGATCATAAAACTAGGAAGGCAGGGAATTCCTCCAGTCATCCTCTTGGCAATGGGGTTTGGACACAGCCCGGATCACACCTCAAGAGCCCACAGTAAAAAACGAAAGTGCAACTCCAGCATTTCCCCCACTGCTTGCATTTCTTAAATCAACTACTACAATGGAAAACTTACAATATGTAAAAACCTTCACACAGTTGTTGTCTGCAATCCATGATTATAGAAAGGCACATAAAGTATTTTACAAGACTTTAGCTGAATATGTGGAAGCTCCAAGTGTGAACATTCAAAGCACAATTGCCATGATTACTGCAAAATGTTCCAGGTGTGCCCCTTCATTCTGTTGCAGTTTCACATTACTCGACGTGGATTTTGCAAATTGACTTTTCGTGATGGGCTCAGGATGAAGAAACTTACAGTTCTATTATGGCATATCTTTTACACATTTTGAAAAACATGTCTTTAATATAATGAGAGGGAAAAACGGAGTTTTGAAGACCATCATTCTTGTTACATTAAAAACCCCAGTCTGTTGTGCAGGCTTGTACACATTTTGGCCCTTTCATTTACATGCTGGACATCGCCGTTTTTGGCCAATATGGTCTCAGCCTCTCTGGATCTTTCGCAAAAGTGCCATGAGGACTTCCCCTCATGTATGGCAAAGGACATTTTCAGGTGTCACTAGGCTTAAAGGCCTACATTTTCTCCTTTGGGTTTGGGCATGGACCTCATTTTGCACGTGCTCATGCGCAGGCCTTCTGCTGAGGGGCATATCGCCCCCTCTGACTCCGGCCTGTAGTTATGGCATTTTAGGGCTATTTCACCCCACAGTTAGTAGATACAGAAGATCGACCCCTATGGTCCAATTCTAGCTTCTGCTGATGGTGAGGACCAAAAGGCTGAGCGCTTTAGCTTACTAAACTCCTTCAGGGACTTCCTAACTTTCCAAACACTATTCAGTGGTTTGTGTTTTACATGTAGTTTTGGAAGTGCGCCTTACAAATGCTCTGTAAGATTCGGACTCCCTACCAAATGCGCTCACTCTCACATCTTCCTTTCCTACTCTATTCTCTTGTCAACATCACCTCACTCCTCCCACCAATCTCCTGTCCCTTCGATGGTCTCTCCCTTCTCCTAGGTCTTGATCCCACCCTTTAATACTCCTCCTCCTTTCCTCTACTTCTCCCTCCTCCACACTACTCCCTCCTCCACATTAGTACTACCACTCCTCTGTCCAATTACCCAAACACCTTCCTTTCACGGAATAGCATCCACTTCACAGATACTGCTTACACTTAACATTCTAACCAAATTTGCCACACTACCAGGCACACTCACACAACAGTACCACTTTCACTCTCTAGCCAATAGCACACCTTCCCCAATAATCACCTCCACAATCTGCCACTCCTTCCTCCCGCCAGCTGGTCTCTTGGTCGTCCTTCACCTCCACCTCTGACCTTACCCTGAATAACCCACACTTCCTACTTCCTGCTGCTTCCGCAGCCCTGTCCTTCTTGGATTGGGCCCCAGTCCCTTGCCAATCCTGTCATGTCTTCCCGTCCTCATACATGACAGAACCAAGAAATGTTATAAGTAGGGGGCTGAGCCCTGTCCACTTTTTTTGCACAGATGTGCAGCAGAACTGCCATGGCAGCTAGGGAGGGCAAATGTCCAAGTTTGTATTGTGGGCCTTTGGTACCTGAACCCTGCAAGTAAGTCTGGTGGTGAGGAGGGTCAGACTTGCCTTTGAACATCCCTGGTGATCTAGTGTGTCTCTGATTCCAAGTGTGAGCTCAACAGTCTTACCCTGGCCGCTCCGCACGGTCACTGAGTGACTTGTGTGTGACCAGTGCCTACACTTCTCTGTGTGCGGTGGTGGACCTAAGGGTTTCTGCAGTGCTTTTGTCTCACTCTAGGGTACTCATTCTATTTGGTATCTTGCAGCTGATGAATGGTGGTTGGTTGTCATGTTTCCTTGGAAGGTTGTGAGGCACTGGATCAGCTCTCACTACTGGTTCTTTGCTGTTTCGCCTTTCTAATATAGGGTTTCTACAAAAAATAGAGAAACACTTGCGAGCATCTGGTATAGGAGGCATGGCTTGAGATAACAGTGGTCTGCATAGAAACAGGCTGGCACAAAGTGGGTGCCAGGAATTGGGGCCCTCTGATCTGCTATCGTCCACATTAGGGGTAGGACTGGCTCTGGATTTCTCCCTGGTAGGCCTCCCTCCCCGGGCTGAGAGGCATTCCCACTCGTTCCTGTTCCCTCTTGACAAGGCCAGGTCAGAAAATCCTCCGGTCTTCAAACGTTGCCTTATCATATGCCCGTGTTCAGCCATATGTGTGTAATCATGTTCCAGGAACATTCTCATGTGCCCAGTTGCAGGTTTACATGCTCGAGCACAGTCTGTGTAAGCCAGGAGCATCATTGCATGGCAAGGTCCATGCCAGCATGTGTACGTACTGCCATCATGTGCCAGAATCACCTTCACATGTCCCGATTCAGCCTTTGAGGCCCGTGTACAAGTATCATGTGCCAGGAACAGCTTAATTTGCCCAGCCCATGGCTCACATGCTCCTGCAGATGTTTTCAGAAGAAAACAGATGCACCGTGAGCAGTAGCAGGTCAAGGCTCCAGAGGGAAATATGTTTGAAGGCAATAGCAGTGCAATCCCCCACAACATCAAAACAATTTAGTGTGGGGAGTAACAATACAAGATTCAACCCCCAAAACAGGTAGATAGAGCATGGTAGCAGTGCATGCCCTCCCTTACTCTAAAACAAGAACAGCGTGGGCAATAGCAGTGTATGCCCTCCCATACTCATGGCCAATAGTAACATGTCAGTCAAGATCAATAACGAATTGGATAAAATGAATGAAGACATCAAGAAACTAGTCCCTTTAGAAACATACAAAAAATAATTAGACGAAATTACCCTGGAAATAACAGAGTTTAAAACTTTTTGCATGAAAGATCGCATTACTCAAATGAAAAAAGATTTGGTTCAATTTTCCCACGAAAGGGCGTTTCAGTACACAAAGGATGGTTATGATCCATTTGCGCAGGTGTCTACATCGAACCAACAACGCCAAGTAAGATTCAGCAATACATCATTT
Source organism: Ambystoma mexicanum (assembly GCF_040938575.1). NCBI lineage: Eukaryota > Metazoa > Chordata > Amphibia > Caudata > Ambystomatidae > Ambystoma > Ambystoma mexicanum. The sequence goes on along the minus strand of NC_090925.1, from coordinate 185,828,741 downwards.
AGCTCTGGAAGTTCCAGTAGTGGGAGTTTTAACAACACCAGAGGCCAGAAACCCTATAGGAGTCGGGGGAGATTCAAAAGAGGAGGATACAGGAACAGACAACAAAGAAGAAATGGAGGCAATCGGAGCCAATTTTATAATGGCCCACCCCAACAACAGCAACAACAACAGCAAGCACAGTCGGCCTCCACCTCCCTGATTCCCTCTTCAGCATCGGCAGCTTTTTTGGACCAGCGACTAACGATGAACGATTGGGAATACGACCAACGGAGGACAAGGAGCAATCATCCCTACTAGTGAATCTCTCCGATTATGCCCCCAACGAACAAGAAGTGAGTGTGATCAATAAAGGATAGGGATTTGTTCCTACCACCAAATATGACAAATTCCAAACTCGGATCGAAATAAGCCAACTCCTAAGGAAGATTCATTTACGTCAATACTTTCAAGACAAAACTTTTGATGAACAGATTAACGAAAGTGGTCTGAAGGCTAAATCCACATTCGTTCCCCCAACAAATAGCCACACTCCAGAGGCCACGGTTTTCACGAGACGTGTATGGGAAGACCTTCACAGATTAGAGCTAGAAAGAGATACAGGTGTTTTTCAGAATTTTAGCAATCTAGAAAGGAAGGCAGTAGAAAGCCTTGCCCAGAACTTGGACATTGTCATAAGAAAAGCGGACAAGGGTGGAGCCGTGGTAATTCAAAACAGAACTACTTATGTTGAGGAATGCACCAGGCAACTTGGAGACAAAACCTTTTACCAGTTGATCACAGTTGACCCGACCAATCGGTTGCAGAGTCTTATCAATGATAAATTGAGTAAAGCACTAGAAAGAGAATGGATTTGCCAAAAAGAATATGAATTCTTGAGAGTAGAAAAACCAGTCATACTGAAATTCTACACACTTCCCAAAATACATAAATCTTTAAGTAAGCCTCCAGGTCGCCCGATAGTTTCAGGGAGTGGTTCCTTATTAGAACACTTGTCAAAATATGCAGACAAATTCTTGAAACCCTTTGTCACAACAATGTTCTCTTACATTCAAGATACAAGAGAAGTGATTAACCTGATAGAAGGGTTAACATTTGACAAAGACAAACAGCTATTGATTACTTTAGATATTGTCTTCTTGTATACGTGTATTCCTCAAAAGGACACCTTATCTGTTCTTGAAGAAACATTACTAACTAAGAGGACCACAGGCACCACCCCTAACAGCTTTATCCTGTGGTGTGCAGAGATGGCGCTGACCGAGAATTATTTTATGTTTAATCAAGATCTGTAATCTCAAATACATGGAACAGCAATGGGTTCACCGGTGGCGCCTACTGCGGCCAACCTGTATGTAAAGTACTTTGAAACCCAGATTATTTACCAGGAAACCAATCCTTTTTTTGACCGGATCTCCTTATGGAGAAGGTTTATAGATGATATCCTAATAATTTGGGATGGAACAAAATCTTCATTCCTATTGTTTATGGAATGGATTAATACACAGAACCCTTTTCTGAAATTCACTTCCACTTGTGACAATATGGCAGTTAACTATTTAGACATCACTATCAATGTGAATATCAAAAAGAATATACTTCAAGTTCAGCCCTTCCACAAACCAACAGACAGAAATGCATTGTTGTGTTATGACAGTTTTCACCCTCGTCAAACGAGGGAAAACTTGCCATTTGGGCAATTTTTACACCTAAAACGTAATAGTACAGAGACTAGTACCTTTCTGTCTGAAGCTGAAATACTGCGCACAGAATTGCTTGCCTGAAAATATCCTAAAAAAATTGTGAAGAGAGCACTGAAAAGATCCAAACACAATAATTGTGAAGGACTTCTGGAATATAAGAACAAAGAATTGAGTAATTCTAAGTTGGTGTTTGTGAGTACTTTTTCTCCAAAATCCAACAAAATAACAGGAATCATTAAAAGAAATTGGCACATTTTACAAAGAGGAGAATGTCCCCTGGAAAGACCACTTTGTGCCTTCAAACGTACCTCTAACTTGAGAGAACTATTGACAAAAAATGATATTTCTAGACGTCCACCCAGACAACAAAAGATTACGGAGAGTTGGGGTCTTCCGGCGACTAAAGGACATTCACCTTGCGGAGGTTGTGTAAACTGCAGATTCACAACTAGGACAAAGGAAGTGGATATTGGTTTGGCTAAACCATGGTCACAAAAACATTTTACCAACTGTAATTCATCACATGTAGTACATGCTATTTGGTGTCCCTGTCCGAAAATTTACATAGGAATGACAGAGAATAAAGTGAATATTAGGATTAGTGAACACCGCAGCAATAATAAAAATAAGGTGATCACAGCACCGATGGTTGGACATTTCCTCTCAATGGACCATGCACATGACTCATTGCATTGGACAGTTTTGACCCAAGTGGAAAATACCACCTCAGCTCATGTTGTTAATAAGAAACTTTTCAGCAGGGAACGATGGTTGATTTTTTTAACCAATTCATCAGAGGTAGGCCTCAATGAACAGGTCGATTGGTCTAAGTGTGGCAAATATAATCATTGTCAACATACTTAGTGTTCAATTGCATCAGACAGAATTGAGCCTGTTCTTCTAGAAAATTGCCAAAGTGGACACTTTGTGGCACATTGCTTAGTATCACGTGTCACTGTGACAACCATACCGAAGATACGTTCTGCGATACGTGATGTTCGTATGGAGGCTGAAGGCACAATTAAGCCAAATATATTTTAGACAGTTTGACGATGTCCTCACGAGGTACAGTTAATATGATTCGAAATATGAGCCTGTGAACAGTAGTCTGAATAGGCTTTATCACGAAATAAATGCGTTTTGTTGTAAATGTCCCATGTTTAACCTGAACTAAAAACACATATCCACGTCAAACATAGTGTTGTTTATCAGTACTTGGAGTGCTTCGGACTCACGGAATGGAGGATCGTGGTGCTGGAGGCGTCCAGTTTTGCCCATGACTCGTCCCATTCGGTTTTTTGGGGCGATGCGGTTGGCTGTTGAGGAGCGCGGAAGCTTGGCGCAGGCACAGTGTGTCACTGACCGCTGTTGTTTGGATGCGTGTGCGGTAATAGGAGCCGCTGAGCACGATCGCGCTACCACACACGTCCGATCACGTGATATAGACGAACACTATTTAGCCGACTATCCGTACACAGGAGAAACCAGTTCCAGGGCCCGAAGCAGAGAGGCAGGTAGATTGACGACTGCAGCGACTAGGATTAATGAAGGTGAGTACGTACAGAGCTTCTCAGATGAATCGCTCTTTAGAATTAGATACTTGTATTGAGACGACGCACAATCACATCCAATTATAACTAAGTCTTGGTTTATTACAGCGACGTTGTACGCTTGAATAAAGACACGGTTATTTATCGGGGCTGAGTCGTTGCCCGAAGGTGATCAGCATCCTTACTTTCACTAATGGATACATTACAGGATTAGATCTCTACTACCTTTGATGTGCACATTTGGAGGACACAAGGTAATTTCATAATCCGTGTACGCAGAATTTAATTCATAACTAATGTTTAGCTATATTTTGAATAGTTACAAAGACTAATATACGCTTCCCTTACTACTACCCAGTACACGCCTGTATGTTAAGAAAACCATTGCGTTTACCCCCACGAAAACGTGAGGAAGTCGATGATTAGCAGAGAGCTTACACACATGGTGTATTTCTAATAAGGTCTTTGTGGTATTGTTCACAAGGCAGAGTCCAGAGTTTGGACACCTGAATATTCCCAAGCACAGAATTATTAAATTAACCTACGCTTGGTAAGTGTGTAGATAGCATAATAACATGCTTTTGAAACTTTCTTTAGTAGCTAGAAGTTGTAACATAAAGTGTTAATTGCTACTTGTTTTCTCTCCTTTTTTCTCTCTTTTTTTCTCTCTCCCCCATTTTCTCCTTCTCAGCATGATGGGTGCTACACACCTCCTCTCAAGAATCCAATACAAATTGATTCAAGAAACTCACTTGTAAAACAGGATCGAAGGAGTCACAATTCTTTGTCACAGTCCTGGTTAATAGAATACCAATATTTATTAGGATTGAATTGGTAAAATACCATTATTTTAAAATTTGTAGTGGGATCACGTTGGTTCCCCTGATGAAGTCCTGATAGTCAGCATAAAACATTGCTCCCAGAGGACGAAACATGTTGGGTACGAAGCACTGTGATTTAATAACAGTGATATAACAATAGAGCTATTGAGTACAAGATACCTTTCGGAAGAAAGGAGTTTGCGAATATATCCTAATATAAGGGTTCAATAGGTCCCTTGCTTTAGGTAAGGGTTCCTTTATACATTAGAAAAAATGTGTGCAAAAAAAAGCCAACGCAGTGTTTACACTACAATTGAATTTGTTGTTGTTTAAAGTTTTTTGAGATATTAATGTGGTAATTTTGTACTTTTTTGCACTTTGCACTTTTTGCACTTTTGTCCTACAAGGTCGTTCTTCCATAAGTGGACAATTGACCACTGAGGTTGCATCAACCACCTTATAATATTGACCTGGAGTACTATTATAGATATGAATTTTTTGTATGTTTGTCGATGATTGTTCTTAACACCAGGTTATGTAAAAAAATTGTGTTATAGCATTTTATATGTGAACTGAAGAGATTGAGATATATATATACATAAAATAAAAAAATATGTTTTAAGATTCCATCTGTGTGTTACCCAGTACCTATTTGGTTCGTGGTCTGAGTCTTTTCGTGTTGAAGGTTAAAAGAGGGGAGTTAGAGGATACAAGGTTTTAAGGATGAGTGACACATTGGTTCTTTTTGTTTCTGATTTCTTAGGCTGCAAAAAGGGCTGAACCTCTGTGTCTTGAAATTAGCCCATAGTCTCTCCTTTCGTTGTTGTTGGCAATAGAAGTGCATGCCATCCCTTATTCTAAAACGAGTACATCATGGGCAATACCAGTGTATGCCCTCCCTTACTCTAAAACAAGTACAGCATGGGCAATAGACGTGCATGCCCTCCCTTACTCTAAAACAAGTACAGCATGGGCAATAGAAGTGCATGCCCGCCCTTACTCCAAAACAAGTACAGCATGGGCAATATAAGTGCATGACCTCCCTTACTCTAAAACAAGTACAGCATGGGCAATAGCAGTGTATGCCCTACCATACTCCAAAACAAGTACAGCGTGGGCAATAGAAGTGCATGCCCTCCCTTACTCTAAAACAAGTACAGCATAGGCAATAGATGTGCATGCCCTCCCTTACTCTAAAACAAGTACAGCATGGGAAATAGAAGTGCATGCCCTCCTTTACTCCAAAACGAGTACAGCATGGGCAATATAAGTGCATGACCCCCCCTTACGCTAAAACAAGTACACCATGGGCAATAGCAGGGTATGCCCTACCATACTCCAAAACAAGTACAGCATGGGCAATAGAAGTGCATGCCATCCCTTACTCTAAAACAAGTACAGCATGGGCAATAGCAGTGTATGCCCTCCCGTAATCCAAAACAAGTACAGAATGGGCAAATGAAGTGCATGCCCTCCCTTACTCTAAAACAAGAACAGCATGGGCAATAGCAGTGTATGCCTTCCATTACTCCAAAACAAGTACAGCATGGGCAATAGCAGTTCATGCCCTCCCTTACTCCAAAACAAGTACAGCATGGCCAATAGAAGTGCATGCCCTACCTTGCTCTAAAACAAGTACAGCACGGGCAATAGACGTGCATGCCTTCCCTTACTCCAAAACAAGTAAAGCATGGGCAATATAAGTGCATGAGCTCCCTTACTCTAAAACAAGTACAGCATGGGCAATAGCAGTGTATGCCCTACCATACTCTAAAACAAAAACAGCATGGGCAATAGCAGTGTATGCCCTCCATTACTCCAAAACAAGTACAACATGGGCAATAGCAGTGCATGCCCTCCCTTACTCCAAAACAAGTACAGCATGGCCAATAGAAGTGCATGCCCTACCTTACTCTAAAACAAGTACATCACGGGCAATAGAAGTGCATGCCCTCCTTTGCTCCACAACAAGAACAGCATGGGCAACCACAGTGCATGCCATCCCGTACTCCAAAACAAGTACAACATGGGCAATAGAAGTGTATGCCCTCCTTTGCTTCAAAACAAGAACAGCATGGGCAACAGCAGTGTATGCCCTCCCGTACTCCAAAAACAAGTACAGCATGGGCAATAGAAGTGTATGCCCTCCCTTACTCCAAAACAAGTACAGCATGAGCAATATAAGTGCATGACCTCCCTTACTCTAAAACAAGTACAGCATGGGCAATACAAGTGCATGCCCTCCCTTACTCTAAAACAAGTACAGCATGGACAATAGATGTGCATGTCCTCCCTTACTCTAAAACAAGTACAGCATGGGCAATAGAAGTGCATGCCCTCCCTTACTCCAAAACGAGTACAGCATGGGCAATATAAGTGCATGACCCCCCTTACTCTAAAACAAGTACAGCATGGGCAATAGCAGTGTATGCCCTACCATACTCCAAAACAAGTACAGCATGGGCAATAGAAGTGCATGTCATCCCTTACTCTAAAACAAGTACATCATGGGCAATAGCAGTGTATGCCCTCCCATAATCCAAAACAAGTACAGCATGGGCAATAGAAGTGCATGCCCTCCCTTACTCTACAACAAGTACAGCATGGCCAATAGAAGTGCATGCCCTACCTTACTCTAAAACAAGTACAGCACGGGCAATAGACGTGCATGCCTTCCCTTACTCCAAAACAAGTAAAGCATGGGCAATATAAGTGCATGAGCTCCCTTACTCTAAAACAAGTACAGCATGGGCAATAGCAGTGTATGCCCTACCATACTCTAAAACAAGAACAGCATGGGCAATAGCAGTGTATGTCTTCCATCACTCCAAAACAAGTACAGCATGGGCAATAGCAGTGCATGCCCTCCCTTACTCCAAAACAAGTACAGCATTGGGCAATAGCAGTGCATGCCCTCCCTTACTCCAAAACAAGTACAGCATGGCCTATAGAAGTGCATGCCCTACCTTACTCTAAAACAAGTACAGCACGGGCAATAGAAGTGCATGTCCTCCTTTGCTCCACAACAAGAACAGCATGGGCAACCGCAGTGCATACCATCCCGTACTCCAAAACAAGTACAGCATGGGCAATAGAAGTGTATGCCCTCCTTGGCTCCAAAACAAGAACAGCGTGGGCAATAGAAGTGTATGCCCTCCCTTACTCTAAAACAGGCATCTGCAACCTTTGGGTCTCCAGATTCTTTGAACTATAACTCCCATGATCCCTTGCCATTGACTTTGCTGGCTAGGGCTGCTGGGGGTTTCAGTCCAAAACATCTGGAGAGCCAAAGGTTGCAGACCCCTGCTCGAAAACAAGTACAGGCAAGACAATAAAAAGTGTGGTATGATTGGCCATTCCTGATTACCATCAGATTACATTTGGCCTTTGTAGTCTTACATTGATATTGTCCTGAGTGTACAGTGAGAAAATAAAACTACAAGTACAGCATAAGGATATAGAACCACGGCTCAAAAGAGATGATGCATGAGCAATGAGGAAACTAAGGGAGCATTCAGCCTGTGGTGTCACTATATAAATCAGGGTTCTGTAACCTGTGGCTCTCCAGCTGTTCTGGACAACGACTCCCATGATCATTCACAATTGACTATGATGCTTAGGGATGATGGGAGCTGTAGTAACAAATATCAGGCTAGCCAAATGTTGCAGTCCCTTGATATAAACGACCAATAACATTATTACATATGGAGCAAAACTATAGTCTATTACCATATTTACAGGTGGGGCTTTTTGTGTAGTGCACACTTTACAGAATGTATTCTAGTTGATCCCAATTTTGACTGCCAAAGAAAACGGGACCCTTTTAGGTAGAGTGATCAACCCTGGGTAACATAGCTTCGTCAGTTCGGGAAGCCTGGAGGTAAGCCCAGAACTTCTGTCTGCACAACTTTCACTTTTAAGACTTCATACTAGACATTCTCCTGATGCATCTTTAGTTTTGGACAACATGCAATGTTGTCGGCATAGGAGTCAGGTAAGAGTAAAACGAATACTCTGTTCATGGGTGACGAGTTCCAAAGTTCCCATGTTGAGGGTTGGGGGTTGCGTCTCAAGCCTAAAGTGCAACCTTTGACTGGCCGAGAAGTAGCATCAGAGAAGAGGGTGATCTGCCACAAACAAGTAAGGGAATAGGAAATGGGGTTTGGGGTTGGAGGTTTGAATGTGTGCATGGGTTTTCTAATTCATCCCTTTACAAACTGAAAATAAAAATCCTTTCTGGTCCTCCCGCCTGTCAATCCTGAATAGCCCAATAGTAGGAAGGAAGGGGAAATAAAAGGAACCCACTGCCAATGGTGCATATTTAAATTCATTTAATGAAAACAGGAAACCGAAACAAACTATGAAATGGTCCTGTGTAAGGTTTTAAAGCAAGTTCAGGATTTGTAGCTCACATCCTGTACCCTTATACTGTACTTGCAGGTGTATTGTCTCACGGTACACACAGGGCAATATCAATTCAGGACTACAGGAGCTTAGTGTAATCTGTTGGGAGCCTAAAATCAGGAATTGATCGTACAACACTTTTTAGAGTCTTGCCTGGCTTATGCATATGTGTGATACCATCACCTGCCCTTAGTCATTGTTTGATGCAGTCATGCATTTTAAAGTTAAGCATGCTTTGAATACAGATCAAAAGTCTGACAAAAACACTAAGCATACACATAGAGACATTAGCTCATGATTATCATTTATTTTTTAAAACTGTTTGACTTCTTAACTGTGGTTTGTAAGAAAGGTTGGAATAATGAGTAAGCAAGACGAGCACATGATTGCGTGGAGATTATATTTTTTACTATAAACCTCTAAGACTCCACTTGAGCAAACAGCATGACTTAGCAAATAAGAATTTGACATTGAAATATACAGGGCCTTCAGTCCGATCTTCCTGGTAACAGCCAGTGCTACGTCTACAGCAGGCTGAAATAAGTTACTGGCCAGTGCAAACACAAGTTATCACTACCTTGAGCTTAGGGCCCTTTAGGAACGTGTATATGTAATGGATCGGATCACACAGAATAACTCTGACTCCAAATAACCAAACCAACTCAGGAAGATGGCAAAGTACTGTTTCATTATCAATTATGTAAAACAGGGAGTTTATCACGAACATAAACGGACGGATGCTCAGGTTCTCTCAGCAATCTTTTCACAAAAAAATACTTATATATCAAAAATACGTCAGAGGTGACTTCATACTATGTGGCAAATAATAGAAAACCTAAGGGTCATGATAGGCTTAATGGGAATATCCAAGTATATTATCTATAGGAACTAGGATTGTGATTGGCTGCCCACTGTCTGGTGGACAACATGTGCCTACCTCTAAAACATGTCATCTTCAGAAACATTAGATACACGGTTTCTCGTTGGTTGGCACGCTTGTGCCAGGTCTGGAAGATTTGGTACACTTAGAAGCACATAAACTCAGACCCAGGTGCAAGGAGATGGGGTTTGACACTACCTGACACTACATCCCCACTCAATTAGCCCAGAATCTCTCATCGCCCATGTCTTCTGCCATGAAGATTGTCTTTGAACTTGGCCTTGCAAAAGTATCCTTGTCTTCAGAATACAACTTGTCTTCACTCACTAACGTGTTCTGGGAATCCAAGTCCGAACTCTATTTTCATCCTTAGCTAATGTGACAGGAGACCACGATCTGGTCCATTTTTCAGGTTTTCAAATGCTCTAAATGAATATAACTTGCCACTCTTGGTGTTCTTTCTTTGCACCTTAACAAGAGATGATTCATCCTTTGCATGTTCGCTCCTTTCCAGAATAGATAGCTGACCTTGGCCGCTTCACTCTTCACTCCAGGCCAGACAATCTCACCATGTACCTCCACGATTCACCTTATTCTTGCTGCAACACAGTTTTCCCTTTCTTCTTCATGGGCCATGGCTTACTAAATTCATGATACCGATGTCCATATTCTATACAATGGCTGCTTCGCCTGCATTCTATTCACTACGTATAGCCAGCTTCTATGATGACTTAATCTACTTGCGTTTCAGCGTCTGTACAATTATTGAACGGTTGATTCTTTGCAGCACTTCGTGCATGTATAATCTTCCTTCTAGTATTTAAAAGGTTCTCTTGATTCTTTACTTTGTCATTAGTTCTGTAGAATCCATACATCTTCTTCAGCCAGTACCTCGGAACATAGTGTTATGTCTCTTGTGATGTCACCAGCTTCTTTCTTTGCTCTTTTTCATATTCCTTCAGGGAGTTCCTCCCTTAGGTTGTCATCACTTAGGGGATAATTTTCGATTGGCTTGTCTCAATGGGTATCTTCTTTCGAACACACGCTGTGGTATTGGCACAACTGCTGGTCTCAAACACAGCATGATCTCAGGTCTCCAACATATGGCGGTTAGGGCAGTGGGGTTTCCTGCAGAGGCATGCAGCTGCTCCTCTACAACCTGCTTGTGGTGCAGCAGTGCTGTCATGCCCTTCATTTTACTGATGTTCCTGAACGAGGCTCTGACCCCCATAATTTTTTGGGGGAGCGATGCAAAACTTCAGCCCCTGGTAGTCTGCTCTACTGACAGAGAGAAAACTGTAGCTGGTCCTGCTGTGGAGCTGAAATCTATCAAGAGTATTCATCCAATGGCGCATGAGCTCTGTAACCACTACCGGAATATTACTGGACATGCAGTCAAATAATGTAGCAACACGGGCCTATGATATGATATGGCATTTATAACGCGCCTATACACAAGTGTTTCAAGGCGCGACGAGGCAAGGGAGGGGGAACAGAGGGAAGACAGACAACAATCCTACTAGGCCAGGTGTCATTCAGATCGTGCAAATGCATGGGAAGGGGAATGAGGAGAAGTGTGGGGGAAGGGGGAGAGGCCAGTGCAGTACATGGGACAAGACAATAAATAAACAATAAGTAAAAGTACGGCCAACAGGTGGCAAGTGAAAGGTAAGTGTAGACGTCCGGTGTCAAGTGATGGAAGTGGGACCGCAGGGATACAGAAAACAGTCACTAAGTGCCGGGGTTGCCAGGAATGCAATGCAGGAGTGCGACTGGCAGGGGAGTGGACCTGGGCCCGAGATCAGAGGGTAGCCAGATTACCAGTGCAGTTTCAGTGTCAGCCAGGAATCAGCAAGGGAGAGGAGGAGAAAAAGCAGATGCAAAGAGAAAGGTTTTGAGGTGCTTCCAGAACCGAAGATGATTCTCCTCACATTTCAGGGAGGCAGGGAGGCTATTCCAGAGGGAGGCCCCAGCTGAAGAAAGAGATCTACCACCAACTTGTTGCTTGGAGAAGCGACTGACCCTGAGGGAATTAGAGGCAGATGAGTGAAGAGCTCGAGAAGGAAGGTATTTAGGAAAAGAGAGTTCAAGGTATTGAGGTCCCAGGCCTCAGAAGGGATTGTGGACGATGCAGAGGGTTTTGAACTTAATCCTTGCAGCCACTGGGAGCCAGTGCAGAGATTTCAGTCCTGGAGAGATACGATCCCTGGGCTTGAGGCCAAGGACAGGTCTTGCAGTCCTGTTCGGGATAAATTGCAGAGGGCGGAGAGTCGAAGCAGGCTGATTTAGAAAGAGGCTGTTGCAACAGGCCAGACTGGAGAGAACCAGAGCTTTGGAAACAGTGAGCTTCTGGGGGAAGGAGAGGAAAGGAAGAATACCTCTGAGGAGGTGCAGCTGGTAGTGTGACTTCTTAGTGTCGTCAGAGATGTAAGGAGAGAAGGAGAGTGTAAAATCGAAGATGACCCGAGATTTTTAGCCTTGCAGGTGGGATCAGGGAGGGGGCCAAGGGAGGCCGGCCAGAGAGCTACAGGAAAGGAGGGAGCGGGTGTGCCAATAAGCAGAATCTCAGTCTTACTGGCATTAAGGCAGAGGTCATTGGCGGCACACCACTCCTGGATAGACAGACAGAGATGAGGGAAGTAGAGGAGGAGGCCGAGGGTAGCCTGAAGATTAGCTGAGTGTCATCCGCGTAGCACTGAAAGTTGGGGCAGAGAGCATCTATGCAGTGGGCCAGGAGTGCCAGGTATTGGTTCAACAGCCAGGGAGAGAGGTTAGACGCCTGGGGGACACCACAGGTATATAAAAAGATAGCAGAGAGGAAGGACCCAAGTTTGACCTGGGAGGATCGTTCAGTGAGGAAAGAAGTCAGCCACGCCAGAGCCTGACCAGTGATACCCAGGTTATCACAGAGACAGTTGAGCAGGATGGCATGGTTGACAGTATCAAAGGCAGAAGAGAGATCAAGCAGGATGAGGATGGAAGGGGTGTTAGAGTCAAGGTTGGAGAGCAGGTCTTCACAGATGTTCAGGAGAGCAGTTTCCATGCTTCTGGCAGCTGTGAAGCCAGACTGATGGTCATGAAGACAACCAACAGATTCAGTGTGGAGATGGCCAGTTTCTCCAGGAGCTTGTCCAGGAAGGGAGTGATGGAGATGGGACGATATTTAGCCGGGCAGGCAGGGTTGCGCAAGGGAGTGCTTCAGGGCGGATGGGAAGACTCCAGTGGTGAAGGAGTGAATGCAGAAATCAGCCAGGGTAGGAGCCAGGGAGTCAATGTGGTCTTGTATGGTTTTGGAGGAACAGGGGTGAACCTGTTTTGACAAGACTTTCATAGATCGGACTTGTCTAGAAACCTTGTCAACGGAGAACAGGGGAAAGGGAGGAGAGGAGGAAGTGGGGGGAGGCAGGGGTTAAGAGGAGAGAGAGGACAGGATGTCCTGAGTTTTAGAGATGAAGTGAGAAGCCAGTGCCATGCAGAGGGCCTCAAATAGGACAGGAGAGGTAGAAACTGCAGCAGGATTGGCCAGGTCCTTGCAGACTTTAAAGAGTTCAGCCAAGTTGTTAGACGCCGCAGAGACGCAGGCTTGGATATGCGCTCTCTTCTTGGTTAGGACAGAGAGCCGGTAAAGCCTTTGCAGCAGGCGGCAGGCCAGCTTGTCAGAGGATGTACATGATGCACGCCATTTCCTCTCAACCACCCTACACTTGCGTTTAAGAGTGACGAGGTCTGAGTCGAACCAGGAGTTGCACTTGGCTTTGGGCTTCAAGGGGATTCTAATGACAGGGACAAGGATATCAAAAGTATCAGATATAGCAGAGTGGATCGTGGAGAGGGCTGTGTCAAGATGAGAGTCAGCCCGGGGGGAGGAGGGGGTGAGAAGGTGGCGGCGAAAGCCTCATCTTACACGCGCTTCATGGGTCGGATGAACGAGAAGGTGGGTGGCAGTGATGGAAGTGGCTTAGCCTGAGGGGTAGGGAAGGTGAGGTCAGAGGAGGGGAGAAAGTGATCACTCCAGGAGAGAGGAGTGGTGAGAGGGACAGAGAGGGGAAGGTCTGAAGAGATCAGAACATCCAGAGTGTGCCCTGCAGAGTGAGTTGGGCCAGAGGGGAGAATGGAGAGTGAGAGAGAGTCGCAGAGGTTGCGAAAGAGTCCAGAGGGAGGACAAGTGGCATCCAGGTGGATGCTGAAGTCTCCAAGAAGGAGGAGTTGAGTAGTGGAGGCCAGGAGTGAGGCGCAGAGGTCAGCCCACACAGAGAGAAAGGATGAAATCTGACCAGGTGGGCGATAGATAGTAGCCACAGTGAGTGAATGGCTAAGGGAGAGAGAGAGCCTGCAGACCAGGCATTCAAAAGAGGAGTAGGTCTGCGTAGGAGTGACAGAGGCAGTAATCCACTTGGGGAAGATCAGGGCTACACAACCACCAGAGTGGTTGGCCCTGGGTGCAGACAGGATCTTGTAGCCATCAGGTAGGAGCGTATCAAAGCTCGTGAAAGAGCTGGTCGTGAACCATTTCTTGGTGAGACCGAGGACATCAAGGTCAAGTTCTTCCAGAAGGCGGCAGATATCAGAGGAGTATTTGACAGCAGAGCGAGAGTTTAGAGTGGCAATATGGATAAGGTTGCTATCCTTGAAGGATTTCCGGGGAGGGGTACACATCAGAGGTACGCCTTGCGGAGGTGTAGGAGTAACCCGAGGGGGGGCAGAGAGGGAAGGGGAAGGCAAGGTAGCCAAGGAGGAGGTGGAAGGGGGGGGATAGTCAAGGAAAGGGGAGAGGGGACAGCAGGAGAAGAAAGGAAGTTGATAAGGTGCGGGAAGCGTCTGTCAAAGAGGTGAAGTTTGGCCTGAGGGCCTTGGACAATGACAGTCCCATAAGAGTAAATATTAATGATGACCTTAGAGGAATGGAAGGATGCCAGGAGGGCGTCCCACCGGGTGCCACCATTAATGGGAGACTAGGAGAAGGGGGAGAGCACAGAGACCATATGAAGGGTCCATAGGTCTGGCGAAGGCACGACAAAGAGGATGTCGGTGAGAGTTTCCTTGGAGGAGGCACTGGTGTAGGTGTAGGTGTCGGTGATAGGGAAGCCTGGGTTGGAGACCAGGATGTCCTTTTTGAACTTCTTACTACCAGATTTAGTGACGAGAGCAGGATAGTCAATAGAGAAGCAGTTTGAAAAGATAGGAGAGACAGAGAGCACCATAGAGTAGGCGGGAGAGGAGGGGGGAAGGGAAGACATTAGAGACAGTCAGTGGAGTAGGCAGACAAGACAGAGAGAGGCAAAGCGAGTTGAGCAATAGGACAGACGGCAACACTCTGGATAAGAGTACTCAGAATGCACCGGTTTGAGACAGGTGGGAGGGCACCCTGATTTTTCACAATGCAATTTTTTTAATACTCATAGAGTGCATATTATAACAACACAGGGAAAACACCTAGGTTTGAGAATCCTAAAAAGGCGAGAAAAGGCCAGGTTTTTCACAAGGCAATTTTTTTAAATACTCATACATTGCATATTATATGAACACGGGGAAAAACACCTATGTTTCAGAATCCTAAAAAGGGGAGAAAGAACTGGCATTTCACATCACGGGGAATACAACACAACCGAGGGTCTGAGGGTGGCAGGAAGCTCGTAGGACTAACCAGAAAGACTGACTGGCAACTGGCGTCCCCTGCGGACACCTGCCGACACAAGGAGGAGCCGCTACAGTGGGAGCTGCCCTTTGCCTTAGGGGCCCTTAGCCTTGGGGCTGCCGGGCAGAGGCTGCCCTGGTAGCACCAGTAAAGATGAGGAGGGGAAGGGCGAGCCAATCAGGGTGCTGTGGGAGGGTTGGCTACCGGCAGCAGCAGCCTGCAGTCACCCGCTCAGCCCAGGATGCAAATTATCCCTATCCCTTGTCTGTTTCAGCATCTGTGTAACGGAATGCTGTGCCTCAATGACGCACCCCTTGACACATGCACAGTTGTGATCTGATCAAAGGGTAGGATTCAAGCATATTGCAACAGTGGCTGGGGCAGCTGCTTTGTTATTGAAATGCCTCTCACTGACAGGGTGAAAGACCTGCTGTGGCAGAGCCCCAGTACCCTGATTCAATCAGCTGCCCATGATTCATCCCTCGATCATGTGTTTTAATAACCGTTACAGTTGTCTCCAAGACGAGGATGGCCACCGGATGAGTGGAAAGTGGTCAGATGATGGATGCATAGCCAGTTTAGAATTTACACATGCCTCTGCTTGGTGACATGAGAGGCAGGTTGCAACACAACGAATTTGAATGTGAAAAAGAAATGTTATATGGAGGCCTTACCCTGAATGTATGTGAGTAGGTGCTGGACCAAGTGCAACCTTAATGTGACCTTTTCGCATCTGCCTTCACTCTCTCTCACCTGCTGATGCTCCTGTCTATTTACCTGACCACCCTCTGAACCTTATGGGCACCGGGCTCCTTCACAACCAGTAGCCCCATGCAGTGAATCGGGCCACCGCCCACTAGGGACTATAACTGCAACCCTAGAGTCCCCTGCCTCTGTGCACTTAGAGCCGGCCACCCCACGGCACTTATTTGAGCTTGCTTATTGCACTCTCCTCTTCCCTCCCCCTGGCACTTCTCCTCTCCCTTCCCCTTGCACCTGCACGAGCTGAATGAAACACGTCCCAGTAAGATCATTTGTTTCGTCCTCCTTTGTTTTCCACTTCCTTGCCTTGTCACGCCTAGAAACACTTGTGTACAGGTGCGTTATAAATGACTTATCATATTATATGATTGTCAGGAAGCAATTTCTTGACCTCAATCAAAGAAGAGTGTGTCAGTATCGAAAGAATACAGTATAGATGACATGCCATGATAAGGTTATATGGGTAACCAAACCCGAACGGTTGCTACAAAAAGCATCGGTTGGTTAACACACACGTGCTCTTCCCACCGTGAATGGGAGTGGGCATCGATGGGCATCAGTCAGGGCAAGAATGGCTGTGAGGGCCCAAACAGAGGAAGGAGGCATGGCCACACAATGGAAAGGGACTCAGTGATGAAAGGATGGGTTGGGGGGTTTCATTGACCAGGTTCCAACATTCAGCCCAGCCTTCGCCCAACACATCGATAATCCCCGGGAGTCTGCTACATGATAATAGGGGAATGTTCCCTGCAACTGTCCTGAAGAAAGGAACCCCCAACTCAACAGGGCAAAAGCGCTGGCTGCTTGCCATAAGTTGGAAAAAGGCAATGGCTGGGCACCCAGAACATGGGCCCTGCTCTTCAGCACGGTTACGGAAGGTTATTGTGGAAATGGGAAGGTTGGGCTATAAACTGGCAGAAACCAGTTACCTTTATCTTGCACCTGCCCAAAGCAACAATGTCACTATGCATGCCAATCCTACAAGGGGCGCTAAGTGGCTGGAAGGGAAGGAAACAAAAGGGGATCTTGATGGCGGTGGCAAGTCATCAGAGAGGTTTGGCTGACCTAATGGTCACGCCAAGAGAAAACCTTCTGGTCATCGTGGTCAGCGTGGGTGTAACAGAGGTGCCTCTCCCCAAAGGAACATTGACTGAGTCACAGTGATGGGGGATGCAGTGAGTGTGACCGGGCTCCCACTCAGGCAATAGCAGCCCGGAATGAGAAAACTAGGAGAAGCCACACAAAGTGAGCAGATGTGTGAGGCTGATGCTGCCTTCTGAGATGGGGCTGATCTAATGGAGGGATGTGGTCCAAATATGGTGGCAATGCAGCCATGTAAGGGGGACGGGTGATTCACCCCATGTAATTTGTGTGCCACCCATGAAATGAATATATGTGGCCCATATAAGGGACATTCTGCCCCTATAGAGGGGGGGACAGATGGTACTGCCCATGTAATGGGGAGATGCCCGCCATGTAAGTGGATGATGTGCGCACATCACAATGACAGAGTAAGGTGGTTATACGGCGCATGTAAAAGGTGTGCAGCCCGTGCAAGGGGTGATGCTGTTCAGTCAATGTGATGTGGTAATCAGGGCTGGACTGGCCCATAGAGAACTCTGGAGATTTCCCGATAGGTCTCTGCACCCTGGTCCCAGGGCTGGACTGGCCTATAGGGAACTCTGAGATTTCCCGGTAGGCCTCTGTACCCTGGGCCCAGGGATGGACTGGCCTATAGAGAACTCTGAGATTTCCCAGTAGGCCGCTGCACCCTGGGCCGATCGATGGACTGGCCTAGAGAGCACTCTGGAGATTTCCCGGTAGGCCGCTGTACCCTGGGCCCAGGGATGGACTGGCCTAGAGAGCACTCTGGAGATTTCCCGGTAGGCCGCTGCACCCTGGGCCGATCGATGGACTGGCCTGTAGAGTACTCTGGAGATTTCCTAGTAGGTCTCTGCACCCTGGGCCTCTTTTTGTGTGATATTTCCGCATGTTCTCAAAGGAAAAGAGTTGGGCTTGCTGAAAATCTGTAATTTGGCCCACTTTGAACATTATTTCCAGGGCCTCTTTTGTTCCCCAGTCCACCCCTGGTGGTGATGCGACCCATATAAAACCGTGACATCCATGCACATGGGTGATGTGGTCCATGCCATGATTATGCAGTAAGAGGGCGACATAGCCTTTATAAGAGGTGTTTATTTCTCGTAAGTGAGGATGCTGTCCATACAGTGGTGTGATAACAATGCATGTAATGTTGCCCGTGTGAGGGGTGATGCCCTCATGTCACAATTATATAGTAATGTTGTGATATGGCCCATGTTAAAGGTGTGCAGCCCTTGTAAGGGGTGAAGCTGTCCAGTCAATGGGCCTCATTCCGAGTATGGCGGTAAGGGATAGCGGCCACCGGTAACGAGACCGGTGGCGGTGATCCCTTACCGCCATACTCCGAGTTCCCTCTGCGCCCTCGCCCTTAACGCCTGCTTTGAGCAGGTGTTAAAGTCGAGGGCGCAAAGGGGCCTCCAAGCCAATAACGGTGACCGTAATGAACGGTCACCGTTATTTGCATCTTCCCCATTCCCATTGAGCCCTATGGGGGCTCATTTGG
Source organism: Ambystoma mexicanum (assembly GCF_040938575.1). Taxonomy (NCBI): domain Eukaryota; kingdom Metazoa; phylum Chordata; class Amphibia; order Caudata; family Ambystomatidae; genus Ambystoma; species Ambystoma mexicanum. The sequence goes on along the minus strand of NC_090925.1, from coordinate 185,810,384 downwards.
GAATGGGGAAGAGCCTTGGTGAATGGGGAATTACCGCCCCGCCAACCTTGGAATGGGGCGGTGATTCCGCCATCCACCAAGGCGCTGCCGGTCCGGGTACGGCGTCAACCAAGGCGTTAATAGAGCCATTGGTTAGCGCCGCACTCGGAATGAGGCCCAATGTCATGTTGTGATGCAACCCATTTAACGGGGTCATGTGACCCATGTAAAACAAAGCCATCCATTTGCATGGGTGATGTGGCCCATGTCGTGATCAGGCAGTAACGGGGCTATAGAGGGCATATAGGAGGTGTGCATCCCTTGTAAAGGGTGAGGTTCTCCAAATAACGTGTGATACAACCCACGTAATGGGGTGATGTGGCCCATGCCACAGTTGGGCAGTAAGAGGGCCTACAGCCTGTATAAGAGGTGTGCAGCCCTTTTAAGAAGAGATGCTGTCCATGTAATGGCTGGTGCCCATGTAATGGGGTGCTGTGGCCCACGTGAATAGTGTGCAGCTTGTGTAAGGCTGTTTTATTTATTGATGTTTTATTTATTGTATTTATTGCACGCCCAAATCCGCAGGTATCATGGTGTAGGCTACAGGAAACTTAATTACAGGGTAGAAGTAGGTTACATTGCCAGTAGATTACAGAATATTAGAATATATGCATTTTTCAGGACTCGGGTTACAATGCCAATACATCACAGGGTATTACGGTATAAACATTTTTCAGGAGCATGGATGAGATCAGATAATGGGTACGTTGGTGACATGTGAAGGGGGAGGTTGCAGTATGGGTGAGTGTTTAGAATGTATTGAATAGCCATGTTTTGATCGGTTTCTTAAAGCGCAGATGGGAGGTTTCATTTCTGGTGAGGGTGGGGGGAGGGCGTTCCAGATTTTGGGTGCTGCTACTGGGAAGCTGTTTTGCTTTCCAAATGCTCCGACCTGGATACCAGTTTCAACTTCAAATCCAGAGAGAGTTCGTGTAATAGAAGTCAACACTGGGCAGCCAATAAACAGGGGCCTTTCTCTACTCCAGCACACTTGCAGGCGCAGAATATTGGGTACGTCCGGAAGGTCTAGGTTTGATGTGTGATGCCATTTGTAGTAATTGAACGGCGCGAGTCCTACGTAAAGGCGTACTTTGGGGTGGCAATTGCATCGAAGTTGGATGGCCTCTTTTTGCAGGCAATCGCTCGAGCGGTTATTTATTTATTTTTTAACACAATTTAAAAATGATATGTATTCAGCCCTGTAAATACCGTTTAAAACAAATCATTACATTGCAAAAGTATTAGTAAGTTTTGTGAAGATGAACATATAAATGTTCATATTCAGAAGCATGTTTTAATATCCTTTACAAAGTGTACGACATCAATTTAACTATAGAACTATGCAATGGCTAGTCCGTTCCACGTTCGTATCTGTCACATCTATATGTTAAGAGAAGACATGTATAAACTATTTATAAAACGCTCCCGGTTGGTGATAAAATAACTCAGGTTTTACTGCTAACAGTTTATGCAAAGGACTCCCAATCACTTATTTACACAAAGACATGCTTATGAACTGAATAAGTGCTTCATTTCTGGCGGTGTTGACCAGGGCTGAGACCCGGGACTTATTTCTAAGCACCAGCACTTATTGCCTCAAACTCCGTTCAAATATGATGTGTTTCGGCAACTTTATTATTTACCCGTCAGTCAGTCTTATTCACACAGCAAGAAACCACAGTGTGAGCCATGTGCTCCGGTTCCACGAATAACAATGAGATGAGCGGTGACAGCACTGGGCGCCTGTGCTGGTCACGCCCCCACATGACGTTAGCACTGCTGCAATAGAATGGGTGGCTTGTGCTTGTGCTATGGGCAGCAGCGAGACAGCCACGCACGTAACCAGATGCAGCTCACTAGTTCAGTGGGTAGGCAGGCATGTACATACATATGTGGCAGTGTCTGTATGGTGCAGCTCTGCAGACAGACCGTGGTACATGCAGGCAGTGTATGGGGTGGTTATTGTATCTAGGAGACATGGTCTCTGTGTGCAGGCAATCGTTAGAGTGGTTATTGTGTCTAAGTGATGGTGTCTCTATGTTCAGGCAAGAGCTGGAGGGATTATTTTTCTTAAGTAGTTTGGTCTTTATATGAAGCCAATTACTGAAGGGTTATCGTGTCTACGTGATGCCGTGTCTATGTGCTGGCAATCGGTGCATTATTATTGTGTCTAAGCGATGTGGTGTCTATGTGCAGGCAATCGGTGCTAAGCAATGTGGTGTCTATGTGCAGGCAATCGGTGTAGTGTTATTGGATCTAAGCAATGTGGTGTCTATGTGCAGGCAATCGGTGCAGTGTTATTGTGTCTAGGTGATGTGGTGTCTATGTGCAGGCAATCGGTGCAGTGTTATTGTGTCTAGGCGTTGTGGTGTCTATGTGCAGGCAATCGGTGCAGTGTTATTGTGTCTAGGCGATGTGGTGTCTATCTGCAGGCAATCGGTGCAGTGTTATTGTGTCTAGGTGATGTGGTGTCTAGGTGCAGGCAATCGGTGCAGTGTTATTGTGTCTAGGTGATGTGGTGTCTATGTGCAGGCAATCGGTGCAGTGTTATTGTGTCTAGGTGATGTGGTGTATATGTGCAGGGAATCAGTGCAGTGTTTTTGTGTCTAAGTGATGTGGTGTCTATGTGCTGGCAATCGGTGCAGTGTTATTGTGTCTAGGCGATGTGGTGTCTATGTGCAGGCAATCGGTGCAGTGTTATTGTGTCTAGGCGATGTGGTGTCTATGTGCAGGCAATCGGTGCAGTGTTATTGTGTCTAGGTGATGTGGTGTCTATGTGCAGGCAATCGGTGCAGTGTTATTGTGTTTAGGTGATGTGGTGTATATGTGTAGGCCATTGCTGCAGGGTCGTTGCGTCTACGGGAAGTGGTGTTGATGGGCAGCCAATTGCTGGAGTGCTTATTGGGTCTACTTGATGTGGAGTCTACGTGTAGGCACTCACTGGAGGGGTTATAGAGTCTAAGTTATGAAAGGTCTATCGCTGGAGTGGTTATTGAGTCTAGTGTGGTAGTTTCCTTTTAATGATGTGGTATATGAGTAGACACAAACACACACTTGCTTCATTGGTTGTTGTCCATGAGTGATGCAGTGTCAGTGTACAGGCAACAGTTGAAGGGGTTGTTGCACCTGACTGATGGTGTCTCCTTTGACTTGTGAGTTGCATAGACACAAGTCATTGCTAGAATGGTTGTGCCCTCTGGGTGATGTGCTAGGCAATCGCTGGAGGGGTCCTCGCCTTTGAGTGATGTGTGCATGCACAGGTGATCCATGGGGTGGGTATAACCTCTGCCGTCAACTTCAACCTCAAATCCGCACCACTTTTTGGCACGCGTGCACAGGAAAGAGCTGTGGTTGTTGCAGCTGTGCTGCCCTGAACCGGAAATAGAAAGTGGAGCCAACAGGGGTCAGCTTGCACCTGTACACGGCCTTCCTCGGCATATGCAGAATGTTGTGTGCCTTTGTGGGAACGCTGTGTGAAAAAGGAGCGTGAGATCTTCATTACTGAACCAGGCGTTTAGGACTTGGCATTCGAGAGTGACTAAACCAGTTGGGTTTGTTTGGATGAGAGAAAAGGAGGAACTTCATTATGCCTAAGCGCATACATAAATGGGTCATAAGAGGATTTGGCAGGGGAAGCTACTCTGCCACAGTGCAAGGGAGTGAACACTATGGGCGCCATGTCAGGTCTGCCTATAAGAAGGAGACACTTTTTTACCATGGGTAAGAGTGCAGCTAGCTATCAAGGGTCTGATGCCTTTGCATCTCCAGATGTTTTGAACTGCAGCTCCTATCAGTCCTGGCCAGCAGAGTCAATTTATTTATTTATGTATATTTATATAGCGCGCAAGCAGCCCAAGGGCATTGAGGCGCTGTTACTTGCAAGAGCATAGATACAGGGGCACAGGAATAGTGGCATTCAGTGGCACATTATGAATACTACAAGGTATAATACTGATATTCCGACTGGTACAATTACTCATTACATTATAGTTTATGCAGTGGGTCATATGATAGGTATTCAACTGATCAATGGTGAGGTATCATGGACCTTGTAGTCCAAACCCCCTGGAGAGCCACAGGTTACTGACCCTTGAATCCAGTCTCATATTCCAGGATACATTACAAGCGCTTGCCACTTTCGAGACATAGATGTCCAGGATGCTGCTTGCACCTGGCAGGGCTAGATTTGTTTGTATTTGTGCAGACATTAGTAGGCACAAACATGTTATAGGGGCTTTCATATTTGAGGTAGATTTCTGTGTTGGAACCTCAGGAGTTACAGGTCACTTCTCTCTGAACACTGTTGTTATAATGTGTAGGCTTTCTAATCTGGTGACACGATTATCTGTGAGGTGAATGCAAACGTTTTGAACCTGGCATAGTATTGTCCTGAGTGCAGGACCAATCTTAAACAATAATTGTCAATACTGCAGGGTCCTTGTTAGAAATATTTTTTTTTCTTTTTCAAACGATACCAGGCTGGTAATGAAAAAGAAAAGAATGCATACAGTTCTGTAGGTGCATACCCTCAATGGCCCTTCATGTAGCTTTACAAGTATTCTTCAACTTTTTTAAAGATTTTCTCAAATCGTTAGAAATAGAAAACAATATTTCAGTGCGTTTAGGCAAAATCTTTCATTTAAAGAAAAATCTGCTTAATCATCATTATAAACAGACTGGGAAATTAGTATTTCTAACAGGGACTATGGGGGCCCTTTCAATAGCCCTTGGGCCCATAGGGTCCAGGCCTAATCTGCAGGCTCTTAATAAAATATAACAAGTGTTATCATTTTTTAAAGATTTTGCCTGGGCCCATAGAACTTGTCTTTTTTTAATTTCCATGTGCACAATCTTGAAATTCTACATGCTGGCCCGAGCACTACCAACCCCTTTATATGCAAGATACTTCATTTTGAACCAAAGAAACTACTAGGACAAGACAACGGCTACTCTGTTATCATCCCTTCATTGTTGTCTATATTCTTAGTTGTGGGGCATTAGCGGCACCTCTTAGAGTCAAAACAAATGGCATGGAGTGTGGAGATTGAAGGGTAGACTTCGCGGACGAACACAGATCTGCACCAGTCATTTGCTGTCCTATCCATCCTCTCCACCCACAAGGTATTGCTAATTTGTTTCGGGTACGTGCATGCCATTTCATGGAATGGATTTGGTATTTTCTCTCGACTGTTTCACCTGTCAGTACTGTGACGAATCCAGAGACTTTGTCCATTCTCCTCTAAGGAGAGCCCCTTTGAGGCGAGGGAGGTGAGCCCGCTCAGCAAAACTCTCCCTAGAGGCTTGGGAAAGAGGGACCTCACTTGGAGTGACTGCCCTATACAGGACAAGGACTCCCATTCCCATAGGGAACTCCTATATGGGAGTCTCTGGCACAAGGCAATACTGAATCCCCTACCTGTTTGATCACCTGCTGTGAAGACAATGCCCCTTCTGAGGAGCGGAGGATGAATAAAGGGCCATGGTCCCTTGAATGGAGGATGAGAATGCCGGAGTCAAGACGACTCCCTGACGTAAGAGCATGTACATGGGGAGGAGCTGCGCAGAGCTGTGCAGCCGGCAGCACTATGGCAGTGAGAGAACGCCAAAGGGGGACGCAATACGTTCCTGGAAGAGACACACAAGACTGGGAGAAGCGAGATCGGGTGGTGCCGAAGATACCTGAGGCACGACCGCGTATTGGACGTGGTAGGCCCGGAGCCTGTCATGAGACGCTGAGTCCTGAGTCGACCGGAGCACGAGACCCTCCAATCTGAATCTGAGAGCCAGAGAGGAACAGAAGCGAGGTGAGGCCCACGGAAGTGGAAGACCTCCTAATTCCAATAGTGAGGTGCAGCGAACAAAGCATGGTGCCACCGCTGCTATCGTGGCTGACCCTCTGTGCAGCAAGGACGGCCACACCACAGGTACGTGGTAGCCCCGGTGAATGGGGGCGACGAAGATAAGAGAAGTAGCAAGCGAGACAGGATTAAGTCCCGAATCTCAACAGAGGGTCACAGAGAACCAAAGAGCGAGAGAGAGCCCAAGTAGACAAGGGGTGGTAGGAGCCTGTGAAGCATGAACGGCTCAGCATCCAGACGCGTCTCAGGGACCCAACAGAACCAAAGAGAGTCAGAAACCAAGAAGGCTTACAAGAACATTGTTAAACTCAATAAAATAGTGGAACAAGAATCCACAATCGATTTACAGGGGGAAGTACCAACAGAGTGAGCAGGAAATAATACGGGGACACCACAAACCCCAGAAACTGGTAGAAGTATGGAAAGAATGGACAAGTTGGTGGAAGAGGATCAGGGAAATATACCTCCACATAAGAAGATTGGTTTTGTTGTAATTTCAGGAATTTGTGATTAGTATACTTTTGGGGAATCTTTAAGGAACTTTGTGAAAAGACTGACAAAAACTGTTTTGCTTTGAGAGGAACTTTTGGTGAAACATATTATCGGATCAAGATCCAGGAGGGAGTCCTGGAAAGACTAAGACGTTTCTATCAAGAAGAGAGACTGACAGACACTCGCCATCTCTCTGTTACGTTTTGATAAGTGGTATGGCCAGTTTAGTAGATAGGTTTGGACCGAGGACTATTTTTGATTTGCACTGTAGACAAGCACTTTAGTTTAGTTTGGATAGGAAGGGAACCTCCCTTTAGCAATGGGGATAGTAAGGCATTTTTCCTTTTTATTTAAATAAACCTACATCTACCAATGTCCTCTAGTCGAAGGCCTTCTTCTGGCTTATCTGAAAATGTTGCGGGATTAGCACGTCTAAAATTATGTTAAGCCTTGTGCCAGCATTTGATGCATCAGCTGTGTTCTAGGGATTTTATACCCGTTTTAATTGCATTTATTCACAAGCACTGATAAAAATGTTTTTAAAATAATGTATGGTCGTCGACTCCAGCTTCTCGTCTTCTTTTATTGGGTCCACTTGGTTCACTTCCCTGTCAAGTACTGCCATGAGGAATATGACTTGTATCACCTTGGGCCCAGACCCTGGTTTTATCTTGTTCTTTGTGTTGGCCCACTTAGTTCACTTCCCTGCCATGTACTGCCACGAGGAAGATTTCTCGTATCACCTTCTTGCTTCGGGTCCCTGACCCCGGTTTCTCTCCTTGTTTGAACCGGTCCACTTGGTTTACTTTCCTGCCAAGTACTGCCACAAGGAAGATGACTCGTATTACTCTCTTTCTTTGTGTCCCAGTCCCTGGTTTGTCTGTTGGGGCGTTTATCCCTGCCGCTGTTGCCTCACCATTGTCATATATGCACAGTATTGTCACCATATCTAAGAAATAATCTCACATGTCCAGGTTCTGCTTAGCCAATTGCAGCCTTAAAGGCCCTAAATAATGCTATCATATGCCTCACGGCCAACATGTAAGAGAAGTAATGGCAGGTACACACAGAGGCACAGGAGCACATCGAAATGCAGACACATACAGATATCCAGCGGTTCACAAACACCCACCAAAATTGGCAGACACACACAGAGGCAGTATCTGGGAACAAGCAGACACTTGTTGTCTTACTCAGGCAGGTACTCATGCACTGAGGCAGGCACGCACACTGACCGACAGAAGTATGCACACATATGCACACGCACATGTACACACACACAGACACCTATGCAGAGGGAGCCACTCTTAGTGTCAAATTGAGGTACCACCTACTGTAGAAGAAGACACAACCACTGCGCCCTCATCCGCAGGTTGGCTTTGATGTTGAGGGGGTCTGCTTCTCGTACTAATCATCCTCCTGAACATTTATTTTGAAAGTTGCTTGTCCTACAGAAAATGTGCTGCTTCTAATACTCAGAGTGGGTGTTGTAGGTGAGAAGCCTAATGAAAAGAAGACCATTGAAAGGGAGTAATTCCCTCTGGTTGTAAGGAACTGAAAACAAGATACCAGGAGAAGGGAATCATTCTCCCTTTAACCCAGAATGGCAGGAAGGCCCAAAAAGGCCTGGCCTTCCCCCGGCCTATCTGGATGTCAGGAGTAGGGAGACATTCTCCTGACCCACTAAAAAATTAAGAAAGTATTCTTTGGAACGTTTACTATCAAGGGAAGGGAGCCATTCCCCCTGATAACGTGTGAGACATGAGACTGTTCTGACACTTTGGTAACAAACCACAGTAAAAACAAAGCAGTGATGGCTGGACGGTTCAGAATTAATCTGGAAATTGCTCTGCACAACCCTCCAGACTATCATTCTTCACCTGCCAAGCCATTACAGAAAGGGGAAATAACATATGCAAATCTCTTGCTTTCTTGATTTATAAAAGTCTTTAGCCTCAAACATGCCACCTTTGTGACAGCCTCTTTCTTCTGCACCCTTACACTGTCCAAATACATAATAGAAGTAGCTTTGCGTAGCTTTCATCCTCTCAGCGAAAAAAAAAAGGCAAAGACAGGCATGGAGGTGGGCAAAATGTCCATGGGGGTGAAGAGGAATAGGTGAAATTAGACATACATGTCACTCCACCTGGACCAAGGAGAAAAAAAGGATTCTGAGCCCCAGCGAGTGAAATATGAAAAATGTGCATGAATTATTGGAGAAGTTGCAAAAACTCAAGTCATTTGTGTGGGATGGAGAAGGTATGAGTGAGACAAAATTAGCTAAAGTGGGTGAATTTCCAGCAGATTTCCTCCAACTGTCGTTGGGGCAGATTTCTGAGAATTCGCCCACCACTGGACAGAAGACATACTTGCTAGCGAAATCTGTAATCTTTGAGAATCAATTCCACATTGCTTCTGAGCTATTTCCATATCAGGAAACTGCAATTGGTAAGTTGGCCTGCAGAAACAGTTCTATGGCAAAACACACCGGACATAATAACCTGGACTGAAAATGATGCAGTAAAAATTAAGAGGTAAAAATAACACATTTTAAAATGATAGTAATGGACGCAGTAAAAATTAAGACACTTTCAATGAAGACAATTAAAAGAACTAAAGGTATCATATTAAAAAAAGGAAACTCTGTGAAAATTTGTGGACTTGTTTTCAAAATGGTGTTTTGTTTTCTTATTGCTTTACCAGTATGGGTAACAACACCATACTACTCCCAGCTAAACCGATCACCCTGTTATTTTCACTCGCCTATTTCCAGTATTGAACCCCCATACCCTGCAAGCACCATTCAAGTCCTCCTCGGCCTTGCATTCCTGCTCTAAACCATACTGATGCCAGCCAGGAAGTTCCTTCATTTTTGTTTGTATCCATTTTATTATTTTTTTTCTCAAATATTAAAGTCAGGATATTTTCCTTTCTTCATTTTTACTTTAGTTATTTTCAGTAACATTTACTTGCACCTCATTATTTTTTATATTTTCCAGTTATTTCTACTGTGCACCACAAAGACATAAGCAGAACAGCAGCAAAATCAATAGGTCTGAGTGAAAAGTAGAAGGTATGACATTGCTGGCCTGTGGAGTAACACAAACAAATCCTGTCCTTTGCATTTGCAGTGCTTTCCTGGTGCTTGCTGATTGGCTGGTAAAAACGCGGAGAGCTCTGTTTTTCCCCAGAATTTGTTAGTGGAATTTTATCCTTATATTTGCTGTTTCAAAAATGTGCCTTGAAACCATGAAAAGTGCACAGTTTGCTATATAAAGCCCATAACATAACATTGCATAATATAAACTGATACATGTTCAATGATAGTTCACGCAGCCAGAGATAAAAGGGTTAAAATGATCATTGTTTTTATTGTAGAGGAGGAGCCAAGTGCCCCCACTCCAACTACCCCGTCTACATTACCTGAAAAGTATGAACCAAAGTATGATGTATACTGAACAGTTAAACCAGCAAAGAGAAGAGTGTGCAGTACCCATAAGAATACCTATACCTAAGAGAATATGGGAGGTAAAGTACCCATTGAGGAAACCATACCTGCATACAAGACAATATGATGGCTATTTGAATGAGATTCCTGAAGAAGCAGAGAAACTAAATGGCAAAGATGAATCGTGACGTCATACAAAGTTGGATCGACACCCATATAGAAAAATAACCAGACCAGAGAGGCAGACGATTTATAAAAACTAAGCAGTACCAAGGATAAGTGACGTCTTGGGCTTATGCAACAAACCTGATGAAAATAGTTAGTTTAAATGTGTACAGATGCAAGAAAATGCAAGCAGCAAAGCAATCATGAAGCTAGCCACATGCTTTTGAATAGTTAGACCGTGGCAAGTGCCAACATATACATATATACAAGAATATGGACAAGTAAAGGATGGATGTTTCCACTATGCATATAAGCAGTACTGAACGAAGCAAGAAGGGCTCATTTCAGCATCGCAGTTAAGAAAAGCAATTGAATTAAACAGAATAAAAGCTCAGCTAAGGAGTTGACTGAGCCAAGAGAGCCAAGGTCTTATCAAACTGGAATTGGCCGACATTGGATACAATTAATGTGAAAGAACAGAAGCTCCTGTCCAGAGAGGAAAAGGAAAAACAAAAGATGTCATAGGACTGTTGAAGAATAAAATCAAATACACAAAAAGGCTCAATTTCATGGTGTCCAGTCACGTGATAGAAGGAAGTTGGATGAACGAGTTGATCACACCTACACACGGAGGCTGGCTGGTGCCCATACACCTTAAAAATTCTCAGAGAACAGTACAAACTCAAGGCCAACTTCAAAGCACTAATTGACACTAGACCATTGAGGTGGTGATGGATGATATGCTAATTGGTGGGAAGCTGGTGCTAAAACGAGCTCACCAGCACCTGGTTGTTCAGTCTGCGTGCCGCTAACTTAGGTGGAAAAGTACTGACGGGGGTTAGAAGCCAACCAATTGTAGAGGACTGCATAATTAAGGGTCCTATAGTGTGTGTAGCCAATGGGACGCCGTACATTTTGTGACGTTCATAGTGGCCATTTTGAAGGGAGGGCTTAGTTGCCCCACCTGATGTTAACTATCCAATTACCTCTCTCCGTTATTCTATATAGATATGGAACCTATGCTTAGTTATTCACTTAGAACCAGTCCCATCTCCCGTTAGGTTTGTGTAGTTTGCCACGTAGGATGACGTTGGTAATGACGCAGGTCAAAATGTCAATGATGACTAATTTTGGGTACAAAAGCCCAGTTTTTTTATGAAGTAGAGTCGGAGTATCGAGCAATTGCTGATGTTCATTGTACTCCCTGTTTTAGATACTTGACATTAACAGATGAACTTTGCCAAGCTATTTGTGTCCTCTTGATTATTGATGTATGAATAAAATCTGTATCCCCATCCATCTCCAGGGTGTTGCTACTCATCTTAAAGGGCTGTCTGAGGAACACCCAGCTCACTTGGTAGCAGAGATAGGATCGTTTGATAAGATAACCATCGGCCATAGACATAAGTAACTTTAGAGTCTTGACAATATCGCACGACCTTTGCCATTCAGCTGACAGGACGTGAAGCTCCACATAGAAGTGGATAGAATAGACAGCTCCTTGCAAGGGACGGTTTGACAAGACCCCTATTTTCAGATAGAAACTCCCACATCAACGAGAAGCGGATCGAAAAGCGGCTCGAAGAGGCCATAACAAAGGCGGTAATCCTAAGGGTCTGAAGAAGAAAACATGCGAACGGTGAGTAAATAGACCAAAGAGTGTGGCAAAGGGATGCATGTATAGTACATAATGGAGAGTAACGGAGGGAGGTGGGATAAAAATTAACGCAAGAGTAAGAGTGTAATATATATGTATATGGGAAACGAGATATTGGGCCTCATTACACGGTAGGCGGTAGGGGTTTACCGGTACCGGTAAGGGCACCGGTACCGGTAAACCCCTACCGCCTTACTACGAGTTCCCTTTGCGGGACCCGACTTTAACGGCTGGTTTTACCAGCCGTTAAAGTAGGGTGCCGCAAAGGGACCTCAGAGCTAATTACGGTACCGCAATTTGCGGTACCGTAATTAGCACCTTCCCCATTCCCATTATGCCATATGGGGCAAAAATGGGAATGGGGAAGAGCCTTGGTGAATGGGGAATTATCGCCCCCGCTCACCTTGGAGTAGGGCGGTAATTCTGCCATCCACCAAGGCGGACACAGTAAAATACCGGCGGCAACCATGGCGCTAATTGCGCCATGGTTACCGCCTACCGTGTAATGAGGCCCATTGACGCGAGTGTGGCCGAGCAATATATACAGAAGAATAGTCGTGAGTGAGGCCACGATAAGAGAATACACCCTGTTCCTAGACTTTAAAGAGTGCTAGCAGAAACCCTTATTTGGAGTCCCTTAAATTGATTATGTAGGAGACAGGAACGATTAAAGACGATCCAGAAAGAGATAGGTTTAAGTTCCAATCAGTGCAATCTTAGAGGGCAAGACAAGTCTTAAGAAGAAGATTGTGAACAGTACATGTGGCTGATCAAGTTTGTCTGTTTATTTTATGTGATTAAATGGTGTGATGATGTCAGAGTTGAAAGAAAGCAATTTATGTAATAGAGAAGCATGAAGTTTATATACGAAAATTGATTGTTTTAAAATTAAACTTTGATGGTTGTTTGTTAGCAAGATTAAAGTAAAACATTGTGTTTTGACTGTATTGGAGCTTGCGATGATTGGTGCTCGCTCATAAGTGTATTTTGATTGAGATGTTATTTGGAAACTGTCATTCAAGCATAAGCGAGTGGTAGCAAAAAGAAAAGTGATGATAAAAATGGAAGAAGTTACTCCATTAGTGCATCTTTGCAACAGTTACCGAAGCACATGCTTAAACTTAAACAATACAGTGCACAGTGGGTTAAAGGAACCGCAGATAAAAAGTGTTTATGACATGCCCATAAGGCGGATCATGATCGAAGACAGTTCTGCAGCATATCACAACATATTTGCATGCAGCATACACAGAGAAAAAGTTAGAAAAGTGCCTAGCGAGTCTAGAGCTTTGGAAAATGTATGAACAAGAAAAGGAGGAGGAGCCTCCTTTAGATTGGATACTCAACGTATGCAAAGAGCCCTCTGCTCCGCCCACCCCATCTGAAATAAAAGACGAAACTAAGAATGACGAAGGATGATACCCATTAAGGGAACCTAAAGCAGCAACGGGATATAGCAATCTGTCATATGAGTCACCTACGCAAAGTAGTGACGAGGTCCCAGAGAAAGATACCGAGAAAGATACAACCTCCAAAGCCCTGAGGGGCAAGGAGAGACGCTATAAGGAGAGAAGTGATTGAGCAAGTACGTCTCTAGATATAAGGAGAGAAATAAAGAGATGGAAAGGAGGTAAGGATAAAACTGATGAGATAGGGCTCTTACAGAAGGAATGGATGGGAGCTCAGATTTTACTTAAACTCGATGGTAAAGGCATCACGGATGTAAGAGAAAGGGGAGATCAAGACGAACAAGACAGAAAAGACAAAGAAAGGGAGGAATGATTGAAAGATGAGGGAGCAAAAGGAAAGGATAGACAAAGACGAGGACAGTTATAGCAAGATGAGCAAGCTAAAAAACAAGAGAGAGCAGAAGAGCAAAGAAAATGTGACAAGAGACAAAGAATAGCTGATGAAAAGGAAAGGCTAGGAAGAAAAAGAATAGAAGATCATGAACAGGAAAGGATAAGAGAGAAAAGAATACATTCACAAAGGGATGAGGAGATATGAAGGACATATAAAGGAAGGGATATGACAAAGAAAGAGGAAGACAGAGTGAGAGAAGAAGCGAGGAAGCCCAGAGAATTCGATGATGACATGGAACGCAAAAGAAGGCAGAGAGCACGCGATCTCGATTATTTGTAAAGGGAAGTAAGAAATCCCGATCCATTGGCAGAGTGGGAAGACCGAGGAATTTTTTCCTGAATCCGAGTCATTACCAGGTACGTCTAGAATAAATATAGAAGACAAGTTTGACTCGCAGAGTATTGGGGAAGCGATCGACAAAGTCTATCACGAAATGCAAGCCCAGAAAGAATCACATGGGAAAGGAAAAATTATCGTTTCGAGAGCACTCAGTTGTATGACACGGAGGAAGCCTCCTGTAGTGCGAGACACAAGGAGCTGTCTTTAGACAAACTAACATTAAATAGAGATGATGATGAGAGAAATCGCACAAGTTGGGCACAAGACGTATCAGACGAAGAAAGGGAAACCTTCCAGAGGGAAGAGAGAAGTGATGTACGTGATCGAGAGGGATATTTGCCTATGGATAAGGGAGTAAGATGGTCCGATTTAAAAATACCTTTGTCTATGGCACCACAACCACTGACACAGTGAGACCAACATAAGGGGCAACCATACGGTAACAGGGGGGAGACCCCGCCTTATGGAAGCAGGTTAAGATCATTGCCAGGTAGATGGCAATGTGAGAATATTACCCCAGCGGTAGATAGACAAATGATGAGAGATGAAAATGGGGTGTCACAATTCCCCTTGCTAGAAAAGAGAGGGGCCAGGCCGCACTGCATACTGTGGCCCCAAATGGACAGAGATCATTTAAAGTGCAAACTCCCGAGTTTAACTTCCGGTGCGGGAAAATGGATACATGAGTTAGAAAAAAAGACAGGAGGGAATGCACTAGCTATAGGGGATATTAAAGGTCTTCTGATCGCCATACTTGGTGAGAGAGCCGATGACGTATGGACATGGGTAGGCTAACCTGGTATGACAACACTGCGCATGATGGAGCACCATCTAATAACTGCAGAGCAGCAATTTGGAAAGAGCTACGAGTACTACATCCGAATACGTCCAATAGGGGAGCTATAATGACAAAAAAGATGAAGGAAGGAGATGATCTGTTAGTTTACATTCAAAGTTTCCAAGATGCCTGCATGCTCAAGACTAGGGAGGCTTGGGGAAAATCTATACCTGTATTTTATCATATATTGTTCCAAGGGCTGCCAGAGCAAGAACAGAAGCAGCTCAAGAAATTAGTGGGCATAGAAGGCAAACCATGGTCGGAAATCCAGTTAACCATTGCACATTACTGCAGACTCCTGCAGGAAAAAAATTGCAAAAAAGACGATACGCAAAAAGGTGAGGAAGCAAAACTGGTTCAGAAAAAAACTGTCCAAGTACGCTATTGAAGGGGAAATGTTAGCTAGCGTAGATGGATCAAATATGCAGCAGGCAGTGAACATGCCACATGTAAATACCCAAAGACAGTTTGATCAGACAAATAGTAGGTACGCTCCATGTGGAAGGTGCTATCGAGGAAGAGGTTGGCAAGGTTATCAAGGAAATTGGCAGAATAATCAAGGCAGTTTTCAGAATATGCAAAACGGTAATCGGAATTTGCAGTATGGGCAGATGTGGAGACCACTGCCTATTTGTTGGACAAGTGGAATGACAGGGCACATGGCTTGTATGTGTAGAAGCCAAAGGATGGTGCAGAACGATCAATTTTCAAGACAGGGAATGCCAAATCCACCTGCATATTCGCAGCAGAGCACAAATGGATTTGCGCAAAATCAAACAGTGCAGCAGCAAGTGCTGAGAGTGCAGCAAGGCTTGCAATCACAGCAAATGGCAAGTAACCACCCGCAAGGACAATCGCAGCAATCTCATATGCAACTCCAGCAGAACCCAAACACAGACCGCCAATGGCTCGTAGAATAGGAGGTGTCACTGTTGATGGGGGAAATCCATTCACAAGTGATGAAGCGAGACTGTACCCGCAATAGGACAGCTCACTGGGAGACCTGATGTGTTCAGTCCTATCTATAACACCGAATCCTCATGAGGAACCGACGATAGACGTAAATATAGGCGGCAAAGCTTTTTTATTCTTAGTGGACACAGGTGCAACACACTTGTGTATACGTGAGGGCACATTTTTAATGTCTGCCAACGCGATGAATACTCAGGGCTTTACAGGAGCAAAAAATCGAGTTCCTTTCACAGAAGAATTAGCAGTGTCCATAGAAGAATGCATTATGAAGGTGCCACTGCTTTATTCGAGGTAAACACCTGTCAACATATTAGGACGAGATTTGATGACAAAATTGAATATGACCATTTCATTACCAAATGAGGGCATAATATGCTCAACACCGGGAATGCATTATTTAAACTTGTGCGAAATGATCATGGCATTTGCAGGACAGATAGCTCATAGGGCAATACCGCTTGAACCCGAGGTGTTCCATTATGGGATACACATTCTGTTAACATGGCTACCAGGTCTAGTAGGTAGAACCATGAGGATACCAGATGAGTTTTTATTTAGGCCTCCGATACCCATTGATGAAGAGGAGGGGCACATTTTTCCCTTAAACATAGAAGCAGCTATAGTCTGAGGAAATATGGCTTTACTCGATGCAACTGATAAGTGTAGACGATGGAACATAATAATTGCCATCGAAAAAGGCTGCAGAGTGACAGATGTCACTGATGAGGAATTGTTTGGAGATTACCTATGTGATGATTTTGTGGTATTCCAGATGTGCATTACCTATTGGATAAAGGGGATCAAGAGAGTGGTTCCGCAGAAAATTATGCTAGCACAGAAGCGTCCTGAATATTTTGATGAAGATATGGCGAAAGTGCCAGTTTCATTATGGACCAATGGCCCTATGAAATAGACTTACTGAAAGAGGTTGGGGAGGTGAAGATTAAATTGAAACCAGGAGCAATTTTACCTTGGGCACGACAATATCCCATGTCTCGAGAGGCAGATGAAGGCATTTTCAAGACGATTTCCTCCATGATGGAGCAGGGTATCTTAGTGATGTCAGAGTCACCATGTAATACATCAGTTTATCCTATCAAAAAATCTAAGGGGGGGGTCTTGGAGACTAATACAAGATTTGAGACTAATAAACCAAATTGTAGAGGCCGAGTTCCCTCTAGTCCCGAACCCATCTACAATTCAATGTAATATACCTGTTGATGCATGAAATTTCACAGTGATTGACTTGAAAAATGCATTTTTCTCAATCGCATTTCACAAAGACTCACAAGATTTGCCATTGTCTACTTTTAGATAAGTACGATTATGGATCCCAGGCCTACATCAGACTGCCTAAAGATTGGGGAGGAATCTGCACATTGGTGAATGTCCATGTTCCTGCGTTGGTGATTCCTAAAGGTGACCTGAACATTAATAGTTTCCCGAAAGCAGATGCTCATCTGAGGAAGAAGAGATCTGTGGAGCTGATAAATCGAATAAAGAGAGAGAACTACTTCTCTGCCAAATCAATAGAAGATTTTGATGCTATTCCATATGAACACAGTCTGTTCAGCCAGACTTCTTCAGTGTTCACGTTGATCTTCATGCCAAGCATCCAGGTTGGAGCAAATACCAAGTGGCTTCAGATCACCAGATGGGAATTGCTGCAGACAATTAATACTACCATAAAGGGATTCAATACAATCAGAGAAGAGATGAGAGCCATACGACTGCTGACTCTCCAGAACAGGTACGTCCTGGACATGATCAAAGCTATGGATGGAGGTGTTTGTGCCAAAATTGGAGAATCATGTTGCACATTTATACCTTCTCATGATGACTGAGGAGAATGGAACCTTGGCAGATGCCATAGACATGCTGACAAAACTCTATGGCCAGATGATAGAAGAGGTAGAAGACATTGCTGATGACAGCTGGTTTGGATCACTCTTCTCGTGGGTTCCACAATGGATGGCAGATAGGTTCAAATTTCTTGGAGTTTTGTTATAATTAGTGATGCTTGGATTCTGCGTGATCAAGATAATAATCTCACAGTGCAAGAAGACAGCAAAGAAAGCCATAGAGATGAAAATTATGATTGATGTTGAACCATGATGGAAGCCTAAAAGATCTGACTGATGACGAAATCAGAGACTTTGTAAAATCCAGTATTCATGCACCTAAGGGAACAAAGTTCCTGTATCCAAAGGACCATAAGAAGTATGTGGTAAAATGGATGTATTGCAGTCTAAGTGGACAGTGCATGCTCAAGACATGGAACAAGGATGAGCATGTGAAATCAGCTGGATGCTTAAAGTGAGTCATAAAAATATGGATCCCTAGGAAGGATTTCTTCACACCAGGATGTCTAGATGTAAAAGATGATGCGAGAGTGGTCGATAAATCGCCCAGAGGGGCGAGTGTAGAGGAGGAGGCAAGTAACCCCACTCCATCTGCCTCACCTACATTACCTGAAAAGTATGAACCAAAGTATATGACGTATACTGAACAATTAAACCAGCAAAGAGAAGAGCGTGGACTCTGCGCAGTACCCATAAGAATGCCTATACCTAAGAGAATATGGGAGGTAAAGTACCCATTGAGGAAACCATACATGCATACAAGATAATATGATGGCCATTTGAACGAGATTCCTGAAGAAGCAGAGAAACTAAATGGCAAATATGAATGGTGACGTCATACAAAGTTGAATCGACACCCATATAGAAAAATAACCAGACCAGAGAGGCAGACGATTTATAAAAACAAAGAAGTACCAAGGATAAGTGACGTCTTGGGATCAAGATGAAGAGACTTATGCCACAAACCTGATGAAAATAGTTAGTTTAAACATGTACAGATGCAAGAAAATGAAAGCAGCAAAGCAATCATGAAGCTAGCCAGATGCTTTTGAATAGTTAGACCGAGGCAAGCGCCAACATATACATAGATAGAAAAATATGGACAAGTAAAGAATGGATGTTTCCACTGCGCATATAAGCAGTACTGAACAAAGCAAGAAGGCCTCATTTCAGTGTTGCAGTAAAGAAAAGCAATTGAATTCAACAGAATAAAAGCTCAGCTAAGGAGTTGACTGAGCCAAGAAAGCCATGGTCTTATCAGACTGGAATTGGCTGACATTGGATACAATTAACGTGAAAGAACAGAAGCTCCTGTTCAGAGAGGTCAAGCAAAAACAAAATATGTCAGAGGACTATTTAAGAATAAAATCAAATACACGAAAAGACTCAATGTCATGGTGTCCAGTCAAGTGATAGAAGGAAGTTGGACGAACGAGATGATCACACCTACGCATGGAGGCCGGCTGGTGCCCATACGCCTTAAAAATTCTTAGAGAACAGTACAAATTCAAGGCCAATTTCAAAGCACTAATTGACACTTGACCACTGAGGTGATGATGGATGATATGCTAATTGGTCGGAAGCAGGTGCTAAAACGAGCTCACCCGCACCTGGTTGTCCAGTCTGCGTGCTGCTAACATAAGCGGAAAAGTACTGATGGGGATTAGAAACCAACCGATTGTATAGGAATGCCTAATTAAGCGTCCTATAGTGTGTGTAGCCAATGGGACGTTGTACATTTAGTGACGTTCATAGTGGTCATTTTGAAGGGAGGGCTTAGTTGCCCCACCTGATGTTAACTATTCAATTACCTCTCTCCGTTACCCTATACAGATATGGAACCTATGCTTTGTTATTCACTTAGAACCAATCCCAGATCCCGTAAGGTTTGTGTAGTTTGCCACATAGAATGATGTTGGTAATGACGAAGATCATAACGTCAATGATGACCAATTTTGGGACAAAAGCCCTGTTTTTTATGAAGTAAGTAGAGTCAGAGTATCGGACGATTGCTGATGTTCGTTGTACTCCCTGTTTTAAATACTTGACATTAAAACAGATGATCCTTGCCAAGCTATTTGTGTCATTTTGATTATTGATATATGAATAAAATCTGCATCCCCTTCCATCTCCAGGGTATTGCTACTCATCTTAAAGGGCTGTCTGAGGAACACCCAGCTCACTATAATGGTACCATGTCTCACAGAGAGACTTTGGAGAGTAAAAATAATGCAATGGCACTTTATTTAGGATTGACCAAAGGCCGCTTTAACTACACAGGCGTGTTTTCCATTTAAACATCCTCGGCTTCTTGACTTGCAACCTATACATGCCCTCTCCATTTTCCAAACCATTGGTTCCCTAGCCTCTCCCACCGCACCTATATCATCCCTCCCTAAAAATGCATGGCAACCTTCTTTCATATTTCTGCTGGTCTGTTTCCTTTTTCCCCAGTTTAGTTCCTTCTTTCCAGTACTTGACCCTTTCTAGATATTCCCAGAAGCAGTCTTTCTTCCCTTTCCTCTGTTCCTTCGCCTTTTCTAGATATTCCCAGAGCCAGTCTTTCTTCCCTTTCCTCTGTTCCTTCGCCTTTTCTAGATATTCCCAGAGCCAGTCTTTCTTCCCTTTCCTCTGTTCCTTCGCTTTTTCTAGATATTCCCAGAGCCAGTCTTTCTTCCCTTTCCTCTATTTACTTCGCCACTTTAGGACCAGATACTCTCACTTCTCTCCTTTTTCTCCCCACTTTTTCTTAAGCATAAGCATTTATTAAACACCTTTTTTAGTCTATTTCTTATCCGGCGCCCAGCTGAACCCTAGCCACATGAGATGTGGGCAGGATTGTATAGCAAGTGGGGCCTGAAGCTAATGGAGTGCGGCCCACCTCAGTGACCAATGAGCACACTGTGTTGTTGAGTGTGCATTTGCAGATTTTGGTTGGGCCTTGGTCGCTCCGGCCCCACCATGTCTATGCCTCTTCTGCTGCCTTCCTGCTGCGTCTGTAGTTCCCTTATAAACCATACACCACAACCATCAAGTTCATCAGATCACTGCTCCCAGAAACAATCAATGTAGTGTACCCGCGACTTTGTCGCATTTAATGCATTTGGTGAACTGCTGTTTCGCTGTATCTTTCCCAGCTTTTTGTTTTGGGGTGGGGCGTATGGGTGGGGGTCATGGGACGGGGTAATGGGGGCCTTTCTGCTGATAAACAAATGCTGCATAAAATGCAGTGAAAAGCTCCTGTGATCCCAGATGCAGAGATACACCATCCTGTCAGGAATAGGCCTCATGCAGCACTACACCTACATGCAGGGATATACATAAAGCTCTCATCGCCCTATTCGTCTTTTTACTGGCCCTGTCAATCTCTTCTGGCTTCTTAGTATCTCTCCCTACTCTGCACGGATGCAGCAGTGTTCACGTGACCCTCTTATCAGGCCATATCTGCACTCTTTCCTTTACTTGATTTTAAAACCCGTCAACTGAATCAAATCCTTGTCACACAGGTTTATAATTAGCATTTGTGATCCTTTCCTCCCCTCTCCGAATTTGAATAACATTTGCAGGATTTGACACCATCTCAGTCCCCCAAACGCTGACCACATCTGTTCTGCCTAATTGCCACAAAGGTCTCCTTTTCGGCCTGGTTGCCTGACCAGATCCTGCAGGATATTGCAGCATCAAATGTGTTGCGGCATACAAAATTCAAGTTTGGCAGCACAAAATTGCCCCTCTGGAACACTGGATCATCAACTGCACCGCTTTTATGCAACAACATAGATGTAGCGCTCCAGTTCCTTAAAAAATGTGATGAAATTAAAGTGGTATATTGTGTGGCAACCTATCTTGCCCAAGATTGGCGGACTAGAGCCAAAATGATAAAAGAAGGTATAATGGGGTCCTGATGACTAAATGGCCAAATAACGAACATTGGGGGCACCTCCTAAGCACATGGTTTTACCTGGTAGTTGATCTACTTTGTATGTCTTGTAATGAACGCTAGCCACAATCACTTTTATTATCAAATATAAATTGTCTTGTTGATTTATGTGTGTATGGGATATTCTATGGTATTTCTGCTTCCTATGTAATTATGGCAAGATGACATTTTGTCGAATAAAAGCCTACTGAAACTGAAACCTTTGTTGCACCACCCACATCCTCCCCCAGAAGCCAGATGGCCCCTTATTCCCCACTAGCTCAGAAATCAAGAAACCCTCCCAAAACAGCTCTGCGAACATGGCCTACAACAGGGTGATTGTCATTCTGAATAGCAGTACTCTTTCCCTTCCTCTATTAATATCCCCAGTAGCTTTGATGATATGGGACTGCTCGCACCAGCCAATGGCCCCCAGTGTCAAGCCCACACTTGCCCCATTCTCTTTCCCATTTTTTCCGCCAAAGCTTTATAGCCTTGCCCACTACTTTTCATAGACTGCCTCCTCATCTCTTCTCATTTCCCCCACTTGCCAGAATTTCTGCTCCACCAGCCTGTATTTATTTATTTATTGTGCATTTCAAAGGCGCTTATACATCAAGAAATTGTGTTTTAAAGCGCCCACAGAGCAAAGTGGAGCGGACATGGGAACAAAAGCAAATAGAATAAATTGATGCACAGGAAAGGGGCGGCCCTACTATCCTTCTGAGCATTCAGAACGTGCAAGTGCAGGGAGAGAGAAGGGACAGGGAAGGGGGTAAGTGCTAGGAGTTCCACAGAGGGAAGTGCCAAGGAGTCATTTGTGTGCAACAGTAAGTGCCTGGCAGAGATTGATCACCTGCCAATAATAAGTGCAGGCCTGTGAGAACACAAGCCAGTGGGTGCCCGAAGGCAAATGCTGGGATGGGGAGGAAGGCTGAGGATGATTGAGCGAAGGACACATAAGGTCCCAGGCCACCAATCTCAGCGACTGTGGAGTATTAGCACAGGAGTGAGAGGGGGAAGGAGGAGGTGAAGAAGGAAGTCTTGAGGAACTTCTGGAATTTGAAGAGATTTGGCTCAAGATCGAGGGGACAGGGGATGCTGTTCCAGATGAGGGAGCCAGCCGAGGAGAGAGATCTGAAATTTGGTGAGAGCAAGTTGTAGATAGATTGGTCCTCGGACCCAGACAGGCTTATGGATGATACAGAGGGATTTGAATTAAATCCTTGCAGTAACCAGGAGCCAGTGAAGAGATTTTAGCGCTGGAGAGCTATGGTCCCTGGGCTTGAGGCCAAGGATAAGTCTTGCAGCCCTACTCTGGACAAGTTGGAGGGCTGGAGAGAGGAAGAGGGTAGATTAAAGAAGTAGCTGTTGCAGTAGTCCAGCCTGGAGAGTGCGAGAGCTCTAGAGACATTGAGCTTCTGGGGAAAAGTGAGGAATGGTAGGATACCTCTGAGGAGGTGGAGTTGAAAATGGGCCTTCTTGGCAAGGTCCAAGATGTGAGGGAGGAAAGAGAGAGGAGTCGAAGATAACTCCAAGGTTTCTTGCTCCAGATGCGTGAGAAGGGGGAGAGCCCACAGAGGGTGGCCAGAGTGAAGGGTGGGAAGAGGGAGTGTGAGTCCCGATAGGAAGGATCTCAGTCTTGCTGGCAGTCGGGAATGGTAGAGGAAGTAGGGAAAGCATCAGAGGGAAGTCTGAAGAAGAGTTGGGTGTCATCTGCATAACACTGGAAGTGAGGGGAGAAAGTGGAGATAAGGTGAGGAAGCCGAGCGTGATAGACGTTAAAGAGCCAGGCTGAGAGGTTAGAGCCCTGAGGAACGCCACAGGTAGAGATAAAAGGAGGATAGGAGAAAGAGCCCAGGATTACCTGGGAGGCATGGTCAGTGAGGAAAGAGGTCAGCCAGTTCAGTGCCCGCTCCGAGATACCAAGGGAGCCGTTTTATGAGGATGGAGTGATTGACCGTATCAAATGGAGAGGAAAGAACAAGTAGAATGAGAACAGCAGGAGATTTAGTGTCAAGAGATGCAAGCAGTTCTTCACCGGTGTTCAGAAGAGCAGTTTCCGTGCCTCTGGATACTCAGAATCCAGATTGATGGTGGTGTAGGCAACCAACAAGCTCAGTATGCTGGGCCATTTGGAGGGGGCAGCTTCTCCAGGAGTTACCCAAGGAAGGGAGTGCTAGGAATGGGGCGGTAGTTAGCCGGACATGAGGGGTCGGAGAAAGGCTTTTTCAGGAGGGGATGCACAAGAGAGTGCTTGAGGGAAGAGGGGAAGGACCCAGTAGCAAAAGAGGGTTTGCAGATATCAGAAAGTGCAGGGGCAAGGGAGCCAATGTTGTCCTTAATAGTTCTGGAAGAACATGGGTAGACCTGTTTGGAGGAGACCTTCATACAGTGGACAACCCTAGTGACCTCGTCCAATGTGACAGGAGAGAAGGAGGAGAGAAAGGATGAGGGAGGCTGGGAGGTAAGGTGTGGCAGGGGAGGAAAGGGGGGGAGTAGGGGAGGAAGTGCTCAGGATGTTCTGAATGTTTGCAGGGAAGTGGGCGGCCAGTGCAGTGCAGAGGGCCTGAGAGGGAAGAGGCGAGGTGGAGACTGCAGAAGGATTGGCTAGTTCCTTGTATGCCATTTGGGTTTGAATCGACCAGCAGCAAAATCTTTCCACCAGAACCACCATCTCAATCTCCTAACACCGACAACCTCTTGGGTATCAGCGTCTGTACCATTCAGCTGCTGGAGCCAACCCACCGATTCTATTGTTATCCACTGTGAATGAGACAGTGCATCAGCAATTCATTTTTCCACACCTGGAGTATGCATAATGTGGAACACAATGTTCCACTTCAAGCACAACAGACCCATCCTCCCAAACAGGCGCAGAACCCATCTGTTTTTGCTGGATTGCCTGTTCACCACTGCAACACATCTGGCCACTACAACCATCACTCTACAGTGATTCTGTCATTCTTTTCCTTAAAGCTGGAGGGCCACTAGCATGAGAAGAAATCAATAAAATCAATACTGTGCTTCCTATGCAAGAAGCCACTGTTTTGGTGCTCCACTACCCATTCCAGAAAATACTTAGACCATTGATCCTGCCACACCTGAAAGTATCTCCACCTTCCACTAAACTGGCTCCTATACATAGTCACCCAGTTTTATTCCCTCATTCAGACTTGGGGAAGGGTGCTCAGCCAATCAGGTGGCTGGAAACA
This sequence comes from Ambystoma mexicanum, assembly GCF_040938575.1. Classification (NCBI taxonomy): domain Eukaryota; kingdom Metazoa; phylum Chordata; class Amphibia; order Caudata; family Ambystomatidae; genus Ambystoma; species Ambystoma mexicanum. The sequence continues at coordinate 185,785,717 of NC_090925.1, read as the reverse complement.
TGGGCAAGAACACACATGTACCACCTGCATTTGTTACAGCCACCTGAGGCCCTTCTCTGGCTTCTGCCATTATTTTAGTACCTGCCCTTCCCCAATCTCCCCAAACATCTCCCTAACACCATCCCCAAGCACCACCAACCGCCCCAAGCCCACCTACCTGCTAGTGCTCCAGGAACTGCTCCCCCTTCCCGTCGCAACCACCACAGAAAAGGAAAGGGGATCTCTTGGCTATTTTCTATTCGGTGGCCATCTTTTTCTTTTTGTTTATGGGAGATTGGGCTCACGCAATACGTGTGGAGCCCGTCTCCCATAAAACAACTATTCGCAACCCGGGATTCACCGTCACTTAGACTCGGGCTGGCAGGCTGTTACTGGCTCTGTACGCACCCCACACCTAAGTGGGGGTGATTGGTACAAAAACTCATGCCACACATTCAAATCCTCACCGATTCTTTCCATCACCCTGATCCTATAGGAAGGCTTCTATCCAACCAGCCACGGTAAATCCAACCACCTGCAAAAATTCTCCCTAGGGCAACCACTTTCCAAGTGATGTTGAGGTGCTGCAACAGCTGTTGTACTTTCAGACCTTGCATTTTCTCCAACCTGCCACCTAATCCAATAGGCTTCATAGCTTCACCAGCAGCCAGGCCTCTTCTGCCACAAACTCCAATTCAATTCCCACGGTGGTCAGTACTACCGCCAGTCATTCTGCCTTTGCCGGTGGCAGAGGGCCACCCAGGTCCCCTGCCAACTTTTGAAAGTCCCTCAAAGGGCATGCCCATTTGCCCTATACCTCAAACCTGCCCACCATGGAGAAACCATCCGAATAACGAAACACTGGATCTGAACGCACCCATTTTCTGAATGCCCTTTCCAAGAAGGTGTTGAAGCATTCAAAAAGGAGGCATGCTACTGAACACTGCATTTGTAACACTTTTCCAGCTTACCTGTGACAAAATGACTCCTGCTTTGCAGGAGTACAGGGATGAGTAGTGGCTAAACTGCCTACTCAGCCCCACACTACTAATAAACCTGCAGTGATCCTAGTCACAAAGGTGAAACAGGCACGGCCCGAAATGTATAAACACTTCACCCTCTTTACATAATGTGGACAAGTGCACACTATATCTTTTGGAGAATTATGAGCTAATAGATTATATGGATGCGGCCATCCGTCGGATGCGGCCATCCGTATAATCTATGGCATGAAACGTAACGAACCTACCACCTCTGCAGGAAGGAATTGCACTGGCAGCCTATATCAGCCAGGATCTCCTTTAAACTCCTGACTCTATGCCATAAGTGCATTTATGGATTAGGACCTAGTTACCTGAAGGAAAATGTCTCCATACATAAATCTACTAGAGACCTTCGATCTAATTCGTCCCACCTCTTGAAAGTGGCTAGGGTCAAGAGAACACGGGGAAATGGACACTCCTTCCCAGTTTTGACCGCACATACGTGGAATGACCTACCACAAATACTTAGGGAACAAACGGACCACCTAGCTTTCAGGAAATCTCTGAAAACGACGTTGTTTATGTCAGCTTCCATCACAGCTGCCATGTCTCTTCTGTTTCTTGTTTGTAAGTAAGCGCCTGGATGCCGTAGGGCTTTTGGCAATATACAAATGTTATAGCATAACATAACATAGCAGATGGAACGCAAACAACTCTAAAACAATGATTCCAAAATAAAAGAATGTCCAATACCACCCCGGTAAAAGATACAAAGAGGATGCAGACTGTTGTGAAAGGGAACTCATGGGTGAAAAGAATGGGTGTATAGGTAATAAGATTGGGCAATAATGTTAATGTTCAATGTTCTTGTGGAAAAATGTTGGGTCGCTAAGCCAACAGAAAGTGGATCAGGGGGTCAGGGGCTCTTCACAGTACCCCTGGGTCTTAGCTCTGGTGCTCAACAGGGTCGAGTCCGGCTTCTTGGTGCTTTAGCTGCAGTCAGGCAAATGTCAAAACATTCAAGCCTATACAATCCCATGGGCTGTCAGTGTCGAATCTGTTTGAAAGTGCAAGTTCCTGATGGGTCCAGTCAGCATTTAATATGGAAAGACGTTGGCTTCCAATGGTTCGTGGCATCGGTTGAGCCAGCGGTAAGACTATTAGGCTCATTATCTGTTTGTCGGTAGGGGGCTGAACTCCTGGCATGTTAGGCCTGCCGGTAGATCCGTGGCCCCCACCATCAAACTTGAAGTGTACTGGTCTGGTAAAAAAGACAGTGCTGAAATTACCAACATTTTTACTGGATCGGCACACTTGTAATGAGGCCCTATGACTCTACTCTGCTGGGTTGAGTCAGCATTCGAGACGGGCAAGTTGATGGCTTCCAGCAGTCGAGTCAGCACTTGAGTCAGTTGCTTCCATGATGCTGCACTTGTGATCGGGTGACTGAGACGATCTGCAGCAATGGGTCGAGCCAGTTTCTTGATGGCTCAAAATACTGCAAGTGGTATGAAGGTTAGAAGAGTGCCAAATGCAGCCCTGCAGGTCCTGTATCAGCTCAAACTGCGTCGAGCCAGCTTGCAGATGTCTTAATGCGATAGAACAGGATTTAAGCTGCTTCTGAGTTGCTCAGAGTCCCAATTCAGGGTTTCCAGGACAAGATGATGAGTCCTTCAGTTCTACACTTCCACTCCAAGAAGTTGGTAGGCTCCTACAGGGGGTCCTTCACCTGCAGTGAACAGGGTCCTAGTTCCAGTTCAGTCTGCAGAGAGTCCCACTGTTCCCTTGTGGAATCAGAAAAAATACAATATTACGGCTGTTACACCAAGCAAAGGAAAATACACCGACACAGGCTTGTAAAGATTCCCAGAATCTTTATTACAAAACTGAACAGTAGTCAACAAAGTACACAAATAGCTATTTGGCTGTCAATACATCACAGAGACCACCAGCAGGGTTCAATGTGAGCAGCGAGCAGAATTTCCTAGCTGGACATCAGAGTATTTATACAATTTGGTATAATGATGTCCAGCCTCTTACAAGTTAATAATACATTGGGCTAGGGTCGCGCCAGGTTCACTTTCCTAATTTACATATCTCGTGCATGCGGTTTACTTTTGAATACATTTACTAACACACTCTATTATTCTTTAATTTAACGTTACACTCTTTACGTATCGTTTTAATACAGATTAAACAAATGTTTCGCATATCATATTTTGGATAGCATTACTGTTCTTGTAGTTTAACATTTGCTAATTCAAGTAATCCCCTGATCCCGAGGTCAACAAAGGACAAGGTCTACATGACCTGAACATGTAGCCTGAAGGCAGGTTGGACATTAACCCTCCTACAGAGGTTGAAGAGGTTAAGGCAAGAACAAGAGCACACGGGACGGCCATTTTAGACTACAGGGTGACTTTTACACAGCAAGAGAACCTAAAATGGCGGTTTGGTTTCAAGATGGCGGCTTACATCAATTTCTAAGGTCAAGACCTTGCTGTAGAGAGTTATTCACGTACAATTTTAAGCAACTTGGCGTAGGCCAATATACATACAATCGTTACAATAGGAGGTATAATTTAATATCCAGTTTGACACCCTGGGGATACGTGGTGGTCCTATGCTTTGGATGCCTTTTATCTTCACCTCTATGACAGGGGACTTTGGAGAAGGCTGTATCCCCAAAAGAGGTCCAGTGAATCCAGGTTGTTGTAACAAGTGCCCTTTGCCTTATGACATCACACCCAATGTGCCTTGACTACAGAGAATAGGGGGGCAGAATGTGGTAGAGAGCCCTAAGAGAAAACAAGATGCTGGGACCCCTCTCTTAGCCCAACACTATCTTGTAGCTAGTCTAACTCCACCCCCTTCCCATGTCTGCTGAATTCAAAGAGACTTCTGTTGACAGCACTCTGGTGAAGGAGTCGCTTTGTTACGCTAGTGGTGCTTTTTTGAGCACTGACATCCAGGAGATAGCCTGTTGAGGGTTCCTGTGCCCCAAGAGGTAAGATCAAAAGCCATCAACCTGGCCACTGTCCAACATGGCAGTTATGGTGACAGTCAGATAAATGTCTCCTCTGCTTGCAGGAACTTTGTATTCCAGAAGCAATTAGGAATGCACATGTGACCTTTGGACCTGCCCTGTGCCACCACAGGGCTGATGTTCAGGGCTCCAGGAAGATGTTTCAGCAAAGGTTTTTTTCATTATGTTTGGTTTATTACAAACCTTTCATAAATTCATTTTCAGTTTGTCCTCTTAAAAACATCATATGATAAATAAAACATTTATATCTCGAAAACAATGTCGCCATCGAATTGCTAACCAAAAAAGGAGATTTCAGTATCAGTCTACTAATTCATTGCATATCCATACATTTGTATCACCGATCATTTTCCGGTAGCCGCAAATTCTCAATCACAATCACAATCTGTTACAATCCTAACACATTTTTGATGGATTTTGTTACCGCTAAGATCATATGATAATTTTCGCCCAACAACAGCAAGTTCCACCATTCATCTGTGCTCAGTGATCCGTGGTGACCAACTACCTCGTTTACAAAACCTCCAGATCCAGTTTAAAACCCTCCAGGTGCAAAGGGGATCCTTGCCCACCCTCAGTCATCAAGGACTGCGCCCCCCAAGTTGCCCCTTTCATCACCAACATCATCAACACCTCGTTCAACAACAACTGTGTGCCTACAGACCTAAAAAATGCATGTATTCTAACATTAGAAGAAAAAAAATCCCTTGACCCCAACATCCCCAGAAACTACCGACCCATCATCACCGTCCCATTTCTACAAACATTTTTAGACCGAGTTGCCAACCTCCAAATTCAGAAATACCTGGAATAAAACAACATCCTGGGACTCAGGCAATCCGGTTTCTGCCCCAGACATGGGACAGAAACGTCTCTCCTATATTTAAAAGTCCAAATGGACAACCTGAAGGATAAAGGGAAACTTGCCCTGCTCCTCATAATGGACCACTCGGCCGCCTCCGATCTGGTGGACACAACATCCTAGGCAACCACCTCTCCACAGCTGCACAATTCTCAGCAAATGCCACTCAATGGATAAAATCGTTCCTTTCGTAGAGAACCATGAAGGGCTGCTTACCCAAGGCAGAAGCACCACCCACCCTAGTCACCTGTGGGGTACCGCCAGGCTCATCTTTACAAAGCCGCTGTTTGACCATCTGGATGGCATGGGCATCTCGTACACCAACTACACAGATGACACCCAGGTCCTCATACCCATCATGGTAGACCATGCCACTGATACTACCACTCTCGACGCCATCTACCTAACCATACAGGCATTGATGGCACATCACGGTTTGTGCCTCAATGATGGCAAGACCGAGCTGCTCCTCATAGGCTCTCAACTCAGGCGTGCCAAACTTAGCACAGCATTTCAATCCTTCAACATTGACGGCAACTCCATCCCAGTCTCCAGCCATGTCAGAACTTTAGGTTTCTATTTAGATTCCTCCCTCACCCTAGCTGAACAAGTGAATGCCACCATTTCTGCCACCTCCTACACTTGTAAGCTGATTAACTCCTGTAGACCTTTCCTCTCGTCCGACAGCTGCATCACCCTGGCAAGAGCACTAGTGCTAACCAGATTGGACTACTGTAACACACTATACTCCGGCACCTCGATTTACAACATCCACAAACTCCAGGTCCTTCAAAAAAACGCCATCAGAGCAGCGCTTAACATTCCCAGATCAGTACACAATTCAGAAACCAGACAGAAACTCCACTGGTTACCCATTCAAGAATGGATCTGGTTCAAAACACTCATGCTGACCCACAAGTGCCTCCACCGGGTAGCCCCACTTATCTGGCTGGCAAAATATCCAAAACTCGTTCAGCCAGACAAACTAGAGCAGCCTACAAGCACCTCCTTTTCACTCCCAAATTCAAGCTCCAAAAAGCGGTGGCAGCAGCTTCCCGTCGATGGGCAGTAAACTTTGGAACGCCTTGCCCATTCATCTCAGAGGGCAGGACTACTTTTGGATCTTCTGCAAACAGCTTCAGCTTAAAACACACCTCTTCACACACAAACTGTGCCCCCCATAGTCCATACCACTATACTAAACTCACCCAGCCATTCAGATATGTGTTAAATATGTCAGGGGTGAAATGTAAAAAACCTCCAGAAATGTAAAGTAATGTAAAAATGTAAATATGAATGTATGACTGCAACCTGTGTAACAATTGTGATCTTTTTATGTAAGCAAGCGCACAGATGCCTTTGGGTTTAGCGTGCTATACAAGCAACAAAAATAAAAATAAACAGACTTTCACATTCTGTCACCAGATGTTTTAAAGTTTCCAATTTTTGTTGGTCTTTTTACAAAATCTACCTACAAAGGTCATTTCAGAGGTTAGTCCTCTCATGCTGAGGAGCTCCACAGCAGGCAGAATGTTTAATCTTAATCTCATGAAGCCATCTCAATGTTTGGGACTAGGGAATTTTTCTAGATATCTAGCAAGTTAGTTTAGAGATCTCCTTTCATGGGCTAAGTTTAAGGGTACTTTATATGAACATATTTTGGCCTGAGTGAGAGTTGCACCTTGTTAGCGTTCATGATCAGTGTTTCTTCAAATTGGTTAAGAACATAGCTCTCAACCGTTTGGGTTGCAAAGGCGGGTGAAAACACCCGATTTTATTTTTGGCGGGTGAGAGGCCCATTGAAACGAATGGGCTTGCAGGAGGCTTGGCGGGTGAGTCAGCTGTTTACAAGGAGGGTGAGTTGAGAGGTATGTTAAGAATAGACAGGCACTCTTGGTGCTCCCCTTTACATGCATCCACAAGCCATTCCTTCTTTCTTTCGCCCCTGTTTTTTAGGATCTCAAAAGGATGTAAGAGCTCTTCATCAAAGCATTTCCGATAGAGATCTTAAGTTCTCCATGGACGTTAGAGATTGTAGGCCCGATTAATTTCTTATTTGGGATACTGGGAAAGCTCTCTGGAGGCAAAGAACTTTTTTCCAGAACTGACCTTTGATCAGATCCCAGAATCCTGATGGGATGTTTGGAGCAGTTTCGGCTCCATAAATCAGAATTGGAGCAACCTTTTGTTTATAGAAAACAATAATCAGTGACAGTGTACATTTTCCAAATTTTCTGTACATTTTCCAAATTTTCTGAGGATTATGGTGGTAGATTAGCTAGACGGGCACATTTTAATCTGATGCAATCTTCCCAGATTCTCTCTCTTGAGCTGCAGTTAAAGTGGACTCTCAGATATGTGATTGAGTCCACGTTTTCTAAAATGTTGTTGTCAGTCTGCCAGTTGAAGTCAGGTTATTTATTCCTGCGTGTATTAGCTAGGACCATTATTTTTGATTTGTTTATTCTCAGATTGTTCTCTTTTATCTAACTGGAGTAATAGCCTCTGCAGACCAATTGGAGTCAGATCCACCATGACCAGGTCATCCGCATATAACATCCACAGAATGACCTGGTCATATGTTTTCATAGGAAAGGCTCTAACAGAACTTTGAGTTGTCACCAGGTCAGACATGTATAGGATAAAAAGAGTGGCTGACAAAGGGCAACCCTGTTTTACACCTCTGCTTGTCTTCATGGATTGAGTCATTGTACCTTTTCGTGACATTCTTGAATTGTAGTCGAAGAATAGGGAGCCATTATTGCCTCCAAAAGATCAACAGAACAGCCCCATTTTCTTAGTTTCCACCAGAGGTTTTCTCTGCTGATGCTATCGAAAGCCTGTTCTGGGTCAATAAAGGCCCGATAGACTTTCTGTTGCATTGTTATTGCTTTCATTTTTAAGATGTTGAGCAAAAATAAATTCAAGTTCGTTCCTATACCTTTAGTGAAACCTGCCTGTCTTTTGGTAAGAATTCCCACCGCACCTTCCTCAAAAGAATCAAGGCAAAAAAAGTGAATCCAGTAGGGCGATAGGTCTGAGTTTTGGGGATTTTCCCCCATCACCCTTCTTGAAAATTGGCACGAATAACGCAGCCTTCCAAGAATCAGGAATCTCTCGGGCATGAATACTTTTTTTAAATAGCATAAGGCAAAAATCAGCCCATTCCTCTGGATTTTGTTTTATGATGTAATTGTTCAATCCGTCAGGGCCTGCTGCTCGGGAAGGATTTAACTTTGTGATTAAGAGGACTAGATCTTCTCTATCAAAGTGAATTGTTCAGGAGGGAGATGTCTTAAGATCTGGAGCCTGAGCTTCTTGGGGCATGCTGGCAAATAATTCTGTAAAGTGTTTAATCCAGGTTTATTCCTTTACTGCACGAACTGCGATCGCTTGGTGAGTGGTGTTGTTGTTCAAGAGAGCCCACTTATTAGCAGAGCCCCCTTTCAGAAATTTAATTACATACATAATTTTATGCAATAAAAATAAACAAATCTTGGGCTATGCCACCCTTATCAGTTGGCATTCTGTCACAATAGCCAACAATGGGAAATCAAGTGGATATGCTGGCAGCTGTTGCAATTCTGCCTTGATGCTACACTTGGCCACTGCAGCACCTCTCCCTCAATTCCCAAGTTGCACAATCATCTCATCCACACTTGAATAGGACACAGCACATTCACTTTGTTCTGTATCGTCATCCTCATTGTGCTTTATCTGACAAATAGTCATCAAAACAACAACAGAGACAGTTAAAAACGAGCTATCACGTATTATTACCCTTCACGCCACGACGGATGATCAATCAACCTGAACTCTCGCTTTCCTTTTGGGGCTCTATCACCACTGGTGAGATCATCAGATCAGGTAGCGGTACTCCTTTCGACTAGGCTGCAGTATTCCCTTATCAAGGATGGGCTAACCACCAACCCAGCCTTACATGGGATCTATAAACACATCACCCATAGGCTTGTCAGTCACCCTGCCTTGGTAGTGGTCCATCCACTCCACTGCTTGTCGAGTGTGTGGTGTCTCTGTTGGGTTCAGGTTATTAGGGTGGGGTCCTCCCTCTGTCTTGTTGGTTTAAGTTGCTTTGGTGAAGACTGATGGGTGGTGACAGGTAGATCTGTCCCAAGCTCATGTCATTACTGTATAAGTGCTAGAGACGTCCTCGGTCAGTAGTTCTGCTAAATGGAAAACTCTGGTAAGTAGTTCTACTAGAGGAGTCCCAGATAGTTGGGAAATATCAATGAGTAAGTGCTAGAGCGTTCCTTGGTATATTGTTCAGCTCATGGTTTTCCAGATGTGTGGGATTAGCAATCAATGGCATTTCTGGAATGATTTTTTAGTGCATAATTGCAGGGCAATGATCAAGTTCATAAGTGCTATTAGTGTAGGGGTTGGTAGTTCTGCTGGGTAGATTCCTGGTAGGTATTTCTTCAAATACATTCCCTGATAGGTGTGATTAACAAAATAAGTGCTGGATGGCCCTCCGGTACCTAGTTCTGCTATTGGATTCCCAGATGAGTAGGATTAACAGGCATGTGTCTCATAGGACAAATAGCGTAGTGCATAATTGTATGGCCTTGATCAAGCTCATGAGTGCTATTGGTGCTTGGGTTGCCTGTCTAGCACAGTCGGTCCAGTTTATTGGCAATGGATAACTCTAGGCCTCAGAGCATACAGTATTCCTTCGGGCAAAGGCAATTCATCAATTCCTTGAAGTACTTGGGTAGCACTACGATTCGGGTTAAAAGTCTGGGGGGCAAGCTCCAGGTAATGGGGTAGATATCGTCAGGCCTGAGGGTCTATGTAAGGGTCCATATTGAGCGGGGTACCGTGCTAGTTTAGGGTTCATGGTGGTAAATAGAGTGATTTACGGCACTCCCTTATGTGTTTTTTGGGGAAGAGCCAGACTTTGACTGCCTTCCACAAAGCTACGTAGTCTTCATTGTGTCTAAAGCGGGGAGGCAGTGAGTTCCACAAAGTAGGCACCATGGTTGAGTAGGCAAGCCCTCCTTTCCTGGCCAAATTGGATGTGGGGACCTTCAGGAGGAGGGCAATGCTTGACCTTAGGATGCGCGTTGGATGGTAAAGTGTAATCTTTTCCTGTAGGAATTTGCGCCCTGCTTTGTGCACTGCTCGCTGGTTGGCCCTACGTCCAATTGAGAGCCAGTGTAGGGTGCGGAAGGCAGGTGAGATGTGGTTCCTTCGCGCCAAGGCTGTGGAGAACAGCTTTGACAAATTTAGCCTCCTGACCTGACACAGAATCAAGGCAATAATGTTTTGTAAAGGTGTGCTGCGAAAAAAAAGGTTGCAGCATTGCACATGCCTTGCACCGGTACCACACTTTGAAGGGCCGAAGATGTAGCCACTCCTCTTGTGGAATACGCTCTTAAAGCCACCAGGGCATCCCTGCCAGCTAAAGTGTAGCATTCCATGATGCATAGAATAATCCAATGGGGTAATGTCTGTTTGGTAACAGATTGCCCCAACCTATGACCAGTATAGCTCACAAAGAGCTGGTCATCCTGTCTGACTTTAGCAAGTCTGCTAATTTAGTAGCTTAATGCTCTCTATGGATCCAAACTATGAGAGTTGGATAGAAGGTTGGCAAGACAACCTTTTGTGCCAGGTGAAACTCCGTCACCACCTTAGGCAGAAATGGAGACAAATCCTCAAAACAACAATGTTCTTATAAAAAGGTAGTGATCAGTGGTTTGCAAGATAAAGGCTGAAGCTCGCTTACCCTGCGAGCCAAAGTGATCGCTGTTAAAAGTCAACATCCTAAGTGTATACGAATGAAGAAGCTCAAAAGGAGTTCCCATTAAGAAGTTTAATACTAAATTAAAGTCCCAAAACGGAACTATAAACGGTACCAGTGGATGATGTTCATCAGACATATGAGCCTTGTTCAGGTGAGCACTTGAAAATGGATAGTGACGCCAGATAACCTTCCGCAGCTGAAACCTGTAGCCATTGATGGACCAGATATAAGAAGAAAGAGAACACAGATGGTGTGCCACAAATAAAAGGGTCTATATTCTTAGCTCTGCACCAGCTGAAAAATGTGTTCCAACGGCATCGGTATGCTTTCTGGCCGAATGCAACACCTCCATTACGTCTTCAAGGAGGTCCCAATATCTGTATCTCAACCTCTCAGAATCCAGGCGTGAAGGATCAGGGTTCTGATTTCTGAGTGGAGAAGGTAACCATGCTTCAGTGAGCAGGTCTGCTCATTGTGGAAGACGAATCGGAGGGCAGATGGACATGTACAGAAGATCCAGTTACCACGTCTTCCTGGCGCAATCCGGAGCAATCAGGATCATGGACTTCCCAAACCTTCTGAACCTCCTGATGATATGAGGAATGATGGGGACTGGAGGGGACGCGTACTGGAGTGGAAAATACCAATCCAACATAAACTCTCCTAGAGCTCCTCTCTGAGGAAATTCCCTGAAGCAGAACAGGTCGCACTTCCTGTTGATACTGGACGTGAACAGATCTACTTGAGGGGTTCCCCAAAGGGCAAAGATCTCTAGAAGGACTTCACGAGCCAACTCCCACTAGTGGGAGACTGTGCTCTGCCTGCTCAGAGCGACCGCCGCTGTTTTTTCTTCTCCAGATAGGTGAACGGCCGACAGCGAGATTCCTTCTTGCAGTGCCCAAAACCAGAGCTGCAATGCCTCTCTGCACAGTGGTAGTGATCCTACACCCCATCTCTTATTGAGGTAATGCATGGCTACTGTTTTGTCCGTCATCATCAGGATGTTCTTACCCTGTACAGAAGGCAGAAAGGCCATCAGAGCCAGTCTGATTGCCCTTAGCTTCAAAAGGTTTATACATAGTTTGGACTCTGATGGAGACCAGAAACCACTGATCGTTAGATCATTTCCATGAGCTCCCCAACCCGTGAGGGAGGCGTCCATGTTAGGCAGAAACCTGTGCAGTTCCCTTAGGGACCACTGCAAAAAGTTTGAGACCACAATAGTTAGCAGTAAACCCAATTGGTAGCAGTCCGCACCACCCAGATTTACCTGGTAGCTATGGCTGAGCAGTCAGACTTCTCTCAAGAAGAGTTAGGCAGTATACAGAGCATACCCAATAGGGCAGATAAACACAGTAAAACAAGCAAACACCGATCAGAGCTTTGGTGTAAAAGATATATAATTATTTATTTAAAAACACATCTATAAAAACACACTGGCACTAATATCAAGCAAGTTCAAAAACACAGTCACTAAAGTATATACACTCCCTTAAAAGAATATTAGACAAGTCTTAAGTAAAGCACCACTTATTTTCAGACAGCGGTGAGCGCTTAACGCAGATGGCCTCTAATAATTCGGTTTAAAAGGGAGAGAAAGGCAGAGCATAAATTGAAACAGATCCCAACACTTTCAGAAGAACACAGCAAGAGAGGAAGGCAGAATAAAACCTTGAAGTTAGAGTTCAGAAAGCCGGATCCACTTTAAGAGGATCAGAACGAAATGTGTCCAAGGTCACACGGTTGAAAAGTGCACAAAAGTCTCGAAAAGGTTCAGAAAGAAGTTGGACCAACAGAAAGGGACCAGTTAGATGGTCAAGAGACCAGCACAGTCTAGAAGGTTAAGGATTTACTGTCACGTTGTAGCAATCTATAGAAAGGGAGGCCAGGCGGACACAGTACCTTGAAATGGTGAGAACGCTCCAGCGGGGGCAGTTGTTCCTGGCAGCGGGTGCATGTCGGTGCTTCGTCCGGGGGAAGAGAAGATCTCGTCGGGGAGGAAAGCAGAAGGTCGTTGCACTGCCAGGGAAGAAACCAGCCGCAGAGTTCTCGATTAAAAGGAGCGGTCCTTTTATTCGCGGTTCAGTGGTAAGTGGCTATCGGGTTGCCAGGGTGCTTGGCACGGGCAATTCGACCACTAGACGTCCTGGTAGGCGAAAAAGAAAGCAAACTGGTTGTCCCCACCTGCTCAAGGGGAAGAGACTCTCCGGCAAGAAGATCTCCTCTGTCGTCGGGAAGTAGTGAGACAGTTCAGCAGGGCTCCACCGGTGGTGTCGTCGTTGCAGGTCGGCTCAGCTTCTCCCTCTTCGGATTTTCAGGTCCTGTGGCGACTTCTGAAGTTCCAGTCCCAAAAGCCCTGCTTTTATGCAAGAAACCCCCATTCATTCAGCCTAGCTGTCATTCAAACATGCTAAGTGGTGAGCGGGGCGGCTCACCACTTGGGACAATCACGCAAGAGTGCGACTTGGGTTGGCAAGGCAATTTAGTCCAAGGTGCCTAAACCCCCTCCCACACCCCCTGTGGTACCCAGACAGAGTGGCACCACTTTTGGAGGCTTCTGTGGAGAAGCCTGCCAAAAAGTGGAACAAAGGGCTCGACTTGGGTTGGAGTCACAGAAGAGAACACAAACGCCATTTGAGAATCGAGTTCTGGCAAAAAATACCAACCGGTTCTTCAACCTTGGCTCTTCAGAAATCAATTCCTCTGGCACATTTGGAGTTCCAAACTCCAAGCCAAACAGAGGACTGTTCTCCTCAACTTCATCTTCCTTGAACATTGAGCCCATAGACCTGAAGAGATATTTACTGGATAAGGGCTTAAATATCTTTGATGGTTCTGACGAAGACATCAATGGCTTCGACGTCCAAGACTTTACCATTGAGGAACTCGAAACGGACTCCTTTGAATTAGACAACAATGTTGATGTGTCGAATGGCTGCCAGGGTAAAGTTCCGGATAAGTAAGTGCTTCAGAATTCAGGAATAAGGAATGCTGCCAAGGTAACGGTGCACAAGGAAATTGCAGAGTTCTTGAAGAGTGCGCACAAACAGGAAGAACCGGAACGGAGAGATAAAGTTGAAATAACAGAGACAGAGAAATGAAGTGGCCACACTGAAAGCGGCAAGTTCTGAAGGTGGAGGAATGCTAAACAGAGGACGAACCACGAGTAAGAGCTAATCGCGGAAAGGAACGGGGGAGGAGTCGGAATTCGGAACGGCAGAACGCCGAAGGAAGAAATTACAAGAACCGCAGAGAAGGAAACAACGCGGAAGTTAAGGATATATCATTTGTAAAGAGTCACGGGAAAGATAGAGACCAGAGAAAGCAAAACCAGTAGAACGAAAACAGAAAGGAAGCACGAAACAAAGGAAACAGGAAACAGCATGGAAGAAAAAAGGGGGAGACAGCTAAGCGATAGCAAGTAGCTGTGCAAGTCAAAAGGCTAGGCACATGGAGCGAACAGTAGCGATGCACCTATCCGTTGGAAGTGAAGAAAGATATAGAACGGGAATGGTACGTGTCGCCATCTTGGAAATGAGTAGACCTGTTCCTGTGCTGCATTGCAATGGCATTAAGAAGATGCTATCTTGTATTCCTTTGTAGGAAACGTGGATGATGTTTTTTCCACCGCATCCATAGGGTTCTAGAGGGAAACCTAACATAAGGACACACACCTGCAACCTGTTAACTGGTTGCAGGTGAATAAAATGAGGGACAGAGAACAAGAGGAGACGAGCACTGAGCAGCAACAGGAAAGCTGCGTGGAAGAGACCAGCAAAGGACCCCTTCATGTGTGGAGGCAGCCGTGGTGGGATCACAGCAAGGTCACTGGCAGAAACCCAAGGGAACTTGTGTGGCCCAAGACAAGGGGGCCGTATCGTAGACACAAGTGTGGGAGCCTCCAGCCGGAGCGCAAGCAGCAGGAGCTACGGGCAAAACCAGGAGAGAGAGGACACCATCCGCGTCAGGAGAGAAAGCCCTCCAAATTGCTGGCATGCAGAGAAGACTGCCCGGCAGGTGAGCAGGGCTCGCATCAGAAGACCCGCCGGCCTTGCGAGCCGACGCCAGGAAAGGAGAAGACCTCGAACCACTCCTCAGGCTATCAGCCTACTTTCCCAGTCTCCCAGAAGCAGTCATGCTGCAGTGGAACCAATGCAGATTGGAGAGACACGAGGACCCTTGACCCCTAATGAGCAAAGGAGACGTAGTGATACAGGCCTTTGAATGTATTGCGGTTCCTCCAAGCACCTACTAAGGAATTGTCCGGAGGTTCCACCAAGGAGGAAGGAAAACTACAGCCCCCGATCTTCGGCAAGGGAAGTATCGGGGGAGCTACCTACAACCCTTGCAACTATTCAAGACCAATAGAGAACACAGAAGACGGTCGACTTATGGTCTTTCGAGTCTTACTTTGGCTGCCTGGGTCAGAACCCAAGGAAGTACTGGCTGTGTTGGACTGTGGTGCTGCGGGCAACTTTATAGATTTAAACTGGGCTAGAGAGAATCTGGTGCCTTCAAGACCCAAGTTAAGACCCATACCAGTTGAAGGAGTTCATGGAAATCCTCTGTCATCCGGTCCCGTAACAAGAGAGGCGTTACCTTTGAAGATGAAGTTGGGAGAACATCAAGAATGCTTGGTATTTGACTTGATCAGAGCTGCGCACTTCCCTCTGGTAATCAGAATCCCGTGGTTGAGGAAGCATAACCCTCAGATCGACTGGTCATCCAATCGGGTGAGCTTTAACTCGCAGTATTGTGGATCCAACTGTATGAATCCTTCATTCAAGGAAGCAGAAGAAAAAGAGACTAGTGTCATTGGAACCATGACGATATCTTCAGTTCCGCTTCAGTATCAAGAATATTTAGAGGTATTCCAGGATACCTTACCCAGACTGATACCACCTCACAGAGCCGAGGATTGTGCTATAGACCTGATGCTAGACACCACTGTACCTTTTGGACGCATGTACCCTTTATCGTTACCAGAGAGGCGTGCTTTAAGGGATTACTTAGATGCCAACCTACAGAATGGTCTCATCCAAGAATCTAAATCATCCTGTGGTTCATCATTGTTCTTCATCCCCAAGAAGGACTCCTCCGAACTATGACCTTGTATCGATTATAGAGGTCTAAATCAGATTACCATCCGAGACCGATTCCCACTGCCATTGATACGAGACATTCTGGAGGCAGTTCAAGGAGCTGTCTATTTCACCAAACTAGACCTAAGAGGGGCCTACCATCTGCTCTGAATAAGAAAGGGCGATGAATGGAAGACGGCCTTCCGCACCCCGCTGGGTCTATTCAAATACAGAGTGATGCCATTCGGGCTGGTTAATGCCCCAGCTATATTCCAGAGGTTTATGGACAAGGTCTTTTCTGACCTGTTGTTCTTGTCTATAGTGGTCTATCTGGATGATATCTTGATATTTTCCCAAACCTTACAGGATCACCGTCATCAAGTGAAGAAGGTATTACACCGCCTGCAGTCACATAGACTACTGGTTAAACCAGAAAAGTGTCAGTTTGAGGTTACATCAGTATCCTACTTGGGATTGATTCATCCTTTCTAAGGAAGGCATCGAGATGGACCCTAGTAAGATCAAGGCTATACTTGAATGGAAGGAACCTCAGAATATCAAGGAGGTGCAGAGATTTCTTGACTGGCAAACTTTTATTGTCAATTTATCCCCGACTTCTGTAGAATGGTATTACCCATCACATCTCTTCTCAAGAAGGGGGTCAAGTTCGCATTTGATAAGGAACCTAGAGAAGCCTTTCAACATCTCAAGAGTTTGTTTACATCAGCCACGGTTTTGGTACAACCGGATCAAACCAGACAATTCATTTTAGAAACAGACGCATCTATAGGAGCTGTTGGTGCCATATTACTTCAAAGGAACGCTGATGGTCTGGAACGCCCGATGGCTTACTATTCCAAGACCTTGACCAGCAGTGAGTGCAACTACTCAGTACTAGAAAGAGAACTTTTAGCCATCAAGTTAGCCTGCCAAGAGTGGCGCCATCTCCTGCAAGGCACGGCTCACAGTTTCCTTATCCGCACGGACCATCGCAACCTTCGAGTACTGCAGCAGATGGAATTGCCCAATGCACGCCATGCCAGATGGGCATATTTCTTTTTACAGTTTGATTTCCTCATTACGTACATACCTGGATCGGAGAATAAGAAGGCTGACGCCTTATTTCGTTGTCAAGGAGAAGAAACTGGAGTCTATTAGGGTCATGAACTGGTATTTCCGGAACTGAAGATAATAGCTGCTGCCTCCCCTTTTCTTCAAGAGCTGATTGCGCATTATCAAGGTCAGGTAAACCTTCCATCTACGGTCACCCAAGGTAGGGATAGGCTCTACTATCAAGATAATGCTCTCTATGTCCCCACTGAGAAGCTTCAGGAACGAGTCCTTTCCTGGTGCCACGATTCACCCTTAGCAGGACACACAGGGATAAGGAAGACTCATGAATTAATCAGCAGAGGGTTCTGGTGGCCCACACTCTGAAAGAATGTATACAAGTATGTGTCTTCTTGCCCCATTTGTGTATCCAGTAAGTACAAGACTGGTAAAGCTATTGGGTTGTTGTAACAACCTCAGTTACCAGGACGTCCGTGGGAACACATATCCACAGACTTCATTGTTGACATCCCTAAGTCTTGTGGCATGATGGCCATTTTGGTTACAGTGGACTCATACAGTAAGTTGGCCCACTTCTCGGCCTTCTCTCAGATCCCTTCAGCCCCTGAAACCACTACCACCTTCCTGCCCAGGACTATAGTGTTGGATAGGGGCACTCAATTCACCTCTAAATTCTGGTCTGCCTTGTGTCGTTTTTTCGGTATTCATAGAGCCCTCTCATCAGGATACCATCCACAGAGTAATGGGCAGACTGAAAGACTTAATGCCAGCCTCAAACAGTATTTAAGATGTTTCTGCAGCTCCCAGCAGGATGAGTGGTTTTGCTTTATTCCTCAAGCGGAATTTGCCTATAATAACTCAGTCCACACCTCCATCCAGATGAGCCCGTTCTATTGCACTTATGGCTATTATCCTCAACATTTACCTTGGTCTAGTGTGCAGTCTACGAGCATTCCTGCTCTAGACAGTGTGCTTAGAGACCTACGTGAAGCACATCTCTTAGCCAAGAGGGCTCATGAGGCTAGTCAACGGTTGCATAAGGGATGGGCAGACAAGAGAAGAGAAGACGTGCCAACCCTGACTGGAAGGTAGGCCAGTTGGTCTGGTTATCCTCTAAATTTCTGCCCAAATGGGTCCACACTGGCAAGTTCTCCCCATGATTTCTGGGCCCCTTTCCTATAACTTCTTAAATCAATCCAGTGGCCAATAGACTAAGCTTGCTCAGGTATCTCCAGAGGGAGCACCCAGTATTTCACACCTCCTTATTGAAAGCATACAAGGAAGACCCTATCAGCGACGCTATTGCAGGGTACAATCACCCGTACCTCAAGTCCCAGACAAATACGAGGTCTCTTATCTTGTGGATTCCAGATATCGCAAGGGCAGAGTACAGTACCTGGTTCATTGGAAGGGGTACCTGGCTGAAGAAAGGTCTTGGGAACCAGAGAGTCAAATTCATGCATTGGTAGGAAGATTCCACCAGTTGCACCCTGGGTCACCCGAGGGGAAGGGGGTATACTGTCAGGAATCGCCGGTGGAAACTGTGGCATTACTGGAGACAGTAGCCCAAAATACACTCTCCCCGCTCTAGTCCTCATCCAAGATGGCGGACTTAAGTATTTAGCAGACTCCGCCCCCTACACTGTGCGTTCTATCTGTTTTTTCTCTTACAGTGCTCCGCTGCTCTCTTTGTAGGAATTCTACTTGTGCCTTACTTCTGTACTCCTCGTTTTACCCCGTGATAGCCCCGCTCCTGTACCTTCTCTTGTTTCTTTCTACGATACGTTCGTAACTATTTATTTTTTCTTCTTTCTATCTTTTTGTGTTCTAAACACAGTTCCACGCTTACCTGAACCTCCTCTCTGGTCCAGGGTTCCTTCCACGGCTCCTCCATGTTTCCATCTGTGAGAGATGGAGCGCTCGTAATAGCTTTGTCCGTTCCGGTGCTGCCTCCGCACTTCTATCTCTTAGCGTTCTACGCCTTTCTTTGTTTACCTGAACCTTCCTTCGGGTTGGGGTGATTTTCCGCGGCTCTCAGCGGTTCTATCTGTGGGTAGGGCAATGTGCGTGACAGCCCTCTCTGTACCGGCTCAACCCATTTCGGTTTCTTTCTGGCTTACATTGCAGTAAGCTTCTGCAGCCCACCTCACTTATCTGAATATCTATTTCCTTCTTGTTTCTGTTTCCATGCTTAGCGATTTCTGTAGCACATCCTTTTTCCTTCTATTTTTACTCCTACCTTTCACTAGTTTCCTTATTCCTCTACCTTCATTATCTAATTATATCTACATACTACTTTGAGAGATTTTGCCGCTGCATTGTTCCTGAGTTGGTTCCGGTTCGTACCTTTATGACCACTACATTTGCCACCATCCTTGTATACAGACTTTCATCCAGTGAAATTGGACATCAGGGTTTTTTCGCCCATCGGCTTTTTCCCTGAATTGGGGTTTGGCTCCTCGGGGTCCCCCGAGGGCACGTGCCAATCCCTGCCAAGGTGGCCTCCGAGGGAGCCAGACCTTATTTACACGATCGGAAGGACCGAAAGACTAAAGAGAAACAGCCATCAGACAAGAAGTCTTGCAAGAAGACAACTTCCTCTACCAAGGACAAGTCATCCGGAGAATCAGGTGAGGAGGAGGTTTGGGAAGAAGGGCAGAGGTCTGACAGTAACGAGGCAACCGCTGTGTGGGCAGCTTTACCTCCACACCCTTGTGCACCACGAGGCAGCTTTCACTGACCTCTTTGAGATATTTGTCCCCTTGTTCTGCCAACTGAAGAGTAGAACTGAAAGGAACAACCCCTCTATTTCTGATCAGCCTTATGAGCTTGTTGCCGCTCCCAGCGACTTAATAGCTGCCTTGGATGCCTGCAGATTTTCCAAGCTTTTATCAGCTTTAGCATCAAACAGCTGTGAGACATCAAAAGGCATATCCAAAAGCCTTGCTGAACATCTGGAACAAACCATAACCTGAACAACCACGCAAATTTCCTTGTAAAGGCACTTGCTGCAATAGCACGACTAATGTTATCAGAGGAGTCTAAGCCTGACTGCAGAGACTGGCACATTGCGTCTTTGCCATCCTAATCGATGTTGAGGAAACCTTCCCTCTCTTCACCTGCAAGAATGTGTTGCACAGCCATTGCCACCACTTCCCAAAGCATACATGAATATGTTGCCAGGGCACACATAGCATTAACGGCCTTAAGAGCCCTGCTCACCCACAGAAAAACCTCTTTTTGCCAGGGCATGAAACTTTGTTATCCCTATCTGGAGAGATCGTCCGGTAGGCAGCCATCTTTGAGGTAGACATGACTGCTTGTATCACCAGAATTTCTGGGGTGGGACGCCTAAATAAAAACTCTGGATCTGTAGCTGAGGACCTTTACTTTTTTGTCTAATCTTTAATCACTGACGGTATAGTGTCTGGGTTCTGTGAATCCCCCAGGATTATGTTTTTAATGCTGTATGAAATGGCAGCACAGGATCCTTCGGAGGACAATATCAAGGAAGTCAGTGAGATCATCTTTTTCATATTCTGCAACAGGCCTGTGCCAGCCTTTGCCCATGACTGATTTATCTGAGGCATCAGCATGACCAGTTGAAGCTGGGGTGGAACACTCAATTTCAGGTGAAGTATCAAGTCCAGTGGCATCCTTCAAGTCTTCCACTAGGTTCTTCAACCTTGGCTCTTCAGAAATCAATTCCTCTGGCACATTTGGAGTTCCAAACTCCAAGCCAAACAGAGGACTGTTCTCATGAACTTCATCTTCCTTGAACATTGAGCACATAGACTTGAAGAAATCTTTACTGGATAAGGGCTTAAATATCTTTGACGGTTCTGACGAAGACATCAATGGCTTTGACGTCCAAGACTTTACCATTGAGGAACTCGAAACGGACTCCTTTGAATCAGACAACAATGTCGATGTGTCTAATGGCTGCCAGGGTAAAGTTCCGGATAAGAAAGTGCTTCAGAATTCAGGAATAAGGAATGCTGCCAAGGTAACGGTGCACAAGGAAATTGCAGAGTTCTTGAAGAGTGCGCACAAACAGGAAGAACCGGAACGGAGAGATGAAGTTGAAATAACAGAGACAGAGAAATGAAGTGGCCACACTGAAAGCGGCAAGTTCTGAAGGTGTAGGAAGGCTAAATAGAGGACGAACCACGAGTAAGAGCTACTCGCGGAAAGGAACGGGGGAGGAGTCGGAATTCGGAATGGCAGAACGCAGAAGGAAGAAATTACAAGAACCGCAGAGAAGGAAACAACGCGGAAGTTAAGGATATATCATTTGTAAAGAGTCACGGGAAAGATAGAGACCAGAGGAAGCAAAACCAGTAGAACAAAACCAGAAAGGAAGCACGAAACGAAGGAAAAAGGAAAGAGCATGGAAGAAAAAAGGGGGAGACAGCTAAGCGATAGCAAGTAGCTGTGCAAGTCAAAAGGCTAGGCACATGGAGCGAACAGTAGCGACGCACCTATCCGTTGGAAGTGAAGAAAGATATAGAATGGGAATGGTACGTGTCGCCATCTTGGAAATGAGTAGACCTGTTCCTGTGCTGCATGGCGATGGCATTAAGAAGATGCTATCTTGTATTCCTTTGTAGGTAACGTGGATGATGTTTCTTCCACCGCATCCATAGGGGTCTAGAGGGAATCCTAACATAAGGACACACTCCTGCAACCTGTTAACTGGTTGCAGGTGTATAAAATGAGGGACAGAGAACAAGAGCAGACGAGCACTGGGCAGCAACAGGAAAGCTGCGTGGAAGAGACCAGCAAAGGACCCCTTCATGTGTGGAGGCAGCCGTGGTGGGATCACAGCAAGGTCACTGGCAGAAACCCAAGGGAACTTGTGTGGCCCAAGACAAGGGGGTCGTATCGTAGACACAAGTGTGGGAGCCTCCAGCCCGAGCTCAAGCAGCAGGAGCTACGGGCAAATCCAGGAGAGAGAGGACACCATCCGCGTCAGGAGAGAAAGCTCTCCAAATTGCTGGCATGCGGAGAAGACTGCCTGGCATGTGAGCAGGGCTCGCATCAGAAGACCCGCCGGCCTTGCAAGCAGAGCGGAAGCTGCGGGGGCCATCGGAGGGAGCCACAATCAACTGGTGAGTGTCAGGGAGAATACTTAGCCAACAGGGCAAAACTAGTGCAAAAAATGTTTATTGAATACTGAACCAAACCTAAACTTGAAACTACTTATAACGAATACATTATAAATACCGAACTGCCTGAAAACGTACAGTTGAGCATAACGAATGCATCATAATTACCAAACTGAATGGAAACCTAAAACTAAGCATAATGAATGCATTTTAAACAACAAACTGAATGAAAAGGTGAAATTAAACATAACAGAAGTATATTGAATACCAAATTGAATGAAACCTTGAAGTTAAATATATTGATTACTGAATATACTAAAAAAGTTATGCGCAAAGCAAATCTTGAGGTTGATAAAGAGAAGCCAAAGAAGTGTACACTTGCACATACAGCCAAGAGGCCAACATGGTGGAATTAAGTCAAAGTGGCTTAGTTCACAGGGGCAGAAGCTGAAGAACCTGTGTGACATCGGAACCTAGGGATCCTGGTTGCACGACCTGTGATGGGTGGACCATGTGGTATGACAACTGCGCCTAGACCAGAAATCAAAGACCTTGCCAAACAAACCAAGAAGAAACATTGTGACTGAACTGGTGAGGCAAACCAGAAGGAGGGTAACGTTGACCATGAGTTATGTTATACTTTTGAAAAGACTGAAATAAACTTGGCAGAGTTAAAGTTTGGGGAAGGGAACCCCAAGACTTGAGGAACTGCACATGTTGTCTTGAGGGCAAAGCCTCAAGACCCCTTAGCTTTTTTAACTGTGTTGCTAGGAGCTTGGGGAAGGGAACCCAGGGGACTACATGGAACTGTGTTGTCTTGAATGTGAGAAAGGTGATCTTGAGACTTTCTATGGTACTTTCTTGCACTTGGCGAAGGGGAGTTGGAAGAGTTTAGGTTAAGCACTGTTTATTTTGTTAGTAACACCCATACAAATTGGGTAGATTTAATTGTGAGGGCAATAATGGGTTTTGCACACACATGGATCTTTAAGTTGCACTCTTTGGCGCAGACATCCCTTAGTTTAATTCAGGTAGGGAAATCCCACCTTAGCATAGGGCAAGTTAGGCGTTCTACCATCCTGACATTTAAGTTAATAAACATCTTTTGTTTGAACTTTCAGTCTGTTGTCTGTGTCTTGCATCAAGATGCCTTCACAGGCCTCAAAGAGGTTTTGGTGCTGTGGCTGCTGCAGAAGGTAACTGTCAGAAATCGCTGGTGGAAACTGTGGTATTACTGGAGACAGTAGCCCAAAATACACTCTCCCCGCACTAGGCCTCATCCAAGATGGCGGACTTAGGTATTTAAGCAGACTCCACCCCCTACACTGTGCGTTGTATCTGTTTTCTCTCTTACAGTGCTCCGATGCTCTCTCCGTAGGAATTCTACTTGTGCCTTACTTCTGTACTCCTCGTTTTACCCCGTGATAGCCCCGTTCCTGTACCTTCTCTTGTTTCTTTCTACAATATGTTCGTAACTATTTATTTTTTCTTCGTTCTATCTTTTTGTGTTCTAAACGCAGTTCCACGCTTACCTGAACCTCCTCTCAGGTCCAGAGTTCCTTCCACAGCTCTTCCGTGATTCTATCTGTGGGAGGTGGAGCGCTCCTAACAGCTTCGATGTTTCCGGACTGCCTCCGCGCTTCTATCTTTTAGCATTCTATGCCTTTCTTTGTTTACCTGAACCTTCCTTCGGGTTCGGGTGACTTTCCGCGGCTCTCAGCGTTTCTATCTGTGGGAAGGGCAGTGTGCGTGACAGCCCTCTCTGTACCTGCTCAACCCATTTCGGTTTCTTTCTGGCTTACATTGCAGTAAGCCTCTGCAGCCCAACTCTCTTATCTGAATATCTATCTCCTTCTTGTTTCTGTTTCAGGGCTTAGTGATTTCTGTAGCACATCCTTTTTCCTCCTATTTTTACTCCTACCTTTCACTAGTTTCCTTATTCCTCTACCTTCATTATCTAATTATATCTACATACTACTTTGAGAGATTTTGCCGCTGCATTGTTCCTGAGTTGGTTCCGGTTCGTACCTTCTGACCACTACATTTCCCACCATCCTTGTATACAGACTTTCATCCAGTGAAATTGGACATCAGGGTTTTTTCGCTCATCAGCTTTTTCCCTGAATTGGGGTTTGGCTCCCCAGGGTCCCCCGAGGGCACATGCCTATCCCTGCCATGTGGCCTCTGAGGGAGCCAGACCTTATTTACATGATCAGAAGGACCGAAAGACTAAAGAGAAACAGCCATCAGACAAGAAGAAGTCTCGCAAGAACACAACTTCCACTACCAAGGACAAGTTATCCGGAGAATCAGGTGAGGAGGAGGTTTGGGAAGAAGGGCAGAGGTCTGACAGCATACAACGCCAAATAAAGCCCAATGGCATCCTTTGAGCAGTACCAGGAGTTGGTTGCAGCTATGCAGAACCTCATGGTGGAAGTACAAGTTTTGAGGACCGAGAATGTGGCACTTCGGCAACAGGTTGTGCTATATCGGGATGACCGCGGTGGTCTACCACCCATGGCGCTATCCTATGGCAAGTACGATGGGCACCCAGGAGGACTAAAGGACTTTCTTGATGCTTGCCAGGTATATTTCACCTTCAAATCCCATGCGTATGAGACAACACGATCCATAGTCAGATTTATCATTGACAATCTGACTGGGAATGCTTTAACTTGGGCTACTCCATTGGTAACTGGCAATGATCCTTCCTTAAATAATTACGACCGCTTTCTGGAGTCGTTTAAGAAGCGGTTTGACTGACCTGAGGTCTTATATACTTCCTTGAAAGCGATTTTGGATGTACGTCAAGGAACTACAGATTTACAGACATACATTTCCCGCTTTTTAAGATTGGCAACTAAGACAGACTGGCCAGATTCAGCCAAACAAACCATCTTCAGACGTGGACTCCATGATAAAATTAATTGGGTGGCACGCCATCATCCTTTCAAGAATTAATGACTTTGTCCTTACAGATCCTTACAGATCGAGTTTCGGCTGCAGCAACGACGCCAGGAAAGGAGAAGACCTCGAACCACTCCTCAGGCTATCAGCCTACTTTCCCAGTCTCCCAGAAGCATTCATGCTGCAGTGGAACCAATGCAGATCGGAGAGACACGAGGACCCTTGACCTCTGATGAGCAAAGGAGACGTAGTGATACAGGCCTTTGAATGTATTGCGGTTCCTCCAAGCATCTACTAAGGAGTTGTCCGGAGGTTCCACCTAGAAGGAAGGAAAACTCCAGCCCCCGATTTTTGGCAAGGGAAGTATCGGGGGAGCTACCTACAACCCTTGCAACTATTCAAGACCAATAGAGAACACAGAAGACGGTCGACTTATGGTCTTTCGAGTCTTACTTTGGCTGCCTGGGTCAGAACCCAAGGAAGTACTGGCTATGTTGGACTGTGGTGCTGCGGGCAACTTTATAGATTTAAACTGGGCTAGAGAGAATCTGGTGCCTTCAAGACCCAAGTTAAGACCCATACCAGTTGAAGGAGTTGATGGAAATCCTCTATCATCTGGTCCCATAACAAGAGAGGCGTTACCTTTGAAGATGAAGTTGGGAGAACATCAAGAATACTTGGTATTTGACTTGATCAGAGCTGCCCACTTCCCTCTGGTAATCAGAATCCCGTGGTTGAGGAAGCATAACCCTCGGATCGACTGGTCATCCAATCGGGTGAGCTTTAACTCGCAGTATTGTGGATCCAACTGTATGAATCCTTCATTCAAGGAAGCAGAAGAAAAAGAGACTAGTGTCATTGGAACCATGACGATATCTTCAGTTCCGCTTCAGTATCAAGAATATTCGGAGGTATTCCAGGATACCTTACCTAGACTGATACCACCTCACAGAGCCGAGGATTGTGCTATAGACCTGATGCTAGACACCACTGTACCTTTTGGACGCATGTACCCTTTATCGTTACCAGAGAGGCGTGCTTTAAGGGATTACTTAGATGCCAACCTACAGAATGGTCTCATCCAAGAATCTAAATCATCCTGTGGTTCATCATTGTTCTTCATCCCCAAGAAGGACTCCTCCGAACTATGACCATGTATCGATTATAGAGGTCTAAATCAGATTACCATCCGAGACCGATACCCAATGCCATTGATACGAGACATTCTGGAGACAGTTCAAGGAGCTGTCTATTTCACCAAACTAGACCTAAGAGGGGCCTACCATCTGCTCTGAATAAGAAAGGGCGATGAATGGAAGACGGCCTTCCGCACCCCGCTGGGTCTATTCAAATACAGAGTGATGCCATTCGGGCTGGTTAATGCCCCAGCTATATTCCAGAGGTTTATGGACAAGGCCTTTGCTGACCTGTTGTTCTTGTCTATAGTGGTCTATCTGGATGATATCTTGATATTTTCCCAAACCTTACAGGATAACCGTCATCAAGTGAAGAAGGTATTACACCGCCTGCAGTCACATACACTACTGGTTAAACCAGAAAAGTGTCAGTTTGAGGTTACATCAGTATCCTACTTGGGATTGATTCATCCTTTCTAAGGAAGGCATCGAGATGGACCCTAGTAAGATCAAGGCTATACTTGAATGGAAGGAACCTCAGAATATCAAGGAGGTGCAGAGATTTCTTGGACTGGCAAATTTTTATTGTCAATTTATCCCCAACTTCTGTAAAATGGTATTACCCATCACATCTCTTCTCAAGAAGGGGGTCAAGTTCGCATTTGATAAGGAACCTAGAGAAGCCTTTCAACATCTCAAGAGTTTGTTTACATAAACCCCGGTTTTGGTACAACCGGATCAAACCAGACAATTCATTTTAGAAACAGACGCATCTATAGGAGCTGTTGGTGCCATCTTACTTCAAAGGACCGCTGATGGTCTGGAACGCCCAATGGCTTACTATTCCAAGACCTTGACCAGCAGTGAGCGCAACTACTCAGTACTAGAAAGAGAACTTTTATCCATCAAGTTAG
Source organism: Ambystoma mexicanum (assembly GCF_040938575.1). Classification (NCBI taxonomy): domain Eukaryota; kingdom Metazoa; phylum Chordata; class Amphibia; order Caudata; family Ambystomatidae; genus Ambystoma; species Ambystoma mexicanum. Next base: position 185,758,863 of record NC_090925.1, on the reverse strand, counting down.
CCTGCCAAGATTGGCGCCATCTCCTGCAAGGCGCGGCTCACAGTTTCCTTATCCGCACGGACCATTGCAACCTTCGAGTTCTGCAGCAGATGGAATGCACCAATGCACGCCATGCCAGATGGGCATATTTCTTTTTACAGTTTGATTTCCTCATTACGTACATACCTGGATCGGAGAATAAGAAGTATCAGGGGGAAATTCTGCCGGGGTCGGTTGGGCCGTCCGCGGACCTCCAGGCAGGGAGGCCCCAACTCCTCCCGTGTATATCCCAGATGAGATGAGATAGAGTATGAGACGCACACAAGGAGCAAGGTGACTCTGCTGTTTATTAGACAAAACGGCAGGGATGGGTCAAGGAGCGTACGCGTCCGTCCTGACACACACACAATCGTGGGGCTCGCAGGCCCTTTTTACTGTATTATGACGCGCTACTTGCGTCACTTCAGAAAGTTAACAAAAAACCTATCGCCACTCTTAATTGGGTGTTCGAGTGGTAGGGTTAGTATAGCACACATATAGAGAATGATATTAGTGGACAAGGTGTAGTCAGGTGGTATATCTGGGATGTCCCTACAATTAGCTATATGAGAATTGTTACATGAAGACTCCTGAGGATTGGCTAATATTGCTGGCGTCAGTGATAAGAGCCCCATGTTCTGATTGGTGCGCCCGTGAGCTTCCCAGCCTGGGACCACCGTTGTTCCCAGCTCTCGGTGTACCTGCAAGGTGCAACAATGTTTCACTATAGGTACGTGCAGACAATGTGAGGACTTATTCATAGCTGGACGGCGGACCGCTCCCACTGTCGCAGATGTCCATTGAGCCTTTCAAGTGTATCTGCCAGTGTCTCGTAGCGAGGGATCCAGACGCCTCTGTTCTCCTGGGTTTGGCATCTCGTCAGGTTCGGCTTGGTCACGTGGGGAGGGACCGTGAAAGAGGCAGAATTCTGCACAATTAATATTGTTTTTCTACTGCGCGTCTGGTTTAATTTGCCGGGGCGACTTTAACCTTGGTGCGCGGAGTACGAGGTTGCAACATCGTGCCTTTGATGATTGGTTCTTAGACGGTGGGTTTGCAACATTGCGACCTTGGCTGGTTGTTTTGCCGAGCTCATTCTGCAGGATCAGCAACCTGACTCTTGCTTTGCTAATGTCCACGGGAGCTCTTGTTTGAGGCCTACTTGGGCCCGGTGCATAAGTGGTCCATTTGGTGTACAGGTGCTTTAGGTTATGTGAGCATATAATTCCATGACCAGTGTTGTGTCTTCATTATACTTCTCATGGCGGTAACTGGTTTCAAGAGAAGCGTAAGCAAGCTAGTAGAAGAGTTCATGACGCGTCTTGCGTTTCTGCATTCTGAAAGCCTATGTAAAAAATAATAAAGATGCACGTTCGTGAATATGCCTGTCGCCTACGTTATAGCACTGAGTATATTCTTCGTGTAGGTTGGTGTGGGAATGTCCAGTGTGTACATTTGTACAGATGTGCTTCCCGTTGTCTAGGTCGTCATGGCATCTCTAACGACGTGTAGGTTTTAGTCTAGTTGATCCGTGCCGCAGGTGTCGGCATGGCCAGTGCGGGCTGCTGGGCAGGCAGATGGACACATCCGTATGTTCCTGTACCAGGGTATCTGAACGTCTGGTAAATGGACAAACTCTTCTCGTGGCGGGTGTCTGGGTCGTGACCCTCTAGGCCAAGCGCGAGAGGCGAAGGACGGGAGCCTGGTCTTCCATTCTCCCACTTCAGTCCCCCCTCTGGTCGACTTGTCGACCACAAACATATCCTTCTCGTTATCTCCTCTTACTCGCCATATCTTAGTTATTCCTCCGAGATGTCCATAATGGTTTACATGATCTTCAAAGGACCAATACATATATTCACAGGTACCTCCAGGCGTACAGTATACCCATCTTCCTATGTAGCTCCTGGGGTTTCTTGGGTTCTCGATCTTCACTGATGGTGGGTCTAGATGGTTGGTGATTATTTGGGTGCGCAGCTTCTCCCTCTCCTGTATTATTACACCTGTATGCTGGCCGTCATCTGCTGGCATCAAGGGGTGCATTCCCACCATTTCCAGCAACTCGTCAGTAGTGCGTGCCTTCCGTGCCTTCCAAAATCTAATTATGATCAGGGTAGCTCCAGCCAATATAGTACATCCCACTATTATTTTCAGTCCATCTGATAGCCAGGATGGCATCCATGACCATAATAGTGAAAACCAGCTCTTATCCTTGTTCACACCGTTGCTTTCATCCATCATTTTGGAGTGCATCTGGGCCAATTGTGAAACTGCTTCTGTCAGTGTACCATTGTCAGCATCATTGGCAGGTATGAACGTGCAACATGATTGCCCTATCTTTGCACAAACTCCTCCTTCCATTGCTGTGAGAAGGTCCAATACATATCTGTTCTGGAGTGCTACCATCCTTACAGCTCGCAGCTCCTCTTTTATTGCGTTAAACCCATTTACTGTAGAATTGATGGTCATCATTAGTTCCCATCTAGTTATTTGGAGCCATTTTGCGTTTGCGTAAGCCTGTAGTCCCGGGTGTATTATTGAGGAGAAGAACATTGCTGCTCTGCTGAATAGTCTGTGTTCTGGCGGTATTGATGTTAGTGCCGTTTCCAACCTTCCCCACAGGTAATTTCCTGTCAGTGGCTCTCCTTGTCTTTTTCTTCTATTTAGGACAGTGTCATTGCTGTTGGTCCTGTTCCCTTGCTCCTCCTGAAGTGGTGCAGACCTCTTTCTTCTCTTATTCCCTTCATCCATTCTAGGAAATTTTGCCACATTGACGTGCTTTTTAGGTACCACTAGTGATGGTACATTGACGTGTACCATTGTGCACACACCATTCCATAGGGGAGGCAGTGTATGGTATGCCTTTTCTATACAGGCCCAATAATGGTCCATTATTACTGCTGTTCCCGCTCCCCCCTCAGGTAACTCCGTCACACTTGCACAATTGGTGTTATATCCTACGTCCACCTCTCCTTTATGCTGGTAGCATACCTTGGGCGCAGTCAACGGTAGTATTGTTATTGGGTCTTCATCTTCTTCTACCCACGTGAGCATTGGTACATACTTGATCCACGTCGTCCAACATCGGTGATTGTGTGTCTCGATGGTTGAGATAGTTTCTTTTGTTACCATGTTGCTGCCAATCACTCCTATCTCCCAGCTGTTGTCCAGATACACCTTTCCTGTTATCGTCAGTAGCGGCCTCTCCCAGCATCCTTGTTTACCCGGAACTTCAGTGGCGTACCAATCACATGGTAGATACTGCAGTGTTACTTTCTTTGTTTCTCCTTTTGCAGGACCACTTGTTATATATTTGAATGCTTCAGCATGTAAACTGGTCTTGTGATAACTCAAGTAGGTCTTGAGGAAGTTGTTTTCATATGGGTATGAGTCTCGTGTTTTCCATGTCATGTGCACTACAGTTCCTTGAAATCTTCCTTTCGTCTGGAACAGTGCCAAGTATATTATGCACTGCGCTGTCTTCTCATTTATTTCTGTGCCAACAAACGTTCGTGAAGCACTCATGGCGTATGGTATTAATGAGCAAACGTAGCAGCTATCCTCAGTTGTCTGCTTACCAATGCGGGTCATGTGTTGGTACCATATGTTGTTTGTGACGTGTGCTGAATCTTGTACATAATTATCAATACCTTTATTGTCTGAGTATGTGCTGCGTTTAACTCTATTTTGCTTGGGTGCAATGTTATTATTACCACCTGACGTAACACCTGTTGCAGCAAGGAACGGGGGTATATTAGGTTTGGGTGCAGCAATAAAATTGATAGCACAGCTGTACTGCCATACAGAGGCAGCCAAAAATCCGGTGATTATCAAAATCCCTATTATTTTTTATTACATATGCTAATCTCACCGGCATTTTGCTCTTACCTTGCTGCAGTCCTGGCAGCGTATTCTTGCGACGTTAAAGTTGCCCGCCTAAAAATTCTCAAAATGCTCGTTATTAGATGTTAGTTTTGTTTTATTTAAGCTCTCCCTATCAAATAGTCATTCAGTGCCCAGGCGAAGAGCTGCTCCCACGCTACTCTAAGTGATCGGTCTCTTAGGACCGGCAAGTATGGGCGGAGGTGGGGCATGGAATATTCTATGGCCAGGAGGAAGGCTGTGTAGTAGACACGTACCCTGGGGTAGCTGGGTAGTGACACGGTAAGGGAACAATTGGGTCGTTGTCTGTGGTAGAACTTCCTTCCGCTGTCGGGGATGTTGTTGCTGTTTTTCCAATCGACCTGTCGTTGGCGCTGGGGCGGGTCTGCAGTTTGTAGATCTTTACATCATGTAGGTGGTTCCAGGCACGCTTGTCCTTTAGTTTTACTGCTCTTGGTGATACGTCTTCTACCAGATGGGGGCCGGTGAACCTCTTGTCGTTCCACTTCCTATTGAAATTGCGAAGTAGCATGTGGTCACCTTTGGCAAGATTGCACAAGTTCTCTTTTTCTAATTCTGTACTGGCGCCTTCTTCTTGATTTCTGGTGGACCCGCCCCGTATGCGCTCGAGCTGTTGAGACACAAACACAACACTAGTAATCAAAGACGACACATATTGATACATTTCATCACCTAGTACACTCGCTGAACTTTTGTGGTCAGTGAATGCCCTTGACGTTGGCGTTAGGGGAAGGCGCATTTGACGTCCAGTAACCACCTCGTGAGGGGTGAGGTGGTGGTCGGACCCTGGCCTGTTCCTTAATTCGAATAGGGCTAACGGAAGACAATACAACCAACTTTTCTTTGTTGTTTGTTGTATCTTTGCAATTGCCTCCTTCAATAAGCCATTCAGGCGTTCACATACACCGTTAGCCTGTGGGTGATATGCACATGCAAATTTGTGCTTTATGCTCAGCAGGGCTGTGATATGTTGAAACATTTCGTTTGCGAAATGTGGGCCATTGTCTGATCTTAACACCTCGCACACTCCCCACCTGGGGAAGACCTCCCTTACTAGGAATTTGGCTGCTCTAAATGCATCTGGGTGTGAACAGGGCCCTGCTTCAATCCACCTAGAAAATGGGCATACTACTACAATCATATACCTATTACCTTGACATATGTTGATCATATCAACATAGTCAATGTGAAGGTGCCGAAAAGGTCCTTCTGGCCGGGGTATGGTACCTCTTATCACCTTTAGGGTATGACCGGCCGTAAACTGTTGACATGTGAGACAATTGCTGATAAAGTTTGACACATGAGAATTTAACTCGGGACAGAACCAATCTTCTCTAATTCGTGCTGCAATTATTTCCTTGCCTGTATGGGCTGGGTGATGTAATTGGCTCAGGGCGGTATTTAAAAGTGCCAACGGTATTACAACTTTCCCAGTACCACCCTGGCGCCATAGTGCATCGGTTGGTGACATTGTACATCCTCTTTTTACCCATATTTCCTTTTCGGCCATTGGTGCAGCCGCTTGTAATTCCATAATCTGTGTGGCTGGGAGATGGGTGTAACCTTCTCTTATTAACATCTCCCTAGCCATTCCCCTCCCTCTCCCTCTCTGTGAGTCTGTGGGGTTCCATATCTCACCAAAGTATGCAGCATATTTCGCATGTGCGTCTGCTGCTGCATTCCCTTTTGAGACGTGGTCTTCACCATTGGTGTGTGCTGTGCATTTGACTAGGGCTAGCTCTTGGGGGTCGTTTATTACTTCAATTAATTCAGCCAACAAGAGGGCATGTTGCACTGGAGTGCCATCAGCTCTCCTAAACCCTGTTCTTCTCCATTTTGATAGCCCTGAGTGGACAGTGGATGTAACATATGCACTGTCGGAATATATTGTTACTCGTTTGTTAAAACTTTCCTTTAATGCCAATATTAGTGCAACCAGTTCCGCGGCTTGAGCAGAGTAATGCTGTGGTAATTGTACACACTTCATAGCCACACACACCGGCGCCTCCATCATTTTTACCACTGCTGCCCCAGTCCTCCGTATCCCATCTCCTTGATCAATAGTTGATGACCCATCAATAAACAAAAGCTCACCTCCCTCTAGTGCGTTTTCTTCAACTCTTCTAGTGCATGAATATATTTCATTTATTTTGGTGCAGTCATGGGCGTAATCTCCCTCCTCAATTACTTCTGCTAGGAACCTTGCAGGGTTAACAGTGCTACATCTAACAATCGCTAGTTCAGCCCTAGACAAAATGATCTCATAACCTGATGCCCTCTGTGTCGTTAGTGTGGACTTGGGTTTATTCAATATTGCAAATAGTGCATGTTCCACAAACAGTGTAGTTGGACACCCCATGGTTATTGCTGATGCTTTTTCCACTGCAAAAGCAGCTGCAGCGAGACCTTGTTCGCAAGGGAAGTGGCCTAACATCACGGGGTCTAAGTGACCGCTGTAAAATGCTACTGGTTTATAGCCCATGCTCGTTTTTTGGGCCAATACTGCTTTCATCACTGCTGAGTCGCAATGTGAAAATATAAAAAAGCGTCGCTCATAGTCTGGGGATGCCAGTACTGGAGCTGTTGATATCGCGTCTTTCAATTCGTCAAAGGCCTCCCTCATTTCCATAGTCCACCCCAACTTCTTCTCCCCTTTATTTGCTTCCCTCAAGCCCTCAAGCAGGGGTCCTATGTATGAACTGTAATCAAATACCCATGCTCTACAGTAGTTGCACAGCCCCAGAAATTGCTGCAGTTCTCTCACAGTCTGTGGCATGGGAGTGCTTGAGATGGCCTGTGCTCTTTGTGGTGCAATCTTTCTTCCATGTTGGGATATCAGTTGGCCAATGTAAAGTACCTGTTCCTGACAGTATTGTATCTTTTCCATGTCTACCTTGTACCCCTTTTCAGCCAATATCGTCAACATTTTTAACGAGTCCTCTCTACATTTACTTTCGTTTGTACTGCAAATTATTATGTCCTCCACATACTGTAACACTGTGCTTCCCACCTCAACGTTACCCAAATCCATCTGTATTACTCTATTGAAAATTGAGGGTGATTCACAATACCCCTGTGGTAACCTGGTATGTTTCCACTTTGTATTTCGGTAAGTGAAGCTTGTCAAATCTTGTGAGTCTGGGTGTAATGGTATTGAGAAAAATGCATTTTTAAGGTCTATTACTGTAAATCGTGATGCTTCTGCTGGAATGCCACACAATATTGTGGCATGGTTTGCTGTTACTGGATACTCTGCTTCTACTATGTTGTTCAAGGGCCTGAGGTCCTGTATGAAGCGCCAAGACCCCCCTTTAGCCTTGCGCACTGGGTACACAGCCGTGTTACATGGTGATTCTGAGGGGACCAATATGCCATTGTTTATAAGGGCCGTTATAGTTTCATATATGCCCTCATCTGCCTCTTTTGACAGTGGGTACTGCTTTACTCTTGGTAGTATGGCACCTTTTTTCAATTTTATCCTTACACCCCCTATGCTTTTTATGCATCCCACGTCATAAGGGCTAATAGTCCATAATGATTTGGGCACCTTTGACATATCCTCCTTAAAGAAAGGGACTGGGGTGCATGCAGGTGCCTCAAGTGCCATTGCAATTTTCTGTGCTATTTGTTTGTGAGCCACTCTTAGCCATATTTCTACACTCATCATGAACACCATTTCATCTTCCTCCTTTTCTTCTGAGAACAGCTCTTCATCTGACACCTGGGTCAGCCTACATCCCTCTGCTAGTGCTATCACTGCCCTCCATGCTCTTCCTTCTTTATCTTGGGCGTGCACAGCAATATAATCAGCTGTTGCAATAATGCTCTCAATGTCCATTACAAACACCTTTCCTTCTGGTTCATTAACAGGTGTTTCTGGTCGGAACAGATATGCTGCTGGCCTCCTCCATATTTTCCCTTCTATCCCAGGCATCTATGCAATTGCCATGTCTGTTCCATACTGGAATAGCTCGCCATCTACTGGTTCCGCCCTAATCGCTGTCTGTCCACAGTATGCTTGCATAATCTGTCGTGCTGCTAGCATGTTAATCCCTGGAGTAGAGCAAATTATGCCATCCTCTGTAAAGGAGATTGTCATATTCAACCTATTCATTATGTCCCTCCCCAGTATATTTACTGGTGAGGCACTATAATACAAAAGTGGAACTGACAGATCATAATCTCCAATAGATAAGGGAACGTTATCAGTAAAGGGAACCAACCCTTTAGCCCCAGAAAATCCTTGGGTGTTCATGGCTTCGCCTGACATCTTAAATTTACCTTCCCTTATGCAAGACCGGGTTGCCCCGGTGTCAACAAGGAATGATAATTTTTTGTCACCTATCGTTACCTCTATGCGTGGCTCCTCCGCACTATTAGGTGTTACTGACAGGATGGGACACACCAAGGCCGTCTGTGGGCTGTCCTATTGGGGGTACAATGATTGGCCATTCCCTGTGTAAGGGTTGTGTCCCAAGACCGTCACCCTACCCAATTGCGTTTGTTGAGTTTGGGGTTGTTGTGTTAGCGCTACTTGTTGTTGTGGTAGTGGCTGTTGTTGTGTTATTTGTTGTTGTTGGTCACTTCCTTGTTGTAACATCTGCTGTTGTTGTATGCCCTGCTGTTCTTGTGAGGTCCTAGGTTGTGCCTGTTCATTCCATGCTGGTGTTCCTGGCCTAACCCTACACGTACGTGACATGTGTCCTAATAATCCACAACTCCAACACACGGGTTGTTCCCTGCTCTGCCATGGGAAGCTCCCTGTGTTGTCCTGGTATACTGGTTGTCCTGTGGGGTAGGAATTTCTAAGTCCCCCCACCTGCTGTTGGTTATTATATCCGTATCCTCTCCCTCTAATAAATCCTCCTCTCCCCCTGTTATAACTATAATACCCAGCTCCTTGCATTGGGTACCCTCCTCCCATGTTTGGTGCGTGTAATTGCAGTGGCGGCACTTGCTGTATTACACTTTGTGGAGGTGCTATTTGAGCTGGATCTTGTGCAGCCACTACTTGTGTGGGGCTTTGGGCCATTGGTGTGGGCGTAGTTATTAGTGCCCCCTCCATTGTGTATTTAGTAAGTTTTTTCTGTACTAGTTTGGCCTCTTCTGTTTTCCTGTCCTCTTCTTTTTGTTTCATTTTTCCTTGCCATGTCCTGCAGTGATGTACTATAGTCAGCTGTATTTCTGGCCATGGTTTTGCTTCCATTCCCACTACTTTCTTTAGTTGTTTCTGAACTCCTTCTGGGAGCCCTTGTACTAGTATATGATAAAATATGGCTGGTGTTTTATCCCATTGTTCTCTAGTTTCCATATGCCACTTCTCTTGAATATCCTGGATATAATCAACAGGATCCTCATTCTCACGCATCTTACGGGAAGTAATTGCTCCTATGTCTGATGTGTCTGGGTACTGTACTCTCAGTGCCTGCCATAGCGCATGTCTGCAGTTTGCAAATGGCGCACCATCATGCGATGTGTTCGTTATTGTTACCCCATGGAATCCCGCTCTCTTCCAAATGTCGTCCGCTCTATCCCCTAATATTGATATTAACAGGCCCTTCACATCTCCTACTGCTAGTTTCTGTCCTGCGGTGTGTTTTTCCATTTCATATATCCACTTACCCGCACCTCCACTTAGTGATGGGAGCCTACATTTTATATTTTCTTTATCCGTATGCTTCCAAGGTACATACTGCGGTCTAACCCCTCCTCTCTCCAACAGTGGCATTAAGTTGTGTCTTGTGTCACCCTTTACGTTCCATAATATTGAGTCCTCACACCCCTCCTCTTCCCCCGTTTCCTTTACCACTTCAAATTCCTCCTTACTACCCCTGCTTCTACCTCCTTCTCCGTCCTTTCCCCTTTTTTCGTCATTTCCTGTGTTTAATGTGGGCATGTTTATTTGTCTATCTTGCCTGCGGCTAGGGAGGTCTCTAAGCCGACATGCATAGGGAGTCAATTCGTCCATGAAGGGCGCGAGCTTTATTGTGCGCAGCGAGCGTGTGGCGGTTGAGCATGTAGGGTGCGATGGGGGAGGGCGTGATGGAGATGGCGATAGTGTGTCTTCATGGGTTTGTTTTTCCACTAGTTGTTGCACCCCCTCCTCACTTCGTTCCAGCTCCTCCCTTCTCCTACTGATCCATGGCGAGTCTATGTTTGTTCTAGTGAGGTACAGCTTATCTAAGCTTTCCCTTTCACTCTTTCTTCCTCCCCTTTCTACTCCTTCTTCCTCCTCACTGCAAAAATCAATCATAAATGGTTTCCCCCACTCTGCCTTTTTCCCTTTTACTGTTACTGTTTCTAAGTCTATTAGCTCCATTTCTCCTCTTCCTTTGTTACCAACCGCTCCCCCTGGTGTTGATGTTGTTGCTACTTCTCTACTTCTATATACATCCCCCCATTTTTCACTCTCCCTATTTCTCCCTTCTCTTTCCCCTTCACTCCTCTCCTCCATCTCCCTACTATTTTCCTCCCTTTTCCTTTTTAGTTCCTCCATCACTTCGTTGCTCATCTGTTCCAATATTCTTTCATCCTCTTTCTTCCTTTCCCATTTCACCCTTTCTCTTTCTATTGCTTTCCCCTCTTCATATTTCTTAGCTGCCTCTGATAGTACCCTCCTCCTCCATATTTCCATTTCCCTTTCCTTATCTTCTTCTTCCTTCTTTTTTTCTCTCAGCACTACTCTTGACACCCTGTCTGCTGCTGCTTTTACCCTTTCAGCTTCTATCCTTTGCTCCTTATTTCGTTCCCTTAATTTGTCCAATTCGTCCTTACCCTCTTTCCTTTTCCTCACTCTCTCTTTTTCCTCCTTCTCAAGCTGTTTTATTAATTCATTCTGCTCATCCCTTAGCTTTGCCAATTTTTCCTCCAAAATCTCTTCCTTTTGCCATAATAGCTCCTCCCCCCTCATTTCACTCTCTCTTCTACTATCCTCGTCTATTCTCTTTACTACCTCCCTCTCTTCTCCAGTTAGTGAACCTCGTAATTTTAATAATATCTGTGCAGCGACCCACTCATCATTTCCTATCTCTACAGTCTATTCTTCTCCAATCCTCCCCTCCTCCACTGGCATCTTCCTATGAGCCACATATGGTGGAGGGCTGTATGCCGGGTTCGAGTATCCTTCAGCTGCCCTTAACTGTCCCTCTATTTCTCCTAATTCTCTTAAAGGGTACAACCCTCCTCCCTCTGTTTTCACTCCCGGTGATATGGGTATGTCGTTGCTCGGTTCTTTTTTTATGTTGTCTAATTTATCAATTTTTTCTCCTCCCTCTCCTCCATTCCCCGTATTCTTTGTTCTTTCACACCCCTTTTCCCCATCCGTTCCTTCTTTCTTAATCTCCTTTTCTTCAGGTGTTTCCCCCATAGTGAACATTCCATTTGGTCCTGGTCGGGACCCCTGGAACATCCTCCATAAGTTAAACACCTCCACATGGCTTGCCAACTTCTTCCCCTTGTATGTATTGTGCAGATGTTTTAGCAGTGAATGTTGGGCATATGGGTCGAAACTACCATTAGGCGGCCATGGTGTTAACATTTTGTTATCCGTCCCCTGGGTCCATTCTATGCTGTACTTAATTAATTTCTCCCTATGGGGTGGCAGTGTGGTGCATATGTGTTGTAGTGGGGTTGTGAGGGTGTTCCCCCACCCTCCCGACCCTGTCCCGTATGACATAGTGGTGCTCCACTTGTTACCCTTCCCTTCACTATCAGTTTACAATATACAACCTTATATTGTTTACCTGGCCCCGTAAGTGTGGGGACTTACGACAATCCTTTGACAAATTATGCAAAAAAAAAAAATATATAAAACTAAATAAAAAATAATAATAATAAAACACAAATATATATATATGTATAATTATATATTTTGTATTCCTTCCCCTACGGCCCCCTGCGGCCGAAGCGTACGCAGCCCCCTGCGGCTGCGTACCCCTTATGACGATCTTATACAGTCGTCCTGTTTCCCCGTTCTCCTCCCCCTTTTACACTTGCCGTGGCCGGCGTTCTCCGTGCGCAGCCACGCCCCTCTCCCCTTCTCCTCTTCCGATCCACTCGTTTATCGTTTATCTCCGTATCCGCTCCCTTATCATGTTTCTCTTCCTCACCCCTCTCAAACCCAAAGTTCCTTGTGCTCGCAATATCCTATTAAATCCCTACTGGTGACGTCACCGATTTCTTCGAGCTACTGGTACAGTCTTATTATGTTTTTTTAAGTTTCAAAATACACTTGCAATCTACCCCCGCTAACCCTACAGCTGTCTTCCTGTCTCTCCTGGAACAAGGTAATCACATCAATAATATAATCGGACTGCGCACGCTGCGTCGCCTCGCGTGTGATACGCCCCTCAACAGGAGGGCTTAACCAGCCAATTATCTTCCGTATTGGGCAACTATGCAACTAGCTACCGCCTACAGGGAAACGTCATCTACCTATCGAGTTTCTTGCTCGAACAATAGGGAACCTCGTCATCTACCTATCGAGTTTCTTGCTCGAACAATAGGGAACCTCATCTACTCATTGATCAATAAATGCCAAATCGTAGGAAACCACACACACCCACCCCTACACGTTAGTCGCGACTTAGGCCAATCAGTGTCTACGAGCGGTCACACGTGATGTTTTCGTGCTCCGCCCCCCTCTTTCGCGTGACGTAGCCGACTGCTCTCGCACTCGTCTCGTCACCATTCATTCCATTAGCAACACTCAGTTGTTAGACCTTCGCCGCGCATCTGTACAATACCTCCCTCCTCCCTTATTTATTTCCTCCCCCTCCCTCACAATTTCACATTGCTCGTTGTGCGTGTCATGCTCACCAAGTTCTCTTGATGCAGGGCCGCTCGACTGCGTGCACCCCTCCAAGCGGCTCGCCACCTCCCCTCGTCTGGACCACGTCTGGACACTCGCCAACCGCGGGCGGGATACTTCTCAACCGGCTCCCGAGGGCCAATATCCGGATTGCGCTGTCCGGTCTTCTCGCAGCTCCGCGATGGTCCTGTAGTCCTCAGAAGGGGGCAACGGCAGAAGGGGCCGCGCCGCCGGGCCTCCTCGCAACGGGAGTGCCTGGAAAAAGTAAAAATAAAAAGTCGATCTTAAACAGATCTCAGCAGTGCCTCCAACTTGTCAGGGGGAAATTCTGCCGGGGTCGGCCGGGCCGTCCGCGGACCTCCAGGCAGGGAGGCCCCAACTCCTCCCGTGTATATCCCAGATGAGATGAGATAGAGTATGAGACGCACACAAGGAGCAAGGTGACTCTGCTGTTTATTAGACAAAACGGCAGGGATGGGTCAAGGAGCGTACGCGTCCGTCCTGACACACACACAATCGTGGGGCTCGCAGGCCCTTTTTACTGTATTATGACGCGCTACTTGCGTCACTTCAGAAAGTTAACAAAAAACCTATCGCCACTCTTAATTGGGTGTTCGAGTGGTAGGGTTAGTATAGCACACATATAGAGAATGATATTAGTGGACAAGGTGTAGTCAGGTGGTATATCTGGGATGTCCCTACAATTAGATACATGAGAATTGTTACATGAAGACTCCTGAGGATTGGCTAATATTGCTGGCGTCAGTGATAAGAGCCCCATGTTCTGATTGGTGCGCCCGTGAGCTTCCCAGCCTGGGATCACCGTTGTTCCCAGCTCTCGGTGTACCTGCAAGGTGCAACAATGTTTCACTATAGGTACGTGCAGACAATGTGAGGACTTATTCATAGCTGGACGGCGGACCGCTCCCACTGTCGCAGATGTCCATTGAGCCTTTCAAGTGTATCTGCCAGTGTCTCGTAGCGAGGGATCCAGACGCCTCTGTTCTCCTGGGTTTGGCATCTCGTCAGGTTCGGCTTGGTCACGTGGGGAGGGACCGTGAAAGAGGCAGAATTCTGCACAATTAATATTGTTTTTCTACTGCGCGTCTGGTTTAATTTGCCGGGTCGACTTTAACGTTGGTGCGCGGAGTACGAGGTTGCAACATCGTGCCTTTGATGATTTGTTCTTAGACGGTGGGTTTGCAACATTGCGACCTTGGCTGGTTGTTTTGCCGAGCTCATTCTGCAGGATCAGCAACCTGACTCTTGCTTTGTTAATGTCCACGGGAGCTCTTGTTTGAGGCCTACTTGGGCCCGGTGCATAAGTGGTCCGTTTGGTGTACAGGTGCTTTAGGTTATGGGAGCATATAATTCCATGACCAGTGTTGTGTCTTCATTATACTTCTCATGGCGGTAACTGGTTTCAAGAGAAGCGTAAGCAAGCTAGTAGAAGAGTTCATGACGCGTCTTGCGTTTCTGCATTCTGAAAGCCTATGTAAAAAATAATAAAGATGCACGTTCGTGAATATGCCTGTCGCCTACGTCATAGCACTGAGTATATTCTTCGTGTAGGTTGGTGTGGGAATGTCCACTGTGTACATTTGTACAGATGTGCTTCCCGTTTTCTAGGTCGTCATGGCATCTCTAACGACGTGTAGGTTTTAGTCTAGTTGATCCGTGCCGCAGGTGTCGGCGTGGCCAGTGCGGGCTGCTGGGCAGGCAGATGGACACATCCGTATGTTCCTGTACCAGGGTATCTGATCGTCTGGTAAATGGACAAACTCTTCTCGTGGCGGGTGTCTGGGTCGTGACCCTCTAGGCCAAGCGCGAGAGGCGAAGGACGGGAGCCTGGTCTTCCATTCTCCCACTTCAGAAGGCTGACGCCTTATTTCGCTATCAAGGAGAAGAAACTGGAGTCTATCAGGGTCATGAACTGGTATTTCCGGAACTGAAGATAATAGTGACTGCCTCCCCTTTTCTTCAAGAGCTGATTGCGCATTATCAAGGTCAGGTAAACCTTCCATCTACGGTCACCCAAGGTAGGGATAGGCTCTACTATCAAGATACCACTCTCTATGTCCCCACTGAGAAGCATCAGGAACAAGTCCTTTCCTGGTGCCACGATTCACCCTTAGCAGGACACACAGGGATAAGGAAGACTCATGAATGAATCAGCAGAGGGTTCTGGTGGCCCACACTCTGAAAGGATGTATACAAGTATGTGTCTTCTTGCCCCATTTGTGTATCCAGTAAGTACCAGGCTGGTAAAGCTATTGGGTTGTTGTTACAACCTCAGTTACCAGGACGTCCGTGGGAACATATATCCACAGACTTCATTGTTGACATCCCTAAGTCTTGTGGCATGATGGCCATTATGGTTACAGTGGACTCATACAGTAAGTTGGCCCACTTCTCGGCCTTCTCTCAGATCCCTTCAGCCCCTGAAACCACTACCACCTTCCTGCCCAGGACTATAGTGTTGGATAGGGGCACTCAATTCACCTCTAAATTCTGGTCTGCCTTGTGTCGTTTTTTCGGTATTCATAGAGCCCTCTCATCAGGATACCATCCACAGAGTAATGGGCAGACTGAAAGACTTAATGCCAGCCTCAAACAGTATTTAAGATGTTTCTGCAGCTCCCAGCAGGATGAGTGGTTTTGCTTTATTCCTCAAGCGGAATTTGCCTATAATAACTCAGTCCACACCTCCATCCAGATGAGCCCGTTCTATTGCACTTATGGCTATTATCCTCAACATTTACCTTGGTCTAGTGTGCAGTCTACGAGCATTCCTGCTCTATACAGTGTGCTTAGAGACCTACGTGAAGCACATGTCTTAGCCAAGAGGGCTCATGAGGCTAGTCAACGGTTGCATAAGAGATGGGCAGACAAGAGAAGAGAAGACGTGCCAACCCTGACTGGAAGGTAGGCCAGTTGGTCTGGTTATCCTCTAAAATTCTGCCCAAATGGGTCCACACTGGCAAGTTCTGCCCATGATTTCTGGGCCCCTTTCCTATAACTTCTTAAATCAATCCAGTGGCCAATAGACTAAGCTTGCTCAGGTATCTCCAGAGGGAGCACCCAGTATTTCACACCTCCTTATTGAAAGCATACAAGGAAGACCCTATCAGCGACGCTAATGCAGGGTACAATCACCCGTACCTCAAGTTCTTGACAAATACGAGGTCTCCTATCTTGTGGATTCCAGATATCGCAAGGGCAGAGTACAGTACCTGGTTCATTGGAAGGGGTACCTGGCTGAAGAAAGGTCTTGGGAACCAGAGAGTCAAATTCATGCATTGGTAGGAAGATTCCACCAGTTGCACCCTGGGTCACCCGAGGGGAAGGGGGTATACTGTCAGGAATCGCCAGTGGAAACTTTGGTATTACTGGAGACATTAGCCCAAAATACACTCTCCCCGCTCTAGTCCTCATCCAAGATGGCGGACTTAGGTATTTAGCAGACTCCACCCCCTACACTGTGCGTTGTATCTGTTTTCTCTCTTACAGTGCTCCGCTGCTCTCTCTGTAGGAATTCTACTTGTGCCTTACTTCTGTAGTCCTCGTTTTACCCCATGATAGCCCCGCTCCTGTACTTTCTCTTGTTTCTTTCTACGATACGTTCGTAACTATTTATTATTTCTTCTTTCTATCTTTTTGTGTTCTAAACACAGTTCCACGCTTACCTGAACCTCCTGTCTGGTCCAGGGTTCCTTCCACAGCTCTTCCATGTTTCCATCTGTGAGAGGTGGAGCGCTCGTAATAGCTTCGTCCGTTCCCGCGCTGCCTCCGCACTTCTATCTCTTAGCGTTCTACGCCTTTCTTTGTTTACCTGAACCTTCCTTCTGGTTAAGGTGACTTTACGCGGCTCTCAGCGGTTGTATCTATGTGTAGGGCAGTGTGCGTGACAGCCCTCTCTGTACCGGCTCAACCCATTTCGGTTTCTTTCTGGATTACATTGCAGTAAGCTTCTGCAGCCCACCTCTCTTATCTGAATATCTATTTCCTTCTTGTTTCTGTTTCCATGCTTAGTGATTTCTGTAGCACATCCTTTTTCCTTCTATTTTTACTCCTACCTTTCACTAGTTTCCTTATTCCTCTACCTTCATTATCTAATTATATCTACATACTACTTTGAGAGATTTTGCCGTTGCATTGTTCCTGGGTTGGTTCCGGTTCGTACCTTTATGACCATTACATTTGCCACCATCCTTGTATACAGACTTTCATCCAGTGAAATTGGACATCAGGGTTTTTTCGCCCATCAGCGTTTTCCCTGAATTGGGGTTTGGCTCCTCGGGGTCCCCCGAGGGCACCTGCCAATCCCTGCCAAGGTGGCCTCCGAAGGAGCCAGACCTTATTTACACAATCGGAAGGACCGAAAGACTAAAGAGAAACAGCCATCAGACAAGAAGAAGTCTCGCAAGAAGACAACTTCCACTACCAAGGACAAGTTATCCGGAGAATCAGGTGAGGAGGAGGTTTGGGAAGAAGGGCAGAGGTCTGACAGCATACAACGCCAAATAAAACCCATGGCATCCTTTGAGCAGTACCAGGAGTTGGTTGCAGCTATGCAGAACCTCACGTTGGAAGTACAAGTTTTGAGGACCGAGAATGTGGCACTTCGGCAACAGGTTGTGCTATATCGGGATGACCGCGGTGGTCTACCACCCATGACGCTATCCTATACCCCATCTCTATACCCCCACCCAACCGCTTCCCACTCTCTACCTCCACCCACCCTACCATATTCTCTCTACCCCACCCACCCTACCCCACTCTCTCTAGCCCCACGCTCTACCCCTACCCACTCTACCCCAGCCACGCTACCCACTTTCTATCCACACCCATCCTACCTCCACTCTCTCTACCCCACCTACCCAACATCCGCTGTACCCCACCCATCCCATATACTCTGCCCCCACCCACCCTACCTCCACTCTCTCTGCCCCCTCCCACCACCCTCTCTCTACCACCAACCCCCCATGCCCGACTCTCTCTAACCCCACCCACCCTACCTCCACTCCCTCTGCCCCTACCCACCCAACCACCACCCTCTCTACCCCCACCCATCCAACATCCACTCTCTCTACCCCTACCCACCCAACCACCACCCTCTCTACACCCACCCACCCCCTCTCACCCTACCCCCACACAGCCCCTTCTCTACCACCAAAACCCCACCCACCAAACACTCTCTCTCTCTACTCCACCTCCACTCTCTACCCCACCTACCCTACCCCCACTCTCTACCCCCACCCATTTACCCTACCTCTACTCTCTCTAACCCCACACACCCTGCTGCTAATCTCTCTAACCCCACCCACCCTATTTCCACTCTCTCTACCACCCGCCTACCATACCTCTACTCCCTCTAACTCCACTCTCTCTACCCCCAACTCACCCTACCTCCACTCTCTCTACCACCACCCACCCTACCTCCAATCTATCTAACCCCACCCACCCAAACCCCAATCTCTCTACAACCACCCACCCTACTCCCACTCTCTACCTCCACCCACCCCACCCTATTCTCTCTACCTCACCCACCCTGTAAAAGCAAAAAGAGAAATATCGAGGCTGAGTACCACAAAAGGAAATACACCAAACACAGGCTTATAAATATTCTCAGATCTTTATTCAAATAACTGTACAGTTTTACAAAGAAACAAAGTATCAGATAGCTATCTTGCCCTCAGTACATCACAACGAATACCAGCGCTTTCGGTGTGAGAAGTGAGAGGTACTGGAGATCTACATATTCACATCTTTTATACAATTCTCAATCGCTATGTCCAGCCCCTCTGCAGGTCAATCATTCTCGGACTAGGGTTCGTGCCGAGTTCACATCTAGTTAGTCCAACTATATGCATGTGGATTACATCTAGTTTATAAAACAACAAGCCACAATGGCAACAGTGTATCTTAGAATTTGACATTAAGCCTTGGTACATGTTTTATACAATGTAGTTCAACAAGTGCTCAAATTCAGTATTTAAACAACATTGTATTCAATGTATGCCCGCGGATCAGACTTGTTGGCGCGAGTAATCCTTTGATCTTCAGGTCAAACATAGGACATGGTCTTATTACACGACCCAAACATTTAGCCTACAGGCAGTTTAGGCATTAACCTATGTAAAGGTCGGGACAGCTAAGGTTACGAACAGGAGAACACTGTCCACCATTTTAGAATACAGAGTGACTTTGAGGTGGAAATCAAAATGGCGGATGTTCCCAAAATGGCGGCTAGGTTGATCTAAGGTCAGGACCTTGCAATGCGGATTTCTTCGCAGAGCGACTGGGCTTAGGCCAATATATACAACAAAGGAGTCATAATATGATATCCCGTTTAACAACCCTATCCCACTCTCTCTAACCCCACTCTCTACCCCTACCCACCCTACCCCCAGTAACTCTACCACCACACACCCTACCCACTCTCTATCCACACCCAACCTTCCTCCACTCTCTCTACCCCACCGACCCAATACCGGCTCTACCCTACCCATCCTACATTCTCTATCTCTACCCCCACCCTACCTCCACCCACCTACCCTAACTCCACCCACCTACCCTAACTCCACTCTCTCTACCCCCTCCCACCCTACCACCACTCTATCTACCCCACCGACCCTACCGCTCTCTACCCCTCAGCCCTACAGATAAGGGGTGTATCGGCCCCTTTGACTCCCTAGAAAGTGACAAAAACTCCCAAAAAACTAAAATGGGAAGTAAAAATACTCACATCAAAAAATAGGAAAAAGACATGTAGAATCGTGCGCCCCTGCTTTCACCCTCACAGCACCGTGGGTATGTTTGGACCAGTAATGCACGTAGTACTACAGGAAGAAACTACTATTTTAGCTGCCTGATTTAAGTTTTTCAGTTAAAACATTTTTACTCACTTATAAAATACTCTCATTGGGGATTGGACTAATATTTGTACACCATACCAAATCATTTTACTCCCAACTTTAACAAATAGGGAGTAAAATGCTCCCCCTTCCAAATCTTATCTGAAGCACTGCTACCGTCAACCCCACCCTACCCCCTCTCTTTACCACCAACCCCCCCTGAAAACTATTTTCATCCCTGCAGAAAATGACCAGCTTGTGGTTGTTGCATAGCGATTCCCGCATTGCTTAGTCCGATACAGCCATTGAAAGGCAAATTCTGGTGGGAAGCCAATTTGCAAACATCTGGAGGAGTTCCAAAGAGGCCCCTCTCACACACCCTCTCCAGTGCCCTTCTCTCAGACTGGTGGTTGCTAATTGGTAGGGATAGCACGTATTTGAACTGTTTACCCACGCCAGCACTAGAGAAAAGCAAACACCACGGGCGGACCTGACCCTGTCCTCCTGTATCCCCACTCAGCAAAATGAGGGTATGTCTCAATGCATACTCCCCCCACTGCCCCTTCCCCAGGCAACTTGGAGGATAGTATCCCACCCCCCTGGAAGACCATGGAGCAACCAACTAGAGAGAATTGTGTGTAGGGACCTTGCGAGACACGCAATCGCGTAGTCTCGTGATATTTGGAGCGCGACCCGGCGAGAGCCACGAAAAGCGCAAGAGACACATTCCTGAAGGCGCCAGAGCTCCGGAGCAGGTCTAGCTCCCGGGGCTCCTCCTTAACAGAGACTTAAGACTGATTTTATACCCCAGGACAGTCCAGGACACTGTTGTCCAGGAGCATTTTACCTTGCTTGCTCATGAACATTCAAGGAACGCTGTTCTGTGTTAAGTGCATGTTATTACTACGACAAATAGAGTTGTCAACTACAGCTGGCAGGTTCCTCATTATTATACGATGTTTCCTTGATATTACAAACATAGAACCCACCGGTGTGTTGAAGTTAATGTCTGTGGTGCCACCGAATCTGGTCAGAAGTAAGATCGCACTCAAGGTGTGAGACTGACACCCAGTGAGTCAGACTTGTAGCCTAGGGATGGTAGTCTAGTGTTTATGATGTGAAAGATTCCTTGAGAGAGGAAAGTGGACCTTCGAGTCCGACTCGTACGAAGCAATAACTCAAGGCACAGAGGAAAAGCTGCTTCCTGTCTTGAAGATATTGTCACTTCCTGTTTTGGAAAGCCGTTGCTTCTTACTCACTTGCCTCCTGTCCTCGCACTTCAAAGGGGTTCCTCTTTTTCCATTCAAAGACGTTGCTTTTTATGGTACTGTTAATTCGTTGAATTCATGGAAAATTAATCTATCAAACTGATATGATACACAAGTGTTTGGTACCCCAATAACTACCTGGTGTGCCTTGTTAGTGCCGAGATACATTTTTTCCAGTGCTAAGTGGGAAAGACTGGCAAGGGGTATTGCGGGTCAGGATCCAGATGCATCGACAGAGCTGTGTGCTGCCGTGTGCACATGCCAGTCAGGGCCATTGCAAGGAATTTTGGCACCCCAGGCAAAATGTCACATTTGCGCCACCTCACTTCGGGTCCTAACCCTTCTCAACCAACTGTCCCCATCCCATTTTGTTACCGATTTCTGCAACCGCCTGGTCCCAGTTATAGGGTTGTTGTGAACAGACACACAGAAGTGAGTATTTAGGATCAGTTATGGACACTGATAAACATAAGGACAGTCTGCAAATACAGTGACCCAGAAAAGTGACACTCATTAGAAGGGAGAAGTTGCTTTCGCTCATTTCATTATCATTTCTGCCATAAAGCTTGAAAAAGGGTTTTATATTATGTAATAAAATACAAGTCTTCAAGCACTTGAGTAGCGGTATAGAAAGGAATTGCTTCTGTAGACACGATAACCTGGAGGTTTGAGGCAGGATGCTCCTCTGCACCTCTGCCTACTTTAAACCGCCCTCCCATTAGTTTAATATGATGTGAAATGGCATTTATAACGCGCCTATACACAAGTATTTCACAAGCCTATACACCCTGGCAAGGCCTCGCTCATAGTTTAGTTTCCACAGTGTGACTTACAGTATTCCCACCTAAGCCCACTCTCTGTACCTTTAAATCCTAGTTTTGGGCAGAGCAACAAACCACATAGTAACTCCTTTAATTTATTAGGTCTCCATGATGAAAGGCCCCCGCAGAGGACAACTGGTACGAGACCACAAAACTAAGGACTAAGGTAGAAGGGGGTGGAAAGCCCCATTTCCACTCCTCAGGTACAGTAAATAATTAAATAACATCTGTGTACAGTACAGCCATTCTCTACGAGGCATGGTTTCAACTGCAGTGTCACCTCAAATATTTGGTAAACTGCAATAAACTTAGGACTAAATGAAAGCATATGAGAGCGGCAGCTTTATGTGCTGCACATAACAGGCCCGAGTTAACTTGAACATTGCTTCTGTCTTCCATGCTTAGCCTTTGAAGGCACAGTGCAGCAGGTCAGTTGTCAGGGTCTGTGCTGTGGTCAAAGGAAAAAAGTGATGACAGCCGGCAGAGCCGCTTCCGAAGGACAGATGGACACACACCTACCTCAGTGCCAAAAACAATTTTTTATGCTTATGTATGTATATTTATTTTTGTATATTTAACATTTGTATTGCGCCTATTCAGGAAAAAGTGTTTCCAGGCGCCTCAAGGCATAAAAGGGGGTGGGGTGACCAGAGGAGAAAATAAGAATAACGGTCCTACTAGACCTTGTGAAATTCAGATTGTACAAGTTCAGTAACAGGAAGTGCAGGGGAGGGGGCAGATCACGGCAAATGGATGGCTTGGGAGTGGGGAAGAGGGAGATGTGCTGGAGGGAGGGGGCTCCAGGGGCTGGGCAAGAGTTAAGGAGAGCCCAGGAGGGTAAGTGTTTGGGGAGAGAACAGGGTTGGGGGTCAGCTAGTGTGAAGGGAGAGGGTGGACCAGACTCAGTAGGCTAGTCAGGGAAGAGTGCCTGAGGGTAAGTGCTGGTAAGGGGAGAGGGGAAGACTGGTTGAAGGAGGGCCTGGCCCCAGTAAAGGCTCATAAGGAAACAGGCATCCAGACATAGCGGCAGGTGGAAACTAGCAGAAGGAGGAGGAGAAAAGCAAGGTCATGAGAAGCTTCCGGAACTTAAGGAGATCCGGCTCAAGATAGAGATAGGCAGGGAGGCCATTCCACAGGGAGGCTCCTGCCAGGCCCCAGAATGCCTTGTGGATGATGCAGAGGGTCTTGAATTTGATCCTAGCAACCACAGGGATCCAGTGGAGGGATTTTAGGGCTGGAGAGATATTGTCCCTGGGCTTGAGGCCAGGGATTGGTGCCTAGAGCCACAGATTGGATGTTGCGAAGCACAGTCAAATGAAAGACATTGAGCCTTTGCTGGGCAATGAGTGTATTTCAATAGAAAAATCAATTGAATTGTTACAGTCACAGTGTCTGTGTCGCTCAGTTTCTGCTTTCCTAGGCTATTATTGAACCGGAAAGCAGTATTGGCAACTATATGCAATGCAAGCAGTTCTAACATCAGACCTACCCCCGGCCCCTGCCCTGGGCCCTGCCCCTCTCCCTGCTGACCTGTGACCTGGGAAATGGTCCAGCGGACCCCAGTTAATTTACGGTCCATGACCACAGTGGTCACAATGACACTCACAAACATATATAAACTCATTCTCTCTTCCACTTCCATACATCTACTCTCTATCCCACTCAGTTCGGCTATTGACACCCCTGAGGCTGAGAGACAGGACAATTACAATAGGGCACCCCTCACCTGCCTGTGCAGTGCATGTGTCTGAGTCTCTCTCAGCAGGCAGGGCTGCCACCCAAGGTGGCAGGCTGCATCTAGTGTGCAGGGTGGGCCACGGGCGGTTCAGAGCAGACGACCATTCAGAAGAGAAGAACATTTGCATGCGCCTCAGTCACAAGGACACACACCTGTGCATTAGCACCGCACAGGCACAGCATACCACACCCACGCCTGAGTCCTGACCCAAACCGAACCTCTCAGTGCCTGCTACTGCAGACAGTGTTGAGTGTGCCGCCTGTTAAGATGGGTTTCTGAACTCTGACCTGATGGGCAGAGGTTCAGAAGGCCAGCATAGTTTCTTGGAATAGGGTAACCTTCTGGACAAGCCAGACCAATCAAGATAGCATTGGCAGCGTTCAAGACTAGGTCTCAGGAGGGGTGAGAGTGTTCGAAGGCCCACAATGAGCACACACAGTAAACAACAACCCAAATTACTCTCAGTCAGATGTATATATCAAAAATACATATACATTTATTAAAGGCCTTTTAAATCAAACACAAGTTGAAACATCAGTAATATTAACAATTCCAACACAACTTTATAGTACATTAACTATTATCCTAAAGCAATATTAAGCAAGTATGGATCCGCAACCTGTAGAGAAGAGGGTCAGACAGTGCAAATATATCATGTAGGCAATTCTTCAGGAATAACAACCCTAACTAGAAGGCAGTCCAAACCCTACGAAGTGTGGAGCTTTGTGCTCAAAAGTACATTTAGCGAAGCAGCGCTCGATCGTGCGTTAAAGTACGAAATTGGTCTTCTTCAAGGCGATGTATTGTCTCAGGAAGAGGGGTGAGGCGATGAAGAATAGAGTTCCACTATTCGAGGAGGGTCTCCACAAGAGGGCAGAATTGTTTCCAGGAATCGGGAATAGGATGGTAGCTAATGCTACCCTAAGTAAGGTGAGTGGCCCTTGGGGACACTCATGCGTAAAAGTCTGTGGATGCGCCTAGGGGCCACCAGTTACTGTTGCAAGTACTCACCGAACCTTGACACAGTCCAGAACAAACTTTGCTGTCTAGTCCAGATCGCTTGCAGTTTTGAGTCTAGCAGTTGTGCGTCTCTCTGGCTTTCAGGGGCTGCGTTCCAGGACTTCAGTCCGTGGCGGGACAGTGGTCTTCTCTCCATATCTGAGGAAGGGATCAGGTTGGTTACCCTGCAGCGCATCTTAAGGCACAGACGGGCACAGCAGCAAGGCACCCACGAAGCTCGTCACCACAGCAGGGTAATATGGGTACTGCATAGGCTCAGGTTCGGGCAGACTCTCGTAGTTCATGATCTAGGAATGCTAGGTGTATGAAACTCGGCGGCAGATTCCCCTCTACCAAGATTTTACTGTTCCCGAAGTCTCAAGTCAAAACTTGAGATGGCAGCGATTCCAGAGCAAAGGTCCTGCCCACGCTGGTCAGTTCACTGGGTGGTCCAGGAACAGTTCCGAAGGTGCTCGTTTGCAGGTTAAGCAGGAGGTGCCACGAGTAGTTGGTCCCACTACTCCAAAGGGTCGAAGCACCCTTGCAGGCCTTCTGTGATCGATGAGAAACAGGGGCTCCAACGGGACAATATGTCATGATGCCTACCCCCGGAGCACCAGGCCAGGCCCAGCACCCCCGGGAGCAGGCATCACGCCCCCGGGTAAAAGCCCAGCGGCCCTTTATTGGGGCTCTTTGGACTCTGTCCTGGCGCCGTTGGCGCCAGGCTCATGTTGGACATCAGTCCTGGCGCCATAGGCGCCAGGCTCATGAAGGGAAGTGTTTGGTGCACTTACCTGAAGCAAACCATGCTGCACACTCACCTGATGCAGACCATGCTGCATGAAGAACCAAGCCAAATGAGGCTTAGGAGTGACTATTTTTATGAAGGAACTATTTTGTTACTTGGGTGGGGCTGTGGAAGAATACTCACCTGGAACTTCTTCCAAGGCTATTTAAGCCACACCCGGACAGGCACACGTGCTTCGCGTTGTTCTGCATCCCAGCAGCTGAACGCTCACCGTGTCTGCTCCTGCACCTGGACTCCAGCCACGCCCGCCTCGAACCTGGAACACCTGTAAGGGAATAAAAGAAGAGAAAGGTGAAAACCAAGAACTATTTCAACCTTCTTACCTGCATCCGGAATCTTCACGCAAGCATTCCTGAAGGAAGACTTCCATTTAAAAGCACTGCGTTGCTCGCTGCAGCGCCGCTCTTCACTCACCTGTTCCCGAGACGCCGCCCGGCTCCATCGCGGCTCTCAGTGCCGGTCGCCACATCTCTGCACCGCACCTAAGGGAGAGAAGAAGAGACAAAAGGTGAGCAAGGGAACACAAGAGGAAAGCCGGATTTTCAGCCATATTACTTACCGGCTATTCTTGGTGAGCCATTCCACATCTCGGGTCGGCGCCACATCCCTGGCAGGTACCACACCCCGGCCCCTATGGGGAAAGGACAAAAGACATTACTGGGGAATTATAAAGACATTTAGAGGGGTTGCCCTCATCACTGACTCACCTGATTTTACCCCGGCAATTTAACCCCTCAACGCATCGCCTTTGTTCTGCACCTGAAATAAAGGACAGAAAAAGACAACATAAAAGGAGGCTCACACTTGAACTTTTGCATCTTCATACTTACGGCGTATCACTCAGTAAAGTCAAGTGGATTTGCCAGCGCCATTCTGAAAACCAGTGAAGTAACTGGACGAACGCGCGCCCCTGCACCAGAAGCAGGATGGAGAGTTCATCCTTCCAAACCATAAGGTGAGCTTAAACCGGGGGTTTTGGAGGAAGTCAGAGGAGAACGAAGGGGGAAAGGGGGGAGCAAGCACATTATTCAGCAGACAGTTAATCCCCTTTCTCATCTGCAGAAGGATATTCCTACGGGCCAGACAAGCAAGATTTGGGGGTCCTGTTCAATCGGTGGTCCGAATTCTGCGCATCACGCTTGAAGAGGCCACAGCAACCCAGACCAGACCAGCACCTCCGTGGGAGCCAGGTGAGCGTTACAGAACGCAAAGCCTTCATACAAATTCCCACCCAGGCGCTATGGAAACTTCCGAGACTGACCAGTTGGCCCAACTACTGGGGGAATTACGGGCCGAAGTACACGCCGCTCGTCAAGAGACTAATGCTCTCAGGAGGGAAGTGATTGTAACAAAGGAAAGAGCTGATGACCTGGCTAGACAGCTTTTGCAAGGTCAAGCTGGACAAACTCCTTTACCCGGTTCCGGAGGGAACCCCGCTCCTGTGCTTTCCAGTAACCCGGTGCAGATTAATCTACCTGGAAACATGCCGCTGGCCCCACCCAAACGCTTTGCTGGGGACCCCAAACGATTTGCCGTATTCATGAATCAGTGTCGTTTGCATTTCTTGTGCATACCTGGGGCCTTCCCCAATGACCAGACCAAGGTAGCCTTTGTATTGTCATATCTCAGCGGCAGTGCTGCCGATTGGTCAGTTCCACTGGTAACTCAAGATGACCCAATTCTTCATGATTATCAAAGATTTCAAGCAAGCATGGAAAGGTTATTTGCTCGTCACTCCCAGGGGCAGGCTCTAGATGACGAACTTCTATCTCTGCGACAGGGCAATCAAGACCTCCTTTCCTACATTGCAACCTTTAATAGACTAATTGTGGAAACTGGGTGGCCAGAGGATAAAAGAATCACGTTATTTTATCGAGGTCTACGCGGAGAACTTAAAGATGTCCTGGCCCAAGTTGTAAATCCGCCCCAAGAGTGCTCTGAATATATAGACTTAGTGGTCCAATTGGATCACAGACTGCAAAACAGAAAAGCAGATCGGTCCAAGTTTGAGACCCGGGTGTTAGTCAAGACCCACGCTAACCTCAAGGAGGCTGAAGCCTCAGAGCCAATGCAAATCGGAGGAGTTAAAGGACCTTTAACGCAAAAGGAACGTGAAAGAAGACGGCAGATGCACTTATGTCTTTATTGTGGATCCTCTGGACACTTTCTACGAGATTGCCCGGCAAGGCCGCCCAGGAAGGTGGTAGGAGCCGCTGAAAAAATCCATGAAACCTCTGTATCGGGAAACGACCCCGCCCGACAAGCGTAGGGGTCCGCTTGCCGAGCTTGAAAACAAACTCTCAGACCTCGCATTTCACCGTGCCAATGGTCCTCGTAGATCCAGAACAGCCTAAGCGGTTGCATGCAATAAAGGCATACATCGATAGTGGGGCTATAGGAAACTACGTGGATCGTGAATTGGTCTCCAGGATTAACCTCCCCCTGCGTCCTAAAACCAGCAAAGATGTCATCACCACAGTCGATGGAACCGAAATTGGCTCGGGACCGGTAACACATTCCACAGCTGAGGTAACACTTGTAGGTCCGGACGGCCATCGGGAGGCAGTTGTGTTTGATGTAATCAAGGCTCCACAGTTTCAGGTTATACTCGGAATCCCTTGGTTAGAGACACATAATCCTCGAATTGATTGGCGAGCGAAGAGAATAACCTTTCCAGAGTGTGCACGAACCTGCTACCCTGAAAATCTGAAGGTCAGTCTAGCATCAGTAACCTCTGTCTCCATGCAACTACCTCCGGAATACCAAGACTTCCAGGACGTCTTCCAAAAGGAACAGCCCAACACGTTACCTCCTCACAGATCGTACGATTGCCAAATCGATCTGGTGCCCGGTGCACAACCCCCTTGTAGCAGGATTTATGCCCTTACTGAGCCGGAGAATCTGCATTTGAGACAATATTTAGATCAATACCTAGCCAATGTTTTCATTCGCCCGTCAAAGTCTCCGGCATCCTCGGCTTTGTTCTTCGTGCTCAAAAAAGAAGGCGACCTTAGAACTTGTATCGATTACCGCGCATTGAACCAGATAACTGTTAAAAATCGTTACCCTCTGCCTTTGATCCCTGAACTCCTTGACCAGGTGAAGGACGCTTGCATATACACCAAGTTAGATCTCCGGGGGGCTTATCATCTGGTACGAGTTAAAGAAGGCGACGAATGGAAAACGGCCTTCCGTACAAAATATGGACGATTTGAATACCAGGTGATGCCTTTTGGGTTGTGCAACGCGCCTGCTGCCTTCCAATTCTTCATGAACGATGTCCTTCGGGAACTCATCGATGTCTGTGTTGTCGTGTATATCAATGACATTCTGGTGTACTCCTCTTCGGAATCTGATCACAGAAAACATGTCAGGGCCGTCCTTGAGAAATTGCGCCAGCACAAACTGTTTGCAAAGCTGGAAAAATGCGTTTTCCATACCACCGAGGTTGAATTTCTTGGATTCATCCTGACACCTAAAGGGGTCCGAATGGACTCACGGAAAGTGGATGCCATCCTCAAATGGCCATCTCCTAGTTCGGTGAAAGGTGTCCAAAGCATGCTTGGTTTTGCCAATTTTTATCGCAGGTTTATCCCAGAATTTTCACGGGTGGTGCAACCCATCACTGCACTCTTGCGGAAGAATAAACGTTTTGAATGGACCGAGGAAGCTGAACAGGCCTTTCAGTAATTAAAAGCTAAATTTACGTCCGCACCTATTTTGAAACATCCGCGTCCTGATCTCCCATATATAGTCGAAACCGATGCATCCAATTTAGCCATGGGAGCTGTCCTGTCTCAGAGAGACCCCGAAACCAACCAACTGCACCCTGTAGCATTTTGGTCCAGAAAGTTCTCGCTGCCGGAGATAAATTATGCAATCACCGATAACGAATTATTAGCCATTAAGTCTGCCTTTAAGGCTTGGCGGCATTATCTTCTTGGCGCCAGGCATACCATCACCGTGATCACTGATCACCGAAATTTACAATATTTAAAAACTGCCAAGGCTCAGTCTTCACGACAGCTCCGATGGGCTTTATCCTTTGCTGAGTTCGATTTTGTAATCACCTACCGTCCTGGCTGTAAGAATGGCAAAGCAGACGCGCTATCTCGAATTGGAATGGGAGAAATGGACACAAACTCAGAACCTGTGCCGATAATTCCCGAACAAAGAATCTTGGGGATAACCACTTTACAAACCCTTGAAGACATTCAAGCACGGGTAAAACTATTCCTGGACTCTTTAGCCTTGCAGGATTGGATCAAAAGGGGGTCTGCCTTTTCAATCAACGATGGCTTACCTTACTTCCAAGGACGTTTATTTTTGCCAGAAAAGGAATTGCAAGAACTGGTTATTTCCCGTCATCACGATACTCTGATGGAAGGACATCCTGGCATTGCCAAAACAGAGGAAAAAATTAAACGACAATTCTGGTGGCCGTCCTGGCGAAAGGATATTAAATCTTTTGTGATGTCCTGTGGAGTTTGCGCCCAAAACAAAGGTCAAAAAACAAAATCCGCCGGTCTTCTTCAACCCTTAGACATTCCACCAGCACCTTGGCACACCTTGTCACTAGATTTTAGCACGGACCTGCCCTCTTGTAATGGATACAATACTATTCTGGTTGTGGTGGATTTATTTTCCAAGATGGCCCATTTTATTCCGTTGAAAGGATTACCTTCAGCTTTCGTTCTTGCCAAGGAATTCCTCGAAAATGTCATCCGTCTGCATGGATTCCCGTCCATACTAATCTCCGATCGGGGAAGCCAGTTCATTTCTCGTTTTTGGAAAAAGTGTTGTCAACTGGCACAAATCGACGTAAGACTCTCAACCAGTCACCACCCACAGACCGATGGTCAGACGGAGAGAACGAACCAGACCCTTGAACAATATCTACGATGTATGTTGCACCAATCGGAGGGTAATTGGAAGGACATTTTATGGGTGGCTGAATATGCATACAACAACTCGATACACTCTGGAACTGGTCAGAGCCTCTTTTATACCCTATATGGACATCACCCTCGTACTTCAGACCTAGACTCACCTTTGAGCCTCGAAATGCCCGCAGTCGACCATTTGCATTCTACGATTACTCAAGCCTTCAAGGATGCTACTGCACACTTACAACATGCGAAAGAGAAATACAAAAAGAATGCGGATCTGCATCGCAAGGAGGCGCCTCCATACCAAATAGGGGATAAAGTATGGTTGGCTACCAAACACTTATCACTCAAGGGACCTCAGACTTTTAATCCAAGGTATTTAGGCCCTTACTCGATCAAAGCTATAATTAACCAAGTGGCAGTCAAGCTAGATCTACCAGCTAACATGCGGATTCATCCCGTCTTTCATGTGTCGCTTTTGAAACCAGTGCAACCAGGAACCAGATTAATAAAGCCACCAGAACCAATCCAGATAGATGGGGAGCCTGAATTCGAGGTGAAGAACATTTTGGACTCTAAGATTTCAAAATCAAAACTTTTCTATCTAATTGATTGGAAGGGGTACGGGCCTCAGGAAAGATCTTGGGAACCCAGCGACCACGTACATGCACCTCGGCTAGTAAAAAGGTTCCATCGGAATTTCCCGAACAAACCGAAACCTCCTGGGGAAAAGGCCTTGGGAGGGGCCTTGGGGGGGAGTGCTGTCATGATGCCTACCCCCGGAGCTCCAGGCCAGGCCCAGCACCCCCGGGAGCAGGCATCACGCCCCCGGGTAAAAGCCCAGCAGCCCTTTATAGGGGCTCTTTGGACTCTGTCCTGGCGCCGTTGGCGCCAGGCTCATGTTGGACATCAGTCCTAGCGCCATAGGCGCCAGGCTCATAAAGGGAAGTGTTTGGTGCACTTACCTGAAGCAGACCATGCTGCACACTCACCTGATGCAGACCATGCTGCATGAAGAACCAAGCCAAATGAGGCTTAGGAGGGACTATTTTTATGAAGGAACTATTTTGTTACTTGGGTGGGGCTGTGGAAGAATACTCACCTGGAACTTCTTCCAAGGCTATTTAAGCCACACCCGGACAGCCACACGTGCTTCGCGTTGTTCTGCATCCCAGCAGCTGAACGCTCACCGTGTCTGCTCCTGCACCTGGACTCCAGCCACGCCCGCCTCGAACCTGGAACACCTGTAAGGGAATAAGAGAAGAGAAAGGTGAAAACCAAGAACTATTTCAACCTTCTTACCTGCATCCGGAATCTTCACGCCAGCATTCCTGAAGGAAGACTTCCATTTAAAAGCACTGCGTTGCTCGCTGCAGCGCCGCTCTTCACTCACCTGTTCCCGAGACGCCGCCCGGCTCCATCGCGGCTCTCAGTGCCGGTCGCCACATCTCTGCACCGCACCTAAGGGAGAGAAGAAGAGACAAAAGGTGAGCAAGGGAACACAAGAGGAAAGCCGGATTTTCAGCCATATTACTTACCGGCTATTCTTGGTGAGCCATTCCACATCTCGGGTCGGCGCCACATCTCTGGCAGGTACCGCACCCCGGCCCCTAGGGGAAAGGACAAAAGACATTACTGGGGAATTATAAAGACATTTAGAGGGGTCACCCTCATCACTGACTCACCTGATTTTACCCCGGCAATTTAACCCCTCAACGCATCGCCTTTGTTCTGCACCTGAAATAAAGGACAGAAAAAGACAACATAAAAGGAGGCTCACACTTGAACTTTTGCATCTTCATACTTACAGCGTATCGCTCAGTAAAGTCAAGTGGATTTGCCAGCGCCATTCTGAAAACCAGTGAAGTAACTGGACGGACGCGCGCCCCTGCACCAGAAGCAGGATGGAGAGTTCATCCTTCCAAACCATAAGGTGAGCTTAAACCGGGGGTTTTGGAGGAAGTCAGAGGAGAACGAAGGGGGAAAGGACGGAGCAAGCACATTATTCAGCAGACAGTTAATCCCCTTTCTCATCTGCAGAAGGATATTCCTACGGGCCAGACAAGCAAGATTTTGGGGTCCTGTTCAATCGGTGGTCCGAATTCTGCGCATCACGCTTGAAGAGGCCACAGCAACCCAGACCAGACCAGCGCCTCCGTGGGAGCCAGGTGAGCGTTACACAATAACCGGGTTAGGGTGCCAAACCTTCCAGTGGGTCTACAGCGGTTCCACATAGCAGTTTCTTCAGTTCAGGATACTTGGCTGCTTTACAAAATTCAGTGAGACCTCAGAAGATCGACCTGGAATGGGTGTTGAGTGCCTTCTCTTATCCAAAGTTTGCTTTGCGGCAAAATGAAGGGCAACCAATGGAAGATCTGCTCACATTCAACCATCCCAGGCGTAGACCAATCATGGATCACAGTGGTCCCAGTCATCCCAGCACACCAGACATCCTGGCACCCAGAATGTGTTTTGGAACTAGACAGGTGCAGCCCACATGCTAGGCGCACACACACAAGGCATGCAGAAGCCCGCGAAAGCCTCGGTTTGCACATGGGTCTGCATGACCAAATAAGGAATTTCCTGGGTCAGCTGACCTGGGGAAGGCAAAGGAACAAAATGGCCAAAGGACAAAACAAAGGACTTTGTGGCATGGCCATTTTAGGCACTGGCCACCATCCTGGGCCAAACGTGGTAAACGCGGTTTGGACCGTTGAAAAGAGTCGAATTGCTTTAAAAAGTAACTGCTGCCACCAGCAGCATCCTGGGCACACTTGTACTTTCACCAAAAATCCTTTGGGGGTGTCTAGGGCCTTAAAAATGAAAAAGAGACCACAGCGCACTGTACCGGAAGCTACATTGTGCACTGATAAAAAGTTACCAAGAAATGGCAACAAAGTGAAAGTCTAGGGAAACAAAGACTCCTAGTACTGACAATCTGAAGGGCATGTCAGTTTCCCCTTAACAAGATGAGCTAAAGCCCAGTGGAGTACAGCAGAAGACTGGGCTCCACTAGTTAAAGTCAGGCTAGGATGGTCAGTCAAAAGTTAAAAGTTGAGGGTTCACAACTTGAGGGAAAATTACACATAAATGGAAATCTTTCCTAACACTGCCCGCCTCATGAACCGAGAGAGAGAATAATAAATATATGCATACAAAAAAAAGGTGTAAGTGGTTATAGCCTTCGGCAGCATATGTCGCTCTAAAATGTTCACCTTATAGACAAGCGCCTAACCTTGCCTAGTGGTAGCACCGGCCCTGATGCCAGTACTGGAATACCATCTGGTGCCACAGTGGTCTTAGAGACGCATTAGCAGAGCTGTGTGGAGGTCCCAGTATTTGAATAGCTGGTCAGGATTCGGGTACATAGACAGAATTGAGCGGACTCTATAACTGGAAAACAAGGGAGTATCCAGTGGTGCGGTTAAGTATTGAGGTTCACTGGCAGAGCTGTCGACTCCAGGGTTCTCGGAGCTGAAAGCATGTGGTACTGGACGTTAGGGTTGAGGTGCACTGACAGAGCTGTTTTGTGTGCTGAAATACTGGAACACTGAAGGGAACTGAACTGCATCTCAGAAATGAGTCGCATTGGGAGAGTGGTGTGGGGAGCCCAGGGAAGGAACAGAAGGTACCACAAAGGGTCAGGACTGTGGTCTGGGGAGTGCAGTAATGAAATGGCCGATGGGGCATTGGGTCATACTTAAGATGCATGGCTGGAGATTTATGTGTGCATGTCAATCTTTTTCTCTAGGCACTACGGAAAATGGGGGCAGCAGGTGAGCTTCTGAGGGAAAGTGAGGAAGGGAAGAATACCTCTGAGGAAGTGCGGCTGAAAGTTTGACTTCTTAGAGATGTCAAAAATGTGAGGAGAGAAGGAGAGGGTGGAGTCGAAGATGACCCCAAGGTTCTTAGCCTCACAGGAGAATGAAGAGGACCCAGAGTGGGCAGCCAGAGTGAGAGAGGAAAGGCGGGAACTGGTGATCCTATGAGAAGGATCTCCATCTTACTGGCATTGAGGCAGAGACCAATAACAGGACACCACTCCTGAATTAGAGACAGACAGTCAGGAATGAGAGAAGGATGAAGAGGCGACCGAGGGGAGCCTGAAAGAGAGCTGGGCGTCATCCGCATAACATTGAAAGATGGAGCAGAGAGCAGCTATGCATTGGGTGAGAGGAGCCAGGTATTGGTTTAACAAACAGGGAAAGAGGTTATACCACTGGGGAGCACCACAGGTAGAGACAGAGATAGAAGAGAGGAAGGACCCCAGTTGGACCTGAGAGGGTGAGTCAGTGTGAAAGGAGGTCAGCCAGGCCAGGGCCTGATCAGTGATACCCAGGTTTTCATGGAGGCACTTGAGCAGGATGGCATGGTTGACTGCGTCGAAAGCAGAAGAAAGATCAAGGAGAATGAGGACAGAAGGAATATATCTTCTGCATATATCTCTGTACCTTCTTCTGCACATCTTTGCCACCTTTCGCTGCAATTTCTGCTCACCTTCTGCACATTTTCTGAGCCTTTTGCAGCTTACTCTGCACGTTCTTCTGAAGCTTCACTTACACTTTCTGTTGCAGCTTCCTCTGCATATTCTTCCGCATCATCTTCTGCAGCTTCCTCTGTAGGTTCCTCTATAGCTTCCTCTGCAGCATCATCTGGTGCACCTTTTACTGCCCCTTTTTCGGAAGCTTCCTTTGTATCTTGTTCTGCACCTTCTGCAGCTTCTTGCCTCTTCTTCTTCATCTGCCTCTGAGCTTTCTTCTGCAGTTTCCTCTGCACCTTCGTTTGGAGCTTCCGCTGCACCTTCTTATGCAGCTTCCTCTGCACCTTTTATTGCAGCTTCTGCTGCACCTTCATCTGGAGCTTCCTTTGCATCTTCTGCTGCTTCCTCTATGCCTTCTTCTGAACCTTCATTGCCACCTTTTTTTTCACCTTCTACTGCACCTTTCTCTGCTCCTTCTTCGGCAGCATCCTCTACAGCCTCTTGTGCACCTTCATCTGCAGCTTCTAGTGTGCCTTCTTCTGCAGCTTCCTTTGCTTCTTCGTCTCCACCTTTTTCTGCAGCTTCCTCTGCAGCCTTTTGCACCTTTTTCTCCAACTTCTTCTGCAACTTCCTCTGCACCTTCTTCTGAACCATCTTTAGCCGCTTGCTCTGCACTTTCTTCATCATCTTCTTCCAGTACGGTCAATTGCACCTTCCTCTGCCGCTTCCTCTTCAGTGCTTACCTAGGTCTTTTTCCATAGACGGGTGCACAGCTCCCGGCAAAGCAGAGTTAGGCATCATCATTCAGCCTTGGCAGGTTTTGTCCTACAAACCTTACAATGAATAGGAAGGTGTATCCCACCTAGAAAGATAGACAGTGACAAAGACTCAGGATTAGTCTGCAGCATGTAGACCAGGGCATGGGGGCAACCCATTGGGCTTACTGGGCTGCAGTCCCCTCTGAAATTCTGGGCCATGCCTGAAGGGACTTGCACACATTCGGAACCATCTGTTCATAAAAATAAAGACGAATCCCAACACTTCTGTCATCATAGTTATTGTCTATCGGCCACCTAATGATATGCCCCTGTTTAAGTAGCAATTCTTGGCCCTACTAAACAGCCTAACCAAGCCCAGATCACCCATCATTGTCATGGGCGACTTCAACTATTGGGCTGATGATAAGAACAATAAACATGCCAAGTCCCTTCTTTCTGCATTATATACCATCCAATGCACTCAATGGGTCAAAGATCCCACACAGAGGGAAGGTCACACTATTGACTGTGTCCTATCCCACCAGCTTAGGGTTCTTAACCCAGCATTCTCTATCTGCCCATGGTTAGTTCATTATACAGTTAATTTTACTGCCTGTCTTCCAGATGCCCCTGCACGTCTGGACAAACAGCCCAGGGTGGCGAAAAAACGTTGCAACTTCAAAAATGGCACTTCTTCTAGATTCATTGCACTTCTGAAACTGAACCTGTGCCCGGTGAACTCTTTTAATAAAATTTCACATCATTTGTTTCCCACCTGACATCTGCTATCTCTTCCGTCATTGAAGAGAGGGCTCCAGAAGAAACCAATCGCATCAAACCTGAGACTTTAAAAAACACCTGGTTTAATGATAATGTTCTCAAATCTAGACTTCAAAACTGGACATTAGAAAGAGTATGGCGGAAGGAACCGTCTCCTCAAACCCTCGCCAATTACAGAAATGCAGTAAAAAGCGATAAACTTGTCACTGTGGAAGAAAAATCTAAACACTTTAACACAAGAATATGTGACACTAAGTCAAGAGCAAGCAAATTATTCAAAGTGCCGAAGGAGGTGGAAGGACAAAAAACGGACACCCTTGGCAGCTTGGTGTCAGATGACCCAGGAAGAATTTTCAAACAAAATTCTTGGTCACCAAGAAGCGATCCAGTTAAAACAGATAAATGACTCGAATAATGCTCAGAATTTAGGATTTATTTCTGCTGCTTCCATTGGTAGCCCACCCATAATTGAGTTCCAGTTTAAACACTGCTCTGAGACTGAGATGATCAAACTGGTCAATAATTTGAAACCTACATCTTGCAGGGGTGACATCTGCCCAACAGGCAGGGGTGTTGCTAGGTCTGGAATAGGTCCAGGGCTACGCTAATGTTGAGACTGTCAGGACTCGGGGCTCGCTAGCCTTTTAGTTATAACTCCTGGGCTTCTATCCAGGGCTACAACTAAGGAGGCTATAGCCTCCTCATCGCCCTCAACCCCCCGCCCCTTGCAACGCCTCTGCCTGCAGGCATTATCAAGGATTTGATTGCTTTCCTGAGTCCTTGGGTTACCAAAATGGTAAATCTCTCTTTTAATGAAGGTGTGATAACCCCACTTCTAAAAATAACATTCTAGGTACACACCCGTCTGGTTTCCGGGCATGGCATGGGATGGAAAACAGCTCTCCTTGACCTTAAAACCACGTTGTCCAGCATAGTGGAAAAGGGTCACACAGCTCTGTTGATGCTTTTAGATCTCTCGGCAGCCTTCGACCTGGTCGACCACTCCATACTTGTCAATAGACTAAAAAGCATGGTGGGTTGCTTCTCGGGGGCATCAGACTAGATAGAATCCTTCCTTGTGCCTAGGGTCTGAATAGTGGCAATATAGGATGTTCTATCTCCCCCCTGTCTCATCAGTGCAGGGGTTCCTCAAGGGTCCTGCATTTCACCCTCACTCTTCAACATCTAAATAAGCCCTCTTCTAGACCTATTAGACCACTTGGGCATCCGATATACCAACTATGCGGATGATACGCAGGTGGTCTTCAAGCTGTCGGGCAACTATGCCCAGGATTCTGAGTTGCTAAACCGAGTCTCAGTAACACAGTCCTGGATGCTTTCCAACTCCCTGGCTCTAAATGATGAAAAAACGGAGCTTCTGGCTGTGGTTACTGGCCAGCGACTTGCTAAACTAGATGCCTCCTATAAAAGCTTCAGCATTGCCAATAATCAGATTGTGGTTTCTGACTGTGTGAAAACATTAGGCGTCCACTTAGATGCAGAATTTAACATGCAGGCCAACGTATCTCACATTCGCTCCTCATGTGGCTATCCAGTTAGGCTATTGAATCCAATCAGACCCTTTCTCACTCTTTTTTTGATCCATTCTTGCCTCTGCCTTGGTGAATTCAAGGCTCAATTATTGTAACAGCCTGCTGGCAGGGACAACACAGATCAATCTTCAGTCCCTGCAAACGGCCCAAAATGGCGCGCTACGAGCGGTCTTCGGGCTGCGCAGACAGAATCATGTTACAGACTCCAGAAGGGCCTTGCACTGGCTGCCTGTTAGACAAAGGATTGTTCACAAGGTCGTTGCTCTAGCATGTAAGTGTTGGACACTTACTGCACCTGTGTGTCTGTCAAAACAAGTAACCATCGATCTACCATCTCGCTCTCTTCAGTCCAATGATGGCCATACATTTATTCAAACTCGTTTCAAACTTGCTAAGTTCAGTGGTAGCAGCTTCCCAGTACAGGCCACCAAAGAATGGAATATTCTCCCACTGGCAATAAGAGCTGCCAAATCTCTATTCACCTTTAAGGGGTGGTCAAAACGTATCTATTCAATCAGCAATTGTTTTCTTTCCTTCTGATATCCCGTGTTCTCCTCCTGTTTGCCAGTCTTATTCTATTCGTTATTTGTGTCCCCTGAAGCCCATGGGCATGTAGCGCATAACATGAAATTAAATAAACAAATAAATAAATGAGCAGGGTGACTTTCTGACAATGAACAGAGTTCCAGTCAGTGCAATTACTTTCCTTTTGCTGCCAGCAGTGCCTATTTTAGGCGTGAATTGTAAGGCGATTGGCCCTGCAATGGGGCATTTCCTGCTGGAAGAACCATGTGCAGCTCCAATTAACTAGCACATCTGTGTCTGCTCCAAACAATTAAAGTTTATAAAACAATAAAGCTCTGTTTTAATGATTAGTTTGTACCCATCATATGCACTACCTTAACATGCAAAAAAGGGATTGCTTTTATGCGCTCATGAAATGTTCTTAATATCATGCATTACAGCAAGCTGGACATTTTTGACACCATCTCTATACCAGGTGACCCTTTTACACAATTTATTTTAGTTTGGTGACCATGTTTATTATGACATAGCATACAGACCAGGTGTAAACTGTATGCATAAATAGTTTTTACAGATGCTTTTACGCTGCTTTATATTTTAATTCATTTGTGTGGTGGAGAGGGGGCACTGATCCAAATTACTTTTTCCGCCACCCTCATCCTAAGCATCATACAAAGTC
Source organism: Ambystoma mexicanum (assembly GCF_040938575.1). Taxonomy (NCBI): domain Eukaryota; kingdom Metazoa; phylum Chordata; class Amphibia; order Caudata; family Ambystomatidae; genus Ambystoma; species Ambystoma mexicanum. The sequence continues at coordinate 185,719,978 of NC_090925.1, read as the reverse complement.
ACAAGGATTTACAACAGGATGACATTTTCATGCTTTGGTTTCTTATGGGATTTGAATGCTTTTACACCAGCTAAAGGTAGGCGGATTCCATTGCAAACACCCCCTTCCATGCATAAATGGCAAGTGGCATTTACTCAATTTGCAAATTGCTCAATTTGCACTACAAAGAGAAAAAACGAAGGCGTGCAAGTTATTACGCCTGCATTTAGACCTTTGTTTAGCACTTCATAGTGCAAATGACTACAATCGCATGCATGGTACTTGTTTGCATGTAAGGGCAAAAGTAACAGGTTCCCTTCAAGCAATTTACATTTTTAAGTAAAAGGACCCCCTGTGCTTCTTAACATGCTGAATGCGCAGTGCTGTACAATAGGAGATTTTCAGTCTATCATTATTTTGCATTCTACGACTTGTAATTTTCCTTTTAGGATGTGCAAAATAAAATTACAATTATATTGTGTTTACTTAACATATATCTATAAATCTGTAGATTTTGCTACGTTGCTATACAATGATGTTTGTGTATTTTTCAAATGAAGTCTATCAGACAGTATTATTGTAGTTCTTGAAAGCCAACACTTAAGTATATGTACCAAGAGGAGCTTAGAAGGTATGCCTACATTGTAGAAGGGGGTGACATCTTGGTTTTACTGCTCAAACAAAGTGTGCAATCTCTTTTTCATAGTTCAGGATCTGTAAGCAGTGGGCTAGGAGACTAATACAGTGCAGTGTAAGGATGCTGTGTGTAGATCCGAAAAGATAAGGCTGTCTGTACTGTGCACGTTTTAGCTAGATTGTGACTTGTCTAGAGCAGTGGTTATTTTGTGCTCCAGGTTGCTAACGTAAATAGTTTGACTGTGGTGTCTGTTAAAGCGGTGTTTAAGGAGCGTGGAGAGTTGTGTTGGTGCATCTGTAATGGGTTAGTGTGGTGTTTGGGAATTTTAGTGTAGACATTTGTTGGTGTATGCAGTGGCGTAACACAAGCTCTGGGGGCCCCCCTGCAAGCCATGGTGAGGGCCCCCCAACTCGGCAACAAATCACAAATCGCGCCACACTCTGGGCCGCCCTATATTACCACACTCCCGCAATACGCACAAACGTGTTGCTGAAGGGGTATGCCACACGCTGCACTAGGAGAAAGATATAAATATGTGTTTTAATGCAATATACAGCACACTTTCTGAGAAAAATTGACTAAAAAGCCACAGTGTTTGCTATTGTTGTGTAGGGTAACAGCAATCCAAAACATGCAAGTCACCAACAGTGCACATGAACATTAATGCTTTGCTATTAAAAATGCCATGCCACAATAAAAACATGTCCAACTGGCTGCACAATGTAGACCAGTGTAGACACATAAAAACATTACAGTATAGCATGCCAGGCCGCATTTAGACATACCTAGACTGGTTGCACCAAAATGCCAATTGAAGCAATAAGACTCATCAAGAAGAGAGCACACTTTCAAACCTGCGTCTCTACGGCTTCTAACAACACTGCCAAACTCTTTAAAATCTGCAAGGAACTGGCCAATCCTGTTGCGGTTTCTACATCTCCTGTTCCCTCAACAGGCCCTATGTATGGCTTTGGCCTCTCGCTTCTCCGCTAAAACTCAGGACATCCTGTCCACTATCTCCTCTTCCTCTCCCTCTTCCACTCTTGGCCCCCGTTGGCCATCTCTCCTTCTCCTCCTCCTTTCTCCTCTTTCTCTCCAATACCTGACAAAGTCCCATCTATGGAAGTGTTGTCGAAACAGGTGCTCGCCTGCTCCTCCAGAACCATCGAGGACCACATTGACACGTTCCAGCCTTGGCTGATTTCTGTAATCATTCTTTTGCCACTGGAACTTTCTCCTCTCCCAAATTCTTGGAAAAGCTGGCCAACTGCCAGCTTACACTCCACACTGAATCTGTTGGTTGTCTCCATAACCATCAGTCTGGCTTAAGAGCTGCCAGAGGCATGGAAATTGCTCTCCTGAACACCTGTGAAGATCTGATCTCCAACCTTTATTCCAGCATTCCTTCTGTCCTCATTATCCTGGAACTTTCCTCTGCTTTCGACACGGTCAACCATGCCATCCTGATCAATTGACTCTGTGAGAACCTGGGCATCATGGATCAGGCCCTGGAGTGGCTGACCTCCTTCTTCTTGGACCGCCCCTCCCAAGTCCAACTTTGTCCCTTTCACTCCGCCACCTCTCTCTACATGTGGCGTTCTCCAGGGCTCTATCCTCTCACCCTGGTTTTTCAACCTCTACTTGGCCCCTTTGACCCACCTGATCTCTACCTTCTCCTCTAACTTAGTGTTATATGGATGACACTCAGCTTTCCTTTAGGCTCCCTTCAACCTACTCTCCTCTCTCGCTCATTCCTGGTGTCATCTTCAACTCCACTCTCTCTTTCTCTCCTCACATCTCGCCAGAAATCCCACTACCAACTGCACTGCCTCAAAGGGACTCTTCAATTTCTCACTTTCCCCCAGAAGCTCACTGTCTCCAGAGCTCTGGTTCTCTCTAGGCTGGACTACTGCAACAGCCACTTTCTTAATCTGCCTTCCTCTACTCTCCACCCTCTGCAACTAATCCAGAACAGGACTGCGAGAATTATCCTTGGCCTCAAGCCCAGGGACTGTATCTCTCCAGCCATGATATCTCTCCACTGGCTCTTGGTGGCTGCAAGGATCAAGTTCAAGACCCTTTTTATTGTTCACAAGGCTTTCTGGGGCTGGTATCTGCACTACATCCGACACTATCTTCCAAAATACCTTCCTTCTCGAGCCCTTGGGGCTAGATACTTCTCCAGGCAGAGAGTGGAGGGAGGTAGATCCTTCTCCCCTGCAGACGCCACCCTCTGAAATGGCCTCCCTGACCCTCCCAAACTTGAGCCGGACCACCTGAAGTTCCAGAAGCAGCTCAAAACGTTCCTCTTCTCCTCTGCTTTCTCTCTCTCCCTCCCCTGCTGACCTACCTGTCCGCTGTACCAACTGGTTGCTTGGCTACCCTCTGTCTCACTGAGTCCAGGCTCTTTCTTGATCAGTCACCCTGGCACTGCCTCCAGGCCTACCACGCATTTAGGGGCTGTACCTTTGGCCCTACAGTCCCTTGTTCTCCTTGCACTACCCAGAGCCGTGCTGCCCTGGCAGCACTTACTCAGAGCATTGCTGCCCTGTTTACCCCTCCCCTCTCTCTTGCACTTCCCCCTCCCTTTCCCCTTGCAATTCTCGTTCTCGCACTTGCATGATCTGAATGGCACAAGGCTTAGTAAGATAATTTGTCTTGTCCTCCCTCAGTTTTGCTTCTCTTGTCTTGTCGTGACTAAAAACACTTGTGTACGGGTGCGTTTTATATGACTTATCATAACATATCATTTTATCACAGGTGCCCAGAAAAATATACAGTGCCACAGTAAGAAACAGCTAGACTGGCAGAACCCAAATGCCATTCTAGCCAGGTGATTACACTTAGCACGACTGCTTTATCAGAAATGCCCAGTTAAAAAAGTCATATCAAACTGAGGAATGACTAGACTGGCTGCACCAAAATGCCTCTCTAGCCACTAATATCACATATCATGCCTGCTTAGCATGGACATGGATGACCATTATGATTTATTTCACAACCCCACCCTCTCACACATCCCTTCTCCCTCCCATCCCCTACCCTAACCTCCGAAATCAGCTCAATGGCTCAGAATTACCTCCACGTCCCTCTTCCTTGTCCCAGTGCTTACTTATGAGGCTCTTTGCCTCACTGGTATGTACTGGAGGAAGAGTGGGACTAGGAGTAATGAAGATTACAGGTAGCTAAGTCAGGCATTACCTTCATGTACCTCTACCTTATCCCAGTACTTGTGTATGACTCATAGTGCCTCATACACAAGCACTGCCTCATACACAAGTACTGGGATGAGGAAGAATAGGGATAGGTGTAAAGAAGATTACCAATAATTAATCAAGGCATTAAACACAAGTAGTGGTGCAACACTATTGAGCTGACTGGGCTTCAGCACTCCCCCCCACTGAAATTGTGGGCTATGTTGACTTGACCTGGCTGACCTTCAGAGCAGTTGCCGACAGAATCGAAGACAGATGTTAAACGGCACCTGGGCTTTGCCATTAAGAAGGGCCCAGCCCAGCAATTACTAATGTACATAATTTCACTGTTTTACCTGCATTCAAAAGCCACATTTTTTAAGCAATTGAAATTGTGATGTGGGTTTAGTACTTGCATGCCAGGGGAGTGATTGGAAGGGTAGAGCGGAAACAGGAGACCGGTCATTCTCACAGCAGCCTATAAGTGGGTGCTTTCAGACCTAAAGGAGAGAGTTAACTGCGTGTAACATTGAGGCTGCACTAAAATAGTCTCATTAAAATGCGTAAAGAAGTTAGATGCCCCCAAACAAATAAGTTTGCACCTCCCCAACACACGTGAAGTTAGCGCTCTCCCAACATTTGAAAAGTTATCCCCCCTGAAATGTAGGTTTTGTTGCACTCCTGAACACAAGCACACACACCATTAACCATATATACACACGCACACCCAGCCATCCATATATTTAACCATACAGGCACACCCATGCAGCCACCTGTACATTTAAGTGCGCAACTTTTCACCACACAGGCATACACACCCAGGCACCTATCCATACATTTAAGTGTGCACCCTTTCACCATAAAGGCACACCCAGGCAGCCACCCACACAGTGTGCAGCCTTTCACTGTACATGCACACCCAGCCACCCAAACATTTGTGTGCACCCTTTCACCATACCCTCACACAGAAAGTCACCTATACATTTAAGTGTGTACACTTTCACCATACCAGCACACCCAGGCAGTCACCCATACATTTCAGTGTGCATCCTTTCACCGTACACGCACACACGCACACGTCATGGGTTGAGGGGAGCCATAATACTTCAAAAATACATTGGGCCTCATTAGGACCCTGGCGGTGACGGTATGAACGGTGCCGGTAAGGCACCGGCACCGTTCATACCATCCCGCCGCATTACGAGTTCTGCTCGCGGGTTCCTGACAGCCCCTGTGCTGCACCCGCGAGCATAACTTGTAATTGTGCCGACACCGTTATCAACGGTGATGGCGCAACCATGCTCCCCACCCCCATTCTGCCCTATTGGGGATCGGGAGCCCAGCAATACCGCCACCCGCGAATGGGCAATTACTGGCCCATTCATCTTGTAATGGTCCAGTTATTGCCCAATCGCGGGAGGCGGTGCCGGTAGCGAGCATGGCAGTAGCTGTGCCTTCCATACAGGCAAGGCTACCGCCATGCTCGTAATTAGGCCCATTGTTTCTTTTTGAAATCACTCTGACTTCATAAAGAAATTATTTCCGTTAAGGACTGAACCATAATGGAAATAATTTCTTTATGAAGGCAGAGTGACTTCAAAAATAAACTATTTATTTTTGAAGTCATAGGGCTTCCCCCACCCCATGACATGGATGCCTCCAGCCTAGGGTCTTTATGTCATGGGGTGGAGGTAGCCACCAGACTTTTTGTATTCACTCTGCCTTCATAAAGAAATTATTTCTGTTACAGAAATCATTTCTTTAGAAATGCAGAGTAAATCCAAAAAGAAAATGTAAAAATAATAAATTTTAAAAAAGAACGTTTTTACTCCAAGTGGGGCCCCTTCCAGAACTGTTACGCCAGTGGGTGTATGTTCTATTGTGTAACCTATGTTGTTTTGCTGGAGTCGTGTGTTGAGATTTGAAGTTCGGCTAGGGGATGCTCCGTCAGGTGACACTATGCCATGACAAAAATGTAGGACCCACAGTATCTACTCAGTTTCCTGGGACCTCACTTCTGCTGCCCACTGACACCTCAAAGACACTGCAACTGTAGTGCCACTCAGTCTTACATCGCATTATGATACAATGCAGCAGGATATGGATCATGAACTGCCAAATGACTGATCCGACCTTGCACCACTACAAAATCACATCAATACCATGCTGGCAGTAGCCATCAAAATGTGCATTTTGTATTTAAAAACATTATGTTTTTGGGCAATATAATTGGCCCAGGTTCCCCAAACTTTCCTTTGTGACAATAGGAATGGGGATTCGTACCGTGTCCCACACAAAGTATCTGAAAGCAGATGCTCACCTGCCATTTGTGAATATGTTCTCCCTGCCAAGTTATGGTCTAGTTGTGCCCCTGTGTCAGGTCCTTCACCACAGATCATCACATCCCTATCGTAATGGAGTACTCCATAGGAAGATATGTCTGGCTGTGACAGACACTGGGATTGTTAGAGGGTTGGTTTATGGGCATTGCCACCATGTACAACCAAGGCTGCTCCTCCAAATACTACTAATACTGCCAACAACAAGGTATTCTGACACTGCCACCCAGTCCAAGGCGTAGTTACTCACCTGGGAGAAAAGGTGTAATTCGACCAGACAACGCATATGTTTTCTGGGAGAGCACATCATAAATTGCTCTTTGTCAGCCTCTGGGGTACAGGGCCTAAATGGCATGACATCTGGTAATGGAGTGACTCAGCAGCCTAAAGGGGAAGTTCCCTCGGGAATTTCATTTGTGCAATGATTAAGGCATGTATTTGTCAGTATATATATTGATCAATCAGAATTTTCTTTACAATGCATGTTACCTGCGATTTTCTGACATTTAGACAAGTGAACCTCACGTGACATAAATCGCCATCGTGTGATAATCTTATCCATTGATCAATCGCTGTAAGTTCAAGTGCCCTCACGGCAGTAAATCATAACACTCGCCCCTCAAGCTGACATCAGTAGAAACGCCCCTCGTCACAGCGCCAGTGTGCATTTCATTCGAACATCCTCTATGCGCGATCTATTGATGAGTAGAGGAGCAGCTGAATGCCTCTGCAGGAAGTCCCGCCCACCTACATCCGGTATGTTGGGAGCCTGAGATAGTGCCACGCCTGACACCAGCAGTTGTGACCATACCACTGAGAATGTACGAAAGAAGATACCTTCTGAGAAAGCTTTATCAAATGTATTCCTGAAGAGATAATAATCTAAGGGAAAAACTGCCCGGAGGAATATGAGAAAGAGCGAAAGAGGGGCTAGGGCATCACAAGAGATGAGTGTGGCGCACTAAGAAGACTGGTTGAAGAGAATGCATGGACTCTATAGAAACTGATGAGATAGTTAAGAATCGAGTAAACTTCCATATGCAAAAAGAAGATTGCATGTGTGTGATGCACTGCAGAAAATGAAAGCCGTTCAATAACTGTACAGACGCAGCAAAGCAAGTAGACTAAGTGATCTTAGAAGCTGGCTATACGTAGTGAATAGACTGCTGGCAGAGCCGCCATTGTATAGAAGCTGAACGTCAGTGTCATAATTTTAGTAAGCTCAGACCCATGTAGAAGGTAGGTCAAGAACTGTGTTGCAGCAAAGAATTAGTTGAGATCGCGGACTTCAATGGCAAAGCTGTTTGGCCTGGTGTGAAGGGTAAAGGCAGCCAAGACTGGTTATCTAGTCTTGAAGGTGGCAAAGGTGAGAAACTGAATCATCCCTTGTTAAGGTGCAAAGAAAGAACACCAAGCGTGCCAAGGTTTATTCAATTAACACATTTAAATGCTGCAAAATGGTCCAAATAATGGTCTCCTGTCACGTGAGCCAAGGATGGAAATAGAGTCGGCCATGGAATTTCGGAACTACGATAGTGCGTGCCCGCACAGCCTTATATTCACAGAGACAAGAATACACTGTGAGGCCAAGTTCAAAGACAATCTTCATGGCAGAAGGCATGGGTGATGAGAGCCGTAGAGCTAATTGGGTGTGGAGGTAAGTCATGTCCACCTCCTGGCACCTGGGTATGAAATTTCATGCTGCTAAGTGAACCAAATATTACAGACATGGCACAAGCGTGCCAAACAATTGTAGAGGGCCATATACCTAAGGGCCTTATAGTTTGAGAGCCAATGATATACTGTGTACTTAATAATGTTGAAGATGAATTGCACTAGAGATGAGCACAAGCTGTCCACCTGACAGCAGATACCCAATCGAAATCCCACCTACTATAGAAAGTATACTTAGATGTTGCACTCGAGCATATCACAATCCCTCTTAGGTTTTCCTTATTTGCCACGTAGTATGACATCACGTATGATGAGTTTTTACTATTAAACTGATTTTTTAGGAAATGTACGAGAGACTTGAACGAACGTCTATTGATGTCCATTGTAACTCCCTGTGTTAGACAATTGATTTTAAAACAGAAACCATTTGCCATCTTCCTGAGTTGGTTCGTTTATTTGGTGTTGGAGTTATTCTGCATCCCTTCCATTGCATGCGTGATATCTAAAGGGCTCTAAAGTCCACGTGGTAGCACTGCGAATTGTTAAAAGATCCAAACTATGTTGTCCCTTATCTTTCGGATGATTGAGTATTCTCTGCCATCTAGCCGGAAGATTGCGAGTTTTCCTGTGGAGTGCGGCTGATTAGAAATAATCTTGTGAGAAATACCAAGACGGTGGGTAGGTCCCCCTTTAACGAAATCGCTGCCTGTTTTTCACAGGCGCTCTGAGGATGGAAGGCAAAGTGGCGATAGAAGGAGGAATCGATACCAAAGACCTTGAGTCGATTAGCAAACAAATGGTGAGTAGACTAAGGGGAATGGCAAATTAAGGGGATGGGATTGTGATAATTTTTGAGTAACAAGAAATATTGTGTGAAGAAGAGATAAGCGCCTAGAGTCCTAAACTCAAGAGAGTTTCAGAAGGAGACGTCTCAAATCCCAACGGGGGTAGAACAGAAAAATATGCATGGACGGGTCTGTGTAAGGTGACGTCTCAAACCCTGTACAGGGTATAAGAAAAAGCGTGAGAAAGGAAAAAGTGCGATCACAGTGTTTAGAAATATGTAAAGTCGACCAGATTGTTTGTTTGTTTACTGAGTAAGAATATTGAAGATGGATAGAAATTAAGAAGAAATTGAAAAAAGTTGAGGATGTATAGTAATTATTTACAATCGATGCATCTTAACTCTACACAGACAGAAAAGGCTTTTTGGAGTAGGAGGTGGCCTCTTGCTGTAACGTGAGAGAGTTACGAGCGCTACCAGAGTACGTTCTGGTTTCGGAGGTGCGGCTTGACTCTATGTCGGCGTGGGCACGTGAGAGGGTCCTTTCCTCAAGCCCGCGAGTTGGTGTGTAGATGAGAGACGTGAGGGGCTCGTGAGCCGAGAGCCGGAAAGTGAGCAGTGTGTGCCAACAGAGAACAGTGTAAAACTGTATTGGCGGGCGTGCTAATAGCGGAGGAGACTTCCCTGCGAGAAGGGGAGCAGACTGCTGGGTTAACGGCTGGGTAGCCTGAGGCAGCACTGTTGCTGAGGCCACCTGTAGCAGAGGCACTGTTTCAATCAACAGGTGGCCAGTATATAGTGCGCTTAACCAGTGTGGAGTATCCCCCTGCTCACGCCCGTGTTATCCGTCTATTTCATCTATCACTTTTCTCCCTTGTGTGTTTTTATTTTCCTCTCCCTCCTCCCCTTCCTTCCCCCCATCTAACGGGGACAGCTGGAGAAGATAAGTGGATCTAGGGCTTTCTTGAGAGGCCTGGAAGGTGGGGATGTGTTCTGATTGAGCATTCTTCCTTGGTGGATGGCAAGATTGCGTGTATTCATTTGATTATTCCCCTATAACCATCCTATAGTTGGAATACAAGTCCAGTGAAAGAAAGAGGGGGTGATATCTTATAGGACACATGTGCCTTTATATTACCCTTTATTACTAGCTGAGTAATATTAGGAGCGGGAGAATGCTGGGGAGTATTTCCTCTTTGATCTCGCTTCTATTTAAGAACCCATCATTGGATTTTTTTTTTGTTTGCTCTGCCTGAGTAGAATTACGGATATTAAATCCTGCTGAGTACCGCTTGCTGTTTTATATAGATAGCGACAATGCCTCCTAAGGCAGGTAATGCAAGAACTAACTACAACCTAAGAAAGGGAAATTTGAATAAAGCTAATACCAATACAAATAAAAGCACATATGGGGAAATCTCGAAATCACCTCCAAAGGAGAGAGGTACTATTCCAGCATTATTTTACAAAGTTGCAGCAGTAACTATGGATAAGCACAGTGAAGAGTTTGTGTACTCTACGATTAATGGGAGTCAACCTTTGAACTCTACAAATTACCATGCTATTGATAACAATTCACTATTAGATCTTTGTTTATCAATTCAGAGGTCAATGGCTCCGGCTCCCAAGAATATTATTGGAGATGACAACTCAATGGGGTTACCGCAGAAAGCAGCAACTATTACAACTGAGGTGCAGGTTCTTCATCCTGCTGTTAGCCCTTTGGATCTTCCATCCACCGGTTGTTTATCTGAGTTCCCTAATCTTCAAATTGACAGCGTGGATACAGAAAATCTGTCTGAAGACCCCATAAATGATTTGTCTCAAAATAATTCTACTGCAATTGCTGACATACAGGCCTCAATCTCCTCTGCAATTTGCTCTAAAAATACTTCTTCAATTATGTGGGCAAATCCATGTGAATACGGCACCTCAGCTCAATTTACCTAATTCTGACTTAGTAAGTGATAGTGAAATTGAGAAAGAACAGGCTCTATCTGAGGCCCCAGAGAATATTGGGGCACCGGTAATACATGTGGAAGAACAAAGAATTTATCTTACCAAGAAACAACGCAGAATGGCGAAGAGAGCAGCGATGAAAGACGTTCCGGTTGTGGTGGCATCTCCTCTCCCCAATAAAGCTAACCCACAACAAAAATCGAGAAAGGCTAAGAAGAGAGCCCTTAAGGCAAGAAAACGGCAGAAGAGCTCTGGGACATTAACCAGTTGGATATTAACTGAAAAAGCTAATGAAATTTCCATCACTAGTGATAATAGCCAAGCTACTGTGTCTTCTGGAAATTCTCGGGTTAGAGATAACCAATCTTCTACCCCTCATAAGAATGTCCCAAGATGCAATCAAGAGAGTTTTGACCCGGACATGGAAAGCATAGAGGAGATTGGGGAAGAATGCAAAGCTGAGAATAAGATCTGCCTAGTGAAAAACCTTAACCAGAAATTAAGTGGCAAATGGCTATCCCGAGAACCTATGCTTGATAAATTGCATCTAATACCACAACTGAGAGTAATTTGATCTGAAGACTTTTCTTTTGTTGAACCGCTACGGTCCGTGAACCCTAATGTGACAGCGTTACATTGTAAGGTTATGGCTTCTGCGCAATTGATACGGAAGCACAGAACCAGCCTAGCCCAGGTGGGGTAGGTGGTGGATGTCAATCCTGATGAAAATGATCCGCTGATAAACGAGAAAGCCAAGTCCTCTAAGGAAAATAACATTGCAAAGCCAATATTAACTACTGGTAATAAGGTACAAATGAGTGACATTCAGAATACCCTTAAATGATTAGCGGGCGCCTTACCCCTGGTGGTGAATAAACCCTGAACTTTTACATTATTATCATGGAACACCAAGGGTTTTAAACATTTTATGGCAATGAATGGTTCACTCCCGCTTAGTGTAGAATACTCCTTTTTTATGTTGCAGGAAACTTGGTTACTCACACCCATTATAATAGATGGTTATACGTTATACCATACCTCCGCAAGAAAGGGACAAACTGGAAGACCTTATGGGGGACTGATCATTGGGGTAGAAAAATCAATTGTATCCAGAGAAATAGCCACCAAGCACGAAGACAATATCAATGCAGTGGAGGTGGTGGTTTCTATGAAAGATAAATGGGTGAAATTATTATTAATAAACCTATATAATCCCCATGGTGCAACTGGAAGAGAACGTATCCAAGACGCTCTACATGAGCTGTTGAGTGTATGGAGGAGTGAATCAGAAAGTAATTATGTTATACTTGCTGGTGATTTTAATTGTCAAATTAAAGGAGGAGAGGGAACTATGAAGAATGATTTATTATATCCGTTCCCTCTTATGCAACATAAATGTGATGAGGAGGGTGAAAGAAGGTTGTGCTTTCTGGAAAGATGGGAACTTGAAATTATTAATGGACGTACTCTTAGTGACCGTCCCAGGAAATGTAACTGGAGGGCGGGGCAGGTGCGTAGAACGCTGGATTATGTCTGTACAAGTGCAGAAGTGGCATCCTTAGTAAAAATAATGATAGTGTTAGAAAATGACTGGAGTGATCATGAGATCCTGAGTTTACAATTAGAAAGTACCATGAGCATTGCACCAGCAATTCCTACTGGTATTATTCTTGTTAATCATGCAGCTACACGATTAGTCTTGTCGGAAAAGAACATTATAAGAGCAGGACATGACAGTAAAGATTGGGATATATGCCATCTGAATGTATTTAATTCTATAACCCTTGAGGACATTGAGGTTTGGATCCATGCCTTTACGGGCAAATGTGCCACCAAAAAGTTACTATGCCCTATCAGGGAGAAGGGTCCTGTTCCTGCCTATGATCCTGTAATTAGAGATGCCAAACGCCAATTTAGAAGTGGAATACGCAAAATAAAGACCACGATCAGCTCTATGATTATGGCCCATTGTAAAATCAGAGAATTAAAGAACCAATATAGATCCTGGTCTAAACAATGGACAAGAACAAAAAAACTGAAATGCTGGCAAAAGACAGTGCAAGTTATTTGTTCAAAAAAATACCCGTAACATCTGGGCGCTACTTGGTGAGGCAAGGGGGAGTAGGTCTACACCGCAAATCAATCCTATAAAAGCTGAAGATTGGGTGAGATTCCTGGAACAACGCAATGGCAATATGGTCGAGTCAACGTCACGGCCTTCTATTGACCAGTTTATCCCCCGCCTTTTTCAGCAAGTGTTGCTGAACTCCAGGAAAAAAATCTGAATCTTAAGGCTTCCCGTGCACCAGGACCAAACGGTCTTGCAAATATATTTATGAAAAATAATCCTACCTTCTGGGTAAATTTATTAAAAATTTTAATTGAAAAGGTACTCAAGGAAGGTCGAATTCCGGAAACTTGGCAGGCCGCAATATTGGTCCCTGTATACAAGAAGGGGAACAGATCTGACCCAAGCAACTATAGATTATTGTCTATGTTAGATTGCTCGGGGAAAATGTTCGCCTCCTTGTAACTACAGAAACTTCAAATATGGGCAGAAGGATCAGGGGTGCTGAATTGCTTTCAAAGCGGCTTTAGGGCTGGATTCTCCACTTCTCATAATCTTTTCATTATGAATAGTTTAAGGGACAAAGCGTTATTACCGAATAATCCCCCTTTGTATGCTCTATATGTTGATTTTAAGGCGGCCTTTGATGTTGTCAATAGAGAGAAGTTGTGGAGCAAGCTGAGAGGAATGGCCTGTCCTGAGGGATTGTTGTATTACTTACAGCTGCTCCATTTCAACACCACAGTTCAACTTAGGCTGGACGGCAGTGGAATTACCACTAGACCTATAAAACAACTTTGGGGGTAAAACAGGGTTGCGTCACCGCACCAACTCTATAGAATTTATTTATATCGGACATCCCTGACTACATTAGTGCTGCTCATAATGTTCCTCCGAAAGTAGGTGCTAAACACTGTTTGGTGATGGCTTACGCGGATGTCCTGGTCATTTTTGACCACACATTTAGTGGTCTCTCGCGGTCGGCAGCAAGGCTATGGGAATATGCAGAATTGAATGAATTAACAATAAATCAGAATAAGACGGAATTAATTCTCTATTCCCACCAGAAAATCAGTCGTCCTTGTCTGCTAGTAGGAAGTTATGAAATTTCCTATGTCCCATCCTACAAGTATTTAGGAGTTGAATTTGACTCTAAAAATAAACACGACTCCTGCTCCCAAAATCGTAAAACTAAAGCTGCCCAAATAACTGCCATGATCTGCCAGTTTACCCGTACTCATAGCGGATATTCTATTTGGGCCGCACGTCAATTATATATTCAATGCCTGGTCCCTATGGTAACATATGGACTAGAGACGTTGGTTAACATGAATTTAGACTGGCTGCAGGTTATAGAAGGCAAGTTCTGGCATAAATTATTGGGCGTACCACAAGGAATTCCTATGGCAATACTGAGACTTGAGATTGGGTTGTTCTCACTGAAATCTATGGTTCTTAAAAAAAGAGCGGAATTGTTTGTTAAAATTAAAGTGAATACCACTAACCCGCTAATGCTAAATTTGAGAGAAGATATCAGTGGGAACAAACAGGCTAAGCTCATTGATGAAATGACTACATTGTTTAGGAACATAGGTTGGAAGCCACAGTGGGGCCATGATTTTGACACCTTGAAATGCCAATTGGGGGAGCGATTAAAGTTATGGGATTGCCAAAATAACTTCAAACATTTAGAAAATCTGAGAAGTTATGGATTCATTTCACATATCCTATATACCTATAAAAAACCAAGGTTACCTGACTCTGTGTCCTTCTGATAACCTCAGACGCTTCCTATTATTATTGCGTATCAATCATCTGCCGGTGTTAATGGTGAATGGATGTGAACTAGCGATCCCTAAAGAGGAACGATATTGCCGGATATGCAAAAGGAGAACTGCACCTGAAACTGCCAGATATGTTTTAATGTTATGCCCAAAATTAGGCTCACTATACATTAAAAATTATGGCAGTTATGTTCACCACCTGAATTATATTAAGGATGATGAATTTTGGTATGTGTGTTTAAACACCCCAAACGCCAATATACATTTAGCGCTTTTTAGAGTTTGGAGTATTGTAGACAAACGATTGAGCAACAACTAAGCATGAATGCTATGAGATACGTTCAGTTGCCCAGTACAAGCTGATGAGGACAATTTGCTCAGTAATAGCCAACTAACTATGAATATCAGGAGGTTTAAATAATTTCCCAGTATGGAAATTGTTGATATTCACAGGGGGTGGTGCTCTGCTATGTCCCTCCCGGAAAGCACAGTAAGCCCTAAGTTTGCGTTGAATAAGTGAATATATGTATTACACCTCTGATTCACAGTATTGATTTACTGACGGAACTACTGAATTTACTTGTATTTGTATTTTGTATGTGGATTCGTGCTGTTTAAGTTTAAGTAATCTCTATCTCCAGTGACAACTATTTTTCTTTCAATCATAGATAGTACGATGTATATAATAATATGTTTTTATGTTTTTACGTAATGATTTTATTATTTGTTGAAATATATGTGTAAAGTTTTTGTTTATAAAACTATATCACATTAAAAATAAAATAAAAATAGTAATTACCTAGTGAAAAGATTGGTACCAATCCAGAGGTAAAAATTGCTAATTGAGAAATTAGAGGCTCGAGCAGCGATTGATGGTGCACGCTTCACCTTTAAGAAAGTGACCATCTTAGAAGTCCAAAAAATGATCACTTCCCTAAAAACTTCTAATTGTAAAGGGGACAGCTGCCCTGCCCAAATAATAAAAGATGCTGCCAGAGACCTCTCCCCCTTTATCACTAAGCTAATCAACCTTTCGCTTGCCAACAATTCTGTCCCCAACAACCTAAAACAATCTTGGGTGCTCCCTCTCCTAAAAAAACAATCTCTAGACCCAGCCAAACCAACCAATTATAGACCCATCACCACTGTCTGTTAAGAATCCTGGACAGAGTCGCCTACATCCAGATTCAGGAGTACCTGGAATCTAACCAACTGCTGGGTATACGTCAATCTGGCTTCAGACCTCAACATGGAACTGAAACCGCTCTGGTTGACCTCAAAAGCCAGATTGATGATATCAAAGACAAAGGCAATGCAGCCATCCTACTTCTCTTAGACCTCTCAGCGGCCTTCGATTTAGTCGCCCATGAAATCCTATGCAACCACCTTTCCATTGCAGCCCACTTCTCCTCCTCTGCATCCGCATGGATACAATCCTTCCTGGTGAATAGAACCATGCGAATCTTCTCCACAACAGCCGCTGCTGATCCGATCCCCATCACCTGCGGAGTCCCACAAGGCTCCTGTGTCTCCCCCACATTGTATAATATATTTACGAAGCCTCCATTTGACAAACTGGACCGTCTGGGTGTCACCTACACCAACTATGCAGATTCACCCGGATCAACGAAATCTTCTCCATCATTCAGGCATGGATGGCCACCCACGGCCTCTGCCTGAATGATGAGAAGATGGAGCTTCTGCTGGTCGGCTCTCCTCATAACCTGTCTAAACTCAGTCCCAGCTACAAGAACATCATCATAGACGGTAACACCATCCCTATCGCTAAAAGTGTGAAAACCTTAGGTTTCCACCTCGATGCCAACACCAACCTCTCCAAACAAATCAACTCAACTGCCTCGGCCACCTCCTATACGGGTAAGCTAATCAGGGCTAGCAGACCCTTCCTATCCCCCGACAGCTGCCTCACTCTGGCCAGAGCACTCATTCAATCCAAACTAGACTATTGCAACAGCCTGTACCTAGGAGCCAACCAATCCATAACTAACAAACTCCAGGTTCTCCAGAACAATGCTCTGCGAGCAGCACTCAACATCCCAAGGCGTGAGCACATCTCTACAACCAGGAAAGCGTGTAAATGGCTCTCCATACAGCAAAGAATCGACCTCAAAACTATCTGCCTCACTTACAAGGCCTTAAACAACCTAGCCCCACCGTACCTCTCCAACAAATTTACTTTAAAATCTTCATCCAGAATCACCAGATCATCCAACTCCTTAAGCCTACTAGTGCCCAGGAAACTGGTTATTGGCTGGCTACTGAACAAAGAGTAGCTTTTACCCTCATCTCCAATATCTAACAGCCGCAACCACACCTGTATTATATGTAAATTGTCGTAGTATATAAATCTTTCTTTGTAAATTGATGTACCTTGTAAATGTTAATGCATATTTCATGACTGTAACCGTATCCTTAAAGCGCCCTTCTACCCACGGTCCGGAGCGCTCTACAAATAAATTAAACAAACAAACAAACAAACAAACACTATTTGCTGTTTTAAGGTGTTGAAAAAAAGGTGATTTAGTTATTTTTATAAATCTGGTATGTATTGACAGTCAATTGAAATTTGTCACCATGGGAGACACTCCTTTTATCCACTTATGTAGGACACTGCCAAAGCACATGCCCAAGCTCAAACATTATAGTGCTGAATGGGTGAAAGGCACGGCAGATAAGATGTTCATGCCATGGCCACAAGGGGGATTGCTGTCAAAAGCAGTGTTGCAACACATGACCACATACTTGCACTCTAGGTACACGGGAAAGAAATTAGAGAAAAGGTTAGCTATTATAGAGCTCTGGAAGATATGTCAGGAAGAGAAAGAGGATCCACCACCTGAAGAGTGGATGCTTAGCCAGCACAAGGAGGAAGGTGTTGAGCCTTCAGCTCCCCTTACCTCGCCTGAAGTAAAATATGTCCGCATGGAAGAAATAGGGCTGTATCCTTTAAAGGAGTTGAAAGCAGCGACAGGGTATAGTAATCCAGTATACCAACCACCCGCTTATAGCAGTGATGATAGTCCAGAGGAGAATAAGAGAAAAGAAGAGATCTGTAAGATCATGCAAGACAAAGAGGAAAAGAGTGAGCGGTCAAATATATTGACAGAAATAGAAAGAGAAATCAAGAGATGGAAGGAGAGAAGGATAAAGCTGACGAGATAGCACTCCTGCAGAACAAATGGATGGGTGGACAGATATTACTTAAAATCGATGGGAAAAGCATTGAGGAAGTTAGGCAAAGGGAAGATAAGGTCGAGCAAGATAGAAGGGACAAGGAACAAGAGAAATGATTGAAAGAGGACGAGCAGAAAATAAAGAACAGGGAAAGACGAGACAGATGTATCAAGAAGAGCAACAAAAAAGGGAGGAAAGGGCAGAAGAGCAAAGAAAGTATGACAATAGGCAGAGAGCAATGGAAGATAAGGATTAAAGAGAAAGGAAGAGAGAAGAGGAGGAAGCACAGAAATGAAGGGACAAAAGAATACAGAGAGGAAGGGAAGAAGAGAAAAGAAGGGAAGGAATAAGGAGAGAAGAGCAAAGGCAAGAGCAAGACAGAATTAGATGGGAGGCGAGAAAACAAAGAGAATTGGATGAAGAAATAGAACAAGGGAGAAGACAGCAGGATCTTGATGCCAGTGTTATTTGTAAAGAACCAGTAAGGCCAAGCCCAGCAATACAATGGGAGAGAACAGAAGAGGGGCATCTAGAGCTGTATTGGAAGAAGAAAACTTTGATATAGGAAGTATTGGAGATAGGATCGATAAGGCCTATCAAGAATTAAAAGAAGGTAGCAAGTATGGAAGTCGAGGGATGAGGGATCAATCCCTAGCATTTCAGTTACGAAGTGAAGAAGAAAATCTGTTCCATTTCGAACATAGAGCATTGTCTTTAAGTAGACTGAACCTTGACAAAGGTGAAGGGGATGATAGTCACAATTCTTGGGGACAAGACATGTCAGATGAGGAAAGGGAGTCCATCCTCGAGGCAGGAGGAGGGAGCGCGTGCACCCCCGAAGGAAGCTTACAATTAGATAAAGACATAAAATGGTCGGATTTGGACTAACCTAAGAATAGGACACCAGATCCCACACCGTACCCAGAACATCCCCGAGGACGATCGTATAGTGAGAAGGGATAATAGCCGCCATATGTGAGCAGACTAAGGTCACTACCGGCATGGAGACGGTCAGGGATGATCGTCCCTGCCATGGATAGACTAACAATGGGAACTGACTTTGGGTTGGGGTTCACTCAGTTTTCTTTATTGGAAAAAGGGGGAGCAAGGCCACAGTATATTCAATGGGCGCAGATGGATAAGGATAATTTAAGGTGTAAGCTTCTGAGTTTGACTTTGGGCGCTGGGAAATAAATATACGAGTTAGAAAAAATGACAGGAGGAAACACGCTAGCCATAGGGGACATTAAGGGTGTCTTGGCAGATATTCTTGCTGAGAGAGCCATTGACATATGGAGGAGAGTAGGGTATTCAAGTGTGACAGCACAAAACACAAAGCGCACGACGGAACGCTGTTTAATAATTGTACAGCAGATGTGTGGAGGGCTCTCAGGGTACAGTATCTTAGTACATCAGATATGGGTGCTATTATGACACGTAAGATGAAGGAGGATGAAGAGCCTGTTGCTTACATTCAGGATATTCAAGAGAAATGGCAGCTTGAAACTCAAGAGCTGTGGGAAAAAACAGTGGCATTATTTTACCACATTTTATTTTAGCGGTTGCCCAATCGAGTACAGAGACAAATGAAGAAACAGGTGGGGATGGGAGCAAAACCGTAGCCTGAGATACATTTGACGATAGTGCATCACTTTCAGCTATTACTGGAGAAAAATAGGAAGAAAGATGAGGGTAGGAAAATTGAGGAAGCCAAGTTAGTTTTGAAGAAATTGTCAAAATATGCCATAGATTGGGCGGTATTGACGAGGAAGGAAGGATTGGGAATGCAGGAAGCAATGGGTACATCGCAGGTGAATAATCAGCGCCCCATGGACCAAGGTGGATGTGGGTTCGTGCCACGAGGCAGAGGTATGGGCTATAGCGAAAGAGGATTCCAGAATAATCAAGGTGAGTTTCACAATACACAGAATGAGAACCAGAGCACCCAGGGAGGACTACCCCCAGTATTTTGGACTTGTGGGATGACAAGACACATTGCACATGTATGTGGGAGCCAAGGGAATGTACAGAATGGCCAATCATCAAGAGAGGGGACAGCTTATCCTCCACCATATAGCACACAAACTAGGGAATGTTTGACCAAGATCACACAGTATATTGGATACAAGCGTGGCGAGTACAGCAGGTACAACAGCAGTAAGTGCAAATGACTCCACCGCAAGGGCAGTCACAACAAGCCCCCATGCAAACACAGCAGTATGCAAACACAGGACAAGTGCTGACACCCAGGATAGGAGGTGTCACTGTTGTAGGAGGAAATCATTAAAAGGGACGTGGATGAACCTGTACCCACAATAGGACAGCTCACAGGGTGACTTAATGTGTTCAGTATTATCTGTGACACCAGACTCCCAAGAGGAACCACGGGTCGATGTGACGATAGGAGGAAAATCTTTTTCTTTTCTAATAGACACTGGGGCTACTTGTTCATGTATACGAGAGGGAAAATATCCAATGTCAGGAATTGCCATGAATGCTCAAGGGTTCTCTGCAGTACAAGCTGAGTTCCTTTTACTGACGAATACCAGTCTCTATAGGAGAATGTGACATGTCTGTTCCTTTATTATACTCACGACAGACATAAGTTAACATTTTGGGAAGAGATTTGATGATGAAACTTAATATGACAGTTTCATTTACTGATCAACTCCAGGAATACACTATTTAAATGTCGACAAATTTATACTGGCATTTACAGGGCAAATGGCTTTGCAAGGCGTACCGGTAGATCTAGAGGTTTTTCTATATGGGGTGAGCATTCTTTTGACATGGCTACCTGGCTTAGTGGGAAAAATTGTAAGGATACCTGACGAGTTTCTGTTTAGACCACAAATACCTATGGATGAAGAGGGGAGACAAACTATCCCTATAGAATTAGAAGCAGCCATAGTACGGAAGGAAATGGAAGTGCTTGAAGTATTGGATGATTAGGGTAGAGAATGGAGAACAGTAATAGCTCTCTATAAAAGGTACAGATTGACTGACATTACTGATCTTTGTCTCTGAGACAAAGATCAGTAATGTCTTTGTCTAAGAGACAAAGTGTCTCTTAGTCTCTTAGACACACTAAGAGATAAAGGTACGACTTCACTCCTACTACTCCTCGACCTTTCTGCCGCTTTCAATCTGGTAGACCATGCAATACTTCGCAATCATCTGGTCACGGCAGCCTACTTCTCCCATGAAGAAGTCGCATGGATCCAGTCCTTCCCAGATAACAAGACAATGCGAGTTTTCTCTCCTCTAGCAGCTGCAGACCCCGCACCTATTTCATGCGGCGTACCCCAAGGATCACGTGTATCTCCTACCCTTTACAATATTTTTTTAAAGCCCCTTTTCGATGATCTAGACCAAGGTTGTCCAAAATACGGCCCGCGGGCCACAATGCGGCCCTCCAAGCCATTTGATGTGGCCCGCGGGGCTCAAGAGAGTCTGTGGACCCAATTAATTTATTTATTTCTGCAATGTTGGTCGAGTACGGTACCCGACAAACATTGTAGAAATAAATAAATAAACTGGGTCCACGGACCCGACAGACATGGCCCAAATAAAGAAGCAAACCGGGCCGTGGCAGAGGAGCGGCTTGTGGGGAGAACTGTTACTGCCTCTGGTGACCCCTGCAAGGGTGCACCAGAGGCAGTTACAGGCCTCAGCCACGGCATGGTTTATTTATTTATTTGCGCAATGTTTCTCGGGTCTGTGGTCCCGATTAATTTATTTATTTATGCAATGTTTGTCGGGTATGGTACCCGACCAACATTGCAGAAATAAATAAATTAATCGGGTCCAATGCCCCGACAGATATTGCCCAAATAAAGAAATAAACCGGGCCATGGCAGAGGAGCGGGTTGTGGGGAGGACTGTTACTGCCTCTGGTGACCCCTGCAAGGGGGCACCAGAGGCAGTTACAGGCCTCAGCCATGGCCCGATTTATTTATTTATTTGGGTAATGTTTGTCGGGTCCGTGGACCCGATTAATTTATTTATTTCTGCAATGTTTGTCGGGTATGGTAGGTGCCCGACCAACATTGCAGAAATAAATAAATTAATCGGGTCCACGGACCCGACAGACATTGCCCAAATAAAGAAATAAACCGGGAGTGGCAGAGGAGCGGGTTGTGGGGAGGAGTGTTACTGCCTCTGGTGACCCCTGCAAGGGTGCACCAGAGGCATTTACAGGCCTCAGCCATGGCCCGATTTATTTATTTATTTATTTGGGCAATGTTTGTCTTTGTCTCTGCAGCAATGAATTTGCCCAGATTACCAGGGCTCAAGTCGAGGGTACGTGGGTGGACTGGGTCCACCCACATTTTTAAGAGGGTGGACTCAGTCCCATTGAACCACAGCCATCGAGTATGCAGGCTGGACAACTCACCACTGCACTAAATAACCTGATGAAAAACGACTAAGGTGAAATGTCGAATTTCGGTACTGCAAAATTCAGGGAAAACCTTTGTATTGGTTCTTGGAGTTTTGGAGTTTACATGTGCACATTTTAACGTGTTCATTTTATGGAAGGTGAATGACTTTTGTCCTATGCAATTTGGGTGGTTGTGAAAAGCCAATTTGGTGAAATATGCATATTTCAATTTGAACTTCAAATATCTGATGTCACATCACATTGCAACAGAGTTTACCTGTTTGATATGTGGGCGGATCCATGTGCAAATGGGCAGACTCTTCTGTGACTGTGGGCGGGGCATACATCTCAGGGTTTTTGATTTTCAAATGTAGGCAGGTATGCCTTGAAGGGGGCACCAGAGGCCTCAGCCACGGCTTGGTTTATTTATTTATTTGGGCACTGTTTGTCGGGTACGTGGACCCGATTAATTGATTTATTTCTGCAATGTTGGATACAGGTACCCGACCAACATTGCAGAAATAAATAAATTAACCGGGTTGTGGCAGAGGAGCGGGACGTGGGGAGGACTGTTACTGCCTCTGGTGACGCCCGCAAGGGGGCACCAGAGGCAGTTACAGGGCTCAGCCACAGCCCGTTTTATTTATTTATTTTGGTAATGTTTGTCGGGCCCGTGTCTTATGCCTGACTCCCATGTGTCGGCTGCGAGGAGCCATTGTGAACCACACACTGTGCCCGGTTTGCCACTCCGCGTTACATGGGTAGAGGAAGGAGATGGCCTGTTGTGGTTTGGCCGACTGCAAGTCTGACTGCAGGTAAAGACCCCAAGAGGGAACATTGCGAACATGGTTTGCTGCAAACTTACCCATGCCCTTTCCTGGCCACGTGGAGGCTGGGCATCGGACGCTGGCCCTAAATGCTGTCGGATAAGCAGAGGCTGGCCGTACCTCTTACAGGGCATGTGGCCTTAGGCCAGCCGTGAGGACTCTTGCTTTACCGGGTGCTGGCCACATCTTCTAGAGTTAGGAAATGTGGAGGATCCACAGTTGCCTCTGCCAGGTTTTACCTTCAGACCTTGTTGCCCTTTCACCAGCACTACAGGCCCAGTGTGCCACGAAGGGCAGGCTTCAGCAATTCTGTTCAGCCCAGGTCCCTGTGGGGCGCCAAATCAATTAATTTATTTCTGCAATGTTGGTCGGATGCAGGTACCCAACCAACATTGCAGAAATAAATGCATTAACCGGGTCGTGGCAGCAGTGGCATCACCATTAACACAGAAGTAATGAATGTGTATTACAGAGTTAAGCTGGCATATGTATTGGGCACACTGCACATGCTCAGGCAGCATCAATCATGCTTTGTACAGGACAATGCTGGCCTAAATTGGGAACAGCCAGCATAGACACGTTGTTACAGAGGCATATTTTGGGCACAACCAGCATGCCAATGTGTTACATCAGTGACAGTGCTGTTTTACACTGTGGACACAGTGTTCATTAAAATGTGTTGTGTTCTAAAATGTTCTTGTCTGCTGTTGGTGACATGGAATGTACATGTTCCCCTTTATAACTGATTGTAAACTTCTGGCTTTTTGGTCACTTTTGCTGCTGTAAAATGCACCATTTCAGCCCAATATTTGGAAAATAAATCTTGAGGGCTGAGGGGGGATCCCCCAAATCATCCCTAGATCCTTATAGCTCCCTCGCTACGCTCGGTCGCCCCCACATTTTCAGAAAAATATCAACACATACACACTGGAAGAAATCACAAGAAACTAACCTTTGATTACTGCCCTGGACACCAAAAGCTATTTTTGGGACAGCATGGCTATCACTGCCTCTGATGCTCTTGTGTCAAAGGTCACACACCATCGCTTTTTAATATACAGCTTTGGGTGAGGTTGTTGACTTTTGGCTCGCCGGCCCACCGGCTGACAAAAAGTTAATACTTTGGCCCCTCATTCAGAAAGGTTGGACAAGCCTGATCTAGACGGTCTAGGTATCACGTACACTAACTATGCAGATGATACACAGATCCTCATCCCTTTGACGGGAGATTATGACAAGGATTTGGCCTTTGTGAATAGAGTCTACCTCATCATCCAGGCATGGATGGCCTCCCACTGTCTATGCCTGAATGATGACAAAACAGAACTCCTCATTCTAGGCACTTCCTCCAACATCAAAAAACTAGGTCCCAACTATGACTCCTTCATAATTGACAATAACATCATTACTATGGCCAAAGTAGTTAAAACCCTCGGCTTCTACATAGACTCCACGCTTACCTTTGGTAAACAACTGAATGCCATGGCCTCAGCCACCTCCTATACTTGCAAATTAATTAGAGCAGCCAAGCCCTTCCTCTCACCTAATAACTGCGTCACTCTAGCAAGGGCACTAATCCTGTCGAAACTAGATTACTGCAATGCCCGCTACATAGGCAGTAACAAATACATCACCGCCAAAATACATACACTTCAAAATGATGCCCTGAGAGCCGCCCTAAACTTCCCTAAAAACGCCCATATATCAGACCTCAGGAGATCTACTAACTGGCTCTCCGCAAAAGACAAATCCTCCTCAAAACAGCATCTCTTACACACAAATGCCTTAACCACGCAGCACCTTATAGACAGATTCACCAGACAGACAGCCTCTCGCCCCCTAAGAAAAGCTAACTCCAACCTTTTGTTAGTACCCAGATTCAAACTCACTAAATCTGGTGGGAGCAGCACAATATTGGAACTCCCTTCCACCCGCTCTAAGGGAAGATCTCCCCTACCGGCAATTCAGATCCAATCTGATTCAATGGCTGAAAGAACATGATGCCTAACCTCCCCCTACTGACACCTGGGATCTCATGTATATTTTGTATATTTGTTCTGCTTTATTTATATGTCACACTTGCATTCTTGTAAACTTACTGTATATACATCTGTGATTCTTTGACAATACATGTCTACTCCATTGTAACCATAGCTGTACCTCCATGTTTAAACCTGTAACCTGTAACCTAAGTTGAACAACCCTCTTTTTGCCTTTGTGCCCAAATATCCATGGGTCTGGTGTGCAATATAAATAATAAAAACAAAACAAACAAAACAAACAAACAAAACAAACAAAACTAATGACGACATGTTTAGGGAAGATCGAACAGTAGTGTTCTTTAAGTTCTTTATGAGTGTCACATACTGGATAAGAATAGAGAAAAGGTAAGTCCCACAGCGAATGGCAATAATGCAGCAGCATCCAGCATACTTTCAGGAAGACTTAGAAAAGGCACTGAGTGTCCACAGGCCCTTATGACAAAGACCTATTGAAGGGGATAGGGGAAGTCAAAATAAAACTGAAGCCAGGGGCGATTTTACCTCAAGCAAGACAGTACCCCATGTCTCGAGAGGCCGATGAGGGTATATTTTGGACTATGTCAGCAATGATAAAACAAGGTATTCTGGTGCCATTGGAATCGTCGTGTAATACCCTGATGTATCTGATTAAAAAATCTAAAGGAGGGTCGTGGAGATTTATACAAGATATGAGAATGATTAACCAGAGGCAGAGTTTCCTTTAGTTCCTACCCCGATGACGATATTATGCAGTATTCTAGTGGAAGCTCGATATATTACATGATCGATTTAAAGAATGCATTTTTCTCGATTCCGCTGCACAAAGACTTGCAAGAGTTGACTTCTTTTATATTCTGCCAAACCTGACTGAAATATACTTGTTTGCCCCCGGTGTACTGTGAGTCTCCATCAATATTTACCATAGTCCTAAAGATGGATCTAGGCAATATTGATCTTAAGAGTGTGGTGATACAGTATGTAGATGACATTTTAATTTGTAACACCACAGAAGATGAGTGCAGGCAAGATTCTATTCTGTTGATGACTAGTCTAGCAGACAAGGGATACAAGGTAGACAAGGAGAAGTTACCATACTGCCAAGAAGAGGTGTTATACATAGGACAGTTAATTTCGCATGAAGGAAAGAAGGTGACACCTGAAAGGGCTGAGGCAATTATAAAAACCGCAAAACCTAATACAGTGAAACAAATGCAACCATTTTTGGGGCTATGTAAGTATGTTAGAGCCTGGGTGTTTCATTACAGTTCATACACAAGACCCCTTTTGCAAGCTTTAAAGAAAGCACAAGTGAACAAGATGAAGATAGAATGGAGATAGAATGGACTGAGGAAATGGAGGAAGGGTTTGAGGAGTTGAAAAAAGCAATCAGTGCAGCCCCTGTTTTAGGAATTCCCAATTATGCCGAGGAGTTTTATCTATTTTCGCACACAAATGGGACAGTCATGACAGCAGTGCTTACACAGAAGATCACATTGGGGTATAAGCCTTTAGCATTTTACAGTGGAATTTTGGACCCAGTTATAAAAGGACACTTTCCTTGTGAACAGTCATTGTCAGCTGCCGCGTTTGCAATTGAGAAGTCTACAAGTATTGTCATGGGCTGCTCTATGACTCTCTTCGTGGAGCATGTTCTGTTTGCCATTTTAGCGAAACCCAAAGTTACATTGACATCTCAAAGAGCAGGTTGGAAAACGAGGGGCTACCTCCATGTGGAAGGCACTCCAGTGCAGCATGCATCCTTATTGGAGAGGCTTATTAAGGCACTACAGCTCCCAGTGGCCCTAGCAGTCATTAAGTGCACAGCTCACACTAAGCGAACAGACTTTATTTCTTGTGGGAACGAAGCCACAGAGCTAGAAGCCAAAAGGGTTTCATATTCTCCCGATATTTTGAGTTTTGATACTCAAAATGGCGAAGGCATACACAGCGAAGTCACGGCAAAGTCTGTTGGCTGTTTGGCTTGTGACCCTATTTCCTGAGGAGAAGACTAAGCGGAGTGCGTTTTTGGACTAATAATACGATTCCCATGTTTGGCTCCTCCCCCCCACCTCCCAGCATTCAAAAAGAAACAGCCACATGCACCAGCGCATGCGCACAGCGAAGTCACGGCAAAGTCTGTTGGCTGTTTGGCTCATGACCCTATTTCCTGAGGAGAAGACTAAGAGGAGTGCGTTTTTGGACTAATAATACGTGTCCCGTGTACGTTGCAACTGAAGACTATTCAATAAGTATGGTAAGTGCCATGAGACACTGATACACTGTCTAAACAGTGTTTTATTTCATCTAGTGTAGGTTTGGCTCATCCCCACAACTCCCAGCATTCAAAAAGAAACAGTCACGTGCACCAGCGCATGCGCACGGTGAAGTCATGACAAAGTCTGTTGACTGTTTGCTGGTTGTTGGTCAGTGGGAGGAATTTCTTAGCCATGAGTAATTGTGTGTGATACTGTAATATTTGAACTGATCTGAAGTGTGATACTGTGCATGAACCTTTACCTTAGATACGTAGTTATTGTAAGGCGATCCCCAAGCAATTTTGTTTTACATGTGTAGTGACCATCTTTTTAATAAACAGACGTGTGCCACTACAGATTGGATTTGCTCGGCGCGAACGCTGATTTACATTGTTTGTATATTTAGAACCAATGTTTTTAGTAGAGCGGCATTAACGTATGTATAGGCAACCAAGTAAAAGGCATTAATCGTTAGCTAATTAATTTCTGTGCCTGTGAACTGGAAGGGTGACATGACATTGACCGGAAAACGTTAAATAGGGACTAGTACACACAGAATTGTTGATACCTTGTGAAAAGCGTAAGCATAAATAGCTGAAATCTCGCACTAAGTATTATCCCATAGTTCTAACTCTCTCAGTGTCAAGAAGATATTGCCTTTTGCTGTTCCATCTTCTTTGGTGCTTTAGCAGAATATATACAGGAGTATGGAACTTAGATCTGCCTCAGCTGAGTGTGCATTAAGAGCTAATCAAAACATGGTAAGCACTTCTACGCAATATGGGAAAAGTAAGGCATCAGAGAACATAAAACGCCCCACTAAAACTTGTGCTCGTAAAGTTATTATTCATCCTGGCCTGTTGCCAGATGCAAAATTGGTAAAAAATGATTAACTTTTTCTCTGTAATAGAACAGAAACAAGGAAATAAATTAAGTAATAACAGGATGAAGGTTGCAGAGTCAGCACATAATGAAATTGTAGCAGATATATGCCTGAGTCTACCTTGTATAGGAACTAAATTGATATCTGAAGTTTTCCAATCCACACGGGACGTTACAGGGTATATATCAGGCAATAGTGAACAAGTAGAAATTGCTAAAAATAACACAGAAAATGTGCCCCTGATGTGTGAAAAGATCTCAGATACACGTACAACATTACACTATGATGGAATGAAGATGTACTTAAGTAATGAGACCTTAAAAAGGAGAGTACCTACATTGAGCGAAATAGCAAATGTTAACTTAAAAATGATGTTACTTTGATCTGGTTTTAACACTTTGAGGAATAGAGAGCGTGAATTATGTGTGATGAGTGAATTTACTATGAAGTATAATAATAATTTCAATGATTGTAACATGCAGTTAGAACCCTCTGTAACCACCTGTGATGACTCTGTATTACTTGTTGCTCAGACTCTGTCTGTTGATAACAAGGAGGATTGGACACATAGAGATCGGACAGAGTGGTAGTAGAGGCTGTATCAGGGAAGTTGATGCTGCAACAGGAGGGGGAAGTATTTAAGCTGCCTTCTGTAGTGTTGTCCTCGACTCCGGTGCCTAGTGGTATACCAGCGGCACAGCTGAATGAGGTTTCTGTGAATGAAAGCTTTGCTAGTAAGAGTACTGTAGAACTCACTGATGCCCTGGAAAATGTGTTGACCACACTTGCTGACAAATGTGAGAATATGGAGCGGAAAATTAGATGTCCAATCGGTGCTCTTGCATAAAAGCATCAACAGAGGTAGGAAGGTCATGAAAGACACTGGTACTATCGCAGCGTCCTTTCAGTATCCTTTCATAGAAACTTTCAGGGTAATTCATGGAATTAATGTGCGCTGAAAAAGGGAGCGCAAGCGTGAAAATCGCACTGCACGTGTGCGAAAGCCGCGCACGCAGCCGTTTGTCGATTCACAGAATGCGCTGCGCGTGGCTTACCTGAGATGTGCGCTGAATCAGCGTGTAGTGCACACGTCATTGCAACATCCCGAAGGCTGTGCGCAAGACGCCAGTGAAGGCGCACACAGGGCAGCGCACACCTAAAAAGGGGGCAGAACACACGGAATGGGGAACAACACATGAAAATGTGGGCGTTACGGGGGAAGTACCGTGGCTAAATCCTCGCAATGCCCACACGCACGCTAACAACACGTATTCATGGAATCAAATAGGGGAAACCCGCGCGCCACAAAAGACGCACTAATCCGGACACACGTACGCCAGCAGGAAGCAGCATAAAAGCACATGCAAACAACAAACAAGCTCATACGCTACGATGAATATACCGTTCCACGCAGCAGTGGTCGTAGGACACTGCAGGAGGAGGGGAATAGCCAGGCCCCACATTTTTTTACCCAGGACCAGCCTTTTTGGAATGCCTGATGACCAGGTGTATGGGAGATACAGGTTTCCACCCCAAATCATCCTAGAACTGGTTGCTGAGTGGGAGGATGACCTCACATCACTCACCCTGTGCTCCCAAGCACTGAGCCCCTTGGAAAAGGTGCTCAAAGTACTGCATTTCTTGGCTACTGGGTAATTTCAGTAGACAAGTGCCATAGTTGGGGGCATCTCACAGGCCACACAGTCACGCTGCCTACACCAGGTGTTGGTTATCATGAATGCACGCCCCTCAGTCCGCAGGCACATATACATGCCCAGAACACCCGCAGAAAGGCAAGCTGTGGTCCAGGACTTTTACGGGGCGGCACACTTCCCCAAAGTGCTAGGTGCCATTGATTGCACCCATCCGGCTCTACGTCATCCCAGGCCAACTGAGCACATCTCTCGAAACCGCAAGCACTGGCATTCCATCAACGTGCAGGTTGTATGTGATGCCAGGGGAATCATCACCTTTGTATATGCCAACTATCCAGGGTCCAGTCATGATAGTTTTATATTCAGAATGTCACCCCTAAACCGGGACCTCGAAGCTGGGAGGCATGGCGACACATGGCTCATTGGTGAGTACAAATGCCTCTGCACATGCATGCATGTCAGACACTGACTAATGGCAAAACCCAACTAATGACAACCATTATCACCTCCCCAGAGGACAGGGCCTACCTTCTGAGCACCTACATGATGACGCCAATACAGAACCCCACCACACCACCCCAGGTAAGGTGCAACGCAGCCCATATTGCAACCCGGGGCATAGTGGAGCGCACATTCGGAGTGCTGAAGTCACGTTTTCGCTCCCTTGACCGCTCTGGTGGCCAGCTGCTATATGCGCCCCCAGTAGTGTGCAGGATCATAGTGGCAGCATGTGTCCTGCACAACATTGCAACCCAGTGGGGCGTGTCGGTGGACATGGTGGTGCCCCCTCATCCCCAACCACATGCACAGCCGCTGCGCATCGGGAGGGGAAAGGGCACGTGGTGAGGCAGCCCGTACCCAGCTTGTGGCAAATTTTTCACCTAAAATCCCACCCCTGCGGAGTGCACACAGGCCTGGCACATACCAGCTGACAATTGATGATGATGACAAAAGGGACAGTAAACTGTCACAACCATACCACCATGAGATTGTTTTCCTGGAAGTGCCACATTGTGTGCATCCCTAGCTACTTAAACAGGCCCAATGATGTGTTAGTAAAAGGCACACATTCATGCAGCATGAAGGACTACCCCCTTGCAAAACAGTACACCCAAATAGTGATATGTCACCCTCCCAAACCCCATCTCAGCTGCCCAAGACACCATGTTATGGCATGCAATGTCAAAGCAACCAAATGAATGCACAACACATGACACAAGTGGCACAAATGGAAACAGTCCAAAGGCAATGCCCTCTCACCAATGAAAAAGAAACAGCACACATGGACAAATACTTACCAGCAAGACAAAACATTAATACAGGACCCAACAGTGGCAACGTATGACAGTAAGCAATCACAATACTGTAAGTATCGCAACCTGACAAAGGCAGCACATTGACCCCTTCCATCTCCAGTGTGTTGCTGGTAGGTAAATGTGGCAGTGTACTGCATACAACATGAGCTGCATCTGCAATGGAGACAGGCATGTTAAGAATGGAATACAATATAAAAATCAACCATGCAGTGGAGAAATCATCAGCAATCCCCACAAGGGGTGTATACACAGTTTGGACGTCAGACTGCCCACCCAACTTATGGAAGCACAATACCTCTGTTTAAGTTACTGTCACACGGTGAGACACTTGCGAGCCCATGGAAAGGACCCCAAGTTTCAAACACAAACAGAGGACAAGCCTGCATGGGCCCAGCTGGAACACACAGTGGATGCATACGGGTGCCACACAAAACAACACACTGTAACATGAATGTACAATCTGAATAAAAAGTTATCAACAAAAAAAAATCAAAAAGAAAAATGACAAAAATTAAATAAAAATAAAATGGCCATGGGTTGACCAGAGGGTGTGGGGGGGCACCCAGGAGGGTGCACCCCAACACCCACATGTATGGATGTTGAGGAAAAAAAACCTCCATGGCTCATGGCATGCACGGCTACCCGATAGTGGGAGAACTGCCGTCACTGTCGTCACCCTCTGGTGGTACATTAGAAGGTGGTATGGGATGCACTGCCAGTGGGCCCTACGTTGAGCAGTCGTAGTCTTGAACCCTGCAGTCACCAGCATGTTGTGGCCATGTGCGACACGTAGCCCACAAGTGCGTCTAGTTCCACATCATTGAAACTCTGCTTCCTTGACATGCCGGAGGGGCGAGCCGTGTCTGGGGTCCCAGGCTGTTATGCAAGAGCATGCTTCTTCCTCGTGGTGTGGACCCTGAGTGGCTTACGCCACTCTGGTCGGTAGGGGCAGAAGCGCAGGTGGCATGACCACTGGAAGCCAGCAATGGCACGATGACCACAGGTCTCACTGCAGGCATAGGCTGCTGGGTGCTGTTGCCAGGACCAAGCGGCACAACTGCCTTGGTGTGATGGACCAACACTGTCCCGGCTGGGTGACTCAGAGACGGGATGGATTCAGCTGCAGCTGCCCCTGAAGCCTCCTCACCCAGGCTAGTTGGGGCAGCAGATGACATTGCTGACCCAAATCCACGTGGCCTGGTGACAGCAACTTTCACCGCCACACGTGGCTTTGACTTCGTGACAAGGAAGTCAGCCTGTGGCTTATCCCATTCCAGTTCGGTGACCAATCTGGGGTTAACAGGGCCTGAGCTGGGATGGTGTGAGCTGCATCTCCCCGCTCCAATTGGGGGGGCATAGGTGTCCCTGATTGGTCCTCGACACACTGGCCGCTTGGGCCACCCTGCCCACGTCGCCCACCACTGCCACCTTGGCCACCCTGCTCATCCTGGCCACGTCCCCTACCGCAGACACCTCTTGGAGGTCGGCCACCTTTTGCCTCCCTTAGCACTTGGTCGCCTCCCAACAATGGCACTGAAGTTCTTGTGCGAATGGGAGGTGCAGTAAACAATTTTCCTGGGCAATTGGGGTGAATGGGGCAGGGTACTAGATGGAATATTTACCCCTGTGCTCTAGCAAGGCTGTCTGTGACCCCTGGGGGAAGATGACGGGTCACGTAATGCTCAGG
The DNA here is from genome assembly GCF_040938575.1 of Ambystoma mexicanum. Taxonomy (NCBI): domain Eukaryota; kingdom Metazoa; phylum Chordata; class Amphibia; order Caudata; family Ambystomatidae; genus Ambystoma; species Ambystoma mexicanum. The sequence goes on along the minus strand of NC_090925.1, from coordinate 185,687,340 downwards.
CACCCCAAAAAAAAAGTTAACGTCCACTCGACCCATCGGTAGCCCACGTGCATGAAATAAAGGACCTGCAGTACGCTGTGGCACCCAGAAACACAAAAATAAGCGTATGCGTGGTACACGCAGGCTATAATGACCTCTGAATGTGTACGCGACACACGGGGGCAACCACAGTGGAAAAATATGTGCGCGACTCACCGTCTGCCTGGAAAAATAACATGAGAAAGATGTGCATGAGCGCGTAGGCAACACCCCCGCCAAAAGAAGAATTGAGCTCTGTCTCAGTAAACAAGGAGTATGCAATGCAACCATTGTGAAGTAATCGCGTATGAACCAACAAGAAGTACAAGAATCACCCGCTCGCTCTCCACAAAAATCACGTACAAGGAAATGGCGTCCTACATGACCTTTAACCCCTGCCCACAGAAACGCCCATGCATGCCACATCACTTACGCGCTAACGCGCTAGTGGCCTTTCGTCGAATTACAAACATTAACACGCTGACGTGCTGTTTTTGCATGTGTGGATTCACTATGCACCCGTGCCGAGGGAAAAGCCCGCGCACGTCATGTCACGTCCGCACTTACGCGCTAAGGGCCTTTCCTCGAATTACATGCTGACGTGCTGTTTTTTCATGTGCCAAATCACTCCGTATCAAGCTGTCCACGCGACAACACACGGAAGACCACGCTCCTGCCCAGAAGGCCATTTTCCTGCCCCCCAGAGCCCCAAGCCACCTCCCATGAGCCATCTGCTGCTGCCTGTCTGCCTGCTGGCCACGTGCCCTGCTATTTGGTGCCTGCACGTCAGCCATCTGCAGGGGTCCACCTTCATGTACATGCACAGTGTACCTGTGAGTGTGCGTGTGCGTGTGTTTGACATGTGTGCGACTGTGATACGCCATGGATGCATGTGACACAGACATGTAGGAACCCGATTGGCAGATATGACATAGTTGCCGATCATTGTACTGCGACAGGTGGTGGAGATGTACAGATGCATGTCTGTCTGGTGGCGTGTGTGCATGTGTTTGGCACTCCCCATGCTGCTTGTGATATCATGTCAACCTTCGGATGTTCATGCTGTTGTGTGTATGGATGCTGCTGCACGATTCCTGTTAATTTGTGCATGTGTGTGGGTTCAATGATATGAGAGTTGGGGAGTGTGATGCCATCTGTGAAGTTTGACACTGCCACTCATGTGCAACTGTCATGTGTGTATCAGACCATTGTACAGTGCCCTGATGCCTGTGTTCTGTCTCTCCCTGTCTGCAGCGTCAACTGATGAAGAGGGCGAAGACGGTGCTGTGGAGCACAGCGGCAGGGATCCCACCGCCAGTCGGAGACACAAGGCCCAGCTCCCCTCCCACTTAGTGATCTCTTCCGGGAGTGAGGAGTCTGGTGCCGCGTCCATGGCCGCAGCTGCTGATGGAAGATCCAAGAAGCGGAGTTTGGAGGTGGACTCCTCGGCAGCAGTAGGGGCAGCTTAGCCCACACAAGGGCCTACGAAGGAAGATGGCACGGAGTCATCCAGGTTGGTGGGGGGTTTGGTTGAGAAGGAGGCTGTGGAAGCCCCATGCACGGGGCCTGGAAGGGGGGATTCCACTGGTGCTAGTGGTGCAGTCCAGGTGCTGGGACAGGAGGCAGCACAGGCCGCCGCGGAGATGTCTGTGTGTAATCCTGTCCCCGATCCTGTGACTGCATCATCCGGCACCAGCAGGGTTGCCTCCGTCCAGAACCGTTTTCAGGGAGGGGTTGGACATACAACAACTGGCCTTCCTCCCCCAGCGGACGTTGAAATCCATGACCGGATTGAGCCTGTCCTAGCTGGGGTGGCATTGCGCAAACGTGGTATTCGGGATGACGTGCAGGGTTCTCGTCTGGACAATGCACGTCATTTCGAATACCTCTTTGTCCGCGTCGACCTACTAGGACAGGTTGTCGGGTGCTGGATCTTCTTGCGACCCCCTCCTCAACTGAACCCCCTATGCTCCAGTCGTCCTCCGTGCCATCTTCCCACCTAAGTATCACCTGGGCCCCCTGTGGGGCTGCCCCTGAGCCAGCGGCCAGGCTGGTAGAGGACACATCCCTGCCACAGTCGGGAGTCGGAGGTCCAGCAGGGGTGGCCACCCCACCAACAGGACCCCAGCAGATGGAGGACGTGACGTGCAGACATCATCAAGCAGGGTACGTGCACGGCAGCACCAGAGGTTTCCATCAGCCTGGAGGCTGTCGTGGTGCCAGAGGCAGTTGCATTGGAGGCAGCAGCAGGATCAGCGTGGGAGCGATCATGGCTCGGGGCCATCAACATCCCAGGGGCAGGCATCGGCCGGTGGGCAGGAGGACTCAGGATTGGGAGCGTCTTCCGTGTGGTAGCGGTTGGGCCGGCAAATAGATGCTGAGCGGCGGCGAGCGGAGATGGCGCGGCTCACAATGGTCAGGGTGGTGAACTCCATGCACCGGGCGTTGAGGTGGGCTCAGTGCCTCGAGGCAACTCGCAGGGAGTTGGAGGAGGCCATGGCTGCATCCCTGCAAGACCTCGGGGCCAGGGAAGAGGCCCGCCTCCGGGACATTGAAGTGGAGTTCGATGATGCCCTGGCCCGGAACATCAATGAGTGAGCCGTCGGACTAGCCCGCTGCCTTTCTAAATAGTTATGTAGGTGTAGGTTTCCTTTTTTTTCTTTTTCTTTGGGGCGCATGGACTATGCCCCGCCTTTTTGTAAATAGTTATTTATTAGGTAGGTTTTTGGTTAGGTTTCATTTGGATAGTTAGGCTCATGGACCCTTGAATATTCATTTGTATATAGTTATGTACTTGGATTTTCTATATTTTTGGACACATGGAGGAAAGCTTTGGTTTTTTTGGAACTTTGGATTTTTTTGATTAAAGCCTGTATTTTTGTTGCAGTCCTTCACCCCTGACCATGACCCGCAGGCAGCCCACACCACAGGGGACCACCCTACACCCCTGGGCAGGCCCCGCAGGCAGCCCATCACCCCTAACCCTGACCCGCAGGCAGCCCACACCACAGGGGACCACCCTACAACCCTGGGCATGCCCCACAGGCAGCCCATCACCCCTGACCATGACCCGCAGGCAGCACATCACCCCTGACCATGCCCCGCAGGCAGCCCATCACCCCAGACCATGACCCGCAGGCAGCCCTCACCACAGTGAGGACATTTTCCATGCAATTTGCTTGGCGCATGAGGAGGACGCGTATTCAAGGGGGTGCGCATGTTGATTTCCACATGTTTTTGGCTGCAACGAGTGGGGTACGCGTATCGAAGGGGGTGTGTTGGGAGATTTTCACGCATTTTGGCTGCCGTGAACAGGCTACCCGTATTCAAGGGGGTGCATGAGTACATTTTCACGCATAGCGGCCCTGTAAGCTGGTCCAGGGTTAGCGCGGCCCTTTGTGCCGTATTGGGGATTTCAATGGCTTGTCCTTGCGCAAGGGGGTGTAACTGGCGCTGCGGGATGTTCGCTGCACCACAGCTCAAAATGGCTTGGGAAATCCATGAATACGCGGTGCGCCAGAATACTGTTTAGCGCACACGGCTGGCGCACGCTCCCTCTCTGCGCTACCCGCGTGCGCTGCTTCTGCCCTGAATTCTATGAATTACCCCCTGAATTGGAGTATAAACCACAGGCCATTACAAATAAAGTTGACATCAGTAGATCTATTACTATAGATTTAACAAAAACCTTCTCTGAAGAAGATACAAGCATGGTTGCTATAAACCATAGGAAGACCACAGCAAAAAAAAGCAAATCGAAAAAAAAAACAGAAAAGGTTACATAAAGCCTTTATGTATGGCAATAGGCCTATGTATTACAATCTAAATGGATGCATTATAAACAATAGATCACTTCAAAAAATAGAAAGAGCTAATGTTGACAATGCAGATCATGTAACGCCCTCTAAAGTAGTTGCGTTGAGGCCTGTGCCTCTACGTAAGGAGCCACATTTTGTTGGTCCGCATACAGTTATGCTCCACTCAAACCTAATGCATTTGACAATCAAAGGTCCCATGGGGAATAGTAAAGAGAACTCTAAGCTTATGGCTGAGAAAAGTAAATTTAAGAAGAAAATTGGCACCATAGCTGACATTCATCCCTTCCTAATTACACCAGAGTTTGTAGGGATAACAGATTTAACAGAAAAGTGGTCTGGTACTAAGAAGATCTGTGCAAAGAGGAAAAAGAAAGCCAAGCAAGATAATGATATTGTTGATGGTGCATTGTGGGAACTGAAGGCGATATTTAATGTGCAGATTTCAATGACTGATTTGAATACAGAGGAAGGGCTGACTATTGAATCTAGGCAGTTACTATTTGATACTTCCAAGAGTGGGAACAAAAGTGTTAGATTTACAGATACTAACATACCACAAATGTCTAATTGTTCAAATGCATTAAGAAGTGAGAGTGCTCAAATGACTAACACTCTGCAATTTGAGGCCATATGCCCTATTAAGAACTTGAAAATTCTCAATAGACAAGCAACTTTAGAGCTATGCGGTTCTATACTACCATTGCAGATGATTACATCTAAAGATTGAAAAATTGTTGATGAAACTGTCATTCCGCTGAGGATTATAACTAATGTATGGTGTGCTGATAGTTCAATATATGAATACATTCAAAAGCATAGTAACTCATTTGAACAGTTGGGGTATACATGCAAAGAAACTTTGATGCCATTAATAAAATATGAAAACAATGTAGTGAGTACAAAAATCTAAAAAATTATACCATTCAAACAGGCTATTGTGGAAAAACCATCTGATGAAATACTGATGACTACAGTCAAAATACAATTTATGGAAGGTAATAATGACTAGCAGAATACACCTAAGCCTTCTGATGTAGGTACACCACACATGAATGGGTATTGGCAGTGGTTACCCATAGAATTCAAAAGTTATCTGGAGACTCGGTCCGCATAACATTGATTTTATAATGTCTTGGAATGCACGTGGTAACTCACACTATACTGTAGAGGATGGCTTATTATAATTTTTTCCATATGCAAGCATAGTGGCGTTACAAGAAACTTGGCTTCATACAGAATGTGATATTGATGGTAGAACAACCATCCAAAGTTTAGCACAGAAGGGGCCACAAGGACGACCCAAGGGTAGTTTGTTAACCTCTATATGACACCATTGTACTGCCTCTAATACTAGATGGTCAATATCTATGGTACTTGTAGTATCGGTAAAATGTGAGCCAATCCTTACGACCAACATTATGATAGTAAATGTGTATAATCCACCTAATGGCATATGTAATAAAGTAAATATAGCTAAAATATCTAGATTTCTAGAAGAATATAATTAAGCCCTCCCCATTATTATACCAGGTATAAATGTCTAAAAATAGTATTTGCACTTAGTCACTTTATAGGGAAGCAAGGTGGTTTCTCAGTCAACACTGTTATGCTGCTATATTCAACCAAGGTAGTATTGTGTCTTTTGTATGCTACAGAAATATGGGGAATGAGATATAAGAATGAAGTAAATTGTTTCGAACCGAAACTTTTAAAGATTTTATTTAGAATACCTAAATCATTAGCAAGAAAATCTTTGTTTTTAGAATGTAATTTTATGAGCGCCTCGGATATTTTAGAATAAAAAAGAGCAATGCTTTATGTGAATCACACTTTTATAGTAGAAATAATGAGTGGTCTTGCATCTAAAATTATTATCTTGGATACAGGTATATTGGTGATGTTAAGTAAGGTGTATTCTAGATGGGCCAAAGCAAATGTACATTCTTGGTTGCAGAACGTGCATGCTAAAATTAAACGATTACTTAAATTATTTATATCTAATTTAGCGCAACAACGCAATATAATAAATTTGGCAACAAAATGAAATAGTGGTTTATTTTTGGAGTTTTGGGCACCTGACTTAACTAAATCAGCATACCAATGAGTTTATCCAAATTGTATAACTGTAAGACACTATTTGCTGTTTAAGTTTAATATGCAACATACTTTATAAGTGTTGGGTGCGAAATTGAGAATACCGAAGTCAGAGAGATATTGTAGATTATGTTGTACCCTAATAATAGAAACTGCTAAGCATCTAATATGCCAATGTGAAAGTTTGTATTACCTAAGAATAAAACATGTGAAGGCATGTTGCAATGGCTATGATGCAAACATGATGCATACTATCTGGAAAATGTTAATGTTAGGGAACGATCTTAATGTGATGTATCACATGATGAAGTCTTATGAACGTATTTTATTGATATTAACAGAATATTCCGAGGGATTTTTATTTTAAAAGTAATTAGATTGTATATTTCAATGTTTTATGCTGAGATTGTCGCATTATAATTCTTATTTTGGATTAATGGTATGAATTTCTTGGATGTATGCTGTGTTTATATGTAAAGCCTGTTTGGCTGTATGCATATTAAATAAATAAATAAACAGGTACTCTGAATGTTGAAGAAAAGACAGTCACATTTAGGGGTGTACCGAATAGTATATTTAGTATTTGGACGAATACCAAATTGTTTGTGAAGTATTCGGCCGAACCCGAATATGTAGCCGAAAAGTTGTTTAATTTAATAAATCATGTTCCAAACTTAGAAAAAACACTTTAAAACAAACATGAAATAACTATTTTAGATATATTCCCATCTTACATTTATTTCTCTTCATTTTAATCAAGATATCCTTATTTAAAGCATACAAGCTTAGCTAGAAAAGAACAGATTAACAAGATAACAGGGGCTAAATGTATGGAACGATGTTGTGTATGCAAATCGGGGACGAATAAAGTGTGAGACTTCACATATGCAGATTTCCCAAGAAGCTAGTTTGCCCAAGAGGCTAACATGGTTTGGGAAATGTCAGTCACATCTTGCAATGGCAGATATGTATCTGACTTTCCCCCAGCCCTTCTGACCTAGAAGTGGTAGCCGACCTGTTGGGATGTTTTCCATTTTCCAAATACCCATGTCTCCCAGCTCAATTTTACTAGTAAAACATAGCTCTCTGACTATGTGCTGTAGTGTGTCCTCACACCTATCTCTCCATTCCCCCTCTCGCAGACTGGCCACCAGGGAAATTTGATAGATTTGCCTACATGAAGTTCCTACGAGATGACTCTTAGCCACATCACTCTGCCTGGCATAACGGACTACCTGAGACTGACTGTTGTCCACTAACTGTTGTGAATTCTTAATTTCTCTATGGATATTCCCATTAGAAAAAAAGATAATACTTGCTTCTCATTCACTCCAATACACAAACATAATGCACTTTACTAAGACATTTTATTGTGATGCTGTCAGACAAAGTGTAAATTGGGTGCAGCAAGCCGCTAACTGTAGCACTTACACGCTAGTGGGTCACTTGCATGCAGTTTTACATGCTAACAAAATGGAATGTTAAATGAAAGAGTAATAACAGGCACAATCGCCTTTACTCTTTCCTTTTTCTCTGCTTGTTAAACTTGTAAATGCCGGTCACAAATTACAATTAAAGAAAGCATTCAGAATGAATTGCTATGGAATCAGCCTGCTTTTGACATGGGCTGCATGCATGCACATTTAAAAGAAACCCATTTGTAAAAGTCCAGCATGAAAATACATGCTGGGTTTAAATAATGTAGTATATGAACGCAGAGAAGGAAAGCACTGCAGAAATGTTGTTTCTGCTACGTGTCCCTTCTGTGCCTTCAAATAACATTTAAAAATCCCCAAAGTGTAAATGTGTGGTATAAATGGCTTACGCTTTTCTATTAAGCCTCACTTTAGTACTTTCAGGATTGCATTCAAATGAGAAGAAAAAGTATTCGGCAATAGCCGAATACCAAGAAACTATTCAGCCAGAGCCGAATAACCATTTTTCAGCCAGAATATGGCCGAATACGTACTCGAAGCCGAAGATCGGTACACCCCTAGTCACACCCATGGTAATACAAGAAGGGTTTAATTAATTGTCAATGACTCAATTAATGGAGATTCAAGGAAGCGCACTGCAGGAAGAGCAGGAACTGTGGAAGCGAAGGGGTGTTCTTTATCCCCCATAGAAGCATTATGGCAACATGATAGCACTGGAAAGCTGGTGATGCCAGTAGCATTGTTCAAAGTAGCACTTGAACAACTGCATTATCCCACGCATGTAACTAGGGATAGTCTTGCTGCAACGATTGCAGAAGACTGATTCATTCCGAATTTGTTAGAACACATTGCATTCTTTATGGTGAATTTCATTGTGTGTCTAACGTTTACTGCTGGGAATACACTGAGGACAATTAGAGGGGTAATACTTTGACCGACTGGTCCATTTCAGCATTTACATATCGACTATGTCGATATGCTACAGGTGTGTAATGGATATAGATATCTATTAGTGGTGGTGTGTCCCTTATCTAGGTGGATCAAGGCAGGTCCATGCACACACCCTGATGTCACTTGTGCAGCAAAGTTTTTAGTAGGAAAAGTCTTTGCAAGATGAGGTGTGTGTGAAGTGCTGAGATCTGACAGTGGGACACATTTTGTTAATGAGGTGTTCGAACAGGTAGGGCTCTTATTAAGTATCAAACACAAGTTTTCTTATGCTTATAACCTGCAAGCAAACGGCGTATATGAGAGACTCAACGGTCTCCTTAAAGAAAGGATTGCCAAGATTAAATTAACATTGAAGAAGGGATGGCTATATTGCCTACCCATAGCTTTATATGCCCTTTGCAATCAGCCTGACTCAGACCACCACCTCACCCCTCATAAACTAGTGACAGGACAGCAAATGAGTATGCCTCTTATACCTCCGTCTAGGAGTAGAAGTGATGCCCAGAGCATAGCTAAGACTTTAGGTGATGAACTGCATGATTATTTGACATGTATGACCTCTAGCATCTCTCTGATTTCAGATCAACTCAGGGGTGGTCGGTCTCAGAACACATATAAAGACAATTCAACAACTGGATCAAGTGAACTTTTATCGGCACCCAAGGTATTTTTTGGAGATTGTATTTTAATGAAAAATTTCACCCGGAAGTGCATGAGACACATTCTTATGGCCCCTTTTGCATTGCAAATATAACCCCCTAGCTGTAAAGGTCCAAGGAAGGCGAGCTTGGCTTCACTTGGGCGATGTGAAGGCGTATAAAGGAGAGAAAACCTCCCACCCACCATTGCCGATCCAGAAGCAAGACAAGAAGAAGAATGTCAGCGTGTGCAGACTCAATGAATGACAAAGAAGAAGGACGATAAGGCGACCGGCTGATAATGCAGATTTTGCATTTGGACTAAGGTTCAAATGGACAATCCACATAGATATTTTAGCAGGAGTGCAAACCCTTGCTGAGAGCCTTAGGAATTTTGAAAATTAACTTTAGAGATATATTCAAACATCAGAATTATGACTAAACGTCAGTTCTTGATCAGGAATTGGAAACAAGCTCAGTATCCAGATTCATTTCATGGTGCATACTTGTTCTAAGAAAGTTAACTTTGATGGTTCTCACTGACAGTGATGTGCATAGGCTTGTGCCTGCTGTTCTTGTATTTATACTTCAAGCTTATCCTGCTCTTGTCAGAACAGACGTTCAAATTCACATGTTTTTACAGGATCCCAAAAATGGCCCTGTGATCAGAAGGCTCCTCGTTGCTAGTATTGAAGAGATTTTGCACTTGCGAATATAAAACATTTTTACAAATTGTATTTAAAAGAGAAATGTGGAAGCTAGCGCAGTCTTAGAGGAGAAACAACAAAGAACGAAATGTCACAAAAGATGGTTACTTATGTTTTGTTATATAATGTGTGCCTGCACAATCACACTCTTTGTCTTTCTATTTCTCCTCTTTCAGTTTTTATCACATTATTAGTCGTACTAAAACAGAAGCCCTCGTGGGTTCTCCTGCCATAGTAACTGCTCTTGATTTAGTTACTTCCACTAACATAGAGGTCCCTAAGGCTTTCCACAGGGGGAGAACTGCTCTTGATGTGCTTTGTGAGTATTATATAACTTATACATTTGTGAGACATAAGAGAAGTGCAAAGGAAGATAATGAGGTGGTACATGCCTATCTAGATAATGCAGCACATGTGGGTAATAACATGTGGTATCAACACATAAAAATTGTGGGTGAAAGAACATCTAAAGAGAGCTGCTACGTCTGTGCTCTCATACCCTATGCCATAAATGCAGCTCAGACTTTCAATCCCAGAAAGAGTCCAGAACATGATGCAAGATGTCTCGTTCATTTTGCAGCATCTATGACCAAAGGAAAATTCCAGGGAAGTTGGGCTACTCTGCAAAGGAGATCAAAATGGTAATTTCCATTCCAGAACGATTATATCAAGACTTCACAGATGGAGAAGCAACCAGGATGGGAGAGCAAGATGCTTGTGTATTATGCGCATGGGCAGGAAGAAGTAGTCATGAAAGACATGAAGAGAATGGAATGCCCGGACATAACAGAGATAGCTGGATCACCTGGATGTTGGTAACAAACTCAAGTTTTAGTTTATGGACAATTGAAATCAAGAAGGGATGGGAACCAGTACTGATGTCTTGTGCAGCTCATCTACTGAAATCAGAATATGTGCAAGAGTTACACAGAGTAAACGATGTATGTTTGAAGTCATGGGCAAAGCATGCCAAGCTACTGACATTGGTAGAACATGAATCAGGCCTAATGATGGTGATTCAATTAACAAATGCAACATTGTGCTTACGAAGAGAAGGACAAATATGTGTGGGAAATAACATAGGCTGCAAAACAACAGTTGACGTGACCAGAATGGGTGCAGGGACAGCCGTCCTGATGGATCGATATTGGGCTTGTGGGCCTACGGCCTACATGAAGCTGCCCAAGGATTGGGGAAGAACATGTTCCTTGGTGCTCATCCATGTTCCAACATTAGTAATTCCTCAGAGTGACCTGAACATTGGAGAATTCCCAAAGGTGGAAGCCCATTTGAGAAGGAGAAGATCGCTTGGGTTTCTCAATCGAACCAGAAGTGAGAACTACTACTCAGCTAAGTCAATGGAGGCCTTTGAGCCCATTCCTTATGAGCATAGGTTGTTTAGCCAGACTGCTTCGATATTCACAACTATCTTCATGCATGGAATCCAGATGATGGCCAATACTAAATGGCTGCAAATTACCAGATATGAGCTCCTGCAGACAATTTACACCACCATAAAGGGGTTCAATGCTATCAAGGAAGATCTGAGGGCAATACGACTGATGACCCTACAGAACAGATATGTCCTTGGCATGATCACAGCCATTGAAGGAGGAGTTTGCACCAAAATCAGACCATCATGTTGCATGTTCATACCTTCTCACGATGACGAGAATGGGACCTAGACAGAGGCCATAACATTGTTTACGAATCTGCACACCAAGATGGAAGACAAGACAGAGGACATTATAGATGACAGCTGGTTTGCGTCTATATTTTCATGGATTCCGCAGTGGATGGCAAACATCTTCAAGTTTCTTGGAACACTACTGCTCATGGTGATGTTCGTATTCTGTATAATCAAGATAATAATCACCCAGTGCAAGAAAATAGTGAAGAAAGCAGTAGGAATGAAGATAAAGATCGATGTCAAATCAGGGTTTGGACCCAAGGTGTTGACTGATGAAGATGTCAGGTAGTACATAGAGGCCAGAATCATAGCATCTCAAGGAACAAAGTTCCTGTATCTGAAGAATCATAAGAAGTATGTGGGTCGATGGGTCTATTGTAATCCGAATGGACAGTGTAGCTACATGACCTGGAGTGTGGATGAACATGTTAACTCAGCTGGCACCCTGAAGGAGGTGATGAAGATCTGGACTCCAAAGAAGCACTACTTCAAGAGAAAATATCAAGATGTGGAAACCAGTGAAGAGGTGGTTGATGGATCGACCACACGGGGGAGTGTAGAGGAGCAGCTGAATGCCTCTGCAGGAAGTCCCACCCCTCCTACTTACGTTATGTTGGGAGCCTGAGATCATGGCATGCCTGACACCAGCAGTTTTGACCATACCACGGAGATTGTTCGAAAGAAGATACCCTCTGAAAAAGCCTTGTCAAATGTATTCCAGAAGAGAAAATAATCTAAGGGAAGAACTCCCCAAAGGGATAAGAGAAAGAGCAAAAGAGGGGCTAGTGACGTCACAAGAGATGAGTGTGGCACACTAAGAAGACTGGTTGAAGAGAATGCATGGACCATATAGAAACTGATGACAAAGTTAAGAATCGAGTAAACTTCCATATGCAAAAAGAAGATTGCATGTGTCTGATGCACTGCAGAAAATGCGAGCAATTCAATAACTGTACAGATGCAGCAACACAAGTAGACTAAGTGATCTTAGAAGCTGGCTATACGTAGTGAATAGACTGCAGGCGGCGCCGCCATTGTAGAGAAGCTGGAGGTTGGTGTCATAATTTTAGTAAGCTCAGACCCCTGGAGAAGGAAGCTCGAAAACTGTGGCACAGAAAAGAATTCGCTTAGATCGCAGACTTGAATGGCAGAGCTGCTTGGCCTGGTGTCAAGGTTAAAGGCAGCCAAGACTGGTTATCTATTCTCGAAGGCGGCAAACATGAGAAACTGAATCATCTCTTGTTAAGGTGCAAGAAAAGAACACCAAGCGTGCCAAGGTTTATTCATTTAACACATTTAAATGCTGCAAAATGGTCCGAATTGTGGTTGCCTGTCACGTGAGCCAAGGTTGAAAATAGAGTCCGGCATGAAATTTCGAAACTACAATAGTGCATATCTGCACTCCCTCATATTCCCAGAGACAAGAAAAAACTGCAAGGCCAAGTCCAAAGACAATCTTCATGGCAGAAGGCATGGGTGATGAGAGACGTAGAGCTAATTGGGTGGTAAGGTAAAGTCATGTCCACCTCCTGGCACCTGGGTATGAGCTTACGTGCTGCTAAGTGAGCCGAATGTTCCAGACATGGCACAAGTGTGCCAACAAATTGTAGAGGGCCATATAACTAAGGGCCTTATAGTTTCAAAGCCAATGATATACTGTGTACTTGGTAATGTTCAAGATGACTTGTACTAGAGGTGGGCACAAGCTGTAATCACAATCCCACCCACTATAGAAAGTATACTTAGATGTTCCGCTCGAGCGTTTCACAATCCCTCTTAGGTTTTTCTTATTTGCCACATAGTATGGCATCACGTATGACAGGTTTTTACTATATAACTGTGATTTTTAATGAAATGTACAAGAGACTTGAGCGAACGTCTGTTGATGTCTGTTGTAACTCCCTGTTTTAGACAATTGATATTAAAACAGATACCTTTTGCCATCTTCCTGAGTTGGTTCGATTATTTGGAGTCCGAGTTATTCTGCATCCCATCCATCGCATGCTATCTAAAGGGCTCTAAAGTCCAGACGTGTCTCCATAGAAATTCCAAGACTCCTCCTTCCTCAATAAGTATCAACAAACCCTTTCTGATCAGACAACATTGGAGTTTCTGCTAACTTTGTGTGCGTTTATTTAATTATGAGCCTCGCTGACTCCTTTTTCTCTGTTCAGCAAACTAACAGCTATGGCGAATAGAACCAATTTAGGTACTTACACTAGCTATAAAGACTTTGCTCGATAAGCGCTTTCACTTTAAATAATTATAACATAATTGACACATTGGCCCTCATTTCGAGTTTGGAGGTAAGTACCGTCCCTTACCTGTATGGCGCAAATAGCGTGTCCAAGCTGGAAATAGACCACTAAAAGCTCACTATTACGTGCCATGTCTGTAATATTCGGTTCACTTAGCAGCATGAAAGTTCATACCCAGGTGCCAGGAGGTGGACATGACTTTACCTTAACACCCAATTATCTCTACGTCTCTCATCACCCATGCCTTCTGCCAAGAAGATTGTCTTTGAACTTGGCCGCAAAAGGTGGGATGACTCGTGGCCACCCCCACCCCTCCCTGCACTGGCTGCAGACACCTGCCCAATGCCACGGTCCGAGGAGTCCAGTGTGGCTGGGGAGGTGGCAGCCACGGCCACCCTCGAAGTTGAGGACAGCCCCAATGACATCTGGGGAGCGACTGAGGACAACACAGTGGAAGTCGTGCACACCCCTGAAGACTACTCAAACACCCAGGTATCCTTCAGTGACTCTGGTGAGAATGATACACCGGAGCAGTCTGGCCAAGGACAGAAACAGGGACATGGCAGTCCTGTGTACAGTTCCCTTGAGGAAGCGCCGGCAGGACATGTCAGCCCGATCCCCAGCAGGGCCACTGCTTCCTCCGCCGATGCACAGCGGGCTGCCCAGCTCACAGCCCAGATAACAGAATTTGTGCAGGACAATCGGCAGGCCAGGGAGGTGTGGTGTGCTGAATTGAGGGCACTGGGCCAGTCCATAACGGAAAGCACCAACCACCTCTGCGAGGTGCTCGGCCGCATAACCGATGCTCTGGAGGCTGCTCATCCTGGCCAAAAGCCTCAGCATGAGGACACACCTTCAACGAGCAACTCCACCCAGACCAGCCCACATTGTCGGTCGCTCTGTGCGCTGAGCTGCCGGGACATGCCTCCCCCTGCCTCCCGGAGCGCAGAGTGACTTTACTGCCAGCCTCATGTGGGCTACGTGGACCCTATGGGACTAGTGTGGGGTTGTTGTGGTGGGAGGGGGTGAGGGTGTGTTGGAGAGTTGTGCGGGAGGGGGAGGGGGTAAGGGTGTGTTGGGGAGTTGTGGGGGAGGAGGGGAGGGTGTGTTGGGGAGGGTGAGGGGTTTGTTTTTCACGTTGATATTTTCACTTTCAATACACCGGTTGTTCATCAAAAAAATTACCAGAGTGGACATTCATCATTGCGCATGTGTCTTTCATTCTTGCACAGTGCATAGTGTATATGTATTCCCCACACCCAGTGCCCTATGTCCTAATATTATGTCACCCTCTGCTGACTTGTGTGTCAGAAATATTGTGCAATCAATGACTGCCACAGGGCACGTGCCTCCTGTGCATCGGCAATGTGATGATGTCCTGCCACATCTTCCTCTTCCCCTTCATCATCATCAGGTGGTAGCAGTTCCATGTCAGGGGGCAGGGGCACATGCCAACAGATGCACATATTGTGCAGCACTACACATGCCATGGTGATCTTGGCCACCTTCTCATGGCTGTAGAGGAGAGCCCCACCCGACCGGCTCAGACAGCGAAATCGTGCCTTCAACAGGCCAAAGGTCTGCTCTATCACCACACGTGTACGGGTATGGGAACGATTGTAGTCCTCCTCATGCCTGGTCTGTGGGTTTCGGACAGGGATCATGAGCCATGGCTTCAAGGGATAGCCACAATCACCTGCATGAGAGTGGAATAAAGGTAAGTGATCGCACATTCATGTAGGACAACTGTATTAGTCTTACATGGAAGAAGGTTATTTGTGCCCACACGCACATGTCCCTGAATGCATTGACCCCATTTCTGGCCCTGCTATGTGCCCTGTGCAATGGACTAATGGTGTGGGTTTCATTTTCAAGATGGGTCATGGTGTGCACTGACATCTTGTTGCACGTGCATCATATATGCATACAGCAGTGTTGGTGTAAAATGAGTGATGAGTACTGTTCTGTGGAATTTGGTAGTAGGGAGCTTTGGCTGTAGTCAGATCTATATTGGGCATTCTGCACTGATCAGTTCCATGGTGACATGCAGCACTCCTATGGGTGTGCCGAACCAGTGACACACTGTGGTGTCCCAGGTCGACTCAGTTCAATGCACGGCCACGGATAACTGTCCTGTGTGGTGAAATGCGGCAGTCAGCAACATAGCGCATATGCAGTGCAGAGTGCTGGATGACCTAACAGTGTCTGAAGGACGGTGATGAGTTGTGCATGTGTTGTGGGATGTGGGCTGGTTACCTGTTAATCATGTAGTGATGGGTGTCTGCCTTACTTCATCACTATGGGATTTTGTTGTCATGTACCATTTCAGTTGCTTTGGGGCACAGTGTTCAGTGATGTGCACATCGTGCACTGACGTCAACATTCCCACCCAGGTGGAGTATGCATTCGCCCCCATTCTCACCCAGGTGGAGTATGCATCCCCCGCCCATTCCCATCCAGGTGGAGTATGCAGCCACCCACCTCACAACCCCAATGCACTGCAATGGCCCAGTCAGGCAACTCACCAAGCAGCCAGGCACGTCGTCCAGCATATCGCTCCATGTAGCGTGGTAGGGTGGAGTTCCACAGTACCAAAGAGTCATGAGTTGATCCTGGATATCGGGCACAGCAATGTGCGATGATCTTGCTGGCATTGCATACCATCTGCCCATTGATGGAGTGGTATTGCTTGCGGTTGCGATACACCACCTCCATGGCATGCGGGACCACCAACTCCACCTGGGTGCAGTCGAGGGCACCTACACAATTTGGCATGCCTGCCAGTGCATGAAAGGCAACTTTTGTATTGAATATCTCCTGGGGAGTCCGTGGTAGGGATATGTAGTCCCTTGTGTGCTTGAGGAGGGCATCCAGCACTTGGTTCAGTATCCGGGCAAATAAAGGTTGTGATATGCCATGCATGTGCCCCACTGTGTGCTGGTAGGTGCCTGTGGCAAGGAAGTGGAGCACGGACAGTACCTTCAGTAGAGGGGGGATGGCGGTGCATATTTCTATGAGGCTCACTATGTTGTTGTGTATCAGGTCCACTATGGTAATGATGGTGTCACGGTCAAGCCGGTACAGGGTGTGGATTTGCTCAGGTGTTAGGTTGAA
Organism: Ambystoma mexicanum; assembly: GCF_040938575.1. Classification (NCBI taxonomy): domain Eukaryota; kingdom Metazoa; phylum Chordata; class Amphibia; order Caudata; family Ambystomatidae; genus Ambystoma; species Ambystoma mexicanum. The sequence goes on along the minus strand of NC_090925.1, from coordinate 185,670,616 downwards.
GGGGGTGGCTCTGATGCGAGGGATTGGGGGCTGCCGGCATGGTAACGGTGGCTGCACTGGTGGGGCATGATAGGCCTGTCTCACCCTCCTTCTCCTCCTGTGTCTCCTCTGTGGTGGCGGCTGTTGTTGTTGTTGTTGAGGCATTGCAAGCAGGGCCTCCAGCTCCAGTAATGCTACTACTATTGGTATCATCTTGGTGTGAGAGGGGATGTGGTGTGTGGGTGTGCTCCTTTTGTGCTGGCCCTGACTCCATTGCCTCCACCTGTGTTGATTGTGTGCACCTGTGGCGCTTGGAAACACTGCTCAGGGTTCTTAAAGCCTGGTCGGCGATGTCGGTATTTACACCATGCACTTTTTCGGCCTTGAGGAGGCCATTATTTGCATGTCCGCATGTTTGCAAATAAAAGCATCACTTGTGATCATTACCGGTTTATGGCATGCTGCTAATGCCGGCATAGTGTGTCGCGCGTGCACGCCCAGACCGCTATTTATGGCATCATTAAGTACGATGCCGTAAATAGAGGTCTGGTTGATCAGAATAGCCTGTAGCGGTAAGCGATGCCGGTAATCCTTTACCGGCATCGTTTGTCCATTACCTCCAACCTCAGAATGACCCCCATTACTTTGCTAAAACAGATTACATTTGTATAGTTACATCTGTTTGTTTTTTCATGGTTCAATGATAACCTTCCAACTTTGGGCCTATTTCTTTTCACCATTGTTTTTTATAAGATGTCAGTTTCTTCTCCTCATTTTCTGTTACATGCCGTTTTAAAATAGAACATCAATGCATTTTTTTATCAAAATTACTAAATATATTTTTTCTCCCACAGTTGACTTTCTACACATCAATCCTCAATAATGATGGCATCCTCTCAACCATACCTTTACAAGCCTGAGTATACCAAAGAGGAAATGCGTGAGAGAGAAGGTTGCAGAAAGAAATTGTCAATCCAGTGAAAGTCGTGGTGATCGCTCGCAGGATCCTGATCCTCTTGCATTAAAGAAGTTTCCACTTGGTGTATGTGCCGCCCACCCCCCGCTCATGCCCTGTGTCTCTCTCGTGTTTCCCTTCACCCCCCTCTCATGCCCCGTGTCTCTCTCCTATTGCCCCCCACTCTCCTTTCATGCCCCGTGTCTCCCTGCTGTTGCCCCCCACCCCTGCTCATGCCTCGTGTCTCTTTCCTGTTACCCACCACCCCCCGGTCAATGCCCGTGTCTCCCTGCTGTTGCCCCCCACCCCCAGTTCATGCCCCGTGTCTCGCTCCTGTTACCCCCCTACCCCCTCTTATGCCCTTGTCTCCTTCCTGTTGCCCCCCACCCCCCACTTATGCCCCGTGTCTCTCTCCTGTTACCCCCCACCCCTGGTCATGCCCCGTGTCTCCCTGCTGTTGCCCCCCACCCCCGCTCTTGCCCTGTGTCTCCCTGCTGTTGCCCCCCACCCCCGCTCATGCTCCGTGTCTCTCTCCTGTTGTCCCCCGGTCATGCCCCATGTCTCCCTGCTGTTTCCCCCCACCCCACGCTCATGCCCAGTGTCTCTCGCCTGTTACCCCCCACCCCCGCTTATGCCTCGTGTCTCTCCTGTTACCCCCACCCCCGCTCATGACATGTGTCTTTCTCCTGTTGCCCCCCGCTCATGCCCTGTTTCTCCCTGCTGATGCCCCTCACCCCCCGCTCATGCCCCGTGTCTCTCTCCTGTTACACCCCCACCCCCCTCTCATGTCCCGTGTCTCCCTCGTGTTCCCCCTGCTCATGCCCCGTGTCTCCCCCCACTCATGCCCCGTGTCTCCCTGCTGTTGCCCCCCACCCCCTGCTCATGTCCCGTGTCTCTCTCCTGTTACCCTCCACCCCCCTCTCATGCCTCGTGTCTCTCTCCTGTTACCCCACACCCACCACCTTCTCATGCCCCATGTCTCTCTCCTGTTGCCCCTCACCCCCGATCATGCCCGTGTCTCCCTGCTGTTTCCCCCACCCCCCGCTCATGCCCCGTGTCTCTCTCCTGTTACCCCCACCCCCTCTCATGCCCTGTGTCTCTTTCCTGTTACTCCCCACCCCCTCTCATGCTCCATGTCTTCCTGCTGTTGCCCCCCGCTCATGCCCTGTGTTTCTCTACTGTTCCCCCACTCCCCGCTCATGCCCCATGTCTCCCTGCTGTTGCCCCCACCCCCGCTCATGCCCCGTGTCTCTCTCATTTTTGCCCCCACCCCCCATCGTGCCCCGTGTCTCTCTCCTGTTACCCTCCACCCCCGCTCATGCCCCGTGTCTCTCTCCAGTTACCCCCCACCCCCCTCTCATGTCCCGTGTCTCCCTCGTGTTCCCCCTGCTCATGCCCCGTGTCTCCCCCCACTCATGCCCCGTGTCTCCCTGCTGTTGCCCCCCACCCCCTGCTCATGCCCTGTGTCTCTCTCCTGTTACCCTCCACTCCCCTCTCATGCCTCGTGTCTCTCTCCTGTTACCCCACACCCACCACCTTCTCATGCCCCATGTCTCTCTCCTGTTGCCCCTCACCTCCCGATCATGCCCGTGTCTCCCTGCTGTTTCCCCCACCCCCCGCTCATGCCCCGTGTCTCTCTCCTGTTACCCCCACCCCCTCTCATGCCCCGTGTCTCTTTCCTGTTACTCCCCACCCCCCTCTCATGCTCCATGTCTTCCTGCTGTTGCCCCCCCGCTCATGCCCTGTGTTTCTCTACTGTTCCCCCACTCCCCGCTCATGCCCCGTGTCTCCCTGCTGTTGCCCCCACCCTCGCTCATGCCCCGTGTCTCTCTCATTTTTGCCCCCACCCCCCATCGTGCCCCGTGTCTCTCTCCTGTTACCCTCCACCCCCTCTCATGCCCCGTGTTTCTCTCCTGTTGCCCCCCACCCCCCGGTCATGCCCTGTGTCCCCCTTGTGTTCCCCCCACCCCCTGCTCATGCCCCGTGTCTCCCTGCTGTTGCCACCCACCCCCGCTCATGCCCCGTGTCTCTCTGCTGTTTCCCTCCATCCCCTGCTCATGCCCCGTGTCTCCCTGCTGTTGCCCCCCACCCTCCGCTCATGCCCCGTGTCTCCCTGCTGTTGCCCCCCCCTCCTCCACTATGCGTGTTGCAGCTGCAAGACTTCCGGCAGCCTTTCTTACAGGATCCGTGTTGAGAATGCTGATTGTGTAGATACACAAACTTATAGAAACTGTTTGCCCTCATGCTCCTATTAATGAGTAAGTATTGTGTCTATCTGTTTTGTTCTGTAGCAACTTTGCACTATAGCCTTTTATGTTGTTCTACTAGACCATTGTGATATCATGTGTTCACTCACGCTATATATTTTGATATATTGGTTAGTGTGTTGCTCTTTGTTCATGCCAAACGATTCCATCTTCTATTTTGAAAGTCAACAATACGATTTTATTCAATTAAAAGCTATGAAAAAATCATCTCCATATCTTTTCTTGTATATATACATTATTATATTAACTGTATTTCTTAAGTATTGGACTTTGACTACTTTACTCACAAAGTATGTTTCTGAATTCCTACCAAAGCCTTATTTTTTTACAAGATAGGCCAAAAAAGATGATTGCAATTATTGGACTGATTCAACAAAACTATTTCTCTATCTTTTACACAGATGGTACAGGCTTGTGGCATATCAAACATTTACATGGTGGATACATGGAAGACTAGGATTTCACGATTCAACATGTCATACCTGCCTGTGCCATTCAAGCTATCCATGAACAATTTTCAAGTACCTCGGACAATACACTGGATTTTTACAGACAGTACCATTTACAGATCCTTATAACTTGTAGTTGGTATATAACATCCACCTTTCAATAAAAAATATGTGTATCTAATAATTTTGCATTGTTTATTTTCCAATTATTTCATGTTTGTGTATTTCATTTCAAACTTTTGGTTTTCCTTGCGAATTTCAAGTTTTTCTCCTATGTTACAAAACAACATACAACAATGCACAAACCCTAAAGTCAAAACACCAAATACGCATTACTTGCACTTTAAGGGGGATTGCATTTCTAATTCTTATTATTTCTTCACGTGATAATTCTTTGCTTCAAGTACTCTAAATTTCATTTGATTCTATTTAGGAATGCACAAGTCTTTTATGAAATGTTAACAATTATCACACGTTGACAGTCACTAGAAACACGAGACTTGAAGTAATCTGATGACAAGTGAATGGAAGAGTTTCTCCAAGTCACTAACACAGCCAAGTCTACTAATAAAAATCGTATGCTATACCAGCAGGATAAACAAAGGTTATTGGTACTGCCCTTAATATGTTTCCATTATCAAACACACTCGATCATAATTTATTGAAACACTTCTCCCTTATCAATGCACTGTTATAATTGTTTCAGTGCCTTTTCCTTTGGTTTGGGTTTAGGGCCAGCGGGTTCAACACAGTGTAAGTCAATGTACAACTGAACTAGTTCTTGCATCTATCCACAACTGTCCACCTAAAACCTGGTGCCTCCATACTCCCTTTGAAGACACCATCCATGCAATTAGCATATCTGTGTGTCCTTGGACTAGGTGCTGGGCCTATTGCGCTCACCTTGTCTGCATCCATCTCCCATCCTTATCAAAGGCAGTTCTGACTTGGGCCATGCACTTGCAATGGGGATGTGTGGGTGGGAACGAACATGGAGCCGAATACCATGTACAACTTAAAGGGGTCGGGCGTCTAGGGACCAATGTCCACATGGCCACCCAGACCTGGTGTCTCGAGCATGCCCCTTTGAATATCCCATCCCTGCAATCAACATATCTGTGTGTCCTTTGAAAAGGTACCAGGCCTATTGCAATTGCTATGTCCACATCCACCCCCCTTCCTTATCAAAGGCAGTTCTCACTTGAACCATGCGCTCACAATGGGGCTGGGTGGATGGGAACGAACAAGGTGCTGAATACCATTTACAACTCAAAGGGGTCTTTCACATAGGGACCATTGGCCAGATGGCCACCACAGACCCAGTGTCTCCATACTACCATTTGAAGACCCCGTCCCTGAAATCAAGATATTAACATGCCATTCACGAGGCCATGGGCTCTTCCTCTCACCTTATCCTTATACACCCGTGTCCTTATCAAAGGCAGTTCTCACTTGCACCATGTGCTTGCAATAGTTGATTGTAGGTGCCCACATTCTTCTTTGAAACTTGACATCATCAATCCTCCACCTCCATCAATCATTACACATACCCAAATATGGCTATGTACCCATATTACATCATGCCCCTAAATAAAAGGCCAACAAAATGTACTGTCAGTCCCTCCACGTTGCAAATTCACATACACAACCACTTTTCAAAGTGTTTATAAACTAATTCAAATCCTTGGCAACAAAACATCTCTACAGTCTACTACGGATATCATCATCGCATCACTTGTGATTTTTGTTGTTGAATCGCCTTGTAGATTTTCCCTATTACAGGTAATTGAACTCTTGGGGAGTGCAGTGTTCTCAATTTCAGTTTGGTACATGTATAGTGTGTTCTACTCAATTTTCACCAAAATGTTCTTTTCATATATATCAATGACTTCTCCAGTATCAACCTTTCTATGTATTATTATATTTTGAATTCCTACATCACATGATAGGTAGGCTCTTTTTTGAATAGCTAATGTTTTGTCGTTCCTCTTCTCTTTCTGTGGCACAATGGATGATCAAAGTATTAATAATAGGTTTCTTCGTGGTACAGACCATTGACATGACAGCTGGTGGTTAGCCTGGAGGGTCAGACTGGCTTACTGGGCAGTTAACAAACTCTAAAGTGCTTTGTATTTGGAAGGTTTGTATTGGTGAATCAATCACTGTGATACCATAATAACTTTTACGTTTTTGTATTTTTTTACAAAATCTTCCCGAGCATAAACCAATGCCTTTATGTATTGTTTTTGGGTGCCCTAATATCAGACATGATAAAACTCCTAGTAAAGTTATGCAGATTCTCCACAAGGACATGTTGTTGATACGAAAAGGTTTGTCAATTGTGGATTTCCAGTATCCGAGATTGACAGCAGAGCCAAGGATGTCTTATAGCACATGAGCGGCAATTGAATCCATCTGTGCAGCATGCAATTCTCGGAAGATATGTACGAACCACCCAGTTCACCAAAAAGTGTCATCCAAGACTCATGTTATGAACGATTTGAAAATGCTAATCTCATAAATGTAGAAACGTAAGGGTGGTCTAAATATGGACAAATACGTAGAGTGATCTGCTGTCTGATGCCATTAGTTAAATAATCATTGATGTAATATCTGATGATATTAAGGTTTGTCACTAATAATGTCATCATCGATGCCAACAGTTATGTCATTAGTGATGTCACCAGTGACATCATCAGTGGTGTCATCTGTGAGAAACCAGAGGGTGTCTCACCCGCTAGTCCCCGGGGATCTCTCTGTCAGGTGGCCAGGGCACGGCCATCCCCATCCTATTTTTTAGGATTCTCTGAGGTCACAGCTCTCCCCCCTTTTTAAACAAACACTGGGCCGAGGAAAAGGGTGACTGAGAATAACAAGACTAACTCTCATACATCGTACTGGACATGCCCCATTACTCGGGTCAGGCACTTGACTTTAAGTGCATACACCTGATACCAATTAGCTCTACTCACACAGATAAAAGGCAGAACATAGAGACACACTCAGAGCAAGGCGGAACACGAGTACGAGCAGCATGTCTGGGGCGAATGCAAACCTACTGGAGAAGAGTGACAGACCAAGAGACGAGAGCAGTGGGTCAAAAACCCCAAGGGTTCACTACTGGAGATTGTTGCCTCTGACATGTCGTGAAAGACACATGGAGAAAGCCATATCCCACATCAGAAAGCTGCACTGTGTTTCAAGGACGCCAGCGACCCTCTCGTGTGAACCGCAGAGTTGGGGTAGCGAGGCCAAGCCTGTGGTACTAACCTTGACTCAGGAATTGGAAATCGCAAAACCAAGAAAGAAACGCACACGCAGAGAGTCCGGTGTGTGTTAAAGATTGAAATAGCATCATTATATCGCAAGTGAAGGCTGCACAAGTGAGGATGAGATGCAAAGAAAGGCAGACCAGTGAATTAACTTTGAAGAAAAGCTAGCTGTGAAATCAGCAATACTGTGTAATGGAGTGGTCGGGCGAAAGGAAGTAGCCATCTCGAAAGTCTATGTGAAAGGTGCATTGTGTGTACTGATAAAGTGAATGAACTGCAAAAGCAACGGAAGCTAAATTAACTCCTAGAGAAGGGGAGAATGAAAGTTGAATCTTGAACTTTTACTCGAAGTGGTCTTGAGGAGGTCTGTAAAGAAAGCCATGCACATTCGAACGTCTTCGACATCCGAAACTGTCTGAGCCTGACTGAGGGAGACCCGAAGTGTAATAAGCTTGGGGAAGGGAGCCCCCTTGCAAGCCTTTTTGGAGTGTGTAGTAAAAGGTCTGAGCTCGACAGAGTGGGACCTACATGAACTGTGGTTTGAAGAGGTCTGAGCCTGACAGAGGGGGGTATACATTTTTTTATTTTTATTGTAAAACTGCAGTTCAATAATAATATCAAACTTTTGTTACATGGCGCTAACTCAAACAGTTGGTTAGAGTACTGCCTTCAGAACTAAATCTTTATGTATTATTCATCGATCCTCGCGCATGAATAAATTCTTGGTTCGCTTCTTCAAGTTTGGTCTGTGCGCAGTATCGCATCTAGGAAGTTGATTATGTTACAAGTGAGCTTAATATTTCTCCCAGCCAATACTGTGTCCCACCATTCATCTGCATCATATAGGATGGGTTTATAAGAGAGCAAGTGAAGCTCTCGGGGAATGATAAGCTGAGGGCAAGCTGTAATTAAGTGTTTTAGTGACTCCACTTCTCCTAGGTTGCAAAATCTGCATTTATTTGAAGAAATGGTTTTGGATCGACGTTGCCATAATGATTCTCTGGTGTTCAGGGCGTTCAATCTGAATTTCAGGAATTGGGTCCTGTGATGGCGTGAGGGGCAAGTTGTGAGATACTTCGGTAAAGAATGTAATTTCAGCATACTCCTCGCATCTGGAAAAGTGGATTTAAGCATTGCTCGGTGCTCGTATGATGATATCAGATCCCAGGACTCAAGTTTTTTTTTTGCGATCTGTGGACGATCAATCAGCTCGTTAGTAGATATATTGGCGGCGTCCATAATGGTTTTTATTTTAGACTTCCATGTTTGGAGTAAGCTCGAGTGTGAATTTTCTTTTGCATTTACGAAAATTTCATATGCTGGGATTTGTGATCCAAGCATCATTTTCCTCAGAAGCGATATGGATTGCCATAGTACTGTCATATAAATTGAGTTCTGGGTCAGTTCATATCTCAGAGCCGCCATTGAGATATATTTCGGAAAACCCAATGCTCGTCTCCAAAACCTCCCTTCAAGTTGCTGCCACAGGGAGTGGTCAAGATTCCACCCAGTCGCTCCACCAAAGGTTATGGTGGGGATGAACTTTTGCAGATAGAATGAAATTAAAGGCGTTATTGAAAATTTTCCAAAGTCTTTATTAATTTTCGCTCCTTGTAAACCTAATTTCGTTGCTCTTTCCAACAGGTCGATTGACCATGCAGATTCGCAAAGAGAGTTGTTAACCATGATGCCCAGGTATCGAATCGAAGTTACGCTACTTAGATTTTCTTTTCCAATAGCCCATTTGAAATTTTGGTCTTTTCTTGATGCGCTTTTTTCCAATATACATGATCTTCGTTTTTCCCATTAACTTTTTGTTGAAACATTATTTGGAAGTCTGAAAAGAGAGACTTTGGCGTGGAGGGCCAGGCGTGCTTCGATCCACATTTGGAACTGTTCATTGTGTTGAATACCTGAGCCAGTGTGTGTCATCCTGCCTACAGGGACCGGCTTACTCTGTCTGGTCTAACGTGGGCAGGAGAGCTGATTCAGCTACATTTATTCTTTTGAATACTGATTTTTCCTTTACATATAATTCTCCTTTATACACTTTTTGTACAAGAGATAGGGAAGGCATTATGTTTTGTTAGCATAGGCCATTTTGATCTGACTGACTCCACTAGGACTGTTTTTTATATCGTTTGATGGTCGAGACTACTCACATCTTAGTTATAGGGCAAGTAGGAGTTTTTCCAACCCCATAAACTTCAATAAAGGTTTTACAAATTCTACCTATTGTGTCAGTGTCATACTTGTGATACCATGCTAGAACACTACCAAACCACTAGCCATCGTTGAATGACCAGTGGGCTCTGCCTTCAGTCATGCCCACTTTCCATTTTAAAACACTACCAGACGACTAGCCATGGCCTTTGGTCATGGCCGGTGGGCACATCCACTCTATATTCGAAAACCCTTGAAACGCATCGCTCAAAGATGTTCATCAATCACAAACTGATATTTACCTGTTTTGACAGTGATATTGGTAGTACTAAGTGAAAAGATCTATTTCAAAAGATCTTTTCACTTAAAGACTGATTAAGAAAGAGCACTCTGTGAATGCACAGAGCGGTCTTTCTAAATCAAACTGTCACGCCCCTGCCACACACAAGTGCGTGCAGGGGCTGACAGGCAGGGCAGGACCTGAAAGTGCAGGACGAGGAGAATGGGTAAGTATGTGGGTGCGTGTGTGTTGGTGTGTGTGTTGTGTGTATGTATATGTTTTGGCTTGCGGGACTCTTGGGGGGGGGCTGGAGCTGAAATTCCGTGGGGGGTTGGGGGGGCTGGGGCTAAAATCCCATGGGAGGGGCAGGAGAGGGGGAATCCCACAGTAGAGGGTCGGGGTGAGGCAGGGAGATTTGAGGGGGTGGGGAGGAACAAAGATGGGGCTCAGGACTGAAACCCCTCGAATATTTCTTTTATTAAAAAAATGTATTTTAAAGGTCTTAAGAGAAAAAGACTTTTACAATGCTGTTTTTACGATCAAAATAAAATCGGGCATTGTAAATCGGTCTTTTTCTCTTGAGAGCTTTAAAATGAGGTCCTTTGACATAAAACCGTATTGGTATGTATAACATTGCAGGCTTTGAGAACTCACAATGTTTTTAGGCAATGCACAGTGAGATAAAATGATTTGTTATGGATCAGTCACTTTGGTTAAACAGTGTTCTACAAGCCGTTTGTTTCATGGCCTGTCTCTTTGTGACTGTTGTGATACATCGCATGTCCCCAATGTACCGCATTTAAGCAGCACAGAAAAGGGAAGTAAATGACTGGCTGCCAGAACAATATCTACCCAGGTACTTTTACCCCATAGCGAAAATCAAAAGCTGGCACCCATGCATAGGCGTACAGTAAGTGAACCTATATCGTAAAGTGAAATATACAAATGTAGTTCAATTGACCTTCCCCTTAGAAGAAAGTGTACAAGACAAAATAGCAATGGACACCAGAAAAATAACCTGAGAAAGGAAATGCTCCAATAAATATTCTGACAAGGAAAAAAGGTGCTCACCTTTTAAATCCAGCAATCTGTCATGAAATATTCTCTGGGAAATTAAATCCTGATACGAAACAAGTGCTTCTGGTCTTTTGGGTATTCGTCTGCACTGGGAACATTGCAAGATGAGTAAAATCCTCTTAGCCAAATATCTGCTCAAGTTTGCCAACTTCAAAAAATCCTGAGGGGTTGTGTCTGCCCTCTGAAAAAAAGTTACTCTGTCCACCCACGTGTCCTTTATTTGTGCCCTGCAAAGCAGCCACAATCACATGCAAATAACTGCACCAGTGTCCAGGATTGCAAACCTTCTTGCCACATCTTGGGCAAATACTCACATACTCACATACTTACTTGCCCTCTCATCATTTCCCATCCTCATCCCCATATTTGGCTTTCAACAATTCTCAGCTTTATAAAAAAAATCTTGTAAAGTACACATACCATATTGTCACTCAGATATATAAATCCTCATAGAACTATGTTAGGCAAAAAGTATACAATTGTGCCATTATTCCCCTCATCTTGACTGGGAAACTACAAATACCAGAATGCAATTCAGCAAAAAGCAAAAATTATTCTCAATACTTTCAAGGACTGACAGTAGCAGGTTTTAAAATAAAAAGACTGGGACTGTGGACTGTCTCCTATCCATGCAGTAACCAGGACCGACTCTGCTTAGCTTCAAAGCAAGGAAGGGGCCTGCTCCTCAGGCCAAGTTGCTCTAAGTGGTCTTGTGCTATGGCCCGAGATGGGTATCCCGGATGCCTTTTATGCCAGTGATGTTTCACCCCTGACGTCACTGTAGCTGTAAAAATATCTATTTTCAAAAAAAGAACTACAGATAACCCCGGCTATCTGTAATCATTCTATGTATTAACTACAGATAGCCGCAGCTCTCTGTAGTTTTCCTTGCCGCAAATATCAGCAAAATGGCTGGAAAAATGCTTTCTTGCCCCCGAGGCCCTCACCAAATGCCCCCTCATCAATGCCAGCTCCCCCCACTCCCGAGATGGCCTCTTACATCCCCTGCACTCTCCCATTCCCCCCACAACATACTCTGTTTCTGTGACATTTGCTTTCAGATGTCGGCTATTCACTGATATAGCCAAGGTTAGAGGAAAGCTTTGTTTTGGAAACTCAGTCCCTAGACCACCACCAACTACCAAATTTCACTTGGTGTCTGCTAGCCACCGCCCGCACCTATAAACTGGGCCTCATTCTAAGTTTGCCGGTCCGGAAACAATGGTGCCGGCAAGCATATGGGCACCGTTGTTTCCGGACCGGCAAACTACGGGTTTGCCTGCCGGAGCCGCTGTGCCGACAGATCTGACCCTGCCGGGTACAGTGGCCATGGTAGGCAAGCCGTCACGGTGGTTCTGTGCTTCTGTGGTGCCCATTCCCATAGAGTCGCATAGGACTCTATGGGAATGGGGACTTACAATGTGCTGGCGCCTGACTTGCTGGGCCGCTGGGGATGTAATCCCACTGTGTTACCGGGAAGTCAGGCACCAGTAAATATTTATGGGTCCGACGGCAACCCGCTGGTATCACCGGCACGGTTACCGCTGGACCCGTAATAAGCCCACTTAAGGCATTTGCATGTTTTTGACCTGCAAATGTCTTTTTTCCTGCGTTTCATTTTCTGATAACCTCGGCTATATCCCCGGTTATCTCTCACATCGAGCAAAAACAAAGATGGCAGCTGTTTCATTTCTTAAAAAACCCGGTTTTGGAAATTCATCCGAGATAAAGCTATCTATTTTGGAGAAGGGGCCATCCCCTTCTCCATCAAATATTTTAAAAAACTACTGCATGGAATAACTCCAAACCACAAAAAGGCCTCCAGTAAACGCTTCGTGCCCAAGTTATTTTGGACCTGGTCCCAATCCATCCAGCGGTTTGGGCTGTGCGGTCCAGGTAAAAATTGACCTAGTTTGTCTACGGGAAAATGAATGGGAAGTAGGCTGCAAATTTGATTTAAGTTTTTAACTTCAACATTTTACCAAATCCGTTACACAAAACATGAAATAGAAATAGAATGTATGAAGGTTCCTATGGAAGTCCGACTCACCTTAACTATAGGGTGGCAACCGCCCCCCTATAATACACATATATTTAACAAAATGTATCACACAATCTCTTGAGCTTTCTTAAACTTGTGTGCCAGTTGCTAAAGGGATGATAGGCCGGAAGATTTTGGGAAATATTGGTATACATATTTTATTGTCAATTTTTTCAATTATGACCTGGCAAGAAGATAACCAAGCCACATCGGAGCTGCAGGTCCAGTGACGCGATCCCTGAATCAAGAAGGTACCTGGGAGAGTGGGAGACCACTGAATATAACACATTGAGTACTTATGCTTGTGCCAGTGAGGCACAAGTTCATGAGAAAAGTGAGAATCATCACAGAGTTACTCATACTCATACCAGTGAGACACAAGTTTATAAGAAGTGAGAGAATAATCACTGGGTTACTCATACTCGTCCCAGTGAGACACAAGTTTATATTAAGGGAGAGAATCATCACTGGACTACTCATACATGTCCCAGTGAAACACAAACTCATTTGAAGAGAGAGAATCATCACTGGGTTACTCATACTTGCCCCAGTGAGGCACACGTTTATAAGATGAGTGAGAATCATCACTGGGTTACTCATACTCATCCAAGTGAGACACAAGTTCATAAGAAGAGAAAGAAACATTGCTGGGTTACTCATACTCGTCCCAGTGAGACACAAGTTTATATTATGAGAGAGAATCATCACTGGGTTGTTCCTACTCTTCCGGTGAAGCACAAGCTTGGAAGAATAGTGAGAATCATTACTGAGCTACTCATACTCGTCCCAGTGAGGTACAAGTTGGGAAGACAAGCGAGAACCATGAGCAAGTGTGGTAACAACTATGAAGAGTGAGATTTGTAATTGGAACAATATTGCTTGTACTAATCGAGATAAGGATTGGACATTGAATCAAGAGAGACTCTCAAGTTTGCGTAGCAATCAAAGACTAAAAGGACGACAAGTAAGAAAAGAAAACTAAACAAATAAGATGCCAAGAGGTCAAGCGAGTTGAAAGAATGAAAAGCAGCAAAGCCTTCTAATCGAACTTTATGACTTGAAAAAAGTGATAATCAAGAACTATGTAAAATTACTGTACTAACGGAATGTGCTGAGAAAGCAGCCCACAGGAGAAGGGTGGCATTCTCCTGTCCCTTGGTTGTTTTGCTAATGGTAGAGTCAGGCCAGATTCGCTTCTGAACAGTAGGCAGACCTTACTTTTGGACTCACCAATGACTGACAAGCACCCTTAGTCCTTTTTCTTTCAATAAAGATCAGTTAAATATAGAAGTTCTAAGCCTGTCTCCTTCTTCTGACCCACCACAGTATGCACAAAAAAGTTTGAAGTAATGTGAGCCTTCATGAAACGTTAATAGCACTATATTTAGTTTGCTTATAGTTCAAATTTATTGATTACAATTTCTGTCACTACGTAGACCACATTGATGTAATTCCAGACAGTTACCTCTGAAGAAATGACAGAAACTTCTAATAACCAAACGGTGAGCACTACTCACATGCACAGACACTGGTATATAGACACTGGTATATAGTGTATTTAATTGTCCACATTTCAGAAATAATGTGCCTCATTATAACCCTGGCGGGAGTTGCATTTTTTACGGCACCCGTCAATGAGGAATTACAGGGTAATTCCAACATTGTCGGACCCAGTAATTCATGCATTGCCGGGTGCCGGTGCCTGTCAGTCCCCATTCCCATTTGAGCACCATAGGGTTCAATGGGAATGGGGAAGCCGCAAGTACCGGCACCATTCGTGAATGGTGCCAGTGCATGTGGCATGCTCTGCTCGCGGGTGCTGCTGTGCCTGCCAGGTCGCACCTGGCGGGCAGAAAGGCACCTGTGAGCACAGCTCGTAATATGGCGATCCGGGAACTACGGTACCGGCATCCTTAACAGTACCATAGTTCCTGAACTGCCCTGCTTATAATGAGGCCCATTCTATCTTTTCTATTGACCATTGTTATGAAAATATCAATTGAATAAAGTATCCATCTTCATTATCGACAACTATTCTGGGTTCAACAGAGAGCTCCCTTCCACTTCAAGTAATATATTTTCAATTGTAGATTTGTCTGCAAGTATACTATCGATGCCTAGGGTCAAGTTCAACTTTTAACAAATTGATCATTATTTTTCCTTAGTCTTTTTGACAATATTTTGAATGTGAAAGCTTATGACAGTACTTATTCTCTTCTTAATTTAATCTATATTGCTAAAATTCTCTTTGAATAAAAATATTACAAAAAATCCAATTTTATATACAGGAGGATGCCGCTATTTTGGGAAAATACTCTTCTTCAATAGCAACTTGTGAGGCATAGGAGATATGACATGTCATATATTAATTTACATTGGAAAGATTTTTTACAAAATTATAAAATGTACGAGAAAAAATGCAGTTATCTTGGATTGTGGAAATAATTGAAAGGTTCACATTTTGTTTACAAGTAATAACATTTTTGAAAATTGTGAATGCATGCAATCGTCAATGTAGTAGCGTCATTCACCTTCCAACATGCAACACTGAAAGAAATCTATTCCTAAAAGTATGAGTGTAGATCAGTTACATGGATTCTTGTATTCTCCAAATGCTCTATATATGTATTTATATACTGTTGCTGTATAAGTGCAAGGAATGAAAATTAACATTAGCACCCTTGGCAGGGGAGTCAGTCAATCAGGAGGCTTGAAATAGGCTTAATCTCACAATGTTAGCCCGCGTTTCAAGACACCTGGTGGCTGCCTCCCCCGCCCGCCATCTTCCCCCACCCTGGTCCCCTTTTTAAATAATCCTCCCTCCCCACATAGCTCATCGTGGCTGCGGAGGCACTTGCAGCTGCTGCTGCTTCCTTCTTCCTTTCCTCATGCATGAGGCCACCACGGAAAGGGAAGAGGGTTCTGTACGGAGCCCTGTCTTCCCTTTCCATGGCAGCCATCTTTGAACAGTCTTTTCATTTCATGAACGAGACGCTGTGAGGCGACCCATTCACGGAATGAAAATACTTTTAACTAATCCCGTCCCAGGCCATGGGACGGGTGCTAATGGCGTTAATGGCGTACTACATATTTCTGGTAAAAATAATGTATTTCACTTTTTTTTAAAAGATGAGAGTATTGAGCTAAGTCTAACACACATTCAGTGTGACACTAGTGAAGGTACACAGGTACATTTCAAAATCCATTATTGCTAAAATGTATAGTTATAATGTTTGATTTTCTCTTCATTAAAGAACACATATTTTTCAATTATAAAAAAAAGTGTTTCTTTTTCAATATATTTACCTTTGCTTGGTGTTTGCATCACTTGTTAAAATTCATCAAGCATACAAGGTCACTTATCAAGATCTAATCTTTGTTGTCAAACAAGTTAATATTAGATTTGCTAATTATTATGCAATGTTTATTGCATGTATTTTTATGTACAAGGAGTCAACTACTGAAGCTTTCCACATTAAAGAGACACAAAAATCACAGTTAAACAAATAATAGTGACTGTCATCATTTATCATATATTTGACTTAATGTTCCGTTCATTGTGTTAAGTGTTTATAAAAGTGAAATAGTCTACTTGTTGTGAGTGTATTTTTGTTTCTTGAAACTGAAGATATTTACGTATGTTTAGAACGTATTGTGATCATTCTGTTACAGATGGGGCATGAGCTAAGAACATCAAGATTGACTGTATTAAAACACACTTAGAAAACCAGGTTTTTTTCAAAATGGTTATTTGGAAATGTGTTCATTGGTATTAGATTGAAGGGTTGATATTAATATGCTTTGTGAGTGTGAAAGAAATATTGCTTGTTTTTTAAAATCTATTAGAGGTCTAGGAAGAAGAAGAAAAGGAAGACTCAGACCACAGCACTAATAAATGATGTTGCTTGCCAGACCGATGTAACTTGGGAGCAACTCATTTTTGAGATTACGAATGCTCGTCCCAAGGTTCAGAATCGGGATGCTGATGTGCAGGGGCGGAATTTGAACTGAATCTCACCAGCGTACCATGGAAAGCAAATATTGATCATTGTTATAGCACGCAATGTCCACCGGAACTGACAGACAACACAGAAGATGCTTTGTCATTACTTGCTGATCCTCTAACCCAATTCACGCCTTCTAAACAATTTCTCTAAAAGAAAGACATAGGGGGTCATTCCGAGTCGGGCGGTAAGGGTTAACAGTCACCGGTAACGAGACCGGTGGCGTTAAACCCTTACCGCCCTATTCCGAGTTCCCTTTGCGGGTTGGTACTTAACACCTGCTTTTTGCAGGCGTTAAAAAACCAACCCGCAAAGGGACCTAGGAGCTAATTACGGCACCGTACTTTACGGTGCCCTAATTAGCGCCTTCCCCATTCCCATTGAGCCCCATGGGCCAAAAATGGGAATTGGGAAGGGCCCATGGTGAATGGGGAATTACCGACCGCGCCAACCTTGGAATGGGGCGGTAATTCCGCCATTCACCATGGCGGAGTCAGAAAGATAACGGCGTCAACAAAGGCGCTAATAGCGCCTTGGTTAACGCCAGGGTCAGAATGAGGCCCATAATCTTCCCATTTTCCCCAATACATTCTGAAACTCTCGAAATATCAGATATTGAAATCACTGATGCATCTTCGGACTTGTTCAACGACGATATGCACGTCCCTGACTACACCATGGGCAGTGCATCCACCACCATAGAATTTCAAGCCACTAAACTGCAGGACAATTGGTTATTAAGGAAACCAAAATACGTTGTTTCTGGCAGATGCCTGTACAGATTATACAAATGATTAAATGCAACTATGGGACACATAGGAGCATTTGTGGAGAATGTGAGGGGTCAGAAATGAGAGGCGGACACAAAGTTGTAATGTTTTCAAAATTGGACATCTTTATTAAAATAAAGGGGTTGGATAAAGGTCTTTCTGTCCCTATCCTAAAGAGTGTTTCCCTGCCTAGGAAACTAAAACAAAAGATCAGTCTGTGTCTCGTAAAAATTATGTAAACTGTCATTGGGCTTCATTATGAGTGTTGCGGTAAGGCAACAACGGCGCCAGTACTGCTACCGGCGCCGTTGTTACCTCGCAGCAACATTCCGTGTTTGTTTGCGGGTGCCGCTCTATATGCCTGTTCAGACCAGGCGTGCAGAGTGGCACCCGCAAGCAGACCAGGATGGTAGTAGCGGTACCATTATGAACGGTACCACTGCTACCATCCTCCCCATTCCCATTGAGCCCTATGGGGGCTCAAATGGGAATGGGGATGTACTGGGTCCGGGTCCCGCGAAAGGGAATTACAGGCCCTCCAAGGTCGGAATGGCCCGGTAAGTACCCTTTTGCGGGATACGGACCCGAGTTTGGGGGTAGCCATGCCCTTACTAAGGGCATGGCTACCTCCAAACTCATAATGAGGCCCATTGTGTCCAAAAAATATCTGACCCTCACACTTGAAATGAACAACTAAAAAGTGCAAGGAAAAATTCCTGTGATTTAGATTTAGCAAAAAGCGTTCTTATGAAAAGCAAACAGATCAATTCAACAAAATAATCCCCTCTGACGAAAGGTCCTTGAATCCAGAAGGTGTTTCCCTTCTTCTGGGTTATTTCAGGAAGGGTGGCAAAAAGTGCCTTTTCCAAACATGTTTCCTTAAGAAGGACAGGAATGTCTCTTCCATATAACAACTTTTCAAAACTGGCAAAAGTGTCTCTTTTACACAACAACTGCATCAAGAATGGCAAGAGTGTCTCTTTTACACAGAAACCTCTCAGGGTTGATGAAAGTGTCTCTTTTACACAACAATTGCTTCAAGGATAGCAAAAGTGTTGCTTTTACACAACTGCTCAAAGATGGCAAAAGTGTCTCTTTTACACAACAACTTCTTAAGGATGGCAAAAGTGTATTTTATTTACACAACAACTTCTCAATGATAACTCCCTGGTATACGCCCCTCTCAGGAATCCTTCAGTAGACTCTTTAGATTCCCTGGTATACTCTCCTGCCAGCTATCTTTTCATAATGTCTTTTCCTTTCATATACTTTAGATGGATTAACTAGTATACTCCTCTGCCAGGAATAGCCTTCTGGGTTTTGTAGATCCCCATGTGTACTCACATGCAAAGTATCTTTTCCCCAAAGGCTCACTGCCTGATATATTTATTTCATTTATTAGGGCGTCTCTCAATGTTCTCTCTGTCCTTCAGTATTGCACAGTGGTATTCCTGCACGGTCTATACGTTATTGGCTTGTGGAAATACTTGTTCCAACTTTCCCCATATTGGCATCTCATATATGGAGTTTTGTAAACATTTTGTCTTTGAACTTCTTCATTAACATACATCTTCTAGTGATAATATTTGCTTCGAATTTCCGCATATTGGCATCTCAGGCATGAGGATTTGAGCACATTCTGTCTTTCTATTTTACTTGGTCGGTACTCAAAATGAGCTTTTAACTGTTCATATGCCTGTCGGTACGCCCCAGGGTCCCCACCATCACTGGGCAGACTCATCCGTGTCTGATACTGTTTCCAACCAGTGGCCCATTGCTGCAGCAAAGTCTTCACTCTGGGATGGCGTCTCCCCCTTTGCAGACCCTCTTTCAGCTCTCCCGCCGGCTCCTCATTCACTTGCCAGTGAAGCTGCTGCTGTTTAGCATGACCTCATCCTCGACAGCCTCTCTCCTGCTGCTGGTACCTCTGTGGTTCTCTCTCAGTGCCTACCGTGGTTCCCTGGGTCTCCCGCCACTCCGGTAGGTAACACTTACAAGCGGCAGCTCGAAAGCACCTGTCTTCTTCTGCACAGTCCATTTCTGTGCATCTGCCTTCACCTGCGGTTCTGCTTGCTTCTTTGCCCACTCTGCATCTCTCTTCCCCGACTCTCAATGGAAGGTGTAAGCCATTTTAAATGTCCTGTGCAGCTTAGATTCATTGTAACAACTAGTCTGTGTGTTTAGCTTGGGGCTTCTTTAAATTCATAGTAACTCTTCTTTCTCTTCTTTCTCTTCCTCGTCGCAGTACTTGAGGCATTATTACTTGAGTTGAAATCCATAGGATTTTTCGGCCTTCCAAAATGATGTTGTTTAGGATTCCTGTTTAGAACAAAAACATCAGAGACAGGAGATGTTAAAGGTGTGTGATATGCATATGAGGTATGAATGGTATTCTGCTCAAAGTGTTTTGCAGAAAGGGGTCTTTGGGTCCAACAGCCATTAAGAATTCAGGAATTATGCAATCCTCCTTTCTGGGAAGGGAAGAATATTGCATCCCTCTTTATGGGATCACCACCCCTCCCCGACAGCCGTCTCCTCCCATGTGGTCCTCTCTCATGACACCACTCCCAGGGTCAGGATAAGGTAGCAAGCGCCTTCCCCCTGGCAACATGGGAGGAGATCTTCAGCTGGGTATAAGTGATGACTCTGCAGGATTCCTCACATATTCTTCCCCTAACGATCTGGCCTCCCACTTTAAGGTTATTGGTTTGTTGAAAACCAATAACCTAGCCCATATAAAAAAGAGGTTCTTCAGTTTGGGTTTCCCAATCCCAAACTGGGCCTGTCAAAGGACATCCTTTTCCCATGAATACATTGGAGAATATGGACGGGATGCCTACCTTGCATTTCTCTGAATTATTAAAGAAATTGTGGAAATCTGTGCCAATAATAATTGTTTATTCAGGTAGCCCTGGAATGACAGCATCATTTATCTTAGTAGCCTTCCTTTGAACTTTAATTGTAACTGGTGTTCTGGGATAAATGTCTTCATCCCCATGTCAATAGGTAAACTTAATTGTGTTTCCTTATCCTCGATTTCTAGGGGATATTAAATCAGACCTTATGGCACTTTCTTTACTCCCAGAATCAATTAAGGCTATGACTGGAACTCTATTAAACACCACAGTTTGAAAGGTTTTAAAGGTATTACTAGCAAGAAACAAATTACTAGTAACTTCCACTTCTTCCCCTTCTAACTCATCCTCCTGCCAATCTTGTCCAATCATATAGCAGGTCTCCATTGGCTTCTCCTTTTTGTTAGAAGGACAAAGGGCCTCATTACGAGGTTGGCGGTAACCTGCCAGTTTGCCGCCAACCCCGTAAAACACCCTTACCGTTGCCTGATATCCCGGTGCCACCGGATCACAAGAGGCAGCGGTAAAGGTTAATCCCCATTTCCATGGAGAAACCGGCATCGCTGCTAACAGTGCCAGTGCTTCCGTGACAACTATGCTGGTAGGGGGCTGAACTCCCAGCAGGTCAGGCCTGCCAGGGGATCCGTGGTCCCGACTGGCATCATTCTAGTATGGCGGTCTAGTAAGGGTGCCCGTACGTTGCTACTGGCACCCTTATTTCCAGACCGCCATACTTGTTATGAGGGCCAATGTCGGGCTAGGTGTCTAGGTTGCCCACATGAAAAACATACCAATGAGGTAGATTTTGGAATTCGTCCCTCCTCAGGCCTTATTTCTCCCTTTTCTTTAACTATAACAGGTCTTCTTATTTCCCTAAATAAGTATTTTGCTAGGGGTTTAAAAGAACTGTCTCGGGTTTTGTATTTACTTTAGAGGCTGGAAAACCCTTTTGGGTTCCTTTTGGATTTTTCAATTTTATGGAGATTTCGTAGATGACAATGGGCTTCAGTGAAGTTCTGCGCTGTTTTAATAGCCAAGTTTAGACTAGGTTTGTAGAGGAGACAGTTATCTCCTGTCTACCAAACATCGCTTTGAGACTTTTAACGAAAGCCTGATGAGAATCTACAATGGGGTTGTTGGCGGTAACTAATGGAGTAGCCCATGCTAATGCAGCCACCGTCAACTGCAAGATCATATGCCCCACCTTATCTCTATCTGCTGGAAAGAATGCAGCCTTGAAAGCAAACAGCACTGTGCATGCCTCTAGGAATTCTTTCAATGTAGGGGGATTACCATTGAACTTGCCTCCTGGTAAGGGACCCGGAGGCAACTCAGGGCTCACGGGTGGACGGACCACTTGTTGCCGTAAGTATGTGTTCTCGTGTTTGAGGTTTTGCACCTCAATGGTCAGGGATGGCACCACTGCCACCAAGTGTTGCATTTTCTCCATGGCTGCATCTGCTGCTTCGTCTTGGGCATCGCTATCTATCATTAACGTCTAGATTCAGGTTGACAATCTCAGTAATGAAAGGCCTATAGCAATCCACACACCCACAAGCTTTTGCACTAACCCGATGTGATGCAACAGCGTGAGGCTTAAGAGAAGCTCCCTGGGAACCCTTGTTCCCTGCTCTCCCAGTAATGTAAAGATCAGGGATAAACAAAGGCTCCAGGGAAACCCTTTGGGGAAAAAACTCTGACGTGCAGCTCGCTGAGCTTGTCTGAAGTGGGTCTGATGCTCGAGATACAGGGGATTGATGTTATCAGCTACGTTGTCCTACTCAGGATTGTCTTGTAGTTTGAGAGCCCAGGAAATCAGGAACTGCTGGGATGAACAGAGTCAAAGTTGCCGTCCTGGAGGAAGGTAAAAGGGACAGGTAAGAGAGTGCTATGCGTGGGGCTATGGAAATTGGTACGGGCAAAGGAGCACTATGTACCAGGAAGGATATATCATTACAGAAAGGCACAGGCTGAAATCCAAAACTGCAGGGAAGAGCAGGAGTCAGAGTTGCTGTGCTAAAGGAAGGTAAGGGGAACAGGTGCAATGACTGCTATGCGTGTAACTATTGAGATTGGTAAGGTCGTGGAAACACTACATACCGGGAAGGATTTGTTAATAGAAAAGGCATGGGCAGGTCAGGCGAATGAAAGCTCCGTATAGCATCTTCTCGCTGCAACCAGATAGAAGGAGAAGGGATAGTGAATGTCAGATCGGGAGAAAGTCTTTGAGTGGAAAATTAGAAGTGACAGCATAAGTACTCACAGATCATCTGAAAAGGAGAGTAGCGACACACTGATGTCCTGACTGCCGCCGCATATATCCTCTGCCAGAATCATATGTGGGATGGAACAGGATGGAGACCGGAGAGTGTCTGAAGACTAGACTGCTACATGGAACACTGGGTGCCATCATGGGAGGAGACTGGAGGATTGGGCTGATCCTTCTCCATCTGTTCCAGATGGAATGGTGCAGAATCCGGGATGTGACAGCATGCCCCCTCTCAAGGGAGACAACCCCGGTTTGCCCAGGTTAAGCCTGTGAAAGCCCCGAACCAGCCGGGGGGCATGAACAGTGGCTGACGGTTCCAAAGTACGATCAGCAGGAGAATAATCCTTCCAATCCACCAGGTATTGAAGGTGGCCACAAATATAACAGGAGTCACAAATCCCAGACACTTCGCACTCCGGACATGCGGCGGTGGACAACGGAGGAGGATGAGGAACAGGGTCATGAAGAAATCGTTCAGGCACATCAGGCTTCAATTGTGATACATGAAAAACTGGGTGGATCCTGCCCCAGGAAGGAGGAAGTTGGAGCTGAAACGCTGCTGACCCCCTGTTCTCCAGAACTTCAAAAAGATCAGAATATCTTGGAGACAGTTTCACAGGCACCAGATGGTGTGGGAGAATGCCACAGCTTGTCACTAGGAGAGATGTCAGGCGAAGGTGCACAATGACCATCAGCAAAATGCTTCACATGATCTTGTGCCTCCTGGAGAGCCGTGCGGGCGATCCTGTGACCCCGTTGAATGTCTGTCACCAAGGCATTGATGTCAAGGAAACGGGTGGATGTAGGCGAGATAGTTGGAAAACAAGAAGGGTGAAATCCATACGTGCAGAGGAAGGGACTGGATCTCAGGTCAACATGGGTTGCGTCGTTATATGCAAATTCTGCCAAGGGTAACTGTTCCAGCCGGTTGGCCTGAGCTGCCAAGATGAAACATTGTAGATAGCCCTCTAGCATCTGATTTAGTCTCTCCGTCTAACCATTGGTTTGAGGGTAAAACCCAGAGCTTAATGCCCGCTTGATGTTGAGGACGGAGCAAATCTGTTACTAATACCATGACGTATATTGTGAACCCCTATCCGAGAGGATGGTCTCAGGTAAACCATGATGAGAAAAGATGGTCTCGATGAACAGTCTTGCCATACGAGCAGCATAAGGAACTCCAGGTAGGAGAAGGAAATTAGCTAATTTTGTAAAGAAGTCGATTGTGAAAATCACTGTTGTGGATCCCTGGAGGGTGGTAAATCCACGATGAAATCAATAGAAATCATCTGCCAGGGCGTGTCTGGTATAGGCATCTTTGTTAGACCAGAAACGTAACCCTATAGTTGAATGATATGTATAGTATGTTGGCCTGAAGCCAATTGCATCCTGTGACAGACATTGCGATCAGAGAATCGTCAATGTAACCAAAGGGCATGTCACAACCCTCACCCCTGATCCCCACTGGCAAGCCCATTGGCCAGGTGGAATCAGACTTCGGATTGCAAATAAGGCCTGGCATCCGCTTCACAGGCCCTCTTGGGGCCAGTCCTGGCGCCTTTGGCGCCAGGCTCATAAACAGGGAAAGACATCAGTTTAAGGAACTACTTTATTCAGGCTTTCAGCCAACATGGAGGCATCCACACAGCTTGATTCCTAGAACCAAGCTATGCGGTATAGTGTTTTGGGTGTGGTGGCCTAGGGACTACTTTGCCTGGACTACTTTGCAGAGGCTATTTAAACCACACCCAAACGAGACGACACGCTTCGCGTTACTTTGCTACTAGCAACGTGACGCTCACGGTGTCCAGCTTCTCACGAGCCTGGCAAGACCCGGGCCTGCAGAAAACAACAAAGAACATTGTTAGCAGCAGAATATTACCTGCAATCTCCATCCTTCACTGTTCACAGCTCCTGGGCAGCTCCGTGTGGATGGTTCGCCACCCGGATCGAAGGACCTGAGAAAGGAAGAAAGACATCATTAAAGAAGGTAGTAGAGACATTTCAACCACAAATTGCTTAGAGACTTACCTGGCTGGTGGTTGTTCGACCGGTATAGCTCCGGAACTCCATCCGCACTGGGAGCACACTGCGACCTACGAAAAAAGGAAACATAGGTCAGTGAAGACAAGACATTGCCGCGCTGCGCAAAGCGTCTACTTACCGCATCATAGCGCAATTGTGTGCCATCATTTACCGGCAAGAACCAGCCTACCCAGTTCGCCAAGCGGACACTCCATGCACCTAAGGGAGTTAAAAAAGAGACATTATCGAACAGAGAAAAGGCATGCAAGAATAACAACTGCATAAACTGCAATAAGACCCACCTGAAAGACATTACTTGGGCCGCTGTCAGTGAAGTAACTGGACCGCGCACGCCCACGAAAGTCAACGAGCCCCTGCCCAGAAAGCAGGATGGAGAGCCCACCAACTTCGATAACAAGGTGAGAAGAGAACCTGGAGGGGCTGACATCACAAGGGAGGTGGGGGAAAGCTTACCTTGGTCGTCCAAGCCTAAACATAGTCTTCATTTCCAGGCGGAATTCCACCGAGAACCACAGCAGGGAATCATTGAGAAGGGTACCAACGACCAACTGGCTGGGTGGCGTCCCCGTGGATACCAGGTAAGCATAACAGAACGCGAAGCCTCACACATAAATAATCCACCTGGGCTCCATGGAGACATCGTAAATCGACCAATTGGCCCAATTGTTGGGGGACCTTTGTGCCGAGGTTCATTCAGCCCGACAGGAGACTAATGCACTCCGAAGAGACCTAATAGTGACCAAGGATCGCACTGAGGAGATCGGCAGACAGTTCTTGCAACCGCAGGCAGGTCAGACTCCTCTGCCTGGGGGAAATCCACCGATGCAAAATCCTATCTCACCATCTTATACCCCCACACCAGTACAGATCACGCTGCCTGGAAGAGTTCTCCTGGCACCACCAGAAAGGTTTTTGGGCGACCCAAGGAGGTATGCAGCGTTCATAAATCAGTGTTGCCTTCATTTCCTTTGTCGCCCTGGGGCATTTCCAAATGACCAAGCTCGGGTAGCTTTCGTCCTATCATACTTGAGTGAAAGCACAGCGGATTGGTTGGTGCCGTTGGTGACCCATAATGATCCATTGTTACAGGAGTATGGGGGGTTCCAGAGAGAAATGGAAAAACATTTTGCTTGACCATACCCAGGAACAAGCAGTGGATAACAAACTCTTATCCCTCCGGCAGGGGAACCAGGACTTGTTAACATACATTGCTACCTTCAATAGACTAGTTGCTGAATCCAGGTGGCCAGAAAACAAAAGAACCACGTCATTCCATCGAGGCTTACAAGGCGAATTAAAGGACGTCTTGGCCCAGGTAGTTGATCCCCCCCAGAGACTGTATCGAATTCATAAATCTGGTCGTGCAGCTGGACCATCGGTTACAGGACCGAAAAGCAGACCAGTCCAAAGCGGACTCTCGAGTAGTTTATGTTCAGTCTAAAGACAACGCACCACGGGTGCCAGACAACTCCGTAGAACCCATGCAGATCGGAGGGATACGACCTCCACTAACAAAACAAGAGCGGGATCAAAGAAGACAACAGCAACTTTGTTTGTATTGTGGAAAACCAGGACATTTCCTGAAAGACTGCCCGGTAAAACCCCCAAGGAGGACAGTCGAGGCCACAGAAAAGGATGAAGTTAAGGAATCGGAAAACTACCAAGCTCGGCAACCGTAGAGACAGTTTGTCGAGTGATAAGAAAGAGACACTGACCTCACACTTTGCAACACCCGTGATCTTAATAAACCACCAACAATCGTCAAAGATGCATGCCGTAGAAGCGTACATCAACAGCGGAGCAGTTGGGAATTATATTGATCAAGAGTTGGCAGCAGAGATGGGGCTCCCTTTGTGTTCTAAGTCTACCAGGAACAAGGTGACTACCGTGGATGGGACAGAAATTGCCTCCAGGCCAGTAACCCAGTGCACAGCTGCAGTAACCTTGCTGTGCCAGGATGGACATCGGGAGTATATTTCGGTCGATCTCATTAAGGCACCTCAGTTCCGGTTAAAACTAGGGATGCCATGGTTGGTTGCTCACAACCGTTTGATAGACTGGCGGGCACAGAAATTAACCTTCTCCGGCAACTGCTCCCTGGCCTGTTACTCTCCAGAACCGGAACCCGACTCCTGTATCTCCAAGACTCCCAATACTGTAGCATCTACCCTAGGAGTAACTAATACTTTGCCAGATGAACATCATGACTTTCAGGACGTATTCCAAAAAGACCAGGCTAACACATTGCTGCTGCATAGGCCTTATGATTAGGCCTTAGATCCTCCCTTGCGGCAGGATCTACGCTCTCACCGAACCCGAAAACCTTCACCTGAAATGCTATTTGGACCAGTACCTTGCAAACGGATTTATCCGCCATTCTAAGTCCCCGGCAGCCAGTCCTTTGTTCTTTGTATTGAAAAAAGAAGGGTACTTGAGGACCTGTATTGATTACCGCGCAATAAACCAGATCACCGTGAAGAACCACTACCCTTTGCCCCTTATCCCGGAAATGCTAGACCAAGTCAAAGATGCCCAGATTTATACCGAATTGAACCTTCGGGGAGCATACCACCTGGTCTGGGTCAGACGCGGAGATGAGTGGAAAACCGCTTTCCGTACCAAATATGGCTTGTTTGAATATCAAAACCAAATTTGGGGTGCACGGGTGCACAGCTATTTCTAATTTTTAGACAATGTATCTGACTTCAGGATATCTGTCTTCCAAAATGTAATGAGTCTCTAGTTGTCCTTTCAGGTACAAGCGGGCTAACGTCACAAGGCCACTTGGGACATAGAAATTGTCAAAAAAACAGAACTGTGTATTACTACCCAGTAGGCCCAAATGCACTCCTAATGGGACAAAAGTCCCAATATTAATTCGTTGATGTTTGGGTGAACTCTAGCCTTTAAGGGCTTGAATTTGTGCATATACATTCATAAATACTCTTATTGAATACGAATGGTCATCTTGTATGCTTTGTCCCAAATCTTTAAATGAACAGTCTATCTCATTCAATAGAACCAGTCTCCAACACAATTGTTAGAGAATCAATTCCTTTTTAATTCTCTAGTCTTGAACAATATCAAATTACAAATTTCGACATTGGTTGTCTTTTGTAACAATATCAAAACATCAACACATCAAACATAAAGTGAACGTGACGATAGAGACATCATTCTTTTGATTTCTGGCGCATAACATATTAGAGGCAATTGTCTCTTGGAGCGGTTAACTCCCTCCAGGGAAACCCTTTGAGAATTTAACAAGTAACCAATGCGTTTCGGATCAAAGATCCATCTTCAGGGTAGGGGCTTCTCTGTTCCTATACATGGTAAGCTACAAGAAGTAGTAGATTCCTTAATTCTGATCCTGTGGGGGATTCAAATGGACATTCATTTTAATAACTGCTTATAATAGAGTGAGGCTAAAGGTAAGCAAGGGGAGGCTAATGTTACTAACCTATCCCAGAGGGCTGGTGAGGTCCAGAATTTAACCTATCATGGAAAGAATAAAGAGAAAGTAGCCAAGGTAAGTGTCTTTAGACTTGTAAACACAGCACTCAAACAGAAGTAGCGTAATGTAATGGTAAGTAACACCCCTGCACTCACTCAGTCTTCTGATGGCAATCACTGGAGACTTGGATTCTGTCCAGCAGTTTGGCCCTATCTGCACCGGCATATTTGACCAATATCTTAAGAAAGGTTTTGGAACACCAGTTTGTCGCTTCGCTCCATTCATGGAGCATCTCAGGGTCCTGTTCTTCAAAGGAGGGGATGGTCAAAATCCTCAAGCCTCGTGGTATTCTCCCCACTTCGATATAATTCTTTAGGGAGTGCTCTTCCCACCATTTGCTGACTTCTCTTCTCTGTAACTTTTCCAATTCTTTCAGAAGAGTGATCTCATTGTTCTCTTCATTTACCTGTGCAGTTTTGGGTTGTTTATGGCTGATTTTCAGTGTTTCATTATACAAATCTAAGGCTTGTGCCTTTCTTGTTGCCTCTTTGTGGGCTTGGGAAGTAGCCATGCTGTATTCGTTATTGCCAAGTGTTATCAATCAAACTGGTGTCATTGGTTCAGTGTAATTCCAATTTCGATGTCAGAATCATGTCTTTTCTGTACTCTGAAAGGCCGAAGAAATAGCACTGAATCGTAGTCAATCGTGCTGTTTGTGGGTTTATCTCTCAAAAGGCTGAGCCAATAATTGTAAATCACATGAAGTGTTACTTGGCAAAAGCAGTTACGGGGGGTGAACAACACAACTAACTCACCCGGCTTCACCCTTCGGTGCGTTCTCCAACGCGCAGATTTGTTTCGCCGTGTAGAGCCCTGCGTTCGCAGCCTCCTGTGCCGATCCTGCGTAGTTTGCCTCACTTCATTAGTCAGCCCGAGCTGCTCCGGGACATCTGTCTGTTATTTCGTGATCCTCCGTGCGCTCAATGAATCTTGTTCCCACCGGTGCTACCTCCGCGTTGTCACGTAGCAACGTGAAAATATGTCATCCATGTAACTGACTTGCCATCAGTCATTCGAGGAGCACTCGCCTTCGGATATTACTTCAGAGATTTACATCACTCTCAGCATGTCTTTTATAACCACTTTATTGGTTAAAAGTTGGCATCCACGTATATAATATGCCTTGCATTTCGGCTTTCCCAACAAAAAGTTGACGCGTTTCGCGGCGTTACTCGCCGCTTGCTCACAACAACAGTATCCTATCACCATAGTGTTTAAATACAAAACAATACAACTGTAGGCATAGAAACAGGACATGCAGATTGGCATTTAGTGGAAACAAAGAAGGGTCTTGCATGTTAGTAACTGGTTAGTTGTGTGCCGGCAGCCATCTTAAGATAGGCTTGATTCCTATGATGTGTTTTGTCCCGTTAGAGTTTGTTCATGTGAAGTCAGTGATTGAATAATCATTACAGACTATGGTGATACCCAGTACTATCATTAGTGAACTATTAATAACTTCTTAATGGTATGGTCTCTCCTACGGCACACTTTGTACTAGTCTTGCGGATGTCGGGTGTGTTAAATGGTTTCCACGTGATCAAAGTAGTGTGGTAATCTCTAATTACCATGAGATGCCTAATTCTCTAAGTATAGAATGTTATATGCCTTCATGTAGAGTGCATGGTGCATTAACCATTTATACAATAGAGAGCCTGCAACTTGTTCGAGTAATGTTCCACTTGATCCGAGTAATGTGGTACTGCATAGCTTGCATCTGGTACCTTGTTTTCTTTATTCAAAGTGTCTTATGCCTTAATGTAAAGTGCATAGTGCATTCGACATTTGTCAAATAAAGTGTATTTATAAATGTATATGCACAAATCCAAGCCCTTAAAGGCTAGAGTTCACCCAAACATCAACAAATTAATATTGGGACTTTTGTTTGAATATCAAGTCATGCCTTTCGGCTTGTGCAACGCTCCTGCAGCGTTTCAATATTTCATGAATGACGTCTTGAGAGAACTGATTGACGTTTGTGCCTTAGTGTGCATAGATGACATCTTGGTGTACTCAGCCCCAAAAGAAGACCATATTAGGCATGTTCGTTCAGTCCTCACCAAGCTCTGCCAACATCATTTGTATGCAAAGCTGGATAAATGTTTTTTTCACGTCACCGAAGTAGAATTTCTTGGTTTCATCCTTTCGCCAAAAGGCATCAGAATGGACGTACATAAGGTTGACACTATTCTAAAATGGCCATCACCAGCATCTCTGAAAGGGATACAGAGCATGCTAGGCTTTGCAAACTTTTACCGCCGATTTATCCCAGACTTCTCTCAGGTTGTGCACCCGATCACAGGACTGCTACGAAAAAACAATATAATGTTCGCTTGGACCGAGGAAGCAGAAAGAGCCTTTCAGGAACTGAAACGAAGATTCACCTCCACTCCAATCCTGCGGCACCCTCATCCAGACCTCCCTTATGTCATAGAAACTGATGCTTCCAGTATGGCAATGGGAGCGGTCCTTTCACAGAGGGACCCAGAAACTGGCCAGCTGCATCCTGTGGCCTTCTGGTCAAAAAAGTTCTCACCCCTGGAAATTAATTACGCTATCACGGACAAAGAACTCCTGGCCATCAGATCCGCTTTCAAGGCATGGCGACACTATTTTCTGGGAGCTAGACACACCATTACAGTGATCACAGACCACCGGAACCTGCAATATCTCAAAACAGCCAAAGCCCAGTCCTTACGCCATTTACGGTGGGCCCTTTTCTTCGCCGAATATGACTATGTGATCACATTTCGACCAGGGGTCAAGAATGGAAAAGCTGACGCCTTATCTCAAATGGGCATTGATGAAATGGTGTATACAACCCCAGACCCGGTACCCATCATACCAGAAGACAAACTCTTGGGTATCACGACAACCTTATCACAAGTAGAATTACGAAAGGAAATTCGACAGTCAATGAACCCAGATGCTTTCCTCGCATGGCAAACTCAAGGAGAACAATATTGCATCAAGGATCTTTTACCCTTTTTTAGGGACCGGCTATATGTACCCAAGAAGGAGTTACAACAACATATCATTTCAGATTATCATGACTCTCTGATCGAAGGACACCCTGGAATCGCTAAAGCCTTAGCTAAGGTGAAAAGAACTTTTGGTGGCCTACCTGTCGTAAGGACATTGTCCAGTATGTTCAGTCCTGCGGTGTCTGTGCACAAAATAAATCACAGAAACAGAAACCATCGGGTCTCCTACAACCACTGGACATCCCTCACGCTCCATGGCACACTCTCTCCCTTGATTTCATCACTGATCTGCCCCCTAGTCAAGGATTTAACACCATTCATGTAGTCATGGATTTGTTCTCTAAAATGGCACATTTTATTCCTCTCAAGGGCCTCCCGGAGGCATCCACCTTAGCAGAAGTATTTCTGGAAAACATTGTCAAGCTACATGGTTTCGCATCAGTTCTGGTCTCTGATCGAGGAAGCCAGTTTGTATCCAATTTTTGGAGAAAATGTTGTCCAATTGCACAGATTGACGTCCGGCTATCTACCAGTCACCACCCCCAAACGGACGGCCAAACGAGAGGACCAACTAGACCCTCGAGCAGTATTTACGGTGCATGCTGCACCATGAATTGAGAGATTGGAAGGACTTACTTTGGCTAGCCGAGTACGCACACAACAATTCCGTACATTCTAGCATGGGACAAACACCTTTTTACACCCTCTATGGCAGACATCCACGTACCTCAGAACTCAACCTTCCTGCGAGCTTGGAAATGCCTGCAGTAAAGACTCTTCACACAACCATCACTCAGGCTTTCAGAAAGGCGAAGGAACATCTTATTCATGCTAAAGAAAAACAAAAGCACTTCACCGACCAGCATTGGAAAAAAGGCCCCAGACTATCAAGTGGGTGACAAGGTGTGGTTAGCTGCCAAATATGTACCCATCAAAGGGACCCGGACCTTCCATCCTTGATGCTGCACTGTGCAAAGCGCCTACTTACCGCATCATAACGCAATTGTGCGCCATCATTTACCGGCAAGAACCAGCCTACCCAGTTCGCCAAGCGGACACTCCGCGCACCTAAGGGAGATAAAAAAGAGACCTTGAACAGAGAAAAGGCATGCAAGAATAACAACTCCATAAACCGCAATAAGACCTACCTGAAAGACATTACTTGGGCCGCTGTCAGTGAAGTAACTGGACCGCGCGCGCCCACAAAAGAAAACGCGCCCCTGCCCAGAAAGCAGGACGGAGAGCCCACCAACTTCGATAACAAGGTGAGAAGAGAACCCAGAGGGGCTGAAATCACAAGGGAGGTGGGGGAAAGCTTACCTTGGTCGTCCAGTCCTAAACATAGTCTTCATTTCCAGGCAGAATTCCACCGAGAACCGCACCAGGGAATCATTGAGAAGGGTACCAACAACCAACTGGCTGGGTGGCGTCCCTGTGGATACCAGGTGACCGTAACAGGCATCCATTTTGTGAAATGTCAGCCATTTGCTTTTTCCTTTCTGTCAAAACGCTTTGCAAAATGTATTCCATGCTGTAGAATCGCACACAGTGCGAGGCCACGGCTTGAACGCTGAAACACTAACACAGACACGAATGCCAGAAATACATTGTTTTTCTCTTTCACTAAGTCCTTGAAGGAGAGCAGAAGCCGCACCTAATCAGCAGACTAGGTGCCGGGTTGTCTTGCAAACGCTGTAGTAAAAGGCAGTTGAAACATGAATTATATTCTTCTAGCGGTGCTCCTTCACGGGGAATAGTATTTTCTGCTTCAGAACTATATGACCCTTAGCTCATGACCCAAGTCACACAGATAACGAAGTAAGGAATGTTTGCCTGCTAAGAACACATGATCCTCGCTGAGCCAGAAGCTCCATGTTCCCCATAACAGAAAGCTGTTTCTGCTGCCTTTACTAAAATAGCTATGTTTAGGATGAATGAAGACTTGTCATAACGTGTCATAATTGTCATAATTGTCAATCACTGAACCCTAGCCTGAATGACATGTATGTGGGTGGATCGAATTGCCTTCGACAAAGATTATGTCTAATGTATATATATTGTTGCTTGAGCACTGTTCCCTATCTCTTGCATCTCACGTTGTTTGGGAACACACGTCATGAGGCGGTGAGACCCAGTCAGCCGACTGAGAATACTTTGAAATAAACCAGACTTGTTTGGGAAACGAACCTTGTGTCTGGCGTGTCAAGGCGAGGGTCCTGGAACGAGGCAGATTGAGCCAGACACGCAGTCACGACGATTCTTGGTTGCGTCGGTATACAGGCGAAATGCGTCCTGAGTGACGAATTGGTTGATCAGGTGAGTCGTGCCCCGATTCTTAAACGTTCTGAAATTGGTTGAGTGTTGCTCTTGCAAGATCAAACGCCCAAGGTAAGAAAAGGGTAAGAATTAACCATGCCTGGGAAATTGTCTTTCTGTTTAGTGAGTTTTTTTCACTGTGGTAGACAATCTTTGGAAACTGGCCAGGTCGCGCCACCTGAAGGGTTTCCGGCACATGAAATGTACATAAAATACGGTATAGGGGCAATAGTGTTTAATGCGATTTGGCATAGGCAGACCAGAAGTGTATCAGACCTTCACTGGCCTAATAATGGGAGCTTTGAATTAGCATGTATAGAACACCTAGAATCAGTATTGCTACGCAAGAAGGCCCGACCAGCAGCATTCGACGTTGTAATAGACTGGTGGAAGGATGCTAATCTCTGATTGAGAAGCAGGGAGAAACATGCGCGCAGACATAAAACAAATGTAGAGAAAGCGCTAGAGCATGACCAACATCAGCAGACAGAAGCCATTAGGAACATGGACAGGGCTTTCCAATTAGATGTACAGAAAATATAACCACAGCAAGACTTGCATACATCAGATGAATTAATAAACAAAATATTAAATGAGCTAAGAAATGAACATCAAAGTACTGACCTGGTTGCACCTCCTCCTTATGTACCTCCCATTCTCGTTATTCCATCTGCACCTGCAGTAAGCAGTTTCTCTCCCCCTGTGCCTGTGACATCATTTCCTCCACCACCGCCAGAGCATGAGTTAGTCGCTTTAGCAGGCAGTTCTACAGAGATCGGGCCTGCGTAAGGAACCATTAGACAAAGTCGTAGCACGATTATCAATGGAAGGAAAGAAGAACTGAAAGAATGGGCCGAAACATATATGAATGATGACAATGATGTGGGTGTACACAGTTCCATATCTTATCATATAGGCCTTGGTGAACAGCAGGTATTGTTAGAATGCATGCAGAATTATCTTGTGAAAATATGGGGTGATTTGACCGATACAGTGGTACCGCAAGAGTTGCGCAATTTGATTGTTCTTTCACATTTGCAAGATAATGCGACGAAAGTACGAGAACACGTAAAACGAATATTTGTGTTTAAGCAAGAACTTGATCGATTGCATAGAGAATGATTGAAAAAAGATAAACCACATATGTCGTATGTCCAGCAACGGTTTTTGCCACTGTTGAAACCTGTTAGTGAAGAGATGCAGATTTGTACGCGAGGCGCGCTTAGATGGATTAAGGATGCCGCCATTTCCCCAATTGAAGTGCATGATACTTTTAGTCAGTATACAGAGAAAGGTATTACAGGTTATGGTAGAGTACCTGCAAGATGAATGTATGAAGAATAAGATATGTTGTCCCGCTGATTTAATGACAATTTATAAAAGAGCATTTTCATCTGAAACTGGAACAACTGTTTTTTCACTTGATTTAGCTTTGCTGCTTAATAGACGAATGAATGTAGAATCGCCTAGTTTGCAATTACCCAGGAGGGAGGTGCCTCCCACATTTGTCCCGAAAGTAGACGTCTCTGCTGATGGAGCAGCTCCAGCGCGAACGATAGAAGCTCATTATATCGCACAGTTTGTACATGTCCCTTTTTCTAGGCAAGAGGTAAATACTATAAAGCAGATGATCCCTGATATTAGGAAAAACCCGTCAGGAAATTGATTCTGTTTTGAATTCATCTGTTTTTACATTGAGTGACATTGATTTATCGTTTCCTGTGATTCTTCCTGTAGACATATGGAAACAGGTTAGAAATATAAGTGACGCGCCGTTGTTAGGCGATACATTTGACTAGAATTGATAGTGAGAGAAAGGCTGGAGAGAAGCCACCACAGGTAATGTTGACTTTACCATCGCGAATAGTAGAGAAATTGAAAATGTTGGTGCCCGAGAAAAAAATAGTTTGGGATAAATTGACTGCTTGTTTGCAGGGCAAAGAGGAAGGAGCAACGGATTATTTTAATCGA
This sequence comes from Ambystoma mexicanum, assembly GCF_040938575.1. Taxonomy (NCBI): domain Eukaryota; kingdom Metazoa; phylum Chordata; class Amphibia; order Caudata; family Ambystomatidae; genus Ambystoma; species Ambystoma mexicanum. Next base: position 185,635,404 of record NC_090925.1, on the reverse strand, counting down.
TTTGAAGAATTATTTGCAGATATTAGTGGTTGTATGTGAGGAAAGGTCTTTAGGACCCCCCTCCCCCACATTGCTCTCCTACATGAAGCACACGACTCGTCAGCAGCCCCCCATGCACCTGGGCCCGGGAGGCAGGGTGGCTGCGGATCAACACGTGGGGCTGCATGGCTCACCTTGTAGCATAACATAGACCCCATTTTGTAATACACTCAGACTCCATTTTTGAGCATACTGAACCCATGCCTCTGTGGAACAGGCTGCCTGCAGAAGCTGCAGCTCACCTCCCACTTGTCAGCGCACAGCGAGCCCTGCACTCCCCCCCCAGCCTCCTCCCCATGGTAGATTGGTTGAAGGCCCTTTCTCACGAGCAACTAGATGCGAACAAGTAACAGAACAAACACTGTATCATTTACCTTCCGCAGTACATCATTGCCCTGGCGGTAAACTGACTTTTAGTTGAGGTCTGGGAAAGAACAAAGTCGTCCCTATCAAGTATACCTCGACCCTGCACAGACCACCCCCCACCTCCGTGATATATGGTGCTCACGACCCCCCCAGCTGAAGTGTTAAACATGAATATTAAACCCCTGGGTCTCCCATTCTCATTTAATGCTGCTAAGCCTTTGTCCTAGAAGACTCAAAACCCATAGTGTCAGTTGCTCGGGTTAATATGGTACGACCTCTGCCTACTCCAGGACATTTTTGTGTCAAACGTATAGACACTCGAATCCTCCTTTTTATTGATCAATGTTTGCCGCTAGTATAAAACGATTACAAGAGTCATATATAAAATGCTTGTGTATAGTATCATTGAGAGTGTTGTGATATTTGTGAGTTGTTAAAAGTACTGAGCCACATCCACTGTAATTGAAATGATAAATGAACTCATTGTTTCCCCGATCCTAGAGTCACAAACCCTAATCATATGCTTAATGTTGCGATGTGTCACAGGGACCCATGTACCCACCAACCAGGTTCTACCTCACGTTTTGTGTACATTCCTCCCCCATGGGATGAAAGCAACAAAGTAATGAATGTTATATGATGTGATGCTGATGAAAACTGTCATTGTCTTAATTCAGTAAACCTGAGTATATGCAAATTGTAGAAATTTGCCCTTTACATAATGCCCCCAAGCCCCCAGCCACTCGGCCCCGTAACAGCATTCATGCTGTCCCGTGAACATGGATCCGCGAAAAGTTACAAGGCCATCTCCCCCTCCTTCTCAAGAGCTGCACATCCAACCCCCCCCCCCCCCACTCCTCCCTTAAAGGCTTGCTGGGGCTTGAAGGTCCCAGATATTCTGTTGTTGGAACATTACAGCTACACCTCCTTGCATTCCTGATGGACCCGCACCAAGCATTTACCTTTCCCCATGCCTCCGATGCCTGATGCCAACATAAAATCACTATGTGCCGCCCTGGCCAGGCCAACAAGAATTAGGACCCACACAGTCCCCATTCACCCCTGTACTAACATATCGTAAAACTATCACTCACAACATCTAACAGAATAGAATGATGAAGGTAGCCTAACTCGTGCCCCCTGATACGACACCTTGATCCATGAGATTGGATCCTTTGTTAATGACAACTTTATGATGATGTATAAAGAAAGCCTAGTATTGCATACTGTTTTCTTGTGTCCACTCCCTGGTACAGATTGATGTGTTGAAGGTTTTACATGCAAACCTGACATAAACAAGTGTGATGAATGTGTATAAATGGCCACAAGGGCAAGTTTTTAGCACCAAAGAAGTGTATCTCCATGGACAGCCTGCGCCCTGGCACTCCACCCTGATGAGCCCGGCTGACCCAAGCACTGCGTGATGCCACCACGTGGATCCCCGCCAAACATGGAGCACTGCGCCTACAGCTGACATAGTAGCTAGTCGTCGCCATCCAATCCCCAAGACTATGTGGCCCCTATAGCTTACCTCATGCATGATGTGTATTTGTAATATAAATGACTGTCTTTGCTATTGTCAGAAAGAGCGCTCTTAGAGTTTGCAGAATCCTTTGCATGCCCTATACCGATTTAGTTAAAAGGACTTTCACTTTCAACCGCACTTGGTCTCGGTCTCATTCCCTCCAGGGGTATGTCCATCATTGACTCTCTTTGGGGAGTGTAATATGCCTTTTGAGGGACGCTCACTTTCATAGTCAAGATCTAAGCACTGAACCCGCGAAGAGATTGCTTGTTGATATGTTTGTGCGAGGGTTGTTTCCGAAAATTCAAAGCTTAATAATGACATCTGAAAGTGCATGGCAAGCAAAAACACAAACAGAGTAAATTCAGAAAAAGATAAAGAACTAAGAGACAAAGGGAATTTGAAAACAGGAGTATTGTTACAACAAGTAGCGAACAATAATAGAGGTGGTGGGAACGCACCATCCAGAGTCCAATTTGCATTAACGTCCAATATGCAAGGGGGTCAAATAGGAATTAATCAATGTGCCTATTGTAGACAAGAAGGCCATTGGCGAGCACAGTGCCCGCATATACAGAATAGAAATGGGACTTTTCCGAGAAGACAGAATAGAGGTCGTCCGGGAATACAAGGACAGAATAGAAACCAAAGGGCACCACAATTACAGGAACGTCAAGGGAATCAGAAATAGAATCAGAATCAACAACGAAACAATACAAATGGTGGGAATATTTTTGACAATCAGTCCAATGCATATTACTCTGGCGACTTTACATCTGACGATGTACTGTTCTACTAGGACAGCCCGAGACAGGGGTTGGAACCAGTATCTATTCCCATAGACCAGAAAGGGACCTACATATAAATGAAAGTTGGGAATAGGGAGCACATTTATTTAGTGGACACAGGTGCACAAAAATGTTCAATTGACCATCAGCGGGTTCCAGAAATACCACTGTCAGGGCATAAGAATGTCTCAGTAGGGTTCTCAGGTACGCCAGTAATTAGTCCAGTGTCACAACCAGTATCTATAACACTAGGTCCATTCACAGAGTCTTGCCCATTCCTTTTGACGAAAAATTGTGGCGAAAATTTGTTGGGATTAAATTTATTGAACAAATTGAATGCAGTCATTTATTGTTCTCCTGATGGAGAATTTGACAATCTCACCGCAACAGACTCCTTTATCTCAATTTGTATCTAAGCCACTACCGACTTTATATGGGCAGTGAACGATAATGATGTTGGTTGTTTGAAAGTAGAGCCAGTAAGAATTGTTTTGAAAGAAGGAATTACATTGCCGCGTATTCCGCAATATAAAATTTCGGCTGAGGGAGAAAAAACGTTGAAATGCATTGCATCAGAATTGATTAAAAGAAACGTAATCGAAGAAACTTCTGGCAGTACTTGCAATAGTCCGATTCTTCCGGTGTACAAGAAAGGAGGTAATGATATACCTTATTGTTTTATAATTGATTTGCAAGGAGTAAATAAAGTGGTTGATCCGCAATTTCCATTAGTCCCGGATGTGACTACAATTTTGACTATGATTCCAGCCTCTGCTTCGTATTTTAGTGTGATTGATCTGAAGAATGCATTTTTTAGTATCCCAGTGCTTCCAGATAGCAGATATTTGTTTGCTTTTACTCTATGAGGACGTTCATTTACATTTACACAAATTCCACAGGGCTACACTGAGAGTCCAAGTATTTACAGTAGAGCTTTGAAGGAACAATTAGATAAGCTAGAAATACCGACAAGCTGCGTATTGTTACAGTACATAGACGATTTGTTAATAGCAGCGGACACATAATATATATGTAAAGAAAGCACAGTCGCATTATTGGCACATTTAGCAGCACATGGACACAAAGTTTTGCTGAAAAAATTCAGTATTGTCGAAAGGAAGTGGCCTACTTGGACTACCTCCTTTCGAAGGAGGGAAGGAGATTGACACCAGAAAAAATAGAAAGCATCTCTGATACGCAGAAAGAAGTCAGGGCTTTAGTTGGCATGGTTTTACATTGTAGGAAGTGGATCGCTAACTTTTCTATGATTGTGAAACCAATAGCGGTATTGACAAGGAAGGATGTTACCTTACCATGTCAAGAAGCAGCATTTGACCTGCTCAAAGCTGCATTATGTTCAGCTCCAGTTCTGGGTACTCCTAATTACGACAAGAGTTTTAAGTTATTTGTGCATGAAAACAATGGATGCGCTGTGGCTGTTTTGACCCGGGAACACGGGGGAGAAATAGACCATGTGGTTACTTCTCTTCCACGTTGGATCCTGTTGCATGTGCTTTGCCGCATTGCTTGCGAGCTGTTGCTGCAGCTGCTGCGTCAGTAAAACAAACTGAAGGAATGGTTTTAGGTCATGCTTTAACCGTAATGGTACCTCACTCAGTGGACGTTCTTTTAAACAGAATGCAGACGCAACACCTTACATCAGCCAGATTAACAAGGTATGAAATAGTTCTATTTGCACCGAACATCCAAATTAAAAGGTGTTGCGCTTTAAATCCGGCTGAGTTAATGCCCCCTTCAAATGAGAAAGGGGGTGAAAAACAATTCCCCCATGATTGCTTAATGCTTACTGAACAAGAGACAAAAGGAAGAATTGACCTAACTGACTCCCCCCAGAAAGAGCTAGATGGAGAACTGTATTGTGACGGTTCTTGTTTTAAATTACCAGACAAAATTGCGAAACAAACTGCCACTGATTTACACACAAAAATGTATGTTGAAAAAATGGAGGAAGTACCCTGCATGATAGAAAATGTAATTGCAACAGTTAAATAAATTCAAGCAGAAGCTACTGTAGATGAAATTAAAAAACTGGTCTGAGGGCCCAGCAGAATTAGATTCTGAAGGCTGTTGGGTGGACAAGAAAAAGAACCGATGGATGTTACCAAATGTCTATGTGATGGCAATGGTCACTATGGCCCACAGTTCGACACATATATGTGCTAGAAAAATGATACAACACCTGGATTCTGTATGGCAGAATCCACACATTAGAATAATTGTTGAAAGATTGGTTCAAAATTGCATGACTTGTTCACAACATAACATTGGAACAGGAACAGTGACGCCAGTAGGAAGCTTTGGAACGCCGTCCATGCCATTTGAAGTCATCCATTTTGATTTCATAGAAATGGACAGGTGCCAAAACTATAAGTATGTTCTCGTGGTGGTCTGCTCATTCAGTAAATGGGTAGAGGCCTATCCCCTGAAAGATTGTACAGCTATGTCCACAGCTGAAGCCATGCTAAAAGAGTACTTTCCCCGTTTCGGGCTGCCCCGTATCATATGGTCAGATAATGGCCTGCACTTTATTGCGGCCGTGATATTGCAAATTTGCGCAGGTCTCCAAATTGATAAGCAATTCCATTCGGCCAGACACCCGATGAGTGCCAGTTTAGTAGAATGACAGAACGGTATCCTGAAAAACAAACTTAGTAAATTATGTGCAGGGAGCAATTTGAAATGGCCTGATGCATTACCGCTAGCTTTACTGTGTATGCGAACAACTGTACAGGCAACGACTGCTCTCTCCCCTTATGAAATTGTGATGGGGAGACCAGCGAATGTTTGGAATGTCCCTCGGCCAAAACGGTTGAGGGATATAGAGTACCCATTACTTATTGATTACTGCCAACAGTTCGCTCAACACTTGTGTTTAATTCATCCGCAGGTGCAGGAGGCTCTTCCGGTCAGATATACCAGCCCAGGACATTGTCTTCAGCCTGGGGACTGGACGCTGGTTAAAAATGTTGAAAGAAAGTCTACACTTGCTCCACGCTGTACGGGACCCTTCCAGGTGCTACTGGCTATGCAGACTGCAGTCCGAGTGACGGGTCGCAAGCATTGGATCCATGCAACGCACACAAAAAGAGTTCAGTTTCCTTTGCCACATGAAAAAGCGCTTGATGATCCTGACATCGAAAGGAAGACAGCTGCACTTGATCACAAAGATATCATCGCCAGTTCTCTGTCAGAAGTGCTTCCTAAACCTGAGAAAGGGCCTGGGGAGATTGCAACAAAGATCAAAAGGCCGAAGGTGCCTCAACTTTGTCCGAATACTGCCTCATCATCATCACACAGTGCATCTCAAGCTGGAACTGATCTTGCATCTGGAAATGAGAGTGAATTGTTCATCGACCATACTGTACCTGGAGCTGTCAGGTGCAATCTACGTTCACAAAATCAGAAATGATCAGCTTGTGTTTCGCCTTTGTTCCTAGCTCACGGATGACGCTGGGAATGGAGGCCTAGGAAAAAGGAGCGTATGAGCTGTATCAAGTTGAAATTGAAAGCTCTGACACACGGTTTCCCGGTGCTACCATTGAAAAGTGAAGGACCATTGCAACCTAGCACGGACAAGCGTGGGCATATGGTACTGACACTATTGAATTGATACTTGCTCCTGCCTTTTTCGAGCTCTGTACAAATTCACATCAGCTTGCTATCATCAATAAGCAGGCTAGCCTGGACTGGCCTGAACGTTTGTTGCTAACGTGTGTTGCTGTGGAGAACTTTCCTCAACGGACACTGAAAACTTTTCCTGAGATAAGCATTACAGACAATGCCTATACTCGCTCCTGCTCCCTCCTGCACCAATGCTGTTGATAATATTGAGATAGAAATTACTCCACGAAAGACTTGGTTCGGAAAAAAATAATATGCTAATGACTATGATACCACATTGCATCTTGATTACACTGGTCCCAATATTCGGGTATTTAGAAACTGTGCATCCTTTGAACTCTCTCTTGACTGCTATGAGCAGCCCAGTACATGTGCTCTCTTATACTCTGCCCTCACAAGAAGTGAAACATAGAAAAGGGTATGACAATAATACATAGCTTTTGATTATGAATATGACCCATACTATCTTGAATAGGTCCAATTGTTGGGTCTGTTCCCTTTTACCCCAGCACGGGGAAAGAGGAATGGGTTGGTATGTACGTCCTTTGCCACTTAATACCGCCTGTTATGCATCATTAAGAGCGCTGTTTTTCGGAAAATGGAATAATAGTGTCATTGGTCAGTTCGATGGAACAAATATAAATGAATTTGAAAGATTGGTATTAGAACCGTTAGGTTGTTCCGTTTTTAAAAGCAGAAGCAAAGTAAACCCGGTAACAACAAGTCCAGTAGATAGGCTCTCTAGGCCTTACAAATCCCTAATCACTTTTAAAATGGCTCCGGTATGAAATAACAATGCTGTGCCTCCTTCTTATACTATTAATCATAGTCCACGTTCTGTCCCATTTTGCTTACGAAAAAAGTTGGAAAATTTCTAGATGCATGAACATTGCTGTGCTTGAACAAGAAGCAAAACCATTATAATTAGGAGGTTCTGTCTATTTTATATGCGGAGATCAGGCCTACACATGGTTACCTAGAACCTGGGAAGGGACCTGTTATTTAGGTATACTTTTGCCTGGTGTATTTCTTTCCAAATCTTCTGAGATAGCAAAACTATCTAGATCTCGGCCACATCGAGATGATACTACATGTCATATTGTAGGGGATATAGCGAAATCATTTATACCATTTTGGGGACAAGCAATAAATTCATGGAATATAAGAAAACTGTCCAGGGTGTTAGAAAAAATGATAAATGGAACAGCAGATATACTCTATAATATGACACTAGAACAAAAAGCAATCAGATTAATTGCACTTCAAAATAGAATGGTTCTTGATATAATTTTGGCTGATCGTGGAGGAATATGCAAATTGGTGGGGTCAGCGTGCCGTGTATTCGTAAGTGACTACTCCCCCACGATATTTGAAGCAATTAAAAAATTGCATGTCTAAACTCTGAAATTCATGTTCTCACATGTGGTTGGAATCTAAATATAAGTTCTTGGTTTTGTGAACTGCTGCGATCATGGGGATGGAAACTAATTGCAATTCTGGTTATGATATTTGGAATCATCATGTTCTGCTGTTGTTGCATACAATGCCTGCCAGTCCTCTGCTCCCAAATGACAAATGAGTGTGTACATGCAATTAGAACAAAACCTCCTCGCAGGTTAAGTGAAGGTGCACAACACGAAAATGAAATTATTAAAGAATTTATGGCAATTCATATTTCTGATGACGATTATAGCAGCATGGGTAGTTCAGAATTGGACACCTGATCCGATGAAGACGCAATGTATGGATGATGCTATTGGCTTACAGCCAAAAGGAGGGTTTGTTAGACCAGAAACATAACCCTATAGTCGAATGATATGTATAGTATGTTGGCCTGAAGCCAATCGCATCATGTGACAGACATCGCAATCAGAGAATCGTCAATGTAACAAAAGGGTGTCCATTTTGTGAAATGTTGCCCATTTGCTTTTTCATTTCTGTCAAAACGCTTTGCAAAATGTATTCCATGCTTTAGACTCGCACACGGTGCAAGACCACGGCTTGAACAATGAAACACTAACATAGACAGGAATGTCAAACTGTGCAGAAATACATTGTTTTTCTCTTTCACTAAGTCCTTGAAGGCGAGCAGAAGCCGCGTCTAATCAACAGACCAGGTGCCGGGTTGTCTTGCAAACGTTGCAGTAAAAGGCAGTTAAAACATGAATTATATTCTTCTATCGGTACTCCTTCGCGGAGAATGGTATTTTCTGCTTCAGAACTATCTGACCCTTAGCTCATGACCCAAGTCACACAGATAATGTAGCAATGAATGTTTCCCTGCTAAGAACACGATATCCTCACTGAGCCAGAAGCCCCGTGTTCCCCATAACAGAAAGCTGTCTCTGCTGCCTTTGCTAAAATAACTATGTTTAGGCTGAATGAAGACTTGTCATAATGTGTCATATTTGTCAAAATTGTCAATCACTGAACCCTAGCCTGAATGACATGTATGTGGGTGGATCGAATTGCCTTCAACAAAGATTATGTCTAATGTATATATATTGCTGCTTAAGCGCTGTTCTCTCTGTCTCGCATCTCATAGTGTTTGGGAACACACGTTGTGAGGTGTGAGACCCAGTCGGCCGACTGAGAATACTTTGAAATAAACCAGACTTGTTTGGAAAACGAACCTCGTGTCTGACGTGTTGTTTTAATATATGGTTATTGTGCCTTAGTTTCCATATGCAGTCTTTATGGCCAACCAAGTGTCCCAAGGGGAATTTCCTGGGTACCTTACTTTGTAAACAGGTAATACAGGAGGAGACATACTCCTGCGCATCGGTGGTCAAGGTGAGCCACCAAAAGTGTCTTTGTATCAGATATACATTATTAGCAACACCCCGATGCCCGCTGTAACGCTCACTGATTCCCACGGAGGTGCAGACCTGTTCTGGACTGCTATGACCTCTTCTAAGGTGATGCGCAGGACTCGGAAGACGGACTGGACCGGACCTCCAAACCTCGCCTGTCTGGCCCATAGAAGAATCCTTCTGTAGATGGAAAAGGGGATTAACTGTCCGCTGGATAATGTGTCGGATTCCCCCCCTTCCCCCTCTCACACTCCTCGAACCCCTCTGCGATTCCCCGTAGAGTCTCACCTTAGAGTCTGAAAGGACGAACTCTCCATCCTGCTTCCGATGCAGGGGCGCGTTGATTTCCAGTTACTTCACTGGATCTCGGGTTTGGTGAGTATTCAACTCCGCTTGACATTTCCGATATAAGGCCGTAAGTATTCAGTTGCAAAAGTTCAAGCCTTAATTGTCCGTTGTCCTTTTCTCTATTTCAGATGCAGGATGAAGAATCCGCGTTGAGGAATGGATTCGCCGAAGGTAAACTCTGGTGAGTCTTTTTGATGGATGGTTCCCTCAGTGATCTTGCTTTCACCCACTAATGCGTGTGTCTTTTTCCCCTTAGGGGCCGGGGTACGGAAGTGCCAAAGAAGCGGCACCGACCTGAGGTGAGGAAAGATTGTCCCAACAATAATCAGGTAAGTCTTAAGGTGGAAGAATCAGGCCTTCCTCAATCTGTTCCTTCGCTCACCTTTGTTTTGTCTCTTTTTCTCCTTAGGCGCTGAAAGGCGACGGGTGGTGCCAATGGTCGCTGAAGAGCCCGAGGGCGCCTCGTGAAGGTGAGTGGAACGCGGCGCTGCAGCGAGCGATGCGATGCGCTTCTAAAAATAATGTCTTTTCTCAGGTTTGTCAGAGTGATGGTTCCGGACTCCGGATGGAGGTAGGTAAAGTTCAATTATTCACCTTTCTCTCCTTTCCTTCCTTTTCAGGTGTTCCAGGTTGCAGGCGGGCGTGGCTGGAGCCAGGATGCAGGAGCAGACATGGTGAGCGTCCAGCTGCTAGATGCAGAACAACGCGAAGCGTGAGCTGCTGTCTGGGCGTGGTTTAAATAGCCCCCAAAGTAGTTCCAGGTAAGTATTCTTCCTCAGCCACGCCCGAGTGGTAAAATAGTCCCATAGGTAAAATAGTCCCTTTCAGACCTCAAGGAGGTCTGGATCCGGCAGCACGGTCTGCATCAGGTAAGTCCATCCAAGCACTCCCATAATGATGATGGATGGTTCCCTTAGTGATCTTGCTTTCACCCACTAATGCGTGTGTCTTTTTCCCCTTAGGGGCCGGGGTACGGAAGTGCCAAAGAAGCGGCGCCGACCCGAGGTGAGGAAAGATTGTCCCAACAATAATCAGGTAAGTCTTAAGGTGGAAGAATCAGGCCTTCCTCAATCTGTTCTTTCGCTCACCTTTGTTTTGTCTCTTTTTCTCCTTAGGCGCTGAAAGGCGACGGATGGTGCCAATGGTCGCTGAAGAGCCCGAGGGCGCCTCGTGAAGGTGAGTGGAACGCGGCGCTGCAGCGAGCGATGCGATGCGTTTCTAAAAATAATGTCTTTTCTCAGGATCGTCGGAGTGATGGTTCCGGATTCCGGATGGAGGTAGGTAAAGTTCAATTATTCACCTTTCTCTCCTTTCCTTCCTTTTCAGGTGTTCCAGGTTGCAGGCGGGCGTGGCTGGAGCCAGGATGCAGGAGCAGACACGGTGAGCGTCCAGCTGCTAGATGCAGAACAACGCGAAGCGTGAGCTGCTGTCTCGGTGTGGTTTAAATATCCCCCAGAGTAGTTTCAGGTAAGTATTCTTCCTCAGCCACGCCCGAGTGGTAAAATAGTCCCATAGGTAAAATAGTCCCTTTCAGACCTCAAGGAGGTCTGGATCCGGCAGCACGGTCTGCATCAGGTATGTCCATCCAAGCACTCCCATAATGAGCCTGGCACCTATGGTGCCAGGACTTATGCCTTCTATGAGCCTGGCGCCAAAGGCGCCAGGACAATGTCCAAAGAGCCCCTATAAGGGGTTGCTGGGTCCCTCCCTGGGGACATGATGTCTGCTTTCGGGGACGCTGGTCCTGAACTGGCTTCCCGGGAGTAAGCATCATGACACCGGCAAGCTTCGAATCATGACACATCCATAGGACGTCTTGTTGATGTGAGGCTGTAGGGAAATATACTTGTTGATCATAGCAATGGTAACTCTTTTCCTGTCTGAGACCATACTGCGAAAGGCCGACACAAGTCCTCTTGGTCCTGAGTCTCCACCAGGATGTGTTGAAGAAAATAAGAGACCACATGAATGAAAGTAGCTTTTGGAATAATCTGTTCGGAATGAAAACGGGGAATACATGGGTGTCTTTCCCAGACAAGGCATCTGCCTTTATATTGACCCTTGCTGGTATGAAGGTGAAGGTTACATTATATGGAGAAAAGAAATTAGCCCATTTGGCTTGTCGGCTGTTCTGGGTTTCCGCATATAGGCTTTTCAAGTTCTGATGGTCTGTTCTGACCTCCACCGGAACTTTAGCGCCTAATAACAGATGCCTTCACTCTTCAAAGGCCCTTTTGATTGCTAGTAGTTCCTTCTTCAGGATGGAATAATTAAGCAATGAAGGCGTTAGAGTCATGGACAGATATGCAACTGGACTTTCCTTGGTCTGATAACTGCATTAGTACCGCTCCTAATGCATGATGTAAAGCATCGGTTTCCACAATGAATCCCTTACTCTGATCTGGGGTAAGCAGAATAGGTGCGGAGGAAAATAAAGTCTTATGTTTGTCAAAGGACTGCTGTGCTTCTTCTGTCACTTACAGATAGTACTCTTCTTCAATAAAGCAGTGAAGGGAAGGATGAGTAGTGAAAAGTAGGGGATGAATTTTCTATAAAAATGTGCAAATCCCAAGAACCGCTGTAGTTCCTTCACCGTTGAAGCGGAAGGCCAAACCAGGACTGCTGAGACTTTAGCTGGATCCATCAAAGTGCCTTGAGCGGTTAGAACATACCAAAGGTAGGTGACTTGGCTTTGATTGAATTCGCACTTTTCCAACTTGCAATAAAGGTGGTTTTCTTTTAGTCGACCCAGGACCATCTGGACATGCAAGATATGTTCAGCTCAAGTGTGTGAAAAGACAAGAATATCATCCATATAGACAATGACAGAGTGTAAAAGGAGATCAGCGAGTACATGGTCCATAAACCACTGAAAGATGGCAGGGGTATTGGGCAAACCAAAGGGCATCACCCTATATTCGTAATGTCCAAAGGACGTACAAAACGCTGTCTTCCGCTCATCCCCGGCTTTGACACGGATCAGATTATAGGCTTAGCAGAGATCATATTTCATATATATGGAAGCTCCTTTAACCGTCTCCAAGATGTTAGGAATTAATGGCATGGGGTTTCGGTCCGGGATTGTAATTTTATTTAATCCACGAAAGTCTATGAAAGGGCAGAGTTCCTCTCTGTTTTTCTTGGGAATATAAAAAAAAGAAGCTCAGGCTGGGGAAGTGGACTCAGTAATAAGCCCGTTTTGTAAATTGGACTGTAGCTATTTCTTGAGAAATGTATTTTCTTTCTCGGGGAGTATGTACATTCTTCCGAACAGAATGTGATGGTCAGGAAGCAAGTTGATAACACAATCATCTCTGCGATGTGGGGGCAATTGAGAATATTGTGGCTAGGAAAAAACGTCTTGGTATTCCAGGTATGATTCCGGTAAGCTTTGTATGTGACCAAGCATCGTAGTATTCTTCAGGATTTTGGGAAGGGGTGTGGAAGTGCAAAGCCCTACCAAACCTTCTGTAAGACTATGAGCTAAACAGTGTTCTGATCCTAAGAACAAAGTACCTGCCGTCCAATTCACATAAGGGTTCTGTTGACGTAACCATGGAGTCCTAAAATTACCGGATAATGAGCTGCATTGATGATATCTAATGTAATTTCTTCATGGTGGGAGGAGATACACATCAGGAATGGGAGGGTTTGTTCACTAATGGGCCCAGATATCAAGGGACTACCTTCTACTCTCTCCACTGGAATGGAAACATCTTTAGTTGTCCTCAGTATCCCTTTGCTGTTTGTCCATTGGTCATCTATGAAGATTCCTGCTGCGCCACAATCCACCAGTGCCGGTACTTTATGGAGTTCCACATCAGAAAGTATGAAATCTACTCTAAGGACCACCATGGGAGCATTTGTGGGGTTAGTGAAATGAGGCTCAGTTCTCTGTTCAGGGGAACCCGATATACCTTCCTGGATCGCAGTTCCCCCTACAATCGGGATTCAGCTTTTCCCTGTCTTCTAGGTGGGGCAATTGGGCAGCCTCCAACCAAATTATCCCTCGGTCCACAAAACATACAGAGACCCATCGGATGCCAATGTTTATGTTCTTCTGGAGACAGGGGACCTCGAGCTACCCCCAGCTGCATGGGTCCCTCTGGTGCTATGGCTTCAGTGGAAAGACGAGGCAGTTCTAGGGAGGGCCTCACTGCTTTACCTCTTTTACTTTCAACATGTCGTTCCTGCATTCTGTAATGTAACTGCATTGCTAGCATGATAATCTCTGCTAGATTAACGGAATGAGGAACTTGAGATATCTCATTTTTAAGTTCCTCTGTGAGAGCTCTACGAAAAAGCCTAATTAAGGCATCATCTGGCCAGAACGTTCCAGCAGCCATTAGTTTGAACCTAGTGATGTATGTCAAAAGGCCCTGAGAACCTCGTTTGAAGTCCAGTAGATGTTCCTGAGAGGAGACAGTCATCTCCTGTCTACCAAACATCAATTTGAGACTGTTAACGAAAAGCCTGATGAGAATCTAGAATGGGTTTGTTGGTGGTAACTAATGGGGTAGCCCATGCTAATGCAGCCACCATCAACTGCAAGTTCATATACCCACCTTATCTCTATCTGCTGGAAAGAATCAGGGATAGCACCACCGCCACCAGCTGTTGCATTTGCTCCATGGCTGCGTCTGCTGCTTTGTCTTGGTCATCGCTATCTATCATTAATGTCTAGGTTCAGGTTGACGATCTCAGTAATTAAAGGCCTATAGCAATCCACACACCCACAACATTTGCCATAACCTGATCTGATACAACAGTGTGAGGCTTAAGAGAATCTCCCTGGAAATCCTTGTCCCAGGCTCTCCCAGTAATCTAAAGATCATGGGTAAACAAGGCTCCAGGAAAACCCTGTGGGGGAAAAACTGCTGTGCAGCTCGCTGAGCTTGTCTGCAGTGGTTCTGATGCTCGGTATACACAGGATTGATGTTATCAGCTACGTTGTCCTCCTCAGGAGTGTCTTGTAGTTTGAAAGCCTGGGAAATCAATAACTGCCGGGAGGAACAGGAGTCAGAGTTGCCGTGATGGAGGAAGGTAAGGAGGACAGGTAAGAGAGTGTTATGTGTGGCTATCGAAATTAGTAAAGGTGATGGAGCACTATGTACCAGGAAGGATATGTCATTACAGAAAGGCACGGGCCGAAATCCAGAAGTGCAGGGAAAAGCAGGAGTCAGAGTTGCTGTACTGTAGGATGGTAAGGGGAATAGGGGAAGTTGAGATTGGTAAGGGCGTAGAACCACTACATACCGGGAAGGATTTGTCATTCCAAAAGGCACAGGCAGGTCGGGTGAATGAAAGCTCCATACAGCGTGTTCTCGCTGCAACTAGACAGAAGGAGAAGGGATAGTGAATGTCAGATCGGGAGAACGTTTTTGAGTGGAAAACTAGAAGTGACAGCATAAGTACTCACAAAGCATCTGAAAAGGAGAGTAGCGACGCGCTGCTGTCCTGACTGCAGCCTCATACATCCTCTACCGGAATCAGATGTGGGAGGGAACAGGAAGCAGACTGTAGGGTGTCTGAAGACTAGTCTGCTACATGAAACACCAGACGTCATCTTGGGAGAAGACTGGAGGATTGGGCTGATCCTTCTCTATCTGTTCCAGATGGAATGCTGCTGAATCCGGGATGTGACAGTTTGTTTAATTGCAAAGTGTTTTTTTTGTGAATAGGGTGGTAATTAATTGATATATTGTTCTATGGCTATTACCTCTTGTAAAGATTTTTTTCCTAGCCATAGAGACAAGG
Organism: Ambystoma mexicanum; assembly: GCF_040938575.1. Lineage (NCBI taxonomy): Eukaryota > Metazoa > Chordata > Amphibia > Caudata > Ambystomatidae > Ambystoma > Ambystoma mexicanum. Next base: position 185,620,126 of record NC_090925.1, on the reverse strand, counting down.
GGGGTCATTACGATGTAGGCGGTAAGGGGTTAACGGCACTGGTAAAGGTGCCGGAGCCGTCAACCCCTTACCGCCTCATAACGAGTTCTGCTCGCAGACCCGCTAAGGCCGCCTGGTACAACCAGGCGTCCTTAGCGGGTCCCGCAAGCCGACCAGAGTGCTAACAACGGGCCTGTTATTAACGGGCCTGTTGTTAACACCCTCCTCATTCCCATTGAGCACTATGGGGAGCAACTGTGACAGCACACCACACAACTCTGGACTTAAAAACCCTGTGAGGGCGGGGGACAATCGTCCTCCTCCGGAACTTCGTACGGCGCTGTAATGCGCCAAGGTTCACAAGACTGCACATAGTGGAGAAAGTGGCCGACCGTGCTGGTAAACTCAACTCGACTTGGCAGATGGCAAGCCCTACAAAGCAGCGGCCTCACCTGGGAACAAATTCACCATGACCGACAAGGCCAATGTTCAGCACCTACGAGAGCTACAAGCATGTTCTGAACTTACACGACGAGGAGAGAGGCATCCAATGATCACGCACTCATGAGCAGCAGAAGTAGAGAGCGGAATACTTGTGGATATAGATTAGGGCACACTGTCTGTTTGTTATTTTTCTTTTCTGCACACAACCAACGTTAAAGCCGATGTAACTGTTGCGGTTTGTTCATATCGATGTTGCCCTCTGCCCATCATCCAGATACTTTCTCAAACCAATTTGTCAATACTGTTAGGAGACCCAGCAGATTCCGAGCTCAATCCCCCGGAGTGTACTCTCTTGCCTTTATAGAATATTTGGCTCAAACACACCCACAGCTTGAGCATGCGCAATCCTCCCGTCCTCGCCACACTGAGAGACTCATCAGTCAGGAAACTGTGGGAAGAAGTGTTTGTATTTGCCATCAGTGGTTATCTGGTCCTCGGGGCTTAAGAGTATTTACAATACTAACAAAATAATGCATTTCTTCACGCATTTCAGGCGGGCAATTATATCTTCAAGCTGCAAGGATCAAGCAGCGTAAGTGAAAGTTAATGTCATATTAAAAAATGCGATGATTCTGTTGGTCTTACTTAATCCTAGTGGTGTTAATATATTCGTATTTTGGAAAATTACTTGCTTTGCTAGTGCTACCGCTGTACCCTCCACTTACATTCCCCCAACCCGAGCAGGTGGAACGACGATGTCAGGTGGACAGGAGTACACTGCTAAGGTAAGAAGAGGTAAGCGCAGTGTTGATACAGACATGAAGTGGGTAGACATGTGTCTCACCGACACTGCTCGAGAGATTAATAACATGTGGTACAAACACATGACCAAACTAGGTAAGGAAACCACCGGGGAGAGCTGATATGTCTGCTCCTTAATCCCCTATGCAATGAGAGCCTCCAGAATGTTCATAGCAACTGAAATACCAGCAGCAACAGCACAATGCTTAATGTACCTATCGATGGTGGCAACTCGAGGAAGGTTCCAGGGAAAGACAGCAACATTAAGATGGATGTCCAAAGCAACGTTTCTGTATGAAGATAATTAAATAAAGACATTAGACATGATGAAAAATGATTGTCAGCTAGATGCAACTATACAGTACATAACTGATAGGCCTGACCAAGGAGAAACAAAGACTATTACCCTGAAGGAACTACCAAGTCCATGGACAAGAGTGAAGGAGACAGGCGGAGAGCCAGACTGTTGGGAAAGACCACAGATACTAGTGTATGGCCAAGTGTACACAGAAGATGGATGGAAGGATGGAGTGGTGGGGAGCAAAGCACTGATACAAGCACAATCGCCAGTGAACAAGGTACAGGAAGAAAACAACAAGTGCCTGAAGGAGTGGGAAGCGAGCGCAAAGCTACTGAGAAGGGTGGAAATAGAAGCTGGTCCAATGCCGATAATACCTCTGAAGAAAACAGCAATGTGCTACCAGAACAATGGTGAAGTTGAGGTTGGCGATAATTTTGTTGGATGCAGAAGCATTGAACAACACGCCGCTATGAAGGCAGGAACAGCAGTACTGCTGGATCACTATTGGGCTTGCAGATCGAAAGCATACGAGAAAATGCCAACCGACTGGGGAGGAGTTAGCTCATTGGTACACATCAATATGCCTTCATTGGTCACACCAAAGAAGGATGTGAAGCTTGATGAGACATTAACAAAAGAAAGAAGAGATCAATTGAAATGGCACCAACAGCCAATGCAAAGAAGGCCGAGAAGCCAGCAGGAATGAACAGAGCAAAGAGAGGAGGAAATTACTTCTGAGATGCATCAGAGAAAGCCCTCAATGAAATTCCAGCAGAACACAGGCTGTTCAGCAGGACACAAATGTTCTTTGCACCAATAATAGCATCTGTACAGACGTACGCAAACATGAAGTGGTTACAAATTACCTGCTGGGAGCTGATGGTGACTATTAATTCCACAGTGGACGGGTTCAACGCAATAAAAGAAGAGCTCAGAGCGATAGGGTTGGTGGTGCTCCAGAATAGATATGTTCTGGACCTCCTCACAGCTATCGAAGGAGGACTTTGCGCAAAGATAGGTAGTTCCTGTTGCACATTCATACCTGCCAAGGATGAAGATAACATAACTTTATCAGATGCAGTGGCGCAGCTCGCGTGGTTGCCTGCCAAAATGGAAGAAGAAGCAAGGGTGACAGGAAAGGACCAGAGCAGGATAGTGTACATATGGTCATAGTTGCCATCATGTGTGTCAGATGGACTAAAGGTGATAATGGGAGCCATTGAGTTGCCAGCAACATCAATGTGTGGGATCCAAATCTGCATGGCAAGATCCAAGAAAATAACAGAGGAAGCTATTGGGATGCAGGTCCTGATGGATGTGAACATAGGAGGAGTAAAAGATGAGATTATGGCAGAAAGGAACAAAATAAGAGAAAGAATTGCAGAATGCAAACTGTTCCCACTCGGAGCAATGAAGTTGGACAACCCATTCAATGCAAAGCAATATGAAGAGATGGGGGTTTGGTGTAACCCCGAAGGAGTGTGCTGTTACGTGAACTGGTCGTTTGATGGTCACACAAACTACTATGGGCACCTCAGAGGAATAACAAATATATGGCAGACAAGAGCAAAAGGAATGTCATATGAGGATGTGGTCGACAGATCGACCAGAGTGGGGACTGAAGTAGGATGGGGAAACCTGCCACCACCCACCCTCCTACAAAATTAATGACATGAAAGAAGGCCAGAAAACACTACAATCACCCATTCTATTTTGGACAAATTCCCAATGGACCAATGATTGACAAGTATGTCGAGAAGTATCATTTCAGCCAGCAACACTGATCAAGGGACATGCAAATCTATCCATGTGTGGTGAAGAGCCAGAGGCCATGATTAAAGACAACTGCATGGACAGCTTGTACTAAAATACCAGAAAGTCATATTGCTGACATCGTTAGAGACACCACGACATAGCAGCGTTAGACATGAAGCACACGTGCCACCCGCACTTCAGGACACAAACACGCACTCAAATACATGAAGATAACGAGTGTACAGTTCTATAGTTAGGACAAAAACATATACATACTGCCTTGCTTTTATTAATTTGCTATTAGTCAAACGTAGCAATGCAGAAACCGCAAGAGACATGGACCTGACAGAGCCAAGTATGACTAACCTATGGAAATGTAGTATAGCACGAACACTGCAGAAACCGCATTCTAAGGTTTCAGAAAATTACAGCAGGCCTCAGGACTCTGGGAAAGAGACAGGCTGGACAGAGAGAGAGGCGTGTGAGACAGGACCCGCAGGCAAGGCCAGGAGATACAGATAAAATTCCAATCCCTAAACGACAAAGGGACCAGCTGCAGAAAAGACTAATCAATCCTCATAATTCAGAGCTGCACAGCTCAGATTTGTGGTCTCTGAACATGTGGCGCAGCCGAAGCAGACAATGGACAGCGACTGGCGGTGGGAAAGGAGAACTGGTCCCGGCCACCAGACAAAGACTGCGACAAGTATGCAACAATATGTAATAAGTGTTTCGTCGGTCAGGAGAGCACTCTCATAAGCTAAGGTGGTACACACAAGTTACAATACAGACACATGGTCGTTCTCATTACCTTGAAGAGGTGCACAGTGAGCTGAGAACCTTTGCAGATGCCAGGCCTGGGGACGTCAGTTCTATCCAATCACACTTTAGTACCCTAGGGGTGGGTAGCAAGGGGCAAGAACCAATGGTAAGTCCACAACACTGCAACAATGTTATAGTTAGTGACTTGGGGATGGACCAGGCCAGCCACATGATATGTGAGGGCCAGTAGAATAACATCTATAATGTCCTGTATAGGGTATAACATACTCAATACCCAATCACTTGGCCCAATAGCTTTTCTAGAGTGGGGTCAAAGTTGTGACGAAATGCTAACGCCATTGGGTGGTAAAACTGGCCTGCGATCCGAGGAAGAGCGAGATGTGCATGGATTCTTCCTGTTCCTGCGCTGATCCCTGTTGGTTTTGTCTGTAATAAACTGCAGCTTGAACTTGCTGTTGAATGAGTCATCCGTGTATCCCGGGAGAGAGGGTTGGGCCCTCCAAGTCCGTGGACTTCCAGTGTCCCACTGGCATACCTAGGGTCCGTCCCCAACATCAAGAGAACACACACAGTTCAATGAGGCGGGGGAGAGGTTGGAAGCTGTCACATTCTGCCGCCACCTGTTCTGCTCCACATATGTCCCTCCATCAGTCAGTCCTGCGCTGTAAAGAATCTGAAGTTCTGCTCTCTGCTCTGTGGCTCCCCTTTACCACTACTTGGTCTGGTCCACTGCTTCATCCCAGTGTTTGACTTCAGGTAGGGAATCCTCTGATGGACTCAGCCTTGCAGCCTCCCACCTGCTGTCCCAAGAACAACTGACCCATCTTGCTTAGCAGCCTTCCTTTGTACACCTGAGAGATGTTAACAGGTTTCAGGCGTTGGGTCAGGCTTGGGTCTGCCTGACCTTGCCTGACTCCATTAGTGGGATACCCTACTGTCAAGGTGTGATAGTTTGTTTTCTATTTCCTAAGGGGTGTTTCTTTGGTAATCTTCACACTCTTAGTTCTCCTCTTCCTCGCCTCAGTCCTTGGGCACTTCAGTAGGGGAATGGGATTATGGGAGTTGTCCTATAGAAGAGAAATAAAGAGGGTGTAGATTCTTGTCAGAAGAGGGTGTATGAATGTAGGGTTGTTGAAAAGTGGGTTTCGAGGAAAGAGGGGTAAAACTCATGTTGGAATTTAGGGATGGTCTTTGTTTTCCCTGATGGTTTTACATTTTCTTACAGAAAGGTACTGGGTTATGATGGGACTCTGTTAACAATATCCCATGAAAACTGAGGGGATGTCAGATAGAGGTGTATCGGAACAGGATGAATACCATGACTCACCCGAGGACGTGTCTCCCATAGTCCCCAAGGACCACCTGCCCAAGTGATCCTCCCTCGCTCGTCTACCCCCAGGGTTGGGATCCAAGAGCGATGGCCCTCCCCTGGCCCCCTGAACAAAGTATCCCCAAGAATAGCCTGGGAGAAACGTCTCAGGTTTTGCACATACCTTTCCCCAATAATACTGGCCTTCTGCACAAGGAACTCTGGTTGATGGTTCTCATATTGCATTGAGAGGACAATTTCTTGTCTGTTGACCCATCTCTCTGCAAGAGTAACAGTGTTGGTTTCAAGGATCCTGTGCCTGGCCCCTTGGTGTTTCTTGCAGAGGTTCTTCCTTCCCCACACAGAGGTAGCCCATGGTTACATCGGGTACAAAATGTGTGGGAATGAAAGAAATGGGAGGCTCACTGGTAGAAAAGCATCCTAAGGATTGATTTTTAGAGACCGGAGAGTCATGTAGAGTTAAAATTCCCTTTTCTCTTTCCTTGACCTCCCATTCCTATTCTTCTCTATTTATGGGGCATGCCTGTAGGGTGTGGTTCCAATCTCCAAAGTAATAGCATCTCCCCATTTCAGAGGCTCCTGATGAAACTAAAGAGGTGGTGGAATTCGCCTTTGTCAAGTAGGTAAAAGAAAATTCTGCAGGGTTATGGTTCTCCGATTCTGGTGTCACTTCCTCCATATTTACCACAGTAGCCACCTCTGATGGGCTTAAGTTCTTGGGAGGATTTTCTAGGGACAGGATTGTAAAGTTTTCATACCCTGGGGAATAGGTGTTCATAACAAATTTTTGTTCCTGCCATGGGAATTCTATGGCCTTGGTAGATTTCAGAGGAAGTATAGATGGTACGTTTTCCTCTGGCATGTAGACTGACTTCAAAGGCTCAACCTTCTCTCCGATATTATTCAACCCGTTATGATAATCCTGTAGGATATAGTTAGGGACAACTTGAGTTTCAGAGGGTTTTTTAGACAGGGGCTCCCAGACATTTTCGTGCTTGAGGTTTCCCATTATCTCACCTCTCGTTACACTTATGTGAGAGAAAGAAAAATGTAGTAAGACCAATCTCAGCTCCTCTCCACATGAGAGATGGGGTAATATCTTCAGGTTTTTCTTTTTTGGGGGGCATTATGGAAATAAAAGTGCTATCAGCAAAATCTATCTGTAAATCCAGAGAGATAAGGCTCTTATCCCTCCCTGGTATTAGACAGTTTTGGGGATATAAAAGATGATATACCAAAAGCAAAGGGGATCTTGGAATTGTGAGTGCACAAAAAAGAGGCTCTTTGTAAGTTGGGGAACAAAAGGACACAAGCTCAATTACCCCTCTTTTTGTCCGCCTCGCAGTAGGGCAGGGACAGAGGGATTTTTGGATAGATATATTTCTTGTCTATCTGAGAGTCGCATAAAAATATTTCATTATTCAGAGGGTAGTCACAGTAAAAAACATATTTTAATAGTATAATTTATACACTTTTGTAGGTGGTTGGTGCTTTCCACCAGGCACCTCCAGACTTAGAAAACAATACATACAACTAAAAAGTCCAAACTAACACATAACATACATATTCTGCTTGTGGTGTCTAGGTTAGTAGAGTGACAATTCTAATGATGCACTTTGTCAATTTTAATTTGTTGACTTTCGAAAAATGGGGAAACTAAGACATTCAATGTACAGCATGCAATTTTAAACGCTGCAAGAAAACACAGTTGTTTCAGTGTTAGGATGTCTACATATGTTTCGGCACATAATATGCATCAACACCATCCCTGGTGTTCTGCTATTTTAGTTGTGGCCCTCTTCAGGACAGAATGTTGTTTTTCGGAATGACAAAAAGTTCAGAAAAAACCCCAGGTGTTCACGTTGTTTTTCAGTGCTGTAAAGGGTGGAAAATATGGAATTTGTGTTAGTGGTGTGTCTAGGACTCAACTTGCATTAAAAACTCTTCTGATAGAAATTTATGCGACATGGATACAATCTTCTCCACATTCCCACTTCTCACTGACCTTTGTATGCTTTTGCGGTCGGACTTAAGATTATTATTTTTGTTCTAGGCAAGCGTCGAAATCGCTGTCATGCCCTGGATGTCATCATACAGTTGGTTGCCTATATCTTATTTGGGCTTAATGGTTGGTCCTTACGTCGAAGTAATTCAGACTTTCGAGCCTACGGACACAATTGAAAATTTAAAACAAACCGTTTGTTGCGTTTATGCGTGTTGGTATTTCAAACATAGAAGTTGTCTTCATTGTTTACTGACCTGAGAGTATCGTCAGAGGATATAATTTAATTTGGCGCTAGTTGTTTTTGCAGAGATGCATGTCCCCTGCATGTGGGTTCCCAGGGGTACCTTCTTTTCCAGTTTGACAGAACCTGTGGGGGCAGATGGAATAAAACCTGCGTTTAGGAGGCCAAATCTCCACATGAGCCGTAATATACTTTTTTTCCCTTTCGCTAGCGTGGTTTCGTAGTTGTTTTATGAAACATTAGCGTTTAGGTTTTGTTTACCTTCTATTTGATTCGATGAAACGATCTTTACGTATCGTAGTGCAGCTCCTCTCAGTTTCGACGTAGAGGTACCAACTTGTTTGAGTTTGGTGTTTCAAGAGATTAAATATATTACTTCCGTATTGCTTCCGTAGTTGCATATCATGTGACTGCCAAGTACGTCTTTCGAAAAACCCGTTCATTTCTTGGCGGCGCATGCGGCCATCTTGAAGTGTGTAAACTAAATGGTTGATCCTTTCTTTTTTGTAGGTTTCCACATAACGTAATTATGTTTTGTTCATTAAAATAAATATGGTGGTACATGGACACACCTTGGCAGTGTTTTCATTGTTTACATACAGTATAGCCCGTGTATTTGTTATGGTAGAAACGAAGTCTGGGCTCCAGGGTCATATAGGCTCGAGATATTCTCTTCAGAAGAAAATTCCCCACTCTACTGATGAGTTAAGACCATTTTTTACTGTATCTAGGTCAAAAATCCATTTTTGTTCGCATTTGCGCAGAGCCAAATCACGGTCTCCGCCTCTGTTTGAAATTTGAACTGTTTGGATGATAAACCAAAAGATTTCACATGGTTTATGTTTTAGTTGGAGATAGTGGGCTACAAGAGGTTTATTAGGTGTCTGATTTCTGATGTTGGTCCGATGTTCTCCTATGCGTATTTTGATGTGTCTTTTTGTTTTCCCAATATACAGGAGTTGGCATGGGCATTGGATCGCATATACTACCCATTGCGAGTTGCAGTTTGTGAACGATCTAAGTTGCCAGTCTCTTTCTTTCAATTTTATGTTTTTCATGTTTTTCGTGAGTGGGCAAACCGAACACATGCCACATTTAAAATGTCCTGTTACCGGTGGAAGGTCCCAAAGGGTGTTCTGTAAGTCTGTTGTTTTTGATTGAGGATATGTGTGGACCAAACTGTCTTTTAGGTTCTTCTGTCTTTTAAACGCAAATCTAGGAGGTGCAGGATTGAAGTCCTCCGTTTTTATGATGTGCCAGTTCTTTAGGACTAGTTTGCGTAGCTTGTGGCTAATCGGGGTGAAAGTTGTGATGCATGTCATTTTTTCCACAGTTGTTTTTCTGGGCGGGTTTAAACATGTATCTCGATTTTTATTTTTCGCACTTTTATAGGCCACATTTATATACTTTTTCGGATATCCTCTTTGTTCCAGACGTTTTTTCAGTTGTTTGCCATGTATCCTATAGTCTTCTAGATTCGTGCAATTACGGCGTACTCTTAGGAATTGGCCTATCGGAAGGTTGGTCTTGAGGCTTGCTGGATGGTAGCTCTTGAATTCGAGAAGTGTATTCTTATCCGTTTTTTTCCGATATAAGTTTGTGGTGAGGGAGGCATTTGGCTCTGTTCTGATTTCTAGATCCAAAAAAGGGATGCTCTTTGTGTTGTGGCACATAGTGAATTTGATGTTCACATTGCATTGGTTTAACCATTTTTGGAATTCTAGCAGGAGTGAATTGGAGCCTCTCCATACTAGAAAACAGTCATCGATGTATCTGTACCATGCGATGATGTTGGTTTTAAACGGATTATCGATGTGATAGATAGACTTGGTCTCTACAGAGTCCATATATAGGTTTGCAATATCGGGGGCAAATGTTGCACCCATACTGGTTCCATGTCTTTGGTTATAGAAAGAATCTCCACAGATGAAGTAATTCTCCATAATGGCCAGTCTTGCGCATTCCAGGATAAAGGGGGTTGGAACTGTCTTGTTGTTCATAATTCGTTGGTTCAAGTATTGTTCCAGTATTTTTAAACATTCGAGCTGCGGGATGCTGGTGTATAGAGCGACTACATCTAGTGTTGCTAGAATGTCTCCTTGTTCCGTGGTTATATTTTCTACGATCTTTATCATACTCGTCGTGTCCTTAACATATGATTTCATGCGTGATACGAAAGGTCTGAGGAACCAATCGACGTAAATTGACAGAGGTTCGAGGATCGAGTCTATTGCCAACACTATTGGTCTCCCTGGGGGTGTTGTACTGTTTTTATGTACCTTAGGGAGTAGGTAGAATGCTGGGATAGTAGGATTGGTTTTGATTAGAAAGCATTTTTCATCATGATCTATCCACCCTTCGGCTTCTGCATGTTGCATTAGACTCGATATCTCCTCTTTCAGGCGTGATGTCGGATCGCCTTGTAGGCGTTTATAGAATTTCTCGTCTTGTAGATGTAGTCTGATTTCCTCGTTGTATGCGTTTTTGTTCCATAAGACTATTCCCCCTCCTTTATCTGCAGGTTTTATTACGAATAGTTCATTTGTTTGTAGGTCTTTCAATGCCTGTCTTTCCATTGGGCATAGATTGTCTTTGGAGAAATTGTTGGTGCATAGTAGTTTTTTAGTTCCTTCAATTATTTTTTTTTCAAAAGCTGCGATCGCCGGGCTTATCATATTGTTCGTAGGGAAGAAGGTTGACGGAGGTTTTAGGCCCGTTGTGCTCTTTTCTTTTTCTTTGTTCCCTATTTTGGGGTTTCGGAAAAAATATTTTAGCCTGATTGTTCGGAAGAATTTTTGTAATTCGATCTCTGTTTGGAAGTTTTCTGCCTTTTTAACCGGTACAAAACTGAGGCCACGGCTTAATACCTTGATCTCACCTTCTGTAAGAACGTGAGTGGAGAGATTGAAGATAGGGATTACCAATTCTGCACAGGTCCGTTCCAGTTCCGTGTTTGCATCCGTTGTGTGGCTTGGGATCGGTTGCGGCCTCCTTGTGCCCTCCCTTGAAAAAACCGTTGTCTCTGGTTTTTGCCTCCCCTCGGTGCGTTGGTATTGGTGCTGTTATCGGAGTCACTGCTTGTAGTACTATTGGTGGTGTTAGAGAAAGTAACGTATTGTTTTCTTTGGTATCCATTTCTTCCTCTCGGTGGTCCTGTTTTGTTGATGTTGTCATAGTATGTTTCGACGAGATATGGATAGGTCTTTGTTTCTTTGTACATTTCAATGTCCTTTTTTAGTTTCCAAATTTTCTTATCAATGGTCAGTTTTTTGAATTTAGCCATTTCTTCCTCTATTTTTTCCAGTTTTTGTTTTATTTCTGTAATCACTTGATCTGATTTAATTTTCTCTTCTAGGATGTTGATTTCAGCTTGTTGTTCTTTCGCTTCTTCCTGGGCGATGTCAATAATTAAAATGAGCCAGTCTCTTGAACATTTGTTTCCGACACCGCTGAATTTCCCTTTGAACTTTGCATTGTCAATGAAAACTCGAGGGATGTTTTTGACCTGGAGGCCTTCCGGGATTATTCCAGCTTTTAAGTAGGCTAACATCAGTTGTCCGTGTGATTCAGTTCTGATGAGCTTTTTCTTCTTTTGTGTTAGTATCTCAAAATCGTTCCCAGCCGAATTGTCGATTGAGTTTGTTTCATCTGGGACCATTGTTAATGGTTGGTTGATTATTTTCTGATAGTACTCGTCTGTGAATGACACGAGATTCACTGTTTCCATTTTAAGGCGTTAGTGGAAGCTTTTGACCTAGATACAGTAAAAAATGGTCTTAACTCATCAGTAGAGTGGGGAATTTTCTTCTGAAGAGAATATCTCGAGCCTATATGACCCTGGAGCCCAGACTTCGTTTCTACCATAACAAATACACGGGCTATACTGTATGTAAACAATGAAAACACTGCCAAGGTGTGTCCATGTACCACCATATTTATTTTAATGAACAAAACATAATTACGTTATGTGGAAACCTACAAAAAAGAAAGGATCAACCATTTAGTTTACACACTTCAAGATGGCCGCATGCGCCGCCAAGAAATGAACGGGTTTTTCGAAAGACGTACTTGGCAGTCACATGATATGCAACTACGGAAGCAATACGGAAGTAATATATTTAATCTCTTGAAACACCAAACTCAAACATGTTGGTACCTCTACGTCGAAACTGAGAGGAGCTGCACTACGATACGTAAAGATCGTTTCATCGAATCAAATAGAAGGTAAACAAAACCTAAACGCTAATGTTTCATAAAACAACTACGAAACCACGCTAGCGAAAGGGAAAAAAAGTATATTACGGCTCATGTGGAGATTTGGCCTCCTAAACGCAGGTTTTATTCCATCTGCCCCCACAGGTTCTGTCAAACTGGAAAAGAAGGTACCCCTGGGAACCCACATGCAGGGGACATGCATCTCTGCAAAAACAACTAGCGCCAAATTAAATTATATCCTCTGACGATACTCTCAGGTCAGTAAACAATGAAGACAACTTCTATGTTTGAAATACCAACACGCATAAACGCAACAAACGGTTTGTTTTAAATTTTCAATTGTGTCCGTAGGCTCGAAAGTCTGAATTACTTCGACGTAAGGACCAACCATTAAGCCCAAATAAGATATAGGCAACCAACTGTATGATGACATCCAGGGCATGACAGCGATTTCGACGCTTGCCTAGAACAAAAATAATAATCTTAAGTCCGACCACAAAAGCATACAAAGGTCAGTGAGAAGTGGGAATGTGGAGAAGATTGTATCCATGTCGCATACATTTCTATCAGAAGAGTTTTTAATGCAAGTTGAGTCCTAGACACACCACTAACACAAATTCCATATTTTCCACCCTTTACAGCACTGAAAAACAACGTGAACACCTGGGGTTTTTTCTGAACTTTTTGTCATTCCGAAAAACAACATTCTGTCCTGAAGAGGGCCACAACTAAAATAGCAGAACACCAGGGATGGTGTTGATGCATATTATGTGCCGAAACATATGTAGACATCCTAACACTGAAACAACTGTGTTTTCTTGCAGCGTTTAAAATTGCATGCTGTACATTGAATGTCTTAGTTTCCCCATTTTTCGAAAGTCAACAAATTAAAATTGACAAAGTGCATCATTAGAATTGTCACTCTACTAACCTAGACACCACAAGCAGAATATGTATGTGTTAGTTTGGACTTTTTAGTTGTATGTATTGTTTTCTAAGTCTGGAGGTGCCTGGTGGAAAGCACCAACCACCTACAAAAGTGTATAAATTATACTATTAAAATATGTTTTTTACTGTGACTACCCTCTGAATAATGAAATATTTTTATGCGACTCTCAGATAGACAAGAAATATATCTATCCAAAAATCCCTCTGTCCCTGCCCTACTGCGAGGCGGACAAAAAGAGGGGTAATTGAGCTTGTGTCCTTTTGTTCCCTCTGTAAGAACCAAGTCCCGTTTTCAGCTCAATCCCCCTTTACCAAAAAATTGGGACTTACCCTCTTTGTAAGTTGTCCTTAAATACCTCATACTACAAATGCCAAGGATAAAATATAGTAAGTGAGCTAAAATAAAAGAAAGATGGACTTGAAAGAAACAGAATGGACAAAATTCAAGTTTCTATTCGTAAGAGCGGTCGAACAAGAACGACCTGCATTTTACATTACAAAAATTGAAAGTCAGCAAATCATGTAAGCAATGTTGTCGGTATTATTATAATATTTATGCAAATGTATGCTTGACCAGAAACAATGTGCCACTTTGACCTTCAAGTTGATGCAAAGATAGCCCTTTTAAACATTTTTTAGATCCTCTCTTTGTGGAAGACGAATCGGAGGACAGATGGACATGTCTAGAAGATCCGGGTACCATGTCCTCCTGGCCCAGTCCGGGGCAATTAGGATCATGGTTTTTCGGAATCTTCTCAACCTCCTTATTACGTGAGGTATGATGGGGACTGGAGGAAATGCATATAGAAGTGGAAACTCCCAGTCCACCACAAACGCATCTCCTAGAGCTCCTCTCGTGGGAAATTCCCTGGAGCAGTACCGTTCGCATTTCTTGTTGAAATTTGTTGCAAACAGATTCACCTGAGGGGTTAACCAAAGGGTGAAGATCTCTTGACGGACTTCCTGAGCTAGCTCCCACTTGCTGGAGACTGTGGTCTGCCTGCTCAGAGCGTCCGCCACTGTGCTGTTCTCTCCAGCTAGGTGGACTGCCGATAGAGAGATTCCTTCTTGAATTGCCCAAAACCAGAGCTGCATTGCCTCTCTGCACAGTGGCAGTGACCCTACGCCTCCACTTTTGTTGAGGTAGTGCATGGCCACTGTGTTGTCTGTCATTATCAGAACATTTTTGCACTGTACTGATGGCAGGAAAGCTTTCAGTGCTAGCCTGATTGCTCTCTGCTCTAATAGGTTGATGTGTAGTTTGGACTCCGATGGAGACCAACGACCGCTGATGGTCAAATCATTGGCATGGGCTCCCCACCCCATGAGTGAGTCAGGCGTCAGTCACTACTGTTATCTCTGGCCATGGTTGAGGAGTGTGCAGAAAAGGCAGGCAGTAACCTTGGGCAATTGTTTCCAATGCCCATGCATCTGAAGTAATAGCCTGCCATTCTGCCAGATGTTGAGTTAACCTGCCTCCTACTGGTGTCTTGTGCAGTAAGACCTCAGAAGGGTTTTGGAGCGGCTGACACAGATGCTGAAGGAAGGCAGCACCTGCGGATGCCGACTTGGTACTTTTGCCCCGCCCACCACAGGTGAATCGTCTCTGGCTCCTTTGAGCTGGCTGTCTTCAATCTGACCCACCCAAATTTTGTGGGGATAAAATCCTGCATTTATTATTTGTTGATTATATTGTACTGCCCTCAACAACCTCAGCTGGTCGCCGCCAGCAGTCAGAAGTGTTTTACGACACAACGTTTGTAAATGCTGAAAGTCAATGGTCTTTCATAAGACAGGGCAGAGGGGGTCCACCAGACTGAGAATTATGATCAAATGTCATGTTATTGAGCAGGTGGATCCCTTCGTATATCTAGGTGTCATCTTTTCTGAGAAATGGCAGCTGGGCAAGCCAGGTGGACAAGGCTATGTAGTCCCTGGGGAGACAGGGTAACGCTATTTTGAGGTTTAGTCAAGAGCACTGTCATGGCAGGGCGGTAAGTCCAAGCCCTCAAATAGATCAAATAGGCAGAGAAGTTCTGGGTCCAATAAGCGAAGAGTCAAAGTAAATGACAAAGGCCTGTTTTATTATCAATCATATAAAACAGGGACAGCAATAAGTGACAGATTCTCAAAGCTTTCAACTTCTTCAATGCAGTTAACATTTTATAAATGCCAAACGTGTCATTATTCACATGATATGACAAACTTAGTTACAAATACCTATGAGGGTAAGGGATTGGTTAAGGGAATCATCTATGTATACAATGTATAGGAGTTAGTACCCTCATTGGCCATGCCTTATCTGATGGCCCCACCTGGAACCACCTCTAAATTGATAATAGTGACTGCATGTAATTTCCCTACCATTGGATTGGTTGGTGCATCAATTATAACATAGCGTTGATTGGGGTTGGGGATTGGTTGGCATGGACTTTGCCAGCCTTGGTAACTTGGCAGTTCATCAACATATGAGCAATGATAGCGGTGGGTGAGCGACATCGAGGGGCCACTTTCCTAATTAAAAATTACCATCTCCAATTCTCTAGGATTGGAAGCCAGGACTTTTAGCTTTGAACTTAACCTTGTCCTGCGTCGTAGGTACAAGAGCTTTTTAGGGAGGGGCTGGCAGGTCTGTCTCTGTATATATTGTTAATGAATAGACACTGGGCCTCATTACGAGCGAGTGTGGCAGTCCAGAAATAAGGGTGCCGGTATGCTTACCAGCACCCTTGGTTCCAAACCGCCACACCATGAATTTGCCCGCTGGGGCTGTTGCGTCCAGCGGGTCTGACCTGCCGGGCGCAGAGGCCCCGGTAGGCAGACTTTTCACGGAAGCACCGGCACTGTTACTAATGGTGCCAGTGCTTCCGTCTCCCCACTTTGCATGGGACTCTATGGGAATGGGGAGTTACAAAATCCGGCGCCTGACTTCCCACAATGCTGGGACTTGTAATGTCCCAGTAGCACCGGGAAGTCAGGAGCCAGATTCAATGTTACTTCATTGTTCAGTTGGCTGAAACCTGCCGGTCTTACCAGAGGGTTACCGCCAACCTTGTAATGAGGCAGACTGTCTTCAATTCCCGGTCACGTGTGACGAGACCGCGTTTTGAGCTACTCTGCTTGCTTTTTACTGGGATTTTAGTCTATTTGGAAGCGGGTGTTCTTACCCTTTGTGCCCTCTGGAGACTTGGTCAAGCTACTTTTCTTCAATATTATGCCTCAACTAATGACCACCTGGCTTTTAATGAGTTGGTTCATTCCTTGACTTAATCTATGAGACAGGTGTTTTGCCCCTGGGCATTATCTTCTTCCGTTCTCCTCCGTGCCAGCTGAAGTCTCCACTTCCTACTGTAACCTTGGTGGGGCTTGGGCAGCTGACTTCTGTGTTGCTTGGTCCAGTGATTTCAGCTAATTTCAGCAGGCCTTTTCAGTTTGCAGGCTTTGCGTTTTCCCTGATGCCTACCACTTTTTTGACTGTGGGTGCGATGTCTATCTTGTTCTACATGGCCACTCATCCTTGTTGCTATTTGCATTGAGCAGGCATTATGTGTATTTCACATGCGTCTTGCATTTCAGCATACGTAGAATATATGTTTTCTAACATATTGGATTCATGAATAGTCTTCATGTCTAAGTGCAGGTTGACCTATTGTTTGTGTTTCTTCATGGTGGATGGTTATCTGCGTTGTGTCTAAAAGTCCAACAGTGATGTCATTTGATTTGGCACCCTGGTCACAACAGGTTCAGTTCTTCTTGACCCTGCACGCTCACCTCCTCTTCAATTGCTTCTGGATAAGGCTTGTATAGTTGTCTGAGTGTATACCGCTTTTCATTTCCACGAAATGGCAGCAGAGAGGGGACAGGCTCCACAAATGGTGCCCTCCCAGGCGGGGGAGGGGCCGACGCTGCGGATGGCGTATTCATCTGTTTCCTGACAGCACAGTAATGGCATGTATTGTGCTGAAGCTTTATAATCAACATGCCAGAGCTGCAGCCAGTTTCGATGCAGAATTATGGAGCTATTCAACCACGACTAAACTGGACTTCATTGAGAATCGAGTCCTCAAAAAAGTGTTGTGTCTTCGAGCATCAACTCCAAATGCGACACTATGGTTCGAACTTAGCCAGTGCCCCATATCCGACATTACCCCAGATCCGTACTGGCTACATCCATGGTCCTCACCCCATCTCATTAAATAAAGAGAGGCAATGGAGGATGTTCTATCTCATAGTGGTTGTCAGGATTTTAAATGGTTCTCTCATGTCCGCGCCTCGCAGAAGCTTGATCTCGCTGAGCTTTAGCGTAACCCGCCGCAAATAGTAGCAAGCGTCAATTGTCTATTAGCTCGTAGGTTTGACCATGCGCAGAGGGAAAGGGCAATGCGGGCCTGTTCCAGGTCACCCTAAGTTACCTGGGGTCAACCAGATGTGGACTCCTTGCTCACTGTGCTCAGAGAGGTACAGCTTCACCTCACTGATGAGGCCCAACAAGGCTGAAACACGTGTATGGGGTTGCTCTCGGTACTCTTGTTCAGAAGGGAATTGCCATAGCATTTCAGTGCTGGACTGCCCATGTGGGCGGAACAAAGGCTGATATGCAAATGGATATTTCCCATCTGTGAAAGGTACAGTGAGCAAAAAGCAGATGGCTGCGAACTCTCAAAGTGGTTAAAAACCACTGAACAGGTTATCATGCTGTGTTCTTTCGAGAGAGGGGCGCCTGCTACCTTTTTTGTATTTCCATTCTTGCAACTGACTGCTGGTCCCTTAAGCTGGACTTTAGTTATGAAGAGTATTTGGATTTTGTATCTCCTATGTATCTTCGTGCCCTCTACATCTGCAAGGTCGGAAAATGCTGTGGCAGAGGAGTAGTTCTGATCTTTTCGCCATGTCTGTTGCACAGTTAAAATCCAGCGCACTTGCTGTTTTTGTGGCCTTTTTACAACCACCTCAGGTCATGCGTTCTGAAGCCTCTGCTGAGATCTTTGCCAGTGGTACAAGTGCACCGAAAAAAAGTAGTGGAACGGCGGTCTCGGCGGGGAGAGGGTAGGCGGAAGCATAGCGCAACATGTGACAAGGTGTTGCAGCTCGGGCATTTCAATAGTCAGTAACTAAGGCTCCTATTACAATTTTACACTTGCACAAGGACATGGATGGACAAATCCTCTGCATAGAATGGTGGATATGGCTGTAAAAAGTAGAGGAATGGTAAAGAAAAAAAAGTGAAAGTAGTGGAACACCACCCCCGACCGTTCCCACTCACTTCGATCACTGTCGTTTGCAGTCCAAAATCTCAGGCATGCCTTGGTCCTTTTTAAATCTACAGCCAATGGGGCGATCATTTTCGCAGTACCTTCCTATATCCATAGAGCATGAGCCGTAAGAATGAAGGCTCTCGTTCCATCAGGGCAGAGGCTAATGTTTCTGGCAACTTCGGCTAGGGGGCTGTAATTCAAGTGGTTCCAGTTATTATTTCGTTGCAGGGGTCAACCTGCTGTACAGGGAAATGTACGGTATAGCATAGCCATTCACCGTGTGCTGTACCTTCATCATGTATTGGCTTTATAAAGCGTCAGTGTGCATGTATTCAGTTTCCGTTCATTGGAGAACTTGTGGTCCCCTTTCATGTGTTGATGAACTTGGGAAGTTTTTGTATCAAGTGTTTATTTTAATTTGGAAATGATGTGGTCTCATTCGTACCCATGAATTGGTTGACCATGTTGTGAATGTTATGCATGTGGCGTGTTTTTTAATTGCTGTTTTGCCCATTAACGTGTTGTAATTGTACTGCCTGCGCTGCTTGCATGGCATGTACATGTTATCGTTGTTTATATATGTGGTATGGACACCATTTTATGGCTCTTGCCGAAATAAAGTTATAAACAACAGTAACTTTTTTGCACAGCGCCATGTGTTTTCGTTGAGGATAAAGCATGCTTCAGAACATTACAATTAAATAGCCAAATATTTTGGGGGGAATTCCAAATAAAGAAGAGAAAAACAGAAAATCTGAACGACAAGTCCCGGAGGTGTCCCGGAGATGAACCTGTCCTGCCAATGTCCCCCTCCTTCGCTCCTTAAATCCCCACCTCTTGCCAATTAGTTTGAAATCTGGGTTATGTAAACTTGACGCATGCTTTTTGATAAAGAGGCATGAGCAGGGCGGGATGTCCTACATATGTTTTGTGGTTAACAACAAGGAGCACGCATTTTCTGGGTGTAAGATACTTTCGGTTGCACCAGGGTGTGACCAATGAGAGGAAGGAAGTGTTGTTATCTAAAAAAACAACCTCTTCCCAGATCACAGCCTCAAATGCTCCCTCCACCTCTTGACCTCTACCGCATAACTAGAATAGCCATTGCATGCCTTCAGATGTGAGAGCTATAGAACACCCCAAAAGGCAAATGAATGTTTAATGTTAATGTTAATCTTAAAGGTATTTGGACAGCACACCGTCACCACCGCAGTGGCCCCCAGGCGCTCTGGAGAGTGTGAAAAAAGGGAGTGGGGTTGGACCCTAGTGGAACTGTGGATCTCTGCGCTAGCTCACGTCCATTGGTTTGTACGTAAATTGTGGTTGATGTTATGTCTCCAGCTGCCTGTATGAGGGTTTCCAAAGGGACAGAGTTCCTGCAGTCCCAGTTCTGGGATTGTACGTTTTGTCCGGGGGATTGGAACCCTGGTGTACGTTGGCGCTAGATCAGGTACTTACCTGTTTTCATTGGAGTACTCTGATTCATTCTTCAATACTCGTTGACACCATTTAGGCTTTGAGAAAAGGTTGTCTTTATTGTTCCCAATGGTCAATTGCACTTTTTAGTTAGAAATAGTTGTCACGTGTGTGACATGCATCCTGGTGTACAATTTGTTGAAACTAAGGTCATAAGCTGCTTGCTTAAGGTTTCAGTGCCAACACGTGTTTCAACCAAAAGTTTTTCTCAAGGCAAGAACCTGTTCCTTTATAGTCCCATGTGGGTCTTGGTCTGGTGTTGATCATATGTGGTTGGCTGGATAGCATCCGTGGCCAGCTGGGTTGGTAGAGCGCTGCTGGTCTCACGGTGACCTTTGGTTAAAACACGTGTCGGTACCGAAACCTTAAGCAAGCAGTTTATGACTTTAATTTAAACAAATTGAACACCAGGATGCATGTCACACAAGTTTGTTTGTTTGTTTGTTTGTTTGTTTATTTGGTAATGCGCACCAAACCTTCAGGTGGCTGGGCGCAGCAGTTACAAGAATATTCAAAGCTTAGTTACATCATAGAAGTCATTACATGAGTCAGAATATTGCAATACATACAGTTTGGGTAGGGGATACATAATATCACGAGGTGCATAGATAAAGACAGTAGTGGTGTACACATATAATCGCACAGATTTGTACAGAGTCAGGCACATAAGTGGGTAAGCAGTCTCTTAGATGTCATTAGTGCGCAGTCGGGTCTGCAGTTTACGTCTAAAACTAGAGTAAGACTGTTCTGCTCTAATAGCAACGGGGAGTGCATTCCAAGAGAGTGCAGCTTTGACTGGGAAGCTAGTTCCCCCAGCTTTGGACAGTCTAAATTTAGGAATTTCTAGGCAGAGATGGGTAGAGGATCTAGTGTGGTGAGTAGGGGTTTTTCTTGTCAGTCTGTCTGAGAGATAGGGAGGAGCGGCATTGTTAAGGCATTTAAAGGTGAGAGATGTCACTTTGAGAAGTATCCTGTCGCTGATTTTTAGCCAGTGCTGGTCTCTTCTGAAGTTGGATATTTGCTCTCTGCGTGGGATGTTAAGGGCTGCTCCCAGGGCATTGTTTTGTAATATTTGTATTTTATTGAGGATGTTTTTGTTAGCGCCTAGATATAAGGCATTACAGTAGTCTAGCTTAGACATTATTAGTGCATTAGCAAGCATAATGCAGCTAGGGATGGATAAAAAGGGTCTGCAGGCCCTGATTAGTTTACAGGTGTAAGCTGTAGATGAGGCTAGGGAGCTAACTTGTTTTTTTAGGGATAATGAAGAATCAAGGTAGAAGCCTAGTGTTTTACTTGGGTTACTACTTTGATTACATTGCCGTCAACAGTGAATGAAGAGTAGCTCGGGCTTAGTATTTTTAGGTTGGAATCAGAGCCCAAAATCAAGATCTCAGTTTTGTCGTCATTCAGGCATGGGCCGTGTGAGGCCATCCATGCCTGAATGAGGAGTTATATCCTGTTTACCAGAGCCGTGTCTTCGACAAAGTTGCCCGAGGGCGGTATGAGGATCTGAGTGTCATCAGCATAATTAGTAGATGTGACACCCAGCATGTCAAGTTTGTTGAAGAGTGGCTTGGTAAAGATGTTATACATTGTTGGTGAGACGCAAGAACCTTGAGGCATGCCACAGGTAATTTGGATTGGGTCAGCTGAGGCTGATGGGGAGAACACTCTCATCATACGGTTAGCTAGGAAGGATTGTACCCAGGCTATGGCATCACTCGAAAAATGTGCAGCTCACGCTAGGTGTTCGCATAACACTGTGTGATCCACCAAGTCAAAGGCTGCTGAGAGGTCGAGGAGGAGTAGCATAGCTGTTTTAACTTTGTCCTTCAACTCGTCGATTTGTGTCTTTAAGTCAATTAGCGCTGTTTCTGTTCCATGTTGTGGTCTGAATCCAGATTGGCGTGATCCTAATAGCTGGTTAGCCTCCAAATAAATTTGTATTTGAAGGTAGGCTACTCTGTCAATAATTTTGAGGAGGAAAGGGACCGGTGTGATGAGTCTGTAATTAGTTGGGCTGGCCGGGTCTAGTGTCTGTTTCTTAAGAAGTGGTAGAACCCACGATTCTTTAAGGTTAATTGGGACAGTGCTTGACATAAAGGAAGCATTGATTAGCTTTGAGATGACGGGTGTTAGATCTCTGGCTGCATCTTTAATTATTTGTGCTGGGCAACTGTCGCCCTTACAGTTTGAGGGTTTTAGCGAGAGTATGACCTTTTCAGTTTCCAGTATGGAGATATTGGTGAATCTGAAAGGTATATTCATGATGGGGTAGCCGTTGGAGTGGGGCGGGGCATCGCAGTGGAGCGCAAGGATGCTTTTTTACGGCTATTTTAGTCTGTAGAGTGGCTGTTTTATTAGATAAAGCATTTTGGCTGCTAGTGCACCATTGTTTATCTTTCGGGACATTATCTGTGGGTGGAATAGGGTTTTCTATTTTGCGAAGGATGGTAAAGAGCTCCTTAGTATTGGCGTTTGCTTTGCAGATTCATTCGTTGAACGTGTTTCTTTTGGTAAAGATTATTTCCTTCTTATACAAGTTGGCGAAGTTTGTTAATGTAGTTTTGTTCTCAACTGTGAGGGAGTGTCGCCAGATGGCTTGAAGCTTCCTTTTTTGGAGTCTTAATTCTTTGAGTTGGGGTCTAAACCATGTATTAAGGTGAGACTTGTGTTTACTTTTGCGGCATTTGATAGGCGCAATAGTGTCAAAGGCCTTCATCATAGTATTGTTAATGGTTTCTACTAGTGAGTGTGGGTCGGTGTTATTAGTGATCGAAGAGAGGGTGGGTAGGAGGAGTGGAAGTAGTTTTTCCACAGTAATGTCTTCTTTGATTCTAGTGGGGAGTGGTGGTACTATGTTGGTGTTTTTCTGTTTTTGGGTCTCTATGGTGGTCAAGAAACTGATTAATTGGTGGTCAGTCCAGGGTTGAGAAGTTATTTTAGTGAAAGTGATATCACCGTTCAGATCGGCTACCCAATCTAATATTCCCCCTTTTATGTACCTGGGGGCACAGACTTTTTGGGTCAGGCCATGTTCGGTCAGTATGGTTTCAATGGAGTGGGCATGTTTATCCTTGGGATCATTGAAGCCCAAGTTGAAATCTCCTAGCAATAGGAGCTGTGAGGTGTCCTTGATGTTGTTGGTAAGGAGACTGGAGAGGTCTTCTTCGAAGGTGCCGATTGGACCAGGAGGAGAATATGGTTAGAGTACTGACCAATTCTTTGCTCTGGCGTGCATGGTGTGAAAGTGGTGCAAGCCATTATTATAAAGGTACAGGTAAGTGTCAAGTGAATGATTATTTGTTGAATTTTTAAGTTGGGCATAGTTATAATTGACTCTGATAATGTATTAATTGTCCAAGGGTGAGTACAGCCAGAAGCAGGTTAGGCAGTGTCAGGTGGTGCATGTGCTAGGTAGCTGTGCTGGCTAGGTCGGGGGATTCCGTTTGAGTCAGTCAATGGGAAAAGCAGACTGGCTGGATGGGCCCGTTCAATTTAAATCAATGGCATTGCAAGCTAGTAAGCATAGGCTGGTTCAAGTTAAATCAATAGGCAAACTATACTGGCTAGGTGGGACAGTTCCGTTCAAATCAGAGGCAGTATATGCTAGCAAAAATAGGCAAATTCAGATTAAATCAGTCGGCAATATGTACTGGATGGCTAGGCTAGATAAATACAAATCAATGGCAATATATGCTAGCAAGAATAGACAGGTTTAAGTTAAATCAAAAGGCATTATGTAATAGCTACGTAGGCCAATTCAATGCATGTCACTGGATAGTGTATAATAAAGTAGGCTGGTTCAGATGAAATCAGTAGCACGTATGCTAGTAAGAATCGGCAGGATTGGTGTAGAAAGTACCAGACGTTGGCCTAAGTAGTAAGGGTGCATACACATCAGGTTTAGATATAAATTGGTAAACTATTGCAGTGTCAGTGACAGGTTATGAGACGTACAGTAGTCCACATTAAATTGAGTAGATCAGGTACGTGTAATACATCTTGCAGGTAAGGTACATGAGGCAATGAAAGGTATGGCACAATGGTGTTCCTGGCAATTGTGTACATAATACAGTGATCAGGATTTGAGATGGATTTCGATCGCCGGCAAGGACGTGCGGTACATTTCAAGCAGATTAAGCTCGGCGTAGGGCCAGGAGTCAGTGATTAATCAGATGGACAGCAAAACATGTGGCACTAATCAGAGTAAATTGGGCTAGCTGTGGTCTGATATGCAGTGGACAAGCAGGACTCACCGTGCCAGTAGTCTGTAGAGCAGAGGCGTAATAGGGGTAAGGCACTTTAGACACAGGAGAACAACGTTTGAGTGTGCAGGGGGTAGGCACCGGGCACCGGCTGCGCTCGGTCAGCTCAGTCAGCAGCCTTCTTCAGATGCCTTACTCGGCATGTCGGCTCGCGCCTATCGGTGGTGCGTGATTGGGCAACCTTTAGCTACTTAACCAATCAGGCAGCAGTTGCACTCTCAGGCAAGAGGGTGCAAAATATGGCAGCCATCTTCGAAATGTACAAACCTCATGGTTTGTAAGGGCTGCAGATTGTGAAATCAGGACTGCACGAAGTGAAGAGTAAATTAAACGTGCAGGCTGGATGGATTTTTTAAAAATTAGGGGCGGACAAATTAGGGCTTCTTGTCAATTGTAGCACGATGATCAAGCATATTGCAGGAATATGGCAGGTAAATAGTGGATGCTTACCACAACAGGCCGCACAGTGAATACTGCAGGTGAGCTGCTCCAGCAACTCACGTAAGAACGAGGAGCTCCTGCTCCCGGGCTGCGGGATGCCAACTATTTCTAACTAAAAAGTGCAATTGACCATTGGGAACAATAAAGACAACCTTTTCTCAAAGCCTAAATGGTGTCAACGAGTATTGAAGAATGAACCAGAGTGCTCCTAATGAAAACAGGTAAGTACCTGATCTAGCGCCAACGTATAACAGGGTCCCAATCCCCTGAAAAAAGGGAGGATTGGGGGTTTAGTAGGGTGTAGTGGGAATAGGAAAGTGAGAGTGGTGATATCCTGTTGGCAGCTTCAGTTTAGTTGAGAATTGGGTTAGCAGGTTTTCCTTACCTCTTTGTATTTGTGTTTCTGTGCTCAACATCTATGATATCAGTGTGTTTGGTATTGTAGTTTGTCTGCCTAGTTGGCAGGCCTGTTGAGGAGTGTCAGTTTTCCTCTGTGTTACTCTAGAGGTATGTGTACCTGGCTTATGCCGGCATATTCCCCCACTCTGGGGTTGGGGATGATATGATAATGTTTAGGTTAGAGGTTTCTGGTCCCCCCTGCCCATCCTTTGTGGCAAGGATGGGCAGGGCAAATGTTCTGGTTTCTACAGACACCCATATAGCTTACATGCAGTGTGTGTGTGAGACTCACCACTTGGTGTGCAGCTTCATTCTTGAACCAAAAAAGTGATGGGTGGAAGGTTTGGAATAAATCTGAACCACTGGCACTGCTCTGGGCAACCTTCCACAGCACCGTTTTTAGCCCATCTGCGCCATTGCAAATGGGGTGCAGGTATTTGCAAACCAGTCAGTTACTGCCACCAATGGTAGCAGCCCAGCCCAAACTGCGAGGCCAGGTGCCCTCGGCACAGAAACACAAGCAAACCCAGACATGTTTGGGCCTTGTTGGGCTTCTTCAGTGAGGTGGAGCTTGATTCCCTATGGCGAAGCAAGCAAGGGACCCATGTCTAGGTATACCCTCTCTCACATAGGGAGACAAACTACAACCAAAAAAGTGATGGGTGGAAGATTTTGAATAAATCTGAACCACTGGCACCGCTCTGGCAAAACATCACCGTTTTATAGCCCGCCTGCACCATTACAAAAGAGGTCCAGCCATATGCAAATCAGTCAGGTACTACCACCAATGGTAGCAGCCCAGCCCGAACAGCGAAGCCAGATCCCCTCTGCATGGAAACACAAGCAACCCCAGACATGTTTCTGCCTTGTTGGTCCTCAGAAACACAAGCAACACCATAAATGTTTTGGCCTTGTTGGGCCTCGGGATGCTTGTGGTCTCATGCAGAAGGGATGTGACCTAGCAGTTTGGGCTGGACTGCCTCTCTGGGAGTGGGACCAAACCTGATTTGCATATGGTCTTTCCCCTTTCTGTAATGGCAGGCGAAGAACGATGGTCTGGAGGGTTGCCCAGAGCATTTGCCAGAGGTTTAAGATTAATTCTAATCCTTCCAGCCATAACCTCTTTGTTTTGCTTTGTCACCCTGAGTGGGAAGGGTATGCCCAGACGTGGATCTCGCCTGCTGTGACTAGAGAGCCAAGCTACTCCTCACTGATGACGCCCAATAAGACCGAAACATGGCTGGGGATGCTTTGGGTCTCGTTCAGAAGGGACGTGACCTTGCAGCAGTTTGGGCTGGACTGCCCCTTTGGGGGTGGGACCAAGCCTGATTTGCATATGGTCTTTCCCCTTTCAGTAATGGCTTGGCAGGTGAAGAACGATGGTCTGGAGGGTTGCCCAGAGCAATTGCCAGAGGTTTAAGATTAATATTAAACCTTCCAGCCATCACCTCTTTGTTTTGCTTTGCTACCCCAAGTGTGATGGGAATGCCCAGACATGGGTGCCGCCTGCTGGTCTTAGCTTAGAGACCCAAGCTACTCTTCCCTGATGATGCACAATAGCGCTGAAACATGCCTGGGGATGCTTTTGACTCATGCAGAAGGGACATGACCTAGCAGTTTGGGCTGGACTGCTCTTTGGGGGTGGCACCAAGCCTGATTTGCAAATGATCTTTCCCCTTTCAGTAATGGCTTGGTAGGCAAAGAACAATGGTCTAAAGGGTTACCCAGAGTAATTGCCAGAGGTTAAAGATTCATTCTAAATCTTCCAGCCATCACCTCTTTGTTTTGCTTTGTCATCCCAAGTGGGAAGTGTATGCCCAGACATGGGTGCCGCCTGCTGGGCCTAGAGACGCAAGCTACTCCTCCCTGATGACGGCCAACAGGGCGGAAACATGCCTGGGGATGCTTGTGGTTTTGTGCAGAAGAGGTGAGATCTAGCAGTTCGGGATGGACTGCCCTTTTGGGGTGAGACCAAGCCTGATTTGCAAATGTTCTTTCCCCTTTCTGTAATGGCTTGGCAGATGAAGATTGATGGTCTGGCGGGTTGCCCAGAGCAATTGCCAGAGGTTTAAGATGAATTCTAAATCTTCCAGCCATCACCTCTTTGTTTTGCTCAGCCTCATTCTCTGACATTTGAATATGGTCACAACCCTTCTGATGTAGTCTCACCAGTGACCAAACCCAATGGACCCACTGGCTTTGCTGGATTCTTATACACTGTAGGACAGCCATATTCCAGGCCAGCCTCAAATTTCGATAGACTATAATAGAGTCTAGCCCCTTGCACAGACTCACTCCTTCCTCCACTGACCCTTGAAGCTCACCACTCTGATCCCTTTTTACAATTCCGCCCTGCCTTAATGGCCTCTAAGAGTTTACTGTAGTCTCACACTTGAAACACAATCCCACTGCAGACCCAGTGGCCATATACAATGGAATACATTCTCACACCATAGGAAGCAGTTTCACACCTTGAAAGGCTCAAGGGTAGCATATTATTGGTGTCCCACACCAGGAAATGCAGTCACCTCTTGCAATTATCCAAGGCCCTAAAGACTTCTATGAGGTTTCACATTATAGGACCACAGTCTCACTTCTGGCTATCTCACGGGCCCATAGACTTTACCAGGGGCTCAGTCTTATCTGTGACAAGGTTACTGTTAAAATTCCAGTTTTCATACCAAAAATCTAAAATATCACACACTAGTTGGTCCTTCTGGCACCTGTGGGTTTTTGGTGGAAGATTCTAAATGTGTGACCCCAACATGTTTGGTTCACAACTAATAAGTGTCCAATGGCAATAGACACTCTCATCCCCTGCAAACTCTCTAAATTTGATAGTCAACCTTTGATAATTTCATAAAAGGAAGTACACATTTCGATACAATTCTTAATAAGAAGTTCAGAGTATTCAATGTTTAAAGAACAATTTAATTAAAAAATATGATTCAATGCGTTTCGGGAGATCCCTTTTTCAGGAACATGTTTGGTTACCAGAAATTGTTCCAACCTGAAGCATCATTTTCTTCGTGTACATGTACGCTAAGATCCACAGCCAAAGCACAAGCAGCAGTGGGATATTTATACCCACTCTTGAGGGAGCCACTCACAATGCAGAATCTTCTAGGAAGCAAAACAAGAGGGGTCTGGGAATCTCTCTACCAGCACGAACACAGCCCAATTACCTGTTCTTAGGTGAATAACCCCTGGGAGAGACTCTACCAAGTATTTAGCTAACTGTCTCTTTCACAGAGAAGAAATGTCCCTGCACATCAGTCTTTGTCCTGCCCAGGGGACCCCTTGCTCACTATTCTTAGAGAGGCACAGCTTCACCTCACTGATGATGCCCAACAAGGCTGAAACACATGTGTGGGGTTGCTGTCGGTGCTCTTGATCAGAGGAGAATTGCCTAGTATTTCGGTGCTGGACTGCCCCTGGGCAGGACAAAGACTGATATGCAGGGAAATGTCTTCTCTGTGAAAGGGACAGTGAGCTAAAGAGTTGGTAGAGTCTCACCCAGGGGAACAGGTCATTGGGCTGTGTTCATGCTGGTAGAGAGATTCTCAGACCTGCCATTGTTTTGCATAAATTAACTTTGGGTCTCACCCTAAGTTACCAGGCTGATCCAGACATGGATACCAAGTGCCCAGGATTCGCCCCGCCAACTGGATACCAAGTGGGCCATCTCTCCCATATTATCTGCAAGGGCACCTGCAATCAGAGCCCTGAGACTCACCACTCTTGTGCACATCTTAGACCCTCTCAGTGCTGACCCCCACCACTCTTAGAAACACCAATCTTGGAGCATGCCCACAATCCACTATCACAACCCTTGAGAGCTGCCCCTTCATCCGCATGACCTGCCTCAAGAAACAACCCCGACCCAATATTCCTAATCACTCCCTCAGGGGTATGCCCTTGTAGTGGCATAAGTATGACTTTACACCAGATGGTATTATAAGGGATTTATTGCATGAGCCTGATGCAGGTGAACTGAATAACATAAGTTAACAGGAGGTAAGTAAGTCTCTTGAGTCACCACTACAGTTGATTAACTGATGTGGGATTATTACCATTGCAATAGTCACAGGCTGGTTAGTATTTATACACATATGTATCAAAGTCAGGCTGAGGGCCTGAATAGCAGGAGGAGCGCTGGGGAGCGTCTGCTGGTCTCCCGGTCCGCTCTGTGAAAGCACGCTCTCTGGAAGTTTGCGTGCTTCTCGCGACTGAAGCCATGTCCCCACCTACCTCCTTTAGTCGAGCAGCATGGTCCCACTCCATCACAAAGTCTCTGTATCTGCTTGGCCTTGTCTTCTATTGAGCTCGATTCTCACTGGGCTCGGATCTTGGCTGTGGGATCTCGATCTTCTGCATTCTTCACTGACCTTGTGGTGAACGGATCTCCTCGCTCTGATGCTCATTGTCCTCTTGAACGGGGTCCTTTTCACAAGCTCCTTCTCTATCATCATCTGTCTTGTCATCTGTTGACTATGGTTCTACTTATGGGTTTAGATGTTTTTCTGTTGATTCAGCCCTGGTAGATTCTCTCCTTTCGGGTACCTGTTTTTTAAACATAGCCTCTCTCTCCAGATTCCATCTCTTCCCATCTTGGGTGTAGATGTGGTTGGTGCATTTTCATGCTACTTCTACTGGTTGGCTGTATCTAGACCCTGTCAATTGGTCATTGTGGGGTAGTTTTATCTTGACTAGGTCCCCATGCTCTACTCCAATCCGCTGGACTTCTCTTCGAAAGTCACCCTGTGTTTTCATTTGATCTTTCTTTTTCTGGATCCACCAGACTATTTCTTTCATGTCTATCATGTCATCCTGCCTCAACTTGCACAGCCACAGCGCTACTAGCGTAGATGCTGTCCTCCTTCCTCTCAGCATTTGGAAGGGTGACATGCCCATGACTGCATTGGGGTCAAGCAAGGAGCGGCCATGAATTCATTCACTGTCTTGTAGGGATCCATCCCTGATGCTCCCGCTAACTGTAGGGCTCCTTTGACAAATCTGTTTGCCCTCTCTACTAGTCCGTTGGCTTGTGGGTGATAAAGACTGATGTTGTGCTTATACAATTTTTTTCAATTTTTCTCGAGACTAGCTGGATGCAATTGTTCGTCACTATCTCTTTGGACAGACCTTCCCTCTGAAACCCGGAGTTTAGTACTTCTATTACGGTGGATGTGGTGATGTGGGGCAAAATCCACCTCAACCCCCTTTGACAAGTAATCTACTATGACCTCTCCATACTTATGATCCGGTGACATGGTGTCCAAAGGGCCGATAAAGTCTAAACCCACTTTGTGCCACACTCCCGTGGGAATTTTTGTGGGGATCATGGGTGCTTGTCTCACTCTGAGCCTTTAGTCACTGTTGACACACCCGTGGCATCTTTCCATCATGTTCCTGGCATCCTGATCCATGTCTGGCCACCAGTATGCTTTTCGTACTCTGCGCCTGGTCATGTTGCTGCCAAGATGACCTGAGCATGCTTTGCACAATATAAGTCTTTACATTCATACTGGCGGTATTACTTGATCACCTCTCATTATCATGTTGTTGGTTTCATAAATCACTTCATTGATCTTCCAAAACGGTGTATGTCTTTCTGGGATGGCCCATTCATTTGGCCACCCATTGCAGGACCAATTTTCCACCCTGTGCAAAGATTCATCCCTGTCTAGTTCTTCTTTCCAGTGGGATTCACTCATTTCCAAGAAATCTTGGCTTCATAGATCACTGATGGATGCCACCATGCATTCATCTTGGATGAATGTGGTGCCAGGAGACTCGCGCTCTAGCGACCTCGACATGCAGTACATTGGGCATTCCTCTACCCTGCAATGTGCATAATTTCATATGTCTATTCTTGCAGCTTGGCTGCTATTCGCACCAACCTCGGTGTGGATGTCTTGGTCCCTTCTTGGCTCAGCATATGAATTAAGTGTTTATGGTCTGTGACCAGCCGGAACTTCCTGCCCGACACATACATCTTGAAGTACTCGACTGCCCATGCAGATGCAAGCATCTCTTTTTTCACAGTTGAGTCATTTCTTTCTGCATCAGAGAGTGACTTGGAAGCAAATGTGATTATGTGTTCCGTTTCTCCCTTCTTTGGGGTGAGTGTGGCTCCTAGTCCCTAGACACTCGTGTCTGTGTTGATGCAGGTCTCCTATGCTAGATTAAATGGCTTCAGGCATGGGGCATAGACAATTCTTGACTTTACTTTGTTAAATGCAGATACTTGTGTTTGGTGCCACTGATACTCGGCTCCTTTCTTGAGTAACTCTCTTAAGGGAGCAGTTGTCTCAGAAAACCTGGGTACAAATTTTGTGTAATACTCTGCGAGCCGCAAGAAGGATTGCAGTTCATCCTTAGACTTTAGGGTCGGGGCTTTGACTATAGCCTGCAGGAGGTGTTTCTTAGGGCTCACTCCTTCTTTCAAAATTTGGTAGCCTAGACATTGCACTTCCTGGGCCTTTAACACACACTTTTCAAACCTTAACCGAATACCAACTTCTTGACGTTTCTCCAACACATCCATCAGGGCTTTGTCATGCATCTCTGTGTCTTCGGCATAAATAAGGAAGTCGTCTTGGAAGTACGACACGTTACTTAAACCACATAGGAGGGAGTCCATCATTCTCTGGAACGCTGACATGTGTGAGGACAATCCAAATGGCATCCGTGTATACTGATACATGCCAAAATGTGTAATGAAAGCCGTGAGCATGTGTGAATCTTTATGCAGCCTTATCTGGTAGTATGCATCACACATGTCCAACTTGGAGACTATCATTGCCTGCTTAATCATGAGGATTAGTTTTTTGATGCTGGGTAGAGGTAGCTATCAGTTATCACTTCTCTATTTAGGCAATGTTGGTCAATGCACACCCGTAGATCATTTGTGTGACACTTCTTGATCAGAACCGCGAGGCTCAGCCACTCAGAGGATTCTACAGTTTCAATAATGCCACCCTTGACCAGCTTTTGCAGATGAGCTTCCAGCACATATCTTGCTGTGGCGGGCACAGGCCTCTCCTTATGCTTAACAGGCACAGCATTTGGCTTGAGCCTAATTTTGTGGACGTAGTTTTTTATTCTCCCTGATTCTTCGGATAATAGCTCAGAAAAGCCTTCAATGTTGTTGTTCCTCCTGTTTTTACTGACAGTACTTGCTCATCAGTGCTGGGGTCCAGCCGTATGTTCAATTTGTGCTGATCATCCCACCCCAACACCGCCCAGCCCTCTTCGGCAAAGTACACCTTGCCATGGTTTGCCTGCCTTTGAATTCTATTTGGCGTTAATGTAACCCAGTCGATCTACTGACGCCCTGCCAAACATGATCTGCTTGTCGTTTGTTCTTTTGACTTCCACCAAATGCTGTCCCACTATGCTTTTGTACATCTGAATGGGAATGATTGTTAAGTCTGAGCCTGAGTCAGCCATTACTCGGGTCTCATGGTCATCCACTTTTATAATACAATGTGGTTTTTCTCTTCTCACATGAGTTGCGCTCTCCTCTTCTTCACCACTTGTCGATCCTTCAGCTTCTACTGTAGGAATATTCTTCCCCCTCCATCTGCATGCAATGGCAATGTGTCCGAACTGCTTGCAGTTGGAATATACCTTGTGCCTTGGAGGACAGTCTTTGTCATTTGCTAGATGTTTTGTGCTGGTGCACCTATGGCATTTTCAGGTCTTTCTCCCTTTCACTCTGTCGTTGGGGGTGTCTCTCCTAAACTTCTCACGTTCCCCTTTCCACTGTACCACCGACACATTGGCGGGCGGCGTGGTTCCTGCCATTTCTTTTCGCCTGTACGAGGTCTCTTCTTCCACTCTTCCACCCTCGCTATCAGGACAGCTTTGTCCAAGTCCAACTCTATTTCCAAGATAAAGTTGTCCTGGACCTTTTCTGCTATTGGTATGCACAACTAACGTGTCGTAGATGACATTCTCAATATATTTTCCAAATCCACATGGAGCCTCCAACTCCCTCATCAATCGGCTTACAATGTTCTTGTTTTCTGGTGTAGAACTACAGTTGGTGCAGCACTACGTTGTCTTTATTAGAAAACTTCTTTATGATGCATTGAACCGCCTCCTTGAACACATCGTCCCCCTCACTAACTGCCGGCTACGGTCTGAGCCCTGCAAAGATCTGCTGCCCTTTGACACTTATGGCATTGACTAGCAATGCCTTCTTCCGGCTCGCAGTATAGTAGGTGCTGAAAAGTGGTTCCCATTGTGGCCATGTTATCCCTGGCCTACCTGGGGGCTAGGGGACATGCTGGAGGTGGCATAGCCCGTTGAATGCTGGCACTGTGGGTTGGTTTCCCTGATTCTCATTGCCAATTATGTAGTGGAGTAAGTATGACTGGACACCAGATTGTATTTTAAGGGCTTTGTTGCATGAGCCTGATGCAGGTGAACCGATTAACAAAAGTTAACAGCAGGTAAGTAAATCACTTGAACCACCACTTCAGTTGCTTCACTGCTGTGGGATTATGGTCATTGCAATAGTCATAGGCTGGTGAGGGCCTGAATAGCAGGTGGAGAGCCGGGGAGCATCTGAGATCTCCCAGCCCGCTCTCTGGGAGCTTGCACGCTTCTCACGACCCTGGTCTTGCGAGATCTCTGCGGGCCGCAGTCTTGCGATCTTGCAAGTCCACATCCTCACAGCCCGCATCAGTGTCAATACCATGGCCCCCAATCCATTAGTTGCCTCACAACGGCAGGGTCCCCGGCCCCATGCCCTCCACAGCTGCACCGCTGACACGGCTGCTATCTGCGACCCCACCACGCATGTCACAGTGAAGCACCACTATTGCAGGAGTCCCGGACTCTGCAGCCCAGTCCTCACCTCCCCCAACAGACTGCCCATGACCCCCATTCCCAACTCTGAATTTAATGGAGAATCCAACATGAATTGCCACGCAGCCTCCTGTTTCTGTGCCCTCCAACCCTGCCTCACATAGGAAGGGCCACATGAGGGTAGCAGCACCAAAGCTGCATACCTCCATGCTCAAGGGCCACGTGAGGGATGCAGCACCCCAAGGGGCGCATCGGGGAGTGCATCATTAAGTGCACAGTCTGGCAGCAGGACTTTGACCACTCTGACTCTGCTTTTGGAATTGCTACCGTGCACTGATATTTAAAATCACTTTTTGCCATCTCTGCTTTGGTTATGCCTAGACATGGGTCCAGTGCCTGCTGGGCCTAAAGGCCCAAGCTACTCCTCACTGATGAGGCCCAACAAGGCCAAAACATGTTTGGGGATGCTTGTGGTCTTGTGCATAAGGGATGTGACCTAGCAGTTTGGACTGGACTGCCCCTTTCGGGGTGGGGCCAAGCCTGATTTGCATATGGTCTTTCCCCTTCTGTAATGGCTTGGCAGGCGAAGAACGATGGTCTGAAGGGTTGCCCAGAGCAATGCCAGTGGTTATGATTCATTCTAAACCTTCCAGCCATCACCTCTTTGTTTTTGCTTTGTCACATTGACTGGGACGGGTATGCCCAGACGTGGGTCCCATGCCTGCTGGGCCTAGAGACCCAAGCTACTCCTCTCTGATGAGGCCCAACAAGGCTGAAACATGTTTGGTGATGCTTGTGGTCTTGTGCAGAAGGGATGTGACCTAGCAGTTCAGGCTGGACTTCCCCTTGAGGGGTGGGGCCAAGCCTGATTTGCATATGGTCTTCCCCTTCTGTAATGGCTTGGCAAGCAAAGAACGATGGTCTGGAGAGTTGCCCGGAGAATTGCCATTGGTTAAGATGCATTCTAAATCTTCCAGCCATCACCTCTTTGTTTTTGCTTTGTCACCCCGAGTGGGACCGGTATGCCCAGACGTGGGTCCCGTGCCTGCTGGGCCCTAGAGACCCAAGCTACTCCTCCCTGATGAGGCCCAACAAGGCTGAAACATGTTTGGGGATGCTTGTGGTCTTGTGCAGAAGGGATGTGACCTAGCAGTTCGGGCTGGACTGCCCCTTGAGGGATGGGGCCAAGCCTGATTTGCATATGGTCTTTCCCTTCTGTAATGGCTTGGCAGGCGAAGAACGGTGGTCTGGAGCGTTGCCCTGAGAAATGCCATTGGTTAAGATTCATTCTAAATCTTCCAGCCATCACCTCTTTGTTTTTGCTTTGTCACCTCAAGTGGGATGGGTATGCCCAGACGTGGGTCCCGTGCCTGCTGGGCCTAGAGACCCAAGCTACTCCTCACTGATGGGGCCCAACAAGGCCGAAAC
Source organism: Ambystoma mexicanum (assembly GCF_040938575.1). Classification (NCBI taxonomy): domain Eukaryota; kingdom Metazoa; phylum Chordata; class Amphibia; order Caudata; family Ambystomatidae; genus Ambystoma; species Ambystoma mexicanum. The sequence goes on along the minus strand of NC_090925.1, from coordinate 185,585,234 downwards.
ATGTTTGGGAATGCTTATGGTCTTGTGCAGAAGGGATGTGACCTAGCAGTTCGGGCTGGACTGTCAAGCCTGATTTGCATGTGGCCTTTCCCCTTCTGTAATGGCTTGGCAGACAGAGAACGATGGTCTGATGGGTTGCCTGGAGCAATGTCATGGTTAAGATTCATTCTAAACATTCCAGCCATCACCTCTTTGTTTTTGCTTGGTGTTCTACATACCTTGTCTGCATCCTTAGAATCTCTGTGCTCTGCTAACTTACTTGCCTACCCAGACTGGCATCAGCAGAGGAAGTAGAACTTCAAAAGGAGACTGACGCGGATCAGTGCATGCGTCAGGGAGTGTATTGTTGAGTGGACAGTCTGGCAGTCATTTCCAGGAGACTGGGTGAGCTGAGCACTTTGCATGAACTTAACAACTGTATAATTATGCCTACACTAGTCATAGGTGTTTGAACCTGCAACGAGACTCCTTTGGTGGTAATGGCAAAACATCTACAATACCAAGCCAATATGATAACATCATACGCACAAATCTTTCGGCCACTCAGGATCTTGAGCAACTGATTTCTGTCTCCAATTCATCAGCTTCATCAATTTGTGAGTGAAGTGGATTCTTCTTGCTCCACCGACACCACATTTGAGGAGGTGGAATACTTGGCTCCCACTATCAATGTAGTTCTCAAGATCCCCCTGGCCGTCACTCAGTTCAGACAAATCCCCCTCCTCCTCACCTGTTTCCTCTGAACTGCACAGAGGAGTCTTGCCTTTTTTCCTGTGTGTATCCCGTTTCTTTTTTAGAGGTATGGCCTCCCTCGAGTCGAAGCCACTATGCCATCTTAGTGAAAGAGACCTGCTAGGGATCCCTTCCCGAGGAAGCCAATCAGAGGAAAAAGCCGGCTGGCAGAAAAAACCTCAGATGAGTTGCAGTTCCTTACAAAGTTTCCAGAAGTGGTAATCACTAATGTCAGGAGAATTGGTAAAGGCCTCCTCTGCGGGTGTGGACTGCTCCGTGGTAACATTGAGCAATAAGTTGCTGGTAAGTCCAAAATACCCGCATAAGGGGAACGTTTCTCAAAGAACAACGTGGAAGGTGCAGCTGCATGAAATGCAAGAGCTCGGGGCTATGCTGCAGCAACTGGCTCAGGAAGCCGTAAGAAGCCAATGTGCTACGATAGTAGGAAGAGAGAGTCAGAGGAGGCAGACCGGAGAGCAAGGAAAGCATAGTATGAGAAAAACAGGAGCATAATAGAAAGGCATTCGGAGGAAACGCCAAAAAGTTAAGAGCGAAAAGGCTGGGGCAGAAAGAGGGGCAGAGCTGGTAAGCCACCAAGGGTAGAAGCGTAGCGGATGCAGGAGCGAGACCCGGAAGAAATGAAAGGAGGTGCGAGGTGCCAGGAAAACCAGGGCAGAAACAGCTCACAGAGCACAGGAGAAAAGTAACTGCCGGGGCAGCCAGGAGAATTCACAGCACCAGACCTAAGGAAGTGAAGAAGCAGTCAGGGTTGCAATGTGAAGAGCACCGAAAGCGGAAAGGCTAAGAATAGTCGGGGGTGGCCATGACAGTTGAACAACTACACCGCTGCAGAACATAGTAGGGATACATGATGTGCTAATTCAATGGAGTCAGTACCACCGGGGATTCCACAAGCACCAGGATAGCAGGCGCGTTACAGTATGCCCCCTTCCCAACTAGGGGTTACCAGGCTTTATCCGGGTGCAACCTATGAAATAGACGAACCAGTCTGGGAGTGTGCACGTGGGAGCTAGGTTCCCAGGAGTCTTCGGTATGTGAAAAGTCTTTCCAGTGGATAAGGTATTCCACGTGACCTCTTTTGAACCTAGAGTCCAAGATCTTTGCAACTTCATACTCCCCTGAGAGGTCATTAGCTGATATTGGAGACCGGGGAGAAGTGTGTTGATAAGGATCTACCTTTAGTTCTCTGAGCAAAGAGGAGTGAAAGACTAGATGTATGCGCCTCATGCGTTTAGGTAGGCGGAATCGGTAGGCCACAGGGTTTACCCATTGCAAGATGTCAAATGGTCCCAGAATCCGTGGGGACAGTTTTGAGGGTCGTATCCAGCGAGCGAGATACTTTGTGGACAGCCACACCTTGGTGCCTCTTGTCCAGGTTGGGGATCCCAGGCGATGAGGATCGGCTTGTGTGCGATAAACCTGCTTGGCTTTCTTGCAGACTTTTTTTGTGATCTTGTGAGCTTCCACAATGCTTGAAAGCACGGCATCCACCAAAGGAACCGCAGAGGCTTGAAAAGAAATCAGTAGATTCCGTAATTGCAAAAGAAAGGGCTAAGACCAGTGGCGGTATGTTTTGAGCTATTATACGAGAACTCTGCTGTGGGCAGGAGTGATACCCAGTTATCCTGCTGGGAATTGTTATAACAGCGCAGGTATTGTTCCAGTGTAACATTCAGTCGTTCGGTCTGCCCATTGCTCTGGAGGTGAAAGCCTGAAGGCAATGCCCGCTCGATACCAAGTCAGTCACATAAGGCCCTCCAAAACCGAGAAGTAAATTGACGTCTTCTGTCTGAGGTTATTTATTCAGGAAGGCCAGGAAGACGGAAAATGTCTTTGGCAAAGTTATTGGCCATACCCGCAGCTGATGGTATACCTGGAAGGGGGGAGAAGTGAGCCATCTTGGTGAAGATATCAATAGTAACCATGATACATGAACAACCCTCAGAAAGAGGGAGAGCCACTATAAAATCCATAGTGAGATTATTCCACGGTCGAGAAGGCACCGGATCTTGTTGAAGCAATCCTAGAGGTTTTTGTGTGCAGTATTTGCTTCTGTTGCACACAGTACAGGATTGGACGTATTCCTTCATATCAGCAGACTTACCCGACCACCAGAACTGTTTCAGGATTCGGTCTTAATGGTCTAGTGCAGTGGCGCAGCCTCTATGCCCTGCTAAAGTACTGTCATGACACCATTCCAAAGCATGTCGACGTGAATCCGAGTCAGGTAAGTACAGTCGGTTATTGATGAATATCAATCCTCCATGGTCTTGTACACAGTCTTTGGGTGTGGTTCTGGGTGGTGTAGTAAGCCGACTGGTGGCATATTTGACTTCATTGAGGAAAGTAGACACCTGATAAACAATCCTATTGCGTGGAAAAAGAAACTCAGGATGATGTTCAGGAGTGCGCCCTGTATCGGGAACTCTAGAGAGAGCATTGGCCAAAACATTCTTGCTGCCAGGTATGTATGAAGAAAATCATATTGAGCAAAATAATGTGCCCATCTGGCTTGCCTGGAATTTATGCACTCCATTTGTTGGATAACTTTTCGGTTTTTGTGGTCTCTCCGGAGGATAAAGGGATGTGTGGCCCCTTGAAGAAGATGCCGCCACTCCTCACAAGCGATCTTCATGGCCCAGCAGTTCTTTTTCAATGACTACATGATTGGCTTGGCTAGGAGTCAGAGTCTTAGAGAGGTAGGCCACTGGGTGCTCCGTACCTTCGTACGCCTGTATTAACACGGCTCCAATAGCCGCTGCAAAGCTGTCCGCTTCGACGATGAAAGGTCGACTTTGATCGGGTCGTCGAAGAACTGGGGCCGAGCCAAACAGTTTTTTTAGGTATCTGAAAGCCTCTTCTGCGCTACTAGACCAAGAAAAGGGTGAGACAGACTTCTTTAGGCGAGCAGTGATCGGTAGTACTACCTATGAGAAGGCGGGAATTAATTTCCTGTAAACGTTAGCCAGGCCTAAGAACCTTTGGATTTCTTTTACATAAGTGGGAGAAGGCCACTCCAGAATGGCTGCCACCTTTCTGGGGTCCATCTCGACTCTGTGTTTGGACAATAGGAAGCCTAAGTAGGGGACAGTTGTAACCTTGAAGACACATTTCTCTGGGTTGACCAATGAATGATTTCTTTCAACCGGAGGAGTACCTGATGGAGATGTTCCTGAGTTGTAGAGACATAGAGTATACCAGGATATCGTCTAGATAGACGATGGTGTTGTGGAACAGAAGATCAGAAAACAATCATTCCAAGAATCTCTGGAATATGGCAGGGGCATTAACCAACACAAACGGCATCACTTTATACCCATAATGGCCGTAGGCGGTCCGAAATGCTGTCTTACATTTGTCCCCCGCAAGAACACGCAGCAGATGGTAAGCCAGTTTTAGGTCCAATTTCAAAAAAATCACTGCTCCCTGCACTGCTTCCAGATTGTCTTTGATTAATGGCATGGGATGTCTATCCCTGATGGTGACACGATACAGCCCCTGGTAGTCGATACAGGGCCGTAATTCTTGGGTATCCCTCTTCGGAAAAAAGTACAGAGAAGCTACAGAGGGAGAGCGTGAAGGTTGTATTAGACAATTTTGAAGATTAGAATCCAGATACTACCGGGGTACTTCTCTTTTCTTTATAGACAAGGAGAACATCCGTCCGGACGGTATGAGTGCCTCAGGGAGAAGATCTATACAGCAGTCTTCAGACATAAAACTTGATGAAAATATTCCCAATGATAGTATGCACATATGGAACCTTTTGTAGAATTGTAGAATTGTACGTCTTTTATTTCTCCTGAAATCAGTGAAATTGTGCCCGAAGGGCGAACCAGCATTGCACAGAATTGCTGTTTGTACCGGCATATTCCTTGTGAAATATGAGATTTGCCTATCTGATTTGTATAAGGATGACTATTGAAAATATGAAGTTGTGTTCCATAACTTCTTTTGTGAGAAATGTGGCTTGTGGAACAAAAGGGGTCATAAAATGCATACACTAAAGGGAAGGTCACTTCTTTCAGTCCAATCAGCTCGGAGGTAGGTGGTGACAGGAATAGCCTGGCATACCCTAAGTCAAGAGGTATGTCCAGATTATTTCCACCCACATTGTAAATTCTCTGATGTCATTATGCCTATATAAGAGTTAGACAAGGAGACATAAGGACATTCAACATTCAAAATTCACCCTGCAAGATTCCAAGACTCCAGAACCAGGTCAAGAGGTAGCTGATTCAGACCTATCCAGAACCTACTATCCAGAACCTCCTATCCAGACAGAACCACCTATCCAGAACCGACTATCCAGACCTCCTATCCTGGCAGAACCACCTATACATAACCAAATCCTATAAAAATCTCAATAATAAAGGATAAAGTAGGAGAGGCTGTGGATCTCTTGGGGAATCCAGCAACTAGACCCTCTGCCCAGCTGATGCATTCTGCTGTCCACAGTGACCAGACCCCTGCTGCCCCGCTGTCCCTTAGAGGAGAGCCCAGCCGCTGCCCAAGTAAACAGATCCTTGTCCCGCTGTCCAGAGACCTGGTTAGCTGTCCAAATTACCCAACTCAAGTGCATTTTGTAAGTATCACCCTCCCCAGTACCAAAAAGCTGCATACACCACTCTGTTACCTTGTATCCAGTCCATCTCTATAAAAATCCTATAAGTACCTTAGTAACTTCCTAAATTGTCAGCATCCTAGTGTATCTTGTCCTTAGAAGAATCTGTGTTAGTCTCCATGTGTCAGCACAATTCTTTTCAAATCACTTCAGTCCTTTGTGTAAGTCCTTAATACTATTTTTGAATAAATTAATTAATTTCCCATATGATGAACGCGGCACGAATAGGTTAGCATTGCAAATTAACCTCCTTGCATGCAGTGTCTTTCTTTAATAATTTAGCCACTAAAATACAGTTGTAGCCGAATAAATCATTTTGCTAACAAAACCGAGTTTTCCTGTGAAATTGTTTTCCTTTTAAAATCCGATTTTCCTTTCCCATAAAGAAGCCCATACTGTCACCCATAAAAAGTCACCCTTACACTTCCGTATCATACCTGTTATGTGCCTTTGTACCTCATTAGAAAAAACGATTTCCGATTTTGACTCTTTAGTTCAATTCCTTAGCCTTTGGCTTGTTTAAATCCATGACAAATAAGAAATTTCAATTTTGCCACATGTGATTTTTGCTTCATTGCTTTCCTTCCCAAGGTTGATTTTCTTACCTGTATTCATGTTGTTTAGTATCTTGCCTTGTAGCTTGTAAGCTTTCTTGCCTCTTTAGTACAGCCACACGAATTCCTGTCCCATCCATTCTACCACACATGTAACTGATCTCTAACTATCCAGTGAATTCCAAGGGCCATTTTGCTCATTTTTCAAGGGTTCTCATTTCGTTTTGGCCTCCCATTCTGGGGTGGTAGGTTGGAATTGAAGTCCGAGTTTTGCCTCTTATTTGTGACTCCTTGCCTCTCCTTTCCACCCACACAGAATTCTGTCAGCAGGAGTTTGGGGGCGTGTTGCAGGGGAGGTGTATAACCTCAGTGCAATCTGAAAGCACGACAAAGAGTGATCTTGCTTCCACCTCCATTAAAAACTTCTGTAAGTGATGTTAGAAAGATAAAGTGATTGTATTATAACCTGTTGCTTTCTATTATCATCACACTGGTGATTGGTGCCCTAAATTAGATTTTTTTGATTTTGCATTTGAATTTTAAAAATAAATAAATATTTCATTATTACACACTGGCCGGGTTCATGGTCCATTGCGACACGGAGTGTTTGTCAAGGGGGGTGTGAGACGAGTTGTGTTCCTTTTTAAAGCAGAATCCGAAATTAATAAAATTGAAAGCGTTTTAATTTTGTGCAACATCCCTTGCCAGTGGAAAGAGTCCTGGTCAGGAGTGTGCCGTGAGGGAAGAGCGAAAAGGCAGGGGCCGAAAGAGGGGCAGAGCTGGTAAGCCGCCAAGGGTAGAAGCAGAGCGGATGCGGGAGCGTGGCCCGGAAGAAATGAAAGCAGGCACAAAGCGCCAGGAAAACAAGTGCAGAAAGAGCTCAAAGAGCCCGGGAGAAAAGTAACTGCTGGGCAGCCAGGAGAATTCACAGCGTCGGATCCAAGAAGCGAAGAAGCAGTCAGGGTTGCAACGCAAAGATCACCAAAAGCGGAAAGGCTAAGAATAGTCGGGGCGGCCATGACAGTTGAACTAGACCGGTGTAGAACATTGTAGGGATATGTGATATGCTAATTCAATGGCATCGGTACCACTGGGTATTCCACAAGCGCCAGGATGTCAGGCGCATGACAGCAGTTGCTCTATCGGTTGACGCTCTGCTTGGGTTATTCTCTAGAATGGCAAAGGAATAATCTGATCTTATATATATATATATTGTCTAGGATGTTGGACATCATCTTAGAAAACTACAATGGTGCTGCTATGAGTAATCAAATTCTGTGCCCAGAGTCCACACATGGTCTATTCATAAATATTGCGGCTAACAGCTAGGAAGGGTTCCATATGTTAATATCCCCGCAAATATATTGCGATACCAAAATATCGCCATATTTTGCGGCGATATTGAGGCATGGACCCTGCGGAGGACACCCCTCAACCCCTGCATTATTTTTAAATGTGCGGGGGACAACCCTGCAACTCCCGCTCCCACAAATTATCCCCCCCAAAAATATTTCCTATGGTGTTCCAGACAACCATATATACGGCGATATTTTTGGTGGGGATAATATGTAGGGATACCCCAGGAAGTTGCAACTATTTTGCCTGTTCCAGACAACGAAGGGAATCCTGTTGCTTCATTTACTATGCCTTTACCCTCAAGCGATTTAGAAGAGGCTAGTATTACTCCTTCGACTGAAGTGGGATCGAAAATATACCAGCCTCGCCTTCATCCCAGTCTGAAAAGTCTATGTTCCTCATCAGAAGTTGTGCAGTATCCCTGTGGTAAATCTGCTGGGATACCGGCAACGCAGCGCCGGATCCTGAGTTGCAGCAATGATGTTACTCCTCATTTTTTAAGAGTCCACAGGACTATGTAGGGCAGCATTGGCGCTATTACCGCCGGTGCAGTAATGGTGCTGCAAATGGGCGAAAAGCAGCAAGATTTACCTTCAGCTCAAAGTTGGAGGTAAATCTGCAACTTTCCGCTCAAACCGGGCGGACCAGTAATGCGGCGGTAACTGCGTTACTGCTGTATTTGTACCGCATGTCCAGCCCCTGATGCGGCCCTATGTTACCAATTGACACTCCACCGGCTATTAACAAAGTGAGTAAAAGGCGGCATCAACGCCGGACTTCCCTGAGCACTGCGCCCGAACCGGTTGTACCTAAGAACATCTCTTTTGCGCAAAGCACTAATGTTGGGGAAGGATGGAAGTGCAATTAAGGGTCTAACATGAAGATGCCATCTGCCACCACAGTTACAAACACCTTATCAGATGGTAGCTTACGTCAGGTTCATTTAAGGGGTCCCATAGATCGATGGCTCACCCCAAGCGGAGAACCAACTTGTGGTCCGGTGACACACACATCAGAACTCACTGGAACCACTGCATATGATCCTGACTGGGCTAACAGGTAAATCTGAAGAACCAATGGCCTGATGGATCTAATAACATGGGGCCTACAAGTGCTAAGGTTGGGCCACCTCCCAACATAAACTTCCCCTATTTGAACACGGTGCCTGAAACCGCCCTGAACAAATCTATTGTGAGCAGAACCGCCTCTTATGATGAATAGGAGGGTTTCCCTGCAATTGCACGTCCTCCATTGGGCAAATGGAGAACATTAGAGGAGCTCCAACCAATGTCTAAGAGCCCATTTCTGAATGGATCCTTGGTACTGAACATTTTTAAGCAAATTGCGCATGTAACGCTGTTCTGTTCTGATGACATTGTGGCATGGAGCTACCGGAATATGACAGCCCAACACACTGGGTTAACCTGAATCTGTCTCACCGGTCATAGTTGAATTGTTCAGTAGCTGTTGTTTGGGATTTCAATCATTGGGCTCCTCTCTTGCCGTAGGCCGCAAGCATCTGCTGGGTGACCACAGTGGCACCCCAGCACCCTTCTATGCAATGTGGGAACAGCCCACCTTTGACGGGCACCCATCTTTCAGAAAGAGCGAGCCTGCTTTCATCCATGTAAAAGCGATCCACAGAGCAGATCAGGAATCACAGTGCCGGGTTCCTGACTCAATGAGTGGCGCCACCTATTGACGGCCTCCTCAAAGCGCCCCTGTGAGGTGGCTCTCTGGGAACACCTGAGGTGCCCGCTCTTTTCTGTGCCGCACTGTAGGTCTTATCACTTTGAAAAAAGCGACGTGTTCCTTTTGCAAGAGACTTGGGTCCGAAATGATTTGAACGTAGATGGCTGCATTCGTTGCTGTCCAGCTGTCATCCAAGAGCGAGGTCGTCCGGCGGGGGCGGGGGATGAGGGGGGGGTTGGGGGGGGCGTCTATAGACACCTACCACGTTTTTAGAATCCACTTCTCAGAGTCCCGTACAAATGGGGGAATGAACGTCCAAACGTGTATTAACTCTTCCCCTGGGCACAGTATTGTGCACCAATGACACTTCTTGTGCTGCTGTGTTTGGTGTCTTGGTAGATAGGAGAACGAGGGAATACTGGAGAGCAGAGGCGTTGCTGAGAGGGGAGGGCTGAGGGGGCTACAAGCTTAGGGGTTACAACCAAAAAGGCTAGCTAGCCCCTAGTCCCGACAGTCCCAAAACTAGCCTAGCCCCAGATCTTTTCCAGACCTAGCAACACCCCTGCAGGAGAGCAGTGTCCCGGATAAAGAGGACGCAGAGGAATTGTATAAAGCAACCTGTATCTCTTTCAACGGGCTACAAAAACTGGGTGAGGAATCACAAACATTTTGACCAGAGTGGACCTTTTAATTCCAATGACTTACAACCAATGACAGTAAAGAGTTCTGGCACTATTGTGCAAATATCTTGCTGGAATAAATCCGACCAGTGGAAGCAGCTGGATAACTTAGTGATCTTTACTTCGGCAATGAAATACCACCCATTGTACCTGGCACGTATTCCATCTCCCCCACAATGAGCGAAGGCTTGGATGTAGATGACATATCCATTGTAATAAAGAAATGACAAGCCTTACACTCTCCCGGCCCGACTCTGCCCACAAAGTTCTCATTAAAGCCACCCCTACTTTTGCCCCCCCCCCCTATTAAAGTGTTCTTTTAAACGAATCATTTGCGGAGGTGACAATTCCTGCAAATTGGAGGCAGTCCACCCTGGTCCCCGTTCATAAAAAGGGGGAAAGGTCGGAACCCGCCAACTACACATTGCTGGCAAAGCTGGATACCAGCTCAAACATCTTTTCATCCTTGCTCTTACAAAAGTGAAACAATTGGGTGGAGGAGGGGGCGCTCCTGAAAAAATATCAAACAAGTGTTCGTGAGGCGCAAAGTACGTCTCGCAACATATGTGCACTACAACATGTCATGGCTGACGATCCCGCCAAAAAAGCAGCTAAGCTTTGTAGATTATTCTAAGGCATTTGACTGTGTATCTTGAATTAAACAATCGAACAAATTGGAGCCCTGGGGCCTAGACCTTCGCCCCCTAAGCCTTATAAAACAACTTTATTCGGACACCAGTGTAATGGTACAAATAAATCAGGGCATTCTGACTAACCGAGGGCTAAAGCAAGGGTGTGTTCTCTAGCCGATATGGACGAAAGTATTAATGCTTGCCAAAACGTTCCACCTAAAATTGGCAAGGAGCCTTTGCCATGGGTGAGTTATGCTGATGATACAGTATTATTAGATCATACACCGATCGGCCTACAACATTCCATGGATGCTTTGTCTGAATATGCAAAGCTGAATGGCATGAAGTCAATCCTCTTAAGTCAAAGATTATGGTGATAGGGAATGGGCGCTGTAGGAAATCATCCGTCAAACGGCTCCTTGCAAATCACACATTGGAGGTAGTAGACAATGATCTATATCTGGGCTACCCAATCAAGCCTACTCCTACGCTTCTCTTCCATGGAGACCACATTTCCCTAAAGATAATGAAGAGTGGTGATTAATAAAGCAGTTTATCACCAGGAAGGGAGCTCTTAACACGGAAGGCCCCCGCAGAATCTACGCCAACAGTGTTGTGCCAGGGATACTGTGTTGTCTTGAAGCCCGGCCCTACTCCCAATCTCTTTGGTTTGAGAAGCTTGAGGGAAGGATTTTGCACTCCTTATTGTCAGTTCCTGAAGCAGTGCCAGTAGAGGAGAAAATTGGGAGTTACACCTATCAGGACCCTTTGGTTAATTCAGTGCAGCACATTTTTTGTAAATGTACATGCTAACTTTGCTGACAGCACTACTTTGCTGGGAATACTCGGTTCTCACTTGCAGGACAGCAAACCAAATTCTTTTTGGTAGATTTACAAACTACTGTCTTACACCATCTTGAGAATATAGGTCTAACCCTTGACCTTGACACTCCCTAATTTCCATGTCATACTGAAGATCAAAACTAAGATATGGGACCGCTCTGAGAACACGTCCAAATTGCATCTCAAGTGTTGCGCTCAGTACTGCACACAGAGTTTTATACTAAATGCTCCTTTCAGTTACTTAACAAAATTATGCTCCAGGAAACTCAAAGAATTTATTACTATCTCCGATTCAACATCTTGCCCACAATGGTGTATATTGGTGGTTGGACAAGCATAACCTACAATGGAAGGGAATGTCGCTTATGTAAAAAAGCAATAGAATCTAGTCTGTACGCCCTGACTTGATGCAGTGTTCTCGACCTGCACTACATCAAGGGCTATAGAGATCTTGCGCAGGCAGGGAATTGCACCACCAATCAATTTTGGATCATGATTTGAGGAGTAATTCCCTGGTTATTTCTTCAGCCACTCACTCCATATGAAAGATTGCTAATAACCTACTGGAATCCAGCACCTCCTGATATGCCTTAGCACTCACCATTTTAACTGTTTTACTGTAAATGTTCTTGAATGATTATCTTTTGAAACGCTGCAATTGGTTTAGTCCTTTTATAGTGATTATTTATTTGCAGAATGGAATGTAATGATGATTTGTGTTTTTTATGATATTGAAAACAATGCTTGCATAAATGTTACTATGTTTAGTGCAAAAGGTTGCATTTTTTAACCAAACACACTTAATAAAAAAATGTACAATAATGAGGCCCTGAATGGCTCTCACAACCTCCTTGTAGCACCAGCAAAGAGTGGAAGAGCGGATTTGTCCAGCCCCTCACATATGTGCATGGTCAGTACCAGCCAGCTATTCCATCCTGCTACCTTACTGCCCAGGGCACACAAAGTCTCCTTCAGCCTCCCTCCCTCCAACTTGACTAGCGCCACTGCACCCAACCTACCAGCCCCTCTGCAAAACTGCGCTCTTATCAATGCTAGATCTATACAAGTCCACCCCGTAGACATTGTAAGGAAGGCATGCTATCAACAGTAAGACAGACACAAGTGACCACAGTTCAAGGGTGTTTATTGAACTTCAACAATGGTGTGATAAACGCCTATCTAACCCTACATCTACAGATGGGAGCAAGCTACGACCATCAAATAATAATACAAATGCAGTTGTCAAAGTAAAAAGGCCTATACTAAAAAATAACTATTGCCAATCCTTACCGCTAAATACAAAATAGTGTGGGGTAGTGTTCATGAAAAAGAAAGTCAATGTCAGGATGTTCAGGCCATTGGTCTCCCTTCCCCATGTTTTCAGCACGGGACAAGGGGGTTCACTCGAGCAAAGCACACACTCTGGCTTCTTCGCATGAGGCTACAGTTCCATTACCAGCATCAGGGCCTTCTGTACCCAAGTCTGTTTACTTCAGAGTCTCTTGGTTCAGAGGGTCTGATGTACCAAAACAAACCACAAAGTTCATTTCCTCTTATTCATACTCAGGTCTTGTGATTCACCCTGGAACCCCCTCAGCCAGGCTCAGATCCCTTTTCTATCAGAATCATTACTGTGGATCCCCCTCTTCCGGGCTCAGATCCCCTTTTTTAAACTATTGAAGACTTTCGAATGTGCACAATGTGCTTGACCCGTTGCAGGACAACTTTGATCATCTGTTTACCTTTTCAACAATTTCCAACTCGTTGGATACCTAACAGAGACCTCTGAATGAGCACTCACATGATGCCGGACCACTCTGTCTACGGTATCTTTCTTGGCTTCCAAATGTTCTGACACTCCTCTGGTTTTCAATTATATTTCTGTCGCTTGTTACATACTTTTCGCACACAGTTCTCTTTAGATTTCTTCCCACAATGTTGCTACTTGCAACCTTGATCCTAACACAGGCTGGTCTGGTATCAGTCTCTCCAACTCACCGGCTTTGCTGTCTTTACTGGCACTGCTTTGTTGTAGGAGCCAAGGACAGTCCACGGTGGAAATCGTTCCTCCCCACCTTGGTTATTGATGCAGAAGAGCCCAGGGTACCTCTGACACACAATGCAGGTTGGTTCAGCTTTAGTCCCCGGTCTTAGGTTTCTTATTTCCAAGATTCACCAAACTCACAGATAAGACGGAAACGGTCAAGGGCACTTCCATTCCTTGCAACCCTCTATGGTCCCGCCGTCTTTCTCCTTAAAACTGCCATCTTGGAACTGCTGCCTCCTTGTGTGTTTTGCCTTGCTCAGAATGTGCTTTTGTGCTGCACCTTTTATCTGTGTGGGGAAGTGTGATGGAAGTCAGGTGTGCCTGACCTTGCCTAACCATTGTATTGGGACATGTCAGGTATATGGCTCTGGTGTTAGTCCGTTTTTGCTCATGGTGAGCTGTCCGTGAGAAAGTGTTCATTTCGGGAAAGGGGGGAGGTTGAGCTCATAAGTATCCTACCTGGTAGGATGGGGAAAAAGGTGTTGTAGGGAAGAGGAACTGGATCCTAAAGCGATGGCTGTGTCCTGGACACCTGGATGACAGAAACCCGGGGACTAGCAGGTGAGACACCTTCAGGTTTGTCACAATCCCTTCCCCTATGCGAGGTGGATATGCCTGGTCTTTGTCCAGGTTCTTCATTATTGAGAACTGGGAAAGAACCGGGATGAGATATATCCAAAGACTCTTGCATATTCCACAGATTCTTTTTGACTTTGTATGTAGAAGTGAGGTGGTTTCATTGGTCTCTCGAAAATAACCAATGAACTGGTCTCTTGTGGTTGACTCTGGTTTTATGGGTGCTTTATATCTTGGTGGAAGTTCGTGGGATTGCATCTTTTCCCAGTCCCCTATTGGAGAGTTTTGGGAATAGTAATTAGAGTGCCAGCAGTCCTGGGGTGAACACTCTCTATAAGGAGTTGGGGATTCCTGTAAAAGAGTGGAAAATGTAGGGAAATCCTGACCCACAATGACTTCCTCTGGGAGCCCAGGAATGACGGCTGAAGATATTAAACATGACTCACCTCTGATGTTAATGTATATGGGTATTTTGGGGTATACTTCATTGCCCCCATATACACAGGTAACTCTAACTAGGGTAGCGTTCTCGAGGTCCGTTGTTGTGACCAGGTCAGCTCTTATGGCGGTTTGCTTGCTACCTGAGTCAATTAACGCCTTCACTTGATTCTCATTCACCCAAGCTTTTTCATATGTGAAGTCAACAGAAGACTGACATAAATATATGCTGAAGGTCTCTACATCTTCTTCGGGTTCTTCCCACTCTTCACCCTTTAAACAGCCTATGTCCATAGGTTCCTCTTTTAAGTTTTTCCGACAGCGCCTGGCCAAATGCCCAGTTTCTCCACATGAAAAGCAGATAAGGTGGGGTGGTCTGCTTCCTTTAGGTTCCTCCCTTTTACTTTCTTCTCTACTTTTAGGGTCCAATTTTTTGGCTTGTATTCTTTCTTTCGGTATCCATTCCTTGATTTTATATGACCCTCCTTGTTTGTCTACTCCCTGAGGTTAGAGTCGGTTTGTAATCTTTCCGTTCCTCACCTTGATGTGCCGAGTCGAAGTGTTTGGCTGCATCCAAGTTGTTTTATGCAGTTTCAATTGTCATGGCTAGGGTATTCGATTTAATTGTAATACAGCCTTTTGCAGAAAAGGGGGTAAGGAATTGGTGAACTGTTCTAACTTAATCATTTTTATCAAGTTTTCCAATGATTTGTTATTGATCCAAAGGGCTACAGTATTTTTGACACGTTCATCCATTTCAAGGGGGGTTTCTCCAGAAAGTAATCTAATGGCCCTCAATGTTTGCTGATGGAAGTTACAAGGTTGACCCAATCTTTTCAATAGCCCTTTTTAGGATACAAAGGTGGCTCCCTGGGCAAGGTTGAGTAGTTTGTAGGCGGCCTGTAATTGACCTTTCAACATGGGCCCCAAATAACATATTTTAAGGTTTTCTTCCCATCCTAACTGTTTGGCTAATCATTTGAAATTCAGGAAGAAGTTCCCTAGATCTTCGCCTTCTAAGTATTGTTGAAGTATCCCCTCTGGTAGGAGGGGTCTGGTTTGAAACTCAACCAATTTCATTAAGTTTTCTTGAAGCCTAGCTTCCGCCTGCATTTGATGGGCTGCCAACTTGCTATGACAGCTGCTAGGTCGACCATTTCTTCTGGTGGGTAAGGATTCCTTCAGTATTTTTTTCTGAATCAGAAAGGAAACAGGTGTCGACTCCTTCGGATATGGTTTTGAAGTCATCTGATCCTTCTGAGTCTGAATGAGCCGAAGGGAATGATTTAGGGAGGTTGGTCTCCCTAATGGCCCTGTAACTGTTGGATATTATAATGCGAGATTGGAAGGGTATCTAATAGTACTTGAGTATTGAACAGTTGGGATATGTAGTTTAGAGAGCAAAACCTCTTTAAGAGTGGATACACGATAAGAGTCAAGGATGTCAACGATTCTATTTTCCCCTTCTGGTGGTACAACAACTATCATCATGGATATCAATGAATCACATCCCTCTCTGACACCATTTGTAAGGAAGGCATGGTATCATCAGTAAGACAGACACAAGTGACCACAGTGCAAGGGTGTTTATTGAACATCAACAATGGTGTGATAAACTCCTATCTAACCCTAAATCTACAGATGGGTGCAAGCTATAACCATCAAATAATAATAATGCATTCGTAGTGGAGTCCTGTCAAAGTAAAAAGGCCTATACTAAAAAAAACAATTATTGCCAGTCCTTACAGCTAAATACAAAATAGTGTGGGGTAGTGTTCATGAAAAAGAAAAGTTTTCAAAAAATGATTTGTCAGGACGTTCAGGCGGTTGGCCTCCCTTCCCCACGTTTTCAGCACAGAACGAGGTGGTTCACTCGAGCAAAGCACACACTTTGGCTTCTTCGGCACGAGAATACAGTTCCATTACCAGCAGCGGGGCCTTTTGTACCCAAGTCTCTTTACTTCAAAGTCACTTGTTTCAGAGGACCTGATGTACCAAAACAAAACACAAAGCTCCTTTCCTCTTATTCATAGTCAAGTCTTGTGATTCACCCTGGATCCCCCCCAGCTGGGCTCAGATCCCTTTTCTATCACAATCATTACTGTGGATCCCTCTCTGTCGGGCTCAGATCCCCCTTTTCAGAATGTTCAGAGAATATTTTTTCTCGGGTGACTCACGGTTCACCCCAGATTCCCCCTCAGACGGACTCAGATCCTTCCTCTTACACAATTAGTCTCCCTCTGCCGGGGTCGGACCAATTTCAGTTTTCTTTAAACTAAAAAAGACTTTCAAATGTGCATGGTGTTTAGCTTGACCCGTTGCAGGACCATTTCGATCTCCAGTTTACCTTCTCAAAAATGTCCAACTAGACACCTAACACAGACCTTTGAATGAGCAACCACGTGGCGCCGGATCACTCTGTCTACGGTATCTTTCTTATCTTTCTTGGCTTCCAAAAGTTCAGTCACTCTTCTGGTTTTCAATTATATTTGTGTCGCTCGTTACATACTTTTCGCACACAGTTCTCTTTAGATTTCTTCGTACAATGTTGCCGCTTGTAACCTTGGTTCTAAAACAGGCTGGTCTGGTATCAGTCTCTCCAACTCACTGACTGTGATGTCTTTACTGGCGCTGCTTTGTTGTAGAAGCCAAGGACAGTACCACAGTGGCAATCTTTCGTCCCTGCTTTGGTTATCGACCCGGGAGAGCCTCGGGTACCTCCGACACACAATGCAGGTTTGATTAGGTTTAGTCCACAGTCTTAGGTTTCTTATTTTCCAAGACTCCCTAAAGTAACAGTTGGAAAAGGTTAAGGGCACTTCCCTCCATGCAACCCTCTGTGGTCTCGCCGTCTTTCTCCTTTTATTAAACTTCCATCTTGGAAACGCTGCCCCCTTGTGTGCTTTGCCTTGCTCAGAGTGTGATTTTGTCCTCTGACTTTTAGCTGTGTGGGGAAGTGTGATAGAAGTCAGGTGTGCATAATGATCAGTAATTGCCTCACCTTGCCTGACCATTTTATTGGGACATGTTAGGTATATGAGCTGTCCATGAGAACGTGTTTGTGTCGGGAAAGGGGTTAGGGGGCTGAGTTCCTAAGTATCCTACCTGGTAGGATGGGAAAAAGGTGTTATGGGAAGGGGATGCCACGTCTCACCATCCGGTGTCCCACTCCCACTCCCCGAAGACCCCTCATCCAGGTGATCCTCTCGCACTGGACCACCTCCAGGAACTGGATCCAAAAGCGATGGCCATGTCCTGGCCACCTGGATGACAGATCCTTGGGACTAGCAGGTGAGACACCTTAAGGTTTCACACTACATCCATGACCTCATTACAGCGAAAGACCTGGACATCCCAGCCATCTCTTAGACCTGGCTACAACCTGCATCAGACCTAGCCCTATCTGTTGCCATCCCCTTGGGCTTTGCCATCTTCTGCAGCGGAAGACCCAAAACTAGAGGTGGAGTTGCCACAATGATAGCGAGAGACTGTCTCCCTATCAGACAGTGTACCACTACGCAGATAGATAACTGGGATGTACTCACTATTAAACTACCCCATGTCACACAGCCACTGTCACTATGTATGTCATCTACCGTCCTCCAGGCCCTCTCCTCTGTTTCAAAGAGGACATCTTACACACCCTAGGCACTAACATCAAGCCTACCGATAAAACCATCCTCTTGGGCGACAATGACTCGAAAGACACCAATGCTACCTTTGTCACCAACACCCTCAGCGCCGTTATATTGGCACCAACTCACTCCAAAGGCCGCATCCTGCACTGGATAGCAGACCTCAACTGCAAGGCCACTGACCACTCTAATCTCCCTTGCCCTTGGACAGACAACCTCACTATCTTTTGTACAATCTCACTCAACAACCTACCTACTTGCCACCCCCTGCTGGGCACACTGCTCTCGGAGCAGCCCCCCCCCCACTGATCCGGCCATGTTAGCCGACCTTTACTTGAACACAATGGCAAAGTCAGCACCATCAATCCTTTGGTGCCTCACAAAACCAAATCCAAAGCACACCTAAACTCCTGGTTCACACCAGACCTCCTAGCTCTCTGCTCCAACAAACGTGAGGCTGAGTCTGAATGGAGAAAAACACCATCTGACACCCATAAATCATTGTGTACCACTACAACCAAGTTGTACAAACAAGCTATCATGTATGCTAAATCCACCACCTACAACAAAATAATTGTCAAAGCTAAGTCCCACACTCAAGATATTTTTAACATCCTCAGAGAATTGGAATCCCCACACCCCCAATTCAACTTCACCAAGGACAAGGCCTGGAGCACCAAGATACAAAACGGCCACCTAGAAAAAATGTCCACTCTTCACAAAAAAATACAACTAAAGAAATCTGCTATCAGTCCCAATACATACCCCCCCCTCGCCTTCCATCGCCCCGCAAAACCTACCCCTTTTTGGCTTCAACACTGTCAACGTAACTGAGGTCACCTCCATCTTGAAAGGCTTAAAACCATCCAGATGTAAAGGTGACGCCTGCCCAGCCACCATCATTAAGGAGTGTTCTGATGCAGTGGTCCCATTCATCGCAACATTCAAAAACTCCTCCTTCTCCACAGGCCTGGTTCAAGGACGCCCAGGTACTTCCACTGCTTAAAAGAACATCCTTGGCCCCCACCACCCACTAACTACCATCCCATCCACACAGTCCCCTTCCTCCTCCTGGACAGAGCTGCTTATCTCCAAATCCAGCAATACTTGGAATCCAACCACATTCTGGGAATGCAGCAATTAGGGTTCCATCCTGGACATGGCACTGAATCGGCCCTGTTGGACTTAAAGAACCAGCCTGATGAGGGCGCTCGAGAGCCACGCCAAGATGGCTGCCTTAGAATGAGCTCCCCGCAGGCCCATTAAATATCCGGACATTATCCGTATTCACCGGTGCAGGTGTGCTAACAAAGGTGGAGCATTCAATGACTTGTGTTCCCGGGCAGCTATGGGTTGCAAATCCGAAAGAAATTGGTGCTGGCATAGTGCTCTGTGCACATTGCTCCCACAGGGCGGCCTGGCATGGTGAGAATTCTGCAGGGGCTGGGGCGGTGGCGGGAGTGAGGAGAAAGCCAGGACCGGTGGTGAGACTGGCTTTGTGGACCTCGCCGCCACACTGCGGGACACAGAGGAGAGTTTGGGAAGTTCCAGCGAGTGTTGCTGGCGAGGCGCCATACATCACAGAGAGGAGAGTACTGGAGCTCCACCAGGCGCCAGACAGAAAACGTGGTCATATGCCCCGGAGCAGAGGGGCAGATCATCGTGCTGCAGTGCAGGTGACCTGTGTGCTTGAATACTGGGGGCGGACATCGGGAGCAAAGCCGATACCCCCGTGGGAGACAACAGATAAGCGGGGCAGGGAGGAGCATGATGGGGCCCTAATGGGAGCAGCGCTGCAGAGCTCCTCATTACAGCGGTGTGCTTGGTGGATGTAAGCAGGGCCGCCAACATATTTTGGAGGCCAGCGGTGAAGTGCGTGGTGGCCCAATACCGTCTCCTTGCGGGATGATAAACAGCTAAACTACCCGTAAAGGAGCCTCACTGGTAGCACTGGGCGTGCTGCTTGGTTCATCATAACATTGAACACTGCTACTGGAGGAGGGTGCTGTACCATATCAGTGTGGTGTCGATTGCACTGTAATTTGGGACTCGCTTTGACAGTGCCAAAATGGTAAAAACAGATACTCTACCGGGAGTGCATTGGATACAGAACCAGCAGAAGAACCGCAGGCCAGTGTTCCCGCTGATGCACTACAAGACACCAAAGGCGTGCTGACACAACTCCAAGCAGGTATCCATTCATTGGAGGGCAAGTTGGATACACTTACTTGTAAGGTAGACCATATGCAGGCCAGCCTAAATAAGCATGGCGATAGACTTGATGAGGCCGAGACCCATCTTTCTACCATTGAGGATGATTCCTCATTGAATGCCTGGGAAGTGGCGCAGTTGAAAAAAGTAGTCAAGGATATAACTCAGAAGCAGGACAATCTGAAATCAAGGTCATGCTGAGGCGGCGGATAAGGGCCCCATGGAGCTACTGGTGGAGACTATCATGCGTGCCACCTGTCGGTTTCTCATCAGCGTTTGTGGTGGAACGAGCCCACCGTATACCTGGAGGGAGATCTCCAGTACCTGGTGCGCCGCCTAGGCCGAGAATCGCTCGGCTCCTCGATTACAGGGACAGAGACTTTGCCCTTTGCTGATCCGGGGAACTAGCACCCTCTCTTAGAAGGGAGACCACGTGCGTCTCTTTCCCAATTTCTCTAACAGAGTACAGTTGTCCAGAAAAAGCTTCCTTGAGGTTAAAAAGAAACTCAGAGTGAAAGGCTTGAAATATGCCATGTTGTTCCCGGCGAGGCTTTGCATTGAACATAATGGGAGAGCGTGGTTCTTTCAGAACCCAGAGGAGGTTTGTGATTTTCTGGACTGACAAGTGGCCCTGGAACATCGAAGGCCAAAAATAATCCTGGCATCCCTCTGTGCCAAGATCTTGGATGACTCACACGCACATTTTTATTATGTTTTTCATTCTTTTTTCCTTTGAGCACTGGGGACTGTGCTAGCTCTACGAAGAGGCATGTAATAGTTATGTGGGCAAGTGGTAGTGGCTGCACCTCGGGAGGTCCTCATGCCTGTGTGAATTGCAATTGTTGAGAGGAAGTGGGGGTTCTAAATGGCAGATTGGGGTTGCCAGTGTGGTGGGTGATGGTTGGTGGGTTTGTTATTGTGCTGTTGTTAGGGAAGGCATGCTGTCTTTACTTTGGAGGGGAAGTCGCAAGGTGCTATGGCTGTAATAAGCCTGGTGTAACTGGTGGGGGCTGCAGGGTTCAGAAACGGATGGTGGAGTGAGTGTCCCGGTGTTGTGATTGTTGGTGTGCATGGGTGTTCGGGTATGGGACAGCAGGGAGAACTGGCTGTTGATCTTGGAGCAGTGGAAACCCACCTTGAGTTGGTTGCAGATGCTGCATTCGTCCACCTCACAGTCCCTGGCGAGGGTGTCTAGCGGGGCACTTTTGCCTTAAGGATGGTATTCTGGGTTTTGCATGGCCAGTGCTGGTGTTAAATGCATGACGTGGAATGTGCATGGTCTTAACTGCCCCTCCAACCTATAATTGTACATACAGAGGCATCACGTGGACATGGCCTTCCTGCAGGAGATGCACCTCTCGCCCTCAGATAAGCTAAATTTGCCAAATCTTGAGGTTGCCATCGATATTTTTCCTCCTTCTCAAATTACTTAAGGGGGGTTGCATAGCTATACAGGGTAGGCTGGGATTTCACTATGTGTACCCGGTTAAGGACTCTGAGGGAAGGGCACTGATCCTTTCTGGGGTGGTGCAAGGACAGGGGATTACATTTGTCAATTATTATGGCCCCAATACCGATTCCCTTGATACGCTCGAGTTTATCGAGACTAACCGTAGGAAGTATCCAGCGAACATTGTTATATGGGCAGGAGATTTCAATGCAGTCTTGAGTCCCAACCTGGGCAGGTCTGGGGGTGTCACCAGATCTGTCTCCAGGGCCATGCACAAACTGAGGAAATTGTGGATGTGTGGAGGGAGTGCCACCGACACAACAGGGGATATACTTCAGGTCTACTGTACATCACACAGCGTCCAGACGCGAATACATATTGGATTCACGCAGGGGCGCTGGGTGTGTATCGGACTGTTCTATATTAGTGCATACGTGGTCAGATTGTGCCCCTGTGGTTGCAATGATGGGTAGTCCTGGAAGGTGTTAGGAGGGGAAGGATGATTTTTCACGAATGAGAGCCTCAGTGATGCAGCCTTTCGGGATACGGTCAGGGAAATTGTTCTCAATTTAATTAAGGAAAATGAGGTGTCAGTTACCTACTGCTATGTGCTCTGGCAGTCCTTTAAATATGTAATGAGTCTATATTGCCAAAGAGGTGGGGATCCTTATGACCATACGGGCTGAGCTGGCCGATGGTGAGTTGCTCTTGCAGGGCTTGAAAACTGCGACTGGGTTCCACATGAACCCTGAGTTATAAGCACGGTTTCTTGCAAAGCTTAGGGGGGTTCAGAGTGGTGGCTGAGAGGGAGTTCAAGTTTTTGCATCGGCGTGTGACAGTGCATCAGTATGGAGAGGAACAACAGCCTGGCAGGTTGTTGGTGTGTGCTGTGAGGGTGGAGGCTCCCACATTTCGGCCATAAAGTCCTTAGCGGGGACCCTTCTACCCTTAGACGAGGCTATTGCAGAGGCTCTGGTAGACTTTTACAGTGTACTGTATTCACCTACAACCATGGTGAGTCAGGCAGAAGTGGATTAACCCAACCAGGTTGGGTTGTATTGACTCACCCAAGGGGAACGGGACTGGTTGGGCAGCCCGCTCTCTGCATAGGAGATTCACGCAGCCATTAAGGCATTGCCCTCGGGGAAGGCACCGGGCCTGGATGGGTTCTCAGCCAACTTTTACAAGGCATATTCAGCGATAGTGGTGCCTCACCTGTTGAAAATGTACCAGCAGGCATTGGCGGGTGGTAGTCTCCCGGCGTTGATGCCTGAGGCCCTGCTGACCTTGCTTTTAAAGCCTGTGAAGGATGCTTAGGAATGCTCATCTTACAGACCAATTTCTCTTATAAATGTGTATAATAAAATATTAGCAAGGGTTCTCGCAGCTAGGCTGGCCCCTCTGATGTCAAAGTGCGTTAAGGGGGGGTCAAGCAGGATTAATTCCAGGGAGATCCACCTCAAATGGGTTCCACAGAGTGTTTGGCCTTTTGTCAGTATTGGATCGCCAGTCACCAAATGTAGCTGCCCTTCTGGATGCTGAGAAGGCATTTGACTCCATGGAGTGGGCCTTTTTATTTACGGTTCTCAGATGCAGAGGAGTCGGTGAGGCATGTATTTCTTTGGTCACCTTGTTGTACAGGACACCGGTAGAATGGCTGAGTGTGAATGGTCGATTGTCTGATCCCATTGGGATGGGTCGAGGAACGAGGCAGGGGTGTCCCCTCTCCCCACTTTTGTTCACCTTGGAGTTGGTTAGATCCAAACACATTCACAGGGGGACTAGCCTGTTTAAGCATCGGTTAGTGATCTCACTGTACGCAGACGATATGATCTTGTTTGTCACTGACCCAGAATTGAACCTGGCACCCATTATAACAGACCTACATAAGTTTGGGCAATATTCTGGACTTAACATTAATCACGTAAAATCGTGCTGTTCTCCTTGACTGAGGGTGTAGTGCAGTACAGCGAGGGGTTGGGCTTTCAATGGCACAAGGAGTGCACTCGTTATCTGGGAGTGGTGATTGTGTGATCTCCTGAGGTGTTGTATAGGGAGAACACGCTGGAGAGGTGGACGCATCGCCGGTGTCTTTACATGGACGGATATCATTGATTAAAATCCTTCCCAGATTTCTGTACATGTTCTTGAATGTGCCTATACTTGACCATCCTTGCTTATTTATTTATTTATTTACTTACTTACTTACTTATTTATATGTTCATAGCCAACAATGACTACATATACAAACACACATCATTAACAACACAACTTTACCTTTTTCCATTAAGACCATCAGATAATTCATATAAAATTGTTAAATAATCTCATAAAATCTCATCATGTGAAAACTCAAATTAATGTAATTTCCTTCCATCAGTCTTTGCCATATTTTTTCAGTCTCTTCTGATAGACACGAGTTCTTATCTCTAAGACAATATTTGGCACGCAGATTACATAGTCTTTCGCATTTACATATTAAATGTTTAGCTCAATCTTTTCCCACCCACATAGTCTGCAAAATCTTAAACTTCTCTCAATGCCAGGTTTTGCACCTAGTATCTCCATAGTGTCACATCTATTAAACTTAAACCTAAGATACAGAGTGACTATTGACTGATTAGGAAAGGCATATTGGTATTTCGGTTTCTGCGCATCAATAGACCAATATTCTAAAAATAGGCCACTAGTTGATTTTGTAGAGAGTGAAATCATGTCTCTTTCTTTAGCACAGCCGTAAATTTCCCTTTGTAATAGCTTTTTAATCTTTGCATGCGAGAAGCCTAACCAACTTGAGGCATTCCCCTTGGCCCATTTCTCATACGTTAAATATAGCGCGCACAAGGTTTTAAAATGTTTGTCATGCTCTTGCTCTTCAAAGATTTCCATCAATTGCCTCACAAAGGTGTTGATTGTCAGTGTAGTTAACTTCACATATAACATGGCAGATTTATACACTAAAACATCTCTTGCATATCTAAAATCACATTCCAATAAAATATATTCACATGATACAGATGACGGCAGTCTAAAAACCCATTTTAAAATGTTTCCTTCTAGTTTGCTTTTTTCATCTAAGTACCTACTTGTCCATATCTCTGTGGCATATAGTAGGCAAGATATTATTTTGCTGGAAAAAAGTAGTAAAATCGTATTCACTGAGACCCCACCTTGCCTACATATGAATTGGCTAAGAGCACTTGCTTTATTTAAGCATTTAAGTTTATTCTCACACCAATGCAGTTTCCATGACAGACAGCTTCTGGTCTAATAAGACTCCCAAATATCTATCGATGACTTCTTTTTTCACCGTCCATTTATATGTATTGTAACGGGATTGTTTTGTGGTGCCTAAAAAGGCCATCACCTTCGTTTCTGCTATATTTATTGCCAAGCCATTAGTTTCAGAGAATTGTATCAGGCAATTTAGTTTGTTTTGGAGCCCTACTGGCGTGTAGTCCAACAGGACTAGGTCATCCACATACCCTAGCCAGGCCAAGTGTGTCTTACCCAGCTTTATCGCATCTGTGGCGGTCTTATCCATCTCCTTCATACAGTCGGCAGAGTAAAGATTAAATAACATGGCTGCTAAGCTACACCCCTTTTTTACTCCACATACTGTTGGAATAGCCTCAGACAATCGTCCTTCACCATCAAGACTAATTCTAACTGATGTTTCTGATTATAGCAGCTTTATCATATATAATAGTCCTGGCAGGTTCCCATGCTAGTTTTATCCACAATGTTTCCCTTACAATGGTGTCAAACGCCGCAGAAAAGTCAATAAATACAGCATATACTGGTGGTTTTTTCACACCTCAAGAATACTCCACCGCAGACACTAAATTGATGATGTTATGGGCTGTGGATGATTTTGCACGAAATCCAGCCTGATGGATCGGTAATATTTCGGTCTCTGCTATCCATTGGTTCAGATCTTCCAACAAGACCTTAGCAAATATTTGTGCAGGGATATCTAGCATAGCTAGCATTCGGTAGATTTTTGGATCGTTCCACTCACCCTTTTTATGAATAGAGAGGATAATACTGTCTCGCCAGGTTTCTGGGATTATCCCATGTATACCAATCCAGGAAAACAAAATGTTAAGTACTTTGGCCCATTCTTCAGGCACACAATGTAACAGTGCATTGCAAGTCCCTTCAGAGTCAGTTGCTCTGGAGTTATGTAGTTTAACTATCATCCTTTCTAAGGAAGCTTCCGTAAAATTCCCTTGCCATTGCACTTGCCTAACTTTGAAGCCTTCCTCTTTAACAACGTGGTACCCTTGGGTATTTTTTACATGTTGAATCCAATCCCTTTCTATCACACTATTACCCGGTAATGTTCTTATTTTTGCTCCATTTATTACTTTGCATATGCCCTGATGATTATTACTCCTGGCTTGGGCTGCAATATTCACCAGATTTCCTTTGATTATTTTTTTTTATGGGTTCGCAGCCACATACCATATTGTTTTTTTGCCCATTTTATCTGTTTCGTGGCATCATTTGCCTGGGAGTTTTCTATTTGTTTAATTACTTTCCTTAATGAATTTTTAGCCTTATTAATTTCTGTATCATAGGTATTACGCTTGCCGTGTGAGAGGTTCCATCTTTCACTATTACTGCAATACTTCAGTTTCTGCATCGAGACTTCTTTAATTTTATTCACTAGATTTTCAAATTTCCGCATGGTGTCCTGCGCACTTACTTCTTGAATGTTGTCCATCATGGACCTGAACACTTCAAGTTCTTTTCTAGCAATTTCATCATGCAATTCGAAATAATTCAAATTATCCTATTTGCCGCATTATTAACCGCAATATTACCACTCATGTGATATGAAGTCTCTGTTTTTGGGTATTCCAGCATCAAATACAGTGGTAGATGGTCGCTCTCCTCACGACAACTCACCGCCATATCATTGCACATACCATAGGCTCTTTCGTTTACCATAATATAATCTATTGTTGTTAAACTGTCCCCTCCCACATGAGTTGCCCTCCGTTTAGCGTCACCTTTGAAGTGGCCATTTAGCATTGTCAAATGGTGTTTCATAATCATATTTCTCCATGGTTTACCAAATTTATTGGAGAATCCATATTCAATGGGCCCGACCCCCTCTCTTCTTCTATGTTAACATCAGGGAGAACGATCTTTGCATTGAAATCTCCAACTATTAGGCAGCTCTCTTTCACATTCTTTTATAATGTTAGATACTCTATCCACATTTGCTTTATTCTGCATTCCATTGGGAGGATTATATATTTATTACCATCAGGCTCAGGAACTGGGTTATGGTGGTTTTCACCAACACCGCCAACACCATCTCATTGGACCAACCGGTTTTAACACCAGACCAGGGGTGTTTGATGGCTGTTAATAAACCTCCTTTCAGGCGTCCTCTCAATCCTTTTGACGCTAAACTTTGAATACTACACCACCCACCAATTTCACACAGTTCATGTAGCCATGTTTCCGGCAGTGTTACCACACAGAAACTGTTTACATTTGCTAACAGCCCATCTTCCTTGTCATAATGTAGATTTCCTCAGGTGTTCCAGGATATCACCACATTCAGTTCATCAGGGACACTGTTCTAGTTGTGGTTTAATTTCTATTGGGAGCCATTGCCAATACCCATCGTTCTTCTTCATCTCCCTAGTTATCTCTTTAGTCTGCATGGTCACAGAGTTCCTAGAAGTTGTGGGACTATTATTGGCATATGGATGTCCCTTTGCCCCTGCTCCATCCCGTTTCTGCAAATATATCTCAGTTTCTGAGGACACTTCTAATGTTACTATCTTTTGATTACTATTCCTACTGAGATCAATTGCTATCCTCTGATTCTTTACCTTTCGCATGGAGGTTTCAGTACATGTATATCCCACTTTGTTAAACAATTCATGATGACTTAGGATGAATTCTAAAATTGTGTCGTTCATGCACCATACATTGGTTGTAACCAGCATGGGAGTCACTAGTTGATGGACAATTTTGAAGTCACTCGATCTCACCATCCGCAACGGAACCAAGTTCCTGCATATCCCAACAATCCTTGCTTTTTTAAGAAGGTGAAGTCATTGATCTCTGGCTTTATTTGGCAGCGTAAGCAGGCCAGCCTATGTTGAAGCAAATTGATTGCCCCGATGCACAAAGAAGGGCTGGCGCTACCAGATATTGAAACCTATTGGATTGCGGTGCAGGGGTCGTTCCTCGCCTACTGGTATGACCAGGTGCCTGATAGATCACATGTTCAGATTGAAAGGGCACTGGAAACGCCATCACTTTTGAGGGCAGTGATAATGACTTCTCTGCAGCGCATAGCCAGGGCCACAAATGTGGTTGAGGGTGGTCAGTCATAATTTCGACAGTAAAAATGTCGACAGTCAAAATTTCGAAAAATAAATTTATAAATAAATAAATATATATATAACTAAAATGTGTTGAGTATGAGGGGTGAGAGGGTGGTGGGGGGTGTGGGGGGTGGCAGGGGGTGTTGGGTGACGGGGGTTGGGGGGGACACCCCCATAGTAAATGATACTCTTTTTATTTATTTAATTATTGAACAAATAAATAAATAAATATATAATTACTATGTGTTGTTGAAAATGAGGGGTGAGAGGGTGGTGGGGGGGTGTGGGAGGGTGGCAGGGGGCTGTTGGGTGAGGGGGGGTTGGGTGGGACCCCCCCATAGTAAATGATACTCTTTTTGTTTATTTATTTATTGAAAATAAATAAATAAATAAATAAATATATAATTAGAATGTGTTGAGTATGAGGGGTGAGAGGGTGGTGGGGGGTGGGGGGTGGCAGGGGGGTGTTGGGTGAGGTGTTGATAGTTCTAATTGACATTTTTTTGTCGACATTTTTTTTTCTAAAAAATGACTTTTTACATTATATGTATAGGATGTCGACATTATTGTTTTCTACATTTTTTTCGACATTTTTGTTTGTCGACATTTTTTTTTCGACATTATGACTATCAACCGTGGTTGAGACCACTTGTTAGGCTTGGCGATGTATTGAGGGGAAATCGAGACAGGAGGCCCTATACACTCCTCTCTTACTTGTTACGCATGTCCCAGGAATCCCACTGATCTGTGAAAAGTTTTATGTACAATGAATGGCTAGGCTGGATATCACCTACTGGCAAGATGTCTTTCCAAGGGGGCAATTCTTGACAATTGAGGAGTTTACAGGTAAGGGTGGCGCCTCAGTGCTTAATGTATTTTTATACTTCAATCTGCGGAATGTGTTGAAGGAATGGTTGCCTGCCTTGCCCACGGCGCCCCTACTTCCCAGATTTTGCATGCCGTGATCAGCGCTGAGCGTGGCAGGAAGCTGGTATCTGGGCTATATGCAAAAATGTTTGACACTACGTGGGCTGGGCAGACTATTCTAGAGAAAAGTGGGAAAGCGCCCTCAGTGACCCTATCACGGATACTGTTTGGCAATATTGCTGTGCCCAGACCAAAGGGTTGGCACTCAACACTCAACAGCAGATTCAAATTAATCCACCTTAAATTCCTGCCCTAGTTTTACCATGCCCCGCTGATTTGGTTGTCGTTTGTCGACCAAATTGTCTCCAATATGTCAAGGTAAAGGGAGATTACCTTGCTGATCGCAGGATATCTGTAGTGTGTAAAAATGTGGAAAAGGCCCTTGTCATTGCTATTGAAGTTGAGGATACTGTTGGCAAAGTAATTCTTCGTTGTTGCTGTTACTTCAATGTGATATCTTTTAGCCTTTTGTAAATATTCATGTTTGTGCCCATGTCATATTTATAATCACTATTGTGTCCCTTTGGCTACCCTCCAAATTTGGATTCCCTCAGTTGAGGCATAAATCACTTAGCCCTTCTCCTTCTGTCCAGGCATTCCATAGTTTGTTTTGACTTTAGACTTTGGGGGTCATTATGACCTGAGCGGAAAGGGATACCGGGCACTGGTAATGACACCGGTGCTGGTAATCCCTTTGCGCCCTATTCTGAGGTCCCTTTGCGGATCCTCCCTTAACGCCTGGTTTATGGACAGGACCCGCAAAGGGATACTGGGGTCAATAACGGTACCGCTACCTCCAAACTCGGAATGAGGGCCATTGTGTATATAGCAAGAGTACTCATTGAGTGGCCTACGGCCACTTGTGGCCCTTCAGACCTCATTTCTGCTACTATGCCCAGCACAGCTGAGATTGAGCTGGTATGGGTGGGGTTAGGAGGGGTTCACTTGCTGAACCTTTAAAGTGCATTTATTTTTCCATCCATTTTGACTTCAGGCAGACAGTCATATGTAACCTTTTCTGCTATAAAGTGATACCTGGGAGAAGCTAAAGGATTGAAAAAGAGTCCATGAGAGAGGAAGATAAAGAATGAAAAAATAAGCTTTGACAAAGCCATATGATTTGGAATTGAATTGATTGTTTTTTGTGTGTTGGCCCCTAGGTTTTTGTTTTTTAAAGGTGCAGCTTTACATGTGCACGTGATTAGGCTAATACGCAAGCACGAGCCCCCAATACCAGCGTAAGACCATCCAATGGCAGTCACATGTTATACCATGTGCTGAGATTTGTGAAGCGTATATTTCCACACGTGGCCTCTTTGCACTATTGCTGGTCCCATCTGTACCGCAAGTGAAAGAAAAGGGTCTAAGCATTGTTATAAGTTGCAGAGAGATGTGTCTTAAACTTCCTTTGAAAGATTTGGACATTTTATGTTTCTCTCAATTGCCCCAGTAATGCCAGCCAATCGGTACAATCCACTATTGTATATAAGCCATTACCATGTGGCAAATCACAAGAAATCGTCCCTTCTTCTCAAGGGGGAGCCCACCGATGTGAGGCTAGAGAGTTGAGCCCTCTCTACAACATCCTCCCTATTGGTTGAGGCATGTGGGACCTCATAGGGAGAGACTCCACCTTTGAGGACAAGGACTCCTGTTCCTGTGAGGAAGACACCATGGCTCTTCAATTACATCCAGGAAGGAAATGTATGAAGAAAATGCTAACATGTGTTATTGCCATCAAGAAACTCTGATTTCTCTTTTATAAGAAAGATCATCTATCACTTAGGCGAAGAAGATTGGTAGAGAAATAATGAAGACAGAACAAACACAAAGAAAGAACGTTGAGACTCCGCCGGGGAAGTCCCATGGCAATGTCATTATAGAAAAGGGAGGAGACTGGAGAGAGAAGAGAGACGAAGTCAGTGAGTTCCAAACTTGATCACCGGCTCACAGGGAGATGGAGACTGAACATGCAGCGTCCTATGATTGAGAGGAAGCAACCTGAAGTGTTAGATGCACAGCGTTGAGAAACCGAAGGGAGAAGAGATGCTGAAGCGGGCGCAAAGCATCCTTATTCTGAGATTTTTGATTTGAGTTGTGACGTGACCACAACCAAGCCGTGGTGGACCAGAGGTCCCTCGAACAACGCCAATACCACCCCACCATATCTGACATGGAAGCTACCAGCAGAGGAGATAACGGAGAAACTGCTTGTAAAGCGCCACAAAGGAAAAACAGAAGAATCTCGAGGGGCCATTCTGACAAACTGGAAAGAAGGTTCCAGCAGCAGAGCAAGGCCAGTGTCATTATCCCAGAACATGACAGGTAACAGGGCAAATGGGAGACCAGGGAGGGTGACCAAGAGTTATTACTGGAACGATCATACTCGTCCCATACGAGATCAAGGACTGACATTGGACCAAGTGAAGGAGGATTATTAGGGAAGTGTTCATACTCACCCCAGTCAAGGAAAACGTCTTTATATGATACAAAAAAAGAGAAGGAATACATCTCAGGATTGGAATGTTCACATTGAGAGCAAATTAGAATAAGAAGGTGTAGTCAGAGAAGAGGAATATCGTAGACAAGGAAAGCCGGAACAGATGGTGGACATAGAGAGCAAGGGCAAAAGCCAAAGAGAAACCAGAGACTATAGCCCTCATTCCGAGTATGGTGGTCCGGACATAAGGGTGCTGGTAGCAAGGTACCAGCACCCTTTCTGGACCGTCATACTACGATGATGCCGGAAGGATTCAGCCGGCAGGCCTGACCTGCCAGGTTTTCAGGCCCCTTCCGGCATGGTTGTCAAAGAAGCAACAGTGCTGGTGCTTCTGTGTCCCCATTTCCATGGAGTGGATTAACCTTTACTGCCACCGCTTGTGATATCCCGGTGGCACTGGGGTATCCGGTGGTGGTGAGGGTGTTACAGGGTTGCTGGTAACTCGCCGGCTACGCCGTAATGAGGCCTTATGAACTATGTATCAAGGGCCAGAAACGCCCAGGAGAAACTTCAAAGTGTTGGATAAAACTGTCTTGGGAAAAGAGAAGAATAATTCCATGTGAAACAAGTCAAGCAAAGTACAAAAAAGAAATAGAGAATAGTTATCTAAGAGAGTACAACCCAGGTTTAAACAATCCTGTAACAGAACTGCATGAACTTATAATAACAGTCACCAGGAACTACCTGAGGATAGATCACTGAACCTTTCATGATGAAAAAACAATATTCAGGAGAACCAAGTAATTCTCCTGCTTTTGTTTGTTATAATGGTGGTAGGCTTGAAAAGATTTGTTTGGGCGTTGAACAGATTCTGATTTGGACTCTCACTGACAACTGACAAGCACCATAGCTAGTTTTGTTAAGTAGGGATACCCCTTTGTAAGGGCAAAGGCAGTGGCCCAGATAAGATTTTGGAAGTTGGGAGTAAAATTATGTTTTTAGTGATGGGTATTTATTTATTTATATAGCGCACCAAGCCCTGATGCATCTGGGTGCATTACTTACAGTACAAATGTTAAACAAATACACACACAAATGTTAATCAGAATACAATCATAGAAAGTGGAAGAAATAGGTACAGGCAGACAAAGTAGTGGAAATAATTCTTAATTCTCATTTGTGAGAAGGCAGATTTTTGCATTTTTTCTGAATTAGAAGTATGGAAGGTTTTGAATAAATCTGAACCACTGCCATTGCTCTGGGCAACCTTCCACACCACTGTTTTTTAGCCTGTCTGCGCCATTCCAAAAGCCATTTGCAAATCAGTCAGACACTGCCACCAATGTTAGCAGCACAGCACGAAACAGTTTGGACTGGACTGCCCCTTTTGGGGTGAGGCCAAGCCTGATTTGCATATGGTCTTTCCCCTTTTGTAATGACTCGGCATGCGAGGAACAATGGCCTGGTGGGTTGTCCGGAGTAATGCCAGAGGTTGAGATTAATTCTGAACCTTCCAGCCATCACCCCATTTGTTTTGCTATGGTCACCCCAAGTGGGACAGGTATGCCCAGAGGTGGGTCCTGTGACTGCAGGCCTATAGACCCAGGCGACTCCACATTGATGAGGCCCAACAAGGGAAAAACATGTTTGGGGGTGCTTGTGGTCTCATGCAGAGGGGATGTGAACAAGCAGTTCGGGATGGACTGGCCCTTTTGGGATGTTGGGGGGAGGCAGACTTTTTCCGCCCCCTCACCATCCCGCGCTAAATAGATCTTGTGTGTGCTAAATGGGGGAGACGCCCCCACTCTCCTGTCTATAACCCATACTAATTAATAGATGTAAAAAAACAAACAAACAAGCCTTTATTGATGCTTAGAGACTCAATTTTGTGACACACCAGACACCATCTTTTACTAGGCCTGAAAATGATCTCTAATACTGCTCCTCCCCTGCCTGGTGCCTCGCACAGACGGCCCAGGCTACCTCTGCCTTCTGCCAGCTCTGCACAAGCCCTGTTCTCACAGAAGTCCAGCCATTCATTGTTGCAACATTTAGTATCATCCCAGGTCAGATGAACTCACTGCGCTGTGATAGATCGGAGCATGCCCCAGCTCGAGTGAACATCCATCTCCACTAACCTGCCCATATCCCTTCGGCCCCCACCCCACCAGGCCCCAATCCACTGGACCCAGGCCCCTCTGCTCTTTTGATACAGATACACATCTGACCCCTTGCAGTGACCAGACGAGGACACCCACCATAGCCCTAATCCTACGCACCAATATACTCTCTGTAGAAATAACACATGTATATCCGTATCATGAGGCATCAGGTAGATAAAAGCCCTGTGTTTGGGGCACTGTGGTTTATGAGCACCTGGGTACAAGGGTTGAAATGCCAGTATATCCGCCAGTAGGATCTGAAAGTACCCACCATTCATGCTAGAATTTTATGTTTGCCATTTGTCTAATGCCATCAGTTCCTGTTATGCTAGCTTAGAGAGTTAGATATGTAGCATTCTTCTAACCTGACCTTCACCGCAGAGATGAGCCCAGTGGACCCGCGTGCCCTCCGATCAGCTCGGATACAGCTTGACATCACCTATAGAACATGCTGTGCCATGTGGGCCGACCAATTGAAACTGTTATTTCATACTGTATGTCGTTCCATCACTCGTGATGTCATTTTGGTTCATAATGTGCTGCCCGTGCATTGTTTGGCAGAGCGCTCTCGGGCACGAGAGTTCTCTGCTTGCATTTACATTACATACATTTATTTCACTTG
Organism: Ambystoma mexicanum; assembly: GCF_040938575.1. Taxonomy (NCBI): domain Eukaryota; kingdom Metazoa; phylum Chordata; class Amphibia; order Caudata; family Ambystomatidae; genus Ambystoma; species Ambystoma mexicanum. Next base: position 185,551,236 of record NC_090925.1, on the reverse strand, counting down.
CAATTATTCTCTTGGTCTCATTCCCTAGCGGGGTGTATACATTTATTTGGTCTCAGGTGCATTGTTGTGCACAAGCCTTCATTTGGTGACCGCTCTTGCATGATATTCTTCGAGATACCCCGTACTTGTGGCGAGATCCAGGGCTTCCTCGGAAGGGCCGCCCCCACCTACGTCTGACCAGTCCCCAAATAAAACTTGTACGGGGTGGAGAAAGTTTTGTGGGTCCCAGCTTTGCGAATACCCAACTGCTCGCCGGAGCCGGCTTAGGCCACGACGGGGAGGCCCAGAGGTTGTGGATAGACTATGAACTGAGGCTCTTGGAAGAACACGGGCATGTGAGATTAATTGTAAGGGAAAACAAATGAGGGGAAATGGGAAGATTTTATATGGAGCATAATAAGGGAAGGGAACACACATGATTAGAGGATCAATGAGCAGGATGAGTTTGAAAACAAGCATTCTCTTTTTATGGCCATTATTTTTTAAATGGAATGACAAGTTGAAAAATAGAGGAGAAATGGGAACCTAGCTCTAACCGTGGGTAGAAGGCAGTGCTGCAATGCACTGTCCGACCAGTGCAAATATTAAGTGGAGAAAAAAGGAACCAAAGTAGGAGCCTCGTATAATTAGTGGGCTCGGGAACAAGTAGTGGTTGTTATTTTAGTTTGTTATCTTAGTTTATTATTTTATTGTTTTACAAGTGTGGAGGTAGGCCCAGGAGAGGGCGAGGTGATGTGAATGATAGAGTGAGTGAAGTACGGGTGATGCTATAACCAGGGGGGAGAAAAGGTTTCGGTAAAAGGGAATGTATTAACATTTATGTTTCCAGTTTTATGTTGTTAGTTCATTCGTCGGTTTGTTGTGTAAAATGTTCCATGGTTCATGTTCCATGTGGCTGTCTTGAAATATATAAGTTATGGTCTGAAGTAAGAAGATATTGTTAGATTGTCTTGATATATAGAGAAGATCAACAGTTAAAGGTGACAGTGTTTTCAATTTTGTGACACAACAGACTCCTTACAAACACCAGAGAGAAAAGAGGAAATATTTAAATGGACCACTTGTGAACAACCCTCTCCAAAACAGTACAATGTCATGTATTCACAGGGTCACTTGCTTCCCCAACAACCATTTGTGTCTATCCCTTTTGTATGTATTAATATTTATTAAATCATCACATACAATTCCAATGTGTATCAAAAAATATCAATGTATTCTTTGCATAACGTATTTCAATAAAAGTATCAACATCTACTGTTATTTAGATTGTTTATACACAATTATAAAACATATATTACAATTTAAACACCATTATGTTGTAAATCAGCATTATTTTGTGGTACCCAAATTCATCAACAATTCTTTGTGTCACTAGAATCAGTTTTCAAATAAGGATCTGTTGTTTGCTGCCCTCTCCCATTTAGGGAGCACACCCCAGTCCATACAATCTTATACTACCCGTTCTACCGTCACTCATTCTATCTCTCATGCAACACTCACACAATACCCAACATGTTTCTTTCCTTGATACTGTGACACACCAGACACCATCTTTTACTAGGCCTGAAAATGATTTCTAATACTGCTTCTCCCCTGCCCGGTGCCTCACACAGACGGCCCAGGCCCCCCCAGGGGCTGAGTAAGAGGGGCCTGTTGTTGACTATAGGGATAGATACCCCACTCACATACTTCAACACCTCCCCTTGTACAGTGACCGAATAAAGAAGTACCACAGTCAGTGGATAGTGGAACCAAAAGGGTAGGGATCGCCCCATGCATGGCCAGAGGAAGGGTCTTTTGATAAGGGGATACTGGAACATCTAGCGGCATATTTGATGGGCAAGTACAAAGGAAAACAGCTCAAAAATAGACGAGAGTTGCTATATTTGTGGAAAATGTTTGAAGAAACACCCACAACAAATAACAAGGAAAAGGAGGCAGGGTCCCCAGTAATACCAAATGAGGGTGAGGGAAAGAAAGAGAAGGGGACTGAAGAGCCTATGAAAATCTATCCACTGCTCACGAGACCCACAGAGGGATTTGCTGACCCAGTGTACGTACCAGGGGGTAGTACGCCAACCACACCTGCCACGCACCACCCCCTCCTTATGTCCCAATAACTACGACACCTTCCCCCACGGGACCAACTACCTGGGATCTAGAAATAGTACTAACATCCACCCAGGCAGAATTGGCTAGATTAATAACTCTGTGTGAAACAACATTGCTGCTATCCGGGGGAGGGCAACCGCAATTACAACCCCCATTAAAAAGTTGCTCCTTACTGCCAGAAGATTAATGGAAATCAGGGGACTTCCTTTTCCGGATAGCCAGCGCCCCAATAAAAATGGTTTGGGTAGATCGAGAAGGGGAGATAGAAAGTGTGGGATACAATACAGTGATGTCAGAGAGAGAAGAGGAATGCTGCAGTGACTTCGACGAGTCCGATGAAGGGGCGGTAAGAGGGGTACAGCAGGTCCAGTGGGACAAATAACAGAGGTGGAAGAAGGATGGGAGGGAAGGTTCTGAGCTAGGCTGGGGAGAATGGCATTGGCAAAAAAGAAACAAACAAAAATGACCAAAGGGAGGACAAAGGCTAAATTACAAATGCACCTTATTCATAATATTGATATATGCATTTGAAAAGAACACAGCAGAGGTCCCCTTGGCCATAATAGATATTAAAAGCCTTTTGGTATCGGCTGTGGGAGACCAAGCAGACTCAGTGTGGGTATAGGCGAGGTTCCCAGGAGTAACCATGGGAACCGATTTGCATGATGGGGCTTCTTTTAATAATGTAAGAGCACAAGTGTGGGACGCACTGCGGAGGACCTTCCCCAGACACCCCCGATTAACACTCGATAATGCAATGCAATATGGGGGATGAGGAAGATGCTGCGCATTTCATTCTTCGGGTACAGGAGATGTGGCACGTGGAGGCGGGCACAGCATGGGACCAATCCACCTCCCTATTTTACTTTATCATTAAACGGGGGCTCCCGAAGGAGGTACAGAAGGCTCTTGATAAAATAGCTGGGATAGAAGCCAAAGGGTGGCCAGAAATACAGAGTATTATAGTACACCATTGCAGAAGGATGATAGAGAGGGAAAAAGAAACGGCCCAGAGGAGATTAGCAGAAGAAGCAAAGCTTGTACAGAGCAAGTTAGTGAAGGTCGCAGCAGTAACAGTAGTGCCGCCCTCAGAGCAGCAGGGGGAAGAAGGGGGAGTGCCAATATCCCTGCAGGCCTGGATGGCTGCAGTATGGGCAGACAATGGGCAAGAGCAGTGGGGAGGAGATAAACAGTACATGGGACCCCAATGGCAAGGAAGACCCGCAAGAGGGAGAGGTGGGTACTGGGGCCAGAGAGGAAGAGAAGGGGGATATGGAGGACAAGGCCCAAGAGGGGATGGGCCGGGACCATGTTGGTCATGCGGGAGGTGGGGCCATTTCGTGAGGGAATGCCGCATTCGGCTGATAGCTAACTATCAGAGCAACCAGAGGTATGCAATGAACCACAGTACGGACACCAACACCTGGGAAGCCCGTATGGTCTGCCCAAAGGGAAATTATGAACCAGATGGGCAGCCTGATAGCCGACCAATACCAGGGTACAATAACCTTAGACACCCCCCAAATTGCCTGCAGACTCGCCCGACCCGCCAACACCAAATGACAAATACAACAAAAACACACGCAAACCCATTTGTCACTACAGCTAACGGCCCACCGGCGTCTTATCAGGGAACATGTGTGCTGAGCGAAAATGTTTTCTCTTGCCCTGGAACGAACACTTACCCACATTAGGACCGTCCACAGAGAGCACCTGCGTGTCCAGTCCTATCAACTACCTTACGCCCAGATGAGGAACCACTGGTGGGGCAGAGATAGGAAACAAGCAGTTCATCTTTATGGTGGACTCGGGGGTGGAGAAATCATGTCTGTGTGAAGGTGATTTCCCGCTACCTGGCAAAAATCTCGAGACGCAAAGATTCTCTGGGGCTGTGGCCACGGTTCCTTACACAGAAGATTTGGATGTTAGGATAGGGGGGAAAAACAGTACGAGCACTCCTTTCCTACCTTGGCAATTTCCCTGTAAACTTAATGGGACAAGACTTGCTTAGCAAGCTCAACATTACCATATCCTTCACTGACAGGGGTATAGTATGTCCCACCCCTGGTATGTGCTCAATCCGAGCAATGCTGCTAATACAGACAATAGCCAATGAAACACTCATACGAGGGGTGCCTACTAATGCAGACCTGTTTGTTTATGGCATACAGGTGTTAGCAAGAGTAGTACCAGAGATGACACAAAAAGATTGGAGAGTACCCTCTGATTTTGTATTTCGCCAAGTAGCCACCCCCAAAATATTGCCCGGTACAACCCTATCTCTTGATCTACAAGGATTACAGCTTTCAGAAAAGCGTATTGTAGCAATTGGCCTGGACACCCACGGGTGCAAATGGCGAACAGTGTTCTGCATTGACCCAAACATACCATTACGTGAATTAAACGATGAAGAGCTGTTCACTGACAGCAACACTGATGGTGAGATCATACTGGGAATATGCATGCCCTGTGATATCATGATACAAAACAGACGAGGGACCAACCCCCTCAGGGCCGCTGTCAGTGCATCACCATCTTTTTGGATGCAGATTTATAACAATTGCTGCCATATTTGTGGACCACACGATGTAGGGTTATTGAGAGAAGTGACCCCAATAAAAATCAAACTCAAATCTGGTGCCGTGTTGCTCAGGGTCAGACAATATCCCCTGTCGAGAGAAGCAGAGTAAGGAATACAAAAACAATATATGCATTACTGCAGAAGGGCATCATTGTCCCATCAAACTCCCCATGTAATACCGCTTTGTACCCCATCAAGAAAGTGAAAGGGGGTCGTGGCGTATGATCCAAGACCTCCGCCCACTTAACGATATTGTCCAAAAGGAGTTCCCCCTTGTCCCAAATCCGGCATCCATTTTGTGTAGCATTCCAACACAGGCCACGTACTTTACAGTGGTGGACTTAAAGAACGCCTTTTTCTCAGCACCACTTTACCCAGATTCCCAATATCTCACAGCCTTCACCCTCAGGGAGGAAAGGTATAAACACTGTCGACTGCCCAGGGCTACTGTGAGAGCCCCAGCATTTTTAACAGAATATTGCACGAAGACCTCTGCAATATTGATGTTTGGAGCACAATAATTCAATACATTGATGACTTCCTGGTATGTAGTGAAGGAGAGGAAACATTCTGTTGCCCTGCTAAAATTGCTAGCCCAGAAGGGGTACACTCTCCCTTGCCATCCCATCTGGATACACTATTTACAGTCAAGATCGGGTGGGTCAACGAGGTGGTGGCGTAGCTGTCATAGCTAAAGACACATTCTCTATCAGGCGGCTCAACTGTGAACTAGGCCAAAACTCTGATTACCTCCCTCTTAAACTTTACCTTTCCGCCAACTGCACCATTGCCCTTCATCTCGTCTACCACCCACAAAGCCCTGTCACAGATTTCCATGAAACCTTAATTCATGCCCTCTCAGACAATCTCAAGGGATCTTCTAAAATCCTGCTTCTTGGTGACCTCAAATTAGGACTCAACGACCCAAGTGACTTGAATTCCGCCACCCTCCAGAAAGCCCTTTTCACCCTAGGATTCTCCCAAGCTATCTCCCAGCCCACTCAGGAGAAGAGTTGCACGCTCGATTGGGTGTCCTCTCGTAACTGCTCGATCCTGGTTTCAGAGATTGCTCCCATTCCTTGGTCTGATCACCACTGCATTCATTTCAGCATCACAACCTCCAAGGGGGCTCCAAAAGTAACTACCCCTCTTCCTGCTGCTCTCTCAAGAATTCTCACAAACTCACTATGGAGCACATCATGCCCCTTCTCGTAATACCAGCCCTCCTGCCTCCCTTTTCCAATGACCCTGAACTCCTTGCTTCAGCCTTTAATGCAGCCATCACTCAAGCTGTTGATAAAGTCGCCCCTCTTAAACTAAAAAAACCTAAAGAAAACAAGCATGCCAATGCTTGGTTCACCCAAGAACAAATGGCATTTCGTGCCAAAAAGAGGGCAGCGCTCGCTACCTGGATAAAACACCCCACTGATGCCTCCAAAGCAGCCTTTAAAGCCATCTCGAAAAACTACAAAACTTCCGTCACTCAGGCCAAGATGGCCTCCTTTAATACCAGAATTGCAAATGCAAAATCAGTGACAAAGGAAATCTTCTCCATTTTCAGGGAGCTCGAGTCTCCTGCACCCCCTCCTCCTACCATGTTAAAAGATACAACATGGTGCAACAAGATTCAAACAGCCATGCTGGACAAACTTGAAACATTGCACACCAAAATCCTAAACCACCAAAAAGCCCTCTCTGACTTACTATCCAAATCCCTCGACACGGCACCTCAAACTATCCCAGAGAACCCTACCATAATGTTTAACTTCAGGGATATGAGTGAATCTGAGGTCAATGCTCTCCTCAAATCCATCAAAGCTTCTAACTGTAAAGGGGATGGTTGTCCGGCTCAGGTCATTAAAGACTGCGCATCGTCCCTTACCCCATTCATCACTGCCTTTATCAACTCCTCCTTCCAGTCAGGCCTTGTACCAAAGACACTCAAGGAAGCATGGGTCCACCCACTCTTGAAAAAACCGTCCCTCGACCCACTTGTCCGAGGGAACTACAGGCCGATCACCACTGTGCCGTTCTTACTAAAATTTCTGGGCATTCATCGAGGACAACCACCTCCTCGGTCTGCGACAATCCGCCTTCCGGCCTAGGCATGGCACTGAAACTGCCCTGCTCATCTTAAAAAATCAAATGGATGATCTCAGAGACGTCAGCAAACCCACGCTGCTTCTCCTACTGGACCTATCTGCTGCCTTCGATCTGGTGGATCACCAGACCCTCTGTCACAACCTTTCGACCGCAGCCAATTTCTCCCTGAGCGCCTGTGCCTGGATAACCTCCTTCCTACAGGACAGAGTCATGAAGGTTTTCTCAGAATCCTCTTGTGCCAACCCGAGTCTCATCAAATGCGGGGTCCCGCAGGGCTCCTGCATTGCTCCCACACTATGCAACCTTTTTACAAGGCTGCTATTCAAAATCCTGGACTCATTGGGCATCTCATTGTAAAGTGACTTCAATTCAGCACTCCAACTAAGTCAATGCCTTGTCTGGCATGCCCAAGGGAAGCCCTTATTTATATATTTTTATGACAAGTTATAATCTGGATGATAAACCCTTATATAACGCCCCTCTATTTGAATCCCCCTGACCTCACTGAGCCAAGAAGTAGGTTTGTTTTGCAAATTAAAAGATTTATTGGAAAAGTTAAACAATATATATATATCACACTTTTATGAATAAATTAATATTTGATAGCACACTTATGAAGATAATGTTGATCAACAATGGATAATATTACACTAGCACACTTATTTAATTACTTAGGAGTTGGTATAGTGAGGATAAGGTAGCTGAGAATGCTTTTATGGTTTCAAGGAAATGCAATGACGGAAAAGAATGCAGCACAGGGATAAACTGATATGCTTTCAAAAAGAGATAATATAATCACTTTTCCCCTTGTGGCAATTCACCCCCCCTCCCATATGCAATATAAAGAGATGGAAGGGGAGCACACAATTTTCAGGAATACAACCAACATGTAATTCAAATTCCAGTCCCCCCCTAGCAAGCTTAGAGCAACAGGGATGATTTTAAAACACAGGCAAAAATACTTTAAATGTGATTTGCAAAGAAGTGAAAATATGCTAAAAATGATTTTAATTCCCTATAGGAGATTCAGGGTAGGTGATAGCTACTTAAGATTGGCTCAGGTCAACACTACCAATGATACATGAGGGATTATCAGGTTGAAAATGGATTTCAGCAGTTGCAAGCAAAAGACAGCGATTTTGACAGGTGGAGAAATTTGATTCAAATTGCAATTTGCGGCACATTTCCAGAGTGCGTAAAGCGCGATTACGGAAAAACTATAAGGAGTAGTCGGTGTTAGGCTTGTTGGAATGCTGAGGATCTTAGCTTTAAAATGAAAGTTAAATCTCATTCCTAGCACACGCTGTTCAAAAGATACAGACGATTTAGTGGAGGTAGATTTTCAGAAATAAAGTAAGATTCAAATGGCAAATGACACTTTCACAGGTTTGAAATCAGAGAATGGACACACGATTTCTATGCAGTTCTAAATAGGTGGAAATGGTTTGAATGAGATTATTTTAAACTAAGAGATTGGTTTTGCACAGTTCTGGCTGAGTACTCACACTATAAATTTGAACTAGGCCGTCAAGATCTGGTTAGGTTGGGAGTGGACTTCCGGCGGGTGGTTCTGAAGTCACAGCTATCTGGGTCAGCTCTGCTCTCTGGTCTGGATCTCTGGTTCTGGTCTCTGCACTGCACAGCGGTCTGGTCTGGTCTGCTAGCGGCACTGCACAGCGGTCTGGATACAGCGGTCTGGTTCTGGCACAGAGTTCTATCCAGAAGCAAAACAGCTCGCCTGGCTGTTGAGAATCAGGTTGCAAAAGATTTTGAGGCCTGCTGAAAAGGATTCAGCTTGTGGATTGGCCTCTCTGCTTCAAGTTCTGGAGTCTGAATTCTAAGTTCTGGTCTCTGGATATTGTCTGGATTAGAAGTCGTCCGGCAAAGTGCCTCACAAGAAAGTGGAAAGTGAATGTCCCTACCTGGGTCTCAGTGGCTCCTTTTATGCCTTTTGAAAACGGGTGGGAAGGCTGACTTTCTATGCCCAATGGCATACAGAAAGAACACTCCCCTTGTCACTTTGCACACAAATCTATTTTTGATCCAAAAGCATATTTATCTATGTAAAATTTCTCTAATGTTATATGTCCAGTTAACATATTTTCTTTAGCGCCAAACCACCCGATCCCTGTCTTTGTAAGATGTTGTGTCCACTTCTGACAGAATTCTGCCCTTTTCGTCCAGAACACAACCTCTAAACTTTTCCAGAATTTACACAAATATGCGCAAGGAATATGGGCATCAGATGATGAAGTGTCAGATTTTTAACATACAGACATTTGGAATAATACCCTATTTTCCGCTACAACCCCCCAGAACATACCACAGAATCCTAAGACCTCTTAAAATGTGCACAGAAAAATAACAGGAATAATGATATTATTGATATAATTTTGACAATTTTGTACTATGAATTATCCATCTTTTTAAAATTATGCTCTGGCCCAGAGGGGTGTGGTTTAGGTTCCAAAGCACATGGGGGAATTTCTGTCTGTCCCCGCCTCCAAGCTCGGCTGGCTCACAGAGGCAGTGCCCCTCCCATTTCCTTCCGGGAGGAAGCCATTTACGATCCCCTGATTTAGCATTTGCCTGAGCCAAGGAAAGTTCATTGTTCTGTTTCCTGCAGTCTCAGGTACCCCTCCCCTAATTCAATCAGAGGGGTGTAATCTCCTTTTTGTGGGGGCAGGAGAAGACAGGCCAGGCCTGTGAATGCAGTTGCTGGGCAAGTTTCAACTCCTGTCGGGGGTAGTTGCCGGGCAGAATTCAATCTCTTTAAGCCAGGCTTCAGCCAAATGTCACTTTTGTTCCCATTTTTCTTCATTCAAATCAAACTTACAATTTTGACACATGCAGCTAGAATGCTGATTCTAAGTTCAAAACTATGACATTTAAACAGTTGCAACCTATGTGACACTCGAAAGTAAATCACTCATTTATTTTAAACATTTCGATTTTAGTGGCTTTAAGTCCAATTTCACTTAAGCTGCTGACATCCACAGCTCAGCCAGTTTTGTTATGAACATTATTTTAGGCTCTTCATCTTTCCAGATTTTGTATGCACACAAGACTTCATTCTGCCAGATGTCTGCTGGTGTTCAGTAAGATTTTTGGATATGTTGCGATGTTTGAAATAGGCATTTTGAGCTTTCATTCAGAGAAACAAAGGTGATTTCAAAGCGCTTTTTTGAGCTAACAGGCACTGCTGTTTTTCCTTTGGCACCACGTTTCACTCATGGCGCTTCTGGCCCCTCACGCCCGCACTGGTGGGTGGCAGGTCAGGCAACCATTTTGGTGTGCGCAAAAACTGTGCGGTTTTCCTGGATTCTGGCGCAAATGTGGGCTTTTCGGCCATCTTGGATTTTCTAAGCCCACGGCCCCAAATGTTGTAGCATAATGATTGAAACGTGGGTCAAGACACCTGACATCATATACAAACGATGCGGATGATACCCAAGTGCTGATCCCCTCTCAGGTGACTATCTGGCCGACCTTGACACCCTCAATTCCATCTATTCTACAATCCAATCCTGGATGGCAGAGAATTGGCTATGTCTCAATAGTGAGAAGACTGAACTTCTGTTAATCGGATCCTCATGTACCCTCGGTAAATTGGGCAAGCAATACTCTTCCTTTACTGTTGACAACATCCCTATTGCTGTCTCCCAAGTAATCAAGACTTTGGGTGTGTACATCAAACCTGACCTAACCATGAATAGGCAGGTTAATTCTGTTGCATCTGCCTCAGCTACCATTCCAAACTCCTTAATGCAGCCAGAAACTTCATCACCCAAGGTAACTGCCTCACCATTGCTAGGGCAATCATTGGCTCTAGGATTGACTACTGCAATGTGCTCTTTGTAGGGACCTCGCGCAAGAACTTGGTCAAACTCCAACTTGCTCAAAATAACACCCTGAGAGCCGCTACGGGCATGTCAAGAAAAGACCACATCTCAGAAATCAGGAGAAAGGTCCATTGGCTTCCCGTCAAGGAAAGGATTGTTTTCAAAACACTTGCCTTGACACACAAATACCTTCATGGGTTAGCTCCACCTTACTTAGCCCACAGAATTGTCCCCCATACCACTTCCAGACCGTCGAGAGCCACATACGTCAACAGAATAACGGCACCCATCACACACAGAGTGCGGACATGGCTGCTACCAACTGGAACTCTCTCCCTCTGGAACTCCGTCAGATTGACTCTCACGCAGCCTTTAGGAAAGCTATCAAAACTAGGCTCTTTGTATGAAAGGTCTTCCCTTGCACAGTCGTAAAATGCTGCACACACTGTATGCTTCCCTGTAATGTTAACTGTAACTATGCAACTGCATCACTATGTAACTGATCACTATGCATTAATTACTTTTGTTGGGCCGCATTCTTGTAACCCTGAATCAAGCCTTCATCCATGTCCTTTCACAGCGCCTCAATACCCAAGGGCTGTAGTGCGCTCTATAAATTCAAATAAATAAAATAAAATAAATAAAGGTAGACAAAAACAAATTGCAGTATTGTCTGACTGAGGTCCTGTACTTGGGCCAACTGATTTCAAAAGATGGTAAGAGAATAATACCCGATAGGGCAGCTACAGTGTGTGCTTCAGCCAGACCCCATACTGTTAAGGACATGCAGAAGTTCCTCAGCATCTGTATTATTGCAGGGCATGGATATTGGATTATGCCACCTACACACGACCCATATTACAAGGACTAAAAAAGGCCCAATAAGAAAAAACACCCATCACATGGACCCCTGAGATGCACACTGCCTTCACAATACTGAAAGAACTGATATATACAGCTCCTGTCCTAGCCACGCCAGATTATGAACAGGAATTTGTCTTGTTCTCACACTCAAATGCAACACAGATGACTGCAGTACTGACACGAAGAACAGCCTTGATTCAGTGATATAAGGGCCTTTCACTTGCAAACAAGCTCTTGCAGCCGCTGCCTTTGCCATTGCGAAATGCTCAACAATTGTGATGGGTTGTTCCGTCACATTGTTCATTGAACACTCACTGTTTGCCATACTCAAACGATCAAAGTCCACACTCACCACGCAGAGAGCATCAGCATATGAGCTAATCATCTCAAGGCCAAATGTTCACATAATACTATGCAAAACAGTGAACCCAGCCACGTTCCTCACAGAGCCATGCACGTAGAGGATATGCAAGATCATGACTATGCTACTTATGAAGGAGAGCAGGGTGACATTCCCAAAGCTAATGAGAACACTTTAGATGAGGGGGAAGTGTACTTTGTAGATGGATCAGCATCTATCTGTCCAGAAACGGGTGAAAAACAGGTGGGTGCAGCAGTAGTGAGATTGGAGGAAGGAGAATATGAGATTCTGGTCCACACATCCCTACCAATGCACTATTCGGCCCAAGCAGCAGAATTAGTAGCACTCATTGAGGCCCTGCATGCAGCAAAAGGATGCGCAGTGACAATATATTCTGATTCAGCATACGTTACCACTACGGTGCATGCTGGATTGTCCCACTGGAGAAGGAGGGGGTTTAGAAGGGCTAATGGGTCCCTGGTACAACATGCAGAGTTACTAAATGAACTAATAAAAGCCCTTGCAAAACCATTAGTGGTAGCACTGGTAAAATGCCAAGCCCATACAAACAACAGTGACGAAATAACACTTGGAAACGCAGCAGCGGAGACCGCTGCAAAATAAGCAGCATACCTTTTAAAACCACTGAACACAGAATGTGTGTTAAAAGGTAAACCAGAAGAGCCCAAGGAGGAAGGATATAATGCACTTCCAATAGCACAAATAATCGAACTCTAAAAGAAAAGACTACCTGTAGAAGAAGAGCTATGGATAAAACGAGGGTGCACCCAGTCACCGACAGATCTCTCATGGAGGCAGGCCACCACAGGGAAGGTAGTGATGCCCTCAGAATTGTTGCAAGTAGCATTCCAACAACTGCACTTTCTAGCCCACACCCCAAAGCAGCACATAGCCACAGATATCCAGGAGGATTGGTTCGTCCCGAACCTCCAGGAGTGTCTTGCTAAAATGACCATTGAATGTATGACATGTCAAACATTTAATTCAGGAATGACCCCAAGAAACCTGCGAGGATCATTGCCCCGCCCCATCGGACCTTTCTGTGAACTGCACATTGATTATGCAGACATGGGAGAGAGGTGCAATGGGGCAAGATACTTGATAGTGGTGGTCTGTCCCTTTTCAGGCTGGGTGGAAGCAGAATCCTGTGCCCACGCAGATGCAAAGTGTGCAGCGAAATTCTTAGTGAGGGAAGTGTTCCCGCGTTGGGAATATGTGATGTCATACGATCTGAAAATGGGACACATTTTGTAAATGACCTCTTCAAAGAAGTGACAACCTTATTAGGTATAAAACATAAGATGTGTTCCATTTACCAAGCAAAGCGGTTGGTCAAAAAATTCAACAGCCTCCTTAAAAGCAGATTGTCCAAACTATGTCACACTCTCAAAAATAACTGGGTCTATTGTTTACCGCTGGCCTTGTTCCAGTTATGCACACAGCCCATTAAGGACCATCACTTGTCCCCCCCATGAGAATGTGACTGGTAGACGTATGCAAACGCCACTGTCACTGGTGAGGAGAATGTCAGATGCACACAGAACAGCAACAGTATTAGGGGAGGAATTTAAGGAGTACCTTATGCAACTTAAAAGAGCAGTAAGGAGCATTGCAAAACAAGTTGCCCCGCCATTTACAAGGGAGAGTGAAACAGACACGACCACAGCCTCAACAGACAGCCCAACACAGCTTTTAATGCCTGGGGAACTAGTGTATGTTCGTAGCTTTGTAAGGAGGTGGAACTTGCCCAGGTTCCATGGCCCTTATGAGGTGGTGTATTGCACGCCTATGGCGGTGAAGGTGAAAGGACTCAAATATTGGGTCCATCTGTCAGATATCAGAAAGGCCAATGATATTGTAACACAAGGGAATACATAAGAAAGTTAACAAGAGGCAGCAGTGCCTTAGAGAAACAATATGAAAAACAGAAAATAAAGAAGCAAAAATAAAAGCACAAACACCAATGCAGTAATGGAAGAAACATGTATATAGAATGAAATAGTACATTGTAATGTGAACCTGCCTATCTCTCTCTCTCTGTCTCTCTCTCTCTCTCTCTCTCTCTCCACCCCGTTTCCATGCTTTTCTCTATTACCCCACACTACTCACATCGTATTCAGACTTGAACTGTATTACACTTTATTTTCCACTTGGTAGGTGCAATGATGATGGAGAGAACTCCACTCGCAAATGCCTGAACCCAGTTAGATAGTAGTGGGAATGAAATAAGTGCCACTAGGGCATATTTGCATGACTGTGGGTTGTATTTTACTCCCATTATTTTTTCTACAATCATGCTAGGGTTGGGAATATACCTGAGGGTGTCTTTTATGGTGGGAGAAATAAAAGAAGGGGGGTGGGGGAAAACTAATACGGGAAGGGGACAACTAAAATGGGATGGAGTAAAACTAATATGGGATCACAATGCATCACCAAACCTCACTACACCTCACTACCTTACACAATAATCACAAAGAAATAACCCCACAGCCTGAAGTAGTAATAAATAATGAAAGTGAAAGAGTAATTTATGTGCAAAATGATGAATTATCCACACCAACAATGTCTACTTTGCCACAGACTGCCTCACAGCCAACCATAGAATCTACCTCAATTGTTGATGATGTATATATGTTCCCCACTGCTACTCCAAGTGCCCCCCCAAGGTTCCCAATACTAGCAGCTTAATAGTGATCCAAATGTAAACAGGAAGACTGGTATTTTTCAGATCTACCACCTGAAAACTACAAATGCACACAAACTCCCTGGTATTGCAAATAGACGAGCCAAAAGGTCACTTGCTAATGATAAATATCAACTGGTCATCATAAAGAAAAGACAAGTGCAACATCACAAATATGATGCATGCCACAGATTGGGGTTGGATAAGGTAGAAGACCTCAGCCATTCGGACCAGTCTAACAAATGGTACTCGAAAATGAGCACCACTGGGAGACAGGCCACAAATGGTAGCTGCTATGTGTGTTCACTGATACCTCATGCGTCAGGAATGCCTAATGTTTTAGTACCTCAAAAGACCCCAATAGTAGAAGCCCAATGTCTTGTTCATCTTGCACTATGTAGAATCAGGAACACTTCCCAGGCGCACACAGTAAAACTACAACCGCTTCCTCCATATGAGAAAATCTGCAAGAATAAGCCTGAAAGTGCGACGTGTTTCAATCAGCCGTTTTTTGCAATTAAAGGGACAATATACGCAGAAAACAAATGGCAGATGCAATGGTCATGTGCAAATCAGAAGCACTGCGTGGCGTATCGGATGAGAGACTGCAGTGTATGGAAGATACATATGCCCAAAACTGGTCTCAACACATCACAAAGGTGACGTGGATCACAGCGCTTGAAAAACCTATCAAGATCCAACATGAAGAGAAATATGAACTGTGCTTTCACGGGGAAGGAAGAGTGCGGGGAAACACTCGCTGCAACAGAACCCTCGTTATCCCGGACATGCAAAAAGGAACAGCTGCCTTGATGGCCCATTACTGGGGGTGCGGCAAACAGGCATACTTGCACCTCCCATCATCATGGAGGGGCTATTGTGCTCTGGCAATGCTGCACTCTGCACTGCTGGTGATACCGGAAAAACATGCCATGGGGAAGTGATGCCCAACAGACAGCAACTGGCGCCCCAACCAACGAATGAAGTACCCCTATCTATGTTATACTGTTGGAAGACAAGCTGCAGGATCAAGTGTCATGCTAAAAGAGAGCATCCAACTATCTCTCTGAGGACTCTTCTGACCTCCTGGCACAGATCCCCGACAAATATAAACGTTTCAATTCGGCAGAGACATTCTTCTCATCACTCATCCCCAGCATTCAAGCGCAAGCAAATGCCAAGTAGCTCCAAATCATCCGCTGGGAGCTGATTCAACGGGCGAATGACACTGAGGAGGGGTTCAACGTCACCAAGGTAGAACTAAGAGCACTGAGACTAATGACAATGTAGAATAGGTACGTGCTCGACCTCCTCACAGCTATGGAGGGCGTTGTGTGCCGAAAAATCAGGAGTGCATGTTGCACATTTGTACCCGCTTCAGATGCTGAGAACCGGACACTTTCACACATAATTGCTGCAGTACACGATCTTGGAGTAAGAATTAGAAAGGAGAGCGGTGCCCAGCCAAGTGACTGGTTCAGCATGGCGTTCGACTGGGTATCATCATGGCTTGGGACTACAATTAAATTACTGGTCCCCGTCATCGTCTTCATCTTGCTGATCTTCTGTGTGTGCCAGTTAGGGGTTTGATGCTGTGCAAAGGTGATTCCTAGTAGTGCGATGATGATGGTGACTATAGGCAAAAATCATGGTAACGGGAAGATGCCTCATGATACTAGGGAAGCCCAAATACAAACCAGTGAAAGTAATGAGCCCAAATACCCCATGGTAGCAATATGTAACACAGTGGACGTGGTCGACAACCTCTATCACACTACTATTAAACAACTCCAAGATCTTGAGAATTATAAAGAAGTGTGGGTTGACCTGGATGGGGGATAGGGACTGTATTTATATGAAATGTACTCCTGAAGAATATGCCCAACGTGGGGAAAGTTTAAGGAATGTATGTAGATCATGGATGCCTATAACGGGTACTACCGCCTGGGATGAAGCAGTAAAACGAGCTGAGGAACGTAAACATACTGGGGGAGGGTATTTGTTACTTTAGGAGTAATGAAAGGGGGGAATTTTGGGGAGAGGCAGTCTTTTTCCGCTCCTTCACCATCCCTGCACTAAATAGATCCTGTGTGTGCTAAAGGGGGAAGACGTCCCACTCTCCTGTCCATAACCCATACTAATTAATAGTAGTAAACAAACAACCAAGCCTTTATTGATGCTTAGAGACTCCACTTTGTGACACCAGACACCATCTTTTACCAGGCCTGAAAATTATCTCTAATACTGCTTCTCCCCTGCCCAGTGCCTTGCACAGACAGCCCAGGCCCCTCTGCCTTCTGCCAGTTCCGCACAAGCCCTGTTCTCACGGAAGTCCAGCCATTCATTGTTGCAACATTTAGTATTATCCCAAATCAGATGAGCTCCCTGCGTTGTGTGAGACCGGAGCAGGCTTCAGCTCGAGTGCACATCCATCTCCTCTAACCTGCCTATGTCCCTTCAACCCCCACCCCACCAGGCCCCAATCCACTGGACCCACGCCCCTCTGCTCTTTTGATACAGATGCACATCTGATCCCTCGTAGTGACCAAACGAGGACACCCGCCATAGCCCTAATCCTATGCATTAATATATCCTCTGTAGAAATAACACATGTCCATCTGTATCATGAGGCATCAGTTAGATCAAAACACACAGGGCAGGCACTGCAGTGTGGGCCACTGTGGATTATGAGGACCTGGGTACAATGGTTGAACTGCCAATATATCTGCCAGTAGGTTCTGAAAGTACCCCAAATTCATGCTAGAATTTTATGTTTGCCATTTGTCTCATGCCATCAGTTCCTGTTATGCTAGCTTAGCGAGTTAGATATGTAGAATTCTTCTAACCTGATCTTCATCGCAGAGATGAGCCCAGCGGACCCACGCGCCCTCTGATCGACTTGGACACAGTTACCAATTGCAGTCTGACATAACCTATAGAGCATGTTGTGCCGGACCGATAACACAGCGAGTAGAGCGCCCGCTTTGACATCTGTGCAGAGCTTGCTGACGGAAGTACGAATCCTGGCAAGGCCAAACTCAGCCTTTCGTCCTTCCTAGGTCGATAAATGAGCACTACACACCATGGGTAATAATAAGCAGCGCTCAAATGCCTGAGGGTTCTTAGTGCTATATAAATGCTAAATTATTATTATTATGTGGGCTGACCAATTGAAATTTTTACTTCATACTGTATGTCGTTACATCACTCGTGATGTTATTTTGGTTCATAATGTGCTGCCCATGTATTGTTTGGCAGAGCGCTCTCTGGCATCAGAGTTCTCTGCTTGCATTTACTTTACATAAATTTGTTTCACTTGCAATTATTCTCTTGGTCTCATTCCCTAGTGGGTGTGTCCATTTATTTGGTCTGAGGTATACGTGCATTGTTGGGGACAAGCCACAAGCCTTCAGGGGTAGGGCCAAACCTAATTTGCATATGGTTTTTCTCCTTTTGTAATGGCTGGCAGGCAAGGAACGATGCTCTGGAGGGTTGTCTGGAACAATGCCGAGGTTGAGGTTCATTCTGAACCTTCCAGCTATCACCCCTTTTGTTTTGCTATGGTCATGCTGAGTGGAACGGGCATGCCCAGACGTGGTTCCCGTGCTTGCTGGGCCTAGAGTTTCAGGCTACTCCTCACTGATGAGGCCCAACAAGGCTGAAACATGTTTTGGGATGTTTGTTGTCTCGTACAGAGAGGATGTGACCAACTTTTTCAGGCTAGACTGCCTCTTTTGGGGTGGGGTCAAGCCTCATTTGCATATGGTCTTTCCCCTTTGGTAACGGATCGGCAGGTGAAGAACAATGGTGTAGAGGGTTGCCCGGAGTAATGGCAGAGGTTGAGATTCATTCTGAATCTTCCAGCCATCACCCCTTTTGTTTTGCTATGGTCAACCTGAGTGGAACGGGTATGCCCAGACATGGGTCCCGTGCCTGCTGGCCTAGAGATGCAGGCTACTCCTCACTGATGCGGCCCAACAAGGCCGAGACATGTTTTAGGATGCTTGTGGTCTTGTGCAGAAGGGATGTGACCTAGCAGTTTGGGCTAGACTGCCCCTTTTGTGGTGGGGCCAAGACTGATTTGCATATGGTTGTTCCCCTTTTGTAATGGCTCGACAGGCGAGGAACGATGGTCTGAAGGGTTCCCCGGAGCAATGCCAGAGGATGAGATTCATTCTGAACCTTCCAGCTATCACCGCTTTTGTTTTGCTATGGTCACCCAAGTGGGACGGGTATGCCCAGACATGGGTCACGTGCCTGCTGGGCCTAGAGACCCACGCTACTCCTCACTGATGAGGCCCAACAAGGCCAAAACATATTTGGGAATACTTGTGGTCTCGTGCAGAGTGAATGTGACCAAGCAGTTCAGGCTGGACTGGTCCTTTTGGGGTGGGGCGAAGCCTGATTTGCCTAGGGTCTTTCCCCTTTTGTAATAGCTCTGCCGGCGAGGAACGATGGTCTGGAGGGTTGCGCGGAGCAATGCTGAGTTTGAGATTCATTCTGAACCTTCCAGCCATCACCCCTTTGGTTTTGCTATGGTCACCCCGACTGGGATGGGTATGCCCAGTGTACGAAGGCATGGTATCGAAGTAAGACAGACACAAGTGACCAAAGTTCAAGGGTGTTTATTGAACTTTCACATGAGAGTGAAAAATGCCTATCTTAACCTAAATCTAAAATGGGAGCAAGCTATGACTATCAAAATATTAATAATGCAGTCTTAGTGGATTCTCGTCAAAATAAAAGGGCCTATACTAAAAAATCCTATTACCAATCCTTACCGCTAAGTTTCAAATAGTGGGTAATGTTCATGAAAAGTAAGGAAGTGTTCACAAAATGAAAAGTCAGGATGCTGGGGCCGTTGGCCTCCCTTCCCCACGTTTTCAGCACGAGACAAGGGGTACACTCGAGTATAGCACACTCCTGGGCTTCTTTGGCACAAGGCCACAGTTCTATTACAGGCAACAGGGACTTCTGTTACCAAGTCTCTTTCCTCATCAAAGTCTCTTGATTCAGAGACCCTGATGTACAAAACAGAAATAAAAAGTTATTTTCTTCTTACAATTTTCTACTTCGGGTGTCTCACTCTGTATCCTTCTCAGCTGGGCTCAGATCCCTTTTCCGTTACTGCGGATCCCCCACTTCCGGGCTCAGATCCTTTTGTTTTAATGCTCAGAAACTATTCTTTCTCGGGTGACTCATGGTTCACCACGGATCACCCTCAGCCGGGCTCATATCCCTTCTTTATATTTAATTAGTCTCCCTCAGCCGGGCTCGGACCAATTGCAGTTTTGTTTACATTTATCGAAAAAAATAATCGAATGTACACAGGGTTTAGCTGGACCCGTTGCAGAACCACTTTGTTATAAAGTTCCTTTTACAATGTAGTTGACATTCAGTTGGATACCAAACAAAGACCTTTGAATCAGAACCCACGTGGTGCAGGGCCACTGTGTAAACGTTCTCTTATTTGGCTTTTTCAAAGTACATTCACTCCTTTAGTTTCCACTTGTTCGCGCCTCTCATTACACGCGCTTCAAACACTGTCCTTTGTGAAATTCTTCATACAATGTTGCAGCTAGCAACCTTGGTTCAAACAAAAGCTGATTTTGTATCAGTTTCTCCGACTCACCGGCTCTGCTGCTTTTACTGGTGCGGCTTTCTTTCAGGAGCCAAGCACAGTACCAAATCGGCAATCGCTCCTCCCGCCCTTGGTTATCAACACAGAAGCGCCCCGGATACCTTTGATGCACAGTGTAGGAATGTTCAGCTTCAGTTTCCGGTCTTAGGCTTCTTACTTTCCAAGTCTCATGAAAATAATGATTTCTAGAGGTCAAGGGAGCTTCCCTCATTGCACCCCTCTCCGGTCTTGCCGCCTTTCTTCTAGTGTTAAACTGCCTTATTGGAACTGCTGTTTCCTCATGTTCTTTTCCTCGCTCAGAGTGTTTCATGCTCCACCTTTTATACGTGTGGGAAAGTGTGATGGGAGTCAGGTGTGTGTAATGATCAATAATTGCCTGTCCTTGCCTGACCATGGTGTTGGTACATGTCAGGTATACGGCACTTGTGTTAGTCCGTGTCCGTTGTTGCTCATGATGAACTTTCCATGAGAAAGTGATTGTGTCGGGAAAGGGGGTCGGGGTTGAGCTTCTAGATATCCTACCTGGTAGGATACAGAAAAAGTGTTACCGGGAGGGGGATACCACGTCTCACGCTTCAGTGTCCCACTTCCACTCCCCAAAGACCCCTCATCCAGGTGATTCTCCCGCACTGGTCCACCCCCAGGAACTAGATCCAAAAGCGATGGTCGTGTCCTGGCCACCTGGATGACATATCCCCAGGGACTGAAGGGTGAGACACCTTCAGGTTTCTCACACCAGACATGGGTCCGTGCCTGCTGGGCCTAGGGAACTAGGCTACTCCTCACTGATGAGGCCCAACAATGCTGAAACGTGTTTTGGGATGCTTGTGATCTCGTGCAGAGGGGATATGACCTAGCAGTTCGGGCTGGACTGCCCCTTTTGCGGTGGGCCAAGCCTGTTTTGCATATGGTCTTTCCCCTTTTGTAATGGCTCGGCAGGAGAGGAACAATGGTCTGAGGGTTGGCCAGAGTAACACCAGCGGTTGAGATTCATTCTGAACCCGCCAGCCATCACCACTTTTGTTTTGCTATGGTCACCCCCCACACCCCCCCGAGTGGGACGGGTATATCTCGTGGGTCCTGTGCCTGCTGGGTCTAGAGACCCAGGTTATTCCTCAATGATGAGGCCCAACGAGGCAGAAACATGTTTGGGGATGCGTGTGGTCTCATGAAGAGGGGATGTGACCAAGCAGTTTGGGCTAGACTGCCCTTTTTAGAGTGGGTCCAAGCCTGATTTGCATATGGTCTTTCCCCTTTTGTAATGGCTCTGCAGGTGAGGGAATATGGTCTGGGGGGTTGCCTGGAGCAATGCCAGAGGTTGAGATTCATTCTGTACCTTGCAGCCATAACCCCTTTTGTTTTGCGACAATTTGGTCAACATTTTTGACACACTGAAAGTGCATTCAAATATATACACCCTTCTGCTATTTACATCTTTCAAATCTAACAAAAAGAAAAGCTGGCAGTCCTAAACAACTTTCCATCATTAACCTCTGAATCATCACAACTAAGGCTCCCTAGTTTAATGGTATTTATTTTTCCAATATATCTGTCTGTACTTATCCATTTTTATTTTTTGGTCATAACATCTGTATTCATCCACATTTATTTTTTGTTCTGTAAACATAAATGGCGCAACTAGTATTTTTCCACATATATTAAAATGAAAAAGGTTTAATGCTTGGATGCCTGTAAACGAATGTTGGCAGAGAAAGAGACCTTCATTTCTGCTTTTTTCCGTTGAAAACAAACAAATACTAAGTGATTCCCGTCTGTATTTATGCATAAAAATCAATAAAAACTGAAACCATGGTGCCTCGATCATAACACTGGCAATGGTCTTCATGCGACCCTGTTACAGGTCAAACGTTTTGAGGGGCTAATAATGAAATCAGAAAAGGGCAGATATTCCGAAAATGCGACTGAATAAATCCCTCATCAAGAGTGAGGTCCACCCACAATTAAACTGTCTATAGAGGTGACACTCTTAAAAAAATAAAAAATAAAAACTTTTAAAGCTTTCAAAGAGAGTTCCGGTTTTCAATTGCAGGGCCACAGTTGATCTCACGATCGACTTGATCCGCATAGGGCTAGTTTGCAGCACATGATCTGGGTAGCCTGTGGCTAGGAGAAGTGAAGGTGGGCTTCTGGTGTTTATATTGGTAGATGTAGCAGCTGATCATCACAACATCTTATGACAAGACCTCAGAGTGGGCATGGAGGTCATCCATGGGAACAGTGACTTTTTCAGTACAGGCCTTTGAACTACGGAATGCCCTCCTTCTTGATTGGAAAGTAATTCCCAAATATCTGATATGCTGTAACCACCACAAAACGACCTCATTCATTACATAATCAGCTGTATTTCTAGTTCATCTTCGGCTTGTTTAAGACTCAGAGGTCTTCTGTGATGACAGTGAATACAATAAATGGTCTAATACAGCATAGATTGCTGCAACACACACTAAACCGTTAGACAAAACATATCAATTGCTAATCTAGATAAGAACAAGATACAGGAGTGCAAGTTGGCACTGGATTCTGAAAAAGGGACCCGTTACTAGGGGCAAGAGAAAGAACCTCCACTGGCTCCCTATTTTGGCTTGCGTCAAGCTCAGACTATTTGCCTAGACCATGCTTACTCAAACTCTGGCCTCAAATGAGGATACCTACTACATCCATGGTCTTTCACCACTGACTATGCTTGTGAGGGTTGATGGAACTTGAAGTCCAAAACATCTAGCGGGCTACATAATGACTAACCATGACCAAGACTATAAATGCCTGTACAATCTGGCACCGGGCTTCTTAATCAAGACCGAGCACTATCCTTCAGCTGAAAACTGAAATGAAATGAAATGGGGCAAGCACCCTCTCAGTACAAGTACTCATTCAGTAGAAACTGCACCCCAATAAATCAGGAATATCACACCTCTAGAAGACTTTGGCCAGTGACAAAAGAGGTGGCATGGAGGCACTGAATCTATTCAGTGTGTAAGGACCATCTAGGGCATGGGTAGGTACTGGTTGGAAGTTGGAAGCCAAAACACCTGGAGTGTCACAAGTCGACTACCCTCCTCTAGGGCACAAAGTTCTATACAAGTGCACCCAATCAATACATCAATCAGCCAATGCCCCAAATCCTCTTCCTTGAATTTCCCAGTCTCCACGATGGGCTGCCCTCCTTTTGATCAAAGTTAAAGAAGCAGAAAATATAGACATACATGTTTCTCACAGGTGAAAGGGGAGATAGCGTGGAAATCTCAATTCCAACTTGACCTATTAAAAGTATCAGGTAATATTATCCCTACCAAAAATATCACTGTATATAGTTGTTTGGAACGGCCATAGGCGATATTTTTGGGGGGAATAATTTTGGGGATTTTTGGGAGCAGGGGTTGCGGGGGTGTCCTCCACTCTTTCAAAAATAATGCTGTGGTTGCGAGGGTGTCCCCCGCAGGTTCCATGTCTTAATATCGCCGTAAAAATATGGCGATATTTTTGTATGGCAATATTTTTCCAGGGATATTAACACATGGAACCTACTAAAATACATTGTGCCGTTATTGGAATTGTCGCGGAACACTGAAGTACCAAGAGCACTAGAGCTAATCCTTCTTAATTACCATAACATTATTTAGCTTGGGCTTAAATAACAACCTTATTTAGCAACTTAAAAACTGCTCAAGAATAGAGCAGCAAGGACAGGACTGTGCCTTGAACTAAGAGACTCTGATCACACCTGGCCTATTTTCCTCACAATTGATCAAAGAGTGCCTTTAAGAACACTGTTTTTTGTATGTCGCTTTCTCTGGAACATTGGGCCCAAGTATTTAGCTAAAGATTTTACCAGGAAACAACTTCAAGAGAAAACAAGATCCTTTGCAAAAGGACTTTGCTATGGGGCTCTTACTCAAGCTGTCGTGGTGCCGAAGTATTTGAACCTTTTCACCTTCTAAACTGAGAATGAAAATTATTACGTCAAGGAAATATATAAGAACTTGTTTTATGTAAGCACGTTTTTATTTACTAATCTGGTATAACTGATAGAAATACTCTAGCACTCATCACCGATTTTGTTATTGTGATATTTTGTCTATTGGTAACCATGATTGTATAATTTGCTTACTCTGGCTGGTTACTGCACTTGACCCCTTACAACCCACCCCCGGATTCCTCTTCCTTAACTTCAGAGGACTTAGAAGTGGCATGCCTCCAAATGGCACTATTCAACAGACCAATAAACAAATGCATGAATACAATATCTATATTACTCAAACAAATAAAACTAAGACTAGGCCCCATTCTAGGCAGCATTGAAGGTGGCGTAGCGGGGAAAACAGCAATCAGAGATGTAGCAGGTGTATCGCGGGTTGCCTCAGAAATCACCAATAAAATTACAAAAGTAATCGAAAAAAAAGAGTGTACACCAGGAAAGTAGTAATGCAATTTATTCTGGGCCCCGGCGCAGCTGGGAAAGCAAAATTCACACAGATGACGGAACAGTGCTGCATGAAAGACTCTGTGAAATAAATGCCCCTACGACAAGAGCTTTTATAATCATACAAACTAATTAGCATCAAACCACATTGCAACATTAGGTTAGTGCTCTATGTGAGGCTAATTGGTAGAGCTACATCATTCCCCTGTAGTGGTACATACATTATCCTGAAATGATTGTGTCCAACAAACCCTGCCACATCACCCTCAACCACCTCTGTGATGTCACAGTCCAACCCTTAATTCCCACATCATAGTGCCAAGACATTTGAGATGAACAGCAGATCTTTATTCATCTGCCACCGGTCATAATCTGTTTCTCATGGGAAAACAACCGATCATGACACTGGAGGAACCTTGAACCATTGACAAGTTACCATTTTAATGTTCCATTTTAGCAAATCTTCGAACCTCTTCCAAGGCTCACATGTTCAAAAGGGGCAATTTAAAACCAGCATGGGACATTTTGAAACCATCAGTAGGCCAGTTTCATAAGTTAATATGCCGAATTGTAAAATGATTGTGCATTCACTGTCTTTCTCCGGCACCTCTGTGCTCCGCTTCCTGACCTCGAAACTATCAAAGGCTGTTCATTTCTTACCGTATGATCCTGGAACGTATCATTTTCAATGTGCTACCAGCCTCTGCAGCTACTAAGCAAGTTAATAAAAATGTGAATTCGTTTCTAGGGGAAAGCATGCTCTGAGGCCTGTTTACAGTGCCTCAGTCTGATGCTAAGCCCCATATACTTACCTGTAATCCATCTTTATCATCTATCTGTTATTTGCTTAAAACACAATTATTTAGGGCATTCTTAAGCCTAGTGCATGGAATTGTGTGGCTATAAACGAATCCTCCTCCCATTTTAGTGGGCTAATCCCGCAGCTGATAACTTTGTGCCTTTTTACCACGCTGAACTTGCATTTTAACTACATTATTCCCCCTTTTATTGATCCCTCAATAACTAACTCTTTTCCTTCTCCCACCCCATGCTGCAACTCTTTTTTAGGGATCCATACTCTTTTTAGTCTGCTCATGTCACCTCCATCTTCTTCCCAGTCTTCTAACGATCCCTCTATCAGCACACACCCCTGCCCATCCTTATCACATGAAATCCATCATAGTTCTCTATGGGCCTCATTCCGCTAAAGGACCAGGGCTAATAACGGGCCCGTTATTAACAAGCCCGTTATTAGCTCCCTCCCATTCGCATTGAGCACTATGGGGGCTCGAATGGGAATGGGGATGGCTTCCCTGAATGGGGAAATACCGGGTCCTCCAAGGTTGGAATGGCCCGGTAAGTCCCCATTCAAAGAACCCCGACCCGGTATACGGTAAGGGGGTAGCCATGGTGCTAATAGCACCATGGCTACCTCCAAACTCGGAATGAGGCCCTATATCTCTATATCTCCTGGTGGTATTGTAACCCAGTCAACTTCATCATCAACTTTTTCACCCTTGGTTAGTTTGTTAATGGACTTATTTTTTATCATTTACCCCATCAACATTCAGGGTCAACATACATTTTCCTCTCCTTTTGTTAGTATACAGTCTCAATTCAGTTTTGCCAATGCAGACGGTGACGAGCATGAGGACCAGCGTGGGGACAGTCATTTGAAATACTCCTGAGAGCCAAGCAGGCACCCATGCAAAAAGGGGCCCAACCAATTGTTCTATTGCACTCCATTAGCTTTGTTTGTCATCTTCTCATGGAGTGTCTGTATTTCATTGACAGCTGCACTCAATGTTCCATTTGATGCTTCTCCATCGGGCACTACAGTAAAACAGCTGCTCCCTATCTTGGCACAAACTCCTCCCTCTATGGCAGTGAGAAGGACAACAGGTACCTATTCTGAAGTACCAATAAACATAGCGCCCTCCGCTCTTTCTTTACCGCGTTTGGGCCCTTTGCTGTTGAATTAGCCACTCGGTGTAACTTGTACCGGGTGAGTTGTAGCCACTTGGCATTTGCTGCAGTTTTCACACCTGGAAGCAGTAAAGACATAAAATAGTGGTTGCCTTGGAAAACAATCAAACCTCAGCAGGAATTGCTGTCGGATTTTCTGCACTCTTCTCGGACCAATAGTTATGTGCTCTCCTTTTTCTGTTCAGCATTAGTTGCATTATTTGCTCCTTGTCTTGCTGCACCACTTTTTCCTTCAGCGCGGCTGACTGCTCCTTTAACGAATGCCCCATGTTGCTGTTGCTTCATGGCACCACCAGGGCAGGGCTGTGCAGTCTAACAAACACACAAACCCCACTCCAATCTGGAGGAAGCTGGGCGTAGGCCTTCGATTCACATGCCCACCACAGGTCCATTATGACAGCTGTCCCCTGCGTCAGCGCTGCACTCTTCATCACCTTAGCACAGCCAGTGTTATTTCCCAAATTGATGGACCACTGGACCTGAAACAAAGGGAATCGTGTAAAGCTCTTTATGTAAAATGGTTCATGACTTTTAACTATCCAAGTCAATGCATGTGCATACTTCCCCCAAGCTGCCTTGAAGCTATTGTTTACTTTGTACACCACATTTTGCTCAAATCCCAGCAAACCTTCAGTACGACATTGCATTATCCCCTGCCCCCATTGGCCACCCTACCACCCTGCCCCTCTTATTCTCCTAAATGGCTTTGTGTGACACCAGGAGATACTACGTCACTCTTTATCTACACACTGCAGTCGTTTGTGTTCACTAATCATTTGCTCCCCCCTTTTAGAGCCTTCTGTTATGTTCTACTATCATTTTTTTGGTCTCTCTTTTTTCGGCCATCCTGTCAGGTTGTACATACTTATCTGTGTAAACCTCTTCCCCTTCATCCGCCCATTGGACAGAATCACTTGTTCTTTAAATAGACCCCTACTTTTGCATAGGAAAAGGTGCATTACACATCCTGGTTCCACATATGATACATCCGGAGGTAGAAAAGGCATGGGTGCCTCTATTACGAGCGGGATGAGTGAGCAGACGCAACATGTGCTGCTCGCCCTTTCTCTTCCCACACGTAACATTTAATCGTACCAGACGTTCTCGGATGCTATCTCATGTCACCTTTTAGTGTCATAATGGAATTCCTCTTCATTTAACACATTTCTTTTTGCTCTATCACACTAATATTTTAACGTATACCACTTCCTTCTTTAAGAAAAAAACATAATAACAATATTAATCCTATACTAATGCATGTTAATATTTCTACACTCCACAGAATAGAAATGTGTTGCTGTCTGTTTATTATACCACAGTCCTGCAAAACACCCTCTCTTTCTTCCCTTGTTGGTCTTCTTTAAAACCTTATTGCTGAGAAAAAAAGTTAATGAGAGCTGATGTATGCTCCCCATCACATTGCGCTCTGCCACTCTTCACCGAGGGACCCAGTGCTCTTGTCCCTGCGCACGTCAGGAAGATGGACCCATCCTCGATGACCCTCGACCTTGACAGACGTTGTGAGCATGTCACTGTATGCGGACCAGTAAAATGTTCTTCTTTGCACTTTTTAATGTGATTTCTTATAAAAACCTTGTCCCCGGGATAGAGAAGTGCTGCTTGTAGAAATTCCCTTCCTTGCGCGCTACTGTTTATTTCACCTGCTTGCTCTGTCTGTGTCCTTGGGTTTGTATGTTGGGATATATAGGCAAGCAATCTTGTAAATTCTGTGAGGTACGTATGGAACTCCTCCCCCAGAAAGTTAGAAGAAGAGTTAGCAACATAAATTGTACATTTTAGAGGGATAGATTCATGCATTATCTGGTCAGTAACAATTTCATGAGGAGTGAGGTGATGGTCTCCTCCAGGTGAATTTCGCAAAGTAAAGAGAGCAAGAAGTAAGCAGTACAACCATGTCTTACCAAGCATCAGTGTTAGCTTAGCCAAGTGCTCTTTTAGTAATCCATTCATTCTCTCAGCCACTCAGTTGTCTGTGGGCGGTAAATGGTACATAGCTTTTGCCGTATTCCTAGAAGGGCAGTTATTTCCCCAATCAGATCATTTGCAAAATGCTTACAATTGTCAAAGTGAATTTCGTCTTGGAAATACTTCCCTCACTTAAAAAGTTGTCGCTAAGCGAGTGTCATTACGAGCACATGGACCAGCCTCAAGTCAACATGATAACGGACATACCACAGTAAGCATGTATCTACAAGAGGTACATCTATCTTGCATATAGACACAGTCGATGTGCAAGTGCCGTAAGGGTCCTTCAAGTCGTTCCTTATATCATTCTCAAAGTGCGACCAAATTAAAATGTTTGAAAAACTATACAATTGTTCACAAATTCAGACACACATTCATAAAAATGTGGCATGGACCAATCCTCACTCATCTCGGCAGCCACATGCTCTTTCGATACGTGGGCAGGGTAGTGAAGCTGTTGCAGGACCACATTCAACAACTTTCCTGGCATTACAACCTTGCCGGTGTTGTCTTGCCGCCAAATAAAATCTGTTGGAGACAGAGTGCACCCCCTTTTCTTCCAAGGCTCTTTTTGATCATTCGGTGCTTCGCCCTGTAATTCTATTATCTGTACTATTGGTGTTGCATTGAATACCTCTTACAGTGCATTTTGTTCTTTAGTTGATTTCATCAATGCTATAAGTGTTATTTTCTCCTCGCCAGGGAACAGCACATCATGTATTTGTGTCGCTTCAGGCAAATATGCTGCTTCTTTTGCTGCTCTGTCTTCTCTTTCGTTACCAAATGAGATAAGATTTTGCCCCCCAGTAAGGACCTTGCACTATATTATTGCCAATTCTACTGGGATTGGTAGTATTGCTAATACTTTCCTCAGAAGTGCTGCATATTATACCTGTGTTGCATCACTTCTTCTGAACCCTCTCCTTTTCCATCGTGCTAATCCTGAATGTACTGTAGATGTTACGTATGCAGAATCTAAAAATATATCAACATCTGTACTTCTGACATGTTTAGGGCCGCATGTAATGCCATCAATTCTGCCGCTTGTGCGGAGTAGTGTGCTGGCAGTCGTGTTTGGGAGAAAACTTTTGTTGTCCTACTACTGCTGAACCAGAATGCCTCTGTCCTGAATATTTGTAGATACTTGAAGACCCATCAATAAAAATCATGTACCCTCCATCAATCACTTCTTCTTTTACTAGGGGGTTCCCGTCATTCCTGTCCATTCATGCCACACAATCATGTATATAATCTCCTTCTGCTGGGTTTACCGTCCTGCATCTTATAATTTCTATCGCAGGGTTTATCAATATAATTTCATAACCTGATGCTCTCTGTGTTGTCAACTTTGATTTGGACCTTTCTAGTACTGTAAACAATGCATGTTCCACGTACAAAATTAATGGGAACCCTATTATTATTGTTGATGCTTTCTCAATTAACGAATGCAGCAGCAGCCAGTGTCTGCTCACAAGGAAAGTTTCCCTGCATCACTGGGCCTAGAGACCCACTGTAATATGAGAGTGGCTTATGTCTCTGTCCCTTCTTTTGTGTTAGTATGGCTGTCATTACTTTATCGTCTGAATGAGAAAATAAATTAAACTTCTCTTTGTAATTGGGTGTGGCCAATACAGGTGCATGTGCCAGCTCATGTTTGAGCTAATCTCAGCTGTCCATTTTATGTCCCTGGAGGAGTAGTCTAGTGTATGTGAAGTAATCAAAAACCCATGCTCTACAGTAATTGCATAGACCCAGGAACTGTTCCATTTCTTTTGCTGTTTTTGGTTGGGGTGTTTTATGTATTGCTTCAACCCTTTCTAGTGTTATTCTTCTCCCATCTGCTGATATTATCTGCCCTAAGTGAACCACTTCTGTTTGACAATACTGCAATTTTTCTTTGTCTACTTTGTCTACTTTGTACTCTTGTGAGCCAGCAATGTTAGTAGTGTCACTGAGTCACTCTCTGCACTCATCTTCTGTTGTGCTACATACTAAAAGGTAATCCACATATTGTATCACTGTACTTGCTACTTGCAAATTGCTCAAATACATTTGTATCACTCTGTTGAATAAGCTGGGTCCCGCACAATGCGCCTGGGGCATTCTGGTATGTTCAAATCTGGTCCTGCGATACATGAACGTAGTGAGATACCTGGAATCTGGATGCAGGGCAATGGAGAAGAATGCATTCTTCAAATCTACTACTGTGAAGTAGCATGCCTCTGCTGGGATGCTGCAGAAAATTGCAGCCGGATTTGGAACTAGTGGAAATTATGCTTCCATTATGTGATTAAGGGGCAGAGATCCCGTATGAATGTCCAAGTCCCATCCTTTGCCTTTTTAATCGGATAGATCGCTGTATTACACGGTGATGTAGATTCCTGTAATATACTGAGCTGCCATAAGGCATGTAGTGTCTCATATATGCCTTCATCTGCTTCTCGTGAAAGAGGATATTGCTTCACCCTCTGCAGCTGTGCTCCTTCCTTGATCTTAATATTCAATGCTCCCGCCCCCTTCAGTATTCCTACATCATGGGGTCCTTCCGTCCATAAATTCTCTGGAACTTTTTCTAAATTATCCTGCATGTATTTTGTCTCTTTTTTCACCAATTGTGTCATCTGGGGCACTGCTCTTTCCTTTATCTGTACTGGACAGGATATGCTCAACTGGAAAACTATCTCCACCTCCTCTTCATCTTTTGTAGAGAACAACTCTGTGTCTGTTACTCCTGTCAGTGTTAGTGTGGGATTGATACACGTTATCATGTTATCATCATCTGTAGCAACCAGTATAACCATATCTTTTCTCACTACTACTTCCTCTAGGGATAGCAGTGTGTGTGTGCCTGTGTCCCCACTCGTGGAGAGGGCAGGAGCCCCCACAGTCACCAGGAACAAGGACCCTGCGACGAGGACCCTGCAAGGAGCACGCCGCGTCTGAGCGGCAGCCTGTCCCCCCTGCCTGCAGACACCAGCTGATGCTACATCCTGCCCTGTCTGGGCACCCCATTGCCTCCCCGACACCCTTGGGCCCTAGAATCACCTCAAATCCACACGCGCCGACATCCAACATTTCCAAAATGTTGGCGCGATGCAGGATGGAAACGAGGCTGAGACGCCTCCATGTTGCTAGGCAACGTGTGTTTGTATTAATATTTAAATACAAACATCCGCCGGCAGGCGGAAGAGCCGGTGGCCATCCGAAGGCCTCTTAAGGCCTTTCGAATCTGTTTGCCCTGTTTGCGCATGGTTGCGCTTTCTTATTCCCCAAACACCTCTCTGCTTCCAAACCCTACGTCTCACTACAAAAAACTAAGAATCAAAACTTTCCTGTGACACTTCGTCATGATCCACAGTCAACAGGATATTGTTTGACCATTCAGTCTGGCAAGCCGCCCTTGCATGGTTATAATTAGCTCGCATTCAGACTTTCTCTGCACTTCGGCGAAGTTAATGACATTTGAAGTGGAAAGCTAACTCATTACATGGATGGTTTGTTTGGCTTATAGTAATGCATCTCCACTGCAGACTCTTGCCACGAGTCCCTACCCTCGACATGCTGCCAATGCGTAAAGGTAAGAGGAACCTCGCATCCCCTCCCATGCAGCTCTGCCTGCTTGATTCCAGATGCGAACGTCTATGCGCACGTACCTTCACTGCCCCACCCAGATCTCTACCGCAGCCCACAAGCACTCGTAATACACGCCTACCATCTAGGCCATGTGCTGCCTCCCAATCCGCCTACTTGACTGCTACAGGTATGTTCTCTCGGCACAAAAAAGCATGCGCTACCTCTCACCAGCTGACCTCCTCCCAAGGCTCCTGCCCCTTATCCAGCCTAGCCACTAGGACTGTCACTATAGCACCAAACATTATGCCCACCACCAAACACTTGGAACCCCCTAAGAATGCATTTAGGGTCTACAAAACCATAACTTCTAAGCCTGTGACCCCTGAAAATGGGACCCCCACTATTGCCAAATCTTCTACCTTAACCATGCAATGTACTAATGCACCTGCCACTGTTACTATGCCTGTGACCCCTGAAAATGGGACCCCCACTACTGCCAATTCTTCTACCTTAACCATGCAATGTACTGATGCTCCCACCATTGTTACTATGCCTGCAACTCCTGAAACCACTGCACCCTTTCCAGAATCCACCTCCCCCATCGCCCTCACCTCAAATGTGCCTTGGTCAATGCCCGGTCTGTCAATGCCCATGCATTGGACATCCATGACCTCATCACTACCAATGACCTAGACCTCCTCCTGGTCACCGAAACATGGCTGCATGAAGCCTCAGG
The DNA here is from genome assembly GCF_040938575.1 of Ambystoma mexicanum. Classification (NCBI taxonomy): domain Eukaryota; kingdom Metazoa; phylum Chordata; class Amphibia; order Caudata; family Ambystomatidae; genus Ambystoma; species Ambystoma mexicanum. Next base: position 185,518,306 of record NC_090925.1, on the reverse strand, counting down.
CCCTGAACTCTCCCTTGTTCTCCCACCTGGCTATGCTGTCACTAGACAAGACCGCCCCACCAAAGGTGGAGGAGTAGCAATCATAGCCAAAGACTCCATCACCATCAGAAAAAATGATAAAACTACCAATGACAACAGCGACTACCTCCAACTCAAACTCTCCTTCTCTCACCACTGCACCATTACGATCCATCTTATCTATCGGCCACCTGGCACCATAGGGGACTTCCAATCCGCCATCACCCACCTTTTGGCTGACAACCTAAAGAAATCAACCAAAGCTATCTTCCTCGGTGATATTAACCTTGGACTAAATGACCCCAAAGACCTTGTTTCTAAATCATTTAACTCAGCCCTTGAAACTCTAGGCTTCACAAACACTGTCACAGACCCCACCCACTCCTTAGGTAGGACACATGACTGGATTGCACAGCACAACTGCCCTCTCACAATCACAGGCAACTCCCCCACCCCATGGTCTGACCACCACATCATAACCTTCAACATCCCCACCACCACTGCCCCACCCTACCCTCCCCAACCCCTGCCACCAGCCCTCACCGGAAGCGCCCGCCTTCTCACCAAAGAAAGACTCCTACCATTCCTTCATGGACCTGCCTTCAGACGTCCCTTCTCCAACGACCCAGAAACCCTGGCGCAAAATTACAACAATGCTATATTGGCAGCAATCAACTCCATCGCTCCTCTCAAACCTCAGAAATCCAAACCCACAAGCCACACCAACACCTGGTTGACCCAAGACCTCCTCAAACTGCGGACGGACAAACGCTCTGCCCTTGCACGCTGGCAAACCTCCCAAGACGACAAAGACAAACTTGACTTCAAAACTCACTCCAAGGAGTATAAAAAATCCATCATCCAAGCCAAAGCCAAATCATTCGAAGCCAGAATCACCGAAGCTAAATCCAACACCATATTTAGGGAACTTGAAAGCCCTACCCCCACACCCCAAAACTTCACTAAAGATAAGGCCTGGTGCGATGGCATTCAAACAGCCATGTGCAACAAACTGGATCTGCTTCAAGCCAAAATTATGAACTCCCGACTCACTCTCCCTACCCCCACGCCCCCACCCCCCCCTCACACCTCAGATGCCTCCCCCACCTTCTCCTTCAAAACCATCCAGAAGACATCATTAACTTAATGAAAGGCATCAAACCCTCCAACTGCAAAGGTGACCCCTGCCCCGCCACCATTATCAAGGATTGTGCCGACTCCCTCGCCCCATTTCTCACAGCCTTTGTCAACGCCTCCTTCACCACAGGGAAAGTACCCTCATCCCTCAAGGAAGCATGGGTCAGGCCTCTCATAAAGAAACCCACACTTGACCCCACCTCACCCAACAACTATAGGCCCATCACCACCGTCCCCTTCCTTCTTAAACTTTTGGACAAAGCAGCTTACCTGCAAGTTCAACACTTCCTCAAAGAGAATAAACTCCTAGGTCTGGGACAATCCGGTTTCCACCCCAAACACAGGACTGAGACTGCCCTACTCGACCTCAAAAACCACATGGATGATGCAAGAGACTTAGGCAAACCCGTCCTGCTCCTTCTCTTCGATCTCTCTGCCGCGTTCCACCTTGTTGATCTAATTACTGCTTCACCCACCATTATGCTATGTGGGGTACCACAAGGCTCATGCCTCTCTCCCACCCTCTACAATATTCACTCGCCCCCTCTTCCTCATCCTTGACGCCATGGGGATCTCATACACTAATTACGCGGACGACACGCAGATCCTCCTAATCCTGACAGGTGACTATGACACTGACTCCAAGACCCTCAACATCATCTACAAGACCATCCAAACCTGGATGGCTGCTAACAGCCTCTGTCTCAACTCAGATAAAAACGAACTCCTGCTTGTAGGCTCACCCGACACTCTCAAAAAACTTTTGACGACCAGTTTAGCCACTTCATCATCGACTCCATCAAAATTCCAGTATCCGAGTCAGTAAAAACGTTAGGTGTCTACCTGGACTCAAGTCTGTACATGACCAGACAAGTGAATGCCATTGCCTCCTCGGCTGCCTACCATGCAAAACTCCTCAATGCAGTCAGACCCTACCTCTCCAACGACACCTGCACAAACATAGCAAGGGCTACCACTGGATCACAGTTGGACTACTGCAATGTTCTCTTCCTAGGGACCTCCACAAAAAACCTTGAGAAACTGCAAGTTATCCAGAACAATGCCTTACGCGAAGCACAAGGCATTTCCAAAAGAGAGCACATCTCTACTGCCAAAAGAGCCTCCCACTAGCTCCCCATAAAAGAGAGGATCATCTTCAAAGCCCTGACCCTCACCCACAAATGCATTCACCTCGTCGCACCAGCATACCTATCGCAAAGGATCCACCCTGCCTCTTCCTCAAGACCAACTAGGACCCCCTATGCTAACCTACTCACCGTACCCATGGTAAAAAGAGCAAGAGCAGGTGGTGCCAGCTTCCCCTACCTAGCTGCCCTGCACTGGAATGCCCTCCCCACTGCCCTGCGAGCTGAACCTTCACTCACTGCCTTCCGTAAAACCATGAAAACCACCTTATTCGCCTGATCACCTTACCCCTATCATGACGTCCATCCCCTACATGGATATTTGAACTGTGTACGTTTTATGCATAACATGTATTACATCCCTGCGTTTGTGCGCTACATAAATGTAAAAAATACAAAATAAAAATAAATTAATGATTAAGGGGTACCGTGATCTGAATACAAACTCATTTGACAGTCGAAAGACCTTTCCCTGTATCCTTGGGACCCAGCTTAGCAGTACTTGCACTACCTACAAGAGCATCTGTGTGTGTGTGGGTATGCCTCTCAATGTGCTGCGTGCATAGTATGCTTGTATCAACACTGCCACCCTGACTGGATAAACCCAGGCATGGTGCATACCATCCCTTTCTCCGAAAATAAAATTGTGGCATTCAATTTGCTTAACAAATCTCTTCTTAATATGTTAATAGGTGTGTCTTTTGAATACAATAATGGTGCCACAATATTGTAAGGAAGGCATGGCATCAACAGTAAAACAGACACATGTGACCACAGTTCAACAGTGTTTATTGAACTTTCACAAGGGTGTGATAAACACCTATCTAAACCTAAATCAAAAGATGGGAGCAAGCTATGACCATCAAATAATAATAAAGCAGTCCTACTGCAGTCTTGTCAAAATAAAAGGGCCTATACTAAAAAAAACTATTGCCAATCCTTACCGCTAATTTACAAATAGTGTGGGGTAATGTTCATGAAAAAGATATAAGTGTTCACAAAATGATATGTCAGGATGTTCGGGCCATTGGCCTCTCTTCCCCGCGTTTTCAGCACGGGGCATGGCGGTTCACTCTAGCAAAGCACACTCTGGCTTCTTCGACATGAGGATACAGTTCTACTTCCAGCAACAGGGCCGTCTGTGCTCAGGTCTCTTTTCTCATCAAAGTCTCTTGATTCAGAGGGCCTGATGTACACAAAATAAGATACACAGTTATTTTCTTCTTATAAGTATTCATCTCGGGTGCTTCACCCTGGATTCCCCTCAGCTGGGCTCATATATCTGTTGTTTTATGATTATGACTGCGGATCCCCCTCTTCCGGGCTCAGATCCCACATTTTACAAAGTTCAAATAATATTTGTTTTCTCAGGTGAATCACGGTTCACCCCGGCTCCTCCTCAGCCGGGCTCAGATCCTTCCCCTTTTCCAATGAATCGCCCTCAGCCGGGCTCAGACCAATTGTAGTTTACCTTGGTTTATCGAACACTTTCAAATGTGCACAGGATTTAGCTTGACCCATTGCAGGACCATTTCGATACAAACTTCAGTTTTCAGTTGCCATTCAGTTGGATGCCTAAAAGAGACCTTTGAATGAGCACCCATGTAGCGCCCGACCACTCTGTAGACGGCAACTCACTTGGCCTCCCAACGTGAATTCACTCCTTTTGGTTTCCAATTATATTTGCATCGCTCATAACATGTGTTTCATTGGATTTCTTCATACAATGTTGGCACTTGCAACCTTGGTTCAAACACAAGCTGGTTTGGCATCAGTTTCTCAGACTCACCAGCTGTGCTGTCTTTACTGGCGCTGCTTTGTTGTCGGAGTCGCGGCAATCGCTCCTCCCTTCCTTGGTTATCGACACAGGAGAGCCCTGCGTACCTTCGATGCATAGTGCAGGTTTCTTCAGCTTTGGTTCCTGGTCTTAAGCTTCTTACTTTCCAAGGTTCACGAAAGTAATGGTCTTTAAAGGTCAAGGGCACTTCCCTCCTTGCAACCCTCGCTGGTCTTGCCATCTTACTCCTTGTTTTAAAAGGCCATCTTAGAACTGCTGTTTCCTCGTGTGCTTTTCCTTGCTCCTCGTGTGCTTTCGTGCTCCACTTTTTATCTGTGTCGGGGAGTGTGATGGAAGTCAGGTGTGTGTAATGATCAGTTATTGCCTGACCTTGCCTGACCATTGTAATGGGACATGTCAGGTATATGGCTCTGATGTTAGTCTGTTGTTGTCGCTCACAGTGAACTTTCCATGAGAAAGTGTTTGTGTCAGGAAAGGGGGGCGGAGGGAGATTGAGTTCCTAGGTATCCTACCTGGTACGATGGGGAAAAGGTGTTACAGGGAAGGGGATGCCGTGTCTCACCATCCGGTGCCCCACTTCCACTTCTCGAAGACCCCTCATCCAGCTGATCCTCTCGCACTGGTCCATCCCCAGGAACTGGATTCAAAAGAGATGGCCGTGTCCTGGCTACCTGGATGACAGTTCCCCGGGGACTAGCGGGTGAGACACCTTCAGGTTTCTCACAATATGTTGCGTCCCTATTGTTTGTGGTAAGTCTGAATTGTCCCCGAAAAGAATTGCGTGTCCAGTTTGTTGTTTGATAATGGGAACCCCCTTTCTTTTATACAGGATCTAGTTCCTCCAGTATCTATTAGAAAGTCCCTTTGTCCTATTTGAACTACTACCTTGGGCTCCTCTTCGGGTCTTCAGTTACTGCTAGGACTGGAAACACTCACACTTCCCGTGGGCACCCATATTGGGGAAATGTTTTGAGCGAGGATGTAAATGGATTTCCACCCAACACTGTGACCCGAGTGTAATGCGGTACCTCATTTTGTCCCAATATTGTCACCTTCTCTTGAGAGTGTGTCTGTGCTGGTGCCCGCAGTATGCTTACTGTACCCTGCATTCAAGCTATCATTCCTCCTTGTGTTAGTACTTGTCCATGTGTTAGTACAACCTGTGTCTGTATAGGTTGCAATTGCATCTTTGCTGTGGTATCATTTGCATCTGCTGAGGTTGTGTGTATGTCTGCACATATGGCTGCTGTTGCTGCACTCCTCCTTGCTGTCCTGTTTGCTGAATGAGTGGGCATGTTCGGGCATAGTGACCAAAATTGCTTCAAACAAAACACTGGCTTCGGAACCGGGGTCCCATATCCAAATCCCCTTCCACTTGGATAATATCCTCTCCCTGTTTGATATTGCCCGTGTATGTTTTTACTCCTCCCGAATTTGTAAATCTGTGGTTCTGTTGCATCTGTTGTGCCCCCATTGTGGGTTATATGATGTTTGTGTATATCCCCCTTGCTTTGCCACTGCTGCTACTGGAAGCCCCCCCTGTTGGGTGGGTGGAACGCTAACTGGTCCCGTTAGCACAGCCACTTCCATGACATTTTGGCAAGTTTTTTCTGCACTCGTTTGTTTTCCGCTTTTACTGCATTCTCTACTATCTCCTTGTCTTGTTCCCGCTTTCTTTTACAATAATGTACAATTGTCGCCTGTATCTCGGTCCATGCTTTTGCTTCTATCCCTACTACTATATCTAGGGAAGCCTGCACATCTGTGAGGAGCCCCCTCACTAGAATGTGATAGAGCAAAGGTATTTTATCGTCCCATGATTATTTATTCTCTTGCATCCACATTTCTTGTATTGATTGTATGTATTCTGCAGGGTCCGCATCTGGCTTCATTTTACGTGCTAATATTGAACCCATATCTGACGTATCTGGATACAGCTCTCACAGAGCTTTCCACACATGTGCTCCATAATTGTTGAAAGGTGCCCCGTCATCTATGTTAGTGCTTAGTTTTACCCTGGCATATCCTGCTTGCTGCTAAATCGTGTCACTTTGTTCCCCTACCAAAGCTGCTAATAAACTCATGATGTCCCCTATGGCCAGTGGGATCGCTGCTGTCTCCTTCTCAAATACATATATCCACTTGCTGACCACTGCCATTAGTGAAGGTAACTGTAGACCAAATGATCCATATCCACCGTCTGCCTGGGACGTAATGGACTTCCCCTTTTGACTCCTTAACACCTTGTTGTGGTCTTTTTACTACTGCCACCCTTGCTTTCCTGTTTCGAAGCCTAATTCACCAGTTCCCTGTTTGTTCGTCTTTCTTCTTCTTCCCCTTCTTTCCTCCTCCTTCCTCTGCCGACACTTGTTAGATCACAAGTGTCGAAGTCATCTTGCATGCTGTCATTGTCACTGCTGTCCTCCTCCCAGTCCAATGCAGTATTATTTCCTTCTGTTGTATCTCGCTCATACTCTTATATGTCCTATCCCCAGTTATCAATTTTAAATTTGATACGTACTGCCGTCCATCCCTGCTAATCCTCTCCCTTTTCCTGTTCCTTCCCTTTTTTCAGGATATCCCTCTCCACTATCTTTTCCGCTTATCTACATTGAATGCAGTTGCTGTTGTGTGCGCTCCTTAATGTCTGCTAGATATTTTGTATTCCCTTTTTCTCTCTTATCCTTCATATGAGGTTGTGGCTCTGCCTTATTTGTCTTTGTTTTCTCCTTATCTAGAGATGCCCGCCTAGGATTTGTATATTCTGCAGCTGGGCTTTAATAATGGAAACAATCCTATTCCCCTGCTCCCTTCTTTTTCTCCACTTTAGTCTCTTCGTAAAGTTTCCAGAGACCCAATATGTCCTGTCTCTTTTTAACCTTCGCACCTTTATATGTTGTTAACAGATATGAATATATACTGTCAATTATATCCTTTTGAAATATTCCCTCCCGGGCCATTCCTGATAACACTTTACCACTGTGTCGTTAATCCACTGAAAGTGATATTTCAATATTATATCCCAATATTGGGCCAATTTGTTTGCACATATGGTCAAGGGGTGAGTCTGTGTAAAGGCGGACACTTGTCTGGGGTTGCTTGTGTTTCCATGCAGAGGGGACCTGGCCTAGCAGTTTGGGCTGGGCTGCTATAATTGGTGGCAGTACCTGACTGATTTGCATATGGCGGGATCCTTTTTGCAATGGTGGAGACGGGCAAAAAAACGCTGGTGTGGAAGGTTGCCCAGAGCAATACAAGTGGTTGAGATTCATTCAAAACATTCCAACCATCACTTTTGTGGTTATAGCCAACAGATATGAATACATACTGTCAAATATATTTTTTTGAAATGTTCCCTCCCTGGGCCATTCCTGAGAACACTTTCCCACTTTGTTGTGCCAGTTTTTTTGCACAAATGGTCAAGGGGTGAGTCTTTATAATAGGCTGACATTGTTGTGCCCTTCTTCCCATTTAGAGTACTCTCCCTTTTTATTCTCAGCCTCTCTTACTTATATCTCAAACCACTTGTATACCGCCTTACCTACCCAGACTTACCCATAAACTCATAACCATTCACTCACTGTTATACTTTACTGTCTTACTCGTTCACCCTATTTCGTTCACACTGACCTTTTCCTCAGGCCCTGCCCTTTCACACCACTTATACTCAATAAATGGCCCTCTCCACAGGCCTGTCTTCTTAATTTTAGTTAATAGACAAATGGCCTTCACCAAAGGACCACCACCTTAACAATTATCCCCCCTGTTAGTGTGCATGGGGTCCGGTTACTCCTCCCTTCGTTCAACCGTGCCCCTTGCACGTGCTACACAGCTCCTCCAATATTTACTTATTAGGTCGGTTCCGGCCCTTGCACGATTTCCACAACCACAATAAACATAAAACACGATAACTTCACTTTATGCCAACAAACTACTACTGTTACACCAAAGCACCAATATATACGCCCTTTCTCTTCGCAACTTTGATACTTCTTATCCTGTTAATAAATAAAAATGGTGCAACTATACCAATGGCCTGCACTACGCGCAACTCTCGTCTAACAAGGTCTGCCACTTACTATACAACCCTCTGCACTAACGCAGATGTGCCACCGCCCACTCGCTCCCTATCGGGTAAGTGGACCTAAAATCTACGACTAGTACGTCCAGTCGCCCTGCACCTCTTGAGGCTGTGTCCTATACAAGATAAAAAGAATCCCTCCCCCCTGTGGGTTCATGCACGGGTACACTCATGTATCCTTCTTCAGAGATTCTCGAGTCTTCCCAACCCCAGAGTCTTCCTTTAGAGGCCAGCACTCCCTTCCCGAGCACCGAGTGTTTCGCCTAGGCAGAATTCGTGAACTTGGCGTCTGCGTGGTCTCCACGGTGTAGAGCTATAGAACTGGTCTGCAAACGCTGTCCCACACTCCTCCGGGAGCACAGCTGAAATTCCCACATCTGGTCCGGAAAGGTTATTCCCCGTACTGGCCACCAAAATGTATTGCGGGTTGCCTCAGAACTCACCAATAAAATTACAAAAGTTATTTTAAAAAAGGAGTGTACACCAGGCAAGAAGTAAGGCAATTTATTCTGGGCCCAGGCGCAGCTGGGAAAGCAAAATTCACACAGACAGCAGAACAGTGCTGCATGAAAGACGCTGTCAAAGAAATGCCCCTAAGACAAGAGCTTTTATAATGATACAAACTAATTTGCATCAAACCACATTGCAACATTAGGTTAGTGCTCCATGTGAGGCTAATTAGTAGAGCTACGTTATTCCCCTATAGTAGGATATACATTATCCTGAAAAGATTGGGTCCTACAAACCTTGCCACATCACCCTCGACCACCTCTGTGACATCAACCCTTAATTCCCACATCATAGTGCCAAGACATTGAGACATTCAAGATGACCAGTGGATCTTTATTCATCTGCCGCCGGTCATCTCCATATGTTTCTCATGGGAATACAGCCGATCATGACACAGGAGGAACCTTGAACCATTGACAAGTTACTGTTTTAATGTTGCATTTTAGGAACTCTTCGAACCTCTTCCCAGGCTCACATGTGCAAAAGGGGCAATTTGAAACCGCCATGGGACATTTTGAAACCGTCAGTAGACCAGTTTCATAAGCTAATAGTCCGAATTATAAAATGATTGTGCATTCACTGTCTTTCTCCGGCACCCCTGTGCTCCACTTCCCGACCTTGAAAGTATCAAAGGCTGTTCATTTCTTACCGTATGATTCTGGGAACGTATAATTTGCATTGTGCTGCTAGCCTCTATGGCTACTAAGCAAGTTAATACAAATGTAAATTTGTTTGTAGTGACAAGCATGCTCTGTGGCCTGTTTACTGTGCCTTGGTCTAATGTTAAGCCCTGTATACTTACTGGTAATCCATCTTCATCCTCTATATGTTATTTGCGTGAAACACAATTATTTAGGGCATTCTCCAGTCTAGGGCATAGAACTGTGTGTCTATCAACGAAACCCCCTTCAATCTTAGTGTACTAATCCTGCAGCAAATAGGTTTGCACATTTGCGCTGAACTTGTATTTTTACCACACAGACATGCTCTCTTTTTGAAAAACATAAATATTGGTGCCTACCCATAGATGGGTGGGAGTTTTTGCATAGTGAGCCACATTCTTTAGCGAAAAAACAAAGACAACGAAGATCCAATATTAGGATCCTCCCGTTCTGTGCACACTTTCAGGTACTGTAAAAACAGCCGATATCTATATTTAGAGTTCAAACAATTCAATTCAAACAAAACTATTGTTCTGGTCTTTGGTCTTCCCCACTCACCCCTTGCTCCTCTTAAATCTATCGATCATTCTTCAATTTGCTTACTCTGTCTTCTCTCCTACCATGACCGAATTTCTCCTTCCATGGCCTCTCTTGGCTGGTTGACCTTCTATTCTCAACTTAAATACAACTTTCTCTGTCTTGTGTTCAAATGTCTCTATGGCCTTGCTCCTGACTACCTTTCATCTCTCCTTTCTTTTTACTCTCCATCTCGCTCCCTCCGATATACTAATCTTTTTAGACTCAATGGGCCTCATTCCGAGGTTGGCGGTAAGGGGTTAACGGAGCCAGTAAAGGTGCCATTAACCCCTTACTGCCGCATTACGAGGTCCTTTAGCGGGTCCCGCTAAGGCCGGCTGGTTTTATCAGGCGCCCTTAGTGGGAGCCACTAAAGGACCAGCATGCTAACAACGGGCCTGTTATTAACGGGCCCGTTGTTAGCATGGTCCCCATTCCCATTGAGCCCTATGGGGGTTCGAATGGGAATGGGTTCCCTGAATGGGGAAATACCGGGTCCCCCAAGGTTGGAATGGCCCGATAATTCCCCATTCAGGGAACCCGGACCCGGTATGCGGTAAGGGGCTAGCCATGGCGCTAATAGCGCCATGGCTACCTCCAACCTCGTAATGACCCCCAATGTCCCACGTCCCCCTTGTGCCCAATCCCATTTTCGCCCGTTCCAGCTCCTAGCCCCTCTTCACTGGAACATGCTTCCTCTGTCTCTTCGCTCCATTACTTCCTATCCTCTGTTCTGTTCCTCTCTAAAAACCCACCTGCTACAGTCCTCTAATTGATTTCATCTGCCTTGAATACTGATTCATTTACTCTTATGAACGCTAATTGATAGTTACTGTTTATAAACACTAATTGACTGATTACACCCAGGAATGCTAATTGATTGTTGTTATTAATGAACACAGTTTGAATGTTACTGTTTATGAACGCTGATTTGCATTCTGATTCATTATATTGTTGACTGTCCCATGCAAAGCGCTTTGGACAAAGGCGCTATATAGAACACAATAGATACAAATATATACAAATTTAACAAGAAAAACAAGGTTTTAATAACAATAGATTTCACAGATACAGTATTCAAGTGTGCTGCATTGCTAACACGTTTCGAGGTAAAGACCCCTTCTTCATGAGCATAGCGGACTGGAAATAAAAAACAAATAGTACCCAATCAGTCTTGTACACTCTCCAAGGTAACTTAATGTCAAGAATGCTTATATAACGGGCACTCTCCTAGTTGCTATCAATTATCAGTTCAATCTAGAAATTAAATTAGCCAAATATTAGAGCCACCACTTTAGCGACCATCAGCCGACGCGATTTAAAATGTGCAGTGGCTGTGCCAGCTACTCTGCATCTTGCTTATCTGGGATGGGGCAAATGCAATGGGAAAGGAATTTTCAGTGCAGTCAATGGCTTATGAGTACACAAAGTGCCAAATTTAAGCAAAATTCGTTTTTTGGTATATTCAAGTCCCCTTGAATTACAACAGATGGAAAGAGAATGGGTTAATACCAATGGTGAGCCTGGAACAGCTCCAAGTTGCACTCATGGGTTACTTCCGGGTACAGGTGTATTCCTCTTGGGTATGGCACAGCAGCACTGCCATGCACCGGCGGCTTAGCACATGGCTGTAAGTCCAGAATGCCAGGGTATGCCCAAGCAAGCACTGCATGCCTCCTTGCACCTGCAAATTAGGCGAAGAGCCCTACCCGGGTTGTCTGAGGCCCAATGGCTCAGTGATGGAGCTCTGAAGGCGAGCTTCTTAAAAGGCTTCTGCAATCTCATAGACGTAATGGATTGGCAGCAGCAGGCTCATCCACATTTCATACAGGCACTTATGTTTACACGGGAGTTACCAAAGGCCAGGGCCGAGTACTCCAGTTACATAGGCATCCTAGAGTAGCCAAGGCTTGTGTGGGTGGGTATAGCAAGAGCTTTGGCAATGCGGCACGGGACCCTGATCACATTATCTAGCTTCGGAAAGCTAGGGCTGAGTATTGAGGTCAGTGTTGTGATTAACTTTGCATTCATCTGGTGCAAGTGACTAGAATCTTGAGATGGAATGCAGGGCTTAGAATGTTTATCTATGGGTGAGTTCCAGGTTTGTTAGTTGCAAGGATGTAAGCCCTGAGAGAGGATGCCGGTGGGTGTCCTATGTCCCCTTTTACTTACCTGACTCTAAGAACTGTATTTGGTGTGCCTAAACTTAAGTAAATAAGTTAACAGTTCACTGGAGTGTCAGAGTCATTTGTGGCCAAACCCTGAACTCAACACTGGCGACGAGGATGGGATCTGGCTGTGCTGGGGGGACAGCACCAAAGGGAGACACCCACCGCCCCCCCTCCCCCTCTGAGAAGTGATCCTCTCTCAGGTAAGAGCGCTGGATGGCTGTGAGGCACTGCAAGTGCAGTGAGGGCAATTGAGGTCCAGACAGAGGTGCTACAGAGGCAGAGGGGGCATGAAAGGCCCAGACAGAGGCGCTACGAAGGCACTGGAATAACAGAGCAGCTATGGATGTAAAGGTGCTGCATGAGGCAGTGGAGAGGTTCTGCCAGGGCAGTGAGGCGCTACAATGGGCAATGAGATGTTGCAGAGGCAGTGAGGCGCTGCATGAAGAGGTGCTGCGAGGGCAGTTAGGCACTGCAACAGGCAGTGAAGAGGCGCTGCAGAGACAGTGAAGCGCTGCTAGGGGCAGTGAAATGCTACAGAGGCAGTGAGGCGCTGCATGAAGAAGTGCTGCAAGGGCAGTGAGGTGCTGCAACAGGCAGTGAAGACGCGCTGCAGGGGCAGTGAGGTGCTGCGTTAGGCAGTGAAGAGGTGCTGCATGAGGCAGTGAAGAGATTCTGCAAGGGCAGTGAGGCACTGCAAGATGCAGTTAAGAGGTGCTGCAAGAGGCAGTCAAGAGGCGCTGCAAGAGGCAGTGAGTGGTCGCTGCAGAGGCTGTGAAGTGATGCATGGTGCAGTGAAGAGGTGAGGCGCTGCGAGGGCAGTGAAGTGCTGCACGGGGCAGTGAAGAGGCACTGCATAGTGAGTGAAGAGGCACTTCAGTGGCAAGGGTGTGCTGCAAAGGGCAGTGGGGACAAGAAGTTCTAGTGTTGAAAGGTACAACGGTCTGCTGTAAAGTGCAGTGGGCTCTGTGAGACTTATGGTTATTAGAAGGAGCTGTGAAGTTCATTGGAGCAGCAAGGTTCATTCATTCATTGGCATGGTGAAGTTCAAGGTGGCAGTCTCTCATAAAGCATTTAAGAGAATTGAGACTGTACAAACATTCCGAAGAGTTGGAAGTTGTTAATGGATCTAGGAGGGGCCTGGGGCCCATGGACTGTGCAAACATATGTTGCGCCAAGGCTACAAGCTATTGGTCATAGTGAAGGCAGCTGAGATCACTGACAAAGTTATCCGATGTCAGTGCTTACCTTTGACTGGAACCGAAGGTTGCTGCGGTTGGCTTGAGTGGAGTCCTGGAGTTCGGCATGAGTGCTGCATGTCTCTCTCTTTAATTGAGTTATGTAGTTTAACATATTTCTCTCCACAGGCGGACTACTGTCCATTACATGTGTTGCATGTGTGAAAAGGTGCAATGGTTGTGGTGAACCGTTGAGCGGACTACTGTCCATTACATGTGTTGCATGTGTAAAAAGGTGCAATGTTTGAGGTGAACCGTTGAGCGGACTACTGTCCATTACATGTGTTGCATGTGTAAAAAGGTGCAATGGTTGAGGTGAACCGTTGAGCGGACTACTGTCCATTACATGTGTTGCATGTGTAAAAAGGTGCAATGGTTGAGGTGAACCGTTGAGCGGACTACTGTCCATTACATGTGTTGCATGTGTAAAAAGGTGCAATGGTTGAGGTGAACCGTTGAGCGGACTACTGTCCATTACATGTGTCGCATGTGTGAAAAGGTGCAATGGTTGTGGTGAACCATTGAGCGGACTACTGTCCATTACACTGTCTGTATAAAAAGGGAAATGTTGTTCTATGTAGGCATATTAATATGTTCTCTCCACAGGTGGACTTTTTATTTTAATCCACAGATGGACATTGATGTTAATGTTAATAGATTTTGAAGTGGTGACAGGGTCTAAACCTTTTGGAGTTGGTTGTGGTTATATATGAAATGCTTTGAATAATCTTTTGTTTTTCAGGTGGGACCTTACTGGACAAATCTTTTGATGAAATATTGATCTTGCCACCGATACTTTACTGTTCTTGTTGTTGTCCCTATAGGGGAAAGATGTGTTGTGATTGACTTTGCATTCATCTGGTGCAGGTGGCTGGAGTCTTGGGATGGAGTGCAGGGCTTGGAGTGTTTGTCTGTGGGTGGGTTCCAGGTTTGTTGGTTGCAAGGATGTAAGCCCTGAGAGAGGATGCCGGTGGGTGTCCTATGTCCCCTTTTACTTACCTGACTCTAAGAACTGTATTTGGTGTACCTAAACTTAAGTAAATAAGTTAACAGTTCACTGGAGTGTCAGAGTCATTTGTGGCCAAACCCTGAACTCAACAGTCAGCTCATCTGATCTGTCCTGGGATAAGAGTGGCTGGGCGCGCAGGGCCAGTGGTAGCAATGGCTGGGGAGATTGGGGGTGAGCACTTGTTCCATCTCTATCCTCCTAAATAACGAAATGTATTCATGGCTCTCAACTCACACGCTTTTGGCGTGTGTCACAGCCTTGTAAAGAGCTGACACGCCCGCCAAGCCTCCTGCACACCCATTCATTTCAATGGGCTCTCACCCGCCAAAAATAAAATCGGGTGTTTTCACCCGCTTTTGCGACACAAATGGTTGAGAGCTATGTTTATTTACCAAAACAATTATCTGCCCTGGTATATCCGGGGCAGCAGAGAAGAGTTGAGAGATTCTGTCACTTTATCTGCCCTACAACAGTAGTGGCTGGGCGTGGGGAGAGGCGAAGTGGCCTCTTAACATACTCTCTCGGGATAGCAGGGTCTGTGGAGGAAGGCTGAGTGCTGCTTCCATAATAATAACCGCCCTGGGGTAGCCGCATTTGTGAAGATGGATCGTAACCAAAGCTCTCTATGCTATGCCCACCCTCCCAGGGCAGCTTTTCAACCCGTGCCTCCCGCAAGCTGACCTACGCCGTCCTCGCCTCGGCCCCCGGGAGGTTGAGAGCGGGGACCTGTCGCTTTCAATTAAGTTCCCTGCGTCCAGTCGTCCTTGCAGGGTTCGGGTCCAGCACTGGGTTGGTAGCCAAGGCAACACGGGTGGTCCAGCAGCAACTAAGGCCGATTGCTATGGCAACATCAATGACAAGTGACGAAGGGCCGGACTGTCCCCGTGGGGACTAGGAACCGTGTCACTTAGTGGGGAGCGGGTCCGGGGTGGGGGGTTGCTTGCGAGGGGGCTCCGACAAGTCGCGCGCGCACGGCGCGGCGGTCACGTACCCCACGTACTGTCGCAGCCATGGCAGAGCAGGCCTTCTTTCGTGCAATTGGGCTCTTTCCCGCCCAACCTGACTCTTTATCGCCCCCTATCGGAGACCAACGCCAGCTTCGCCAACGATCTCAGTGAGAATCTCTTCACGCAGTCTCCTTGCGTGGTACCTCAGGCGCTTCCGTTCCTCTCGCGGAGCCGTCGACAGGGGCTTTCTCAGAGATAGAAACTATTGTGACGTAAAGGCGAGATGGCGGGAGCAGGCGACACGGTAATTCTAAATGAATCCAAAAAGAAGAAACGCCACAAATAGAGGCGGGAAATGAAAGAGCTGGTGGGCGCAGAGAGAGAGAGAGAGCGCGCGCGCAAACGGAGGGCGGGAGACACTCACAGGGACAGGAAGAAAAAAGATAAACCGCTGAACAGGGGCGAGAGTGGGGTGCGACGGGGCGGGGGGGGTGCAACATTGGTGGAGGAGGAAAGATGGCCAGGCAGACACACAGAAAGAAAGACGGCGATATTAGAGTCCCGCCAGGCTCACAGACACACGCTTTAATTTCCCTCCCGGAGAGGTAGGTTGGCACTTTTCCACGGCGGGTGAAATATGGGTTTCATTAGGCAAACAAACGGACAGACGCGGGCAGGGCCACCCCGCCCTGAGAACTCATCAGTGCCAGCGCTTGGCGTTACGCTCCCGAGGCAAGAAAAGAAGGTAGCTAGGTAGGTGGAATTAAAGAAGCGGGCTGGATAAGAGAGGTTGTAAGTGTACAGGTATGCTGCAGCGTGGATGGCGCCACACGCTGGCTGCACGCGCTCGCGGATAGGACGCGATCGGGGGCTTGGCTGTGTGATGTCCTTGCCTCACCAAACGCCGCCCTCATCCTTCCTATACATAGAGAAGTAGATGACTTGTGCAAAGCCACTTGAGACTGAAGGGGCAGCGGCACACAACCAAAGAGCAGCCAGAAGCGACCAGCACACCGTTACAGGCAGCCGGGATCCAAGGCACTCGAGATCAGCCAGCGCACAACTGAAACTACAGTCACTTCTGGCCCTGCTGCACTGGCAGAGAGACAGACAACCAACATCGACAAATGAACAACCAGGGGCGACTGAGAATCCGAGGGACAAATGCAAAATAATGCCATAAAGATGAAAATAATGGTCAACTGGAAATAAAGAACACCTGAGACCAACTAGCACTATAGTTTCCCCGGACAGGCAGGAAACAGACCAGGAACGACCAATTGACAACCAAAAATAGAGTAACCCGATTTGGCCAATGGGAAGCCAACAGAGAGCTAGGACTGCAAACAATTATTGTGAGAGCACAACTGGATACTGGGTTTAGAACAACAGACAACCAAGAGAGAAGAACTGCATGGAGGAAGGACAACCTAGGACCAACCAAGAAACCTCCAGGAGAGATTCAACAAAAAAACCCAAAAAACATTTAGGACCCTCCATCAGGCAGCTGGGATCCACGCGCAACGTCGAGACAGTCTGACAATCAAGGACCATCCAAGAGTGACAGGCAGCCAAAGACTAACGGGCAACCAGGAAGGACTTCCTAACAAGAAACTTTGAGGCAGAAATAGACCCTAAAGGCATTCAGCACTAGACAATCTAAACCTAGTGGACCAGCTTTGAAGTGCCAGCAAGGTTGCACCACATCAATGACACATTTCATACAACCTCTAATAAATAGAATAACGAATCAGAGACTCGGAGGCCACTTCCAGCATCGTTGAAGCACAGTGGGTGACCACAATACACCCAGGGGGAAAAAGGAGCCACAACGATTAGAGAGCCATGGAATCCAGCAAGGTAGGACTGTACAGGCACACCTCCCTGCACAGGGTCCTATGCTTCTATCTGCTCCCTATATGTACAGCAGTTCCTGCACACCTTGTTTGCCACTCACTGCCCTATCTCGAGCCGTTCCTGCACACCTTTCCTTTTCCTTCTCACCCATCAGCAGATCATTCTCCATCTCCTCAGCAGTTCTGCTCTTCCTGCTTTCACTTCTCTATTCAGCAGTTCCTTCTCTGCATGCACCACCCTCTAACCTCATCAGTTCCTGTGCTTCCTGCTTTCACCTTCTCTCTAGAGCACGAACTGCTCTGCATGAATCATCCCACACCCTCTCTCTCCTCAGCACCCATCCGAATCCTCTTTCCTCCGCAGTTAGTGTGCTCCCTGCTTTCTCCTCTCTGCAGCAGTTCCTGCTCTGTATGCATCACCTATCCGAATCCTCTTTCCTCCGCAGTTACTGTGCTCCCTGCTTTCACCTTCTCTGTGCAGCAGTTCCTGCTCTGCAAGCATCATCCACCCGAATCCTCTTTCCTCCGCAGTTACTGTGCTCCCTGCTTTCACCTTCTCTCAACGGCAGTTCCTGCTCTACACCCCCTCCCTCTCTATCTCGAGTAGTTCATTTGCTTCCTGCTTTTACCCTTTCGCCCTTCTGCAGTTCCCGCTCTCCCTGCATCCCCAATTCACTCCTACCTTTTTTCCAGCAATGTTTGCATATACCATTTCTCCCTTCAGCAGCCTCTGCTCTCCCTGCTTCCCTTTTCACTCCTCTTCCTTTCTTCAGCAGTTAATTTTTACCTTCTTTTACCCTTTCTCCCTTCAGCAGCCTCTGCTCTCCATCCTTACCCTCTGCACATCTCCATCCCCTTGATTTTCTTCTCTCTTCCCCTCTCCTTCATTACAAGATCCTATCCCCCCTTTTCCTTGTTCTCCTTGTTTCCATCTCTCCCTTCAGGGGTTCTCCTCTAGCCTGCTCCCTTTTACATCATTCCGAGCAGTTCAAGCTCTCTCTGCACCCCTCTCTCTCTTCAGAAGCCCCCTGCGCGTTGTATTTAGGAAGATATATACACAGAGTACAAGCCACCACATAGAAATATGCACAGACACACTCACACATGCAAACACATCGAAATACACAGAAGAACACAAATATACATGCAGATGGCCAGATCCATGCACAGAGGCAAGCGTGAAGGCACACCATACACAGACACACATACACTGAAGACATGCGCTGAAACCAAAAATAGACGTTGTGCTATTTTAATACGCTTCTATACTGTGCCAAATCACCACCATAGTACTATCAGAGCAGCTAGGCTTGTCCGTTGAGCAAGAAGGTAAGAGGATGGGGGAAGCAGGGAATAGGTGCTACGAATCTGCAACGGGGGAAGGGTGTTTTCTGTGATAGCTTGGGTGCCTGTCAGTCCTGTTAGGTGGCCCATGGTTATGCAAAAGAGAGGAGGTGGATCTATCCTAAAGTGTTTTGATAATTGGGTTGTATTTCCAATGCAAATTTGGAGAATTGGAAGTTAGTACACAATGTAATGTTGGTTGTAGGGGGCCTGAGAGTGAGCTTGGCAAATCCTACGAGTTTGGTGGCTTATCTGCCTGAGTGTCATGTATATACACACACACACTCACACAAAACACATACCTTTCACACAGATACCGACATACACTAACACACCATACACACAAATACACCACAAATCGCACACATCTGAATATTGATCCATCACACACACCCATACCACAGGCACACCCCATTTACACACACATGGATCACAATTGCTGGGAGCTATTTAGCTACTGCTTGCAGTCTGGAAGAGCTTGGTTAGCTGTACAAAAAACAAAACTAACAGGAGCTACTTTTGGCTCCCCCTAATGCCATAAAATGTGCCTATGCAGCATTAATCCTGAATGTTTGGGAATCGGTTTAAAGGAGCATTCAGACTCAGGTAGAAGACATTGAATGCATAGTGGATCATATATAATGAATAACAAGCACGCTATGTACTATCTCTGCACTCCCTAGCAGCAGCTCCTGCTTACTCGATGATGCTTGATAACCAGGAGCTGCATTTAGTTCCAGGTCATTAAGCCTTTCCTCCGATCCACACACATCAAAATCCTATCATCCCCTAAGGCAAGCCACACATGCATATAGTCATACAAAAGCATGCCCCAAACACCGCATACAGAGACAGAGTTGCACACCCTAAACAGATATGCATCCCATATGCACAGACACACACTATGGAATATTGGCAGACCTTTTTTTTTATCACACACGTATGTCAACATAGTTCAGCTATTAAAGTGAGGTGACAAAGTCATGCCAGCTGTCATATTTACACTGAATTTACAATGAGATTTCTCATTCCGCCCACTTTGAATAATATGACAAGCCAAAGAAACCGGAGGAAAACAGGCACTAAAGGCTGCTTTATAGAAGATAGAGTCCCAATTAAAATAAATATATGCCCCACCCAGGGTGTCTGCAACCTTTTACTCTCCAGAATTTTGCACTACAACTCCCATCCTCCCAATCCAGCATAGTCAATGTTGAGGGATCATCGTAGTCCAAGACATCTGAGAGCCGCATGTTGCAAACCCCTGCCCTACACAATCCATTTGTGCCCTTGATAGGAGGATTCCAACCCCAGAACGAAGGCTTTTCCTTGGAATCCATGATGCTGAAAAATGGCGGTACACCCAGCCCTTCTTGGGACTGCACAGTTAGGCGGAGGGCCGGTGCGGGATGGGAAACATATTGTACTTCCAGGGGGCCCAGTGTCATGAGGTCATTTGGCCTCTTTTGGTTATACATTAATCGACGTTTCTTCCTATGGAATTATGCCTAATATTGGTCCAAACATATCTATAGAGCTGTGGGGGTGAAAGGAGGGGGACAGGCTCCTATATGTCTGTCTCCTATTTTTTGCTGGGAGCATTTTTACTCCCCATTTGAATTTTTGGGGAGTATTTGCCTATTTTGAGGAAGTAAAAGTGGCTGATGCACCCTTATCTGTAGGGATGGGTGTAGGTGTATCGGGGGAAGGGACGGCACACCCATTACCCCATTCAGAGCGCAGGGAGTTTGCCCCTAGTTACAGGGATTGGGAAGAGTCCATGCCATATTATTGGTTGTACGTGGTTCTCATTGTCTGTGGGGCAGTGAATAGGACTGAAAGGCACCCCCAACCAGGTTTTATATATTAATGTTTGTGCCGCGGTTTCGTGTGCAATTTGCTATATTACACAATTTTTCTTGTTTAATAAAACAGCGCCTGAAAGGTTTTCCAACTGAAGAAGTGTTTTCAATGTCTCCTTGTTGGTATTTCTCGCTGTGTCCTAGGCCTGTGGAGGGGAGGGGTGATCATTGGCAAGAGCTTGCATTTGGAAAGCTGCTGGTGGAGCTCTGATTCTGGAGTGCAATGCCTTGATAAATGCCTGCAACAGAGCTGCGTTATGTCTGGGTGGGTTATTATGGCGAATATTTATTTTTTGCAAACATGACTCGACATGACCGTCTTTACCTCAAGAAGAAGCAGTGACATGCTCATGTGTGGGGTAGATTGGGAGCACATCGCGTTTGGCTTACAACATCAGATAGTTAAAGATAGTCCAATGGGTTTCTCAGAAGTGGCGTTTTGTGCATTCTGCGGGTTACACTTTTGAATGCCGTAAATGTTGACTCAGTATTTCATCCTTTACAGGTTGCTAAAAGGGGTTGTTGAGCTAAGGTGGTAGTTGCATACATCATGTTCAGGCCCGAGCATTGACTTAGCACAGGTACGACTCCCATGATCCCTCATCATTGACTATGCTGGCTAGGCTGATGATAGTGTTGCTGTAGTGCAACATTATGGAGCGCCAAGGGTTGCAGACCCCTGATTTAGCATGCAGCGTGCGCTCTATACATGACTGATATTGCCAGAGTTATCACCCCAGGTGCTCAGGAAGCCTGGGTTAGGCCCTTGCTGTCAGCACCCTGGGGAGGGCACTCCCATGAACGCTGATACTGCTATGTTCCCAGAGATCCCCAGCACCATTACAGGGCAGGGGATGTACATGTCAGACCCCACATCTCTCCCTCCCTTCAATTCTATCTTCACTCCATGGAGAGCCAAAGGAATGTGTCAATAGGAGCGCAATGAAGCAGCAAGGGTCAGCGTGCAGATGTGTTTAGAGGCTTTAAGCAGTGTGGGGTTTGGGTGGGACTGATGCACCGTCATCTGCTGGCCCTAGTATCCCTCTCGCTGTATCCCAGATTCCTAAGTCACTGCTATGTCCTGAGCACTGTCACTGTCCCTCTCTGACCTCACACTTTACACCTGAAAGTTGCGACTAGAGATGATTCTGTTTTTATAGCTCTTTACCACTGGCAATTAATGCTCCCAATGTTTGCAGGTGGGGAGCCCAGGCACAGCCTACACTTTATAAACATTCAGGCTTGATTAAGCCATGTACAAATTAAAAAGAATAAACATTCAGACCAGATCTCCCTTTCCCTCTACTGAGGGAACAGCCTCACCAAGTGGGAGACACTCTGATGGTTGCTCTTCTTTGAACTCCTGGTGGAGACCCATTAGCCGATCAGAGAATCACCACCTGCTAACCAAACATAGAACCAATGTCCATCTCTATAATATCCTTGCTTCAGAGTCCTGTATGCAACCTACACTAACAGGTTGGAATCCTGGAAAGGCCATGTTCACCCTCCGGCGATCGATACATTGAGTACCAGTGAGTTGGATTATAATAATACCAATTATTACTATGCTTAGAAGCAGTTTGAAGCACGCATGAAGCACTATGTAAATGCTGTCTGGCCAGAATATAGGGAATTGAAGTAGAAATTATTTTCAAAAGAAAAAATATTCCTGCCGTTCGGAGACACTGATCAGAAATGGCCCCTCTGCTGCAGAATGTACCCTCTGACCGCACCTGCTAGAAGAAAAACACATTTTCAATACTGATACACAGTAAGATAGCACACATTGCCACAAAGTCATTACTTTTGTGACGAGTAACACCACTGTCCATTCACCTGTTCATTTGTCGGCTACACCACCTCGGGCACAAGGGTAGAGGTGCTGCAGTCTTAGCTTGTTTCTCAGACAGGTGCATGCAGGGGCTTCTGATTCAGGGATGCGTCAGAAGCCCCTTTTCCCCCTGCTCCATGTACATAGGAATGATGTGCCCAGTGCATGGAGAGATGATAGGAAGCAGACAGACACTCTCCTTGAGAAGGTTGAACCCAAAGTCATGACCTTCGGTCAGTCTATGAATATCTATGTGTTTGTGGCATCAACACTGAACAACTTTCTTCCCAAATCCATTTAGGAATAGATCCAGAGCCTAAGCTTTTCTAATGGACTCATCGTAGAATCAAATTCAGGCAAAAAGGGCGACAAGTCTTTACATTGGTTCCAGAGTGACGGCAATGATATTCAGCGGAAATGCAACAGTGCAAGACTTCCGATAACAATCAGATTAGAAAAAGGGAAAGAGCGGAATAGAAAAGGGACAAATAAAATGGCGTCAAAGTTGGACCCACAAAAAAGCTATTAGAAAAAACAAAATATTTGCACAGGTACAACGGCTGTTTACACACGAGCTGCTGATACACACACATGGGAACAGCAGCAAAAGTCAAATAGCCAAAGGACAACTGCTTCTCAGATACCTAGCTCTACGTGGCGTTGTAGAGGGTAGCATAATCTAACCTGTACAGAAACTGCTCTAGACACCCCTTACCCAAAAAAAATGTATGATCCATCTACAATTCATACGAATAGTGGAATACTTCCGGATCCTTGGCTTTCTTGACTGGTTACTCGGGCTGCACCATGGGACTTAAAGGAACAGTGCAATGACTCTCAGAGAGCAAGATGTCAATTGTGCAGATTCTCTCAATCTAAGGGCATGACCTCATAGATTAGTGGCACTCTCAAAGGGTATGATATCAAGGATGCAGAGTTCCCCTCGGAGGAGGTTGCCATCATGATTAGAGTCTAGGAGGACATAACTTCCATGAATGGGAGCCCTAAACGAGGGTGTGGCTGCCAGGATTTAGTGCCCAAACAGATATCATGACCTCTAAGACTTGCAGGCTCTTTGAGGGCATGCAAAAACAAGGGGGGTTCTGGGAGTATCTCTACTACCGCCCTATATCCCGGGTTAGAGTCTCAACCAGAGTTTATAGCTCACCATCCTTTCAGAGAAGAGACATTTCCACTACATATCAGTCTTTGTCCTGCCCAAGGGCAGTCCAGCACCACAATGCCTGGCAATTCTCTTCTGAACAAGAGTACCACCAGCAACCCAAGACACATGTTTTGGCCTGGTTGGGCCTCGTCAGTGAGGTGGAGCTATGCCTCTCTAAGAACAGTGAGCAAGGGTTCCACGTCTGGATTACCCTCGTAATTTAGCGGGAAACCCCAAAGCTACTTAATATGCAAAAACAAGGGGGTTCTGGGAGTATCTCTCCTACCGGCCTATATCCCGGGTTAGAGTCTCAACCAGAGTCTTCAGCTCACAATCCTTTCACAGAAGAGAAATTTCTACTATATATCAGTCTTTGTCCTGCCCAAGGGCAGTCCAGCACTGAAATGCCTGGCAATTCTCTTCTGAACAAGAGTACCAACAGCAACCCCAGACATGTTTTTCGGCCTGGTTGGGCCTCGTCAGTGAGGTGGAGCTGTGCCTCTCTAAGAACAGTGAGCAAGGGTTCCACGTCTGGATTACCCTCGTAATTTAGGGTGAAAACCCAAAGCTACTTAATATGCAAAAACAAGGGGGGTTCTCGGAGTATCTATACTACCGGCCAATATCCCGGGTTAGAGTCTCAACCAGAGTCTTTAGCTCACCATCCTTTCACAGAAGAGACATTTCTACTACATATCAGTCTTTGTCCTGCCCAAGGGCAGTTCAGCACTGAAATGCCTGGCAATTCTCTACTGAACAAGAGTACCAACAGCAACCCCAGACACGTGTTTCGGCCTGCTTGGGCCTTGTCAGTGAGGTGGAGCTGTGCCTCTCTAAGAACAGTGAGCAAGGGTTCCACATCTGGATTACCCTCGTAACTTAGGGTGAAAACCCAAATCTACTTAATATGCAAAAACAAGGGGGTTTTTGGGAGTATCTATACTACCGGCCTATAGCCCGGCGTTAGAATCTTAACCAGAGTCTTTAGCTCACCATCCTTTCACAGAAGAGAAATTTCCACTACATGTCAGTCTTTGTCCTGCCCAAGGGCAGTCCAGCACAGCAATGCCTGGCAATTCTTTTCTGAACAAGAGTACCAACAGCAACCCCAGACACGTGTTTCAGCCTGGTTGGGCCTCGTCAGTGAGGTGAAGCTGTGCCTCTCTAAGAACAGTGAGCAAGGGTTCCACGTCTGGATTACCCTCGTAACTTAGGGTGAAAACGCAAAGCTACTTAATATGCAAAAACAATGGGGTTCGGGGAGTATCTCTACTACCGGCCTATATCCCGGGTTAGAGTCTCAACCAGAGTCTTTAGCTCACCATCCTTTCACAGAAGAGACATTTCCACTACACATCAGCCTTTGTCCTGCCCAAGGGCAGTCCAGCACCGAAATGCCTGGCAATGCTCTTCTGAACAAGAGTACCAACGGCAACCCAGACACGTGTTTCGGCCTGGTTGGGCCTTGTCAGTGAGGTGGAGCTGTGCCTCTCTTAAGAACAGTGAGCAATGGTTCCACGTCTGGATAACCCTCGTAATTTAGGGTGAAAACCCAAAGCTACTTAATATGCAAAAAGAATGGTGTTCGGGGAGTATCTCTACTACCGGTCTATATCCCAGGTTAGAGTTTCAACCAGAGTCTTTAGCTCATCATCCTTTCACAGAGCAGACATTTCTACTACATATCAGTCTTTGTCCTGCCCAAAGGCAGTTCA
The DNA here is from genome assembly GCF_040938575.1 of Ambystoma mexicanum. Lineage (NCBI taxonomy): Eukaryota > Metazoa > Chordata > Amphibia > Caudata > Ambystomatidae > Ambystoma > Ambystoma mexicanum. The sequence continues at coordinate 185,493,241 of NC_090925.1, read as the reverse complement.
GCACCGAAATGCCTGGCAATTCTCTTCTAAACAAGAGTACCAACAGCAACCCCAGACACGTGTTTCGGCCTGGTTGGGCCTCGTCAGTGAGATGGAGCTGTGCCTCCCTAAGAACAGTCAGCAAGGGTTCCACATCTGGATTACCCTCGTAACTTAGGGTGAAAACCCAAAGCTACTTAAATGCAAAAACAAGGGGGGTTCTGGGAGTATCTGTACTACCGGCCTATAGCCCAGCGTTAGAATCTCAACCAGAGTCTTTAGCTCACCATCCTTTCACAGAAGAGACATTTCCACTACATGTCAGTCTTTGCCTTGCCCAAGGGCAGTGCAGCACAGCAATGCCTGGCAATTCTCTTCTGAACAAGAGTACCAACAGCAACCCCAGACACGTGTTTTGGCTTGGTTGGGCCTCATGAGTGAGGTGGAGCTGTGCCTCTCTAAGAATAGTGAGCAAGGGTTCCACGTCTGGATTACCCTCGTAACGCAGGGTGAAAACCCAAAGCTACTGAATATGCAAAAACAAGGGGGGGGGGTGAGGTTCTGGGAGTATCGCTACTACCGACCTATATCCCGGGTTAGAGTTCGTGAATCCCAAGAAGGCATGACCAAGATTAGCAGGCTCTTAGAAGTCATGTCCTTCATGATTGGTGGGCTCTAAAAGGGCATTACTTTTTTTATTTTTATTTATTTCTTTTTATTGGTTTAAACAAACCTTTAAAGAAAAAATAACATCACATTTAATTATTCATAAAAAAGAAATCACAATTAACAAATAAAGCAAAGAGAAGCAGAGGATATCACAGAATAAAAATATATAAACAATTAAAATAATAAAAAGTAATGAGAAGAAATGAACACTGAATTGGGCAAAGTGCATCATTAATCGCAAGCCAATATTTAGGTCCATTTTTCGTGCGATTTGGCTAGTTCATCTTCATTGTTTTTAAGGAGAAATGTCAGGGCGTATGTTAGTTTATTATTTATCTCTGTAAAACATTCCACCCACCATTCTTCCATGGTATGAAGAAGTTTATTTGCTACAATTGTGCTAAACAGTGTCATTCTTCTCGTGGAGAAAGCTTCACAAGTTAAAACCAGATGTTTGATATTCTCTTCAAAATGGTCACGGAATCTGCATTTTGGGTTCAGCTTCTCATATTTGCTCCATCGTCTAATTACTTCTTTTGTCTTAAATTGATTTAGCCTGAATTTCATAAGCAAAGTTCTCTTTTATTTGTCCGGACATTTTTCAAGATATTTGTAGGTTGAACTGTAGGCTTTCCCTTCTGGAGGAACATCCTTCAAGAGCGAATATTTGGCTCTGTTTGTGCAGATGCTGATCCAATCAATTTCCCACAACTTTTTTTTTTACAGCATCTGGATTTCCCATCAGAGTGATTACATCACTATTTATATACATTAGAATTTGGTGACATTGATTTATCCAGGGTGAAAAAACTGTTTTTGATTGTTTGGCAACCAATTTGTGAAGAATTTTCATTAGCGGTGCACCATTTGGCAAGATTATCTTGCGAAAAATTGACAAAGTGTTCCATATAACTTTTGCATTTATTGAGATCAGTCCCAATTCGTACCTTACTACAACTGCCGGCAATCCTCTACCAACTTTCAAAATTCTGCCCCAAAAGATATTTTCAAGGTTATCCCACAGACTTGCAGGGCATCCAAAGGCAGTCTCGGCGCCATGAATTATAGCAGGCACTGCTTTTTGTTTGTAAAATTTTAAAGTCGGAACCAATGAAAACTTGCCATATTTTGTATCTAAGGCCATAGCTTGGGCACTTAATTGACGACATTTTATTTTGTTTTCTCAACCCAAGTATGATCATTTATGTTGGTGTTTAGCCACATGCCCAGGTAATTTACCTGTTTTACCTGTTGTAGTGGTTCGCCGTCAAGGCGCCAGTTGAATTTCTTAGATGTACCTTTAGTCAAATTTTGTAATGTTAAAATGACAGACTTACTTGGATTTATCTGTAGACCATTAGTTTGGACATATTGTTCCAGCACGTGCAGTTTCCTTTATAATCCAATGGGTGTAAGGTCCATTAGGACTAAGTCATCTGCATAAAGGATCCCATTTAAAGCAGAGTCCATTATTTTCGGGTCAAATCCTTTTGCTTTTCCAAGTGCTTCACCGATATCAGAGATGAAGGCATTGAATATTATGCCCGCTAGAGGACACCCTTGTTTGATTCCACAATGAGTACGAATGGGTTTCGATAGAGTTCCACTTGCATCCAACCGAATATAGATCTTAGTATCGGTATGCAAATCCTTGATGGCATGTAAAAGACTGTTTGGACAATTCCCGCTTTTTAATTTTGTCCAAAGGACTTCTCTGTCTATGCTATCAAAAGCATGAGACAGGTCAACAAATGCAAGGTACACTTTTGTTTTTTTCATAATCATGTCAAGTTTTATTAAATTGATAAGTATTAAGTTTAGGCAGCAGCCAACACCCTTCACAAATCCACTTTGTCTGGCATCAATATGATTGGTTAAAACTAACCATTCCATCAATTTATGCTGAAGTTGTGTTGCATAAATCTTACCTATAACATCTAGCAAGGCAATAGGCATATAATCCATTGGGTTTGATCGATTGCCCTTTTTAAATATTGGGACAACAATGGCTTTTTTCCATGACACAGGGGTGATACCTTCCATGGCGATTCTATCAAACAGTACCTTACAGAAATCAGCCCAGGCTTCTGGATCAGATTTTAGCATGGCATTTGTTATGCCATCTGGACCAGGTGCTCGAGAGTTAGAAAGTTTTTTGATGTCTGATAAAATTTCTACCTGATCAAACTGAATATCCCAAGAAGAGAGAACAGGTAGCGCAGGGTCAGGAGAGTTTCCCTTTTTTGAGAACAGGATTGAAAAATGCTCAATTCATTTTCTTTCAGTGACCATGTTCTTGTTTGATGCTCTCTGTATTCCAGATTCATTGTTGATAATTGACCAGAAATCTGCAGAATTTTTCTCTTTCATGGACTTCATTATTTGTTCAGCATCATGTTGTTCGGTTAGAGCACGATGTGCTATCAGCCAATTCTTATAGTTTTGTTTGATCATTTTACTCATCTTCTGCTCATCCATTTGACTGTCAATTTTTAATTGTTGCAGGGCCCAGTGCATTTCTCTTTTCCTCATGACAATTTCAGGGTTGTAAATATGAGAGTATTTTTGAGACTGAATACCACTCGGATTTCTCAAAATCTTATATTGTTCTAACAGGGGGGTATACTCTACACCCAACAAGTCGATTTGTTTCTCATAATCATTTTTCAGTATATTCACCTGCTGTGAATTAAGTTTTAATCTGTTACCACTACAGTTGGGAATTATATTCCAATTCCATTTTGCTGAAAACGATTGTTGTGGCATTTCAAGATGTGCTACGATCATATTGTGATCACTGACTTGTGTGTTAAGCACTTCGAAATTTAGAACCCGTAATGATAAATTTTCAGATACAAAAATGTAGTCCAAGATGGAGTTTTGTTCATTTCTTTGCAAGGTTGGTTTGGCAGGTATGTCTCCCTCGACATTACCATTCAGCCTGGAGATTCTCCGTAAAGTTTGTTCTTCGGACCAATTTTGTATCAAATTCTGTTTCCTTGAGAAGTTATTATTACTTATTTCTACAAAATCCAAATTAAAATCTCCACATATAATCAGACCGGCACTGGTATCTTTAATCATCAGTTCGTCAATTATATCCATAATTTGTTCAACAAAGGACAATGTTCCAGCTTTACTATGATGCCAATACAAATTTATGACAAAAAGTGTCAGATGTTTATTGTCATTATTAATGTTCCTTTTGATGGTAACAACTTGAATATAAGATGATATGTTATTATATTCCATCAGCCTACAACCAGAGGCTTTTTTCACAAGAGTGAGGATGCCTGCGCTTGGACCTCTCTTAATACCTTTAATAGCAGGATTGAATGCTATTTCATAATCCTCTGTAATAGGACAGATATCTAACCAAGTATCTTGCAGGCATATTATATCTATCTCATTTACCCATTTATCTTTGAAGTTATACAAATGAGTAAAGCCTCTTGTATTCCACGAGCTAATGGCTAGGCCAACATTTTTCTGCTTCAATAAACATTAACTTCGGCTATTATTCGTTAAGGTTGCTGCTAACCAATTCCACTCGTTATGAGGCACTTGGTTCTCTTCACTTCTTTTTTTTTGAGGGATTTGATGAGTGTTTTTTACTGTAATTCGAATTAGCTCGGATTGTTTTGCTTTTTGATTATTAGTATGTTCATTTCGAAGCAGATTGAATTGTTTGTAGTCTGCTTCCCAACTTTCATCTGCCATTATTTGCGAATTTGACTGACTTTCATTTGGAACTTCATTTCGCTGACATTCAGTCAAAGGGACTACATCATTTGATTTTCTGGTCAGAATGGTACTATCTACTTCGATAATGTCAAAGCCGCAAGGTAGTAGGGCTGCAGCACCTTGTAGTAGAGTTTCACACGCCAGTCTGGAATTTATATATAAAAACACTCTATGCAAAGCAATATCATCCTTGAATTCCACAGCCTGAATATCACTGGACTCAATAGTGTGTAACACAGGAACATGATGGAACAGACATAAGACATTTTTTCTGTTCGTTATGAGTCCATCCTGAATATTCAGATTTCTTTCAAGACTTAGGCAGTATTTTGCCTTTATTTTGTTGATATTATTTTTCTCACCATTAGTATTGGCATTATTTCCTTGGGCTTTAGAGAAGTCTCCTTTCGCTTTACGGGAATTACGATCTGCAGGCACCTTGTTGGTTGCGAATTTTTCTATAGAAAATAATTTGTCCTCTTCCAATATTCTTTCTGCATCAGCTGGTTTATAACTCGAAGCCATATTCATTTTTGTGTCGATGTTACCTTGGCTTAACGAAATAAATAGAAATCTTTTCCTTTTTTCGTCCAAGGTTTTAAACGGGCTCACTATTTCTTCGTATGAGTCAGAAGTAGGCTTTTTTGGTTCAAGCATCCATTCACAAAAACGCCCAGATACGGATTCATCTTCTTTCCTTGTTGGATCGAGGGGCTCAATCGATGTCTTAGACGGAGCCATGTCAATCTCTGCATTTTCCTTATCACATCCCATTTTTTTCACTTCCTGTGGATCTTCATACATTGAGAGATTCATCAGAGTCTCAATGTCAGCTGCTTCAGACTCCATTACAGAGTCATGATCTGGAATGGAAGGTATAGATGTTTCATTTTGTGTTTCAAGATCTTGCAAGGGTATTTTTTTTGTTTTTCTTTATTGACATATGCATCCAGGATATTTTTCAAAGTATCGTAGTTGTTGGCTGATACATTAACAGTAACTGATTTCAAATTTCTTAAGAAAGCTCGAGCCCCATTTGTTATTTTTCCTCTTTTTTGATTTTTAGATTTCTTTTTTTGCAGAACTCCTTTTAGAACTTGCTTTGAGTTATTTTTCCCGAATATATCAAAAAGCATCTTAGGTGCTTCTACATTTTTTTCTTGCAAATCTTTGATCTCACTTGAAGCATCTTTTGTTTTATCATTTGTTGTTTTTTTTGTACCAAGATCTTCATTTGCGCTGACATTAGCGCATGTTTTGGGCTGATCTTCAATGACATTTCGTACATCATTTATTTCTATTATTTCAATTATGTCTTCTACCTGAGGTTTTCCCAAGATTCCAATATTTCTATTTTCACAGTTTGGCTTTTAAGGTACAAACACGCTCTTTTGCTGAATCGTTCTTGTCCTTTTTAGATCTATCCAGCCTTTTCTCTTGCAGACCATCCACTAAAATCTTGCGCTCAGCCATGGGTGCAGTAAAGGATTCTTCTGACAGAGGGAGGCACCCTTGCCATATTTTTCCTATATCCTTTTCTGCAAGTACTGTTAGAATTTCTTTATCCTTTTCCAGGAATGTGCAGTCTTTCTTTTTGGATACCTGTTCAATAGTTCCGCACTCAAAATTCGGTTGCACTGTTGGCAGATGATATTTCTCCATAATGGTAACTTTGCAGTTGTCTAAATTAGGGCTGCTATTTTTACCATCATTTGAGGCAGGTAAGTGTGGTTTATTAAAAAGCTTCAGCGCTTCTCGAGCAACTTCTGCTATTAATTTTTTCTCCTCACGTGAGTTGTGATTGGCGTCTAAGATTAATTTCAGAAAGTTGGCATTTTGAGTCTTATCTTGTTTTTGGTTGTCCTGACTTCTTTGTTGTTCGACCTCCATGTTAGCAACTTTAGTGTTTAGCAAGGCTATTAGCGTAGTTAGGTCTTTAATGTTTCCATCCATTTGTTCTTACAATTTGAGGTACGGAGAAAGTACAATGTTCATGGAGGACATAACCATTGTTTGGAGGTCCGGTATATTTATTCCAGATACACCCTTTTCTTTTTGTGAATAGGACGTTTTCTTTTTCCCATACCCACGTCTTATTTTAGGAAAAGGTCTTTCCATTAAAGACGAATCATCAGAATCAGAAGTACAAGAAGAAGATGATGTAGATATTTATTTTTTCATTTGCGGAAGCTGAAATCTTGCTTAGACCTTTGCTATGCGTTTGATTTTTGTTTTCGGTTGCTGTGAATCTTATTGGTGAATGAAGCGTATATGACTGATTTGGAGTTCTTGTTTGAGAACAGGCTATTTCGCCCGAAAGGCTATTTCTGCCTCTTTTCCGTGCAGGACTGCGAGATATTATAGTTGTGTCAAGGTCTACCGAGAAATTCTTTCTTATTTCAAAATGTTCAGTATATGCATCATCATGAGGTAACTGCCGTGTCATAACGCCTCCTTTATTTAATGTGGATAGACTCTTTTGTTTGTTGTTAGTCCGGTTGTTGAAATCGAAATTCATTTTTAATAGATCTTTCAAAAGTTTATCTGCCACACTAATAGAGTCCCTTCTTTCATAGTTTGATATACCATGATTTTTGGTAAGCGGTGCTGATCCAATATGTTGCAATTGCCAAATTGGGGTTGTTCATCATCACTTATTTGTAATGTAATTATTTCAGTCGTGTGACCTGTTCCAAGTCCAAATCCGACTTGGGTCCGCTCGCCACACATTAATTCTCCAGATTGAGGCAGAGTATTCAGTTTGTTATCTCCATTTGTACATTGCACAATTTTTGCAGCTAAAATTCGCAATTGAGGAAAGATCTCTGCTGGTACCGTTTTTTGAGTTTCTGTATTACCATCAATTGGAAACTCGGAACACGAATAATATTTACATTCTTGGACTCCATCTTTAGTGGGAGTGCTAGGTACAGGCACAATACTGGTGGGGTATGGAGATTTGTTTGTTTTAGTTGTTTTGAAAGTTTCACTTTCAATTTCGGTTTCAGCTTCAGTAATAAAGCAATCATTATCACCTTTGTTGATAGAATTATTGACCAAATCAGCACCGTTCTCACCATTCTCATTCCCGTTCTCAAACTGCTCATGCTGGCCAAAGGCGCAGCGCTCATCAATCTCACCAGACTCACCAAACTAACCATTCTCGCCATTTTTACAACACTCCTGCATACAATCCTGCATACACTGTTGCATACAAGTCACGGCTCTACCGCCTACTAATGAATGCATTTGAAAAGCATTTGATAAATCTGCAGTATTTGAAGCTGTTGTTATGTCAACTAAGTCATTTTTATCGGCTCCTATTATATGTGCCGAAGTTTTCCTTCTTGCCGCAGGTTTGGAAGAACTACCTCCTCCTCGGCGAAGGCCTGATCGGTTCTGAGGCGGGTCCATTGCTTCATTATTTTCCATCAGAATAGTTAAAGGACCCGCACTTGCTTAAAAAGCAGGCGGGAAAAACAACCAAAAAATAAAAAAACACACCACCGTGGTCAGCGGGACCAAAGGCACCAAAGACACTCAAGACTCAGTGCCGACTCTGCGCTGCTCCGCGGGTGCACTGGGTTTTTGAAGAGTATAGCTCCACCTTCTGGCTGACAAGGAGCTAAAGGAAGGACTCCAAAGCAAAAGAAAAACGAAAAGCAGAGTGCCTCCAAGACACTCAAGACTCAGTGCTGACTCCGTGCCGCTGCGCGGGTGCACTGGGTTTTTGAAGAGTATAGCTCCACCTCCTGGCTGACAAGGAGCTAAAGGAAGGACTCCAAAGCAACAGAAAAACTAAAAGCACAGTGCCTCCAAGACACTCAAGACTCAGTGCCGAGGGCATTACCTTAAAGATTAGCAGGCTCTAAAAAGGCATGACCTTTAGGATTATTGAGTTGTCGGAGGACATGACCTTCAGGATTAGTGTGCACCCTCTCAAAGGGCATCATAATCATGATAGCGCGCTCTTAGATGGCCTGACCCTCAGGATTAACAGGCTCTCAAAGGGCAGGGTCTTTAGCATTAGTGTACTGTTAGAGGACACAGCCTCAAAAATCTGCAGGGTCAGTCCTTCAGGAATAGCAGGTTCTCAAAGGGTATACAATCTACATCATTAATGGCTGTTAGCGTGCATGACACTCATGATTATTAACAGTCTCTGGGTCAGAACATTCTTACAGGGCATGACATCAGGGTTAGCAGGCTCTTGAAGGCATGCCCTTCAGGATTTTTAGGTTCTTAAGGGGCATGGCCACAGGATAAGCAGGCAGTTAGAAGGCATGAGCTTCAGGGTTAGCAGGCTGTTAGAGGGTATGATCTTTGGTATTGGTGACATTTTGAGGGCAAGACCATCAGGATTAGTGATCTCTCAGATGGCATAACCTCAGAATGAGTGTATTGTGAGAGAATATGGCCATTAGGATGATCAGGTTCTTAAAGAGGATGACCATCAGGATTAGAAAGCTTTTAGAGGCCATGCACTTCACAATTAGCAGGGTCACAGAGGACATGACCTTCAACGTTCGCAGACTCTCAAAGTTGAGAACCTTCAGGATTAGCAGTCTCGTTTGCCTTGTCGCGCCTTGAAACACTTGTGTATAGGCGCATTATAAATATCATATCATATTTAACGACCGTTGGGCATTTTTGTTACTTTTGTGCTACCATACCTCTCTTATGCCAGTCAAAGTCAGGTGTATCTTAATGTCCCTGGTCTTTGTGAAGATCTTCAGACACCTGTCTCTTGTTTAGGGTAGCAGGAACATTTGAATGCTTGTATATGGTCTACAGTTGAAGCATTCTCCTTCTAAAATAAAAGTGGTGTTTATTTATTTATTTAGTTTTAGTTTTAAAGAAAAACCTTTACAAAAGTTACATCACATAGCAAACAGAAAGAAAAATCACATATACATCTGATTTACATCTATACAGTAGCAATAATCAACATTTCCAAAATATAAAAGAATTTTTAAAAACATACTCATAAATGAACTAAAAAACAATTCATATTTACTAAGATAATGTGGTCTTTGGGGAACAGTTACAATACTCTCTATAGACATATAATTCAAATCTCTCCTAAAATATGTCTTTAATCTCAACCTCCACAGAAAAAGGTAGCAGTACAACAGGTTACCCATTAACTGGATGATTTCCTTCATCTCCCAGTTTTCATAGTTCAAGTGCTATATACAAATTTGGTGAGAACACGATAAGAATTTCTAAAAAATATCAACCTTGTCCGATCCCTGAGAGGACCAGAATGTCAAATTACATAATAACGTTCCATAAATAACACAGTGTCAGTTTGGTAATTTTTGTTTTGGTAAATAACGCAAGTCCAAGATACAACTATGATATAACATGACATCAGTCTGTCCAGAAGCACTGATTATAATGTTAATAAACCACATATTTCTGATAAAACTCTAACAATAGCAAGCTGAAGGCCCACCTTATTTCCAAACAGCATGTATTTCCAAAGTGTATCCAAATCAACTCTCTCATGATTCTGGACACATTTTCCAAAATATTATTGAATTCTCCAGGGGGTTAATACTGGGCATTCCAAAAGAAGATGTCTTACATTTTCAATAATGCCTGAATTTTTACAATGCCTGCAGGGAATCGATGCTGCAGACAAACTGCCCCTCATCTCCATGATCTCACCGGTTTGTAACACGTTAAAACGGAATCTCATAAATGAGTTCTCCCACTTTTTTCTAGGAAAACGAGACAAATAAGGCTCAGGAAAACCGAAACATTAATAGTGTGATACCAAGTGAAAATAAAAGTGGTGCTTTTCGGGCCCTCTCATTTACCCAAAGATTCATCCAGTTTCCCTCATCCCGTGGTGCTATTTGGACTCCCACCTTCTACCCTGAGAAAGTCAAGAATTGAGTGTTTGTTTGTCAATCTGATTTAGGGGTCAACTATCAAGTGAGGGAGGTTGTGAAGTCTTCATTTATTCGACTATAGCTCATTTGCTGCACTCTCCCTTACCTTCAAAAGGGAGCATCATGCAGCGGTTGTTGGCATATTAATGAACACTAACTCTAAACTTGAGCATGCTACTGCTTAATACATGTATACATTCCAGAGCACCAACTCAATCGCCTTTAGAATGTAGAAAACACAGTTGCATGGCTTATATTCATACTTCCTAAATCCTCCTCCTTTTTTGTTATAGATAATCTCTATCATGGCTGCCTACCTGCCAGAGAATTCAATTTAAACTACTGCGACTGGGCTTCAAATGCATACACAGCCTACACAGGATTTTCCTGTAGTATCTAGTTAACAACATCCAGCTGTAGCAACCTTCCAGGCCTCTGCTGTCTCTAACAAACACTTGTTGATTGTGCCTCACACACAATTTGTGCTGGAAAAACAATGTCTGACTAGGGGAGGCCTCGATTAGAGGGTGTGTGGGTCTATACAGCTAGTTATACCATTTAGAGGGTCAGTGACTCTGTTCTTCTACTCTGATGGGGAAATGGTGGACTCAGAGAGGCCTCTTCCATGAGTGGTGAGTGTTGAAGGGTTTCTCTTCTGGATGGGATTTTGGGGGGATTCATGATGTTTGATGATCATTGTCACAACCGAAAACAAAGATCTTGGGGCGGGGGTGGCTCTTCACTCAGCCATGAGAATTGGGTGGTCTTAATGGTTACTCTGCTGGATGGGGTGATTATATGGGTGGATGGTGTCACAAGGTTGCCTTGGACCATGAAGCACGCCAGAACCATAGTTTAGAGCTCAACACCTTTATTTGGGGATTTGTTATAAGAAGGGTAAACAGGATCTCCCAAAACAAAAATGGCCTGGATGGTACTTCTCCTTGATGTGGCCAGGGGCCTTTTCCCTGAGTGATTTCCCCACAATGTCCTCTCCAGTATTCCCGGGTTCTCAGGCGTTCCTGTCTTCTGGATTGTCTACCCCAGTTAGAAATTGTATTTGCCATCTCCTCCCTGGGAATTGCAGTATTTCTGGGCATTGATCTGGATATGGCCTTTCTGGGAGTATCATACTTCAAGGCTCACTATGGTGCATAGTCTTGCAAGTAGATGGGTCAGTGGTAATAGTCGACAAGGAGAGCTCGAGAAGTGCATGTGGGGAACTGTCTTACCCATGTTCCCTACAACCTCTTCTTTTCTCACCTCTCTAGTCTCAGTTTACCTTACTGGTCCCATTTTGTTGTTGCTCCTACCAACCGGTCCTGCCTATGGTTGGCTTAGCCCAGTGGAACCTTCCTAACATGCCTTTCTAGTAGACTATCCTCCACCTTCTCCTCAGTCCCTCTTTCACTCTGTCTACCTCCTTGACTGGTGTATCTTATCCTGACCGTAGGCTTTGTTAATGGTACCTTCTTGTCTGTGTCACCTTCACCACTTGCTGTTACCACCTGCAGGTGGAAGCAAGGGATTTGTTTCACAATGTTAGGATGTTAGGTCTTCTTAGACAGGGTCTAAGGTTCTCTTGTCTGGGGAAAGGGTTCACTAACACTATTATGCATGACTTTTCAAGAGCTTTGGGGGTCATAGTCACTAGGACTATCAGTACAAGAGCTCTTTGATTATTTGTTGACCAGTGATGGGGATCACCAGAGGTTGCCGGGGCATCCTCCCCATATCATCCGCAGCCCAACATCTACTGGCTCAGATTGGCACCCAGCCCCCTGAATCAACCAACTGGTGGTCCCCAGAACTAGGCAGGGGAGTTAATCACAATAGGTATTTCCGCAGCCAGATGCAGTAATCCGGAAGGGGTCTCTCTGTAGGCTGGGTGTAGCTTGGTGCCTAACTTTTAGTTGACTGCTTGTAACTCTGGGTGATTACCTGCAGTATTCTGTAGTTTTGTGATTTCTGGGTGAGCAGGGGATAGAGGACTGAGTTTTATGGGGGTTGGAGTTTGAGAGGGCACCTGGACATTGCATTTTTCTTTAGGGGAGAGTAGATGCATGTGAGAAGAGTGGACAGGTACGAGGCCGTAGCATTTCTGTTCGGTTTTTCAGAGGAAGGTTTGGTGCCCTTAGAATTCCACCCAACTCATCCTTGAGGTAGTGGCTGACGTCGTTGAATCCTCCTCTTCTGGCTCTGTTTCTGTATCACCATCTCAGAAAATATGACATTTTGGAAGAACTGTTGCAGAACACAAGTCTAAGAACATCTTCCTTGACTTTATGTTTTATTCCGATTTTGCTAAAAACATTGAACACTGTATTCCTCATGGAATTTGTGTTCACAGTTCTGGTGGCAGTTCACCATTGCAATGCCTCCCCTATTTGGCATCACCCGCCCTTCCCTTTACCCTGGTTATGTTAATGGGTTTATTTCCCGGGTCCGCTTCTTCCGGGCGATCTTGCCAGGCCCTACTGAGGACAGTTGTTTTTCGTCATAAGGGCGCTAGTCTGGGGTAGAGTGGGCTAATTGCATCTTGCTGTTTTCATGTTCCTACAGACTTCCCCTGCCCTCTTCCAATGCCCTTCTTAATCTGGGAGTCTCCAAGTGACTAAATGAAATCTGGAATAGTGGGCTCGTAAGAATAAAACCTACACTCAAGATACCTCTCCTATCACTATGCTCACTCTCTACTCTACACCAACACACAATAGGGTGCAGCTACACCCGTCGATCGATTTCGGCCTAGCTGCTCACATATGAACAATACTCCATGAACAGCTCAACCTTCGGCTAGAACACAGCTATAACCCACGAAAAATCGTTCTAGCTGCACACATAAGCGTGCTCCTTAGGCCTAACGCAGCCAGAACCCAGTCTTGGTGACCAACCTCCAGACTGCACACATTCAACGATCTCAATACCACCACACCTAATGCTAGGATACAGCTACCATCAGGCAATCCCACATAATCGGCACCCAAGGACCCTATGACACCTTACTCTCTCGACTGACCTGGACTACGGTCCCGAGGGCGTTCATCCCACTAGCGCTTTGAGGTCATACCAATGATATATAGAGCGCTATATAAAAGCCACCTAACATAACAATGTAAAACCATTTGTGACAGATCTTCTCTTTGCTTGGTCATTGGATTTATAACACCTCCGCCTCTCTGTGCATGGTCCTTCGCTCTGGAACACCTTACCCTTTAGTCTTTGTGACTGTGACTTCCTGCTTTCTGTTTAGGAGGCTCTGACAACTTAACAATTCACCTCATTATTTTACCCTGTGCTTAGTAATCTGTGGACCGACCATCTGCAACCAGATGTAGATTTGTCGCCCGGCCCGCGTGGTACAAATAAATCAAATCGTCCAGTGGACTTGCTTCCATCACTGAAATGGGCACTCTGGGTAGAGATCTTAGTCTACATTTTTAAGGTGTAGCTTGAAATCCCTGTGGGGTGGGAGTCCGTTTCTCATCCTTCTGATTGGGAGGCAAAGTTTAGTAATAATACCCACACTAATTATTTGCTTCTCATACACATTTTTTTGCCACTTCTTTATGCTGCACCTCCATATCTGGCAAGAATGGCATCTGCTTTTTTTTTTGTCCTGTGCCATGAATGAAATTAATTGCTCGCTCTTTTTTCTCCCCATTTCCTCAACAATGCTCCCACCTCAGCAGTTCCCTCACTGTACATAAACCTTTACCTCTAACCTCAATTAATAGTATGACATCCCCATACAAACTTTCTCTCTATCACACAACAAGTTTGAATGTCCAGTGCGTCCAGTCCTATATGAGCCTCTTCTACCTCCCCCAACTGCTTTGCTTGCTTGGTGCCACCTTCATAATATTTGTTTTTCCCAGCTCCCACATCATCAAGTATGACAACTCCTGGCCCACTAGCAACAATCCACAAAGGGTTGATTATTTATCATGTCACCTACTCATATTACTTTTTACCACTTCACTGAACAGTTTCAGTCACCTAGTAGGTACCCCTTCATATGAACGTCTCCCACATTTTTACACCAACTTCGATCATTTAGCAGCCCTCTACCACAATATCGTTTTTTCATTTCCCTACAAGAGTTTAAATGTTCCTGTATAAGATGATATATATCATTGTTTCCTATAACTGATTCAATATTCACATTGAACCCTTAAAGGTTATGCACCTCCCTTAAGAATATAATCATGAGAGGGCGCTAGAGAGCCCAGCCAAGATGGCCGCTAGCCCGTGAGCTTCTTGACACCTAATCGATCTGGAAAACAATCCTGACACTCCTCGACTGACGTGAGCCCTTTTAAGCGGTGACAAGACATGCAAGAGTCCCGCCCGTAATTGAGCGATAATTTGGAAAGAATCACACGCTGGGAAGCTGAGATATAGATGAGAATGTTAAAGACGGCAAGGCCACCTTGGCAGGAAGGAGACGGCTCCAGAAGGAGCACAGGGCTCAATCCAGCTGCGAGCCTGGTGGTGAGCTGCTGGAACCAATCCGGAGGGTCGGAGCACATACGAGAGACTGGGGCTGGGACACCTGGGCCAAACCTACGTTTTCGGGGGTGGAAAATCCAGGATGCCACAACGGGGGCGCAGCGGCACCCAAAGGCAGTGCAAGGGCCTGCGGCCCGACGGCATACTAGCAGCACAGAGAATGGGGTTTGCCTGTCACAGAGCATTCGGAGGCAGAGGGAAGCTGGAAACCCTCAAGGCAGAGGACGAGCACCGGAGCAGTTCCACAGAGCTCCCTGACAGAGTGGACCATCAGTGGGGTTGTTCCCAAGCAGACTGGTGGCAACAACCGCCACAGCAGGGAATCGGCCGGACTCCTAAGGCTGGGGCAATCTCTCTATAAGGCACTTGTGGACCAGCAGGGGACCAGATGTGGGTGCACCCTATACCCTGCCAACTACCCAGGCCACATTGAGTGAAATACCAAGCAGATCCCGCACGGTCAGGAGGGGGACACGCTCCTGGTTAGCTGCCATTCCCTCTACCCCTTGAGAGGCCACTGGGGCGGCATCGGAACAAGGATACATTTGGTCGCTGTAATATGTGCTTCACCATACCGCCTAGACATTGACAGACAAACCCCAGGAGGTGAGTCTGCGATCCACGGTGCTCGTGGAGGCTGCGGGACATTGATGAAATCAGGCCGGAGGTGAGAGCACACCAAACTCGACCTGGCTGAACGGGCGGGCCCTGGAAGAGTGAGGCATCAACAGGATCAACTACCCCAGACTTCCCATAACAGGCAGCGAAATCGCCAGACACCCATACAAGGTACGCGCCTGCCCCCGGGATCTGTCGAGGCCCGGCTACACACTGCCAGACACCTGTGGCTATAATATGACTCACCCCCTCCCTCCCATGAAATGCAGAACTAGTAGTGGCACAGTAGGGGCTGCAGGTAAAAACCTGGCTCTCAGTTAATTCCTCAATCATGCTGGGGTCTTGAATGTGAGCTGGCCCCCAACATACAGACTATCCTAGCAGGCTACCTGCCCGTAAACACAGCCTCTTCCATCCCTCCCCTGAGAGCACAAAAATGCTAACACAAGAGGGCACACCCCTTTAAATACGTGAGCTGGCCCCCAACATACAGACTATCCTGGCAGACTACCTGCCTGTAAACACAGCCTCTTCCCTCCCTCCCCTGAGACCACAAAAATGCTAACACAAGAGAGCACACCACCTTAAATATGTTATAGGGTGGAACAAGGATACAAGGAATCAGCAAGGCGGATGTTAGGCGGAAACCTGTGCAGTTCCCTCTGGGACCACTGCAAAAGATTTAGGACTACAGGTGTTTGGCAGTAAACCCACTTGGTAGCAGTCTGTACCACACAGATTCACTTGGTAGCTGTGGCTGAGCAGTCAGACTTCTCTGAAGAAGAGTTAAGCAGTATGTGGAGTATACAAAATAGGGCAATTCTACACAGTAAGACAAGCAAACACGTAACAAGGCTTCGGTGTAAAGATATAAAGGTATTTATTTATAACAACACATCTATGAAAACACTCTGGCACTCAATACGGCAAACGATTTCAATCACAATTACTATACGAAAAATATCAATCCCCCTAACAATAGTTCGACAAGTCTAGGTTCAACGGCATCACTTATTTGCAGACAGAGGTGTATGCTTTAACCTAGATGGCACTCTAGTATTCGTTAGGACGGGAGAGAAAAAGCGGGTTAAGAAATCAACTCGATACCAATACTTTTAAGAACAAAGATGCAAGGCAAGAAGACAGGAACCACTGTAGATTCCAAAGTTCAGAGGCCAGGCCCACTCGGAGAGAGGCAAGGCGATATGTCCCAAAAAGTATCTTTAGTGGAAATGCGCTTCGAGTCTTTGTCGCAAATTGTTATAGGCAGATTGGACCAGTTCAGAACAAAGCGTTTATGAAAGCTTGGAGGCGACCCTATGGAGAGGCGAGGATTAAGACACCCCACTCTATCCTGCAACAAGGGAAGCCAGGCGGACACAGTACCTTGTTTGTGGAGCGACAGCTCCGGCGGGGGCAGGTGTTCCTGGTGGTGGATGAACGTCGGGTCTTTGCCAAGAGAAGAGATAATCTCATCGTTGAAGGAAAGTTGAAGTTCGGTGCACCACCAGGGAAGAGACCAGCCGTGGAGTGCTCCGTCACAAGGCACCACCTTTTGGTCGCGGTACAGGGGTAGTGGCTATCCGGTTGCCGGGGTGCTCTGCACGGGCAATTCGACCACTGCGTCCTGAAGCAAATTAAAAGCAAAGGGGACTGGTTGTTCCCACCAGTCAGGGGAAGAGACTCTCCGGCAGGGAGATCTCCTCTGTCGTCGGGAAGTGGTGAGTCGGTTCAGCAGGGCTCCACCGGAGGTGTCGTAGTTGCAGGTCGGCTCAGCTTTACCCTCGTCGGATTCTTAGGTCCTGTGGCGACTTCTGAAGATCCAGTCCCAAAAGCCCTGCTTTTATGCAGAAAACCCCCATTCATTCAGCCTAGCTGTCAATCAAAACACGCTAAGTGGTGAGCGGCGTGGCTCACCACTTGGGCCAATCACACCAGAGTGCGACTGGAGTTGGCAAGGCAACTCAGTCCAGGGTGCCTAAACCCCCTCCCACACCCCTGTGGTAACCCAGACAGAATGGCACCACGAGTTCTGGCAGAAAATACCACCCGATAGACTTATTTAAGATAAGTAAACCGGTGGTATGTTAGAGATTAACGAGAAAAAGTATTAATCTCCAACAATGGGAAGAATCACTTGTGTATAGGCGCGTTACAAATACCATATCCTATCATATCATATCATAGGGTTATATACAGGGTCGAATATAACAAGTAGTTTCCACTGCCACCAGCCAAAACTCGACGAGGGGGGACGGGACAGTGCCCCCTCGAATAATAGACCCAGGAGTAATCGAATTACCCCTACTAGTACGTCCACAATAGGATGGTTTGTACTAGTTCTGTTAGTAAATTTAGGTCTAGTAAAGCCAATGGTGACTTTACATGCCCGGGGAGACAGCAGTCAGTCCCCGGGTATGGAGTCTATGATGGAGGTCCGCTAGGACGCCCCAGTGTTACGGCACGGAGGGTGCGGTGTAACACACATAGAAAAACATATGAGACCCTATGGAGTAAAAGACCCCATAGCCCATCAAACACATTGACATTTCAAGGAATTACACACATTCATGTCCAAGAGTGGGAGAAAAGAGTCTCACTCTTGGCAGGATGGAAAAAAACAAACTCCAGAAATCCAGCAAAGCTGCTGGGGGACTCACTAGGTTAGGAAATTCAGCCTAAACAGAGAATTCTCCCTAACACTCGCCCCCCCCCCCCAGACTAAGGGACAGGAGGATTTAATCCACTCCTGGATGAATCTCATACCTCTAGTCGATGACATACATCCTTGAGAGACCATCAGCATTTTGTTGGTGACACCCTGATCTGTGCTCAATGGTGAAATCAAACCCTTGCAGGCAGATCGACCATCTCAATAGTTTTGGGATTTCCCTTTCATTTGCATTAACCATCTCAAGGGTTGGTGGTCAGTCTGAATGACAAAAGTAGAACCATACAAGTATGGCCTAAACTTCTTCAGAGCCCACACGATAGCAAAGCACTCTCTTTCGATTGTTGCCCACCTTGTTTCAGGATCCTTCAGCTTGCGGCTGATGAAGCAAACGGGGTGCTCCCTACCTTTCCCATCCAGTTGACTGAGTACGGCACCTATTCCTACATTTGAAGCATCTGTCTGCACAATGAAGTGTTGGCGGTAATCAGGAGCTCGGAGTACTGGGGCTTGGCAAAGAGCCTTTTTTAGTTTTTCAAAAGCCTGATTGCACTCCTCGTGCCATCTAACCTTTTTAGGAAATTTGGGCGAGGGGTGCATTCTTCAGTCCGAAAGGCATTACCTTAAACTGGTATAAGCCAACGGGGGTAGAAAATGCAGTTTTCTCCTTGGCATGGTCTGTCAGGGCTATTTGCCAATAGCCTCACGTCAAGTCAAATGTGCTGAGGAACTTGGCGGCGCCAAGTTTATCCACCAACTCATCTGTTCTTGGTAAAGGGTGGGCATCAGTCTTGGTGACTGCATTAAGAGCTCTATAATCCACGCAGAATCTAAGCTCTTTAGATCCGGCCTTTGGTACTAACACAACTGGGCTAGACCATGGACTAGTAGAGGGCTCTATTACTCTGAGATCGAGCATCTTGCTGACCTCACCTTTGATGTGGGTTCGTACGTTTTCTGACATTCGGTATCCTCTGCTTTTGACTGGCAGACAGTCACCAGTGAGTATGTCGTGCTGGTCCCAAGGGGTCAAGCCTGGTGAGAGCGAGAACAGAGAGGCAAACTGGGTCAACATAGATTTGCACTCTTCTTGTTGCTCGGGTGTCAGATTTGAAGAGAGATTTACTCCTTCAATTTTTTCGTCCAAAGGTAAGCCTCTGAGGAGATCCGGAAGAGCTTCACTCTCTTCTTCCTCCTCGGATGATGCTAGAAGCAACGCTCCTACATCCGGTCTTGAGACATACGCTTTGAGTCGGTTGGTGTGGAAGACTGTCAGAGCCTCCTTGGGGTTGCCCAAGTCCACCAGATAGTTGACCTCTCCGAGTTTACCCACCACTCTGAAGGGTCCCATCCATTTGTCTTGCAAGGCCCTCTGCCTTGTTGGGATCATAACGAGAACAAGCTGGTCTTGAGTGAACTCAACCATGTTAGCCTTTTGATCGTGCCAGTGCTTGACCAATGCTTGTCCAGCTTTCAAGTTATCGCTTGCTTCTGTCATCATGTGCGACATTCTCCTCCGGAGACCTATCACGTAGTCAGTCACTCTGACTGGCTTGGGGGAAGGAGCACTCTCCAACCCCTCCTTAATCAGGGCCAATGGACCTCTGACGGGATGACCATAGAGAAGCTCGAAGGGAGAATAACCTACTCCCTCCTGAGGGACCTCTCTATAAGCAAAGAGAAGGCATGGCAGTAGAAGGTCCCACTTACGCTTAAGGGGTTCCTCTAAAGCACCTATCATGCTCTTCATGGTTCGGTTGAACCGTTGTACCAACCCATTGGTTTGTGGGTGGTAAGCCGTTGAGAACTTGTAAGTAACTCCACAGGTTTTCCACATGACTTTCATGTAGTGGGACATAAAGTTTGACCCCCTGTCAGAGATTACTTCCTTAGGAAACCCGACCCTGGTAAAAATACCAAGGAGGGCCTTAGCCACAGCCGGAGCTGTAACAGTCCTCATAGGAATTGCCTCAGGATACCTAGTAGCATGGTCTACTACAACAAGTATAAACCTGTTGCCTGAGGAGGTTGGAGGATCAAGGGGACCAACAATGTCAATCCCTACTCTCTCAAATGGGACTCCCACAACTGGGAGAGGCACTAAAGGTGCCACATTCTTGGAGCCAACCTTACCAGAGGTCTGGCAGGTGTGGCAGCTCCTGCAGTGTTTTTCTACTTCGGCCCCCATCTTTGGCCAATAGAAGTAGAGAGAGAGCCTTTCCTTAGTCTTCTTGAAACTCAAGTGACCAGCCAAAGGAATCTCGTGGGCTAACTGCAAGAACTGTGGTCTTTTCTTTTGGGGTACTACAAGTCGTTTGTAGTCGCCAGGTGCAGACTCGGTCGGCTCAATGTAGAAGAGGCCATCTTCCCAGTGCAACCTGTATTTCCCAGGCTCTTGCCCTTCAGCCTGAGCTTCTGCCTGGTGGCGAAGACCTTCCAGAGTTGGACATTCTCTTTGTCCCTTACTGAAGTTAGCCCTGCTGGGTCCACCTTCTGCCAGTAAAGACTGCAGCTCAGGATGGTCAACAGGATCCAGATCTCCAATGAGTTCCTGGCCTTCCATTAGCTCTTCCTCAGAGTCTAATTCTACCACACAGGGTTGTACCTCCCTCTCAGGCTCAGCTGGAGGTGGAGTTACGGGTGTAACTTTGGACAACCGCGGGGAAGTCCTTGTTGGCTGCACTGGAATGCTGGCTGCTGGTTTCGGGGTAGAAGTCTTAGGTTTCCCTTTCGCTTCTGATTTCTTCGAGACAGCGGCCGACAATTCCAGTGGAGCAGGAGTGATTTTTTCTTCATCATCTCCTGGAGAGTACCGCGCATTGTCGCATGGTCCTCTCTCTTGCAGGTCTGGTTAGCTCCTGTAACCGTTTACTAGGAGGTCTGGGGGTGTGTGATACAACTCCGAGAGTTTTCAAATCGTTACCCAACAGAACGCGTCCTGGTACCTCACTCTGTATGCTGACAGGTATCTTCACAGTCATGTCGTTACACTGGATGAGAACTGGTAATTGGGGAAGCATCTGCACAGGCCCTCTAGCTAACTTGGTGAGGCGTTTGGGTGCCTTAGCAACATCCTCAGCCTGAAAAAAATGATTTATCCACCACAGTTATGCTGGCCCCAGTGTCCCTAATGGCATGAGTCTCCTGACCATTCACCTGGACACTGTCCTTATAATACTCTTTAGTATTATCGGGGATAGAATTATAGACATCTAAATTCTGTTGTTCCCACAACCCCAGAGATACTAAAGAAACGCTGGCTGAGACTCCAATGGGTTCATCAGCTAGCAGTAGAAAGTTTCCACTTGCCATTTGGACTTCCTCCTCTGGAGCGAAGGCTAAAAAGACAAGCTGGACCCCTGAAGGTTTACCCTTACATCTGGGATCTCCTTTCACGTGGTCAGTCGAGCCACAAAGCATTTACCGAATGCTTTCTGGAATGGTGGCTTGTTCTGGCCTCCTTCCGGTTTGGCACCAGAAGACACACTATTCTGCTGCGGTTTTCCTTGTGGCTTACCCTCTGGTTTTGTTTGGGGCCCTCTTTGGAATTTGAGTTATTCGAATTCTCTTTTGAGTCTTTTTTAGGCTGTTTTCCCTCATCCTTTCTCTGAGTTGCCCCAGAATCCTTATGAGTAGCCCTGTTGGCGACCCATAAATCAGCAGCCTTAGCTAGCTTCCGGGAATCCAATTCCTTCGAATCAGCCAAGTGCTGTCTGAGCTCAGGAGAACAGGCATCATAAATCGACTCCAACATAAAAAGATTCTTCATACCCTCATAAGTGTTCGCTTTGTAACCCTTAATCCATCCCTCTAAGTTTTTCATCCCCTCACTCACCCAGGTAGCCCAAGGGGTACCATCATGCTTTTTGAGGGTTCTAAACCTCTTAAGATACTGGGAAGGGGTCTTCCCGAATCTAGCTATCAAAGCTAGTTTCACACTTTCGTAATCTGTCTTATCCGCCTCCCCCAACTCCATTACCACATCAGTCGCAACAGGGGGGAGCCTAGAGAACAACCAGGGAAGTAAATCATTCCCGGTGATGTCCTGGGGCCCATGATTGTACTCAAACAGTTTTAATCAATCCAACACATCCAATCTCGGTTCATACATACCCACTAATTCCTTCGGCATCCGGGGTCTTTTGGGACTGGAGCTCCTAGAGGAACCAGAGGAGAGAGAAGCATTTTCCACAGACAACTTTTTCATCTGTAACTCGTGATTAAGTTCTATTTCCCTGAGCCTTAACTCAGCTTGCTTCTGCTCAGCCTGGGCATTCATCCGTCTGAACTCGAGCTCTTGGTTTCGTTCAGATTTAGCCAAGAACCGTTTGTATTCTAATTCGAGCTTCATTTTTTGAAGTTCAAAATAAGCAGGGTTACATGTGGGACCTGGTATGGGCCCCGTAGGTACAGCTGGTAAGGCAGGTAGAGGAGCAGGGGAGACAGTTTCGTTAGCTTCTCCTTCCTCTTCAGCCTCTTCATCACTATCATTACTTTGATTTAGATCAACACCATTACTGTTTTCTACATTTGCTGGAGAAGTTGGTTCATCTGAACCAGTACCCAGACTTTGGTTCGCCAGCAATCTCGCTATCAGTTCTAACTTCTTGCCCTTTACAGGAAGATTCTCTTGTCTACAGGGGGCTCGTAAACTCTCAGTATTTTCACCTGACAAGGATTCTTGACTGTAAACTTCCATAGTAGACATGTTTTTGAAAGTTGCTTTTTAGTGCTAAGCTTTGTGGTTAGTTATCCTAAAGTGTCGAAAAGCACTCTAAACTGTATACTCGATACAAATCCCACCGCTGCCAGCAGTGTTAGGCGGAAACCTGTGCAGTTCCCTCTGGGACCACTGCAAAAGATTTAGGACTACAGGTGTTTGGAAGTAAACCCACTTGGTAGCAGTCTGTACCACACAGATTCACTTGGTAGCTGTGGCTGAGCAGTCAGACTTCTCTCAAGAAGAGTTAAGCAGTATGTGGAGTATACAAAATAGGGCAATTCTATACAGTAAGACAAGCAAACACGTAACAAGGCTTCGGTGTAAAGATATAAAGGTATTTATTTATAACAACACATCTATGAAAACACTCTGGCACTCAATACGGCAAACGATTTCAATCACAATTACTATACGAAAAATATCAATCCCCCTAACAATAGTTCGACAAGTCTAGGTTCAACGGCATCACTTATTTGCAGACAGAGGTGTATGCTTTAACTTAGATGGCACTCTAGTATTCGTTAGGACGGGAGAGAAAAAGCGGGTTAAGAAATCAACTCGATACCAATACTTTTAAGAACAAAGATGCAAGGCAAGAAGACAGGAACCACTGTAGATTCCAAAGTTCAGAGGCCAGGCCCACTCGGAGAGAGGCAAGGCGATATGTCCCAAAAAGTATCTTTAGTGGAAATGCGCTTCGAGTCTTTGTCGCAAATTGTTATAGGCAGATTGGACCAGTTCAGAACAAAGCGTTTATGAAAGCTTGGAGGCGACCCTATGGAGAGGCGAGGATTAAGACACCCCACTCTATCCGGCAACAAGGGAAGCCAGGCGGACACAGTACCTTGTTTGTGGAGAGACAGCTCCGGCGGGGGCAGGTGTTCCTGGTGGTGGATGAACGTCGGGTCTTTGCCAAGAGAAGAGATAATCTCATCGTCGAAGGAAAGTTGAAGTTCGGTGCACCACCAGGGAAGAGACCAGCCGTGGAGTGCTCCGTCACAAGGCACCACCTTTTGGTCGCGGTACAGGGGTAGTGGCTATCCGGTTGCCGGGGTGCTCTGCACGGGCAATTCGACCACTGCGTCCTGAAGCAAATTAAAAGCAAAGGGGACTGGTTGTTCCCACCAGTCAGGGGAAGAGACTCTCCGGCAGGGAGATCTCCTCTGTCGTCGGGAAGTGGTGAGTCGGTTCAGCAGGGCTCCACCGGAGGTGTCGTAGTTGCAGGTCGGCTCAGCTTTACCCTCGTCGGATTCTTAGGTCCTGTGGCGACTTCTAAAGATCCAGTCCCAAAAGCCCTGCTTTTATGCAGAAAACCCCCATTCATTCAGCCTAGCTGTCAATCAAAACACGCTAAGTGGTGAGCGGGGTGGCTCACCACTTGGGCCAATCACACCAGAGTGCGACTGGAGTTGGCAAGGCAACTCAGTCCAGGGTGCCTAAACCCCCTCCCACACCCCTGTGGTAACCCAGACAGAATGGCACCACTTTGGAGGGCCTCTGTGTAGAAGCCCGCCAAAAGTGGAACAAAGGGCTCAACCTTTGGTTTAGGAGTCACAGAGACGAACACAGACGCCATTTTAAAAACCGAGTTCTGGCAGAAAATACCACCCGATAGACTTA
The DNA here is from genome assembly GCF_040938575.1 of Ambystoma mexicanum. Lineage (NCBI taxonomy): Eukaryota > Metazoa > Chordata > Amphibia > Caudata > Ambystomatidae > Ambystoma > Ambystoma mexicanum. The sequence continues at coordinate 185,468,805 of NC_090925.1, read as the reverse complement.
TTTAAGATAAGTAAACCGGTGGTATGTTAGAGATTAACGAGAAAAAGTATTAATCTCCAACAATGGGAAGAATCCCATAGGGTTATATACAGGGTCGAATATAACAAGTAGTTTCCACTGCCACCAGCCAAAACTCGACGAGGGGGGACGGGACAGTGCCCCCTCGAATAATAGACCCAGGAGTAATCGAATTACCCCTACTAGTACGTCCACAATAGGATGGTTTGTACTAGTTCTGTTAGTAAATTTAGGTCTAGTAAAGCCAATGGTGACTTTACATGCCCGGGGAGACAGCAGTCAGTCCCCGGGTATGGAGTCTATGATGGAGGTCCGCTAGGACGCCCCAGTGTTACGGCACGGAGGGTGCGGTGTAACACACATAGAAAAACATATGAGACCCTATGGAGTAAAAGACCCCATAGCCCATCGAACACATTGACATTTTAAGGAATTACACACATTCATGTCCAAGAGTGGGAGAAAAGAGTCTCACTCTTGGCAGGATGGAAAAAAACAAACTCCAGAAATCCAGCAAAGCTGCTGGGGGACTCACTAGGTTAGGAAATTCAGCCTAAACAGAGAATTCTCCCTAACAGCGGAGAAAGGTTACATGTTACATCAGGAAAAGGGGAGTGACAGAGGGGTGGCCAGACACACCAGAACATAACACAAGATGGATGTTAAGGCACTGTTGGGTAGTGACTAACAGATGGACTAAACAGGACACATGGTGAAGTGGGCCTATGGGGGTTGGCGGGGCACCTGGAGGCCGGGTCAAAGACAGGAGGCACAGAGTGAGAAGCCAATAGACTGCTCTGGGGAATTGTGACCCACTAACACACGGCAGAATCTACGAAACAACGACATATTGCTAGACAGGATGTCCAAAGCCAGCAAGGAAGGGAAGCAACAATCCAAACTACAATTTGACACTCCCTCTCACTCCAAGAACTATAGAACCATAGATGATTTGCCAAGCAGGAGCACCCAACCCACGGAACACAATACCTTCGGAGCGTTGCGAGATATTAAGGAAAGTTTAACCAGCTGCAGAACAGCATACAATTGTTGGATGGAAAAATTAACACCTTAACGTGCAAAGTGTACCACATGCAGGTCCGTCTAGATAAGCATGGGGAGAGATTAGACGAAGTGGAAGGTTGCGTCTTGGGGGTCGAGGATGAATCCTCTTCTACGTCTAGGGAAATGAGACAAGCATTGATAGAACTAGCTGACAAACAGGACAGCCTCGAATCTAGATCTAGGAGGAATAACCTGAGGACAATAGGAGTGCTGGAATCTGTGGAGCGGAAATGTATGGAGTCTCTAGTCGAGGAGATCCTGAAGGAGACACTGGGATCTGATGAATTTGTTGCGGTATTCATAGTGGAAAGAGCACACAGGATAATAGCAGGAAAAGGCTGATACCTGGGGCCCCTTCGCGCCCCATTATAGCCCGTATGCTGAACTATCGAGATAGGGATCTCGCCCTCCGCAAAGCAAGGAGAAAAGAGCCTTTTCATGCAAAGGGGACACTATCAGACTCTTCCTGGATTTCACGGAAAAGGTACAAGCTTCTCGGAGAACATATCTGGATGTGAACAAACGTTTACGAGAGAGAGGCATATGGTATACCATGATGTTCCCCGCTAAACTACGGATTGAACATGAGGACCGAGTACTCTTTGTTCATACTCCAGACGAGGCCAATGTTTTCCTTGAACAGCTACCAAGGAACGGGGAAACAACGGATGATACCGCGTATAAAGTAATAGGTTCCCACCAGCTGTCTTCAAGGCAGCATGTTGGGAAATGGAACCTGATGTCAGCTGGGGAGCAAGTGCTGATGTAATGGGGGGAGGTAGTGGATGGCTGGGCACCTAGCAACCCCTCATACGGAAGCTTAAGTTTGAACGGTGGATGAGTTGCTGACCTATTGGGGTTGTCAGCAGGGAACAGGGGAGAAAGCCTTTATTACTGATGAGTTGGGGTTGTTGGTGGGGAACGGGAGGAGGGAAAGGTGGGTTGTAGGTAGGGGAAGGAGTAACAAGGTACAAAGGAGTAAGGGGTGGGGTATAGGGTTGGTATCACGCTGAGCTTTGCGATGCCAGATATGGGACTATTTTCCCAGCTAAGAAATCATGGACAGGGATGTTGACACGCAGTAGAAGCGATTGGGTCACTTAGAAATATCACATGGAATGTTAGATGGTTGAATTGCCCGTCCAAGTGTCGTAAAGTCCTGCTATATATGCAAAGACACCAGGTGGTGATAGCGTTCCTACAGGAAACGCATCTAACTAATGAAATATAATCCAAATTTGGGAAGGACTGGTAATACCTCAGCTACTTCTCCTCTTACTCGTCATACGCCAGGGTGGGGGGTGCATACTAGTTCATAAGTCCTTTGGGCTCCGGATGATCACCACGATGAAAGATCAGGAGGGGTGATGCCTGAAAGTACATTGAATCATACATGGTAAACTATACCTTGTCAATTACTTTGGCCCAAATCAGGACAACACAGAGGCACTATAGTGGATTGACATCCAGCTGGGAAGGTTCACACCCAGGGACTTAATTTGGGCAGGTGACTTCAACACGATTATGGGCCCTCTCCAGGACCGCAATGGGGGGCCCACAGGCAGGCACCACCCAAAGGGAACAATAAACTTAAGGGTATGTGCCTAACATGGGAAATTGCCGACGTGTGGAGAATTAGAAAGCAAGTTGCATATGGGTATACATGCCACTCATCTGTCCACAATTCAGCATCCCAGTTGGATTTCTTCCTGGTCTCTTACACTGATGGGCACAGTGACAGGGTGGACATCCTAGGGTGCACACTATCAGGTCACACCCTTTGTTAGTAACTGTGGAGCTAAAGGGTACAGGGAATGAAAGGGCCCCCTGGGTATTCAAGAGCAAAGGATTGACGGATGTACAGTTTCGGGAGGGCCTGTGTGGGGCAATAGCCTCATTTTTTAGATCAATGAAGGATCAGTGGGGTCAGTAGGGGTTCTATGGGAAAGCTTTATGTGTGTAATGAGAGGGGAATGCATATCAACAGAGTCTGGAATACTGAAACAAATAAGCAGGAGCTGGCCAATACTGAGGCCCACATAAGGGGACTACAGTCCGGGGCACCCGCGCCGGCACTAGCGGAACAGGCAGAGATAAAAAAAACATCTGCAGATATTCAACGAACTAGCGTCTAGAGAGGCCATATTTCTGTCAAGGAAAGCAGCGGGGAGACAGTATGGGGGAGGACAGAACCTGGGCAGGCTGCTAGCAGGAGCCGCAAAACTAGACAATAACAAGGACCGTGGTGTATCCATAACTGATACTCAAGTGGTGGAAAAGTTCACGGATATAGAGATAGTACAGGAGTTCTGCCGATTCTATGGACAGCTATACTCCTCCCACATTCAGGTCTCCCAGCAGGAAGTAAGCACCTACCTAGACCAGGTGGCCCTATATTGGTGCAATCAAGAAGAAAGGGAATGGCTGAGTCGTCCTGTGTCCCTGGAGGAGGTAAAAGGAGCTATTAGGTCACTTCAATCTGGGAAATCCCCCAGACCTGATGGTTTCACAGCAGAGTTCTACAAGCAATATGCTGAGAAACTGTCCCCATATCTACTGCAGATGTTTCATCAGATTCTGCGAGACAGCCGGTTACTGGATTCTCTCCGGGAGGCAGTGGTGGTGGTGCTCCTCAAACCGGGTAAAGCCCCTAATGACTGTTCGTCATATAGGCCCATTTCCCTCATCAATCTAGATAACAAAATCCTGGCCAAAGTACTGGCATCCAGGTTAGCACCCCTGATGCAAAAGATGGTAAGGGCAGATCAAGCAGGGTTTGTTCTGGGGCGATCCACCTCACATGGCATACAGAGGATGTTTGGGCTGATGTCTGCGGTGCAACAGGAGGACCCTGTAATAGCAGCCTTATTGGACTCCACTAAATCATTTGATTCGGTGGAATGGCCCTTCCTGTTCATGGTACTCCGTAGGATGGGACTGGGGGAACCATTCATCTCAATGGTGTCACTACTCTACTCACTACCAACAGATAAGATAAGGGTGAATGGGCAATTCACACTGAATATAAAACTGGAGAGAGGCACACGACAGGGCTGCCCTTTGTCGCCACTGTTGTTCACGCTGGCTATAGAACCGCTGGCCGAAAAGGTAAGTAAGAGTCACCTACACAGGGTAATTCAGTTATACAAACATAGAGCGGTTATCTCTCTCTATGCCAACAACATGGTATTGTTTATCAGTGACCCCAAGCACAACCTAGACCCGGTTATGCACAATGTCCTCCTGTTTGGTGACTTCTCTGAGCTCAGGGTCAACGCAACCAAGTCAGTCCTATTTCCGCTAACGTATAAAGTGGACAAGTATGTAGACGAGTGGGGGTTTCAATGGCATATGGACCAGAACCTATACGTAGGGGTCAATATCGCCTCGGACCCAGTCACCCTGCATAAACATAACTACTAGAGCAAGCCAGGTCCACAATGGTCAGGTGGGAGAACCTTCCCCACAGCCTATATGGCAGAATAGCTCTCATTAAAATGGTATTATTAACTCAGTTCCTGTACATTTTCTAGCTCTACCAGAGTTTGAAACCTACTATAACGCAGACCAAGCCAGCTTCTTTCAGTACTGGTTCGGGGAGCTGGGAGCAAATGTGGGGGCGGAACGGGTGATAGCGGCACCATATTTGCAACAGTCAATTATCCTCACGGCACCTGTCAAAACATTACGTGCAAGGAACATGGTGGAACTGACATGTAGGGCGTGGTCACGTATCGAACATAAAACTAAGGGCGAAATCCTATACTCCCCAGAGTTACCAGTCATACACACACCTGGGATTCCGCTCACTAGTGAACAGAGTTATGTCACTCTTATGAAACAATTACAGATAACCTGTTACAAGGATCTTTTCCCTGGTGGGTTGTTCATAACGTTAGAGGAGCTCAGAGCAAGAGGGGTACTCAACGCCCTAGATGTGTTTACATATTACAGACTGAGAAATACCATACAGCAAAATTTCCAGACCTTCCCGAAACAAACAGAGGTTGCCCACATACTAGATAAAGTGATCCGGGGGGGATAGGCAGGTGCCAGTGTGGTCTCAGCTATTTATGTTATGTGTATCAATGCTAGGGTGGAACTGACAGCCTCTTCCAGGGAAACATTGGAACTATCACTGGGGTGTGAGATACTGGGCGAGACATGGAGGTACTGTTGCAAGGGAACGAGGAAAGTGGCTCTCAATGCAAAATTCAAACTAATCCACTTTAAATACCTGCACCAATTTTACTATACACCTGACAAACTCCAGAGGTTCTTTCCGGAAACCCCCTTGGGGCTGTGTAAGATGTCATAACACCACAGCAAAATGTCTGTATGCAGCATGGGAATGCCCCCCAGTCCACGCCTTCTGGGACCAAGTCTTTGACACACTGGGAGAGATAATAGGAGACAGGTTGGAACGGAATCCACTGGTGGCACTGCTGGGGTACACAAAACCCATTCCTAAAGGACTGAGGAAATTAACTGGGCTGCTTCTGATGTTAGCTAAGAGATGGGTAGCAATGGTCCACCGGGACATTAGAAACTCTAAATGGACTCAAGGAGAATACATCCCCAACAACACACACCTGGCTCCAATGCAAGGATGTAGAAAAGGACAAAGTCCTGTTAACAAAATATATTGTGATATCTCAGAAATGTGTAGAGGTAGCTCAAAAGACTGTCGGTAGAATGTGAGACTAAAATGTCATGTACTAGGTTCATTGTGGGGTTTGGGTTGTTGGTAAGGCTAGCGATGGCTGCCAGTTGTGTTTATAAATGCCAATAAAAAGATTTTAAAAATGTATGTAATTATTCCTGATGCTGCCTCTTATAATATACTATGACTCCTATATCAGCTTTTCTACTTACCTCCCAAAGTAACCTTAATTATCAACAATAATATCATCTTTCCCACCTTACAGCAATTAATTGAATATTCTGCTATGATGCATTGTACCTCATCTTTTCTTACCTCGCACAATTACACCAGTAATCCGCTATGATCCCTCCTATAATAGATTTTCCTACCTCCCACAATTACTCTAACAATCCACCATGACATCTCCTGTATTCACTTTTCTGACGTACTGCAACGAATTGAATAATATGCCGTGACCCCTTCTGCATCAGCTTTTCCCACCACCCACAATCGCTATGACCCCTCCTATATCAGCTTTCCTTAACTCCCACAATTACGTTAATAATCTGTTTCTCTTATATGAGTTTTTGCCATCTGCTACAATTGATTGAATCATCTGCAATGTCCCCCTTTATATCAGCTTTTCACTACTCCCCCAATTATGTCAGTAATAGGTGCTGGCCCCTCTTCCCTCTACTTTGCCACTTCCCACAATTGCTTCCATACCTGCTGACCCCACTTACATCATCTTTTCCCACCTTCCACAATTGCTTCATTAATTTGTTATGATCCCTATTATCGCATTGTTTCCTCCCTTTGGCATTCTAGTAAAACCTGCTCAGACTGCTTTTACCTAAAATAATTGGCCATTCTAAACTTATTTTGATCCGATTCCTCTCAAGCAATCTTCATAGCGTTATGGCTTTCCCATTTATTAAGTGGGGTTTATATCCTTGGTGATCAGCTCGAACCTTTGTGTGGTCGACTTGTGGCTCTGCAGTCTCTCTGCCCTTAGGCTGAGTAATTTCCTCTGATTTAAATGTCCACCAGTCAGAGGGCTACAACCATACAGCACAGAGCCTGCCTGTCCAACAGGGTATTCCCAGGTTCTCCTCGGTTAAACCCTTTTCAGTCATAAAAGGGCGCAATCTCGTCATCAAGAAACCAGGTTTAATCTTGGACATATAGGTGCATTATTTACTGTAGAACAGAATTTGAAAGATCTACTGACTATAGAACATATTTCATGTATTTATTTATTTAATTGATTTTTATAACCCGCTTAATACCATACTTGAGTTCGGTTTCTAAGCGCGGGGGATTGTAGCTAATGTAGGGCCTGTTGCAGGATTTTGGCACCTCTCTGTACCAGTGTTTGTGGTCGAAGTACATGCACTGGGGTGGTTTCAGGAATCACTCACCTTGTTTCTGTGTTACTACTTAGGTCTTTCCAGGATAGCAGCTTCCTTTCTAATCAGGCCCGACTGACATACCACCAGTGATCTAACATGGCAAAGGCTAGCTAGGGGACTGGTCAGCCTTGCATTTAGGGCCAAAACCACCCTGCGTCCATCCCAACTCTGCAGAGGTTTCTGCAGCTCAGCAGGCTATGGAGCCTGATGGATGTTGTTTGTGTGCCGAGTGGTTCTCCAAGTGGCATTTGGGGATCCTTAGCAATCTCTTTGGTAAGGACACATGCTTATGGCACCATTGATATCATCACCCAGCCTTTATCTTGTCATAGTGAATATTTATCATTGGGTTACCCAACCCCAGACCCTCGTAAAGAGATAAGAATCCCAGGGCAAACTCTGGCCATCTCCGGGCACACAAAGATAGAGGGAACAGCGCCCTGTTGCCTCTTGTCACTCTAAAATGCCAAAGGAGCACTGTACCATGCCCAAAGTGACATGGCACAGCCAATTATTCCAGCAAAATCACCAAGTAGTGGCACATTTGTGTGTGCTAGGTGGCACAACGGCAGCCCTGGGTAGGTACCGTCCTACTGAACAATCTACGCTCAGGCGGTACGTCATCTAGTGATGCTTCTGATGCTGATGAGAAATAGTTCTCTCTTTTCACTCTGCTCACTTCTACTGACCTCTTCTTTCGCTTTGTATCGTCCATCTTGGGAAACTCTTCTGTCTTGATGTCCTTCTGTGGTGCTACTAATTTGTGTGCATTGATGCGTACCAATGAACATACCCCTCCCCAGTTGGGTGGCAGCTTCTCGTATGCCTTAGATCCACATGCCCAATAATGATCCATTAATACTGCCGTCCCAATCTTCATTGCTGGTTGCTTCTCTGTGTACTTGCACTCCTGGTTTTCTCCGACCTTTACTGCACCATCATTCTGGAAACATAATGCTGGTTTATTCAGTGGTATTATGGGCATTGGTCCAGCTTAATTGTCCACCCAGGTCAGTAACTTTGTGCTTGCATCCCATTCTTTCAGGCACTTGTCCTTTTCTCCCCGTATTGTATTCACTGGAGCCTGTAGGAGTGTATGGGCCTTGCTACCTATTACTTCCTCCTTCCATCCTTCAGCTGTGTACACGTGGCCATACACGCGTATCTGTGGTCTTTCCCAATACCCTGGTTCTCCTCCTATTTCTTTAGATCCTTTCTTAGGGCATGGTAATCCTTTCAGTATTATTGTTTTTGTATCTCCTTTCTGTGGGCCGTCAGTTATGTATTGTATAGCCTGGTCTAGTTTCCAGTAATTGTTCATCATGTCAAGTGTCTTTATATAATTATCTTCATAGGGAAAGTTTGCCTTGGACATCCATCTCAATGTTGCTGTTCTCCCTTGGAACCTTCCTCGGGTTGTAACCATGGACAGGTACATAAGGCATTGTGCTCTTGCTTCTGGCATTACCGTTACTACAAGCTTTCTGGAGGCACTCATGGAATAGGGGATTAGTGAGCAGACATAGCAGCTCTCCCAGTGGTTTGTTTACCTACTTTTGTCATGTGCTTGTACCACATGTTATTGGATACCCGAGCAATATCACTGAGATATAGTTCCACCCCCCCATGTCTGCATCTGCACTGCGCCTACCTCACTTACAGTGCTTACCTGCCCACCTCACATGGCCGTTCCACCTGCTGAAGTTGGGTTTGTGTTAGTAGAAGATACAGTAGTACTGCTAGCAACATAGGATACTCGCCACAAAATGAGGGCGAAAATACTACATGAGAATAAGGCACACAACACAATAATCAATCTTTTATAATTACTTCCATCACTTACGCCTCTTGGATCCTTGTGTAGGTTGAAGCTATCAGGTACCCACCTGAAATGCGCAAAAACAAGCGTTATCTTTTTAGTATTTTATTAGTTCAAGTTCCGCGAACAAAATAATCTGTCATAGCAATAAGGAATAGCTGTTCCCACAAATCTTTTATTCTGGGGTCAAGTAGCACCGCAAGTACGGATGGATTTCCCCTTTCCTGGTGTGGGTATACTTGGGATAAATAGGCTATGAAGATACGGAAATACACTTTAGGGTGGCGTCTTCTCGTGCTTTTGGCCCTCCTAACAAATTGGACAAATTGGCCTTGGAAGGTTTCGGGATGTGCATCACGGGGAATCATGAAACAATGCAATACTAACTATGCAATAATAACAGTCGCACTTTCACGATGAATGTATGCGGAAAGAAGAATAAGAAACGGTGTGCCCTCACTCTTGATGTGTAGAAAGTACTTGCCCTATCTCTCCTGCTCGTGAGCGAGTAATCATCGGATGTCCTCTGCTGGACTGTGCTGATTCCAAATGATTGTTTTGCTCTTCTGTTTGTGGATCATTGGCCCTTTCGTTATTGATGCTAGGAGAGGCCACCGCTTTGTAGGGCTTGATGTCCCCGAGGTGATTCCAAGTTGTTTTTCCTGCATGTTTAACAGCACGCTCAGTCACTTCCTCCACAATGTGCGGTCCAGTAAAATGCGGTTTGTCTCACTTTCGGTTCAAATTTCATAACAGGACCCTCCCGCTGTCTCTGCAGTTGATGAGGAATAAAAGAGGCACACGCCATCAAGGAAGCAGTGTCTTTCTTACATTTTGTGACCCAATACATCAGAAACTTTCTCAGCATCAATGATTGCCCTAGCGCAGAGATCTTCAAACTGAGGGGCGTGCCCCACCGGGGCAGCGCTGCTGCATCCCCAGGGGGAGGGGCGGGGGGTGGGTGAGAGCCCAGCATGAAATGTAAAAAAAAGAAACACATGTTTTCTTTTTTTTTAGATTGCAGAAATGGGTTGGGGCGGCTCAGATGGTCGGACTGGAGCATAAAACTGTCTCAGGCACCAATGAAAAAGTGGCCCACAGTTGCAAATGGATATTCATTACTTTAGTCACAGAAAGTTTGAATAATACCCAAGGGGGTGTTTTTTGTTAAAATGTAACCAAATTTGGATATTTAAAGAATATTTATTCAGCAACAATGGTCAAAACTACTAGCTGCATAGTGAAGTAACAATTCATCAAACTGGCTCACATTGGCCAAAAAAAGTGCCCCATTTTAACTGCCCCACACTAACATTTTGCATTTTTGGTATGGGGATTGCCCTATTGCCCGGAGGAGCAGAGGGGCCAGTCCCGTGGAACACTGAGCACTCCCTCAACTGCTTTTTCCAGCTGCGGGTGTGCTCCTGGGCTCGCTGAACTGTCAAAGGGAAACAATGTATCCCTTTGACAGTTCAATTCAGTTCCCCAGCTGCCTATGCTCACTGAGCCATGCAAGGCTGGGTGCGTTTTGCTTCTCCAGCCTTGCACAGCTCATTGGAAATGCTGGCTGGGGCACTGCATGTCTGTATGTGCGATGGGGAGCTCCTGCGCCTCCTTGCACATACGGACAGAGCAGTCTGTTTTAGCACCTACATGCAGGCCCCTGCAGAAGTTACATTTATGTTCATTTATTTTTTATTTAAATATGTGTATGGATGCATGTATGCTTGTGTTATGATTGAGTGTATGGTGATGGGTGCTTGTGTGAATGACAGAGTGATTGCTGTGTGAATGTTTGTGTGTTTTGGTCCGTTGAGCTGATTTTGGTGAGTGGAGAGTAGAGGTGGAAAGGAGGGTTGTACAACAAATGCATTTTAAAAATGCCTTTGTTGCACAATCCACCTACCCACCTGCCAAATCAGCTCTCCTTCTGAGGTGCTGAGGAGCCCAGGGGTCAGGGATGTTTTTTTTTACTGGATATCTATCATAGATGTCCAATCAAAATGACCATGCTTTCCCCCTTGGCCCCCAGCGCCTTGCATACACACATAATCATGTTGATTGTGTTAGGCACTGTGGGGCGCAGGGGACAGGGATAGCATCTTTTTACTGTACATCTATCATAGATGTCCAGTAAAAAAAATATCATGCCTGCCTCCTGGGCCCCACAGCGCCAATTGCCGACTGTTTGACTTTTTACCCATTTTCTTTTAAATTATGCTCCAAAATGCAACATTCTAACCCATTGTTTAAAAAGAATTCACAGGGGGAAACCCCCCCAAACTCCCCTTGATTGGTTCGGGCTCCCTCGCTGTGCTCAGTCGCTATGGCATATCTGGTGCAACTATTTATGCCCCTCCACTTAAAAAATTCACCAGCCACCACTGGCACTGGGGCTGTGCTGGGACCAGGGTGGGGGAGCCCAGGGACTGTGGTGGGAGCAGGATGGGCGGGAGCCATGGGATATTGGTGGGAGCAGGGTTTAGAGAGCCCAGCGTCTGTGGTGGAGTGGGGAGAGCACAGGGACCGGGCTAGGAGTTGCCTGAGGGAGTCCAGAGACTCAGATGGGAGTAGGTGGGGTAGCCCAAAGAGTATACTTGGGAGTAGGGTGTGGTGATGGCACGCAGTAGTTCATAGCCATTTGGACTTACTGTCCATTTGGCATTTTTGAGGGGGCCCGGGCCTGCCCACATTTTGCTTGGGGGGGACCAGGCCTAAAAAGTTTGAAGACACTGCCCTACTAGTGGGAGGAGCCAGGGAAAGTCGCATACACCGTCCTGTCACCACCTCATGTCGGGTTAAATGGGGTCGGATCCTGCTTTATTGCGTAACGCAAATAATGTTAAGGGAAGGCAATGGAGCCAACTTTTATTGCGGGTCTTTTTAATTTTGGCTATGCCTTCTTTGAGCAGGCCGTTGAGGTTCTCACACACCCCTTTTTTTGCGGGTGATAGGTACAAGAAAATTTGTGTTGTATTCCTAACAAGGTTGTGATGTGCTGGAACATCTCATTTGTGAAGTGAGGGCCATTGTCAGACAGGAGGACCTCACACATGCCCCATCATGGGAATATCTACCGTACCAGGAATTTTGCATCTCTAAGGGCATCCGGATGGGAACAAGGACCAGCTTTGATCCAACGGGAAAATGAGGATACAACCACTGTCATGTAGCGGTACCCTTGACATACTTGAATCATGTCGACATAGTCGACGTGCAGGTGTCGGAATGGACCCACTGGGCGAGGTATGGCTCCTCTCACTACCCTTAATGTAAGACCTGCTGTAAATTGTTTATACACTACACAATTAGTCATGAATTCAGCCACGTGTTCTGCCAAGTTAGGACAGAACCATGTTTCTCCGATATGAGCAGCACGCACCTCCTTCCCCATATGAGTAGGATGGTGTCATTGTTTCAGTGAAATGTGCAATAATGAGAATGGCATTACTACTTTTCCTGTGTTGGTTTGCCGCCATAAGACGTTGGAGACACTGTACATCCCCTCTTAACCCATAGCTCTTTTTCTTCCCTAGGTGCAGCTCCCTGCAATTCAATAATCTGTGTTACTGGTAATGTGTTATATCCTTCCTTTAGTATCATCATTCGTGCACGATTGGCGCTGGGGACGAAGCCTCCATTTCTAAAATGCCCCCAAAATAAGCAGCGCATTTTGCTTCCATGTTTGCTGCCTCGTTGCCCGAGAGACAGAATCCTCCCCTCTCGTGTGTACCTGGCACTTCGCCACTGCCATGCACAGTGGGAGGTCTATCATTCTGCCCAATCGGAGTGCGTGCTGCACCGGTGACCCATCAGCACGTCTGAAGCCCTTCCTTAGCCAGCGTGACAGCCCAGAATGCACTGTGGATGTCACGTAGGCTGAATCCAAATACACTGTCACTTCTTTTTCTCTGCTGTGCTCTAGTGCCAATATTAAAGCTACTAATTCTGCTGTTTGTGCTGCTGAAAAATGTGATGGTAGGTGTGCGCTTGTCACTACTTCGTTCGTCCCGTCCTCTCTCAATCTCACTACTGCTGTCCCAGTATGTCTTTCTCCAGTCGTTTGGTCAATAGTCGACATCCCATCAATGTAAAGCACGTCTCCCCCCTCAAGTGTGTTCTCCTGTACTTTTGTAGTGTCACTGAATTGTTCTATGTTGGCTGCGCAGTCGTGCACGTAGTCGTTCTCCCCCACAAGGTTGGCGATGAAAGTCGCCGTGTTGAGCAGTCTGCACCTCACTATCGTGTGAGCCGGATTTGACACTAACACCTGGTACCCTGACACTCTATGTGTAGTCAATGTACTTTTCGGTTTTTCCAGTATTGCAAAGAGAGCATGCGCCACTTGAAGAGTGGTGCTGCATCGCAAGGTAATACTCGCTGATGTGTCCACTGCGAATGCAGCGGCAGCCAATACCTGTTCACATGCATAGTGTCCTCTCATTACTTGGTCTAATTTCCCACTGTAGTATGCTAGAGGGTTGAGCCCTATGCTCATCTTTTCTGTCAGTACTGCAGTCATAACCACTCCACCGGAATGTGAGAATAAGAACAATTCCCTTTGATAGTCTGGGATCCGTAGCACTGGTGCTGTGCATATTGCTTCTTTCAGCTTGTTGAATGCCTCGGTCATTTCTGTTGTCCATTGTGATGTCCTCTCCCCTCTTTGTGCTTCCTCCAGTGCACTCAACAAGGGCATAGTGTAAGTGCTGTAGTCGTATAGCCATGCCCTGCAGTAGTTAAATAGTCCTAGAAACTGCTGCATTTGTCTTATGGTTGTGGGCTTTGCTGTCCTGCGTATTGATTCTGCTCTTTCTGTTGTCACTTTTCTCCCGTCTTGGGATATCAGTTGTCCAATGTATAACACTTCTGTCTGGCAATATTGTGATTTGGCCTTGTCTCCCTTGAATTGTTTGTCTGCTAGTACTGTCAACATGTGCACAGAGTCATTTCTACACTGTGTCTCTGTCTTGCTGCAAATCAATATGTCATCTACGTACTGTATGGCCGTGCTTTCCATCTGTACGTTGCCTAAGTCCCTTTGGAGCACCGTGTTGAAAATGGAAGGTGATTCACAGTATCCTTGAGAAAGTCTTGTATTTTTCCACTTCTTATTTCTATATAGAAATGAAGTTACGCCCTGTGAGTCTGGGTGTAATGGTATAGAGAAGAATTCATTCATCAAATCTATGGGTGTCTATTCAAATGGTCGACAGACAAAGGGTTGACAGTCAAAAGGTCGACACAATTTGGTCGACAGGTCAATTTTTTTTTTAGTTATATATATTTTTTTAGGTTTTCGTTTAGGGAAAAAAAGTGGTTTTTAGCAAAAAAAAATGTGAAAAAACAAAAACAAAAAAAATTCGATCATTTGACCTGTCGACCTTTTGGTGTCCACCATTTGTCCTGTCGACCATTTAGATTCGATCATTTGACCTACAACCGGCAGCTTCCGGGGGAATGCTACAGTAAAGGAAACTCTGCTTCTACAATGGGGTTAAGAGGGCGCAAGTCCTATATTAAATGCCACAAACCCCGTCACCTTTTTGACAGGGTACACAGCTCTGTTGCATGGTGAATCTGATAGCATTAGGATGCCCTGCTTCACTAGTGCTACAATTGTCTCATAAATACCCTTGTGGTAAAGAGGGCGCAAGTCCTGTATAAAACGCCATTACCCCCCGTTGCCTTTTTGACAGAATACACAGCTCTGTTGCATGGTGACTCTGATTGCACTAGGATGCCCTGCTTCACCAGTGCTACAATTGTCTCATAAATACCCTTGTCTGCCTTCCTCCACAGTGGTTATAGCTTAGCTCTTGGTAAAATGGCTCCCTGCTTCAATTTGATCTTCACTGCCCCTATTACTTTCAGAAACCCCATATCATAGGGACTTGTGGGCCATAGGATGCTGGGGAACTTGGCCAATTCTTCCTCGAGAAATGTCGGCGGTGCTTTCAGCATCATCACCATTCTCTGTGGGACCTCTCTGTAATGTATTCTCACCCAATATGTGATGCTCATTTCAAACACCATCTCACGGTCTGATCTGTTGTCTTTGAATAGTTCTTCGTCTGTAACCGTAGTGAACCTGTATCTTTCTGCCACTGCCATCACTGCTCGCCATGGTCGCTGTGTGTTGTCTGTTCCGTGTACTGCTATCCAATCATCCCCCACTATTACTGCCTTTAATTCTAGTGGCACCACTGTTCCTTCTTTCTCGTCTAATGGTAATTTTGGACTGAACAAGTACTCATTTGCAAGGCGCCACATTTTTCCCTGAATACCTGGGAGCCATCCTATGATTATTTCAGTCCCATATTGAAACAGCTCCTCATCTACTGGCACTCTCCTCTGTACCGTGTGTCCACAATAAGCTTGAATGATCTCCCTCACGTTTAGAAGCTGTATCCCTGGTGTGGAACACACTATCCCTTTGACAGTGAATGAAATGGTCATGTTAAGTTTGCTCATGATGTCCCTCCCCAGTATGTTTACTGGTGTCTGTTGAGAATACAGTAGGGGTAAAGCTAAGTCGTGTTCCCCTATAGAAAGTGCAGTATCATCTGTAAATGTAACCACTTCCGTTGCCCCAGAGAAGCCTTGAGCATTCATGGCATTGCCTGACATACTATACTTCCCCTCCCTGATGCAGGATCTAGTCTCCCCTGTGTCTACAAGAAAGGAAAACGTTTTTTTCAGCTATCGTCGACCCTATGCGTGGTTCGTCTTCAGGGGTGAGGGTAATCGATTGGATGGAACACATGGGGCCTCATTCCGACTTTGGAGGTAACCACGCCGCTATTTGCGGCATGGCTGCCTCCAAAATTGTTCCGACTCCGCCCTGATGAATGGAGTAATTACCAGTCCATTCCAAGGTTGGAGGGACCGGTAATTCCTCATTCACCAGGGCCCTTCCCCATTCCCATTTGAGCCCCCAGGGCTATTAGCACTAAAGTGCCTTTGCGGGTCCCATCCTTAACGCCTGCTAAAAGCAGGCATTAAGGAAGGACCCGCAAAGGGATCTCGTAGTAGAGCGGTAAGGGTTTAACGGCACCGGTCTCGTTACCGGTGACCGTTAACCCTTACCGCCCTACTCGGAATGAGGCCCATGAAGTCTGTCTGTGGGATGTCCTATTGCGGGTATAATGACATTCAGTTTCTCAAGAATGGGTTGTCCCCCCAACACTCGACACCCCCCCTAGTTTCCTAATGCGAGTTGTTGTCATGGAGTACGTGTGTGCCACTGTCCCGTTGTTTGGCTGTATGCTGTTCTGCATCTGCGGTATCTGCTGTGCCGTGTGGGATTGCTGTGTGTTACCCTGCATTTGCGGCATCTGTGGTGCCTGCGAATAATGCTGCATTTGTGGTATCTGTATCATGGGCTGGTGTGCCTGCGGGTATGCGTGCAGGGTCTGTTCTTGCTGCTGTGTCTGATCCTGGGCATAGAACTCATTCTGTACCCCTGAAAATGCTGGCTGGTATGGCATTCCCCCATTCTGTTGCATCCCTCCCCTGTTTCTACATATCCTCGAGATGTGTCCTATCTGTCTACACACCCAGCACTGGGGTGGTTTTCTTATTTGTCTCTGATACCCTCCAGAGAACATTTCCGGACCTTGCTGCATTTGTTGTCCATATCCTCGAAACCCCGCTGAAAATCCCCCTTGGCCCTGTTGCATTTTCATCTCGTCTGCGGCGACGACGATTAAAGCGGCCAACGCCTTGGCTATCGTGGCCCGCTACGACAGGGAGCTCTGTTACAAACTGGCTCCCCTACTGGACTTCTTGCCGGACGACAAGAGGGCAGAGGCCCTGGAGATCCTGCCGGAAGGTGAGGTGGCTTCGGACCACGCCATTACGGTTGCGACGGACATCGCCGACACTGGGTTCCGCCAGTTGGGCAACGGCGTTTGCCTTAGGCGGCGTGGATGGCTCAAGGCTACGGACTTCCGTCAAGACGTTCAGACCAGAGTCCTGGACATGCCCTTCGATGGGAACAACCTGTTTGGGAAAACAGTGGACGATTCCCTTCAGGCCATTAAAGCGGACACCGAGACGGCCCGGGCCCTTGGAGTTCGGCAACAACGACGGACGCCCTTTCGGAGCAGCGGAGGCAAGGGCGCCTCCAAAAGTTCAGGCGGCGGTTTCTCCACCTACCGTCAAGCGGCCCGCTCGTCGGCTCAGGAGGCCTACAGAGGACGAGGCAAGTCTGGCGGACCCCGCCGTCGTCTCCAAGGAGGTCAAGGCGGCAAAGCCTCGTCGAAGCAGGATTGAACCGACCGTGGGGTCGGGCCCCCACCGAAGCACCCCGGTGGGAGGCCGGCTGGCGAGCTTCGTCAGCGTGTGGGAGTCCATCTCCACCGACCGTTGGGTGCTGGACGCCTTGGCCCGGGGCCACGCGCTCGAGTTTCAAATCGAACTCGTCCCAAAGAGACTTCGGGGCTCCGGAGTTTACTCGAGATACTTCCTCGTGAAGAAGAAGACGGGGGGATGGCGCCCCATCCTGGACCTGCGACGTCTGAACAAGTTCATCAAGGCGCAAAAGTTCCGGATGGTCACCCTCCAGCACGTCCTGGGTCAGCTGGAGGAAGGAGACTTCCTGTCGTCGTTGGATTTGGAGAATGCCTACTTCCATATTCCCATCCTAAAGGGGCAACGAAAATTCCTCAGGTTTGTGGTCCAAGGGCGTCACTACCAGTTCAAAGCCCTCCCCTTCGGACTACGGTCAGCCCCCAGGGTATTCACCAAGTGCCTTGCACCGGTGGCGGCGCAGCTGCGCCGCGAGGGGATCCACGTCTACCCCTACCTGGACGACTGGCTCATCCGAGCCAAGACGAGGGAGCTCGCCCTGGATCACACGGCAAGGACCGTCCGACTTCTCACGGACCTGGGATTCTCCGTGAACTACGCCAAGTCTCACCTGGTACCCGCGCAAAACGCACTGTTTCTGGGAGCGAAGCTCGACACAGTGTCTCTTCTGGCCTCCCCGTCGGAGGAAAGGACCAGGTCCATTCTGGGCAAGGTACAGCGGATGTTGGTTTCCGATGCGGCCAAGGTGAGGTCCATCAAGTCCCTCCTCGGAATGATGTCTTCCTGCATTTACCTCATTCCCATGTGCAGGCTCCGGATGCGCCCGTTGCAGGAGTTCCTGGACGCGCGCTGGATCCAAACGACGGGCAGCTTCGAGGAGAGGATCACACTCGACGAGAGTTTCCGCCGAGCGGTCCGGTGGTGGGGCAACCGCACGCATCTGACGGCGGGCATGGACTTCCAGACCCCAGACCACCAGGAGACAGTGACCACCGATGCCTCCCTGGAAGGGTGGGGAGCGCACACCGAAAATCGGCACGCGAGAGGCCTTTGGCTCCCGACGGAGAAGTCCCTCCATATCAACGTCCTGGAGCTCCGTGCAGTGTTCTGGGCCCTCAGGTCCTTCCTTCCGTCCCTCAAGGGCAAGGTGGTGAGGATCTTCACCGACAACACCACCACCATGTTTTACATCAGGAAACAGGGCGGAACCAGGTCCCCAGCGCTGTCCAAGGAGGCGCAGGACCTGTGGCATTGGGCCGTCGCCCAAAGGATGTTTCTGGTGCCGTTTCATCTGGCAGGGATAAAAAACACCATCGCCGACTCACTCAGCAGGGAGCTGCGCTCGTGCCACGAGTGGGAACTACGGCAGGATCTAGTGGATCGCCTCTTCCGACGGTGGGGCACACCCCAGATCGACCTGTTCGCGACGGCGACGAACTCCATGTGCCGGAGGTTCGCCAGCAGGTTTCCCCAGGCGAGGAGCATGGGCGATGCCTTCTCGTTCCCCTGGGAGGGCCTGTTCCTCTACGCGTTCCCTCCTTTGCCACTGCTAATCCGGCTCGTCAACCAGCTCAAGAGGTCACGGTGCAGGATGATCCTCGTCGCACCTGCGTGGCCGAGGCAGATATGATTCCCGGACCTTCTGGACTTGTCAGCGTCCCCGCCAATCAAGCTGCCGGTGGACGCGGATCTTCTCTCCAGGGAAGGAGGCGCCATCCTCCACCACG
The DNA here is from genome assembly GCF_040938575.1 of Ambystoma mexicanum. NCBI lineage: Eukaryota > Metazoa > Chordata > Amphibia > Caudata > Ambystomatidae > Ambystoma > Ambystoma mexicanum. The sequence continues at coordinate 185,449,806 of NC_090925.1, read as the reverse complement.
ACCCGAAATCGCTGAACTTGCAGGCCTGGCTCCTGCAGCGCTAGAGTTTGGAGGATACGACATACCGGCCGACTGCAGAGAGGTTCTTGCAAAGGCCAGGGCGTCCTCGACTCTTAAATGCTACGGACACAAATGGAAGAGGTTCTCTGTCTGGTGCCACGCACAGAAGATTAACCCTCTACGGATTACGGCTCCCCAGGTACTGCCGTACCTGCTGACGCTGGCCAAAGCTGGACTGGCACACGCGTCCATCAAGATTCATCTTGCTGCGATCTCCCGATACACCAGAACCACGGGCCGGACGTCCTTGTGGTCTCATCGTCTGGTGAAAGAGTTCATGAAGGGACTGTTCAGATCGTTCCCGCCGGTGAAGGCTCCGGCCCCGGCGTGGGAGCTCAACGTGGTGCTGACCAAGCTCATGGGACCTCCGTTCGAGCCCCTGCACTCGGCCCCGTTGAAGTTTCTGTCGTGGAAAACAGCGTTTCTTGTGGCCATCACCTCCGCACGACGGGTGGGAGGGATCCAGGCCCTTTCCTGCAAGGCCCCGTACTTGACTTTTCACGACACGAGGGTAGTGCTCAGGACGCACCCCTCATTCATGCCCAAGGTACCGTCGGACTTCCATCTCAACGAACCCTTGGTGTTGCCTGTGTTCTTCCCGTCGCCTTCGTCGCCGGCTGAGAGGACTTTGCACTCGCTGGATGTGGCTACAGCGCTGAAGTTCTACGTGGACCGCACGAAGTGTTTTCGGAAGACGTCACAACTCTTTGTGAACTTTGGACCTGTCAATCAGGGGAAGGCTCTCTCGAAGGCTTCCATTTCCAGATGGCTCTCCGGCTGTATCATGTACTGTCATCGGTTGGCAAACCGACCGCTGCCTGGCCGTCCGAGAGCCCATTCCACCAGAGCGATCGCAGCTACCACGGCGTTCCTTTCTGGTGTGCCCCTGCTGGACATATGCAGGGCTGCTACGTGGAGGTCGACGCACACCTTCACGAAATTCTACTGCGTCGATCGGGACTCCAGGGAGGAGTCCAGGGTCGGCCAAGCAGTGCTGCGCAACCTGTTCGCCTGAGGTGAGCCTGGTGAGGAGGTAAGATGCTTAATGTTGAGTTTGATGTAATGCTTAATGTTGAGCCTTTGCCACCTCCCGTGGTTGTGCATGTGTGTACTGCTATGTATTCTTTATTCATGAGCATGTGAATCCATGCCAGACCCCATGCTGGAGAAGGAACAAGTTACTTACCTGTAACTGTTGTTCTCCAGCATGGGTCTGGCATGGATTCACATGCGAACCCTCCCGCCTACCCCTCTGCGGCTCTTCACTTGGTCATACTGCCACTTCACGTGCTTCCAAATCTGAAGATGGCTGCCAGAGGCGGTGCTTAGGTAGAGGGCAGTCATTGGCTGTGGTCAGTATGACGCAGAGACCAGTGATTGGTTATTACTACGAAAGACAGATCAGAAACGAAACTGATACTAGTTTTTTCTTTACCGAGGATTCCCAGCCTGACGACGGGGAATATTCATGAGCATGTGAATCCATGCCAGACCCATGCTGGAGAACAACAGTTACAGGTAAGTAACTTGTTCCTTATACCCTACCTTTGTTTTAGGAAAAAAGTCATTCAATTCCTTACCTCGACTGACCTGATTCTATACAATTGTAACTCTGATTGACCTATTTGAACCTATATATTTTGTAATTATTTGTGTGACCCTAATGTAATTTCTAATGTACACTTTGCTATGATGTAACCTTGTAAGTTTCGCATTTTCTTGCCACTGCGCCCTGCTACCCCTGGGTCTGGCGCGCACAAAAAGTGAATAAAACAAACAAACAATATACTCAGGTTTTATATACTTGTGGCTAGCATTGTGCCAGGGTTGATATTGAATTTGGTTACAATCACACAAATGTTAAGTGTCCGGTTTTAACCACATATATGTATTACTGTATGCACCTCCTGCTGTGACGGGTCGTTGAGCCGCAAAAAGTGACAATTTGTATGTGCTTAATACGTGTCTGTGCAATGTTCTCCAGACACGAACTCTGATGCACACATTCACATTGGCATGTTTTATTGTTTAGTAAACCCATGCGCCATGCATGCACCCTCCCATTGTGCCCAGACACACCCTGATTCAGTCCCATCCTATTTCCCCAGGACTGCTCAGACCACCTTTAAGTTACAATGTACACATGTACACTTTCCCACCTCTGACACGATTCAGTGCAGGTGGGGGACAGGCACGAGACTACGAATCCCATGATGCCTTGGGCTTTGGGTAGTCCGTGACACACTAGGTGCTTTCCTTTCTTTTTCAACAAGCTAGCCTGTGCTTTACTGGTTGACTTGACTGGATCGTGGTTATTGGCTGAGGCACTTGCCTCCACAATCAGCCACGCATCCCCATTGGCTCACGTGCATCCGATGGTCATACTTAGCACCCGGAAGCAGGTCCGCCACTCACAGCAACCTATCCGAGCTGAGGACCACGCGGTGACGCCCGCACCAGCCAGACTGCGGTAAGTTTCACTTTGAGGGACCGCCGCTTAAAACGCACTCTTGGGTGCATCTAGCATCTCGTTTTGTGATGTTTTTTGAAGCACCGTCACCACGCAGCCTTTAGAGATAGGCATTCTGCACTTCTGAGCCGTTCTGCCACCCCCTCAAGCCGTCCAGGCACCAGCACGCTTCGGAGACCAGCCCACTCCAACCATAGGGCCTTTGGCAAACCCGGGCAGCGTCTCTCACTAACGCCCCACCAACGTGCCGGGTAACAGTAGTACATGTCTCGGATAGGCTAGTGGTCAACTACTCGATCACCATGTTCAGACTGTATAACTCTGTCGGCATTACCACTCATGTGGTTATGCGCCTCCACTCACTCCACTTTTGGAAATTGACTATGCACAGCCGAAGCATTCAGCTTCTAGTCACATGGAAGCGCAATAGCACAGCACCTCCTGACGACTTGTCTCACGTCCGCACCACACGGAACGAGATCTAGGTGAATTACCTCCTTACTACACCTGGTAAACACCACCCCTAGGGGTCGGCTTACCTCACGTGCCTCCATGGATACCACCACGGGCATTTGTAGCCCATTGATAAGGTGCTTTCCAACACACTAAGCCTGCTCCAGGTAAACAACTTCCACTGCAGACCTGGTCCATGCTTACTCCACGTGCTTCCATGGACACCACCACGGGCACATGGCGCCCATCGAGATGTTGCTTTCTCGACACACGCGACTTCAAGGCACATTACCATTTACAGTCATTGGCACGAGCACTCTTCCACTGGTCCGCTCGTCCTATGGGTGTAACAACCCTGGACGGCATTCCTTTTCCACCAGGGTATCCGTCACTAATAGATTGCACAATCAAATGGGACCGCCATCACACCTCATGGTCCTCCTTTGTTTCTCTCAGATTTGGGACCCACACAGGCCCTTTCCGTCTCGCGGGACCCTGAGAGACTTCGGCCTTCAGGAACCTACGGCCGACTCCTAGTGCATTATGCACTCGCAATCCAGTAACCAATTGAGGATTGTCTACAGCATCCCACTGCCATTGCAGCAGCAGATAAGCTGTACATAGATACACCACGTGGTGTATCATCACGGCACCACTCAGCCATTATTCAGTAATCTTTTGAATGAGTCAACTACTTCCCGAGATCCTCACAGCCTTTATCTCACCCACAGAAACCACGGACCACACCGCAATCGGTGTCCATCCTGATGAAGGCCAACACACAGACAGGCTCCAATCAAGCCCGATTTGGCCGAAACACACCCGTGTCGATCCCCCATGACACAGCTGTGAAATCCCCCTTTCGTGTATGTTTTGTAGAAACTGCTCTGTACACCCTGTGTTAACCACGCCTAGGACTACTTTCCGTCCCAGGCGCACCTCTTTTCAACTGTAGGTCCTACCTACTTCATTTGTGATTGTGCCCCCCTGTGGAGTTTTTACCTCAATACCACTGAGGTTGACACCAACCTGTGTTACCACCGTATATAATCACTTCTGTCTGTTGTCTTTAACTTTCGTGCTTATCGAAAGTACTGTAAAGTAATTATAAAAGTCACCAACAAAGTTCTGTGTTATTTTGAAATAAATTTATATATTCAGAACCACACAACCGCTTATAGGATCTCTCATCGTGATCATTTTTTATATGTATACATGTACCCACCTGGGTAGATCAGGATTCCGCCAGGCGCCCTAAAGTTTTTACTTCCCTTAAGTTAATAGTATAGGCAAAAATGACAACTATCTCCGCTCCTTTCCCTGCTATGCTTCACAATACTTGACAATACTCATCAATACTCAGCAATACTCATCACCGCCCCAACCCAGCATTTCTTAACCACCAATCTCCATCACTCCCTTCCTGGGCAAGATCCTGGAGAAACAGGCCATCTCCCAACTTAATCTCCATGCTGAATCTGTTGGTAGTCTTCATGACCATCAGTCTGGCTTCAGAGCTGCTAGAAGCACGGAAACTGCTCTCCTGAACATCCGTGAGGACCTGCTCTCGAACCTTGACTCTAACACTCTGTGTGTTCTCATTTTGCTCGATCTCTCTTCTGCCTTTGATACTGTCAACCATGCCATCCTACTCAACCGTCTCCGTGATAACCTGGGTATCACTGGTCAGGCCCTGGCGTGGCTGACCTCTTTCCTCTCCAATCGACCCTCCCAGGTCCAACTGGGGTCCTTCCTCTCTGACATCTTTTTCTCTACCTGTGGTGTCCCCCAGGGATCTAACCTCTCTCCTTGGCTGTTCAACCAGTATCTGGCACTCCTTGCCCACTGCATCGCCGCTCTCTGCCCCAACTTTCAGTGCTATGCGGATGATACCCAGCTCATTTTCAGGCTACCCTCAGCCTCCTCTTCTCCTTCCCTCATCTCTGACTGTCTTTCTGCTATCCAGGAATGGTGTGCGGCCAATGACCTCTGCCTTAATGCCAGTAAGAGTGAGATTCTACCCATCGGCACACCCATTCCCTCCTTCCCTGCAGCTCTCTGGCCGGCCTCTCTTGGCCCTCTTCCTGCTCCTACCTGCAAGGCTAAAAACCTTGGGGTCATCTTCGACTCCACACTCTCCTTACATTTCCGATGTTTCTAAGAAGTCACACTACCAGCTGCACCTCCTCAGAGGTATCCTTCTTTTCCTCTCCTTCCCCCAGAATCTCACTGTCTCAAGAGCCCTGGTTCTCTCTAAGCTGGACTACTGTAACAGCCTCTATCTAAATCTACCTGCCTCTACTCTCCGCCCTCTGCAACTCATCCAGAACAGGACTGCGAGACTTGTCCTTGGCCTCAAGCCCAGGGACTGTATCTCTTTACATGACTGAAATCACTACACTGGCTCCCATTGGCTGCGAGGATTAAGTTCAAAACCCTCTGTATTGTCTTCAAGGCCTTCTGGGAGCTGGGGCCAAAATACCTTCAACTCTCTCTTCCCAAATTTCTTCCTTCTCGAGCTCTTCGCTCATCCGCCTCCAACTCCCTCATGGTCAGCAGCTTCTCCAAGCAACGAGTTGGGGGGAGATCTCTTTCCGCAGCAGGGGCCTCCCTCTGGAACAGCTTTCCTGCCTCCCTGAAACTTGTGGAGAACCATCTTCGGTTCCGGAAGCACTTCAAAACCTTCCTCTTTGCTTCTGCTATCTCTCCCCCTCTCCCCTGCTAATCACTGAAACTGCACTGAATCCGCAACTGGGTCACTCACCAAACTCGGTCCGTGGCCCAGCCTCTCTCCCTTGCACTGCATCCCTGGCAACCCCTGCACTACGGGACTGTGGGCCTCATTACGACCCTGGCGGAGGTCCATGGTGCAATTTGCACCATGGACCATGGCGCAGAGCTGCCAACTCCGCCATGGGGGTTGGCGGACTTACCGCCCCATTCCGACCTTGGCGGGGCGGTTAGTCCCCAATCCCCATTTACCCTTCCCCATTCCCATTTTTGCCCCATAGGGTATAATGGGAGTGGGGAAGGCGTTAATTACGCCACCGTAGAATACGGTGGCGTAATTAACAAGAGGTCCCATAGCGCCATGGATTTTTCCGGCCGGAAAATCCGGGCGGAAAAATCACCATGGCGCTACGGAAAGTCTTAATCTGGCGGAGAGGTACGCCATGCATTACGCTGGCGTATACCCCTCTCCGCCAGGGTCGTAATGAGGGCCTGTCTGTATCCCTACAGCCCCCCCTTCCCAGCACTTATCTTGCACTTGCCACCAGCTGGCCCTTATTATTTATCTTGTATTTACTAACCCTGTACTGCACTTTCCCCTCTCCCTTTCCCCCTTGCACTTTTCCCTTCCCCTCTACACATGCACTTGCGCGATCTGAATGACACTTGGCCTAGTAGGATCTTTGTCTGTCTCCCCTTGTGCCCCCCCGCCTCGTCGCGCCTTGAAACACTTGTGTATAGGCACGTTACAAATGCCATATCATATCATATCACCCCCCTCAATTGCCATGTGGCTGAGTCAATGCTTCCACTCTGTGATTCGCTGACACTGCTTGGCCACCGGCTTCCCCAAAGCTGCCACACCACTCTGCTGGGCTCCTCACGGACAGCGGGCAGGATATTTACAAGACAGCTCTTGACGACCTCTGCACAGGGTCCACCTCTTTGTGCACTCACGCTCCGCGAGGCACCTCACAGTCCTCCAGGCACTGCGACGGAAGAGGCGGCTATAATGAAGAGGCGTATTGAGCCATTTTTTATTCATTTATTTATTTATTTTTATTTAATTTATTATATGCCCAAACCCAGAGGTGTCACGGCATAGTTACAGACATCTTGATTATATAGATACAGTAGGATTCATAATACGTTTCACATAATTACATCAAGATACAGGTGGCAGTACAATAGTTAGCCATCTCTCTACTACCACTTTGTATAGGTATGCTAGAGGAGACCGAGGTTCACACTACACGCTCACCGTTCATGGCACCCAGGGCCCAACGAACAATCCCTGGCATACAAAGGGAGGACTCAACCAAGGGCAAGTTAAAACTGTCCTTTATTTCCCATAACAGACAGGGATCATACAGGAATGAATCCTCCTATGTCCACAGCTCCTGAGCCCGTGTCTGGAGTTTTTGTGCCATTCTAAGATCACAAATCAGGGCTTTCCCCAAAAAACCTAAGAGCCCTCCTGATTGGGTAATTGGGTTGGTATCACCTATGGCTGGCACATATAGATGTTATTCCACTGGCCCTTGCATGTCAGGTGGCTTGCCTTACCCTTCCCCAAAAACTATCTATTATATTGTTGCAGGGTCACAGGATTACCATTGGCCCTTGCCCCCTGCCATCCACCCCTTGATGTGTGTTCCCTGATTGGCTGGATCTGATCTCCCCAGGCCTTGGACCCAGCTGTATTCTCAGCGATCAGTGCACCTTTTCAAGGTTATGAGAAAGACTATAGGCCTCATTACACGGAAGGCGGTAAGGGCTAACGGTCACCGGTAATGGTACTGGTGACCGTTAACCCTTACAGCCTTACTACGAGGTCCCTTAGCGGGTTGGTACTTTAACGCCTGCTAAAAGCAGGCGATAAAGTACCAACCCGCTAAGGGACCTTGGTGCTAATTACGGCACCGCAAATTTGCGGTACCGTAATTAGCACCTTCCCCATTCCCATTATGCCCTATGGGGCAAATATGGGAATGGGAAAGGGCAATGGTGGAAGGGGGAATTACTGCCCCGCCAACCTTGGAATAGGGCGGTAATTCCCCTTTCCACCAAGGCGGTGCCGGTATTTTACCGACATGGACCAAGGTGCTATTAGCACCTTGGTCCACCGCCTACCGTGTAATGAGGCCCTATGTGTTCCCAGGGTTGCAGTCAGTATTACCTCTTTGACTTTGAGAGTGCCTTCACGGTTGTAATGTTGTAAAACACTCTATGTATCATTTCTTGTCTGCTCCGCTGGGAACTGCTCTTCTTCTCAGCATGGGTAAATAGCCATTGTTCGGCTCGGCTGTACCACATGGGAGAAGACCCCAAAACTGAACTTTCTGCTCTGTAATTAGTGAGGATTTATTCTGTTTTTCTGCAGATGGCTCCTTGTCTCTGAGCTTAGGAATGTGCTGCTCGCCTCTGACCTTGGCTGTGAGCCCTGGCTTGGTGCTTTGTGCAGCCTGATTCTGCTTTGCTTTTCCTTCCGAGGCCTGTGGCTTCTTGTATCTCTATTATGGTCATGATTTATGATTTCTATATGTCTATATTGTGCTATTGCTCATATAGGTTAGTGTTATTGTGGTCCTTCCAGGTTCATTACAGGATCCTATTGTTCCATATGGTTAGCTGCAATAAGCTGCTGCAAGTTTGCTCTGCATCTCTTTGTTGCCTTGCGTTCCGCTTTTCTGCATCTGTCTAGTGAGGAAAATAATAAAAGCTTTCGACAGTCTGTATCTGCGCTCTATCTACAGAACTGTGTAAGCATGTTCTTTGTGTGTGCTCATGTTTGTCATTGTAAATTCGTTTGTGGATGCAAGTGTGCTTCATGGCTAACGTTACTATGTCGTGATGTCTCTAATGACGACAGCACCGACGGTTATTTGTCATTAGTCGATCATGTCCTTCGGGGCGGTTGGATCCACGATAAGTGTTGGCACACCTGTATCTATGATGACATTAGCAGGATAGGGTTTGAATGGTTGACTGAGAGAATATATGTTTGCATATGTATTTGTCACTGGCCCTCCTGGGGGCTGTCCAAACAATGACTAGCTCCTTGCATCTCTGACTCTTCGGGCTGTCATGCTTATGGGGGGCAAAAGAGGGGCATTCCACGGACCCTCTCTTCAGTACTCTCGTTCCCTTAACGTTTCAAGCGTCTGGCAATGGACTTCCCATCAGACAGAGTCAAAGGGAAATAAATGGATTGTGTCCTCCCACGTATTCCTCATCTTTGATATATGATATCCAGCTTCAGCTGCTTCGGAAAAAAACAAAAATCGTCGGAGTGCGCTGTGCGTCGATGCCATAGACTCGAAGTCCCTTTAAGGCCTCCGTCTCGAGGATGATGTCATCGAAGGCATATATAGCACGCGCAGCGCTCGTTGGCTTCAGTTCCGTTTTTCCACGACTTTCGTGATGACTTCATTATTTTGAGAAATCAAAATGTCTTCTTCATCAACACCCACAACCCCCAAGACCAGGTTCAAAAAGTGTCGGGATTGTGGGACGAAAATGTCTTTGACGATCCCCATCAAATCTGTTTGTGGTGCCTCGGGGCAGACCGCAACACCTCGGACTGCACCAACTGCCAGTCTATGACTGGAAAGGCCTTGAAGGAACGTAAGGGGAAGTTGAAGGTAGGTCAATCCCTAAATCTCCTACCACGACCAAGAAACCCTCAATCGACGAGAGACTACTCTCTTCTGAGCAAGAAGGCCCAGCGGTCGAGATAGAGGAGTGGCTCCTACCACCCTTCTTCGTCCTCGAAGAAGTCAAAGAGAAGGCACAGTAGGTCACCTTCGTCGACTTCGTCGCCGGACGCTTCCCCCGAGAGGGTTTCTTGCCCAGCCAAAAAGTCCACTCTGGCCGAGTGGGACGCCTTCAGAACAGAGATGCTCAAAATATTTGAAAAACAAAGGCCTCCAAGCTAAGTCCTACCGCACCTTCGAATGAAGCCGGGAAGGAAAAGGCTTGAGCTAAATGCTGCCCGCCCAGGATAAAGGCCTGATCCGCATCGAGTGCCATTGAGGCCTTGATCCGATGAATTCTCATCGAAGGATCAGTCAAGCAGGAAGCATCAGTCGAGGTCGTCAACACCTTCGACGCTGGCAGCACCTTCGACGCCACCCAAACCGTCGACGTCGACATCAACGCCGGAGGTATCGACTCCAGCTGTGTCATCATTGACGACTCTTCTAACGTCTAACCCATTTTTGCAAAATCCCTCATTCCTGAGAAAACATATGTACAACTACACAGGAAAGATTATTTTAAGTCTCTTTCTTCCATTTATGAAGAGAATGAGCAGTCAGATGAAGAGGCCCCACTTGGCCTCCAATTTGGTACGCCAAATGTACCTGTGAGTTTTATTGCAGAGAAGTCAAGGTTGAGGGTCCTCTATGACAACCTACAGACTTCAAGTGGGGTGGATACCTCACCTGAGTTGGAGTTTGGGAGACCAGAGGCTGCTCATGTCCAAGGTAGTGGACTACATGGAGTGGAGTAGACCTCCACTGCCATTCGAACAAGATTATCTAACAGACACCTTCGATAAGGGTCCTCAGTCAGATCCCATATTACCATTTCATGTTGCTTTGCAGAAAAGGGTGGCGACGAATTGGGAAACACCGGAAACCAATCCGGCTGTAAATAAGAACTTGACCAAGAAGTACCGCCCTTCTAGTAGTGACCCGACTACCTGTCGAAACACCCCACTCCAGAGAATCTGGTGGTGCAGGCTGTTACGCTCACCTGGCTCCCTACTACTACTTTTCTACTATGAGCCTGGCGCCTAAGGCGCCAGGACTGAACCCAGATAGCCCCTAGCCGGGGCTGCTGAGGTTTTACTAAATCTCTAGATGCCTGCTCCCGGGGCTGATGGGCTTGGTTCGGATGCCTGGGGGTAGGCATCATGACAGCACTCCCCCCCCAAGGCCCCTCCTAAAGTTGTTCTTCCCCTGGGCCCTGGTTTGTCTGGGAAGTTCCGATGGAATCTTTTCACCAACTGAGGTGCATGGACGTGGTCACTAGGTTCCCATGACCTTTCTTGTGGTCCGTAGCCCTTCCAATCGATTAAATAAAAAAGTTTTGATTTAACCATCTTGGAGTCCAGGATATTTTTTACCTCAAATTCAGGTTCTCCATCTATCAAGATGGGGTTGGGTGGTTTGGTTAATCTTGTTCCTGGTTGAACTGGTTTTAAAAGTGAAACATGAAAGACAGGATGAATGCGCATATTAGAGGGTAATTCCAATTTGACAGCTACCGGGTTGATAATGGCCTTAATAGTGTAAGGTCCCAAATATCTAGGGTTAAAAGTCTGAGTTCCCTTCAGAGGTATGTGTTTTGTAGCCAGCCAAACCTGCTCCCCAATCTGGTATTGTGGAGTTTCACTTCTATGTTGATCAGCATTTTTCTTATATTTCTCTTTTGCTTGTTTCAAATGTTCTGTTGCCTCTTTAAAGGCTTGTGTAATAGTAGACTGCAAATGACTAACTGCAGGCATTTCTAAATGCTGAGGCGAATCTAGTTCTGAGGTTCGAGGGTGATGTCCATCTATGGTATAAAAGGGGCTTTGTCCGGTTCCTGAATGTGCAGAGTTATTGTATGCATACTCGGAAATCCATAAAATATCTTTCCAATTACTTTTGGTCTGGTGTAGCATGCTGTTCAAGGGTCTGGTTGGTCCTCTCCGTCTGACCATCGGTCTGGGGATGGTGACTGGTTGATAACCTCACGTCGATTTGCACCAGTTGACAACATTTCTTCCAAAAATGTGAAATGAATTGACTACCTCGGTCAGAGACCAATACGGAAGGAAATCTGTGTATTCGAACAATGTTTTCGAGGAACTCCTTGGCCAGAATTGAAGCAGAAGGTAATCCCTTTAGAGGAATAAAGTGGGCCATCTTGGAAAAAAGATCCACAATAACTAGAATGGTGTTAAATCCATTACATGGAGGTAGATCTGTAATAAAGTCTAACGATAAGGTGTGCCATGGTGTAGGTGGAATATCCAAAGGTTGTAAGAGGCCAGCTGGTTTTTTCTTCTGACTTTTGTTTTGGGTGCAAATGCCACAAGACATTACAAATGACTTTACGTCTTTTCGCCAGGTGGGCCACCAGAATTGTCTCTTAATTTTAGCTTCAGTTTTTGCGATACTTGGGTGTCCTTCCATCAGGGTGTCATGATAATTGGAGATGACTAGTTCTTGTAGTTCCTTGTGTGGTAGAAATTGTCGCCCTAGATAATAAGGTAGGTCATTGATGACTGAGTAGTCCGGCCCTTTCTTCACCCAGTCCTGCAGGGCTGTTGGATCGAAGAGTTGTTGGATCTTTACTTGAATATCCTCTAGTGTCTGTAGAGTGGTTATGCCAAGAATTCTTTGTTCTGAAATTATAGGCACCGGTTCCGGGTTCGCATATGCTTCTCCCATCCCTATTCGGGATAAGGCATCTGCCTTGCCATTTTTACAACCTGGTCGATTAGTGATCACGAAATCGAACTCGGCAAAGAACAATGCCCATCGAAAGTTGACGCGACAAATGGGCCTTGGCTGTTTTTAAATACTGCAAGTTCCAGTGATTGGTGATTACCGTAATGGTATGCCTGGCACCGAGAAGATAATGCCGCCAAGCCTTGAAGGCGGATTTGATGGCTAATAATTCTTTATCGGTAATCGCATAGTTTAACTCGGGTGCCGGACCAAAATGTTACTGGGTGAAGTTGACTGGTTTCAGGATCCTTCTGGGACAGGACAGCTCCCATGGCTAAACTGGATGCATCAGTTTCAACTATGTATGGAAGTTCGGGGCGTGGATGCTTTTAGACAGGTGCAGACGTGAATTTCGCTTTCAGCTCTTGGAAGGCCTTTTCAGCTTCTTCGGTCCACAAGAAGCGTTTGTTTTTTCGCAAAAGTGCTGTGATAGGGTGTTCAACATGTGAGAAATCCGGAATGAATCTGCGGTAGAAATTAGCAAATCCGAGCATGCTTTGTACCCCTTTAACTGAACTGGGTGATGGCCACTTGAGGATTGCATCCACCTTTCGAGAGTCCATTCGGAATCCTTTTGGAGTCAGGATAAATCCAGGGAATTCAACTTCCGTAGCATGAAAAACACATTTTTCCAATTTTGCATATAACTTGTGCTGGCGTAGTTTCTCAAGGACTGCACGAACGTGCTTCACATGGTCTGATTCTGAAGAGGAGTACACTAGAATATCGTCTATGTATACAACAACACAGACGTCAATGAGTTCACGAAGGACATCGTTCATAAAATACTGGAAGGCTGCTGGTGCATTGCACAACCCGAAGGGCATCACCTGGTATTCGAATAACCCGTACATAGTGCGAAAAGCAGTCTTCCATTCGTCGCCTTTCTTTACACGTACCAGATGATATGCCCCTCGGAGATCTAATTTAGTGTAGATGCAAGCGTCCTTTACTTGGTCTAGTAATTCGGGGATCAGAGGCAATGGGTATCGGTTCTTAACCGTGATCTGATTTAATGCGCGGTAGTCTATGCACGTTCTGAGGTCACCTTCCTTTTTAGGCACGAAGAACAAAGCTGAAGATGCAGGGGACTTGGATGGACGAATGAAGCCATTAGCAAGGTATTGGTCCAAGTATTGTCGTAGGTGAAGGTTTTCGGGTTCCGTAAGGGCGTAGATCCTACTACATGGAGGTTGTGCACCGGGTATGAGATCAATTTGACAATCGTATGATCTGTGAGGTGGTAGGGTGTTTGCCTGTTCCTTTTGGAAAACATCCTGGAATTCCTGATATTCCCGAGGTAACTGCACGACTGGAGTAGCGACTGTGGCCAGGCCTTGGTTCAAGGGTTTTTTGGGGTAATAAGTATGTGCACAATCCGGGAAGGTTATTCTCTTCTCTCGTCAATCAATACAAGGATTATGTGTTTCCAACCAAGGTATCCCCAGTATTATTTGGAACTGCAGGGCTTTGATTAAATCAAACACAATAGTCTCTCCATGCCCATCCTGACCCAATAGTGTCATCTCTGCGGTGGAATGAGTTACAGGCCCAGAGGCAATTTCAGTTCCATCGACTGTGGTGATGACGTCCAAAGTGGTCTTTTTGCAGAGAGTTAGATTCATCCTAGAAGCCAACTCGTGGTCCACATAGTTTCCTATGGCCCCGCTATCAATGTATGCCCTCACTGCGTGCATACGTGATGGCTGCCTTGGATCTATAAGGACCATTGGTATGATGAAGTGCGAGGTCTGAGTATCCTTCTTCAAGCTCGGCAAGCGGTCCTCTACGCTTGTCGGGCGTGGTCGTTTCCCGAATCAGGCTCTGTTTGATTTTTATCAGCAACTCCGACTACTTTTTTAGATGTTTTTATAGGGCAATCCCGTAGAAAATGTCCTGAGGCCCCACAGTACAGGCACAATTGCATCTGCTGTCTTCTTTCTCTTTCCTTTTGAGTTAAGGGTCCCTTGACCCCCCCGATCTGCATCGGTTCTGATACATCTGTTCCTTTGAGGATAACATTGGGTTTAACCAATACCCGATTCTCGAACTTAGCTCGATCAGCCTTTCTATTCTGAAGTCGGTGGTCTAACTGGACCACTAAGTCTCTGGAGGTCATTACAACCTTGGTGCTAAGTCCACCAACTTTACCACCATGGTGTAAACTCCGTTTACACCATGGTGGATGGCGGATTTACCGCCCCATTCCAAGGTGAGTGGGGCGGTAAATCCCCATTTCCCATTTTCCCTTCCCCATTCCCATTTTTGCCCCATAGGGCATAATGGGAGTGGGGAAGGCGATAATTACGCGTCGTAAATTACGGCGGCGTAATTAGCACCATGGCGAGTTAGCGCCATGGATTTTAACGCCTGCTAAAAGCAGGCGTTGAAATCAGAATCAGGCGTTAAGGGTTAACGGTGGCGTTAACCCTTAACGCTTGAGTTGTAATGAGGGCCTATATATTCTGCACAATCCTGAGGTGGGTTCACAACTTGGGCCAAAACGTCTTTGAGTTCACCCCGAAGTCCACGATGAAATAATGTAATTCGTTTTACCTCTGGCCATCCGGTTTCCACCACTAACCTATTGAAAGTGGCGATATAGGTTAGTAGATCCTGGTTACCTTGTCGTAATGATAAAAGTTTGTTATCCAGGGCCTGTCCCTGTGAATGTCTGGCAAATAGTCTTTCCATGCTCAATTGAAAACCTTAAATCCTGAAGAAGAGGGTCATCCTGGTTAACTAATGGAATTGACCAATCCGCTGCGCTGCCACTAAGATATGATAGTACAAAGGCTACTTTGGTTTGGTCGTTCGGAAAAGCTCCAGGTCTGCATAAAAAGTGCAAGCGGCATTGGTTCATAAACACGGCGAACTTTTTTGGGTCCCCAGCAAAACGTTCGGGTGGAGCTAAAGGAATGCTCCCTGGTAGAACCACTTGCACATGATTGCTTGATGAAACAGGAGTTGGATTCCCCCCGAGTCCAGGTAATGGGGTTTGCCCAGCTTGGTTTTGCAGTAATTGTCTAGCAAGATCATCAGTGCGCTCCTTTGACACAATCAGTTCTCTCCTGAGGGCATTAGTCTCTTGGCGCGCGGAGTGCACTTCTGCCCTAAATTCCCCTAACAATAGGGCTAGTTGGTCAGTTTCTGAGGTTTCCATAACGCCCGGGTGGGGATTTGTAGATAGTCTTCGCGTTCTGTTACGCTCACCTGGCTCCCACAGGGGCGTCGGTCGGACCCGGACAGCTGCGGTGTCCACCCACGTGATGCGTAGTGCAGCGATGACTGACTGGATCTACCCTCCTAATCTTGTCTGGTTAACCCATAGAAATATTCTCCTGCAAGTGGAGAGATGGATTTAGCCACTTGTGGATTCAAGTAATGGCACCCCCACAGTCCTCCCCAACTAATCACCTCCGAAATGCCCTCACAGCAGTCTCACCTTAAGATGAGCTCTCCATCCTGCGTGGATTTGCAGGGGCACGTCGATTCCAGTTACTTCACTGGTTTGAAGGCTCGGGAGAGTTCCGGAGAGTATTGACTCTGAGGTTCCTGGTGAGGACCAGTAAGTATTAAGTTCATAGAGTTCAATATGTCCGATGTTCACTCTTGTTCCCCCCTTCCTTTCTTGTCTTGCAGCTGGCTCGTGAAAAGATGCTCTTGTGGCAGCTGGTGGCGCTCATGTAAGAGTCTGTATTACCCGGCGCTGTCCGGTAAATGTTGCACGTGGAAAACATGTTGTTTTGTCTCTCTTTACAGATGCAGCACGTGAAAATATGGAGAGTCACAAAAGGATGCCTCCGGTGGTAAATCAGGTAAGTCTATGGTGGTAAGAATTATATTTGTTGGTTCCCTCGGCTCACCTTGTGGTTTTCTTTTGTCTCCTAGGTGACGAAGTTCGGCGAAGAAATGATGGAGGCAGCGGCGACCCGAAGGATGCTGTGAAGACTGGTGAGTATGGCGCGGCGCTGCAGCTGGAGGTGTGGCGCGTGCAGAAATGATGTTCCTTACAGGTCCGGAGACGAGATGGATCCAGAATCAGGTGTGGAATAGAAATAAGTTTGTTTTCTAACCTTGTCCCTTTCTTTCCTCTTTGTTTTAGGAGCTCCGGATTCGAGGCGGGCGTGGCAGAAGACTGGATGCAGGCTGCAGGCACTGTGAGCGTTACGCTGCTAGATGCAGAATAACGCGAAGCGTGTGTTGCTGGTCGGGCGTGGTTTAAATAGCCTCAAAAGTAGTCCCAGGTAAGAAGCCCCTAGAACCACACCCGAGTAAAAAATAGTCCCTGTAGAAAAATAGTCCCTTTCAGGCTTCATGTTGGATTGGAGTCATTTGCAGCATGGTCTGCCTGAGGTAAGTAATGACTATGAGCCAGGCGCCTTAGGCGCCAGGACTGAACCCAGATAGCCCCTAGCCGGGGCTGCTGAGGTTTTACTAAATGTCTAGATACCGGGGCTGATGGGCTTGGTCCAGATGCCTGGGGGTAGGCATCATGCCACAGGCAGCTACTGCAACATCTAAGCAAGCGGCTTGCCCTACCATCCTCCAGATAGGGATGACAAAAGAGTAGATGGATGGGCAAGGAAGGTATTTTCCGCAGGGAATATGGCACTTAAATCTACCAACTCCACATGTGCCCTCGCAAAATGTACATTCACTCTATGGGACTGCATTTCCATGGTGGCAGAGCACATTCCTGAGGGGGATAAAAGAGACAGGTTCTTAGCCATAGATAGAGACGGCAAAGAAGCCATGTGCAAGTCTCTTCAGTCAGGTTTGGATTCTGCTGATAGCATCAGCAGAGCCATGGCTACCAGCACCGTTATGCGCAGGTTGTCGTGGTTGCGGATGTCAGGTTTTGCACCGGATGTGCAGTACAGACTTCTCAACATGCCTTTTGATGGGTCTCACCTTTTTGGCAACAAGTTGCAGACCTTGAATGTGGCAGCCAAATATTTAGGCGCTGCTATTAGGCAACCTCAGCATTTTTGACCTAGTGGACAACCTTGCAGGGGTACATCTTTTTGCTACCACTCCTCAGTTGGAAGGGCGAGAGGAATGGCCAGTCAAAGGTGCCAAAGAAGATTTCCTTGTGGTGGACGAGGAAGGGATGAAAAGCCAGCTCAAGCAGGGGCTTCTTTACCATCTGCCGCTGCAACAGCTGCCTCAAAACCTCTCTGAGGTCTTGAGTCACAGTTCACCAGTGGAGGGCAGACTGTCTCAGCATCTAGAAGAATGGCAAGACATTAGTTTGAATGGTTGGGCCTTGGAAACCGTAGCCCACGGTTAATGCCTTCCTTTTATACAGAGACCCCATAACAATCCATGGGGAATCACTCTTTGAGGATTCCAGATCCGCTCCTTGTACAGGAGATTTGAACCCAGCTAGAGAAAGGCGCTCTAGAATCAGTGGCTGTAGCGTAGAGGAACATGAGTTGGTATTCCCCTTATTTCCTAATACCCAAGAAGGACAGAGGATTGAGACACATCTTGAACTTGAGATACTTGAACAAGTTCCTCAGGAAGGACAAGTTCAAGATGGTCACACTTTCTCAGATTCTTCAGGCCCTCCAACTCCAGGATTGGTTGGTGTCATTGGACCTTCAGGATGCTTATTTTCATGTGCCAATCCATCTCAAGCACAGAAAATACCTGAGGTTCGCAGTTCGCAGCTCTCATTATCAATTTTGAGTTCCGCCATTCGGGCTGACCTCCGCCCCGAGGGTTTTCACCAAACTGATTGGGGTGGTGGCAGTGAGTTTGTTTGTTTATTACTTTCTTTCTTTATAATACACACTGAACCCTGAGGTATATGGGCGCGTTACAGGTTACATAAATTATGTACAGAGCAACGATGAACAGTCAGACAGAATATTTACAAAATAATTACAGATAGACAGAAATGACATGCAGAAATACCCAAAGGTTTTTAGTTATAGATCTGTCACGTTCACCTGGGTCTCTGCGGGAGCAATGGAGTCCTCCGGATCCTTCCATGCGTAACCCCGGGACTGGGAAGCAGACCTGTCAAGAGAATAGATGTTTAGAGAGGGGTTGGTGAATAGGCTTCTAAACCTCCCTCCGTCCTCCCTGTGTCCCTGTGGAGTTTCTTCCCTTACTGGGGTGTGGCTCACCTTTTGTATTAGAGTGGTGCGTTCTCCATCCTGCATCTGCAGGGGCGCTGAAGTCTGGGATTTAGAGCCAATTGCAGGCAGTTGAGTGTGCAAGGTGCACTTTCCGGAGTTCGCCCAGGTACAGCACTGGGTATGTCTGTAAGTTCAATGAAAGACGAGCCCACAGGTAAGTAGGTCCAACTGTGCGTGGCAAGTTCAACCAGTTGCTTCACTGGATTGCGCGTTGTCTTTGTAAGGTGGGTGGTTGCGTGAGAAAAGCTGAAAGTAGTAACGCTGTTTATTGTCTTTCACAGGTTTCAAAGCGGTCTGCTAGCTGGTTGCAGGAGTAGAGAGAATAGTTCCGCTAGCCACAACTCAAAAGGTAAGTTATGTGATTGCACGGGAGACTGATGTTTTATTTTGCATGCATGCGCTTACTTATACTGACTTTTGTTCTCTTCTTTCTTCCGTAGGGCTTATCCGACGCTCGGAAGAACTGCTGAGCGAGTCCGGAGCACGGCAGAACTGCAGAGCGGGTCCGCAGCACTGGAGAACTGAAGATCGGACCGGACGTGCGGAAGAGCGCAGATCGACCTGATCGTGAAGAAAAAACAGCTGACGGTGATCCCAGGATATCCGAGCGATGAGAGAGGAAACTGGTAGGTTCGCTCCAAGCTGCAGGACGGCTGAAAACAGGTAGATATCCAGGCGGCGGTGAACGTGTGCACGAGGCAACAGAAGGCACACGAAGCATGGACCAAATCTTGGGTGTGGCTTATATAGGCAGCCGCACCCAAATACTAGAGCGTGCCTTACAGTTCTCACATTTCCTGGATGTCCCTAAGCAGCCATGTTGAGGGTACAAGGAAGTGGATGGGAAAAAACAAGCCCCTAAGAGTATGTTCCTACTAACAGTTTCTCAGTGCATGTTTTGCTTGCCAAGCCCTCACCCATCTAGCCCCAGCTTGTGCTACAGGCCTTATCCCACGTTTTTGTGTTCCCATGCTGGTACCCATGACAAGATCAGAATTAAACATTGCATGACAAGATCCAGGATTTAGTGTTCTTCCTAAAGCTGAAGTATGAGGGTTCTGCTCTAAGGTTTATAGGTAGTGAGTTCCACAGTTTAGCGGCCATTACTGGGAAGCTGCTTCCTCCTGCTTTCTGCCATTTATATCTGAGTAATTTTGGGAGTGTGAGTGTGTAGTTCTCAAAGGGCGTTTTGAAGTTTTTCTGGTAAATTTATTAACTAGATATTTAGGTGCAGAATTGGCTAGACATTTGTGCCTGAGGGTAAGGGATTTGAAGTTAATTCTGTCTTTGACTGCAAGCCAGTTTGTACTGCGTCTGACAGCTGAAATGTGTTGCGGTCTGGGAATGCTGAACACTGTTCTTAGCGCATTATTCTGTAGGGTCTGAAACTTGGATATGTTGTAATTGCTGGAGCCTAGAAATAGGGCGTTGCAATAATCTAATTTTGATAAAAGTAGGGCTCTTGCCAGTGTGGTACAACTGTCTGTAGACAGGAAAGGCTTACAGGCATTGATTAGCTTACAAGTGTAAGCTTTGGCTGAGGAAGTAGCATTGACTGGTGTCTTTAAATTGAGTCTAGAGTCAAGGTAATACCCAGGGTTTTCACCTCACTGGAAACTTTAATATTGTTACCGTCGATTATGAATGATTTGAAGTGATTACTTAGGTTGTTTAGTCTAGCTGAGTATCCAACAAGGAGAAGCTCCATCTTCTCGTCATTTGGGCAGAGGCCATGGGTGGCCATCCATGCCTGGATGATCAGATATATTTTATTGAGGAGGGCGGAGTCAGATTCGTAGTCGCCCGTAAGGGGTATGAGAATCTGTTGTCATCTGCATAGTTAGTGTAGATGACACCCAGTCTATCAAGATCATCAAACAGGGACTTTGTGAATATGTTATATAGAGTTGGTGAGATACAAGATGGTTACAAAGGGCCTTGTGATCAAGTAGGTCGAATGTGGCTGAGAGATCTAAGTCTAAGAGGAGGAGATTGTCCATTCGCTTTTTAAAATCAATTAACGCGGATTCTGCTCCATGTTTAGGTCTGAACCCAGATTGTCTCAGACCGAGGAGATTGTTTGTTTAAAAATAGGCCTGAATCTGGAGACAGGCGGCTCTATCTAGTATTTTAAGAAGGAAGGGGATGGTGGGTATGGGTCTATAATTTGTAGGTATATTTGGGTCTAGGTTATGTTTTTTTTAGAAGCTGGAGGACCCAAGCATCTTTAAATTTAGTGGGGACGGTGCAAGAATCAAAAGATGAGTTTATAAGTGAAGTGATGAAGGAACCTAGATCTCTGGCGGCCTCTTTGATGATGGGAGCCGGACAGGGATCGCCCTGGCACCTTGACGCTTTAAGGGAGGATATTATTTCTTTTACTTCCTTGATGGAAACCGGGGTGAACTTGAAACAGTTACATGATTTCTTGGGAGTAGGGTGAGAGTTTGGTACAGGTAGGTCATTGGCTATGTTCAGTTTTTTATTTTCTATTTTCTTTTGAAGGAGCGAAATTTTGTTAGCTAGGGCAGTTTGAATATTGGTGCACATCTTGTCCTTGATAAATGTTTCTGATTGGGGGTCGGCGACTCAAGTTCTCTTAATATAGTGAACAATTCTCTGGTATTAGAGCTTGCTTTATTGATATTATCATTGAAAGTGTCTTTTTTAGTTAGGAGAATTTCTTTCGTGAATGTTGTAGATATTAGAGATCGTTTTTCCTTATTATCAGCAGTAGGGTCGGTCTTCCAGGGGGTTTCTGCTCTTCTTTTCTCATTACGTAGGGTTTTGAGATGGGGTGTAAACCAAGAGTTCAAATGTGTTTTGGTTTCTGTTTCCACATTCTAAGGGGAGCAATTTTATCGATGACTATATTGATAGTATTATTGTACAGATAAACTAGTACTGTAGGGTCTCTACTGGCAAGTGTGAAGATGGTGATGGTTTGGAGTAATGGTAGTAAATTACCAATAGGTATGTTATGCTTATTTCTGGGCAGAGAGGGGGGGGCAACCGGTTTGATAGTGGCTTGAGGTTCGACTGGCAGTGTGAAGGAGATTACGTGATGGTCAGTCCATGAACATTGTTCGTTGGAGATAATTTTAGTATCACAATTAAAGTAAGAAAGCCAGTCTAGTGTCCTTCCTTTTTTGTGAGTAGGGAGGATGGTGCGGTGAGTGAAGCCAAGCTCTGTGATGGTATTGGCCAGAGTTGAGGCATTGTTGCCATTGATGTCATAAAGACCTAAGTTAAAGTCACCTAAAATGAATATCTGTGAGTAAGGCTTAATGTTGGAAGAAAGTAGGGAGGTGGTGTCTTCCTCAAAGCAAGAGATAGGGCCAGGGGGCTGATAGATGCCTAAGGTTATGATACGTGAAGGTGAAAGTTTCAGTTTGACTGTAAGGAGTTCACCAGAGGGGAAGTGAAGTTGTGGGCAAGCTCTAAAACCTAAGGTAGTTCTGGCAATAAAGGGTAAGCCTCCTCCTCGGGAAGATTCTCTGTCTAATCTTATTATGGTATAATGCTAGTGATAAAGATGGACCTGAGGCAGCATGCAGCCAGGTTTCCGTTACGGCAAGGAAGTCTAATTGGTTAGCGATGATACGATCTGCAATGTCTAGAGCGTGGGCGGTTATCGATCTAGCATTTACAAGTGTCCATTTGATATGTGGAGGGTCAGGTTGATTGTACAGCAGTGAGATAGATGCAGAGCCTACGTTGTTAGAGTTAGGGTTGACTTTAGGGTTTAGTTTGGTTTTCTTTTTAAGGTCCGGCTGGAGGTATAGGTTGCCTGGGTAGTTGGTAGGCAGTGTAGAGGCAGTGTTAAGTCTTGATCAGAGTCTAGAGTTTCTAACGCTAGTGGAGCAAGGTTGGTTGACAGTGGATCTGGTGGCGTACAGCTGGATCCATTGGGAAGGGGAGAGTAGGCAATAGTGATGGACGGACGATGTGTAGTTCAGTGTGGTGTTGGTAGAGTCTGGTAGACAAGGTGGCAAGAATGTTGTAGGTTTGATGAACTCTGCCTGCGGGAGTGCTGGGTTCATAGAGAGCACGATCCTTGACTTATGAGTGGGAGACATCCTAGTGACAAAGATTGTATTCTGTGGCAAGGTGTTGGATAAGTAAGAAGTTAGTGTGGTTATTTTTTTTTTTTTTATTTTTTTTAAACTTTTATTTTTGTTGGCAGAGGTTCACAGGGTACAAACGATAGGACAACAAGCATATGAATCGAGTGGCTCGCAGAGCTGTCAACGGGCCACAATAGCATCTTTACAATAATGACTGCAATATTTTACAAACAACAGAGGAGGCTGAGTAACATCACAATGCATGGGTGGGTGCCGGGGATGGGGAAGACTCCGAAGTGGCATCAGACAGGTCATTGAGATATGAGGTGAATTCACTCCAAATGTTCTTAGGACGAGAACGAGCAGGCAGTGTAGCCAGATAGTCTTCCTCGCAGTTCCGTGACCATGTGAGCATGCCCAACCATCTCTGAGGGGTCGGGGGAGAGGAACACCGCCAGGCCTGAAGTATACATTTCTTGGCAACCATGCAACTTATGTCTAGAAACTTTTTTTGGCGTTTAGTTTCCTCGGTGCCCCAAACCCCAAATAGGGCTGCTAGAGGGTCGGGATCGACAGTGGTTCCAGTTACAGCACTAAGTGTGTTCATGACCCCACTCCAAAAATCGGACAGCTTGTGGCAGGACCAGAACATATGGAGGTGATCAGCCTCTGTGGCCCTGCAGCGCGGGCAGAGGCGCACCTCGGAGCGAGCAAACCCAGAAGTCCTGTGAGGTGTGTAGTATAGCCTGTTGAGGAGTTTATACTGCATGGCCCGGAAGCGAAAGTTGAAGGAAACTCTTTTGGTGTGTAGGCACATGCCTTCCCATAACCCATCCGGTATCTCTAGACCCAACTCACCAGCCCATTTGTTGCGCGCCCCAAGGATCGGGGCAGGGGAGGCATCCTGCAGGATGTGATAAAGTGATGAGACAACCCCCCGTGCCCCGCCCGAATTGGCAATGTACGCTAAAGCAGGATCGTCTGGGGGTTCGTTCGGGAAGGAGGGCCACATAGTACGGAACGAAGCGCGGAGCCTGAAGTATTGAAGGGTCTCTAAGGGAGAACTGGTGTGGCCCGGCCTCCACGTCTGGGGATCTATAAATTTGCCCTCTGGGTAGAAGTCAGACAGTGCCCTATATCCCAACGCCTCCCAGTGGCGGGTCAAGGCCGCATCGTGCGTGGGTTCCAGGCCCGGGAAGGCCCAGACAGGCAGCCACTTGTAATACGGAGAAGTCCCAGGCGATGGGTTTAGTATGTGTGACCAGGCGAATAATGTCGCGGCTAAGGGGTCAATGGGGGAGTCCGGTGCGTAATGTCGGTGCAGAACTAAGGTCATCAGATTAATACCCGAGGATGCCAGCCGTTCCAGCTTGACGTGAGGGCGACCCGGGGCGCCAGGGTACCAGTGGGTGGCATACTGGGCTTGGGCCGCGAACCAGTATGTAGCCAGGTCAGGGGCAGCCATACCCCCCCGTCTGTACGAGAGTGCCATGTCAGTCCACTTTTTGCGCACCGCACCAGAATGCCAGAGGAACTGTGCGCAGAGCGTGTGAAGATTAGTGAAGTATGCCTTCCCAGGCCACAGGGGCACATTGCTAAAGGTGTACAGGAGCTTGGGGAGGAGGATCATTTTGATCAAGGACAGTCGACCCGCAAAGGACAACGGGAGAGTGCGCCAGCGTGAAATTTTTGTCTCAACAGTTCGCGCCACAGCGGAGTAATTATCGGTAAGTAGGGTGGGTTTAGTGAGGGATACATGTACTCCCAGGTATTTAATACCGTTAGGGGCCCAGCGCAGAGGATATTCAGAAGCGGGGTGTGTGGTAATTTTCGTAAGCGGGAAGATCTCCGACTTGGAGTAATTAATCGTGAAGCCAGAATGTGTACCAATGCGAGTGATGTCTCTCAGTATGGGGTTGAGGTGGGTAGCGGGATCCCTGATGTAAAGTAGGACATCATCTGCATATAGAGATATGATTTCAGGCTCCTCTATTAATCTTATACCCTTGCGGGAGTGTCTCGAACGCACATAGTCCGCCATCGGTTCAATCGCTAGTGCGAAGAGAATCGGAGAGAAGGGGCAGCCCTGCCGGGTGCCTCTGAAAAGCGTGAAGCTCTCAGATGTAAGAGAGTTAACGCGAACCCGCGCCACGGGGGATGTGTACAAAAGTCTGATGAATCCTATCATGTTGGGGCCAACACCCATTGTCTCGAGGACCAGCCACATATATTTCCAAGAGACCATGTCAAAGGCCTTCTGGGCGTCTAGCGTAACCGCTACAGCATGGGCGTCCTGGTCTATGCGGGACATGACATTAAACAGTCTCCTGATATTGTGGGAGGTGGACCTGCCCGGAACGAAGCCCGCCTGGTCCTCATGAACGAGGTGCGTCATTATTGGCAAGAAACGGTTGGCAATAATTTTAGCGAAGATCTTTGTGTCCAGGTTCATGAGGGAGAGGGGTCTGTATGACCCACATTCGTCTTCCGGCTTACCCGGTTTGAGCAACACCGTGATTACCGCTTCCCGCATGGAGGGGGGAAGGATGGAGGTTTGTAGCGCCTCGTTCCATACCTCGAACAGACGAGGGGCCAGGACAGCAATGTGTTCCTGATAAAAGTCGGCGGTGAGGCCGTCAGGGCCAGGCGCCTTGCCTTTGGGCAAGTTGGAGATGGACGACACTATCTCGTCTAATGTAATCGGGGAGTCTAACTGGTCCCTAGTCAGTTGGGAAATCTCCGTAGTGGGGATTTGCCCGAGGAGTTCACGCATATGCTGCTCGGTGTGTTCTGCGGGCTGGGAATAGAGGGAGCTATAAAACTCAGTGAATGTCTCCAGTATTTTCGAGTCCGCCCATTGTGCGTCCCCATTACGATCTTTGATGGAGGAGATCTGTGTACGGCCCAATTCCCCTCTAACCAGGGTTGCAAGCGTTTTCCCAGGTCTATCGCCCTCCCCATATCTCCTGGCGGCCTGTGGGCGACTGAAATAACGGACTTCGGAGGTGGCCAGTGTATTATATACTTGAAGTTCGTCAGATATCTGGGCAAGAATGGAGGGGTCAGAGCCGGTAGTGGCGCGTTGCTCAAGTTGTTTCAATTTGGCCTCAGATTGCCCCAGGGCAGTTCTAATGGCCTTCAGCACCCCGGCCTCCCGGGAAATGGACATGCCCCTTATATATACCTTGAAGGCCTCCCACCTAACCGCTGCGGTCGTGTCCTGGAGAGAGTTAAGTTCAAAGAATGACTCGATATCCGCTAGTATTTCGGCCTTAAACACGATGTCCTTTAGGGCCTCAGACTTAAAACGCCAAGTGCTGACCGTAGGAGCAGGAGTGCCCAATTTCAGGGACAGTGTAATAGGGGCGTGGTCCGAGATCGTACGGGCAAGGATGCCCGCGCCCTCCACCCCGCCCATTACCCCACCGGAAACAAGAAACAGATCTATCCTGGACGAGCTGTCGTGCACAGACGAGTAATAGGTGTATTCCCGTTTCTGCGGGTGGAGAGTCCTCCAGGCATCGCAAATGTTGAGGGATGTCATGTGGCCCCGTAGCCTGCGCGCAGCGCGAGAGACTGCCCTAGGAGTCGTGGATGTTCTGTCCAAGACAGTGTCCAATATAAGGTTTAGGTCTCCTCCCCATATAATGTGCACTCCCACATAACCTAGAAGTATGGTGGCTATTGCGTCAAAGAATTCCGGTGAGTCAACATTGGGGCAGTAGGTGTTGATAAGCAGGTATTCCCTATTGACCAACGTGCAGTGTAATATAACGTAGCGACCCTCGGGGTCGATGTAACTTTTATGTAGTCCAAACTTAATTGATTTATGGATAAGCGTGAGGACCCCCCTGGACTGCGTGGAGTAGGAAGTGAAAAATCTGGCGGGACCCCAGGATGGGGCGAGTGCCCTTGGTATCAGACCATTGGAGTGTGTCTCCTGAAGTAGCAGGATCCTAGAGTTATGCCTGTTGGCATACGCCATGATCCTGCGCGCTTTAGTATGGTTGCTCAATCCTCTAACATTCCAGGACATTATGACAGTAGACATTTCAATTGTAGCCATATTCAACCGCAATATTCATCCTCAGTGAACATCCCAACCCAAGTGGCAGTGTGGGCCCCCGTAGTCAAAACAGCATGCGCGCTTGTGCCCCTTCAGCCTGCGCCCAGTGGAACCTCGTGTGCCTTTTGAAAAAACAACCCCCTTCCCACCCCCCACCCGCACCGCTAACCGTGAATCAGCAGTGTACCCATCACCCACCCTAAGCCGCCCAAAAATAGGCCAACCCCAACCTGGCCTAAACCACCCAAGGGCCCAACAGGGGCCAATCCATACCAACAGAACAGAGAAAAACAGTGCAATCGCAGTGGGGTGCGCCGTTGCCACGCACTAGCACGCCTAGAGCCAGCGGCTCTGTTACCAAACAAACAATATCAGCAGGCTCCCAACGCAAGTCCCCGCCCGCAAGCGGAAATGCGGGGACCGCGCGCAAGCCCCTGCGGCTCCGCAGCCCTCAGACCAGTGTCAACAAACGAATAGCATCTACCCCATGTGTCCAATGAGTGGGAAACTGGAGCGGTCTTAATGAAGTGGGGGTCTCGCAATGGTGCCGTTTAGGGAGGAACACATGACAGTTGGGCAGCAAAACATTGCAATGTTGGCCTTATGCAAAGTGGCAACCCAGACCCGAGGAGGAGCAGGGCTCGGGCATCACAACCCGGGCAATAACGGAAGCATGGACCATCACAATGAGGTATCGTAATTACAAAGACAGCAAATGTAGCGAATAAACCCTCTCCCCAACATTCCTTCAATTCTCATCAGCAAGGTCCTGGAGCGGTATCTCCATTTCAATAAACTTCGCCGCCTCTTCAGGGATGGTAAAGAAAAAAAGTTTGCCCCTGTGGGTGATTTTGAGTCTGGCAGGAAATAAAATGGCATATGGGACTTTGCGCTCCCGGAGCATCTTCTTGACGCCAAGGAACTGTCGCCTTTCGTGCTGCACCGCAACTGAGAAGTCTGGGAAAATTCGAATAGT
The DNA here is from genome assembly GCF_040938575.1 of Ambystoma mexicanum. Taxonomy (NCBI): domain Eukaryota; kingdom Metazoa; phylum Chordata; class Amphibia; order Caudata; family Ambystomatidae; genus Ambystoma; species Ambystoma mexicanum. Next base: position 185,422,332 of record NC_090925.1, on the reverse strand, counting down.
GTTAGACTCCAAGCGCAGCTCACCCTTCTCGCGCGCCAGGCGGAGAATGTGGTCTCTGTCCCGGTAATTGAGGATCCTGGCTATAATGGGCCTGGGGATATCACCAGGCTTGGGTCGCGGGGACAAGGCCCGGTGAGCTCGCTCAACAGTGAAATAAGGGGAGAGGTCCGGGTCGCCAAGCAAGTCCTTAAGCAGGCGCTCGACTGCCTCCTCCATTCGACCCTTCAGGGCGGCCTCAGGGACCCCAATGATGCGTAGGTTGTTCCTACGGGAGCGGGATTCCAAGTCATCACATTTGGCCCTTACATTCTTCATGTCGCGCGACAAGGCAGCCACTGTGTCCTGTAGCGTGTGTATAACGTCCTCGTTGGTCGAAATCCGATTCTCGGCCTCTGTAATTCTGGAGCCAGCCTGATCGACACGTGTTTTGAGCGAAGCCACATTAGCATTGATGTCGTCAAGCTTCTCATGAAAGGAGGGGAAGTTTTTTGCCATCGATTCCATCATGGCCGTAAGATCAGGGGATGGAGCCGCGGGGGTCTGCTCGGCATCAGGTTCCTCCGGCGTAGTCGATGTGTGGCCCCCCTCGGATCGAGGGACCGCCTTAGTAAATTTGTCCATGGCACCCCCTCTAGCGCCGCTCTTGGAGCGATTCGACATGGTCGATGGTAGAGAATGAGAGAGAGATGCCGAGCGAAGGGTAGCCAAATCCAGTGGCACGTGCTGCTACGGGCACGCAGGAAGCGGCCTAGTAGGCCTAGGTCGGTGAAGTCCCCGAGCCGAGAGGGAAGAATACCATATGCGTGGGAGTTGAAAATATTAAGCCAATGCAGGGCTCAGCAGAGGGACCGGCTGCCCCTCCAGCACAGACCCAGCGGCGGACCCCACCAAGGCGGGCCGCGCGCAGTCCACATGAAGTTGGAGCGCTGAGGAGGCGAGGTGCGCAGAGGAGATGCCCCAGAGCCAGAGGGAACGGTGCGGGGAGGTTCGCTGCCAGTGGCGGGCCCGGTTAATGTGGCGAGGATCAAGCCGGACCAGAGAGGTGGGAGTCCATTAGGTGTGGAGCAGGTCACCCGCCCCGGAGGAGGTAAGGTGTAGCGTAAACTCAGGAGCGGGGAGAGGCCCCCATGCAGACCCAACAGGAGGGGCCGCGATCCATACGTCCAGGTCACAGCAGGCCGGGACGACGCAAATCACAGCCACCCCCGGCTCTCACCTCGTAGTATGCCGATCAGGTCCAGGCGGGGCCGCTGCAGCGCGTCGGATCTCCAGCAACCCCCCGGGGGCGGAGGGGGAGGTCCGCAGCCGGGCGGGCGGCGATCACCGGCAGGCCCGCACAGCCCACACACACAGCCGCGGCAATGTTCCTCCTCCTGGAGGGGCGGGCAGGCGGAGATGGCTGGAACCACGGCCCAGCGGCGTGGAGGAGTCGTGGAGGAGTCGCGCCCAATCCGCAGGACGGGAGGCGTACGATGGGACAGGGCCGCTGTGGGCACCCTGAGTCCGCCGCCGGGCGGGCAATGGTCACCCGCGGGCCCGCTCAGCCCACGCCCTCAGCCACGGCCCGGCGGCCGGCGCAGTAATGTTCCTCCTCCCGGAGGGGCGGGCAAGCGGGGACAGCCGGAGCCCCGGCGCAGCGGCGTGGAGGAGCCGCGCCAGAGATGCAGGCACGATCCGGCTGCAATGGGGGCGGCGGCAAGCGCCAACTCGGGCCGTACGCGGGCGGATTACGGGCACCCGTAGACCGATTTCCTTCAGGAGTTGGTGTGGGAAGAGCCCCCACCAGCAGCCGTCGTTTGTGCGAGGCGGGGTACCAGGATCAGGCAGGGAACCGCAGATGTAGCCGGATAGAAGGCGGCTAGGCGTGGAGCTCGAGCATCAAGCGGCCATCTTGCAGGCTGCTCAACAGCGCCCCCCCCAGTTAGTGTGGTTATTAATGTTAGAGTCAGTAGGGTCCTAAGAATACGAAGGAAGGATGAACTAGTGGTCAGAATGGTGTGCATGACTAGCAGAGGCGCAGACAGCTTACTTATGCCCAGTTACTAGGACCAGTTGGTACTATTGGTAATATAGTATAGGATGAAGGTCAGTACTCATAAGGTAATGTGAGGATAGAAAAAGCACGATATAGCTTAACTGGGTAATATGTAGTTTGAGTAGTACTACTAGCTTACGAAGGAGAAGCACAGGATACAGGCTAATCCAAACAGTACGTCTATACGTAAAGGATCAATGCAGTTGCAAGCTATGTTCAACAGTTTTGATATTTGAGGCAGGTTACGGTTGTGAACTAGTAACGTGCGAATGCATATAGGTCAAGGTAAATGAGATAATGTACAGCTTAACTAGGAATGCTGGGATAGGTAGGTTTAGTAATGTGCTGATGAACAGTTGTAATGCGGCGTGAAGCAGCGCAACGTAATTAGACTCACTTACTGTATGCGAGTTAACAATAACGGCGTGGGCTTGTTATGGATTTGCTGCAATCCACAGACAAAATCATGTGGACCTGTAATTATAGTTAAACTAGCAGACTAACACTGGTAGCAACAGTAGCAATGACTATGTATGGCATGTTAAAGAACAGTTCAAATACACTCACTAATGCGGCTTGTAGTGAATTATCAAGTCATAATAACAGGGAGTTGCATGACTGCGACCACAATACGTTACTATATAACTATGACACAGTGGCCCTCATTACGACCCTGGCGGAAATCAGAAAACGATGGCGGAAATGCAATACCGCCATCGAATAGCGCTCGGTGCGACTATGACCCGTCACCGCAAAGTACGATGCCATTAGCGACACCGTAGTGAACGCCAACGCTAACTGCACCAAGCACGCGCGCGCGCGCCATGCCAAACCGTAAACACCACCATGGCGCAACGGTACGCCAATTCCGACCCTAGCGGACATGTACCTAACGCCATCAAGCATGGCGGAATGCACCATTCCGCCATGGTGAGAAGTACGGCATCGCGAATCAACCGTAAACGGCCCCACTGACTGCCCGTACACCGCTCCCTGCCCACAAAGTACAACTCCCCGTAGGTGCAACGAAGCCACATGCAACCAGTGAAATGCACAAGTCACCCATGCATGCCAACGAACAAATGAACCTCAAGAGGGGCCAATGGGAGCTGCAGGGCACAGATGGCACGAATACAGAAGCCATCCCAATGGACATGACCACAGTCCCCCACCAAGAAACGCACGCAAACACAGGCACCTGTGACCAGCAACATTCAGAAAATCACAACATTCCACCAGTCCACCTGGCTGACCGGCATCTGTCACACAAAACCCAATCCCCCGCCCCTGAGCATGACAACATCCAAACTGTCATATTGGCAGCCCCCATCCCTGACCTCACGGGCTTCGTAGGCAAACGCGCCCAGTACAGGACCACGCAACAAAACTCCGAAGCTGGAACCCAATGCAGATCCCCTCACAAGACATCGCTCCCCAAATAGGAATATGCCACATCACTTGCAAAGAAGAACGCTACACGGCCCATATCAGAATAGAATTTTAATGCACATCAATATCACCAAGCCCATACAGCCATCAGGCCATGAACTCCAAAACACATTTCACCATTGTGGGCTGCATCCGCAAGAAATGACCAGCCACCACTTGTGTGACGCCCTGTACCCTCATGGTACACAGAGCCACATTCACGTACGAAAAGGCAACATGGAAGCGCACAGAACCGCAGGGCCGTCCCATTGGGGAGGCACTAGTCCAGCTGAAAGGCCGAAATGTTGCTCCGAGCCACCAGTACTGCGTAAGGGCATGTGGCCCATTGGCGATCGTCCCATAAGATCGTAATGCTGCTCCACTGATTAACACGAAGCAGCAGGTGTCGGGAGTAAAACCCATCTGCAGGAGTGGCATACAGATGGCAGTGGCAAAAGGGGAGGAGATACCTGTCAACCAAAAGAAAAGAAAAAGAATAGAATGGCCATCAGAACTACATTCGAACAACTCACTTCAATGATCACACTAAATCCACAGCCATATGCATGCTAGCCCACTCCAAAGGATCATCACCACCCCAAAACCACTTGCGAATCATAACTATCTATATCGAGGTGAAAACACCATCACAAACGAGTGTACCTGTGCATGCGTCTGTCAAAACAGAATCCTTCAGATGGGATTGGTAACGTGCATGGACACAAGTGTCTGAAGGCGCGTCGAGACAGGGAGGGCTCAACAAGGCCAGATAGACGATGGTCCCACTATGGCAGCCCTGCATCACATAGCGCAGGGGGGGCGGACAGATCCCAAGAAGCCCTGTACATGGCAAACTCTGTATCAAATCACCTGCCCATGCATCCATTCATCATTCCCTCATCCCGTAATGAAAACGCCTGAATATTTACTCACATAACATTAGAAATATCCATTGAGTCTGTGCGTTATGCAGCCTGCAAAATCCACAGTGCCCCAGCCCGTAATTCCAGTCTAGTGAAGTAACATGTATTTGGGAACGTCCTGCCTTATCGTCCACTACGCAATTGCGCATCCCATACTATTCATATCAATCATAGCATTCTCGCCATGGCCCCTGTCCCAAGGACATTGAACAATAGAACGTTATATTTGCAGTCAGACCTGTGGGCATCTCCTCGCCGCTAGCTGAAAACCGAAAGCGCCGCCCTTCGAATTCCTCATTTGCAACATCACGTCGAAGAGGCATCTGTGGCCGTTTGAAAACACTAATTAATCCATCGAGTGCGGCTGTGTGTGAAAATGGCAACTGCCTTCACCCACGAATGGGACGCCCCGCCCGTCGTTGCAACTCGGTACAGTGATGAATGAGGGCCCACCGTTACTCGAGTACTACGTTCCACTGACCCTTCACAACTCTGTTCGCGACTGCACAGATAGTATGTGAAACAATGGGACCACAGCAGAATGAACATATCAACCAATGTTACACGGCCATCGGGTACAAATATAAGATTGCAATAGCAAGATGCCATTCCACGAATTGCAGCGTTGTGCGCGGGACGCGCTCGGCCAAAGGGGAGAGCAGTTTGCACAGGTGGAATGAATCACCACAGGTGGAGGCCATTCAGCCTGGAAACACATAAATTGCACAGCCAGTCTCCTCCCACAACCACACCGAAATGCTACCGGCAGGACTCGCGATGTTGGCCCTGGGGGACCTGATAGCACTGCAAGTACTCCAACTCCAAGAAGAAGACGAACACCAACTACAACCGGCCGCACGGAGGAGACGCAGGAGGAGGAGGAGGCCAAGGCAGGGCCAGCAAGGGCCGCCAGCACAGCCACTACCACCACGCAGGCAGCCCGCAATCCCACGCCTCCGAGCCCATCCGTTCAACCTCACTGATGAGCAGATCCACACCCTCTACCGTCTGGACCGGGACACCATAGCCGCCATTGTGGACATGACACAGGCTGACCTTGTCAGCATGATAGATAGCCCAACCGCCATCCCACCCCTACTGAAGGTGGTGTCTGTACTCCACTTCCTGGCCACAGGCACCTACCAGCACACAGTCGGACAGTTGCATGGCATTTCTCAGCCACTGTTCTCACGGACACTATTGCAAGTGCTCGATGCCCTCCTGCAGCACGCAGACGACTACATCTCCCTACCACGCTCGGAGCTGGAAATTACCAACACGAAAGTGGGATTCCATGCACTTGCCGGCATACCGGGTTGCATTGGTGCCATCGACTGCACCCATGTGGAATTGGTCGTCCCACATGCCATGGAGGCCCAGTACCGCAACCGAAAACAATTTCATTCTCTGAATGTACAAATGGTGTGTGACTCCAACAGGATCATTACACATTGTTGTGCCCGATTCCCTGGATCAACCCATGATTCTATGGTCTTGAGGAACTCTACGATACCACGCTACATGGAGCGACACGCAGGGAACAGATCCTGGCTACTCGGTGAGTCTCATTTCATGCATGATGATGTGGGGTATGTGATTCGGCAATGACCTGGCAGGAAGGGGGCGGGGGGGTGCGTACGTAGCAATGGCTTTCCACATAATTCGTTTATCGTCCACATACAGGTGATGCCGGATATCCACTGAAGAGATGGCTCCTCACACCAGTCCGGAACCCACGGGACCAGCATGAGGAGGACTACAACCATGCCCACTCACGTACCCGTGTAGTCATTGAACAGGCATTCGGCCTACTGAAGGGTCGTTTCCGCTGCCTCAGCAGGTCTGGCGGGGCACTCCTGTACCGCCATGAGAAGGTTGCAAAGATGGTGATGGCATGTGTCATGCTCCACAACATGTGCGTACGTAGAAATGTGCCCATGCCCCCTGACGCAGAACTGCAAGCACCTGATGATGGTCATGATGAGGGTGGGGATGTGGCAGCACCTCAAGGAGTCCGCGAGGCACAGGAGGCCCGTGAAATTCGTCAGCATCTCATTGATGTATGCTTCTAGCACTCACGCCTGGTGGCTGATACATGGACACGGGACTCGTGGCACTGTGTGTGTCTGGGACATGCACAATATGGACTGTACGCCTATGATGGCCTAGTACACAAAGATCAATGTCCACACATCTCATTGGTTGATCGTGCACTTTTTATGGCATATGTGATATCATGTTGTACACCCTATCGACCCGCCACCCAAGTGAGCCCAACGCACCCCCTCCACCCTCCCACCTCCCCCCCCAACACCAGTGTCCAAAGATGCTCATCGTCAGTGGGCAGTCGCTATTGCAAGCCCCCTCTGCGGGTATCAGGGGCACCCCTGCCTGTGGAGCGCAGGTTCCTCCCAGATCTACGTTGGGGGCTGCCCTGGACGGAACTTGCAACGGATGATGTCTCTGCCTGCTCACGTCCATGCATGTCCCTAAGGGTCTGCGAGAGCTCAGTGAGCACACGGCGCACTGCGGCAAGTTCACCACATACGTCTTTGGACGTCGCATGCAGTTCCCCCCTCAGGCTCTCGGTGCTTCTCTCCATTTGGACTCTCAGGCTCTCGGTGCTACTCTCCATTTGTGCCCTTAGTGTCTCTGTACCTCTCTCCATTTCTGCCCTAAGTGTCTCAGTTGATGTTTCTATGTCTGCCTTAGTGCCCCCACATTCATCGGCATGGTCCTTGAGGAGCGTGGCCAGTTGCTGCTGTTGCACTATTAACTGGTCGAGGGACTGTTGCCTCTGCTGGGCCATGGCCATTTGCGGGGGTGTCACAGAGGGGCTGTTGTCCTCATGTTGCCCTGCCACAGGGCTTGTGGGGGATGGCCAGTCGTCGTCTTGTGGGTGCCCCTGCGTGGTATCCTCATGTAGTACGGGACGGGACAGACAGGGGGATTGGGACAGGTCATGGATGGATCTGACTTCGACATCCCCGTCTTCTGTGTCGGAGCATGCTGCCATCAATGGGGTGTCACCTATGGTGCTGCTGCCACCGGAGGCAGTGCCTTCTGTGGCATCCGTTGGGGGGACCTGTGGTGGTGGTGGTGTGGGCATGCTGGCTGCTGGGGTGCCTGTTGATGTTCCCTCCTCTGTGCTGCCACCTGATTTGTGCTGCTGCCGTGTCTTGATGCGTGCAGCTGAGGTGGAGGGTCTTTGGCCGTTGGTCTTGGCCCTCTTTGCAGGTGTGCTGGTAGGGGTGTCCTGCAGCTCGTCGTTTGGATCGGACCCTGTGGTGGAGTAAAGGAGGGCGAGGGTTATTGGTGGGTCTGTGGGAATTGGAATGGCATTGTATCACATGCATTGGGGTGGTACCTGAGGGTGATTTGGGTCGGGGCCTTGGAGGTGCTTCCATTTGTGTGTGGAGTGAGGGTGCAGTTGTTTGGCAGCCTGCAGTTAGGGTGTGCCTGCTGCACGTGTAGTGCGTGTTTTAGGGGTTTTTAATTATTTATGTATTTATTGTGGGTTTTAACGTGCGCTATCAGGACGATGTGTGTGGACGTTCTCCTGGACATGTGTTTCTGTTGCACTATGGGGACACATGGTGCTTCACATGGATGGACTTTGTGGATTTAGCATTGTTTTATTTGGGCCACCTACCTGATTCTTCGGATGTCTGCACTCCTTTCTCCATCCCTCCGACTCCCTCTATGCTCTCCATTCCGATGGTGGAGGCACAGATTTCTTCCCAGGGGGTCAGCTTGATGGGTGATTCCGACCCTCCCCCGGTGGCTGTGGCAATGTTGCGGTTGGCAGAGAGTATGCTGCGGACGCGTATCCGCAGGTCGTCCCATCGCTTACGGCATTGCTGTGGGGTGCGGGGTGCGGTCCCCACCGCACTTACCCGCTGTGCCACCAGAGCCCATATGGCCTTCTTGTTTGCGAGTGCCGTCCTGGTCATTTGCGTGCAGAAGACGACGGCAGCATTCTCCTGGAGGGTCTCTGTTAGCACGGTGAGTTCCTCACGGGAGAAGTGGACCTGCCGCTTGCGGTCGCACGCTTTCTTCGCTACTTTTCCCATTTTTCTTGGTTTTGCTAGGGTGGATGACGGGTTGGGTTGTGTCTCAGGGTAGTGATTTTAGTGGTTATGTGGTTTTAGTGGTTTTATAGGTGTACGGCGGGTTGTTTCCCGTTCCGGGCCCGTGTTTTAACTTCCGTTTCCGTATATTTCCGGTCACCGTACTTTACGGTAGGCGCACACTGCGGTGTCCGCTGTGATGGGTGGCGGTATTGCACCTAGGGCGCCGTACGGCGGCGGTGTGGGCCGTTTTGGGTTCATTTCCGCCATCGCGGACTTTGCACTTCCGCCATGCCGTGGTGCTCGTGCCCGATGGGTCGGAATGGGCCGCACTTTGCTCCTTCTTGCAATGGCGGAAACGCTATTTACGCTGTGGCGGTCCGGTCAGTCACTTTCCGCCAGGGTCGTAATGAGGGCCAGTACATATTAAATGTTTGGGTTCGCTGAGTGCAGGTTGATGCTTACAGTGACAGCGTACAGTGGATATAACGTGACGCAATTAGAGTTCTGAATAAAGTTGGCCATTGGCGAATGACAGAGGTCAACTCGCCCTTCCGAGCACCGATTGGCAAAGTTCAGAAGTAGATCGCATAAGTGGAGTGGGCTGGGTATCGTAGGTAAACGACGGGTAGAGTCAAGGTAGGTGTTGTGGCGAAAGCACAAGATCGTTGTCACTCCATAGTTAGTGAGGGCTAGTATAGGGGATACTAACCAGGTGAGAGTACGGGAGGTAGAAGAAGGTGGATATTGACAGGGTGCACAGAACAGCACTCATGTGGAGGAGCTCTCCGCTGGACCACCTCGGTCAGGCTCAGGCAGGAGCCTTAGTATGTGCCTTGGAGGTGTGCCGGTGCCCTCTGATAGGCTAAAGAAGGAAGTAAGTAGCCAATGAGCTACCAGGCGCTGGCAACAAAGGTTGAAGGTGTGACAGTAGCGATGTCGGCCATCTTAGACAGGTCACCTCGCACCTCAGCTTTGTACAACACGTTCGTAAAAAACATCAATACTGCTTCATTCACGTCTACCCCTACCTGGACGATTGGCCGATAAGGGTACGTTCTCCCGAAGATGTCCTGCATCATCTCAACGTCACCTGCCACTCCCTTCACAGACTGGGCTTCTCCCTCAATTACCAGAAGTCCCATATGACACCTTCTCAGAACCTCCAATTCCTTGGAGCTGTTCTGGATACATCCTTGGGAAAGATCTAGCCACCCGAGATGAGGGCTTAAGACATTCTTCAGATGATCACCAAATTTCAAAGTGCTCAGTGTCTCCTGGCCTTCGATTGTTTGAGGTTGCTCGGTCTCATGGCATCCTGCATTTTTCTGGTGCCAGAGGCCCGCCTGAGAATGAGATCTCTTCAATGGGCTCTAAGAACTCAACGGTGCCAGTTCTCAGGAAAGATGTCGGACCTCCTTCAGGTTGCAAGCAAGGTCGCACAGAATCTTCTGTGGTGGGTCTACGAGGACAACATTCTGAAGGGAGAACAATTTTGGCAACCATGGCCTGAGATAACAGTAGTAACGGATGCCTCACTAACGGGGTGGGGAGACCACACCAACGGTCTGACAGTCAGCAGTCGTTGGTCTGCCATCGGAGTCCAATCTTTTGGAGCTGAGGGCAATCAGACTAGCGCTGAAGGCCTTCCTGCCCTCTGTACGGGGAAAGAATGTCCTGATAATGACGGACAACACAGTGCCCATGTACTACCTCAACAAGAGAGGAGGTGTAGGGTCACTACCACTGCGCAGAGAGGCAATGCAGCTCTGGTACTGGGCAATACAAGAAGGAACCTCTCGATCAGCAGTTTGCCTAGCCGGAGAGGAAAACACGGCGGCGGACTCTCTTAGTAGGAAGAGCACCATCTCCCACGAGTGGGAACTAGCTCAGGAAGACCTTCATGAGATCTACACCCTGTGGGGAACCCCTCAAGTGGATCTGTTTGCGACCGGTGTCAACCGGAAGTGCGAACTGTACTGCTCGATGGCATTTCCTCTAATAGGAGCTCTAGGAGATGCATTTGTGTTGGACTGGGAATGTCCACTCAAGTACGCCTTGCCACCAGTCCCCGTTATTCCTCAAATGATCCGGGTGTTGAGAATGTTTGGGAAACACATTATCCTAATTGCCTGGATTGGGGCAGGAGGATGTGGTGCCCGGTCCTTCTGGACATGTCCATCTGTCCTCCAATACGTCTTCTACAAAGAGAGGACCTTCTCTCGCAAGTAGAGAGTCGGGTTCTCCATCCAGAGGTCAAGACTCTCAACCTTCACGCTTGGTTTCTGAAAGGTTGAGATACAAGGATTGGGACCTCCTGGATGACGTAATGGAGATTTTGCTTTCGGTCAGAAGAGCAGCAACAAAATCTTTGTACTGTTGCCATTGGAATACATTCTGCAACTGGTGCAGAGAAAGGAATGTAGATCCTTGTCTATGTAAAACACTAGATGTTTTATCTTTTCTTCTATCTTTGGCTGATTTGGGACTCCAGATTGGTACTATTAAAGGCTATTTGGCAGCGCTGTCCATATTTAAGCACTCATCAGAGGAATGTTCATACTTCAAAATTCCATTGGTGACACAATTTCTAAAGGGGCTCGCCAACGTGTTCCCCCATCTCCGTTCCAGGTTCCAATTTGGAATCTTAATCTGGTTCTAAAATTTCTAATGTGTGCACCATTGTGAACCTTTACATTCATGTCCTTAAGATTGTTAACCTTTAAGACTATGCTATTGGTAGCTCTAACATCAGCCAAAAGAGTGAGCGAGTTGCAGGCACTTTCGTCCAAGCCACCCTTTACTATCTTCTACAAGGATAAAGTTGTTCTAAGGGTTAAACCTTCATTTTTACCAAAAATCATTTCTGATTCCCACATAGGACAAAACATGGTTTTGGCTTGTTTCTACCCCCCACACCTCCTCATCCTAGCAAGGAGGAGGAGAGATTACATAACTTGGACCCTCATAGAGCTTTAAGCTTTCATATATCTAGAACGTCAAAACTCTGTATTGATGATCAGCTAGCTGGTCATTGGCTATACAGGCCACAAACTGGGTCAGGCTGTCTCTAAGCAGACATTGCCCAGATGGATCATTCTGGCCATTTCAGAATGCTACAGGTTGGCAGGTAAGGATCCTCCAGAAGGATTAAGGGCCCATTCCACCAGGGACATGGCTACCTCTACAGCCCTGCAAAGGGGTGTCCCAATGAAAAATATTTGTGAAGCGGTAACGTGGTCTACTATCCACACGTTCACAAAGCATTACTGCCTGGAATCTTCCCTCGGTCAGGATGGTAGCTTTGGTAAAGCAGTCCTGACTCGGTTCATGAGAACAATTAAAATACAAATTCTACTCCTTCCACCAAATCAAATACTGCTTTGGGAGTCTATCAAAGTTGAGGAATACGTGGAAGGACACAATCCATTCGAAGAACAAGTTACTTACCCCTGGTAACGTTCTTTCAACTGGATGTCCCTTCCACGTATTCCTCATCGCCCGCCCAGCCTACCCCACAGTAGAATTTCCCATGCTATTACAGCTTTCGTTCCTTCAAGGCTTAGTATGGTCATTTCCGTAGTTATGCAGGTATTTTTTGCTGTAAGGGAAAAACAGATCTGAAGCCAACGGGTGCTGCGCGTGATATATATGCCTTTGATGACATCATCCTCAAGACAGAGGCCTTCAAAGGACATTGAGTCGACGGCATCGATGCACAGCGCCCTCTGCTGGAGAAAAGAAATTCGGAAGCAACTGAAGCTGGATATCATATATCAAAGATGAGGAATACGTGGAAGGGACATCCAGTCGAAAGAACGTTACCAGGTGTAAGTAACTTGTTCATCTGAGCCCACACTGATGTCATCTCAGGTGGCTCTAAGGGCTCTCATTCACCGGCAGAGGCATGACTGGTCTGGCTGCCGATTGGTGGCGAGGTAAACAAAGCACTGCCCATTTAGAGCTCAACTGTTCATTGTGATGATATTATAAATGACAGGTTTGGTTATGATAGTATCAGGACGCTTGTGGATATTTGGGTTTTTTGGTAAAGTGAGCCTGCAGACTCTGTATTAGTCTTCATGTATGCTGAGAAGGCTTTTGATGGGGTCAATTGGGAGTTCCTAGAGTACACATTGTTAAAAATGGGGTTTGGCGCTGGGTTTTGTGAAGGCAGTAAGTTGCTTGCATTCATCTGTAACTCCAAGGATCTGGGTGAATGATGAACATTCTGACTCTTTCCCCTAACAAGGGTTACTGGACAAGGGTGTCTGCTGTCGCCTTTTCTTTTAAACCTGGCTTTGGAACCATTAGCAGCTTATATTAGACAGGAGCACGGTATCTGGTCTACAGATAGAGGGTAAAGAGATTAAGGTTTTGTCATATGGTAATGATATGGCTGTCATCCTCACTTATCCAGGCGAGGATAGTGTATTATTGAAAAATATGTTTGCGGAGGTGGGAAGTGTTTTGGGTCCTAAAATATTTTGGGACAAGACTGAAGTTTTTCTGCTTTCTGCATCTTGTCCACGAGGTGGAGTTTGCATTGTGGAATTGTAAGTGGGCTGATTCCTGTGTTATTTATCTGGGGATCTACCTAATATGTGATTTTAAAAAGATTGAATTTAATAATAATAATAATAATGTAGACAAACTAATTGAGGTGTTTGCTAAGTAATGTGAGAAATGGTGGAATATTAACTTTAAATGTTTGGGCTAAGATTAACAGCATTTAGATGATGCTTCTTATGTCATTCGGTCACTTCCTTTGAAATTTCTTAAAATGTTACTGCAGAGGATTGATAGTATTTTCCAGAATTCTCTGAAAAGCCCAAAGATTCCACAATATATACTGGTGCATAATATTATGGAGGGGGGTTTTGGATACCCTGATCTTGATGATTATCTGGAAGGATTCTTGCTTAAGAAATCAGCTTACTACTTTGCTGTGGAGGGGAATTCAGCACCATTTTGGATGACAATAGAGAGGGATAAGTTCTCTACGTATGTATTGGGGAATGTGTATTCCATGGGGAAAATGCCAAGTCTGGGTAAAAAATTGCCTTCAATAAATGCTGCTCTGGTAGCTCTTGCCTCATGGTTAATTGATAATGCTCAAAATCTGTGGCTGCAATATGATGCCTTATTAGAGCACAACCCTGTGCTACAACTTGGGAACCAAACTTTATGTTGCGTAATTGGGTCTTGAGAGGGATACTTAAGATAAGTGATATATTGAAAGAGGGACAAGTGGTGTCTTTTACATCTCTTTGTCATAAGTTTTGCATTGGGATGAGAGCGTTAAGGAGGTATACGGAACTAAAACCCTTATAGCACATAGACAGGGTATGCTAGACACTCTGGGCCTCATCACGAGTTGGGCTGTATCTGGGCTGTAATACTGCCCAACTTTATTAGCATTAGCGCCCACTGCTCTGGCGGTATTACAGCCAGATCATGGGTTGGGCGCTAACTATAAGTCCTTATTGGACCCAATGGGGAATTTCCGGCGCAATTGCTGTGCAGTAATACCGCTGCCGGTAATTGTGCCGGAAATGGGCTGAAAAATGAGCTGGGGGTAAACACGCCAGACTCGTAATAGGGCCAGCCCTTAAATGCGGTGGTAATACCTAACTGCCGCATTTAAGGGCTACCGCCCAACTCGTGATGAGGCCCTCTGTTGGAAACTAAGCCAGCAACTTGTGGTTTATTTGACTCACCACCACTTATGGTCTCCACTAGCTTTAAGATACCCATGAAACTCTCATGTTGAATCCTGGGAGAAGATGAGACAGGTTTGGGCTAATGAGTTGGAACAGGATACTTCTATCAGAGAGTGGGACTGTATGTTGAGAGTGGGTGTTAGGTCAAACCTAGACTTGAACGTACGACTCATCCAACAGAGCGTCTTAGGACGACTATATTGGACCCCTGTATGGAGGGATAGATTGGGATTATTGAACAATGATTCATGTTGGGGTTGTGATAGGGAAAGGGGCACTTTGTTCCACATGTTATGGGATTGTTCCAGAGTCCGAGACTTTTGGGGGGAAGTGTTGGACAGATTGGATGTGATCTTAAATATGACCTTTCCTAGGTCGCCTCCTCAGGTAATTCTGCTATTGAATAGTGGGAGATGTGTGATTGAACTGAGATATGAATGTTGGAACAACAAGGGTTTGGTGATGGAGGCTAAGCAAGTCTTGAGAGTGTGGAAGAGTAGGAAAAAGCAGAGGGTGGAGGACTGGTTGGCCAACTTACAGGTTTTATCCAGTTATGAGAAGTTTACGCTCCTGAAACAAAATCGGGAGGACGTTTACTTGGAAATGTGGACACCCTTTAACGATTTATACGGCTTGGGGAGGGCCTCTGTGTTGATTGTGAATGGAAACTTGGTAGAGGCTTGATTGTTTTGTGTGTGTGTGTGTGTTTGGGGTGTGTTTTGTTGTATGCATGTGTTGGATTACGTTTTTTTTTTAGGAATGCTTGCTAGTGTTTTATTATCGCTGAGTTATGCTTTGGAGAGTATTAATAGTTTGTTTAGAGAAACTAGCCGCAATGCAAAGGGGATTCGCTTCGAGTGGAACCAGTTCTTGTGAAAATCTGATTTTTGATTATATACAAGTAATAAAAAAAAAAATAGCTTGTTTAGAGAAACTATTATCATGAATGCTAGCATGATGACTTTTGAATTGCTTAATTTATTTTGTTCCTATTTTCCTTATTATCGAGTTGTGTTTTATTTAAGATCGTATAAGTAAAGAAATAATACAATCATTTTTAAAAAATAAAATAAAGAAATTATGTCTGGTATCTCTAGTGTTTTAGACCGTCACCAAACACCATGGTGACTTTTAATAAAACAATTTTGCCTTAAGGAGTACAGTATTTTCTAAAATTTCACTGGTTTCACAACTAGAAGTCTGGGATTTAATCAGCCAGTTGTGATGACACTTCTGAAAGATTATTATGAAGGCTCCAAATTTGATTACCTTTTTTATTCGAACTGTCTATCTGTATTTTTCATTCACACCCTGGAGTTGACATCTTTGGACCTCACAGCCAATCAGGGAACTCGGAAGGCAGGCTTTACCTCATGTCATTGCCCACGAACAGTGGGAGGCCACCATCTTCATCTCTCGGTGCACCAGCCTCCAGTTACCACTGCCTCCACTGTTCCCCCACACCACATTCCCCCACCCCATGCACACTCTTACGTTGCCTCCCCCTTCAGCTACCCACACCATACGCAGGGATCTTCCACACGCCCGCCTCTTCCTCGCCCCAAAAAGGGCCATCAAAGGAGTTGTAAGAAGTTCCCTGCTCCATTCGTCCATGGAATTTGTAGTTTTTAACTTTAGAAGCAGTGACCGCACCGTTCCCAACTTTAAAAAGTCTCTGCACCACTTTAATAATGCCAGGTTGCCAATAGCTGTAACTTCATCAATGGGGATGGCAGGCATTACTAGTCAGGTAATGACACCGTGGCTCATGTTAAGGCCCTCACGAGCCATTAACTGATTGGTAAAGCCCGCACTTCCACCTCAGGGCTTATTGTTTAATTATTGTGGGTTTTTTTCTTCTGTTGTCTGCATGTTTTCATGCTTCTTTCTGCTATAAATAATGCAATATACACAAGTATTTTTCAATTCATATTCGTTACTTGTGTAGAGACACGATAAAACTGAAAGAACCTCAAAGTAGCCAGCATTAGAAAGGCCAGTGGCCAGTAGCCGAAGATAATCTTACTTTTAAATTGCCAGTAGCAGAAGAAAATCCCTGTTTCCAACCAGTAGCCAGTAAACATTATTGCAAGTCTGCCCGTGTCCAGGTATAGAATGAACCGTGTTTAAGGGCTGGTAAAAGATAATAATGGCCAGGGCTTCAGATTTTGAAGTGGGAGTAAGTTTTCCTATTGGCAATGACGTTTTTAAGGCAAACATTGCTTCTGAAACAATATCTTTTTTGCAATCCATACTTCTTTGCCGCTGGCAATTCTTGAAGAGTAAAATATGTATGCGTAATTTAAAGTTCCTCTTCAGATCAGGTAATAATAACACCTACCTCTAATGGCTCTGCTCTGCTGTTTCCACTAACGGGAACATATCTGTGCCTTCATGAATTGAAGCATGGGACCTTCCTATGTGTCTGTTTTTTTTTTTTTTTGTTGAGAGTATTTTTTCTCCCTACACGTTATTTGTTTTGAAGTATTTGCCTGTTTTTATGGAGCAAAAGTGGCCTGCCCTGCTTATCTGTAGGGCTCATAATGGTGGCTACCACATAGCCAGCAACAGATAATGCCATTCACCACATGGCAATTAAAGGTTCTGGGGGTCCCTACATGCCCGCTTGCGCCAAGCTGCCAAGCGTGGCCCAAGAACACGAAGTGATTTACCAAGAAAGTCTGCATAGCTCCCTTGTGGCCTCATTTCGTGTGCGACACCATCAGCCTGTTCTGGTTCTGCACATTGTCTGCTGGGACAAATTTTATTTATTTATTTAACATTTGTAGAGCGCGCCAAACCCGTGGGTATCTGGGCTCTGGAGTGCAGGTAATACTCATTATAGGAGTTATTACAGGCAACAATGGAAAACATGGGCTTGACATATATCATATTCATCATATTTACAGACATGAGATATTTACAAATACATTGGTCCCTTAAGTATAAACAGATTTCGTAGTAATCAATAATATTTACATATGCATAACTGATGAACCCATATGCATGCATCATAGTAGGCCGAACCCCGACCCTCACCCGAAATGATTTGTCTCACAACATTTTGTCAAGTGTTGGCAATAAAAGGCCGTAGGATTTTATTGTACAGATATGGTTATGCATATAAACAAATAATCACATATCATAATAATATCATACTTTTGGGCACCGGGTCCTGAGGTTACCCCCTCTGGCCCGTGCCGCCTTCTCATGTCCCACGATTCGTTGTGGACACTGTACAGTGCCCTGTACTTCTTTCCCTTTGTTCTTCTCCCTTATTTGTAGGGTGGGAGGGTTTTGTGGTAAAGAAGCAAAGTGTTGAAGACTCTGAGTGAACAGCGAACCTCCTGTCAGTTTGGGTCCCCGTTCAGGGTCCACAAGCAGATTGTGTTCTCTTAGAGCATTCTGCTCTTATTTATTAGACCCACGGAGGCGCTGGGTCTTTGATGTGTATAGTAGTGGGGGCTATGCGCCAGCCCCCGGCTGGATAGCCGACATGCCTGGCCCCCTGAGGAGGGGGCAGGTCTTTGAACCTGGGCCCTGCATGCCTGTTGGTTTTCCGTAGGTGCTTAGCACCTTGTTGTTTGGAGGAAGGGCAAGGCGCTTGTTTGCACCTCACCCTTCCTCTGCATTGTGTGACAGAGACTGCACGTCTCTGCGCTTGTGGGGGAGAGGAGCAGGTGTGTGAGGCGCTGCCCCTCTCCTGGCCTGCCGGATGGTAACATCATTTACTCTGCCTCGCCTTGGGTGGCCCTGCGGCATTGCCCAATCTTATTTACATGAGTAATTTACAGATGAAGTAGAACAGGTGTATTTACAGAAGCATATTGTATAGTGAAGAATGAAGCATTGAGGCAACGAGGGCTACACATTGGATGTGAAGAACCAGGCCTTAAGATTTCTATGAAATGAGGCGTGGGAAGGGTCGGCTCTGATGTCTAGAGGTAGGGCGTTCCAGCCTTTGGCCAACATGTGCCAACATGTCTCTGCATGGGTCTGGTTAAAGTCAATCATTTAGTGTAGAGGTGTGTTGCTTATGTGAGAATTGCACAGCCACAAATGCAGTACTTTCCAAGGATTGTTAGTTGGATTGAGACCGGATGGGAGGAGTGTGCAACACACTCATTAGTCTTTAATATCTAAATGCCAGTGTACATATGAGTGTGGAGATTGCCAACTGCACTTATTTTTTGGAGGGAATTAATGACAAAAAGTGACACCAATAACCTGAAAGTGTTGTATTGGAATACAGATTGTGAATAGATGGGGGTCGTGTTTCGTTATTTATCCACCCATTGACTTCCCATGTGTAGAAGCATTGCGAGAGCTCCTGCTCTCGCGAGACTTCGCAACGCGACGAAGCCCGCCCCCGCGGCTTCGCGCGCACAGACGAGCGGAGAGAGCGACGCGATAAGGTGCGTCCCGCCAGCTCCTCCATAAACGGGGCTTGCAGTGCTTACACTGCACACGGACTTAAGGGAAGCTTACCCTGAGCCCCATTAGGCACGTTGGCCTTTATGTTTGAGACACGCATGTTGCGTGCATGGATGCATGAAACTGAGAAGGAATAAACGCGCCGTTAAAGACTTCTCGACTCCTGTCTTTACTGTAAGCAAATATACAACATAAATTGGCGATGAGGATCATCACCAGAACCCACGGAGAATCATGCAAGGCGCAACGCCACCGCCACCCTTTCTACAAACTCCAGGTAGGCCTGCCATCCCATGGCCACAATGGCAGCCCCTGTTCTCAACATATGTGGAAGCTCTAGGAGGAGCAGGGTTCTCAGCGGCAAGGCGCAGGGCCATGCTACTTAATGCCCTGGGAGTTGAAGGTCAAAGAGTGTTCGAGAGTCTCACCCCCATACCGGTGGCGGGCGATAATGATGATGTTTTTAAGGAGGCGGTCAGGAGAATCATAAAAAGATTTGCCAGTAAGGAGAACACAGTGCTCCATAGGATAAGGTTTTACACCAGAAAGCAAGAGATGTCTGAACCAGTGGACGATTATGTCACAAAACTGAGGGAACTAGCGGCGCTGTGCAGTTTTGGCAACAATGCAGAGAGTCTCATATGTGACATGTTGGTGGTGCACACTAACAGTCGCAAAGTCCAGGATAAATTCATCGTGGAAAAGGAACTGCAATTGGAAAAAGCAATAGAGATCGCCAGGGCAGTTGAAGAAACGGCTGGAAGACGAAAGGAGCTTACAGGAGCCCAGGGTCCCGCTGAGATACAAACCGTGAGATTCCATGCAAAAAAAGAAAGGCCAACAATGGACATGAGAGAAGGAAGAGGGAACAGGAGAGAACCCCTCAAGTGCCACAGGTGCACCAGCACGAAGCATCTAGCGTTCGACAGGGAGTGCCCAGCCAGAGACAAAGAGTGCTCCATCTGCAAACGAATTGGCCACTTCTCTATAGTGTGTCGGTGGAGAAACAAGAAGGTCTCCAGTCTCGACGCAGATCGCAATGCGGAGAAAGAATCTTCCTCAGAAGATGAAGGAAGGCCCACCGTCATCATGGTGAACAGCACTAGAGCAAGAAGAGAGAAGCCCCACTGCACGATCAAAATCGATGGCAGGGAAACGAGGGTCATGGCAGACTCAGGTTCTGATCTAACGATCATACCCCTTCGGACCTACAAGGAAATGGTGGGTAAGGAGAAGGTGCAAGTACTAACCACGAGGCACAAACCCACTGTGTTCGGAGGGGCGTCAGTCGAGCTGCTGGGATATATCAAGGGCAAAGTAGAATTTAAAGGAAGGGAAACCACAACCAGAGTGTACTTCAGTCACGAAGGTCCAGCGGTGTTGGGTTGGGATGACCAGGACAAGCTAAAAATCAGACTGGATCCCAGCACAGAAGATCAGGTTTTATCGGTCAGGGTGACGAGTGGACACGTTGTCAAAAGCGATTACCCAACACTTTTCTCGGAGGAGCCGGGGCACATCAAAGGCTTTCTACACAGAATTGTGCTCAAAAGAAACGCTGTCCCAGTAAAGCACTGTGTGAGGCCGGTACCAGCCACAGCAAGGGACACCTTTAAGAACCAGTTAGAAAAGATGAAAATGGAAGGGGTCATTGAAGAAATTGAAGCATCCGAATGGCTGAGCCCGGTTGCGCTGATAAAGAAGCCCCAGTCACAGGAACTAAGGGTGTGCATAGACCTGCGCAGTTTGAACCTGGAAGTGGTCACTGATAATTACCCCCTTCCAAGCATCAACGAACTCATTCTCCTAATGAAAGAAGCAAAATTATTTTCAAAATTGGACATGAGAAATGCATATCATCAAATTCAACTGCATGAAGAGTCGAAACCCCTCACAGCATTCATCACCCCCTTTGGGACATACCAATTCACCAAAATGCCATTTGGACTGTCATCAGCGGCATCGGCTTTCCAACGAATGATGGATGTCCTGCTACGGAAGGTTCAAAATGTGGTATACTTCCAGGATGACATCCTAGTGTATGCAGCGGATGAGCAGGCGCACGATGCCACGCTGAGGACAGTTCTAAACAAGTTACAAGAAGCAGGGGTGCGACTACGGCATGAAAAGTGTCTATTCAAGGTGAAGGAAGTAGAGTACTTGGGATATAAAATTTCGGAAAAAGGTATCAGTCCCAAACAGAATCTCATGCAAGCCATTGTCAAAGCGCCGGAACCCACCAGTAAAGAGGAAGTGAGGTCATTTCTTGGACTAGCCGAATATTATGCTAAGTTCATACCCAAATTCTCGGAGACCACGGCACCTCTCCGCGAATTACTCAGAAAGGGATCGGAGTTTACATGGCAAGAACCCCAGAAGACCGCGGTGGAGAAGATAAAGCAACATATCGTTGATGCACCCTGCCTCCAGCCATTCAATCCGTTGTGGGAAACAGTTGTCACCACAGATGCCAGTGCATATGGACTAGGAGCGGTCTTAACACAAAAGAAAGGTGACACGGAACATGTGGTGGCATTTGCCTCGAAGGCTTTATCAGAGGCAGAACAGAACTATTCCACCATAGAAAAAGAAATGTTGGCCTGTGCATGGGCGGTGGAACATTTCCGGACATACGTTTGGGGCACGAAATTCAAGCTGCTGACTGATCACAAGCCCCTCATTCATATGCTTAGCCCGGGAGGCACTAAAGTATCCACACCCAGACTAGCACACATCGCGGCCAAGCTGCAGGAGTACACGTTTGAGGTCCAGCACATCTCAGGTTGGAAAAATTCGCAAGCTGACTGCATGTCGAGACTACCAGAGTGTAAAGAAAAAGCCACCACATTCTTGAAAGGAGAATGCATAGTTGCATCCATCACAGACTTGAGGGCACCTGGTTACCTAGAACTCAGTGAGAGACATTGGGAGGAAGAAGATGGAAAAGACCCCACCATGGCCATGATTCGCAAATGGATAAAAGAAGGCTGGCCAAGTGAAAAAACGCTGCCCGAGGGCATGAGGCCCTATTGGAAAGTGTCGGATGAGCTGTCTGAAATGGAAGGGATAATCATGAAAACCGATCAGATTATCCCCCCGCAGGAATGAGAAGGACCATCCTCTGTAGAGCCCACGCGGGCCATTTGGGAAACACAATGACGCGCCGCAGGGTGAGAGAGGCCTACTGGTGGCCATCAATGGACCAGGAAATACGGTCCATGATAGAGCGTTGCCATGAATGTCTAAATAGTGACAAGAGACTTAAGGTCTGCCAAGCACCCCTGATACCCACAGAAATACCAGAAGCAGTCTGGTCCAAAGTGGGCATCGACTTCATAGGGCCGTTGGAAGCCATGGCACCTGAACATCGATACGGAATAGTAATGGTGGACTACCTATCCAAGTGGGTGGAGGCGGAGTTTGTCCCGAACATAACTACCCAAACAGTCATAGAAGTACTTACAGAAATTTTTCAGAGGGAAGGTCTCCCCAGAGAAGTAGTCACCGACAATGGGGTGCAACTGGTTTCCAAGGACATGGAGGAGTTTTTGAAAAGAAACCACATCAAACAAAAGAAAGCGGCCCTATATCACCCCCAGGCCAATGGGCTCGTGGAGAGGGCAAACCGATTCATAAAGGGCGCAATTCAACTGGCAACCGCTTCGGGTAAGGACCCTCTCAAAATCACCAAGGAGGCCATAGCGGCTCACAGACTCACTCCAAATGGGATCACCCAAATATCTCCGTTCAAAATGTTGAGAGGGAGGAGTGCGGCATCCACGCTGATTCCACCATGGTTGTCAAAGGTACGAGAGGACGAAGCAGTCGACATGTCAGAAGTAGTGTGGAGAATTGAAAGCAGTAAAACACGCATGAAGTCATGGAGTGATCAGAGAAGAAGGACAAAGCCAGCATCCGACATAGGGAAAGGAGATTTGGTTAAAATCAAACTACCCCAGAAAGATCAGGTCACGGGGTCTCGCTATAGCCGACCCATCGAAGTGGTTCACAGGGGAACAAATCACGTCCGCACAGAAGATGGACGCGCATGGAACATTGAAAGAGTTGCACTGTACCAGAAGACTCGGGAAAAGGCGAGTACACTGGAGAGATCTCGAATGGAAACCGAAAGGGACTGCGAAAGAGCTGAAGACCAAGAACTTGTAGGAGACGACAGAGAAAGGATGGAAATCGAAGTTGAACCAGAAGCATTGAGAGCAGATACCGAACCAGAGCAACAGGAAGAGTGTCAGGGAACAGGCGATCGGCCCAGAAGGGAACACAGAAGGCCGGTGAGATATAATGACTATGTTCTACAGTGATTTTGCTGTTGGTTGGAAAAGGGAAATGTGTAGAAGCATCGCGAGAGCTCCAGCTCTCGCGAGACTTCGCAACGCGACGAAGCCCGCCCCCGCGGCTT
This sequence comes from Ambystoma mexicanum, assembly GCF_040938575.1. Lineage (NCBI taxonomy): Eukaryota > Metazoa > Chordata > Amphibia > Caudata > Ambystomatidae > Ambystoma > Ambystoma mexicanum. The sequence continues at coordinate 185,399,299 of NC_090925.1, read as the reverse complement.
CGCGCGCACAGACGAGCGGAGAGAGCGACGCGATAAGGTGCGTCCCGCCAGCTCCTCCATAAACGGGGCTTGCAGTGCTTACACTGCACACGGACTTCAGGGAAGCTTACCCTGAGCCCCATTAGGCACGTTGGCCTTTATGTTTGAGACACGCATGTTGCGTGCATGGATGCATGAAACTGAGAAGGAATAAACGCGCCGTTAAAGACTTCTCGACTCCTGTCTTTACTGTAAGCAAATATACAACACCATGCCCATGTTAATTCCTAAGTCCATGTCCTCCCACATCCTAGCTTTCCCTGCCACAATACATTCTCCTGAGATCTCTTTAATCTAGCCCTATCAAGCAGTAACATCGAACTGCGTGCTATAAATGCCTCACTGTGTTATTTCAAAGCCGTCTTGTGAGAGTTAATGGTGTAATAAAAATGCCTTAATGAACTGTGCCTTCAGCCATTTGATTTATAAACAGCATGTGTGTCCATGCATGCCAGTCCTGTTAAAAACAACAAGTGTTGGCAAAGCCAAAAGTGAGTGTTGGTGTGTGTATAAGAATTAGATGGGCATATACCAGGCATTGCTGTTATATACCCAGGCATTCGCACCATTTTGTACGTGCTAACATTAAATGGCCAGTTATTTACATACTGGGAGTACATAGCAAGTGCCTTTCCCATGCCTACACAAAGGCCAAAACTGTTGGCATTGCCAATGCTTGTTTTTATGTAGTGTTTGCAGAGATTTGCTGTTTTGGTGCTACTGCTATCCAACTTAGTGGTGCACATTTTTATCAAACATTGAAATGCTAAATGACTGAGTGCCTTGCCGAGAACGAAACTTGTTGCACAGATATCATCCACAAGCACCTAATTTACGGAGCTATCTCATTTGCTTAAGAGTAGTTTCTTGGTCTTTCTCTGAACGTTTTGTTGCCTCGCTCAAGGAATTCAATAGTTAGAGCAATTACACTTTTCTTTATCTATGTCTCCAACTGTATGAAGGTACTTTGACGCAGCTGGCCTGTTCTCTAATGTGATTCACTCTATGACCATTGAAAACAAACATGACATGCCTATGTTCTAAAAACATGCTGCCTTTGCTTATATGCAAATGGTGTTCTGCCAATTGTGAGTTTTACAAAGCTAAGCAGCCTTTGCTTTGTTTGGGGTTAGTAAGAGCACTGCTAAGTAGACCTTCATAACCTGAGGTTTACTCTGCATATATTCCTGGCCTTATTCAAATTTCTAAAAATGGAATAAGGCTAGGGATATAGACAATGCATATTCTTTCAGGGATCGAAATTAAGATTGGTTAAGATGGAGTTAAAAGCAGCTCCTGTGTATACAGCATTAACCAGTGACCAGGAGCTACCACTGGGGATGGAGGAGCTAGTCGATAGTGTTCCACAATTCTTACTTCCACATAAGATGTACACATATCATTTTGTCCATTGTTGACGAACCCTTAGGCTTTAAATGGATGCGTCCTAATGTTTATTTATAGATTATCCCAACTGCAAAGAGTTACATTCACAGTTTGTTTTGCATCAGTTGGCCGGGCGAGCCAAAATTAACTCCTAATAGCTGGTTGTGTCAAGTTAACCAGACTCTTCTAGGCTACAAGCAGGAGCACAATAGCCCACAGCTCCCCTCAATTTCGAACCCCGTTCTTTATTATATGTTTTACAATGCTCCACATGTTTATATTAATTGAAATGTGGATGATGTTATCTTTTAATTCTATGGTTTTATAATATAGACCTTCAAACTGTAGTAGGCGCACAAATGCAATATTACAGTATTGATATTCGGCACAGGCGGTACTAGTGGCATTTGTGGAATTTGCTGACAGCTACAATTTATAATTCTTGATAAGAGGCACACGGTGCTGTTTAAATTCACCCCACTTGTGTAACTTATATAGACCTTCATAAACGTACAGCTCAGAGGGGGATTTTTGGCCAATGATTTCCTTGCAGGGGTACTCCGGCATGTGAATGGGGGAAGAGTTAGAGTGCAACACACAGAAAGTCTGTCAGGGACTGCATAAGCACCAATTTCTTGAACATCTCTTGCTCCTTCTCTTTCAGAAGCATCTCACCTTCTCACTGCTGTTCTCCGTATCTGTCGCTGTGATTGGTTCCCTGCAGTTTGGATACAACACTGGGGTGATCAACGCCCCTCAGTCGGTGAGAACAGGAGCATGAAAGGTGGTTGTTGGGCGCAGCGACTTGACGTTTACCTCCATACACAGTTCTGCTAAGGAACTTCAATCCTGACCAGCACAACCCCCCGTCATTTCTAACCTCGAGATACGAAACCAATAAACAGCTCTGTAAATGTACTTCATTCCTTTTATGCACCTCTACTCCGCAGGGCAGAGATTCAAACACTGCTTTGTAATTGCCCCTCAGTCCGGATTTGAAGCTCCATCTGCTATTCCAAGGTTGTAGCCTCCTCAAAGCTCTGCCAGCACACCTGTCTGGATCAGCAGTGCCACCGGCTGTTCCAAAAATGAGACCCACAGACAGCTCTCCCTTTTCAAGAGAATACTGACCCACCACACCGGTTGCTATCCCAGAACTGTGATCCATATTGGTCTCTGTGTATCTCTGCACTGGTCGGTGTCTCTCTGATAGCCCCCACAATCTCCCCATCTGGTTTATTGACCAGAACCCACATTCAACATATACAAATCTCTAGAGATGCGCATAGTCTGTTAGCAGAAACGATCATTTGTTTCGGTTCCTTCTCTTCCATGGTCTTGCTAACATCTGTGGAGGACAAGAAGGGCAGCAACCCTGCCTACTTTCTGTTTGTCTCTGGGTGATGGTGTTCTATGACCCTATTATGTTCTTTCCCTCCTTAGATCATCGAGGGATTTTATAATGCGACATACATCCGTCGAACTGGCAAGCCGATATCCTCTGAGCTCCTGACCACTCTCTGGTCACTCTCTGTTGCCATCTTCCCAGTTGGGGGCATGATTGGATCATTGTCCGTGGGACTCTTCGTCAATCGACTCGGGAGGTGAGTGCCCAATCCCTGGGTTGCCTTGACATAACTGGTCCCACTGATTTCCCACCAACAAGGATATGACTGTTTACTCTGTGCTCACCCCTTCTCCTCCCCACTATCTCCCTCACAGGAGGAACTCTATGCTGTTGGCTAACACCCTGCCCATCGTTGCTGGAGCACTGATGGGCTTCTCCAAACTGGCCTATTCCTTTGAGATGCTCATCATCGGCCGCTTCATCATCGGAATCTACTGCGGCCTCACCACAGGCTTTGTGCCCATGTATGTTGGAGAGCTCTCTCCCACCAGGTTACGAGGTGCCTTTGGAACCCTCCACCAGCTGGCCATCGTGGTGGGCATTCTGATTGCCCAGGTGAGAGACAGAGCAAGATGCCAGATAAAATAATAAGAAGAAGTTGGAATGCGGTGTGAGGATGATGGTGTGTCATGGTGTTGGTTCTAGGATGGGAGATGGGGTCTTCGGATGAGAGTCTTTGCAGTGGCTTTAAGAAGGGAAATGGGGCTTTCAGAAGGTGGCTTTGAAGGAGTTCATAGTGAGGGGAATGGGGTCTTGGGAAGATGTGAGGATCATTGCAGGAGATGATGGGGCGGGAAATATGGTCTAGACACTCAGTTTAGGGTAGGGATACTATTATTTGTCTTGGGTGGTTTGGAAAGAATGTTTGGTTGCGCATCGGATGGTAGAACAAGCTACGGCTGACTTGGAATATGGAATATGGAGTAGGGTATGACAAGGGAAAGTGGCAAGGGAATAGTCGACCAGCCATTGGTAAAAAAGACAGAAGATGTTGATCTGCATGGTGGGTTGGTGGTGTGCAGATCAAAGCTTCCAATCTCGTCTTGAAGACCCGGCTTCATGTTTAAAGGATGCCAGTGGTTTGGATAACTCCCCTGAGGTTGAATTTGACACAACAGATGTGAACTCTCACCCAAATGCAGCCTATAGGACTGCCATGAACAGGGTGATAACATTTTTGGGATGGGATCATCCTGCAAAGGCCATTACCGAAGATGATCTGACAGACATCTTAGATAGAGGCTGTTAGGATTTTTTCCCTAAAGTCACACTTGGAGGTAAGACTTTAGTAAGCTACCCCAGTGGTTTGTAGATCCCCAACTCTTAGGCCCTCATTACAAGTCAGGCGTTAAGGGTTTAACAGTGCCGTCGGTCCACCATGTAGCACCATGGTCCAGCGCCGGACTTGTAATGAGGGCCTTAGTATCAGTCTGTACTACTCAAGGGCCTTGGTAGAGTGGCAGAACAGTCAGGTTTATCTTATGAGGAAGATGTGAGCTGTAGGTGAGTACACTGAATCTAGTTAGCAATGCACATCAAAGAAACACATACATTTATATAAAAAAATAGATTTATTATATTTACACAAGAGTCACTGATAAATACTTAGCAAAATAAACCAACTCTCATAAGTATACTTTACAATGCTTTTCAAAGGCCACTTCTTAGTTGGTAAGTGCTAAACGCGCACAATTGTTACAGGAGTTTGACAGGTCTACCGGGCTATAGGTAATTCCAGGCACCCACAAAGTAATACAGTAATTGTATTTACTCAACATACACATATAACAGTGATTCTTGGGAAGGAAAACAGTTGGTAAGTGTTATTCTAGTAGAGCTTCAGGTTCTAGAGGTGGTTTCCCTGCACATCAAGTCTTTTAAAGTCCAAAACGCAAACCTAGCTAAAGGCAGTTTGGAGAAGCTTAAAGTCTTAAACTCTTGAAAAGCAGCAGAAGTCAAGAGTTCATGTGGATATTTTCTAGTCTCTAGGAAGGAAGATACAAGAAAGCTTAACCAACATTGGAGACCCTGTTAAAGGACTCGCTAAAGGGACACAAGCAGCGGCTTGAGTCAGAGGTAAGAGGGAGTTGCCCTGGACACCTCTAAGCGCACTCCAATGAACTGGAGCAACTTTCTGGGATCAGGTAAGCAATACCTCTTCCCCACAGTACCTTAGGTTTGAAGAAAACGCTTGTGGTGGATCCCCCGCGATGTTGCAACTCCGGACCCAACCTCTCGCTTCTTTGATCTGATAAGGAAAGGCAGGACAATGGACGGGATCTCTCTGCAGCAATCTCAAGAAAGGGCCTCTGGCACGGCTTTCATCAACTTCTTTGGTCACTCTGCAATTTTGGAGCCTTTTCTGCAGCACCAACAAAGGATGTGATTCCCCTGGTCAATCTTATTTGCTTCTTACAGTCCCACGCTCTGCTGAAGGGGTCTGTGCGGGTTGGATCAGATCTCTGGAGTGTCCTTGAGGGCTCAGCAAAGATTTGGATGGATTCAACCTTTCTACGACGATGCACTCGAAATGGGCAGCAGGTCTCCTGGTATTGGGGTGCCGCAGCTCTGGAAAATCAAAGGACCTCGCGAGATGGCTCCAACCAAGTTCGTCCTTCCCACCACTCAAAGGCAGTTGTCCTGTTCGGAGTTCCTCTGTCGCACAGAAAACGGGGTCAGGACAGCAATGGTCGCTTCACAGTGTTGCAAAGGGTTTAAAGGCTTTTATGGTCGTCTTCTTCTTCTTCGGTTACTTCAGCTTCCAGTGGTCAACTTGCTTTTCACTGCAGGAGCCTCGCCTTTTACACAGTTTCAGCACTCACTCCTCTGCAATCTTCCTCAGCAGTCTACAGAAAAGGGCGTTTGGAAATCCAATCAGCTATAACATGGGGGTTGTCCTCCCCTCTATGAATCTGGAAGGTGTATGGGAACAATTCAGTGTACACTGGTTGTTTAGACCTTAATGGGAACACATATCATTCTGGCAACCATTAAGAAAAGCAACATGCTTGCTGGTGCTAAACATATGACTCAAACAATATATGCAAAATGAATTTTTAATTTTTCATTTAGCTTACTATTATTAGCTTTTTTAAAAAAAAGATTTTTTGGTGCAGAAAAAACAAGTTGTTTCTTTTCATAACAGTCCATGATGTCCATTCATGTAATAACATACATAGTTGAAAGGTTCACTGTATCAAAAAGAAACTGTACTTAGTGACAATAGATGTGAGTTTAACATTTTTGCATATGACCAACATCTTGAAAATCAAAGTATCCCATGTCATTGGGGATAAAGAACACACTGTGAGAATGTAAAGTGAGGAGACGGATGAATCTGTGTCTCCTGTGCCCGGCTAAAGTCTGACCTTATATTCCAATCAGGACAGCCAGTCCTGTGGGAGCTGGTCCCATTCTGGCACTCTGGGAGACAAAGGATGGGGGGGTGGAAAACTCCTCCCCCACTTCCTGCCTGCCCAGACACCCAAGTGTTCCCACCGAAAGCAAAATGCACACACAGGCCTCCCTCTCTCAGAATGATAGAAGAAGGGCTGACAAAGAACAACCACGCTAGTAATGGCGAAAAAGCAGGGAGATCCCAAGTTGGTACTTGGGTGCCCCTATTGTGCACTACCGAGGCTATGGACATAGCCTGCGGTAGAAAAGTTACACAATAGTTGGTAGAACATGTCCACTGCCACCACCCATAACTAGGAGATTGTCTATGTGACTTAAAAGTCACAGGAGCAGAGAGAAGGGGGATACTAGGCATCCCTTTGGCACTCCACCTAAGGTGGTGTGTCCCAAACTCTCAGACTCTAAAGTTTTAGGAGAGATAAGAACTGTTACTCTAGGCTAAATAAAATGATCTCAAAGGAGGACCCTAAGGGTCCCCAGCAACACTGCCCATAAGGAGCTGTGTGCTGCAATAGTAAAACACAGATGCCTTTAAGCGCTTATGGAGGAGAATAGGCTCCATAGGACAGGTAAAATACAAAGAATAGAGTTCCAAAAGACAGAGCCCATAAGCATGAATGAGTGGAAATAGGCTCTGCTCATTCAGGATTTCAGAAAAAGGTCCAGAAGTCCAGCAAAAAGTGCTGGGGGTCTCGCTAGGAGAAGGGATGAAGCATAAAATCGATAATTCAAATGGATTGTATCCTCCCACGTATTCCTTATCTTTGATAAATCCACTTCCAGCTTGCTGGCCTCGGAAACATTTTTCACAGTAGAGGGCGCTGCGCGTCGACGTCCCTCGAGTCGGTGTCCCTCGAAGGCCTCCATATCGGCGCCAACGTCACCATAGGTATAAATACTCTCGCACAGCGTCCGTTGCTCAGTTCCGTTTTTCTGCACTTCGTAAGCCTCGGAGACGCAACGCTCGGTTCTTCTACTCTTCAAAAATCTTCAAAATCTTCAAAAATCTCAATATATTCGATCGGGCTTCAAAAAATGTTGAGATTGTGGTAAAAAGATGTCACTAACGGATCCTCACAGGATCTGTTTGTGGTGCCTGGGATCAGAGCACCAGTGTTCGGAATGTGAGGACTGCATGTCTATGACGGCGAAAGCATTGAAGGAGCGTAAGGGGAAGTTAGAAAGAGGTAAGGCAGTTAAATCTTCTACCCCTTCAAAATTGTCCTTGGCTGAGTCGAGACATTTGTCTCCTCACCATCGAAAGAAACATTCCTGATCGAGATCTCGAAGCGGTTCCCATCACTCATCGAGATTGAGGCACTCTAAGAAGAGACGTCATAGATCTCCCTCTTCTTCATCCTCAAATTCCCCTGAAAGGGACACCTGCCCCACTACACACAGCTCTCCAGCTAAGTGGGAGGAATTTCATAAAAAAATGCTCAGGGTCTTCGAGAATGCAGCCTTGACCCCCTCGGAGATGCCTAGAGGTGATACCCTGGGTGAAAGACCCGAAAAACAACTAACGCTGTTAGTCGTCTAACCCGGCAAGCAAAAACCCTTGAGAGTGTCATGAACCCTCGCGTAAAAACAAAAAATAATTGAGTAAAGCTGCATCATCGTACCTTCGACGCACAAATCTGTGTCATCGACGCCATCGTCAACACCAATGAAGGATATGTCCTCGAGGCCTCAAACCTCAACTACGCCACCGACACCAGACTTTTTGAAGGTCCCGCCCAAGGCGTCGAGAGTGGTGTCGACAATATCGACGACACCGAGTAGGATTCCGGTACTCTCGAGTACATCGAGGTCCTTTTCGAGTTTTTTGATGCCATTTGCGGGTTTGTCGAGACCTGTAGCGTCTACATCTACAACCACAACCTTTTCCCAAGCAGTATCCACTGATTTGGCTCCTTCTTCTCTGGAAATGGGTTTTACCACTTATCCAAGATCTGATTATTTCAGAGCTTTATCCTCTATATATGAGGAAGGGGAGGACTCTGACAATGAGAGACCTTGTGGAATACAAAGAACAACAGTGCCCATTCCAGAGGAACTAATTTCTGAGGAGAATAGATTGAAATATCTACAAGAATCTTGACAAGATGCCAGTGGCATAGATGCCTCTCCAGAGGCAGAATTTGCTAGACCAGAACGTGGAGAACATGCAGAAATGCTTAAAAGAGCCCTTATGCCTAGAATTATGCAATTTATGGGGTGGAAAACACCTGCATCCTCTTTCCAGCAAGATGATCTCACTGACATCTTAGATAAAGAGCCTCAAGAAGACCATATAGCCCCTTTTCATGCTGCATTGCAGAGAAAAGTAGCTGCAAATTGGGAGACACCTGAAGTTATCCCTGCAGTAAATAAAAAGCTCTCTATGAAGTACAGAGTATCCGCCTCAGCCCCTGAATATTTAAGTAAGCACCCAACTCCAGAGAGTTTAGTAGTGCAGGCAGCAAGGTCATCAAATAGTAAGTCGGCATACCCCACTATACCACAAGATAGAGACGACAAAAGATTTGATGCCATGTCTAAAAAAGTCTTTTCAGCATCTAGTATGGCACTTAAGTTTATTAATGCCATTTGCATGCTAGCTAGATTCAGCCACACCCTTTGGGAGTGTGCTTCATCAGCGGCTGATTGTCTCCCAGAAAGGGAGGAACAAGACGCATTCTTGAACATCATCAAGGATGGGAAGGATGCGATGTGTGAGTCCCTCCAAACAGGTATCGACTCTGCTGACAGCATCAGCAGAGCCATGGCAGGAAAGTATCACAATCCGCAAATTTGCGTGGTTGAGGAAATCTGGTTTTGCTCCTGATGTGAAAACCAGGCTTCTGAATATGCCCTTTGACGGCACCTCTCTATTTGGCAAAACGGCTGATGACAACCTAGAGAAATTGCAAACCTCAAAGGCGGCAACAAAATCACTTGGGGCTGCAATCCGTCAAACTCCAAATCGCCCCACAGGTACGTCCTGGAGGGGGAAGCCCTTTCGTTTTTTCTCCACATTTGGAAAAGGCAGAGGGCAGCCAGCTCAAAGAGGCCATAGATGATTCACTCGTGGTTGACGGGTCAAAGGTACCAAATGTGCATCAACAGGTGCTGCTTTACCCTCAGAATCTGCGTTAGCCGCTTCTAAACCCCTTTGAGGTCTCCCCACACAAGACACCAGTAGGAGGCAGGTTAACTCAACATCTGACAGAATGGCAGGCTATTACGTCAGATGCTTGGGCATTGGAAACAGTTGCCCAAGGTTACTGCCTGCCTTTCCTACACACTCCTCAGAGCCATCCACCAGGGAACAACTCTTTGAAGCTTCCAGACCCGCTCCTTATGCAGGAGATTTCAGACCTGCTAGAGAATGGTGCGATAGAACCGCTACCTGTAGCAGAGAGGAACAAGAGTTGGTATTCCCCTTATTTTCTAATACCGAAGAAGGACGGAGGATTGAGACCCATCTTGGACTTGCGAGAATTAAACAAATTCCTCAGGAAAGACAAGTTCAAGATGGTAACCCTGTCTCAGATCCTTCAGGCCCTCCAGCTTCAGGACTGGTTTGTATCTCTAGACCTTCATAATGCTTACTTTCATGTGCCAATCCATCACAAGCGCAGGAAGTACCTGAGGTTTGCCTTTAGCAACTCTCATTATCAATTTCGAGTTCTGCCATTTGGGCTGACCTCCGCCCGAGGGTCTTCACCAAGGTAATGGCGGTTGTGGCTACAAGTCTAAGGAGGGAAGGGATTCATGTCTACCCCTACCTGGACGACTGGCTAATCAGAGCAGCATCCCCGGAACAAGCTCAGATCCATCTAGAGTATGTTTGCCACTTCCTCCACAAGCTGGGCTTCTCCCTCAACTTAAAGAAGTCACAGATGATACCATCACAGAAACTCCACTTCATTGGAGCAGTCCTGGACACATCCCTGGGAAAAGCCTTGCCACCAGAGGTGAGGGCTCAAGATATTCTACAGATGGTCATCAAGTTTCAAAATGCCCAGCGTCTACCAGCCTTCGACTTTTTGAGGTTGCTCGGCCTCATGGCATCCTGCATTTTTCTAGTGACAGAGGCTCGCCTGAGAATGAGATCTCTCCAGTGGGCGCTAAGTACTCAGTGGTCACAATACTCAGGAAAGATGTCAGATCTCCTATTAATCCCGGACAGAGTGGCTCGAGACCTTCAGTGGTGGGCCTGCCGGGAGAACATCTTGAAAGGAGAGCAGTTTTGGCAACCATGGCCGGAGATAACAGTAGTCACGGACGCTTCGCTCACGGGGTGGGGAGCCCATGTCAACGACTTGCCCATCAGCAGTCGTGGTTATAGGTCAAAGATTCGAATGCAAAGGATCGAATGACAAAAGGGTCGAATCAAAAGGACCTAAAACAAAAGGGTCGATTCTTTTTTTAATATATATTTTTTTTACAATTTTATTTTTTATGTGGGACCCCTCCAACCCCCATTTTTTGTGGTAAAAACCACTTTTTTTTCCAAAACGGAAACACAAAAAAATATGTATTTAAACAATATATTCGACCCTTTTGTTTTAGGGCAAATTGACTCGATCGTATGGCATTCGTTCCTTTTGGATTCAAATTTTTGACTGGACACCAGCAGTTGTTGGTCTCCATCGGAGTCCAGACTACACATCAACCTATTAGAGCTGAGAGCGAGCAGACTAGTGCTGAAAGCTTTCCTGCCATCAGTACAGGGAAAGAATGTCCTGATAATGACAGACAACACAGTGGCCATGCATTACCTCAACAAAAGAGGAGGCATAGGGTCACTGCCACTGTGCAGAGAGGCGATGCAACTCTGGTTCTGGGAAAATCAAGACAGAATCTCTCTATCGGCAGTTCACCTAGCCGGAGAGAAGTACTCGACGGCGGACACTCTGAGCAGGCAGAACACAGTCACCCACGAGTGGGAACTAGCTCAGGAAATCCTTCAAGAGATTTTCGCCCTTTGGCGAACCCTTCAAGTGGATCTGTTCGCCACCAGTATCAACCAGAAGTGCGATCAGTATTGCTCAAGGGATTTTCCCCCCGAGAGGAGCTCTAGGGGGCGCGTTTGTGGTGGACTGGGAATTTCCACTTCTGTACGCGTTTCCTCCAGTCCCCGTCATTCCTCAAATGATCCAGAGGTTGAGGAGATTCCAGAAACCCATGATCCTAATTTCCCCGGACTGGGCCAGGAGAACGTGGTGCCCGGATCTTCTAGACATGTCCATCTGTCCTCCGATTCATCCTCCGCAAAGAGAGGATCTTCTCTAGCAGAAGGGAGGTTGGGTTCTCCATCCGGATATCAGGACCCTCAACCTTCAAGCCTGGTTTCTGAAAGTTTGAGATACAAGGATTGGGACCCCCTGGATGATGGAGGTGTTTCTTTCAGCCAGAAGGCCAGCAACAAAATCTTTATACCGCTGCCGTTGGAACACATTTTTCAGCTGGTGTAGAGAAAAGAATATTGAACCCTTCTCATGTAGTACACCGATGGTGTTATCTTTTTTGCTATATTTGGCAAATTCAGGTCTTCAAGGTGGTACAATCAAGGGTTAACTCGCAGCGCTGTCAATCTTCAAGCGCACTGCGGAGGAGCCTTCTTACTTCAAATTGCCCATAGTGATTCAATTTCTGAAAGGGTTAAATAATGTTTTTCCCCCAACTCCTTTTCAAGTTCCACTGTGGGACCTTAACCTAGTCTTGACATTTCTAATGGGTACTCCATTTGAACCCCTTCATTCCTGTTCATTAAGGTTTCTCACTCTTAAAACAGTCTTTCTAGTGGCTTTAACTTCTGCCAGAAGAGTGAGCGAATTACAAGCTTTGTCTTGCAAACCTCCACATACAATCTTTCACAAAGATAAGGTAGTTCTCCAAGTGAAGCCGAATTTTCTCCCAAAGATGGTCTCAGAATTCCACATCACAAAAAAAATTACCTTACCCTCGTTTTACCCTCCTCCCCATCCAGGGAAAGAGGAAGAGAGATTGCACAGGCTGGACCCAAGGCGTGCCTTGAGTTTTTACATTAGCAGACTTGCGAGGATTAGGCAAGCAGGCCAATTGTGGGGTATGCAGGGCACAAGTTAGGTTTACCTATTACAAAGCAGACCATCTCAAGATGGATTATATTAACTATTATAGAATGCTATAAATTGGCAGGAAAAGAGCCCCCTCAGCACCTCAGGGCTCATTCAACCAGGCGTATCGCAGCCTATTCAGCTCTCCAAAGAGGAGTTCGAATTAAAGACATGTGCGGCTGCCACATGGTCGTCCACACATACTTTCACTAAATTCTACAGTCTTGATTCCTCCTCTCGCCAGGAGACAATATTTGGAAAAGCTGTTGCACTCTGTACTCTACACACTACTGCTTTGGGAGTCTATCAAAGATAAGCAATACGTGGAAGGACACAATCCATTCGAAGAACAAGTTACTTACCAACTGTAACGTTCTTTCGACTGGTTGTTCCTCCCACGTATTCCTTATCGCCCCTCCCATCCTTCCCTGCAGTAAAACTTCCCTTGTAGTTGCAGCCTACTCTCCTTCAAGGTCATTAACCATTTCATACAAGGCAAAAACAGCACCTCAAAACGTAACTGAGCAACGGACGCTGCGTAAGACTATTTATACCTATGGTATCGTCGGCGCCGATACGGAAGCCTTCGAAGGACGTCGACGCGCAGCGCCCTCTACTGTGAAACATTTTTCCAAGGCCAGCAAGCTGGAAGTGGATTTATCAAAGATAAGGAATACGTGGGAGGAACATCCAGTCGAAAGAACGTTACCGTTGGTAAGTAACTTGTTCATCTCTCTAACACTTGTCCCCCCAAACTAGGGATAGGAGGATCTAGTCCACTCCTGGATTAATCATCTCTTGATCCAGTCTGTCATACTTTTTGGAGAGACCATCAGCATTCTTATGTTGGGTACCTGACCTGTGCTCAATAGTGAAGTCAAAGCGTTGTAGGACTATGGACCACCTGATTTTCTCCTTTCATCTGCATCAGCCACCTTAAGGGTTGGTGGTCAGTTTGAATCGTGAAATTAGTTCCATGGAGATATGGTCTGAATTTCTTCAAGGCCCACACAATAGAAAAACATTCAGGTGCAATTGTTGCCCACCTTCTTTCCCTATCCTTAAGAACTGTAGGTACTCTAGGATAAAGAACATCTCAAAAGAGGACCCTCCTCAGCAACACTGCCCATAAGGAGCTGTATGCTGCAATAGTAAAAGACAGATGCCTTTAAGTGCTTATGAAGGCAAATGGGACAGGTAAAATACAAAGAATAGAGTTCCAAAAGACAGAGCCCATAAGAATGAATGAGTGGAAAAAGGCTCCACTCATTCAGTATTTCAGAAAAAGGTCCAGAAGTCAAGCAAAAAGTGCTGGGGTTCTCACTAGGAGAGGGGATGAAGTATAACAATGATACATCTCCCTAACAGAGTCCCTCCTAAGGAGCATGTGCTGACTTTCCATACAGCACTGAAGAACCGAATTATGGAACTATTGCAAAAACCAGACACCGCTCCGGCTGCTAATAAAGAGTTGGTGAAGGAGTACAAATCTTCTTCTATGGACCCTGATTTTCTCTCTAGGCATCCGACACCACGCTGCTTAGTTGTAGAGGCGGCAACCTCAACTTCAAAAACTGCGGCTCATCCACCATCCCGCAGGATATTTTATTTTTATTTATTTTATTGGACATTTGTATGGTGCCATACGCAAGTGTTTCCAGGAGCCACAAGATGAGACGGGGTCGGGGGGAGACAAGGGAATCATGAAACAAAAAATGGTTATATTGGCCTTGTGTGACCATCCTACTGTGCAAGTGCTTGAGAAGGTGGTAAGTGCAGGGGTAGGGGGAGAAGTGAAGGAGTGAAGGGGGCAGGGAACGGCTGGGCGGGCCAAGGTGACAAGTGCCAGGGAAAAGGGAGGATTAGTGCAGTGGGCAGGGTGGACCAAGTTGGGCTAGTACAGGAAAGGGAGCCAGAGGGGAAGTGCTGGCAAGAAAAGGATGCAGGGGAGACTGGAGGAGTTGGTCTGGCCCATGTATGAACTCTGAAGGGGCCAGTACCCAGTCGTAGTGGCAGAGGAAGAGTTAGCACGGGAGGTGGAGAGGGAAGGAAGAGGAGAAAAGACAGGTAGTGAGAAGTTTCCAGAACCTTAGAAGATCTGGTTCAAGTCGGAGGCAGACTGTTCGAGAGGGAGGAGCCAGCCGAAGAAAGGGATCTACCTCTCACTCTGCTTTGGAGAAACCTTTCAACTGCAGAAAGTTTGAGCCAGCGGACTGAGGTCCCAGGCCCCAGATGGCCTTGTGGATGATGCAGAGGGTCTTGAATTTGATCCTTGCGGTCACCGTGAGCTAATGGAGAGATTTTAGGACTGGAGAGATGTAGTACCTGGGCTTGAGACCAAGGATAGGTCTTGCAGCCCTATTCTGGATTAGTTGGAGGGGGCGAAGGGAGGAAAAAGGCAGATTGAAGAAAAGGCTGTTGCAGTAGTCAAGCCTAGAGAGAACCAGGGCTCTGGAGATAGTGAGCTTCTGGGGGAAGGTGAGGAAAGGTAGAATGCCCTTAAGGGGGTGGAGCTGAAAGTTGGACTTCTTGACAAGGTCCGTGACGTGTGGATAGAAAGAGAGAGAGGAGCCGAAGATGACACCAAGATTTTTTGCTGCACAGGTGGATGAGGGGGCGGAACCCAAGGAGCCTGGCCAGAGAGAGGGGGGGGGACAAGAAGTAGGTATACCAATGAGTAGGATCTCTGTCTTACTGGCATTAAGGCAGAGATGATTGGCAGAGCACCATCCCTGAATAACAGTCAGGTATGAGGGAGGATGAGTAGGAGGTAGAGGATGGCAGCTTGAAGGAGAGCTGTGTGTCATCTGCACAACACTGGAAATGAGGTGAGAAAGTGCTGATCTGGGAGGCCAGAGGGGCTAGGTAAATGTTTAAGAGCCAAGGCAATAGAATGGAGCCCTGAGGGACGCCACAAGTAGAGAGTGTGGTGGAGGAGAGAAAAGGACCAATTTGCACTTGGGAGAGTCTGTTTGAAAGGAAGGAGGTGAGCCACGCCAGTGCCCTGTCCGTGATGCCCAAAGTATCATGGAGACAGTTTATGAGGATGGAGTGGTTGACTCAGGAAGAAGAGAGATTGAAAAGGATCAGAACAGAGGGAGAGTTGGAATCTAGGTTGGAGACTAGAGCCCTCATTACAACACCAGCGCTAAACCATGCCGCTATTAGCACCATGGTTGCTGCCGGTATTGTAACAAGTCCGCCATGGTGAAATGGGGAAGTACCACCCCATTCCAAGGTTGGTGGGGCGGTACTTCCCCATTTCACCATGGCCCTTCCCCATTCCCATTTTTGCCCCATAGGGCATAATGGGAATGGGGAACGCGGTAATTACGGTACCGCAAATTGCAGTACCGTAATTAGCACCAAGGTCCCTTTGCGGGTCCATTCCTTAACGGCTGGTGAAACCAGCCGTTAAGGTGGGAGCCCGATAAGGGACCTCGTAATCAGGCGCTAAGGGATTACCGGTACCCTTACCGGTACCAGTAATCCCTTAGCGCCAGGGTCATAATGAGGCCCTAGGTCTTCACGGGCGTTCAGGAGAGCATTTTCCATGCCTCTGCAAGCCCTAAAACCGGACTGGTGATCGTGGAGGTAGCCGGCCATTTCGGTGTGGAGGGTCAGTTGGGGGATGACCAGCTTCTCCATGCGTTTGCCCGAGAAAGGGGTGATAGAGATAGGGAGATAGTTAGCCAGGCAGGAAGTTTCAGCAGATGGCTTTTTTTAGGAGAGGGTGCACAAGAGAGTGCTTGAGGGGTTGAGGGAAGGAGCCAGTGTTAAATGAGTGGATGCAGAGGTCAGCCAAAGCTGGAGCGAGAGAGGGGAGGTTGTCCTTGATGGTTCTGGAGGAATAGGGGAGCACCTGTTTATAGAAGACTTACGTAGAGCGGACAACTCTGGAGATTTCATCTGGTGCAATGGGAGAGAAAGAGGAGAGTATTGTAGGGGTTGGGGGCAAGGGAGGTGAGAGAAGGAGGGGTGTATGGGGGAAGCAGATGACAGAGAGGACAGAATTTCCATAGTTTTGGAGGAAAAGTAGGCGGCCAGGGCAGAGCAGAGGGCCTGGGAGGGAGGAGGAGACTGCGGTAGGGTTAGCAAGTTCCTTGCAGATTTTAAAGATTCCAGCCATGTTATTGGTGGCTCCAGGGGTGCGGGCTTGGACATGATCACTCTTCTTGAAGCAGATAGAGAGACAGTATTGCCTTTGGAGTAGGCGGCCGGCCAGTTTGTCAGAGGATGAGCTAGATGCCTGCCACTTCTGCTCTACACCTTTGCACTTGCGTTTCAAAGCAGCCAAGTCGGAGTCATACCAAGAGTTGCATTTGGAGGCAGGCTTCATGTAGATTCTCATGACGGGGGAAAGGATGTCCAGGGTGTTAGAGATAGGGAGATGGAGGTTAGCTAGAACAGAGTCAGGAGGAGGGATGTAGGAAGAGGCAAATACAGAAACTGATACGCATCATCGGTCGAATGACATAGGAGACTGTGTGATGGTTCGTGGAATACACAAACCTTGGGACAATGGACGAGATGTACGGCGTCCATTTTACTCATCCAACATGGAGAATCCCATTGCGGCAAGTTATGGTATAGCCGATGGGCCACATGAGGAAGAGGCTGTAGCCACGCCCCCAGACTGGCGAGCAGTACTTCCGTATCCAGCACCTTCACATCGGCACGTTGCTACTCTCTTTCCAGAGTCCAGCCGCGCTTCGCAGACGTAAGTACGCACTCGTACCTGCAGCCTTTCCACTTCTTTCCTCGTACAGCTAATGGTTATCCTGTGTCTGTTTCTCTGCTCCTACTTATTATTGAAACTCCCTTACTGTTCGCTTTAGGCAATCATCTGATCGCGGCTTAGATCCTCCGCCTTCTTCTCTGCTTTCCGTGGAATCCGAGGAGTCCCTGTCTTTACAAGACGATCCTTCTTCCAAGGATTCTAGGACGCATGTCTTGGTACGATCTTTGCTATAGAAGTCAGATTTCCTTCAGTGGCATTTCCTTTGCTTTACCCAGGATTTTTCCATTCATCACAATCTCCTTTCTTTAGGATTCCTTCATTTCTTTACACGGGCCATTACGCTGCCTACTTCTTCCCAGTACTAGCAGGGGGTCAGTCTCTCCTTCAGGGGGGTGTCCAGTCATTTGGTCGACTGAAAACTGGTCGAATGACATTTGGTCGACGCAATTTGGTCGAAAACCAAATGGTCGAATTTTTTTTTTTATTTATATATTTATTTTTCGGGTTTTCGTTTTGTAAAAAAAGGGGTTTTTAGAGAAAAAAAGGGGGTTGGGGGGGACCCCCCCAAAAAAATAAAAATAAAGGGTTAAAATAAAAAAAATAAAAATTCGACCATTTGGTTTTCGACCAAATTGGTTCGACCATTTGTCTGGTCGACCAATTTTCTTCGACCAAATGTCTGGTAACCTTCAGGGGGTAAGCTAAGTTACTTTCCTTCTCAGTTAACAAAGATCAGGATTGGGAGGGGAAAGACTAAGTCTAATTTTCTTTACACTTTGTTAGGCTTTGCAACTATTCTCCCTGTTTTCTCCAAAACTGCCATTTAGGAACTTAACCCTCCGATCTTCCGGGCCTGATGTGTTCCTAGGGTAAGCCTTTTATCCTCTCTTTGGGTCTGTAACATCTATCCTTCGTGTCATTAATTCCTCTCTGTGTCTAGTTGCGCCTAGCACTTATAGAGCTTGGAGGAGATTGGGAAGTTCAACAAAAGGAGCTGATTATTCTCCACCAGAAACACCTTCAGGGAGCAGTCTTCAGGAAACTATGCTCCCTAGCAGCCCTTCACAGGGCTTTTTCCCCCATACAGGGTTTTTCCCTGGAGGCTCCACCACTGTCGGACTCTCTGAAGTCGTATGGTGGAGGGGTTTCTAGGTATTTTCCCACTACTCCAGAAGGTTACCGAACCATCGATCCCAAAGAAGAGAGAGGTAGGAGTTTTGTTTACCTGTATTTGAGTCTGAGTACATGTAATGATTTTGAAATATCACAGTTAGCAACGCCCAAAAAAGATAGGAACGAGAACAGTACTCAAACTCGAATAAGGTTTCAGAAAACTCTTTGATTCTAAAATGGATCAACAAATACAGCAATTGATAGCGGCAGTTCAGTCACTTACATCCGAGGTTCAAACTCTTAAACAGGAAAATGCCACGTTGCTACAGAACCAACAGCAGGCTGCACAGCAAAACCAACAGCAGACAGCTCAGCTAGCGGCCGCCCAACAAGCCATAACAAACCGATCCCCCCACTGTTCGGAGGTGCCTCCTGGGCCTCTGTCGGGAGGTCAGTTTCACAGAAATCCACATAAAGTCAAAGAGTTCTTAGACGCCTGTACCATCCAATTTGCATTTAAGGATGCCTATTTTCACACAGATAGAGACCGTGTTGGTTACATAATTTCCCAGATGACCAGTCCTGCATTGGCTTGGGCAACCCCATTGGTCACCTCCAATAATCCGATCTTGGATTCACACACAGCCTTTGGCAATAGCATAAAAACGATGTTCGGCGACAAGAGATACGGGTCGCGTCACAAGAACATCTATTAGATCTGAGACAAGGAAATCTAGACATTTTAGCATACATCACCAAATTCAAGAAGATGGCTAGTGAAACTACCTGGTCGGACGATGCACAGGTCACACTGTTTCGAAGAGGACTGCCTGAAGAATTGAAAGATGAAGTATCGCAGATACCCAGACCTGCATCATTGTCTGAATTTATTGCATTGGTGATGCAGATTGATTACCGTCTCAAAGAACGGATCAGTGAGTGAAGAAAGGGAAGAACCCAACGCCCCTTTACTCCAGCATCCTCATCCAATAAAGCCAGCACCTCAGAAGAGCCCATGCAATTGGGTACCACTGCTAGGGGTCCATTATCTTCAGACGAAAGGTCGAGGAGGAGAACCCAGGGTCTGTGTATGTATTGTGGGGCGAATACCCATTCAGTTCAGGAATGTCCCATCGCTCCTCCAAGAAGGTCGGGAAACGCCAACGCCCGACCGTAGGAGGAACCACGGTTCAGGAACCCACTACCTCAAATGGTTCCTCAAACAAAATACAGAATTCCATGTGTACAGGGACTTCTCATTCATTCATGATGGTTCTTCAAGTCACTCTAAGTTTCGGGAATCAGAATGGCCTTGAAGTTTTCGCTCTGATTGATTGCGGAGCTCCGGGCAATTTTATTGATGATCTATGGGCCAACCAGAATAATCTTCCACAATCTAATAAACTAGAAGCCATACCGGTCGAAAGTGTAGATGGGAGTCCTCTTATTTCAGGCCCCATAATCAGTCAAACCGGGTCACTGATCATGTCCATAGCAAACCATCACGAAATTTCGATGGACATCATCAGAGCCGCTCACTATCCCGTCACTTTAGGGTTACCTTGGTTACGTAGGCATAACCCTTTCATCAATTGGTCTGCCGGGTCTTTCTTCCTAGGCTCCGAGTTTTGTCTGGCTCATTGTATTAAGGAGAAGGGACTCCCCCTGACCAAATCTTGTACTACTCTGAAAGATCCTAAAACAACAACTATCCTTAATTGCATATCCGGACTTCCCACCATATACAAACAATTTGCAGAGGTCTTTTCCACGTCGGAATATTCTCAGTTACCGCCTCACAGAAGAGATGACTGCGCCATTGAGTTAGTACCCTAAGAACCACTGCCATTTGGGAGAATGTACATTCTTTCCGCTCTCTAGAAAGAGGTTCTGCGGGAATATTTACACACTAACCTAAAGAATGGATTGATTACAGAGTCCACGTCCCCAGCAGCGGCATCGCTATTTTTTATTCCTAAGAAGAATACCCACAAGCTTAGGCCCTGTATCGATTACAGGGGATTGAACAAAATAACCATTCCTGATAAATAAAGTCCTCAAGAAATGGCTTTATTTTAAGACATTTATTAAAAAGGAGGGGGGCAGCAATATTGAGGGCTTGATTTTGATCTACCAGAGAGTATAATACCTGGGATTCTTTATGGTCTGGCAATTTTACCTGAAGCTAAATTATCTTGGGCTGTTAGACTTGAAGGCAAGATATTGCGATCTATCCTGGAAGTTCCAGCCTCAGTACCAGTTGTGGCACTTCAGTGCGAGCTGGGTGTTCTCTCCGTTCGCTCCTTGTGGCTACTACAACGGTGCAGTCTTTATTATACAATTATTACCTGTCCCCCTGGTATGGGATCACTGATAGCTCTTTTTGCCAGCATTATCTGAAGGAATTACCTAACACTTTTTTATGTGAATTTAGTTGTACAGAACTTAACCATTTTAGTAATTTGGAAATTGATTCTGAGGTAATGTTTTTAAAGCCTAATATTTTAAAAAATGTTAAAGGAGAAAACGAGAATTTTTAATATGGTAACCAATCTCGACCTATTAGCAAAAAAGAGATTGTATGTTATGTTTAGCACCCAGGGCTTTAATTAAGTCACTCAACATGTTATCTGACCAAACTATGTTCATTTCAATGTCGTCGCTTTCTTATCTACCTACGACCAAATATTCTACCTTGTAGAGAGCATACAGGCAGGTTTTTGAAGTTACCCCGGGCAGAGCGGACCTGTCGTCTCTGTAACTCAACTATCAAGACAGCACGTCATATGCATACTAATTGCACTAGATTACTGCTTTACTATGTGAGGAGCTACTCCAGTTACCTAACTAATATTGATCTCATTACATCCAATCAGTTCTGGAGCAGCATCATAGGAGCAGAGTCTATTGTGATTTCAGCTGCTGCATACCATGTCTGGAAAATTGCTTCTAAATTGATTGCCCTATCCTGATGGTTTATTTTATTGTGAAGGTTTTTATAACAAGAGCTCTCATAATCTGATGCATTTTATATTGTGCTCAGATCGTTCAGCAATACTGGCTTAAGAAGAGATATATGATAACATTGCTATTCTTGAAATGACTGGGAAATGTATTTAGACCTTTCTTCTATACTTTTATTGGAACATGTTGTATAATGTATATATATTTAGTGTAATGCTAAACGTTTTTAAAATGGAACCAATGCACAATAAAGTTAAAAAAATCCCAACATTTTTTTAGCCAAGAGCCATACAAAATGTTGGATGCAAAATGGTGGATGCACTGTTGGGGTCACACCTAAATTCGATTTTAGTCAGAAAGCACTCACCAGCAGTACACATGGTGGATGAACAGTTGGAAGGACACCTAAATTCGATTTGAGCCAAAAGCACTCAAAAGGTGTACAAAATGGTGGATGCACAGTTGGAGGCACACCTAAATTCGATTTTAACCAAAAGCACTCAAAAGCAGTACAAAATGATGGAGGATGCACAGTTGGAAGCACACCAGAGAATAGAAAGAGTTATAAATCATGTGTTTTCTTTTTTCTTCTGATGTAGGGCATTAAGAGGGCAGTAGAGAAGCTGTCAGTATAATGCACATCAAGATGCAAAGTACTGTAGGTGCAGAGAATTAGAGGTTACGGATTAGGCACGTAGGAAAAGGAGCAGGCAGCAATTTCAGCAGGCATAATGTCCAAGGAAGGTGGGTGGAACAGTGAGATCTATAATTGCTTACCAGGGCAATTGAAAGCAAGATTTTGTTTGTGGTCAGAGCGTGCAGGTCACCTAATCAGTATGAATCATTTGGGAGTGTTGCGAGTAGCTGCAGGTCGAGCTGCTCCCTACAGCTCCAGACAGGCTCAGACAGGGGCCTAGTGGTGGGCCTTGGTGAGGGGGCCGGCTCAGCCAGCGGGCTCGCTTATTGGGCTTAAGGCTGCTCCGGGTGGCCAATCAGAGCCAAGGCATGGTGTGCTGGGAAGGCATTCCAGTGTGAAGTATGGCGACCGCCATCTTTGAGCAGCTATGGCCTCATGACAATTAACACCCACACTGGGCTGCTCTGAAGGAAATGTGGGAAAAAGCAGCAAAAAGCTGAGGCCGCAGTAGATGTCACCCACAGGGCAATTCAGGAGATCTTTGAGTAAAAATGTGTAGCTGCGCATGGAGCGCTGAAAAGTTCTGAAAAAGCCCTGCTGAGCTTACCTGAAGGTCTGCTGCATTGTAAATGGTGGATGGACGCCTCATGGTCAAAGGGAGGCTTTCAATCTGCTTGTGGTGCGGATGCCGGTGAAGAAGAAGTGAGGCAGAGCACACAGGGCCTAATGGTGGGCCTTGGTGAGGTGGATGGATCCCTGATTGGGCTTAAGGCTGCTCCGGGTGACCAATCAGACCCGAGGCATTGCGTGCTGGGGAGCCGTCATCTTTGAGCAGCTTTGGCTTCATGAAAATCAACAGCCACGCTGGGCTGCTCTGAAGGAAAGAGGCACAAAATGTGGAAAAAAGTGGCAAGAAGCCCAGGCCTCAGTAGATGTCACCAACAGTGCAGTTCAGGAGATCTTTGAGCAAAAATTCAAAGTTGCTCAATGAGTGCTGAAAAATTATAAAAGAAGCCCTGCTGGGCTTACCTGAAGGTCTGTTGCATTGTAAATGGTAGATGGATGCCTCGTGGTCAAAGGGAGGTTTTCGATCTGCTTGTGGTGGGGATGTTGGTGAAGAAGAAGTGAGGCAAAGCAGAGCATGCGGGGCCTAGTGGTGGGCCTTGATTTGGGCCGAGCTCAGCCTGCCGGCTCCCTGTTTGGGCTTAAGGCTGTTCCGGGTGGACAATCAGAGCAGAGGCATGGTGTGCTGAGGAGGCACTCCAAAAATGTGGAACAAAGTGGCAAAATGGCCCAGGCCGCATTAGATGTCACCCACGGGGTAATTCAGGAGATATTTGAGCAAACATTCGTTGTTGAAAAATTCTGAAAAAGCCCTGCTGGGCTTACCTGAAGGTCGGTTGCATTCTCTCCCTGTTGGAGAAAGGTGCTGTATAGTAGGTACCTGTAGCAGAACAAAACTAGAGTTGCTACTCCACCTATTTCCTGGTTCCCAAGAAAGACAGAGAACTGTGACCCACCATGGACCTGAGGCGCTTAAACAAGTTCCTCAGGAAGTACAAGTTCAAGATGGTCACTCTTTCGCAGATCCTCCAGGCCCTTCAACTCCTGGGCTGGATGGTTTCACATAATTTTCAGGATGCTTTCTTTCATGTGCCTATACATCCCAGACACAAGGAGTACCTGTGGTTCAACATTGGCCGTTCTCACTATCGCTTTCAAGTTCTGCCTTTTGGGCTCACAGCTGCCCAGAGGGTCTTCACCAAGTTGATGGCGGTGGTGGCAACGAATCTAAGGAGGTGGACTCTTCCTTGCAGAAGGCTTTGCCTCCCTAGTTGAGGGCTCAAAATATCTTGCAGATTGTAACAAGATTGCCCAATATCTATCGCGATTCGACTTTCTGAGGTTGCTGGGCTTCATGACATCCAGCATGTTCCTAGTGCCAGAATCCCACCTTAAGATGAGGTTGCTCCAGTGGGTCCTCAGATCCCAATGGTCACAGTTCTGAGGCAGGATGACAGACATTCTTCAGGTCCCAAGCAAGGCTGCACAGGATCTCCCGGGTGGGCCTGCAAGGAGAATGTGATTATAGTGAACTTTTTTGTCAACCCTGGCTGCAGATAACTGTAGTATTGGATGCTTCTCTCACGGGATGGGGAACTCATATGAGTGATCTGAAAATGAGCAAACCTTGGTCCCCTGCAGAATCAAGACTACACATAAACTTAGAGCTGAGGGTGATCAGACTGGCACTGATGGTCTTGTTGCCTTCCATCCAGGAAAAGAATGCCCTGATAATGACGGACAACATGGTTGCCATACATTACCTCAACAAGAGTGGAGGTGGAGGGTCACTGCCACTGTGCAAGGAGGCAGTCCAGCTCTAATTTTGGGCTGGTCAAAACAGGATCTCTCTGTCAGCTGTTCACCTAGGCGGGGAGGAGAATACAACGGCAGCCGCTCTCCGCTCTTCCACGACTGAGAGTTGGCTCAGGAAGTCCTTTTAGGAACCCCTCAAGTGGATCTGCTCGCATCCAGTATCAACAGAAAGTGTGACCTGTTCTGTTCCAGGGAAGTTCCTCAGAGGAGCACATTTGTAGTGGACTGGGATTTTCCACTCCTATATGCATTCCTACCAGTGCCTGTCATTCCTCTTGTGAACCGGAGGTTGAGGACATTCGGGAAATCCATGATTCTCATTGCTCCGGATTGGGCCAGCAGGACGTGGTACACAGAACTTGCAGACATGTCCATCTGCCCTCCATTTCATCTTAGAGAGTGAGTCTACTCTCACAAGAGGGAGGCAGTTTTTTCACCCAAGAATCAGAACACAAACTTCACACCTGGTTTCTGAGAAGCTAAAATATGAAGATTAGGAACTCCCAGAAGACGTTGTGGAGGTGTTGGTTTTTGGCTAGAATACCAACAACCAAAGCCCTATACTGCTGCCGTTGGAACACGTTTTCCATCTGGTGTAGAGCTAAAGATACAGATCCTTTCTCTTGCAATACACCTGCAGTGCTTTCTTTTTATTACACCTTGCCCATCAAGACCTGCGGGTGGCTACCGTTAAGGGATACTTGGCAGCGTTATCCATTTTTAAATGCATGCCGGAACAAGGCTCTTACTTTAAAATGCCTATTGTGATACAATTCTTGAGAAGACTGACAAACACATTCTCACCGGTCCCTTTTCTGGTTCCGTCCTGGGAACTGAACTTGGTACTGATGGGAGCGCCTTTTGAGACACTACATTCTTGTCCTCTCAGGTTACTAACCTGGAAAACCATCTTTGTATTAGCCATCACATCTGCTCGCATTGTAAGTGAGCAAAAAGATCTATGATGCAAACCATCATTTATTGTATTCTCTAGGGAGAATGTAGTTTTGAGGGTTTGTGCCTCCCTCCTCCAGAAGGTAGCATCTGCATTTCATTTAACACAAACATTACATTGCCAGCTTGTATATCTACCTCCTCACCCTTCTAAGGATGAAGGGCGGTTACACAGGCTTGATCCAAACAGGGCTCTTAGCTTTTACATAGCAAGAATGGCAAATCTTAGACGGATGACCAACTATGTATTGGCTACACTGGCAACAAGTTAGGCCAAGCCGTGACCAAACAAACGGTATCACGTTGGATCATTTTATGCATTTCAGAGTGGTACTCCATTGCTGGAAAAGATGTTCCTGAGAAGTAAAGAGCCCATTCCACCAGGGGAGTTGAAACTACTTCGGCTCTCCAAAGAGGTGTATGAGTGCAGAACATTTGCAATGCTGCAACTTGGTCCTCAATCCATACTTTCTGAAAGCATTACTGCTTAAACACACTGTCTGGCCCGGACGCTCGCTTTCGAAGGGCCATTCTGCACAATATTATGCAATAATAAACATTTCACACAAATCCACTTCTCCCACCTCCATCTCCAAAACTGCTATGGTAGTCCATCTAACATGAGGAATTTGTGGACAAAATCCATTAGAAGAACAAATTACTTACCATCTTACTGATGGATGTTCCTCCCACCGATTCCTCATCGCCCTCCCATCCTACCTCTCTGTGAGCAAATGTGTGTTACTTCTCTCTTTAAACGTTCTCAAGACTGCTGAACATAACTGAAGCGGTGCGTGTTATTTATACTATCATCGACGTCCCGTACAGATGCAGGAATCGTAACCGTCGAGGGACATAGATGAGGGGCATAGACGCTGATGCCGCTTAGTGCCCCCTGCTGTCGAAAAAAATTCTGAGACTGCAAAGCAGGATATGAATATATCTAAGATGCAGAATACGTGGGAGGAACATCCCTCAGAAAGAACATTACATGGGTCAAGTAATTTGTTCTTCTAACCAAACACTGCTGCACCATAGAATGAGTCACAACACAAAACAATAGGGAATACCAATTATATGTCACAATATTGGGTAATCAGGATACTTGGCTGTGGCAGCAACCAATACCACTCAATACCCCTTAGACTCTGAGATGAGCTCATCACCACAGATCAACAACTAACATACTCTTTCAGGATGGATGTCCACAGTGGCGTGACTCAGGGCACAAAAGAGCAGCTCAACATGGCCACCTTCCTCCCCAGAACCCAAAGTCATGAGAGAGAACGGGAGAGCCAGAGGTAGAGCAAAGATGAGAGAGTGAGAGAGAGAGCCCTTTGTAGATGTTTTCAAGAATAGAATACTCTTTCACCTTCAGGGCTCCTACCCCAGTGGAGTGACCATGATATCGAACCAAGGGGCCTACTGTGGGGACATGACAATCCCCTCCCCTCTTTTGGGCTTTTCTGGACATCGAGCCACCAAGAGGGACCATGGAATAGACTATCCACCCTATAGCCCAAGCACTGCCATAAGCCAATGGCTCGGCCCCTAATGGCCTGTCATGCATCTTGTCAAGCCAGCGTATGTGGGGGTTTCTACTGGCAAGACAGTGGCGAGAGCATAAAGGTAAGGACATAGGATAGAAGATGCTGGCCTTGTCCACCACAAGGAAGGCTTCAACGCTGATGGAATCTCCATAGATTGTATGCACCAGCTCCACTGTCTGAACACCCTAGCACTGCACTCTATGTACACCAGTCACCCAAAGTGGAGGCACAAAGAACCGCTTTCATCTTTCCACCAGGGTTACCACAGGGTCCTGTCCCAGTCTAGGCTGAGCATGTCCTGTCCTATGGCCACTTGAAGGTCACACAGGAAGGGGGGGGGCATACAGAGACAAGAGCTGCAACCCAGGTCTTGGAATTGTCTCATGGGGCCAAAAGCACAGCTCTCCCAACGTCTGTTTTGACGCTGGGACATGAGGCTATGTTATTCGGTATCAGAGTAGGAATGTAATTTTCACTGTATAGTGACATAATGGGAGATAGAGCAGGTAGTAGATTTTTTTTGTGTGGAGTTTGGTCCGGTGGACGTTTGAGGCTGGGTGGCAGGGTAGAGGTGTGGATCTATACTAGTGTTTGGTGGGGACTCAAAAGGTGGACAAGTGAGCTTGGGATTGGTTTGCGAGCGTGAGAGGAAACTGAGAGGGGGGAGAGAGCTAGAGAGAAAGCGACAAAGAGGGAGGGAGAGCGAGAGAAGAGATGGGCATCAAGAGAGGGAGGCAGAGAGTGGGAGAGAACAGTGAAAGAAAGACAGGGAGTGAAAGAAAAAGATAAAGAGGGAGAATGGAAGGGCATAATCATGTATTGTCAAAGTAACTTTGTGGTTGACTGTGAGCCGGCTAAGAAATGGGCCATACACGCACAACAAAGCAATTCTAACCAGCAACAACCTTGGCATCAAATTTTTGCTGGATTGGGGTTATGTTAACGATGTATTACATGTAGGTCTTACCCCTTGGCCCACTGTTTGATCTAGTCACTGATCCCTGCACTTCTCCAGCATTGGATCTTTCATGGATTCACATGCTTAGAATATTCCCCGTCGTCAGGCTGGGAATCCTTGGTAAGTTATATAGACATTTTCCATAGGAAAACTTCCAACACTTTTGTGTCCTATCTACGTCGTTTTTGGACCGCGTAAGGCAACGCCACTAGGACGTAGAGGTATAAGTAGCCCCGCCCCGCGGCTCCCTCAGACTTCAAACGTCTTCCAAAGTAGTGGGATTACCTCGAGTATCTACTATTTTATTAGGTTGTGCGTTCTTCTTCTTCTTCGACTGTTTCGAAGAATGTCTGGAAAGGCGTTATTTCGTCCGTGTGCTACATGCGGTCTTAAGAAAGTGTATGAAGGAGACGGGCATATGGACTGTATTTACTGTCTTCACCCTCATCATACGGCGGACACGTGTGAGATCTGTCAGGGCTTCTCACAAAAGTCCCTAAAAGACCGCAACAGACGCCTGGTTACTTGGCTCAATGACGGAGCGGGTGCGTACCCGGCATCGGAGGTAGGCTCTACAGCCTCGAGATCTAAGTCTCCTGTGCCCCCTCGTCGCTCAGTGTCGGCGGAGCCTCCGGCGAAGAAATCACGTTCATCTGAAAAACGCCCCTTGGAGAAACATCCTGCGAGGTCCTCCTCTTCACATAAGGCTTCATCTTCTTCCTCCTCATCTAAAAAGGAAAGAAAAGACTCATCGAAATCCTCCTCAGGAGACCGTCATAAGTCTACCTCGAGTCGAGAGTCCTCGTCCCACAAGTCGAGTTCAAAAACGGCAGGAACGCCTCAAGGCCCTGCGCTACAGACTTCATCGACGTCGGTCCGACCGTCGACGCCGGCTTTGTCTTCGGCGACGGCTCTTCCTACGGCTATTTCGTCAGGTCAAACAGCGCCTATGGAAAAGATGTCATCGTGGACGGTGGCCCCGTCGGTGGGATGGCAACCGGAGGTTTTCGATCCGATCCCGCCTGAGGCCTTGCTGCAACCAGAAACGGCTTTCTCCATCTCGTCGGCGGAGGATGACCGTGGTGCGGTCGCACATCCAACCGATCTGGGATTACAACCAACTGGTTCGGTGTCGCTCTCGAGTGGAAGTGCCATTCCAGTTACCTCTTCCTTACTGAATCCCCAGACAGTTCTGTCCCTGGAGGTGTTGAACACATAAGACTAATGAAAATTAGACCATCCAGACCAGAGATAACAACTGATTACTCTTTCAATTTGTAATCGTCAGCTATTTATTTTGCAACAATCCATATGTCAGATTACACAATAACAAATATATTCATATAAAATGTGGCTCTTTGAACTTAGAAAAAACACATCCCTCCAAACAAACTTCATTCACAACTTCTTCATGCATTCATCACATTCGGGGGGGGCGTGGCCAGCACGCATGCTGTGAAGTCGCATTTCAGCGAAGCTCCTGTCCGCGATCCTTAGCGACGCCTGAATATAGTTATTTACGCTAGGCAATCGTCGAGGAAACAACGCCTGCCGAAAGAAGAACTCCCTGGCACTGGAACGCTTCAACCCCCGATCGAAATCGGAGCTGGTGGTGCCAGAAACGAGCCAAGAGAAGAGGCACCCCTCCGCGTCCAAGATGGCGGAGTCCCGGATGACGGCCCGGGCTTTCAAGTGAGCTACGCGAAATCAGCTCCCACATCATACAACACCCAGACAGTCGCTATCTGCTGGGAGAGGGCCCTATTTCGACACATGCGAACTGACCTCCGAACGAAAACGGGCCCCGCAACATCGGACACGAGCGTAACAAGGAGGCGACTCTACCCGCCAAGATGGCGGCGGCCTTTGGGGCTCCCCGCACCTTCAGGCGAGCGGCCCGAACCTGACTCCCAGCCCACGCAGCAATTGTGCTCTGGCACCTGCCCTCCTGCGGCTGCGATCCGACCCCAGAGGAAATAGGGCGCCACGACTTCGGAGGCCGGGGAAGTAGGGAAGTGCCCCTGGTGCACCCAAGATGGCGGACTCCAGCGCGAACCGCGGCCGTCTCCGCTTGCTCCTACCGCTCATCGCCAGAGACCTTGATCCTGCCCACGCTTGTATCGGCGCTCCCCCGCCGACCCGGTTGCCCCCCCCTGGTCGTGGTTCTGGGAGCGAGAGGGGCGCTCGGAGCACAGCGGCACGAGCACCGGCCGCACAGGAGAGACGGGGGATAGGAGACGGCACTCCGCCGCGGCGCTTCTCAGCAAGGCCCACAACTGGGCTGAATCGGATAGACCACACAAGCAACCATACAGGTGCCCACAGGACGGAGGGAGCCGCACGCTCCCCCTAAGGACAGTGATGTCGCCACCCAAGGCCAAACCCAAATCAGTAACGATGGATTCTTACACGACGGTAAGGCCTAAGCAGCTCCCGCAACCCGACCCCACCGCTGACACTGGACCTTCGAATCCAGAAGCGGTGCCCGACAACACACAGGTCCTCCGGGCCATACCAGAACTCCGCACCTCCATCGAAAACAGGATTGACGAGGTAAAATCAGACATGCAGCTTATGCGCCAGGAAGCCCGCAACCTGACGGAGAGGGTGAACGCTAACGAAGCTACTCTACAAGAAAATGTAGAAAACACTACAGAACTGAAAGCGCAGGTCCGCGACCTGGAACAGAAAGTAGCGAGGCTGGAGGCGCGCTCCGATCCGAGGATGCAGAGGGGCGCGCTCGGCGTAACAATGTCAGGATCCTAGGTGTCCCCGAAGATATGGAGGGCCCGGACCCAACGAACTTCATAGAGACAATGCTGCAGCAGGAAATTGGTGCGGGTAAACTGTCACAAGGTTTCTCGGTGGAGCGGGCCCACAGGTCTCTTCAAAAGCGCCCGCCACCAGGCTCGCACCCGCGACCGATTATAGCCAAGATCCTCAACTTCCGAGACAGGGAAATAATATTGAGGTATTCCCGGGAAGGAGGAGTGATTAGAAAGCAAGGCTCCACGATAGTCATGTATCCCGATTACACCCCTGCGGTGCAACGAGCCAGGAACTCCTTTATTCCAGTAAAGGCGAGGCTGCGGACACTTAATCTTAAATACATGTTGCTCTACCCATCTCGCCTCAAAGTCCTTTATAAAGGAAAAGCAGTCTTTTTGGAATCCCCAGCGGCCGCAAACATGTGGCTCGAGCACAACAACCTCGCGGACGACGACGAGGAATCTCGGAAAACGAGCGATAAATGAACAAGCAACCGGACTCACTAATACTGGCGTCAGACCCCACACTATAGCACAAGGCAGTGTTTCAGCTTGCACCTGGGGTCACAACATAAAGATAGCTGTATCGGACAGGAGCACCCGAAACCACAAGCGGACATGTTAATGGCCCACCCCTACGAGACATGTGCAGGTCTTAGTCCCGCACAACGCCCACGCCGGAAAGCCTGGAGAGGCTCAGAAAGCTTGGGAGCCCCCGAGCGCTGCACGTTTATTGCAACTGCTGGGGGCAGTTTGCAGTTACACAGTCCGACCTATTGGACCGTTGGACTGTTAGTTCACAAAGTTAATTGTTTGAGCTGCGATGGTTCCCGCAGTAGTTTAAAATTGATGATACGGTCTTCATGTGGAACGAGGAACAAGGAATGGTGGCCGACGAACCGGAGTTGCAAGAGAAAAGGTGAGAGGGCGAGAGCCAAACTGAGCCCCCCGGGGGGGTTGCCCTATGCATGGCAATGCAACTTCGAATTCTAACTTGGAATGTGAGGGGGCTGGGGTCCTACTTACGCCGGAACAGGATTAGGTCCTACCTACGCAGGAAGAAAGTAGACATTGCGATGCTCCAAGAGACTCACCTCACAGTGGAGGACCAATCGAGGCTACAGGAGCACTGGGGAGGTCAGGGACAGGGGGCCCCGTATTCCAAATTCTCTAGGGGAGTGTATACTTGGATTAACCCTGGGGTGCCTTTTCAGGTGTTGGGGACTCAAGCTGATACGGAGGGGAGATACTTGATACTGTGGGGTGTGCTGGAGCAACAGGAAATCTGCCTAGTCAACACATACTTCCCGAACCACGGTATTCCGTCCTTCCTCGCTAGGCTGCAGGCGAAACTGGCGAGAAACAGAGATTGCCTCTACATATGGGGCGGAGACCTCAACTGTGTGAGGGATGGGAACCTAGATAGGTCTGAACCCCCACTGGAAAGAACGGGTGGGACCTCAAGGGCGCTAAACAACTTGTTGGATCAGTTAGACCTTGCAGATGCCTGGAGGGAACACTATCCCTCGGACAGGGGATACTCATTTTACTCCTCCCCACACAATCTCCACACGAGAATCGACTATATGTTTATAGACAGAGCGCACCTAGCTCAGGTGGGATCGATACAATACATGGGAAGATCGATCTCGGACCAGTCCCCCCTGCTTATGCACTTGGCCCTGAGGGGCCCAAGACCCCCTATCCCACTATGGCGAATGCCCACGGAGGCTCTGAAAGACCCAACATTTAAAGAGGAGCTGGGAGAAAAACTAGAGGAGTTCGTTACCAATAACAATGGCAGTGTGGACCGCTGGAGCACAGTATGGGAGGCCCTGAAGGTGGTAACGAGGGGAGAAGTTATTGCTGGGACTGCGGGAGTCAGGAAAACGCTGAAGAGGGAACTGGAGGAGAGGGAGGAGGAAATAAGGCTCGGAGAAGCTAATAATGCCGGAACTAGAGGGGAGGAGGAGATTTTGCAGGAGGCTCGGACGAGGTGCCACCAGGCGTGGGGGCGGCTGGCAAACTTTGATCATGCAACGCGCACCACTAGAGCACACATGAATGGGGACAGACCAGGTAGGCTGCTGGCCTGGCTGTGCAGGCGCGAGCAACCAAAACACCCAGTGACCGCGATAAGAGACAGGGAGGGAGTGATGAGAACAACCCAGCACTCAATAAATACCACCTTTGCTGACTTCTACTCCACACTCTATGCACATGACACCCAAGTACCACTGACAGACATACAAGACACCCTGGAAGAGATAGGACTCCCCAGGCTGACTGACCAACAGCGGGACTCCTTAGAAGAGCCCCTTACGCCTGAGGACATCACTGACGCTATTAGATCCCTGTCCACATACAAGACCCCAGGAACAGACGGACTCCCCCCGGAGTTTTACAAGGCATACGAGACGACACTGACCCCTCTACTACACGAGGTATTCCAAGAAGCCTACGAGACGGGAACCTTACCCAAGACTATGAGGGAGACGCTAATAATCCCGATTCCCAAGCCCCACAAGCCAACTGACGAATGCGACTCTTATCAGCCGATAGCTATGCTAAATTACGATAACAAGATACTGACCACTATCCTGGCCAAGAAATTATCCAAGGTGATAGGTTATCTGGTCCACGAGGATCAGAATGGTTTTGTCCCTGGCCGCAACACAACGGCCAACCTGCGGAGACTACAGCACATTATAGCGCACACAGAAGGAAGCCGGGAGCACATGGCGGTGTTGTCTTTAGATGCCATAAAGGCATTCGACTCCATCTACTGGGAGTGGCTGGTAGAGGTGCTACGGGAGTTTGGATTTGGGGAAGGTTTTGTGCGCTGGGTCAAGGTACTCTACAATGACCCAACAGCCAGGGTAAAGACGGGCAAATGGGTATCCAGGGAATGGAACATACAGAGAGGCACTAGACAGGGCTGCCCCCTTTCGCCCATGCTCTATATCTTGGGGCTGGAGCCAATCGCAATCTATATAAGGAAGCAATTCTGGGATGCTGGGATACGGTTGGGAAGGGAGCACCACGTTATCTCATTATATGCAGACGATGTCTTGATTTACCTGACAGACCCAGAATACAATGCCTCCACAATTTTGGAGGTGCTACGTAACTTTGCTCGCTACTCAGGGATACACTTTAGTATACATAAGTCATGCATGTTTCCGCTGGCGGGCTTGAGGGGGGTCGGAGTAGACGACCTACCGCAGGTGGGGGTGCAGTGGCAGCCCGAAATGTTTAAATACTTGGGGGTCAAGATCAAACACACACCTGAACTCACGCACGAACAAAACACTCTGTCGGTATCTCATGGGCTCCATAACTCAATGAAATTCTGGTCTAGGCTACCACTCTCAATGATGGGCAGGGCATCAATAGTAAAGATGATTATACTGCCTCGTTACCTATACTTTTTCCAGACCATTTGTTACTACATCAAACCACCTTTTTTCCGAAAGTTGGAGGCCCAGATCAAGGACTTCATATGGGGGAAGGCACGTCACAGGCTGGCACTGAATATCCTTACCCTTCCCATGACGCAGGGGGCATACAGCTCCCGGACTTCGAAAGGTACTACCTGGCTGCCCAGCTCAGCCACGTTACCAAATGGCTGTCAGATGAGGTCACCAATGAAACCGGCCTACTGGGCGATCTCGTCAAGCCCATGTACCTTAAGGAATTAATCTGGGTGCCTCGGGATCAGGCAGGCAGAGCCCCGATGCTGGCTGTGTTGGGTAGACGGGTATGGGAGAGAGTTAAGGCCATCACACACCTGAGGAATCCCTACTCCCCGGAAGTTCCATTAATGACAGGAATGAGAATGACACCAGCTGATGTCAACACGCTTAGACAGTGGGAGGGCCTAGGTATATGCGCTTGGGGGGACATGTATGGGGATGGGGAGTTCAGGGAGCTGGAATCACTGCATGAGATAGAGGGCCTACCTATGGGGCAATTTCTATGGTACCAGAAAATTAAGCACGAGGCGAGGGTGAGATGGCCTGACTGGCCAGAGGAACCAGCCCCGACCCCACTAGTGACAGAGATGTACAATCTTGGTGATGGGTGGAGGCCAGTCTCGAGAATCTACGCGCAGCTGAACGACAGGCCCAACCCCAGCGGGGCCGTACTGAGGGCCAAATGGGAATTGGACACCGGAGGGGAGATCTCAGACAATGACTGGGGAAAGGCACTGCAATACCCAAAGGCAGTGTCCAGGAATGCCAGGTTCAGGCTGATTCAGATAAACGTCCTATATAGAACATATATGACTCCGAAAAGGGTGGCAAGCTTCAAACGACTTGCGGAGGCGCACTGCCCATGGTGCTCTGAGGATGAAGCAGGCCTGATACACATGTTCTGGGGGTGCGCAAAGGTAGGCATCCTATGGGCCAAGATCAAACAGACATGCAAGAAGGGCGGAGTAAGTAGTTATGGGTGGACGATGAAGGAATGCCTGCTGGGCATGTATCCCAGGTTGAGCAAATCAAAGCACATCGTACGGGTGATGGACATGGCATGCATATTGGCAAAGAGAGAGATAGCGATGTCGTGGAAGTCAAAAAAAGGCCCACAGTACATGAGATGGAAGAGGGAAATGGAACGATGGACTTCCGCAGAAACAGAAGCATGGGGGATGGGGATCGCCGGGGACGAGGGTGGTACTAATGCCAATTTTGATGCATGGAAGGCTGTGGTGAGAGATATGTTCCTACCCTCCGATGACATGCCCCTGTGAACCAACAGGCGGGACGAGTGGTGCAAGGTTGCACGGACTGTGAAGCTCATATTGCAGTAAAGTTGGAGACGCCGCTTGATAGGTCGGAAGCTCTACCCCACCCGCCTCCCCACCGAATGGGCATGGACAGGCCATCAAGGGGAACCAAGATAATGTAATCGCCACACTCGTCCAACATGAAGACAACTCAAGCTTTTTCAAAAACTGTTTTGTTCAGGTTTGTTGTTGTTGTTTTTTGAGAACCAGTTGAATATGTTTTAAAGTTGTAAAATGGCACAAGGAATCTGAGGGGGAGGGAGTTTGACGAAGATGTAATGATAATTTCAAAATGCCAATAAAAACATTTTAAAATAAATAAATGCATTCATCACATTCACAAACGATAGGAAAAATGATATTTTGTTCATATCACAATAACAATGGCAATTACAGCATTTCTTGGTTTTACACTTGATTGATTTACAATGTGTCCCTCTGTCAACATTCAGAGGATAGAAAAACTGTTTGTTGACATGTTTCGGTTGAGTTCTTAACATGGGCAATGACTTCCCTTTGTGTATTATA
This sequence comes from Ambystoma mexicanum, assembly GCF_040938575.1. Lineage (NCBI taxonomy): Eukaryota > Metazoa > Chordata > Amphibia > Caudata > Ambystomatidae > Ambystoma > Ambystoma mexicanum. The sequence goes on along the minus strand of NC_090925.1, from coordinate 185,363,579 downwards.
TTCAACCTTCTTCAGGACAAGAGACGATCGCCAATTCCGCGTGGTCTCATAGAAAAGTGGGGGTGTGTATAAGGCAAAGAGGCCTTGGGTCTATAAAATAAAGAAAAATATGTAAGATGTCATCTCTGTTCCATAAAAACCCATTTCTTGAGTAACAGCTATCTACTAGAGCTGTGTGCGAACCGGCTCACCTCCTTTGATTCTTTCAGTGGCTGGCGTGTCGGTTCAGTGGAGTAAATCCCGGCATGAGTGATCTCTAATAATGAGCTTCACGTCATACGTCCTACAGGATAAAAGACATATAGACTCGTAAGTTTATAGGAAGAGTGTAGCATACTATTAGAAAAGAACATTTAATGAATCGGTACTCACTCAGTTGGAGTAGTGGGGCTCGCAAAATTGTCCGAGCTGTAGGTTCAGTCAGACTGCAGGGGAGGAGACAGAGTGTAAGTGCTTCCGAATTTTACACCCATATGTCACGTAACTATTATCACAATATAAAACTTGCTTAAAGAGTTATAGTAAATGTCAGCTCTATAGAATAGAAAAATTGTGTGGTGGGCCCACAATGGGGAGCCATGAGCCTACACATCTAAAAATCAGAATGTCTAAGTCTCTGCAGTGAACTCTAAACCACTCGTAAAAAATAGAGAATTGAAGCTTACTTCTTTGGTTCTCTGTAATGAATCCCTTGGAAGAGAGTACCCGTTGCTGGTCAGTCGCAGATAAAAGAGTCACGAAGATGTAACAATAGTGCATGGATTCAGATATGGAGCCACATGAGCACGAGCTGGCATAGACTATATCTGCTGCTGTCTACTTACTCTGAGTTTACCTCCGCTCTGTCCGTCAGTGTATGAATCTGTTGGCGCTCCTCCGCTAGTGATCGCGGCGATCCGGCGTACGTACCAAATAGCACCAATGGACGCACGGCCGCTCGGAATTCTGGTCCGAGTGGTCTTCAGGACAAAGTAGTTCCCGAAAGACAGCGGAAACGAAAACTGTCTCCACAGGAATGTACGTCTTGTGAGGTATATATAAAGTTACCAAACAGTGGTAAATGTGCCGCTGTGCACGCTCACTGAGCGTGAAAGGAAACAAGTCCAGTTTGCCAGTGCCGGTTGATAAATCTAGGCACTATGGGATATGTGGTCCCAATTATCGAAGGGCCTCATTTGTTGTTATTTAGCTTAAATCGTGAAACCTCTCTTCCCATGTCGCAGGGCTATGAAAAAAAGGTTACAGATGAATGTCAGGGTCTGGTACTCATCTTAGACCACCATAGTGTTATGTACTATTCAGGACATTCCATTCCACCGAAATGTTTAACCCATGGCGGACCGTATCTAGAGAATAGATCCACTTCTGTTCCAGGCGGTGTAGGGCACTAGCCATATCCCCGCCTCTTGATTTGGTGCATATGGTTTGTAGTACAAACCACTTGATGTCTGTATCTTTATGGTGAAGTCTGTCAAAGTGGTCCACCAGAGGTTTGTCAGCTGTATGGTTTCTAATACACGAGCGGTGTTCCCCAATACGTATTTTAACCTCTCTTGTGGTTTTTCCAACGTATAGTAAATTGCACGGACATGAGATGACATAGATTGCATTTTTTGTATGGCAGTTGGTGTGATTCTTCATCGTCCATGTATTGGTCCCGTATTGAAAAGTATGTTTGGTCTCAGTGAAGGGACATACACTGCAATTCCCGCATTTGTAGTGTCCAATAATGGGTGGAAGTCCCCATTGGTTCAAAATTGAGTTCTCTTTGGGTTTTTCATAATAAGTGTGCACCAACTTTTGTCGCAAGTTGCAATTTCGTTTGAATGCAAACATGGGTTTCTTAGATAATGTACCCGGGTTCTTGATTAAATCCCAGTTCTTATTGATGATCTTCTTGATGGCATTGCTAATAGGATTATACGTTGTGACACAGACCTGTCTCTCGTGGATCTTTTTTTCTTGACTCTGTAGAATGAGAGCCCTGTTGGTATTGGCTGCTCTCTTCATGTTCCTTTTTACCAGTTGTTTCGGGTAACCCCGTGTGTCCAGTCTTTCTTTGAGTTGTGTGGCGTGTGTTTGATAATCGACCCTATCTGTGCAATTGCGTCGAATCCTCAGAAATTGCCCATATGGCAGATTAAATTTCAGACTCTCGGGGTGAAAACTTGAGTAATGTAGTAGGGTATTTTTGTCTGTGGGTTTCCTATAGAGTGAGGTGACCAACGCATTCCCTTGTTTTCTAATCAGTAGATCTAGGAAACTGACTTGATCATTGTTCCATTCGATGGTAAATTTTATATTGGAATCGCACGTGTTGAGCCATTTGTGGAAGGTGAGTAGAGATGTATTGTCACCCCGCCATATGATGAACACGTCGTCTATATAGCGGCGCCACATCTTCAGCTGTCCATGCGGTTGTGTTCGTAGGATGTCATCGATGTTTCTTGATTCGAAATTGGCCATATATAAATTGGCCACATGTGGGGCAAAGGTGGCACCCATACTTACCCCTTTTTGTTGTTTAAAAAGCTGTTTTTTGAAGAGAAAGAAGTTCTCTGTCATTGCTAGTTTCGAACACTCTAGTATAAACCCTGTGGGTGGTTTATGTGGTTTATTACATGTGTCGAGTACTTCGGCTAATACTTCTAGACATGCCATTTGAGGAATCGACGTGTATAATGCTTCCACGTCCATTGTGACCAGCAGATCTCCTGTTTCTATTGTGACATCTTGAAGAATTCCTTAATGTAGGAAGGCATTGCCAGAACAAAAGGTTTCAGGAAAAATTCACTGTAGATGGACAGTGGTTCCAATAAAGAGTATCGCTGACACGATTGGCCTCCCTGGTGGATTCTCGAGGCTCTTGTGCACCTTGGGGAGAATGTAAAAGGCCGCTTTTTTGGGGAATCTTTTGTTCAGAAATTTAGCCTCGTCTGTGCAGATCCATTCTTCTGTCAGGGCGTGTGTTGTAAGGCTTTTAATCTCTTCCTGTAGTCGAGCAGTTGGACCTTGGTCCAATTTTTTATATGATCTCGTATCATTGAGCAGTCTCAGGCATTCTTTGTCATAGTTGAGGCTGTCCATGAGGACTATCCCTCCGCCCTTGTCGGCCGATTTGATGGTTATATTTTCTTGGCTGCTTAGATTTCTGAGGCTCACTCTTTCGTCTTTTGTCAAATTATCTGTACGATAGTTTTTGTTCTTAAGATTCGAGAGCACTTGTTGCGTCACTCGGTTCTCGAACGTGATAATTTCCGGCGGACAAGTATGTGCCGGTGGATTAAAGTTTGACTTCATCTTGAGCCCAGTAATGTTAATATCTGCTGGGTCTTGGTCTTTATCCCCCATATTGGTTTGATTTTGATTGGGTAAATATATTTCGAAGAAGTGTTTGAGTCTAATGTTACGGAAAAACCTCTGTAATTCTAATTCGATGCTGAAAGGATCAGCTTTGGTCACAGGGACATAAGATAATCCTCTCGCCAGGAGGCTTTTTTCTGCAGGACTCAGAATGTATGAAGAGAGATTAAAGATCGGCAAGGTGTTGAACACAATACAGAAGCTGTTGGAGCGGTTGGACACACAGTTACCTCAGCTTAGTGTCCCGACAGTGTTACAGGCTTCGCCAGTCGTCGACGAGCCAGTCCCGGCTCCTCGCCCTCCATCCAGAATTCCTACCACTTACCCGGTTGAGGAAGATCGTTCTCGTCCACAGGAAGAAGGAGAACTGTCAGAGTCGGAACGTGAAGGGTCGGGTTCAGACATCTCGTTATCGCCCTCAAGGGACCCTACATGGGACTCTGAAGCGGAGATGGAAACTCCAAAGAGTCCGGTGCAGCCATCACCACCTGATGACGTGGGTGCTTTCCATGCCATGATGGGTAAGGCATGTGCAGAGTTTGGCCTAGTCCCAGAAGAAGAGAAAAAAGATTGTTTTCTTTTCGATCATATGGGCAAGAGAAGAAAGTCGATATTTGCTATCCCCATTTTAGACCATGTCAGGCAGGAGGGACTAAAAACCATGTGGCATCCTTTTTCGGAACCGGCAGTAAAAGGTCGATTGGAAAAGAAATTCAAGGCTCCGGAATCGACTCCCAAGTGCTTGACGTCTCAACCTTCGCCGGAATCAGTGTTATCCGCCGCAGCGGCCAGAAAGGCAAGGTCGCAACACAAATGCACGACCCCGCCAGACAACGAAGCCAGGAGACAAGATGCTTTTGGGAAGAAAGTGCTATCGGTTGGAGCAACTACAGTTAAAGCAGCCAACTCCCTGGCTATTATGGCCAGGTATGTTAGGGAGATGTGGCATCGGCTGGCTCCTATCTTGGACCATCTGCCGGAAGAACCCAGGAAATCTGCCATGCTGCTCGTACGTGAGGGAGAAAAGGCTTCCAATCATTCCATTAACATTGCTGTCGACCTGTCGGAATCAGGCTTTAAGCAAATCAACAATGGCGTAGTGTTACGAAGGCAAGCCTGGCTTAAGTGCACGACATTCTGACCAGAGGTACAATATAAGGTAATGGATATGCCGTGCGAAGTAGAACACCTGTTTGGGGAGAAAGTGGATGAGGCCTTGAAGGGCATGAAAGAAGAGTCTGACACGGCTCGTTCCCTTGGAGCCCTCCAGAGTGGTAGGAATTTTCATTCCTTTCGTCCTTTCAGAGGAGCATCAGGTAACTCCCGGTTTGGATCATCTAGAGACCGAGGTTTCAGCAGACCCTCCCACTCTTCCCAAGGCTACAGACGTGCAGCCCAAGCTACTCGTAAAGGCAGAGATTACCAAACCTCCAGACGACGAGGCGCCTACTCCTCGTCGACGAAGGATAAACAGGCCAAAAGCCAGCAATGACAACTTACAGGACGCCCTGGGGGGCAGAGTGTCTCGTCACGTCGACAAGTGGGCACGCATAACAACAGACCAATGGGTTTTGGACACGATACATCTGGGCCATTCTCTACAGTTCAAGGGCAAGCCACCACGCATTCCACCGGTGTTCTCGATGCAGCCCCACCTTCAAATACTAATGCAAGAGGTGGCGCTTATGCTGCAGAAAGGGGCTATAGAACTGGTCCCGGTGGCAGAAAGAGGACAGGGAGTGTACTCCCGTTACTTTGTCGTCAAGAAACCCAATGGAAAATGGCGTCCCATTCTAGATCTACGAGCTCTCAACAAATTGCTCAAGTATCTAAAATTCAAGATGCTGACACTCCAAGAGGTGATCCGTTCGATACAACCGGGAGATTATTTGTCATCGCTAGACCTTCAGGACGCATACTTCCATATCCCGATGTGTCGACGACACAAAAGATTTCTATGGTTCGTCGTCGGACGAACCCACTATCAGTTCAAGGTCCTCCCGTTCAGACTGAAATCGTCTCCCACGACGTTCACGAAATGTCTGGCTCCAGTAGCAGCCTGGTTAAGGAAAGAAGGTCATCATGTGTACCCTTATCTGGACGATTGGCTAGTGAGGGGATTGTCTCCGGAAAGGGCACAGGAAAGTCTGAATTCCACCATGTGCCTCCTACAATGTTTGGGCTTCGCAATAAACTTCGAAAAGTCCTCCTTATCGCCATCAAGGACCTTGGTCTTTCTGGGGGCGGAGTTCCAGACGCAGTCAGGACTGGTAAAGCCATCCGTCGAAAGGGTTCTGAAACTACAGCAAAAAGCATCGGATTGGAAAGTCGACACCAGAGTGTCAGTGCGAAAGTACATGTCCCTATTGGGGACCATGTCGTCCTGCATACCCTTAATCAACAATTGTCGTCTCTTCATGAGGCCGATTCAGGAATTCTTGGTGGATCGATGGGCACAGAGTCAAGGGCGTTGGTCGGACAAATTGACCATCAACAGCAAACTCGTGCAGGCGCTTCAATGATGGAGAGTTTCCATAAATCTGACAAAGGGAATGCCCTTGCTGGAACCGGTGTTCCAGATGACAGTGGTAACGGATGCTTCTCTAACTGGATGGGGAGCTCATCTGGATTCCCTACAGGTTCAGGGTCGTTGGTCATCGGAGGAGTCCGTCCTTCATATCAATGTGCTGAAGTTAAGAGTGGTGCGTTGGGCTCTGAAATCCTTTCTTCCACGGATAAAGGAATCAGTTGTACGGATTATGACAGAAACACAACAACAATGTTTTATCTAAGGAAACAGGGAGGAACTCGCTCCAGAACTCTGTCGACCGAAGCCCAGGAGATCTCACATTGGGCCCTTCAGCAGAAGATATATCTATTGGTGTTCCACTTGCCAGGAGTCAAAAACGTGCAAGCAGACTCTCTCAGCAGGGAGATGAATCGACTACACAAATGGGAACTGAACGACCAACAACTACACCGTGTCTTTGAGAAATGGGGTCGTCCGGCCCTCGATCTCTTTGCGACGAGAGACAACAGGAAATGCCCACAATACACGAGCAGATGGCCAGAGCAAGGCTCACTAGGGAAACGTTCTCTTTCCCGTGGACGGACAAGTTTGTGTATGCCTTTCCCCCGTGTCCGCTCATACGTCGGACGCTGCAATGGATCCACAGATATCCATGTCGGGTGATCCTGGTGGCCCCGTACTGGGCCAGACAAGTGTGGTTCTCCGATCTACTTCATCTTTCAGTGGCAGAACCAATGAGGTTCCAGAAAATCCCGAACCTTCTGTCTCAAGAGAAAGGGGTTGTTTGGCATCACGACCCGGACAGCCTCAGTCTGACAGCCTGGCTCCTGATTTCTCCGAGTTTGGTATGTTAGAAATTCCAGCGGACTGTCATCGCATTTTGCAAGCGGCGAGGGCGCTGTCCACAAACGCTTCATATTCATACAAATGGAAGAGATTCTGCATATGGTGCGCAGGTCAACCAGGTTTGGTCCCGCTTAATATCACACCGGAACAGCTTCTACCATACTTGCTACTCCTAGCTCAAAAAGGCTTGTCTGTTTCATCCATAAAAGTGCATCTGGCTGCCATCTCGAGATTTACTCGGAAGAGACATTCAACTCCGTTATTTAGTGACCGGCTGATTGAACATTTCCTTAAAGGATTGTTCCGAACCTTTCCTCCCACGAAAAAGTTTCCTCCAATCTGGAGTCTTAACCTGGTTCTGGCAGCGCTGATGAAGGCCCCTTTTGAGCCGATGTCATCGTCATCATTTAAATTTTTGTCGTGGAAATTGGCTTTTCTGGTGGCTATTACTTTGGCTCGACGACTGTCGGAAATACAAGCTTTAGTGATCGATCCACTGTACTTGACGTTTTTCAATAATAAAATTGTGTTGGCTACTAATCCTCATTTCATTCCTAAAGTGCCTACCATGTTCCAGAAGCACTCTTCTATAGTTCTGCCGACGTTTTTTCCAACACCTTCGTCGGTTGCGGAGGAAACTCTCCATACATTGGACGTGAAAAGAGCTTTAAAATTTTACCTCCATCGCACTCAAAGCTTCAGAGACACGAGACAACTATTTGCGGCTTATGGCCCTTCGGCTAAAGGTAAACCGATCTCAAAACAAGGACTAGCCCGATGGGTGTCGTCTGCTATTTCCTTTTGTCACTCAAAAGCCGGAAAACCGCTGGAGAAGCGTCCAAGTGCCCATTTGATGAGATCCACTTCTTCGTCGATGGCATTGTGGTCCGGAATTCCGCTGGGAGATATCTGTCAGGCGGCTTCCTGGTCGGTACCACACACGTTTACCCGGCATTATTGCCTCGAACAGCAACATGCTGAGGATACACAGATGGGTCGTGCAGTCCTACGGCACCTGTTTCAATAAGGTAAGCCCCAATTAAGGGGTCACATCCTTCGGCTAATGTACTTTTAAGTGTGGTGTTTTCACTGTTGACATACTATAATGTGATGTTTTACCATGATAAATATGCATTATGGTTATTGTGATATTGGTTTGCATACACAACTCCAACGTTGGGGGATACTGCTATACAATCTATTCTAAGCATGTGAATCCATGAAAGATCCAATGCTGGAGAAGGGAATAGTTTCTTACCTGTAACTCCATTTCTCCAGCATTGGTATCTTTCATGGATTCACATGCGCCCGCCAGCCTCCCCTACGCATGCAAACCAGAGATCCCTCATACTACTTTGGGGGCCGAAATCTGAGGGAGCCGTGGGGGCGGGGCTATTTATACCTGTACGTCCTAGTGGCGCTGCCTTACACGGCCCAAAACAACGTAGATAGGACACAAAAGTGTCGGAAGTTTTCCTATGGAAAATGTCTATATAACTTACCGAGGATTCCCAGCCTGACGACGGGGAATATTCTAAGCATGTGAATCCATGAAAGATACCAATGCTGGAGAAATGGAGTTACAGGTAAGAAACTATTCCCTTACTGCTCTGCCTCCTTTTTTTGGGAGGGGTGCTTTCTCGTCATGGGTAAATCACTATGTGCCTCCCCCTACCTCCCTCCTTTATTTTTATTTTTTACTCTTGGTAAGGCAACTGAGAAAATAATTCTGTGCAATGTGATCTGGCTCTACATCCTCTTGCTGCCCAGGAAACCAGGGCACTTAACCACTGAATGGGGTGTCTTACAGATAGGTAGGCCTTGAGTCCATGTGAGATCTAGGCTGCACCAGAACCCACCTTAACCGTCATAGGGCCTGTCGCTAGTTATGCGGTACTGTAAGAACAGGCAGTGTTTCGAGATACTGCCCCTTTTACTGCTCCACCTGATTAGGTGTTTTGTGAACCAAATCTGGAAAAATCGCTTGCTTTTGAGTGGAGGTATTACTTCCACCAAGCGGCAGTAATTGTGACACTAATCGTGGCAGTAATGGTTGGCGATAAGTCCTTTGGGATTTGCCAATGGCGAGTAATAGTGACTCTGAATCAGGCAATAATCTTTTTAACTCTTAATGAGGACAATCATTTGGGAATATGGCATAGCACTGGCTGCCCAATTCGAGAGTCTTCAAAGTTTCCTACAGAAACATATAGTCTGGGGATATTCGTGAAAATCCATTGTGGCCTCAAAATTCTAATGTGTGTGAAATAAGAGCAATGATAGGACACTGCAGCCAAAGTACTAACATGTTTCAGAACATGTGGGGTTCCCCTTTCAGCACTTCCCTAAATAAGGCACTAGTCTGTTTTCAGTTTCACTGCCTACTCTAAACTCACGCGATTTCTGAGCCAACTGTAAATGTGTGCCCAAAAGGAAGTCTCTTTATATTCCAATTTTATTTGTTTTTATACTTGCTTTAATATTCACATTAGTGTTTAGGCACCCTTCAAAACGGCTGCTACATTAAATTCAAAAATGTGTATTCGTCACCAGTTCCGGGGGCAGTGTTGGCAACTGCAGTGGTGGAAATGGAAAAAATGTGGTGGGGAATCCCACAAGGGATGCGGGCGGAGTTGGGGGGGGCCGTGTCTGAGGAGGCAGGGTTTAGAGGGGGGCGGAACTGGCAGTTGACCTCCGATCAAAGGAATGGCAGATTGATACAATACTGTTTTGTGACCTTTGCGTGTTCTTTCAGCAGCATTACAGAATTTTCGTGGCACATTTAAAAATGACACCTTTTTCTCTTTTTTGTTGTGAGCGCAAAATCTCTATAAGCGATGTGGTCTGCTTAACAGTGCATTACCCTGTAGCCCAGCCCTTTGCCATACATGATTGCCCTTTAGGCGTACTTGAGTAGAAAAGGCCCTGAAGGTAATGAAAGGCTGGGAATACCCATGCACTGTTGGGAACAAGTGCCAGAGAAAGCAACCAAGTCTGTCCTGTACACGTAGGGGGGCGGAGCCAGAAGAGCAGCCATGGTGGCAATGTGCTGCTCTGCCCCCCTACTCCATACCGTCGCTTTAGTTTTCTTTTTTGGTAATTGGGGCATGTGCTTGGGGAGGCTGAATCTGGCCGGATCCCGAGATCCGGCTACACATCTGGTGCCGGATCTCAGATTTGGCAAGAGCCGGGCCGATCACCAGCACTATGCAACTGACGGTGTTGGTAGCTCCACTCCGCTCATATATTTTTGTGAGCATGGACTGCCATAGGTACGCCCTCATTAGGCGCAGCCTTTTCGGCACACCCTGTTGGCTGCAGGTCTCTTTTAGGCAGTGCTGGAAATGGAAATTATTAAAGGAATGGTTCGGTCAGAAATATTATTGTCCCTATGGTTAGTCATGTGTTTTTAACCATAAATCGATCGATCGTACAAACATTTCCTATCCACCCTACCCGAGTTTTCGTCTCTTGAACACAAGGGAAATCAGGCAGCAGGGCGCGGCCATCTTGTCATAATCTTATCACTTGCCGCATCACCCTGGGTGACCTGCCTTTGCAGCACTAAATCATATCCCCCGCCCCTGAGCCTGACATCACCAAATCATTGATATTCTCCGCCTCTCTCCATGACGTTACTGGGCAGCGTAGCCAAACGCACCCAGTCGTCATCTACGCGACTTGACGCAGAACCCAGAAAACAACACACATCGTCTCACAGCACAGCGCGTCACTATTAGGAATATGAAACTGTACTTTAAAAGGAAACAGCAAGACTGTACAATTGATAAAGTACATTTATTTCACATTCAATGTTTCGATAACTTTCGGCATCTGACATATTCAATCAAAATGGGACTTTTTTTCATTGCTCTCGATCCGCAAATCCGCAAATGTTTATCGTGAGTCACGCGCTGTTCCTTTTTGGTACACAGGGTGTTCGTTTTGGCTAAATGAAGCACTTTGGTCGCACAGTAAATTGCGAGAATGGTGCATCAACTTGGCACTAGACCACCGTAAAGGTTGCTATGTTGCTCCTAACTGCTGGTTTCGCGAAGGGGCATATTGGCCCTTGTCTATCGTCCCAAAAAATGGTCAAGTAAATCCAGTGATTGACATGTAGCTGCAGCTGGAGATTGAAGAATCCATCGGTCGGGTCTGGAATAGGTGACAATCGCAGAATGGCACGATGTACCTGTTTGCAAAACATAAAAATAGAAATGTGTCTCAGTAGCCGATCTTTATTACAATTAATCATTTTCTTTATTAGCGCAGAGGTGACACAATGTGAACCGAGAGAATACAACATGGAATATCAAAGTACTTCGCTGTTTGCTTCCGAGGATAGTGCAATGGAGTATGTTGAGCTCTAAACGTAATGTGTAAACTGAGGCAACAATTCGAGGTGCACACACAATGTAATGATTTATTAGCGTAAAACCAGGGGGAAACCAGTGGTGGTTTACATGCTTCTCGATGCTGGCCTGCCCATGTGCCCGGTAGATAGCCCAGCACACAAAGGTTGTACTAGCACTTCATTGCAATATGCCACAAAGAACGAACAAGTACAATGTAACCCAGCAATAACGGTCAGCTATTCGTATTTCGACTAATTCTGGTATAAAATCGTCTAAAGAGAAACTTACATTATATTCGGCATTTCCATTCTCTTGGCGTAATGCAGACCGTAATGCAGACTCCTCCGTTCGTGTCAATGATTTTTCATAAACTGAACTTACATGTAACTAGGTCCAGTTTCGGAATGGACAACCTCATCATATCATACATTATTACACCCCCGCCCCTTCAATTCAATCCCTTTTGGAATGGTCCCTGTCTCTCAAGGTCAAAAAACAATATAACCTTATACTGTGTGCGGGACGCGTGGGCCTCCCAGCTCCCAAGCAAAAATTCAAAGTTGGTGACCTTCACTTACAATGAACATACATTGTTACTTTGCAACATCCCGTGTCTTCGCATCCATGAGAACATGAATTTTGAAGCAAGGCCCTGGAGGAACAAATTGGGGGCTGTCACTGCTCGTTGTTCGTGGCGCTGCTGAGGGGTAGGGGAAACTTGCCAATGACAGAATGCCCCCTACTCCAAAATTATAGTCGATGTAACACAAAAACGGAGTCAAAGTGTGTCTAGTAATAGGCCCATCTCTGCTTATCTCATGGCCTCCTACCCCATGGCATGTTTTCACAGTCAGTACTTCTTGCGTGCCTAGTATGTTATGTAGTCTAGGTCTAATCCCTTTTGTGTGGCAAGCAGATATTCAGCTGTTTGGGAAACTTTATGGCAATGCTACTGCCAAAACCCAAAGATTCTTACACACTGTTATCCATTGGTCATTAACACGAAAAATGAAGGTTCCACAGTAGCTCGACTAAACTGTGAAATGTGAAAGCAATCGTAATAATTGTACTATTTTTTTTAAAAACGGACTAAGAGGATAGATTTCAAAAGACAAATTGCATACTTTATTTGGACACTTTATAAAAAAAAATTGGCAAAAATAAAAACAGGTGGTAATCATTTGTACCGGGATTTGAACTGTTCAACGAGCTCTGCTTTGGGTGGACATGGCACGTTGGCAATGTTTTGTGGCAATGTATGTGTGCTCTGAACAGATTTGTGCGCAATTCCATGAGTATGCATCTCTACGACATTAATAATAAGATATTTCACAAAATCGAATTCCATTTCCTCATATACTGGTTTGACAACCCATTTTGTCCTTCTTTTCAAAAAGGCCATAGTGTAGCGAAGCATCCCTAAGTTTCCTGCAGTCCTAGATTGTTTACGGCCTACATTCTCGTTATGCGCTTGTACCGCTAGTAAAGTCCTAAACTTCATCCCATGGATGCCGAAATGTAATCTCTTTGGCCTGTACCTTAGGCACATATTGTGGAACACCTCCAAATCTCCTGTGCGACAGAATTCTGGGAGTCCCTTCAGATCTCTTGATAGAGTTTTATCAAACACAATCTTCTCAAGGGCTTTGTGTGGAGGTGAAGATGGGATGAACCACTTCTTCTTCCGTGCCTGCTCTGGGGACAAAGGGCCATGTTCACATTGGTGGAAAGTTGGTTTTCTGTCCAGTGGTGGATTTGGAACAGTGGTGCATTAGTGACCGCCATTTTTCCAGTAGAATTTCCACAGACCCATCACATGTTTTGGCGCTCCACCAAAGATGGTTGCTGAAAGTCTGGGACCATTGTGAAATACTTTCCAAACCTTTGTTTTTCCCTGCAGCCGAGATTTTATTATTGATTGATTTGGCAACATGCCATACATCAAATTGATGTTTAATATTTCTATACTGCTCTCCCATTGTCTTTGCTATTGAAACGTTGTCTGTCCGTGGCTATGAGGTTGATTTGCATTCCCCTCGATTGTAGATATTCCAGTGATTTTATAAAACCAAGTTTCTCCATGGCCACTGAAGATTTACATTGGGACACCTGCACGACCACCGAACTCACAATTTTCTTACTTTCCATGTCCTGAAAATGGTATGTGCAGTACTTAGCAGAAAATCCGGGGCTGTCACACTGTACATCACCGGCTAGCCTGAATCGTTTGTCGGAGAATGTATTTTGAATAGCCAATTGTTAAATTTTCCAAGCTTCACTAATGGCAGGGAATAGATAATCACGTTGGTTTTTGTAGTATTGTGTTTCAGAAATGAAATGCAGTCCCACAAACTGAAAGAAACTGGATAACTTCGTGAAACAAGAGCCACTGAAAAGTAAAGCTGCTGCACACAGTAGATTGCCAGCTGGCAGTTTCCCCAGAATTGGTTGAGCGGACCATGACAATGTTTTATGTAACTTTTCACAGGTGGCATGTATTTTGAGGTTACTGTCTTATGCTAGACGAGTCACGTTCACCAATGGCTTCCCACATACTTCCCCTCCCACTGAATGCACACATTTCAGCAACTTTATAATCTCCATCAAGCTGCTGTCGAATACTATGTATTTGGCCTCTTTTATTAGACTGTCATCTGGCAACACTGTTGTTTCGGACTGAACCGTTGTGGACATATAAGCCAAACTGGACATACTGTAGTTGATATCTTTGTCTAGTTCGTCGGTCAATAGTGTTGATGCTTCAGTCTCTGTCATTTCAACATCTGTTACTTGACTATGGATAGGAGAAAACATCAATGTCGACTGTGTATTGGGGGGCATTTTTTTGGCGGGTGTCGATTGTGTCAAGTGCTCTGCGAGTAATGTAAAACTATCTTCTATAAATTCAATTTCATCTTCATCTGGCGGAGGAGTCGCATTGTAGCAATGGTCCAAAATCACTTTGCTGGATTCGCCGGTCACATTAAATACATTTTCTGGCCATTGGACAAAAGCATCTCGAGTGTGAACACGCCGCGCCTCTATTAATAGTTCCTCCATGGTGAAAACAGTTTGGCAAGCAGCATCTGTCATTTGCATCGCTGTCTGTGTCTGCATAGTCCGTACGGTGTGCAGTCATAATGTCGACATCAATAATGTCGACAGTCAAAATGTCGACAAATTAATGTCGAAAATCTATAATGTCGACATACAAAAATGTCGACATTATATATTTTCGACATTAATTTGTCGACTCATAAATAAATACATAAATACATTCTATATAAAATAAACAACTCGGACGGTAATTTAGTTTCATCTTTATGTTTATTAAATCTAAAAAAGTAGTTATAGGTAATACTTAATGCAAACATAACTGTGCAACGTATTGTATTAAATAAATAAATAAACATAACAATGCTTCTTTTCAGTTAAATAAATAAATAAATGCAACAACTGTTTGTAATTCAGTTCAACATGTTATATACTAAACAACCAGTAGATGGCGCTAGCGAGTTAAAAATGTATGTTTATTATTATTAACATATATTTGTTTTGACTTTCTACGCACGGTACGTAGTACAACGTAAACGTGAGCGCCATTTTTAAAGCTCACTATCGACTTGTTTCTACCGCGGTCGCGTCTTCGTCCGTTCGGTCCTTGGATTGTTTTTTTTTTTGGGTTTTCATCATTTTTTTCTTGGTTTTTCATCGGATGGACCGGGTCTACTTGGATTCCATGGATTTTGCCGTATGGATGTTGGATTTTGCATTCCTGGATGTTTTCATTTTTTTGGGATATGGCTTTCTTGGTAGTCTTTTTTTCATGGAGCAGCGAGTTTACCTGGAACGGATTTTTGGATCTTGGATTAATGTGGATTTTGGATACTTTACGTGGACTTTGGATACTTTTTTTTACTCAAGCTGTGGATTTTAGCCTGGAATCGGCACTTTTTCATGGTTAATGCAATGTCCTTTTGCACCTGGATTTATGGGTTTTTTTGGGATTTTTCACCTATCGGCACTTTTTCATGGTTAATGCAGTGTCCTTTTGCACCTGGATTTATGCTTTTTTTTGGGATTTTTCAACTTTTTTCAACACGGATTTTTGACGACCATAAACTGTAGGTGTTCTTCTTAACATTTTAAGTTAAATGCAATAGAATCTAAGTAAATGTCCTTGTTCTCTATTGTGAATGCTTGTACTAGTTGCACTAATTTATTATCATAGTCTCTGTATTTTTTTGTTTTCGGTGCTTGATTTGCCAAAGAAATTGTTTGTGAAATTCTCAATTCCTGGTGTTGTTCCTCTAATTTTAAGTCTCTTAAGAAATGCCATAAATGTGGATGTAGGGTGTTGAAATTTTTATTTATGCGGCTATGCCAGCCTTCTAACGCGTTATTTGTTCTTGGTTTGTTGTCCATGGTAGACTGGTAGCAGTTCCACAATTCAATTGCGTATTTCGGTCTGCGTCTGTTGCCACTCCTAGTTAATTGGCCTATCCAGGTATTTTCGAAGTAGTCCAGTAAATTTGTACATTCATCCTCATGATTTTTATAGTACTGACTTTCAATTAAATGTTCGTAATAAGTAATAACATGATTTTCCGGTACAAAAGCCAATGCAAAAAGTTTCTTAACGTTAATCTGAAAGTAACTGTCCTCCGTATATTTTGATCCCAAACCTAATTTTTGTATTTTTCTCCAAACACTTTGTGTGAAATGAAAAAAACATCCTTTGATTCTAGTTTCTTTGTACACGCTAGAAAAACCCTTGATTTGTGCTGTTTCATAATCCATGATTATTGTCTCTGATTGCGAATCTGGTGTAGTTTCCTTAATTTTATTGTATATGATTTTGTATGCGTCCTCTGTTTTTTTTGGCATCAAAAAGTAAATCAGTGGTAATATTTTGTCATTGATTGTTCCATGTACGGTATAAAATTGAAAAAACGGGTGAGGGCATACCTTAAAAGTGGCGTCACTCTGCCAATTTTTGCTTTGACTTAGATGTTGAAAGTTTTGTGCGGTAGCGAACACCAAGATTTTGTCATTGTTTATTCCAATTGAGCCACAGTAAAAATGTTCTCCTCGTGCTGTAACCTTAAAAATATCCGGAATAGTTATATTTTCAAAGGATGTAGGTGGAGGGGGTAGGTTTTCACTAGTATGTTTGGCTCGGTTAATAGTGCGCTGCATTAATTTTTCAGCTGGTAATTGCGCTGTTACATGTGTTGGTAATTGGCCACAAACTTCTCTGAGTACAGATCCACTAGTTTCCCCCTCATGTTCTATTGCTTTTCTTTTTAGTTCCGTTAATGTTTTCCTGATTATTATATTTGTCTGATCAGGCATATGATTGTGTTCAGCTTTTCCCTTTACTTCTGTTCCCACTGTTACTGCGCGGGCTGTACATTTATTTTTCGCATATTCTGTGCAGCGCCAGTAAATTCTCTCTTTTCGCTGAAGCTCTTTATAGAATATGTATCCATTCCAAATTAACTGCTTTCTTCCCTTTTGGCTTTCTATAAATTCTACTTTGTTTTCCATTTTATCACCTGAAATGATACATAAAATTAGTTTTTTTGTGGTATTTTATACTATGTGTTTTATTGTACACGTTATTTTTTATAATGGTAGTGCGTCTTACCTTTTATCCTGTTATAAGTACGAAAGAAGTGTAATCAATTGCCCGAAGTAACCTCTCAAGAGATGTTCTGTCAGGTAATGACGGTTTTCCACAGCCGTTACTGGTTTCCTGCTATCAAAAACAAGGTGCTTTACTCAGGAATGTCATCTAGTGTGTTAACTATTTCGTAACCTATCTTTATCTAGTGTAACAGACAAGTGGGTGATTACGGACGAAGGGAAGGGGAGGGGGTGCTGGGATGGTTCGTGATGTAGGGTGAGGTTGGGGGGTTGGGGGGGGGGACCCCCCCCCAATAATTTTCGGGTTATTGTCTATGATAATCGACCATTTTTTTGTCGACATTTTTTTTTCGAAAAATTGACTTCCTCTATTGTATGTATAGGATGTCGACATTATTGTTTTCGACATTTTTTTTTCGACTTTTTTGCGTGTCGACATTTTTTTTTCGACATTTTGACTATAAACCGTCCGTACTCCATCGGGCAACTACAGGACAGATAGCAAAAGGGAGGTTCAGTGTAAATCCAACATACAGTGTTGTACAATTTACATTAAAAAAAGCATATAAGGAAGGCCTCGGCACAAAACAATTGCCAAAAATATGAACTGTTTATAACTAACCTTATTTTTCTTTCTTTTCTTTGAAACCTTCTTTACTCTAGCATCACCATCAGCAAGCTGGTGCACCGACTCAGATCCACGTGCCTCCCGTTCAATATACGGATCTTGTATACATCCCTACAAAAAAGAGTATCCATTTAAAATAAGTAATTTGCATTACACATAAAATTAGACTGACTTTCTTTCATTAGAGGGTACTGTCAGTACGCATACCTCTGGCTCCGGATCAACTACAAGGTCTGGCTCCTGATCAACTACAAGGTCTGGTTCCGCAACAACTACAAGGGATAATGTAATTGTAGAGGACGCTCCAGCATCTCCCTGAAACACGGTGCTTGCATTAGTATGGATTAAAATATTGGAAACTGGACACACAATTTGGAAAGACGACAAAGGTACATATCAATAACAAAGTACGAATGAAACATTGCGTAATACAATTGCACGATATGGAAATATGATCAGATTATCTCGTTCGATTGAACTGTCAAGAATCATACCTCTGGCTCTGTATCTACTACGAGGGATGTTGTAATTGTAGTGGACGCTTCAGCATCTCCCTGAAACACAGTACTTGCATTAGTAAGGATGAAAATATTGGACACATTGGGACGCAGACAAAGGTACATATCAATATCAAACCATGAAAAACATTGTGTAAAGCAATGATACGTTGCGAAAATATAATCACATTATCTTAAATTCCATGCATAAAACAAGTCTGGAACAGAATAGCTAAGTAAGATTACCTGATACGCGCTCAAAGTGGTTGTTGACTCCAGGCAAGACATGGATGTTGAATCTTGTTGCTTCAAATTCGGTGGATAGTCTTGGAGTTGTAAAGGGAAAGTATTATTCGATTTAGAAATGCCAACATTAAAAAGTGGCATGTAAGGAGACTGAATACAAGAAAATGATGCTTATGTAAATGCATAATATAGCATAGTTATCTGTGCCCATAAATCACTTTTCTATGAGGGTTCTCAAAAACAAGGACTGATGTTTAGCAAAATGGTCATTATTTAAACAGCTATTCAATTATATAAATATCTAAAGTATTATAAGTGACATTTACACCGAATATACAGGCGTAAAGCTAAATCCGGAAGCGTGACTCACCTGTGGCGGCATTTTCAAGAATAAAGTTCGAATAGTGTTTGGGAGCAATTTTCGAGTTGTTCTCAGTTGATTCTTCTTTGTGTACAAGGATGTGTCGTACATATTCGGGGTAAAGTGCAGGCTGCAGATGCGGTATCGATGACCCCTCTTGTCCTCCGAGACTTGTTTGAAGCTCTTCCGGTGGATATCCGCAATATCTGACCCATTCTCTTATTCGATCAACGGTCTTAGGGAATACATGCACTGTAATGCCTTCAGATTTGTCATGGGTCTTCAAATGGCAACCGAAAATAGAACATGCAGGCATTGTTGTGAATTCTGCAAAATAAAGGTCAACATTATTCAAAAATTATTTTGCATACAAATGTGAGAAAGAAGGAATTGGACCATACATTGTTCATTGCACGCTTTCTTTTGGGCACCACAGCAAAACCAGTGCAGCGTGGGCGGCTGCATTATAGGATAACTTTTACAAACAATTCATTGATGTGTTGAAAATCAGAACATGTTACTCGTCCCATGAATGTACTATCGTGCATGAAAAGGAAACATGCTTATACTATAGACACGGTCTGCGAAGGATGCAATTCGATGGCAATTGACACTGATAAAAATTGATATATCGACAACATAACAAAAGAAACTCAAGTCAATAGCAATGAGACAAATTAACATAGCACTACTGACTACGTTACTTCGAAATAGATATACATTTACAAATGAATGAGATATGATTAGGATACATGCCCTTACCTTGACCAACAAACAGTTAGATTCAGCAAGCAGAGCGGTTAGTGGAGAACAGGGAGATGTTCACAGGTAACACACTGATGAGTTCACTCGAAGCGGTCACAGAAGTTCACAGATAACACGACGAAGAGCAGATTAGCATCGGTCACCAGGCTTCTCAAGCAGCACGTTCACAAGTTGACTTGCAGTGCTCAAAGATGTTCTCATGATAAATATCAAGTGGTTTATAAAGAATTACAAAAAGGGGTGTGTTTGTGAATGAATGACGTGTATATGTCGTGGTATTATGTGGATTGCACGGGGGCGGCCTGCTTGAAGGGGAGCCTGCCTGGAGACACAGCCCCTTCGCGAAAGATAGCTTTGAAGTGTACATGGTGTCTGGCACCTTGGCCGTTCGCGCCCCTGTCAGCACCCCTTGGCAGCGCACATCCACTGGTGCAAACTGCCTTTGATAGTGGAGGGGGGATGGATTGGCCTGGGGCGTGCCGACAAGGCACAGGAACACTGCTGAATGGAGTCTCACTTATGTGGATTGCACTGGGGCGGCCTGCTTGAAGGGGAGCCTGCCTGGAGACACGGGGTCTGAGGAGGCCCTGTCAACAATGACCCCTGCGCGAAAGATAGCTTTGAAGTGTACATGGTGTTTGGCACTTTGGCCGTTCGCGCCCCTGACAGCACCCCTTGGCAGTGCACATCCACTGGTGCGAACTGACTTTGATAGTGGAGGGGGGATGGATGGGCCTGGGGCGTGCAAACAAGGCACCGGAACACTGCTGAATGGAAACACACTTGATTCACTTAAAAACTGAAACAACCATTGATAAAAAATATGTTGTGTTTTATTTTGTTTCTTATTTTGATAGCACAAAACTACTACACATTGTAAAGGTCAGATTGCAGCACAGCGAGGGAAAATCCCCTGTACTGACCGCTGTCACTGGGGAAAGTTTCTCTAATGGCACCAACGACACATTACTCGTCGAACACGGTGTCCAAGCCTCCCATGAAGCCACCATGTAAACGAACGATAGGCCACCAGCCTGTGCCACCTGTGAAAAAGAAAGATAGAAACTGTTTTTAAATGACCAATATAAGTATATTAAACCTTAGTTGTCAATGACAATTCTTGTATCCAATGGCATTTTTGCCAGGACAAATGCTAACTAGACACTGCACAATATTGAACGACTTTTATGCGACTATTACTAGAGAATTGCAAGACTAAACTAATATGACAATGATATATTGAAGTTACGAGAATATAGGCGACAACCATGAAATAATAGTGGCCTAACTGACATCACAACCAGAGTATACTTACTTGTTACTTGGATTACGGAGGCGAACTGTTGCGCGAAGTTTGTGCATAAGCACCACAAAATCCTAAACACGGACCATGTGAGGCAGGCTGCCCTGAAGTCTGGAAGCTCGGTAACGCCTTGCGATATGTAGGACAAGCATCCAGAGTTTTCTCAGCAGCAGCAGTTCTCCTCCTCGGTTGTCATTAGCGTGCACTGATTGCAGTTACACCAGGTGGAAACACCGTCCATGCGACTAGGCCCAGGCTCTTCATCTGTTGAATCGTCCTCCCAACGGTTGTCCGAAGCCCCATCGTTTCCGCATCTTTCTCTTTCCAGTAATTCCTCCTCGGAATACTCGGGCTCGTACAGGTAGGGCATTATTGTTGCCATTGTGTGGTAAACAAACGAAAATAATGTATAGGGGTGGTACTGGTATCTGTTCACACAGGCTGCAAGCAACGAAGGTAGCTGACCAGAGCACAGAAACGAGTCACAGAATACTCAAAGAAATACAGTGAGAGGAATGGAAAAGAAACCATTCCTTTAACTGTGAGATCCCACTAGCCACAGCATCTGGGGGGAGGGAGGGGCAAGGAGGTTAGGAGCATGCAGGGTTTTAAGTTAAAGAGAAGGGGAACTCTGGAGATTTTTCTCAGCACCCCTCTCCGCATAAATAAACGTTTACATTTCAGGAGAGTAATTCTTAAATTATTAAAGAAAGGAGAAAGTTTCCTTTAATGTTTGAAGTAAATGTGAAAAGGTGAACATCTTTACAATTGTTCGCTAGGTTGGCGGCCAGAAGTTCCTTTAGTTTAGTGGATAAGTCATTCCGGCCAGAAGTTCCTGTAGTTTAGTAGATAAGTTATTCCGTTTTGGTCCTGATGATCCGAGTTCAAATCCTGGTCTGGAACAAAAAGTATATTGGTTACATTAATGAGCACAAATAGTTTTCTGAGAACCGGGGAGAAATGTTTTGATAGATCTCGGATCCCAGGAAAATCCATCCCAATGATCAGCGCTGCTTTAAGGCACACCCTGTTGGTCGCGGCCAGTAGTGTTCATGGTCTTTCCGCATCTGGATATTACAGTTTCCTTAAATATATTTCATCCAATTCGCTAATAAATACAGTGCTTTGAATGATAGTATATTTAAGGAAGACGCTATACACTCAGTACATGGAGCTGTACTTTAACTGAACGCTCCACGCACAAATACGTTGCTGTGTTCCGCATGACTTGTATGCGAGACACAGCGACCCCATTTGTTCATGGATCGTTCTCTTTAAGTACAGCTCCATATACTTAGTGTATTGTGTTTTTTAAAGGTTTCGGCCAAAATGACCAAATAAAAAATAGCGAATGCGTGATTGGGCCGAATTTCAGCCATTCGAAAAATCCGACGGCTGAAAAGTATTACCAAATCACGCATTTGGTGCTGGGGGCTGCCATCCAAAAAAATAAAATAAATAAAAATAAAAAGGCTGCGGAGGGGTCCCTGCGACCCCTGCTCACTATACTGTGAGCAAGGGTTTCGGGGGTGTCCCCTGCAGCTGTTCCACAGTCCCACAAACAAAACAAAAAAAGGCTGGAGGGGCTATACAGTATACAGTATAGTGAGCGGGAGTTGCGGGGGACACCTCCGCAGCTGACCCGGGAAAAAAAAGTAAAGGACCCTGCGGCGCCGGTTCCTGATCACGGAAGTGGAAGGGAACAGGCATTGCAGGGACCAGCATGAGAGGGAATACTAGGTAAGTAGGAGTGTGGGGGGTGTGGGTAGCGGTGTGTTGGGGTGTGGGTAGGGTGTGGGGGTAGGGGTTTGGGTAACTCAGTAATGTTCAGGGGAGAAAAGACCGAAGATTATTTCGAAAAAATAATCTTCAGTCTTTTCGCCCTCAAACATTTCCGCCTCGGTAAATCAACCCCAAATCTTATAAAATATACTGTCATTTAAGGCACTGCATTTATGAGTGCTTTGGTTGACAACATATTTAAGGACACGGTAATGTCCTGCAGCGATAGATCCCTGCACCATGATGGCCGCGGCCAACATGCATGGGCGTAATTATAGGGGGGGACAGGGGGTTTTGTCCCCCCAACTTCTCTGGCATGCCTTTTTGTCCCCCCATCTTTTGGAGGCAGGGCAGTGGGGCAGCAATCATCCATTATGTAATTGGACAGTGCAAGCCCGGCTGGGGTGCTCAGCCAGGCTTGCACTGTCTCATTACCTAATTCTGAGTTGCCAGGCAGCCGCGCTGCAACACATTCAGGGCTAGGATGCCCTGCATTACTCCGTCCCTCACCCCGCCTGGCCTGACTCAAAGTCAGCAGCCAGGTTGCAGAACTGGGTGTTGCAGGGCCTGGCGCCTGTGCTGTCACGCTAGCAGCAGCACTTCCGGGCGCCAGCTGCACAGAGCATCGCTTTCCGGGTTCGTGTTCATGCGACACACAGACAGGAACTAGGAAGCTCCTGGTTTCTGTCTGGAGGCGCCTGAGTGTGAAGAGGTTAGGTCGGTGTAACATGAGACGAGGCCCGAGCAGCATTTGAAAGCAGAGCAGAGGTACTTTAAAAAAAAAAAAACAATGTTTAATTGTGTTTATGTATGTTTGTAGGGGAGCTCTGTCCAAGCCCTCTGGGTCAAAATACATGCAAACTTCCTAATTAGCATAAGGATTACACCAACAGAAGTGACTTTACAGAAAAGGACATTGGAAGGTGCATAATCAGTATTTGATACTTGGAGGCACCATGGAAGGGACTTTAGAATAAGTTGCCATAAATAAGTCAAGTGACAAATAACTTTGTGGTGGAAAATACCTAAATTGCACTATTGTTATATGTGGAGCAACTCTATAGTCATTAGGCTTTTCCATTATAATAGCATGATAAATTAACATAAGCTTTGAAGTGAATCAGAATCACTTACAGCGCTGCAGATAAAGCACAATGGCCCTCATTACGACCCTGGCGGAAAGTAACTGACCTGACCGCCATAGCGTAAATAGCGTTTCCGCCATTGCACGACGGAGTAAAGTGCGGCTAATTCCGACCCATCGGGCACGAGCACTACGCCATGGCGGAAGTGCAAAGTCCGCGATGGCGGAAATGTCCCCAAAACGCCCCTCACCGCCGTCGTACGGCGCCCTAGGTGCAATTCCGCCACCCATCATAGCGGTCACCGTAATGAGCGGCAATCGGAAAATACGGTGACCGTAAATATACGGAAACGGAAGTAAAAACATGGTCCCGGAACGGGAAACAGCACGCCGTACACCTATAAAATCAGAATTCCCACACAACCATTAAAAATACTACCCTGAGACACATCCCAACCCGTCATCCACCCTAGTGAAAGCAATAAAAATGGGAAAAGTAGCGAAAAAAGCGTGCGACCGCAAGCGGCAGGTCCACTTCTCCCGTGAGGAACTCACCGTGCTCACAGAGACCCTCCAGGAGAATGCTGCCGTCGTCTTCTCGACGCAAATGACCAGGACGGCACTTGCGAACAAGAAGGCCATATGGGCCCTGGTGGCACAGCGGGTAAGTGCGGTGGGGACCGCACCCCGCAACCCACAGCAATGCAGAAAGCGATGGGACGACTTGCGGATACGCGTACGGAGCATACTATCCGCCAACCGTAACATTGCCACAGCTACCGGGGGAGGATCGGAATCACCCATCAAGTTGACCCCCTGGGAAGAAATCTGTGCCTCCACCATTGGAATGGAGAGTATAGAGGGAGTCGGAGGGATGGAGAAAGGAGTGCAGACATCCGAAGAATCAGGTAGGTGGCCCAAATAAAACAATGCTAAATCCACAATGTCCAATCATGTGAAGTACCATGTGTCCACATAGTGCAACAGAAACACATGGCCAGGAGAACGTCCACATACATTGGCCTGATAGCGCACTTTAAAAGTCACATTAAATACATAAATAATTAAAAATCCTAAAAACACCCTCTACACGTGCAGCAGGCACACCCTAACTGCAGGCTGCAAAACAACTGCATCCTCATTCCACACAAAAATGAAACCACCTCCAAGGCCCTGACCCAAATCACCCTCAGGTACCACTCCAATGCATGTGATACATTGCCATTCCAATTTCCACAGACCTATTAATAACGGTCGCCCTCCTTTACTCCACCACAGGGTCCGATTCAAACGACGAGCTCCAGGACACCCCTACCAGCACACCTGCAAAGAGGGCCAAGACCAACGGCCAAAGACCCTCCACCTCAGCTGCACGGATCAAGACACGGCAGCAGCACAAATCAAGTGGCAGCACACAGGAGGGGACTTCAACAGGCACCCCAGCAGCCAGCATGCCCACAACAGCACCACCACAGGTCCCCCCAATGGATGCCACAGAAGGCACTGCTTCTGGTGGCAGCAGCACCAAAGGTGACACTGCATTAATGGCAGCATGCTCCGACACAGAAAACAGTGATGTCGATGTAGGATCCATCCATGACCTGTCTCAATCCCCCTGTTTGTTTCATCCCGTACACCATGAGGATACCACGCAGGGGCACCCACAAGACGACGACTGGCCATCCCCCACAAGCCCTGTGGCAAGGCAACATGAGGTGATCAGCCCCTCTGTGACACCACCGCAAATGGCCATGGCACAGCAGAGGCAACAGTCCCTCGACCAGGTGATCGTGCAACAGCAGCAACTGGCCACGCTCCTCAAGGACCATGCTGATGAATGTGGGGGTACTAAGGCAGCCATAGAAACATCAACTGAGACACTTAGGGCAGAAATGGAGAGAAGTACAGAGACACTAAGGGCACAAATGGAGAGAAGCACCGAGAGCCTGAGAGTACAAATGGAGAGAAGCACCGAGAGCCTGAGGGGGGAACTGCATGCGACGTCCAAAGACGTATGTGCTGAACTTGCCGCTGTGCGCCGTGTGCTCACTGAGCTCTCACAAACCCTTAGGGACATGCATGGACGTGAGCAGGCAGAGACATCATCCGTTGCAAGTTCCGTCCAGGGCAGCCCCCAACGTAGATCTGGGAGGAACCTGCGCTCCACAGGCAGGGGTGCCCCTGATACCCGGAGAGGGGGCTTGCAATAGCGTCTGCCCACTGACAATGAGCATCTTTGGACACTGGTGTTCGGGGGGGAGGTAGGAGGGTGGAGGGGGTGTGTTGGGCTCACTTGGGTGGCGGGTCGATGGGGTGTGTAACATAATTTCACATATGCTATAAACATTGCACAATCATCCAATGAGATGTGTGGACATTGATCTTTGTGTACGAGGCCTTTATAGGCGTACAGTCCATATTGTGCATGTTCCAGACACACACAGTGCCACAAGTCCCGTGTCCATGTATCAGCCACCAGGCCTGAGTGCTAGAAGCATGAATCTATGAGAATCTGACGAATTTCACGGCCCTCCTGTGCCTCGCGGACTCCTTGAGGTGCTGCCACAGCCCCACCCTCATCATGACCATCTTCAGGTGCTTGCAGTTCTGCGTCAGGGGGCATGGGCACATTTCTACGTACGCACATGTTGTGTAGCATGACACATGCCATGACCATCTTTGCAACCTTCTCATGGCGGTACAGGAGTGCCCCGCCAGACCTGCTGAGGCAGCGGAAACGAGTCTTCAGTAGGCCGAATGCCTGTTCTATGACTACACGGGTACGTGAGTGGGCATGGTTGTAGTCCTCCTCATGCTGGTTCTGTGGGTTCCGGAGTGGTGTAAGGAGCCATCTCTTCAGTGGATACCCGGCATCACCTGTATGTGGACAATAAAGGATGTTTGTGGAATGACATTGCTACGTACGCACCCCCCCCTTCCTGCCAGGTCATTGCCGCATCACATACCCCACATTATCATGCATGAAATGAGACTCACCGAGTAGCCAGGATCTGTTCCCTGCGTGTCGCTCCATGTAGCGTGGTATTGTAGAGTTCCTCAAGACCATAGAATCATGGGTTGATCCAGGAAATCGTGCACAACAATGTGTAATGATCCTGTTGGAGTCACACACCATTTGTACATTAAGAGAATGAAATTGTTTTCGGTTGCGGTACTGGGCCTCCATGGCATGTGGGATGACCAATTCCACATGGGTGCAGTCGATGGCAACAATGCAACCCGGTATGCCGCCAAGTGCATGGAATCCCACTTTTGTGTTCGTAATTTCCTGCTCCGAGCGTGGTAGAGAGATGTAGTCGTCTGCGTGCTTCAGGAGGGCATCGAGCACTTGCAATAGTGTCCGTGAGAACAGTGGCTGTGAAATGCCATGCAACTGTCCGACTGTGTGCTGGTAGGTGCCTGTGGCCAGGAAGTGGAGTACAGACACCACCTTCAGTAGGGGTGGGATGGCGGTTGGGCTATCTATCATGCTGACAAGGTCAGCGTGTGTCATGTCCACAATGGCGGTTATGGTGTCCCGGTCCAAACGGTAGAGGGTGTGGATCTGCTCATCAGTGAGGTTGAACGGATGTGCTCGGAGGCGTGGGATTACGGGCTGCCTGCGTGGTGGTAGTGGCTGTGCTGGTGGGCCTTGCTGGCCCTGCCTTGCCCTCCTCCTGCGTCTCCTCTGTGCGGTCGGTTGTTGTAGTAGTTGGTGTTCGTCTTCTTCTTGAAGTTGGAGTACTTGCAGTGCTATCAGGTCCCCCAGGGCCAACATCGCTAGTCCTGCCGGTAGCATTTTGGAGTGTGGTTGTGGGAGGGGGTTGGGTGTGCAATTTATGTGTTTTCAGGCTGTATAGCCTCCACCTGTGGTGATTCATTCCACCTGTGCAAGCTGCAATCCCCTTTGGGCGAGCACGTCCCGCACACAACGCTGCAATTCGACGCATGGCATCTTGCTATTACAATCATGTATTTAATCCCGATGGCAGTGAAATATTGGTTCATATGTTCATTCTGCTATGGTCCCATTGTTTCACATACTATCTTTGCAGTCGCGAACAAACTTGTGAAGGGTCAGTGGAATGTAGTACTCGATTAACGCTGGACCCTCATGCAGCACTGTACCGAGGTTCACCGACGGGCGGGGCGTCCCATTTGTGAGTGAAGCCAGTTGCCATTTTCACACACTGCCGCACTACATGGATGGATTTGTGATTTCAAGCGGTCACAGATGCCTTTTCGACGTGATGTTGCAAATGAGGAATTCGAAGGACAGCGCTTTCGGTTTTCAGCTAGCGGCGAGGAGACGCCCACAGGTCTGACTGCAGATATAAAGTTCTATTGTTTAATGTCCTTTGGACAGGGGCCATGGCGAGAATGCAATGATTGATATGAATAGTATGGGATGCGCAATAGCGTAGTGGACAATAAGGCAGGACGTTCCCAAATACATGTTACTTCACAACACTGGAATTCCGGGCTGGAGCACAGTGGATTTTGCAGACTGCATTACGCACAGACTCAATGGAAATTTCACATGTTATGTGAGTAAATAATCAGGCGTTTTCATACCGGGATGAGGGAATGATGTATGGATGCATGGACAGATGATTTAATGGAGAGTTTGCCATGTACAGGGCTTTTTGGAATCTATCCACTTCCCCTGCGCTATGTGATGCAGGGCTGCCATAGTGGGACCATCGTCTATCTGCCCTTGTTGAACCCTCCCTGTCTCGACGTGCCTTCCAACACTTGTGTCTATGCACGTTACTAATCCCATCTAATGGATTCTGTTTTAACAGACGCATGCACACAAACACTCGTTTGTAATAGTGTTTTCACCTCGATTTATATAGTTATGATTCGCAAGTGAATTTTGGGTGGGAATAATCCTTTTGTGTGGGCTAGCATGCATATGGCTGTGGATTTAGTGTGATCATTGAAGTGAGTAATTCAAATGAAGTTCTGATGCCCATACTATTCTTTTTCATTTCATTTGGGTGACAGGTATCTCCTCCCCTTTTGCCGCTGCCATCTGTATGCCACTCCTGCAGATGGCTTTTACTCCCGACACCTGCTGCTTCGTGTTAATCAGTGGAGCACCATTACGATCTTATGGGACGATCGCCAATGGGCCACATGCCCTTACGCAGTGCTAGTGGCTAGGAGCAACATATCGACCTTTCAGCTGGACTAGTGCCTACCTAATGGGATGGCCCTGCGGTTCTAGGCGCTTCCATGTTGCCTTTTTGAACGTGAATGTAGCCCCTGTGTACCATGAAGGAACAGGGCGTCACACAAGAAGAAGCTGGTCATTTATTGCGGATGCAGCCCACAATAATGAAATATATTTTGGAGTTCATGACCTAATAGCTGTATGGGCTTGGTGATTTTGTTGTGCATTAAATTTTGATTATGATATTGACCGTGTAGCGTTATTCTTTGCAAGTAATGTAGCATATTCCTATTTGTGGAGCGATGTATTGTGAGAAGATCTGCATTGGGTTCCGCCTTCTGAGTATAGTTGAGTGGTACTATACTGGGCGCGTTTGCCTACGAAGCCCAGTGAGGTCAGGGATAGGGGCTGCCATTATGACTGTTTTAATGATGTCATGCTCAGGGGCGGGGGATTAGCTTTTGTGTAACAGATGCCGGTCAGCCAGGTGGATTGGTGGAATGATGTGATTATCAGAATATGGCTGGTCACAGGTGCCTGTGTTTGCGTGCGTTTCTTGGAGGGAGACTGTGGTCATGTCCATTGGAATAGCTTCTGTATTCGTGCCATCTGTGCCCTGCAGCTCCCATTGGCCCCTCTTGAGATGAGCCTGGCTGCTCAGTCACTCTGCCAACTTGTGTGGTACATGCTTATGCTGATGGTTGGTTTGTTTACTGGCAGGAGTACAGGGCTGGTGCAGTCTCACTCAGGATACTGCTTTGAATGTTGCCTTACACTGGTGTCAAGCGATGGGGGGCCTGTTTTTGTTTGTCTCATATTTCAGTTCATGTTGCTGGACTTGAACCTTCACATGCCTGTGCTGCATCAGTACGGCAATGGTGCCATGGCAAATATGGATGGCCACTCACAAGGCACTTGGAGCCCCTAGATTCATTTGTTCGTTGGCATGCATGGGTGACTTGTACATTTCACTGGTTGCATTGTGACTTCATTGCACCTACGAGGAGTTGTGCAATGTGGCCAGGGAGTGGTGTAAAGGCACTCAGTAG
The DNA here is from genome assembly GCF_040938575.1 of Ambystoma mexicanum. Taxonomy (NCBI): domain Eukaryota; kingdom Metazoa; phylum Chordata; class Amphibia; order Caudata; family Ambystomatidae; genus Ambystoma; species Ambystoma mexicanum. The sequence goes on along the minus strand of NC_090925.1, from coordinate 185,333,939 downwards.
GGCCTTTTACGGTTGGTTCGCGATGCCGTACTTCTCATCATGGCGGAATGGTACTTTCCGCCATGCTTGATGGCGTTAGGTATATGTCCGCTAGGGTCAGAATTCGCGTACCGTTGCGCCATGGTGGTAATTACGGTTTGGCATGGCGCGCGTGCGCGTACTTGGTGCAGTTAGCGTTGGCGTTCACTACGGTGTCGCTAATGGCATCGTACTTTACGGTGACGGGTCATAATCGCACCGAGCGCTATTCGATGGCGGTATTGCATTTCCGCCATCGTTTTTCGATTTCCGCCAGGGTCGTAATGAGGGCCAATGTGATTAAATAATTTTCTCAGGATCACACACTTGGTTAAATGGTGAAACTGGGATGTGGACAATTTAAGCGACCGTGCACATCTTTCCAGGCTTAGTTGATATAGATATATTATTTCATGTGCTTATTATTTGTATAATACATACAACATATAATGATTTATAGCAATGCATTGGAAGCAAACCACATGACATAATAAACGTGCCTTTCATAGTAAAATAACCATACACTATATACATTGTCATAGAAATATGTTGAGCAATTGGAGTATGGCTTTAGTTTAATTCTCCCCATTCTGCATGCAAGGTCACAATAGCATCATGCAGATGTGAGCCTAACAAATCCTTCTTGTATTTTAAAGCCATAGTAATTATTTCATAAAGTATGCAACATTATGCACCCTTCTCACTTCCGATTACTCCCTCCCATTCCCATTTCTAAAGGGACAAAAGTCCCTGCTAATAGTAGCCCCCCACTCCTGTCAGTGCCTAATGGCTCACATTGCAAAACTCTATTGATACAGAGCAACGTAAGGACCCTCTGCTGCCCGGCGCTCCTTGGAACATTGTCCTGCCAGCGGGACACCTCTACCATTTGGAACGGGTAAGGTGTCCTGCTGCCAGGACAATGAGTGTGCTGAGCAGGAATTTGCTCAGCACACATTGGGCCTCATTATGATACTGGCAGTAGCCGCGCTGGTAAAACCGGCACAGCTGCCGCCGGTATCATTTTTTTTCTGGTGCCCGCGAATGGGCAATTACCGGGTCATTATGGCCTTGCAGGACCCGGTAATTGCTCATTCGCCAGACAATATTCTTCCCCATTCCCATTGAAGCCTATATGGGAATGGGGAAGCCAGATGAACCGGCACCATTACTGAATGGTGCCGGTGCATCCGACATGCTCTGCTCGCGGGTGCCGGTACGCCCGCCAGGTCAGACCTGGCGGGTGAAAAGGCACCCGCGAGGAGAACTCGTAGTTTGTCGGTCTGGTACCGTCAGGCACCATTACTACCGGACCGGCAAACTTATAATGAGGCCCATCGTCCTGCCAGCGGGACTCTTTTTACAGTTGGTACCCTCTTTGAGGTGCCAAATGGGAGAGGTGTCCCAATGACAAATGTCCCGGTCTGGCTCTTAAAAGAGCTACGGGGGGTGCAGCTTGTCCACCCCCTTGCGACTCTCCCGCTCGGTACTCCACTGCTTGGAGCCATTTGAACACAGGAAAACATACCTTCATTTTAATCAGTCAGAATCTTGTAGAAAACATCTATCAGCACGTAGACATATAAGGTGCTGTGCAGAACCCACAATTGGAAATATATGGCATTTAAAAAATTTATACCAATTATACTTGGTCACCCACTGCACTGCATTAACCAATGGTTTCTGCCTTTGAATGAATGGAAAAATCAGGCAAATTGCTGACATTCCAGTGAATCTGTTCCTTTCGGCCATGGCTTTATAGTTCAGCTAGGTCTAGTCAACCTAGCCCAAAATGTCAGGTATCAGGGGGTGATAAAGTCTGGTCTGCTCAATGGACGTTGCGCCACTGTTTCCATGTGTTATTCTAAATGTACATATAAATGTTGTGTGCACACAGTGTATGTCAGTGCAGGTGCCGGGTGCATTTGTGTGTGAGTGAGAGTGTGTGCAAGCATATGTGTGTTGACTTTTGTGTGAATGAATGATAAATAATGCATTGTTTGTATGTTCTAGTGGAATTAAGTTTGTGAATGTTATGTTGTGTCACTGGATGCATGGCAGGCCGGCCGAAGATGTGTGGGGGCCCAACTGAATTTTAAAGATATGCCACTAGTCTTAGGAAAGTTATAATAGAGAGTCAGCAATGGACTCTTGTGGTATAGTAGTTTAATGTTTTCCCACAGGGATTTAGGTTGTTTGACCGACGTACAAAATCACGGCGGAATTAACCGTAGTCATTTTTGCTGCGAATAAGTTTTTACCTCGGTACAAAAAACCAAACCCATGTCCCCTCAAACCGCCAGTACACCCATAAACTTCCCCACTTAACTTTTCTCTATCCTCTGCCTCACCTGTAATCTGCAGCGTCAGATCCATCAGTTTAACGCGGGTCGGATCTGACGCTACAGCGTCCCTTTTTTTCTTTTTTTTTTGTTGGGTCCTCTGCCACCAATGCTGAGGAAGCGGGCGACACCCCCACAACCGCCAAAGCCAAAAATACCGAACATGGGCTGAGGGGGCCACCCCTGCAACCACTGCTCTTCGTGTTCGGTATCTTCGGCTTTGAACTAATGGTGGTGACCGAATTCGGTCAAATCTACCATTCAACCACATTTTTTGTATACAATTTGCCCAAAACGATTCCTCAGAGCCACCATCCGCCTTCCCTTCACCCCACCCCTCTCCTTCAGTTGTCATGACCACCCCCCACCCACATTTTCAGCAAAGTTACTCCACTGCCAACATGATATGCTTAAAAGAGACATATGTCCAACAGGCCAAAACGGCCGGCGCCGGAATGCCATTTATGTACAGTTAGAGGTCCTATATTACCCTCTAGTGGTCATTTATGGGAACGACATAATCCTACCGGACCATTGAATTTGAAAAAACGAATACAGTATCGCGTTCAGAGGACTGACCTGTTGAATAAGGCCTCAGATCATGAACAGCTTAAATTCAGGAATGCGTTAAAAACTCGAATGTTCCAAAAGGTCTTGAAGCCTTGATGATTAGTTCTGATTGGCATTTTATTTCATTTATTTTTAAGCAAGCCGTTCACTGTAATTGGTTATTTACAACGCGCCTAATGCCCAGAAGTGGTGAAGGGCGGACTCGGGGATCAAACATCTGTTGCTCAACGTTGGCTTGTTTCTAATGTGAGTTTGTTGCCACTGAGCTATCTTCCCACAACTGTAGCTAAAAGTCAATGTATCAGGTCATCTGAAATCAGTGGTCGAAGTGTACGAAAAGAAGTAGTGCAACTATGTTCCCTACTGGCCTGCACCGCTCACCACAAACAAGTTTCAACTTCTTCCTGCACGTTTATTTTAAAACGAAAACGTTCTGGAACGGTTTCTTTTTAAAATAAAAGTATAGGAACGGTAAAACCTAAATAAAAGAAGTAGAGGAGCACCGCTCCGACCGCTCCCGCCCACTTCGACCACTGTCTGAAATGCATTTCTTCTAAATGTTGTAAATAAATCTACCCTGTTATTAAGCTTTTTAGCACTTCCTGACAAACATTCTCCTGCCCCCAACCCTCTTTTACCCAAAGAGGCTGGACGCTTCTCTGTTATGCATGCAGCATGTTAAAAGGGTCAAAATAAGTATAGCTGCCATAATGCATCATTATTACTAATATTTTTTCAAATTGATTTAAAATAATGAACCTTTTGAAATAACAGTTCACTCGCTATTAAATACGTTTTTTGTTTTTGTACAAGTACTTTAATGCAGAGTAGTGTAATGGGATGTCGTGTTGGGGGCTGAAAAGGGGACGCTTTGTGGAGAAGTTTGTTTACGTTTTATTAGCACATGGAGATTGTTATTGACCTCCCCTCAGCCAATCAGCAAGTTCAGTGTGCAGTCAGTAACTACTGGCATTGACTGCCTTCTAAACAGTCTGTCTTCCAAAGTAAACAGGCAAACAACAATGTAATTTCTAGGCAATATTTTATTCAGCAAGGCACTTCCACTCTGAGAGGAGATTTTTCTGCTCCAACATCCTATTTAACACTACAAAGAGAAAGCCAAAACATGGGGAATTGCTTTTACTTTGAATTGACACTAATGTATGCTCATGTTAAACCTTTGTTGCTGGTCGTTATCCTGCAATAATGACCCCTTCCTTGGTATATAAGGCTATATTAGCTGCAGTTAACCTATTACCATCCAAACAGCTGCCTTAGTGCTAAATCTCTCTAGGGGGACAGCATTTAGATGGGGGAGAGACTTAACAGCATCATCAATAAACCCGCAACCTGTCAGACAGCTGGTTTTGCAGGCTGAAACATCTTTTTACAAATTACCTTTACACTCGCAGGCTGCTACTGTGGACGTTACTTACGTAGATGTAAACCCCTGCGAATTACATCTTCCCTCTTCATATCAATAGATGTTGATTCCAACTCAATTATCTATTTATTGTTGTCTTTTCATGGCAGGTCAACTCTAAGCAACTAAAAAAACACCAACAAAGATGATGGAAAACACTTTGCTAAAATCTGGATAGGAAACCTCAACGGCAGACAAAAGGAAGCCCTAGCTTCCGGCCCACAAATGATTGCTTTTCATTTTATTTTATAAAGCTGGCTGTGCAGGCTTGCTTACACGCTGCAGTCATTCTGAAGGGCCTCATCTTGATGGGAGTACCACTGTGTAATGAATACAGGATGATTCATGGGTTTTTGAAGACGGGGTTAGCTACGTCCAGCAGAAAGAAAGCTAGAGTTTTCTGCTAAAATATGAACTATTTCCACCCATGATTTACTCTTCAGTGCAGTTTGTTGGGTGGCGGATGGGGCGGTTACTACCTTTTAGGATTCTTATGATTACTAACGCGAGCAGAAAAGGCAGTTTGGAATATAGTTTCCATGAGCAGCTGTAGTGAGTCACCCTGTTCCTGAAGAGTCTCAGGCTCTCCACACTGGTCATCTCACCATGTGGTCCCCCACAATCGGAAACGATCATCAAGGCCTGATAACATAAGGAGCCATTTTAGAGTATGAAGGCACCGTCAGCAGTACCAGTACATTGAGTGTCATTCAATTGAGTAACAATAACATCTATCAATAAAATGCTTAGAAGCAGGAGGAATCATGCATGCAGGAATATATAATAACTTGCTTACATTATTATTTTGACTATGAATCTTCTCCTTTGGCTTCTCCTCACTCTTCTCATTCTCCTTTTTCTTATGTTCCTTCCTTCCTTCCTTCCTTCCTTCCTTCCTTCCTTCCTTCCTTCCTTCCTTCCTTCCTTCCTTCCTTCCTTCCTTCCTTCCTTCCTTCCTTCCTTCCTTCCTTCCTTCCTTCCTTCCTTCCTTCTTCCCTCCTTCCTTCCTTCCTTCCTTCCTTCCTTCCTTCCTTCCTTCCTTCCTTCCTTCCTTCCTTCCTTCCTTCCTTCCTTCCTTCCTTCTTCCCTCCCTCCCTCCCTAAATCCCCCTCTCTCTCTCTCTTCAGGTGTTCGGCTTGAATGTTATCATGGGCACGGAACACCTCTGGCCCCTGCTCCTGGCCTTTACCGTCTTCCCAGCCTTCTTCCAGATTGCACTTCTGCCCTTCTGCCCAGAGAGCCCGCGCTTCTTGCTCATCATCAAGAAGGATGAAGAGCGCGCACAGTCTAGTACGTCCGCTTTTCCTGCTCATTCTCTGGCTGTGTGTTTGGGCATGTTGGTCTCAGGCTCTGAGCGATATATCCTGGTGGGTGGAATAGGGGTTTCACTGAAGCCGAATGTTCTCTTCTGGCCAAGGGCTGAAGACCAAAGGGTTGACATAAAACTGGCCAGGCCAAATCCTTATTACCTAGCGGGATGGTAGACCGTCAACTAATTGCTGAGGATGGTATGGCTTTTGACAGTTGTCATAGACCTTTGATATCTGCTGACATTGAGGGTTTTAGGGTTTTTGAAAGCTTCTTTAACGAGGTTATTAATGATGGCTAGATTTCTGAAAGTTTGCAGTAAAGTGTTATGGGACATATGTGAGTTGTCAGAAGATTATTGAGAGTGGTGGTAAATATCAAGACTCTGGAGGTTGTTGCGAGTGTAGGAACTATTGACTGCTGTTAGGATACTTTTAAGGGTGATAAGCTGTGATGGCTGCTTGATCATTATTGAGAGTAGTGGTGCTTATGTTAGCTGTCAGTAAATAGTTTGGTTTGTTGAGGATTTCAATAGTTTGCTGGAGATTGCTGGGAGTGCCAGTGTTTCGGGTATCTCTTTGGAGATTGTTAAGTGTGGTGGGGTTTCCAATTGCCCTCTGGAGGTTGCTGGTGGAGGTGTTGTTGATGTCTGTGTGGAGATTGTTTTGTGTGCTTAGTTTTCTGATAGCTCTCTGGAGATTGTTGAGTGTATTGGGGTTTTATGATAGCTCTATGAAGATTCTTAATTGCAGTTGGACTCCAGTTAGCTCTTTGGAGATTGTTGAGTGAGTTGGGATATTCTGATAGCTCTGTGGAGATTGTTGAATGCTTTGGGGTTCCGATAGCTCACTGGGGATTGCTGAGTGGGGTGGGGCTTCTCATAGCTCTCTGTCGATTGTTGAATGGGGGGTGTAGTAATAGCTCTGTGGCGATTGTTGAGTGTGGATGGGTTTCCGAGAGCCTTCTGCATATTGTTGAGTGTGGTGGGGATTCTAATAGCTCCCTGGAGATTTTTGAGTGGCTGTAATTCTGATAACTCTCTGGAAATTGTTGGGGTTTCTATAGCACTCCAGAGATTGTTGATTGCTGGAGATTCTGACACCTCTTCAGAGATTGTTGAATGTGGTTGGGTTTCCAACAGCTGTATGGAGATTGTTGAGTGTGTTTGTGTTTTCTGATAGCTCTCTCAAAATTGTTGAATGGTGGGGATTCTGATAACTCTCTAGGGATTGTTGAGTGTGGTTGTTTTTTCCCAATTCTTTTTGGAGATTGCTGTTTATTGTGGCGTGTTATCCAATAGCTCCCTGGAGGTTGTGTAGTGTGGTGGGGCTTGCAATAGCCCTCTGTAGATTTTTGAGCATGTTGCCAGTTACCGATAGCTCGCTGGAGATTGCTGAGTGTGGTGGGGCTTCCGGCAGCACTCTTGAGATAGTTCTGTGGGATGGTGTCTTTGATAGCTATTGGGAGATTGACGTGGGTAGTTCAGGTATTGAATAATGAGTTACTGCATGTGCCAATGTTGGAAAAAGGTGCAGGACTACGTCTGTGTGAAGGGCGTGGACGATGCATCTTGTCATGCCAGCTGCAGCTAAATTGATTCTGATTCTTCTCCACCCCCAATCACAGTATTGAAAAGGTTGCGAGGCACAAATGATGTTTACCAAGATGTCCAGGAGATGAAAGAGGAAAGTGCCAAGATGTCGCAAGAGAAGCCAGTGTCCATCATACAGCTCTTTCTCTCCAGTAACTATCGCCAACCAATCCTCATCGCTATTGTGCTGCAACTCTCGCAACAGTTATCTGGTATCAACGCGGTGAGTGATGCACGTGCCATCCTGCAAACCCAAGGTTCTGAGTGTCCAATATAAGTATTAGGCATGTGGAGAGGCAGGGGGAGGCTGAATAATAATACAAATGTTCCTTCAACAGGATAAGCAAAGAATATTGGTTTAATTAGCATGTACACAATATAGTTTAGAAAAAAACGTTGCCCGCTATCAGTGAGATAAGGCCAAACTTGCCCACAAAAGCTTTGAGCTAGTTACAGTCTCTACAAACAGGAGAAATGGGTTATCATCCCAAAAGTTGCATAATGCGCTAACTACTAATACAGTCCTAGGGCAGCTGATCGTGCCATCTCTCTGAAACAGGTGCAATTAATAGTAGTGCAAAAGTGCCTTTGAGCAGCTTCATCTAGGAATGTTCTATGAGCATAGCGAGCATTTGGCAAAAATTTGAGACCATCAAAAATAATTGTAGTTATCCACCTAGATGCATTAAGAAGCCACCATGCCTTTTTGTCTTCAACAGGTATTCTACTACTCAACTAAGATCTTCAGAGACGCTGGAGTCCCTCATCCAGTTTATGCCACCATTGGTGCGGGAATCGTTAATGTAGCCTTCACCGTCGTCTCGGTAAGGCACTGGGATAAATATCTGTTTGATTTTCCAGTAGACAATGAACGGGCATTGGAGATAATGAGAAGTTGTATATGAAAAAAATCTATGCAGGAAAGTGGCAAGTGGGCATTGAGGAAATAAATAGATACCCTGAGAGTTTTGATGCTAATGGTTTGACAATCAAATGCACAGAGTCCAACGAATGATGGAATGTCTTTGGATTATTCCAGACTGTAGACTTTGCTGTGTGGTAAGCCATGTTACTGATCTGGACGTAGTATCAGGGCTGGCACTAATAATGATGCCTTATCTCTAATTTGCTTTTTTCCACTTTGCAGCTGTTTCTGATTGACCGAGCAGGACGCCGGACCCTCCACTTAACTGGTCTTGGCGGCATGTTCTTCTGTGCTCTACTGATGACCATTGCGCTCAAACTCAATGTAAGGCCCTTGTATGACTCTTCATAACCTGCTCGCCTAGGGGTACTGTTTAGGGAGGAAATACATTGGATAAACCAAGTATGAAGTAGCACGGTCGAGGAATATGACTGAAGTTAAAGGTACTGCAACGTAATCTACATGAAACAAGCCTGTAGTAAAACTATATGTAGGCTGAGAACTGATACACATTGGGCCTCATTACGAGTTTTGAGGTAGCCAGGCCCTTAAAAATGGCATGGCTACCCCCAAACTCGGGTCCGGCTCCGGGTCCCGTGAAAGGGGAATTACCGGGCCATTCCGACCTCAGCGGGCCCGGTAATTCCCCTTTCGCGGGACCCGGAGCCGGTACGTCCCCATTCCCATTCGAGCCCCTATAGGGCTCAATGGGAATGGGGAGGATGGTAGCAGCGGTACCGTTCATAACGTTACCATTGCTACCATCCTGTTCTGCTTGCGGGTGCCGCTCTGCATGCATGGTCTGACCAGGCATGCAGAACGGCACCTGCAAGCAGAACTCGTCATGTGGCGGTGAAGTGATAACGGCGCAGGCAGCACTACCGGCGCCGTTATCACTGTACCGCCACAGTTATAATGGGGCCCATTACCTTAGTGGTGATATACCTGGGGTGAGCTGCTGTGTCTGTGTTTTCAGGTGAGATATGTGGTGATTAAGGGCACTATATCCGAGAGTTAATTGTGATTTACAAAAAAGGAGGCATGTTAGTATAGACTCATCTGTAGGTTTATACACATATTATGTTACTTCCTTGTTGCAACTGGTCTAACAGACTTCCATTTCTCGTCATCGCAGGAGACCATATTTCAGATGAGCTATGTCAGCATCGTGGCCATCTTCGGTTTTGTGGCCTTCTTTGAAATTGGGCCCGGCCCTATACCATGGTTTATCGTGGCAGAGCTCTTCAGCCAGGGGCCGCGACCAGCTGCCATGGCTGTCTCCGGATGTTCAAACTGGACAGCAAACTTTCTTGTGGGCATGCTGTTCCCCTATGCAGCGGTAAGAAAGTGTTATGTACAAGGGCTCCTCTTGGCCAAAGATCGTAGCAAGAACTCAGCTAAGTATCAGCAAGTGTGGGACCCATGACACTGTACTAAAGAGGAGCGTCCAGCTCAGTATTAGTGAGTCTGGGACCTGCAAGACTGTGGGGAAGGAGGGAGGCCAGCTGATTTTTAGTGAGTGTGGGTCCTATGAAGCTGTAGTAAAGGTAAGAGGTCAGCTTCATGTGACTGTGTGCAGGATCCTTGAGGCAGCAGTGCTGCGAGAATCTGGGCAAGTGAGGCTGCTTCACACAGAAGAACCCAGCTCAGTTTCAGTGAATGTGTGGCCTAGGAGGCTGGAGCGAAGGGGAGCGTTCAGGTAGGGCAATGGTGAATGTGGATCCATGACAGTGTAATGCAGGGGAGAACTCAATTTAGCATCAGTGAATGTGGCGTCCAGGAGTCTGTACTGAATGGGAGAGCAGAGCGTAGTCAAAGTGAATGTGCGTCCCATGGATGTACTGAAGGGGAGAGTTGACCCTAGCATTAGTGAATGTGGGACCCATGAAGATGTAGTAAAGAGGAGAGCTCATCCTAGCGTCAGTGAATGTGGGTCCCATGGAGGTACTGAAGGGGAGAGTTGACCCTAGCATTAGTGAATGTGGGACCCATGAAGATGTAGTAAAGAGGAGAGCTCATCCTAGCATCAGTGAATGTGGGTCCCATGGAGGTACTGAAGGGGAGAGTTGACCCTAGCATTAGTGAATGTGGGACCCATGAAGATGTAGTAAAGAGGAGAGCTCATCCTAGCATCAGTGAATGAGGGACCCATGACAATGTAGTAAAAAAGGAGCGCTCAGGCTAGTATCAGTGAATGTGGGACCCATGAGTATTTACTAAAGGGGAGAGGTCAGCCTAGCACCAGGGAATATGGGACCCATGACAATGTAGTAAAAAGGAAAGCTCAGCCTAGTATCAGTGAATGAGGGACCCATGAGGATGTAGAAAAGAGGAGCGCTCAGCCTAATGTCAGTGAATGAGGGACCCATGAAGAGAGGTAGTAAAGAGGAAAGCTCAGCCTAGTTACAGGTAATGTGGGATCCATGTGGATGTAGAAAAGAGGAAATCTCAGCCTAGCGTCAGTGAATGTGAGGCCCATGAAGATTTAGTAAAGAGGAGAGCTGAGCCTTGAATCAGTGAATGTGGGACCCATGAGGATTTACTAAAGAGGAGAGCTCAGCCTAGCACCAGGGAATGTGGGATCCATGAGGATGTAGTAAAGAGGAGAGCTCAGCCTGGTAACAGTTAATTTTGGGACCCATGCAGATGTAGTAAAGAGGAGAGTGCGGTCTAGGTGAATGTGTATTTACTAAAGAGGAGAGCTCAGCCTAGTGTCAGTGAATGTATGACCGATGAGGATATAGTATAGAAGAGAGCTTGTGTCAGGGAATGAGGGATCCATGGGGATGTTGTATAGAGAGCTCAGCCTAGTGTCAGTGAATGTGGAACCTATGCACCTATAATAAAAGGGAAAGTGCTGCTCAGTATCAAGGAGTTTGAGCTCCATGAGGCTGTGGTGCAGGGATGAGTCAAGCTGTGTATCAGTGAGTGCAGGGCCAGTTAGGTTGTGGTACTGGGGGGTGTTAGTTACATATTAATGAGAATAGGGATAATGAGTACTGGAAAGAGCTTATTGAGTGTAAAGCCCATGAGTCCATAGTAATATGAAGAGGGCTGCCATAGGGAGTTTGGTGCCCACTTGTACTTGGGAGAGCTCTTGAATGTGGGACCTATGAGTCTGTAAATAAGGTAGATGTTAGCATAGTGCCAGTGAGTGTGAGGGTCACAAGACTCTAGTCATTTCTAAAAACCTAGTAATAACGTGGAGCACGGAGTCCATGATGCTCTGGTATAAGGGAGAACTCTCCTTGGTTTCGGTGGGCAGGAGGCAGTTGTGTAGTGGGGAGAGCGCATCTTAGTGTTAGTGCTTTTTTGAGCTCAGAATGATGTCAGTGAATGTGTAGCCCATGGGGTTGTACTAAAGGGTAGAGCCCGGATTATTGTCAGCCAGTGTCCATAAAACCATCGCTCTTGGTCGAATTGAAGATTAGCATCAATAAACGGGAGGCTTGTGGTCCTGCAGTTCTCGTTAGAGCGTACTTCCGATCAAATTCGTGTGTGGCACATGAGAGCATAGTTTTGAGAGAGAGCTTATTTCACTTTCATTGAGTGTCTGACACAGGGGGCTGTTATTCTATTTAAATTTGTAGTTAAGTTGTATTCGTGTGTGGTTTAAAAGGTGTAGTATTGTGTATAGTTTCACAGAGTTTGTGGCTCCTGAGGGTGTGCGAGAGGGAAGGGCGCAGATCAATGAGATCAGCGAGTGTGAGGATCCGTGAAATAGTTGCAGTTGGTATAGTTTAGCCTGGATGCTAGGCTCCTGTGCCTCTAGTTCTGGTTTGAGGTCAATTTCGTGTTTGGCTTATAAGGCTGTAATACTGGATGGAAATTAGTTTAGCTGCTTTTATTGTGCGTCCTACATGACTGCAGTTCTGGCTAGAGCTTAGCTAAGTTGAATTGAGCGCAAGGTTAATGAGGCTGTAGGTATTGGGAGAGATTAGTTTAGTTGCATTGAGTGCGTGGCTAATGAGGCTGTGGTTATGGGTAGCGCTTAGTTCAGTTGAATTGAGTGCATGGTTAATGAGGGATGTATTTCTGGGTAGAGCTTAGTTCAGTTGAATTGAGAGCATGGTAAATGAGGCTGCAGGTATTAGTAGAGCTTAGTTTAGTTGCATTGAGTGCGTGGCTAATGAGGCTGTAGTTATGGGTAGCGCTTAGTTCAGTTGAATTGAGTGCACGGTTAATGATGGATGTTTTGCTGGCTAGAGCTTATTTCAGTTGGATTGAGTGCATGGTTAATGGGGCTATAGTTCTTCCTAGAGCTCAATTTAGTTTTTTTGGGTGTGTGGCTGTAGTTCTGGGTTGAGCTTGGTTTACTGTCCATGAATGTGAGGCAAACGAGGCTGCCGTACTAGGTTGAGCTTAGTTTGGTGTCAGTCAGTGTGCGGGCCTGTGAATAGAAGTGACAGACTAGTTTGACTTTAGGGAGTATATGATGTTTTGGGAAAACCCCAGGTTGGTATCTATATCTTAAAGCTCATGAAAAGAGACGACTAGAGAAATGCTTATTTGATGCCATTATTGGCGCGCAGCTACAAGATCTTCCCAGATGCTTAAGGTTTGCCTCTAGCATGAAGCCAACGGTGGGGACACTCTCGTTACGTTGCTCAGCATGTGGTATTAAAAGTGGAAAGAGATCTACTTATGTCGTTCTCTGGAACCTCTTTGTACCCCCCAGACCTGTGCTGTGAGTTTAGCAATAATATGTGTAGGGGAGATTAGCTTTGTTTTCAAGGGGGTTGCGCTTGTGAGGTCTTTAGGGCTGCTATGAATTTGCAAAAAATTTAGTTTTGATGCTGGGGAGTCATTAGGTAAGTGTAATTGTAAGGAATGTTAAGAAAAACTTTCAAGAAGGTTTGCTTTCACTGGATTTGATATTACAAATGTGGGTTGGGGGGCTCAGTGTGTGGGAAAACTTCAGAGGTGTTCCCAGCTGTTATGAGTTTGCTCTTGACTTTTTAATAATACTGGGGGTGGCTTTTCTGTTGTCTCTTATGGGAACCATCAGGAAATCTACTCTTTGGCTATGATCTCATGCAGGGACTGACATACTTTCAATCTCTTGCCTCCATTCTCTTACACCTAGGACTACTGTGGTCCTTACGTTTTCATCATCTTCACAGTCTTGCTCCTCATCTTCTTCATATTCACCTTCTTCAAAGTACCTGAAACTAAGGGCCGGACTTTTGATGAAATCTCACAGGATTTCGAAAGCAAGCGCGCTGGGCCCGCAGTGGATAAAGGTCCCATGATGGAGTTGGGCAACCTCAAAGAGGATTCTCCTGTTGCCGATGGAGAGCCAAAAGAGGATTCTCCTGCTGCCGACGTAGAGCCAAAAGTGGATTCTCCTGTTGCCAACGGAGAGCCAAAAGAGGATTCTCCTGTTGCCAATGGAGAGCCAAAGGAGGAGTTTCCTGTTGCCGACAGAGAGCCAAAATCCCCACCGCCGGTATAAGGAGATAGAGGACTCCCCATCCTCTCGTGGGTCTTTTAAGAGGAAGCTCCAGTGAACTTGTTTAAATGGTTGATACTTATGTTGTAAAGTTGTGCCCCCTGTCATTATGACAAGTCGAAAAGGTGCATGAAAACACATGGTGGGTTACCACTTCCCAGAACAGATCTCTTATTTTTGGAAAAAATCTAGACTGCCTGATAAACAATTAGAAAATCCACCCATATTGGAAATATAAACCTGCGCAGGATTGATCTCTACTGTCTACAGAAGCAGGAGATATTCTCTGTGAAATGGACATTCTTATAGAAGAGAGTGATGTTCAGGTCTGATCTAAACCAATTTACATTTTTTTTAAAGAGAGTACAAAAAAGAGCTGCCGATTTCAGGTACCAGGTTTCCTTTCGGACATGTTTCAGGAATGAACCGCGTTCTTTCTGAACAACATCACAAACGCCTCCTTCAAGAAGTGTGACATCATCGCGAGCATCCCTCCGAGTACTCCATGCCAGCCTGTCCAAATGGAAGTGACGGGGCCCAGAAGACTTTGGGTAATCATGGTGCAAAGCTGTGAAACCAAAGCCTAAGTGGTTCAATCAGCCAGCTGCCTGGAGGAGCAGCCAGGAAAAGGATCTGACGCAGAGTTATTGTTTTTAAATATTTGTTTTTATTTTAATTATAAAAAGATGGCCATATTTATGTTTTTTTAGGAAGCTGAAGGGACTTTGAAGGTTTTTCAAGTACTTTTGATGCAATTCATTATTTTCAGTGCCAGTGCAAGTTGTGTTTAACAGTTACACAGTTTAACAGTTACACATTTTGTTGACCCACAAAACCTTTGTGCTACTCGAAGAACTGAAACGTGTTACTGCTAAAGATGTCAGACTTCTCCAGTTAAGCACTGCCCATGGACAATAGTTGCAAATGTGCATATCGCCTTATTTCTGGTGCTACCTGGTGGTCAGGGAGGGGCATTTCATTTGTATGCGTGTGGGTGTGTGTATGTCTTTGTATGGTACAACGTCCTTTCATCGCCTGCCTGTTCATCCCCAGGCTTTTTAACATGCACATTCCAAGGAATGCGCTCATCAAATTTTTTAGGGGGGTGGGAAAGGGCAGATAAGGGTTTGGGCGGGTTGGCAATAGCAAAAAATAAGTTTGGAGGGGTTGGGGGGTACCCCCTACCCCAAAAAAAAAACAAAACCATGAGCACATTCGATGGAATGTGCACGTTAAAAAGCCTGGGGATGAACAGGCAGGCGATGAAATGACGTCGTACCTTTGTATCTAGATAAGTTGCTGTTGGATTCTTCAGTCTCCAGTGGCAGGGAGGTGTACGCCATACGTCTTACTATTGTGTTTCTTCTAATCATAATTTGTTTTTTAAGGAGCAGCACAAATCGAACATTTTTGCACGCACTTTAAAACATAAACTACACTGCCATGAAGTAAAATATCCAAACAATTCTAAGAAGTGATGAAACGTGTACAGAAACTTAAGAAGTTACTTTTATTTTATGTATTGTTCGGTTGATTTTAGTCTACAAATATTGGGTTCGAAGATAATTAAGGAGATGTAAGTAGAACCTGCTGGCCTATTGGTTACATGCTGGCTTCATAGTGATTTTGGATCATGGTAAATGAAGTGGTAAGTGAGGTGAAACCTTTCCAAAAGCTGCATAGGCAATTTCCTCTGTCTGTGGGCATATTACAACATTGGACACTAGATCAGTGGTGATAAAGTGGTGGAAGACAATTAAGAGACACAGGTGCAAACACGAAAAGGGATTTTAAACAATATATCGCCATATGTTTTGCTTCGATGTTGCACCATATGAGATCATATGGCGCACAACCATACGGAGTGGTCTGGTGGAGCAACTTGCAGTTCCTATTTGTATTATTAAATTAAATCACTGGCCCAGTTTTGAAATGAAAATGCTATAAATAGGACAGAGCTGGCTGGCATGGTGTCTAGTGACTTACGCTCTAGGTCAAACAGGGACTATATTTTGCAAGACAGCATAAGTGAGAGGCAGCACATGCACAATTGGACTTAGAAATGTGTACAACAAAAGGTATTGATGCTAGATGTTAATTGTGATGGGCAACATTTATTTATCCTGGACTAGCCCCTAATGGAGGCCTGCCCACCAGCTGTGTAAAGTAAACCTAGAATTATGATGGTTTCTGTGCACCTTGGCAAGGAACCACAATACGTGTAGCAGAACCCTGCATTATTTTCTCAGGGGCCCTGGGTTTTTCAATAATGATCCCCAAAGAGAAAGTTGATTTCAACTAAGGAGTGCGTCTACTAATCGCTTTGGGGCCTCCGTTTATCAACATATTAAAGAAACATGGTTCTGGTTCATCCTTTCAGAGAGATAGTTAAGTGATGTGTTCCCCCCGAGATTTAAAGCGAGCCATTCTTTTTTACTTGAAAAAAAACTTAACGGGGTCCTCTGGCCTGTTTAGAAAACTTTACGATTAATGTTACTGCTGTCTCAAGAGTCTCTGTTCATTTCAGTTAACAGTTTTCCTTTATTTTCCTCTCCTAGGTTTGCATATACAAACATGCATTTTGCGTAACAGACAAGCCTCGTTTTTTGAGAATTGCTGATGTGAATCTCAAAGTCATGCCATTGGCCTCTGGTCGTATACATGGAATCTTCTTTGAGCGTTGAAACACAGCAATGAAGGTTTTGGGGCACTGACCCTAAATATGAGCTATTATGTCAACTTAGGGAAATACCAATTCCTAGAATGGACAAAAACATTGTTTTTGCCGTTTAAAAGTACCATTTTAAAGGTATTGGCTTAAAGTATTTTTTTAGAGCAAAGGAAATTGCTGGCACAGACTCCATTCAGCATGTCCTGGTGCTATTTAGAAGAACACCCACTCATAGTTTTCACCTGCACAGATAATGCAATTTTGGATTTCGGAATTATTTGCTGACTTATGCCTTCACTGGAACCCACTGATTGGTAAAATAGACGTTCTATAAATATGTAAGATAACCCGTCAATCAAGTAAATCAGATGTAAATGGCTTCATGACTTCTCTTGTTAGCAGTTAAGGTGGGGAAATGTGTCTCTTTTGTTTTTGTACCACAAATTTATGTAGACCTCAAGTCCTCCATGCTACAATTGTAGAGCTTCATGCCATATTACTCTTGCTTCAAAGCACTGTAATGGCAGGTGTTTGTATTGCTCAGTTTAATGGTGCTCATATTATTGATATGAGAACGACTGGGGTTTGAACTTGCAAAGGTTAGACTGGTCCTTTGCGTAAGGAGAGTGCTTAGCTTGTGAGCTATTCATCCGGTCCTACTAACTTGCTGAGTCCTCTTAGCTCTGTTTGAAAAGTCTATACAATGATTCACAATTCTGAAGACTGCTTGGAGCTGGGAGTGTGATCAGCTGGTCACATTGATGAAGTAGATAGGGAGGAAAGATAGTTTCAGACTAAACTAGTGTTCAGACTGCATGCTGTAAGTTTAGTTTTCACACTAGACTTTGTTACACAGACCACAAAAGGTGGTATTGTTCGACATAGAAGCAACATCAGTAGTAAAACCCCCTGCATGTTTTACTGGGTTCAAGGGAGTTTTTTGTTTCTAGTTGGGTCAAAGAGTAATTTTGCATAAAACAAGGGATGACTGGGTTAGTTCCAATGTTGTAATATCACCTTCCGATCAGTTGCAGTGAATAAAGGAACAAAGAATACCCTGTTTAACACAGAGCTTTAAAACAGAACCCAAGACCAACATGAGTACCCAAAATAATGACCCAATAAAGCCCCTACTTGCAGGAAAGCACACGCATACCAACCACACAGAGAAGGGAAGGGAAGGGAACGGAAGAAGATCTCTCACTTTGTATTTTCCTCATCGCTCACTGCATTCGTTTTTTCCACATTTTTCCTCATCTCTCACTGTCTGCATTTGTATTTTCCAAAGATCTCTCACTGTCTGTATTTGTATTTTCCAAGGATCTCTTACTGTCTGCATTTGTATTTTCTACATCTCTCACTGTCTGCATTTGTATTTTCCAAGGATCTCTCACTGCCTGCATTAGTATTTTCCTCATCTCTCACTGTCTGCATTTGTATTTTCCTAATCTCTCACTGTCTGCATTTGCATTTTCCAAGGATCTCTCACTGTCTGCATTTGTATTTTCCTAATCTCTCACTGTCTGCATTTTCCAAGGATCTCTCACTGTCTGCATTTGTATTTTCTACATCTCTCACTGTCTGTATTTTCAGAGTCCTAGAAGGGGCTGTACACTGGTGAATGACTTGACTGTGCGTTGACCTGTCTTGTCTGTGTTGCGTGTCCAGATATATATTCTAGATAAAATATATGTAAATAAAGAAATACATATATATATATATATATATATATATATATATATATATATATAGATGAGTAGTATATTTATGTGTGTATATATAATAATTATAGTGGAGGGGACACGATGAATATAATGCAATCTGGACAAGGATAATGGGCCTTCAGAAAGGATGTGCTCTATTTAGTGGCTAATAATAATCAAGGCTCAAATTGCCATGCCAGAATTGAGGCAGGGGATGAAGGCCTGGTGGGAATAAAACATGAATGTGGGTAAATTGGTGGCATCACTGGGTCTATATTTGAACACCACGTTTAAGAGCAATGGCTTTGTGGCTTTACGATGCCAAATATTTTGCAGGACCACAGGTCGCGGAGGCTCCTTTATCTTGGTTTGGATAGTCACAGCCAGAACCCCTCTTAGAGATTTTTGGTTGCCATGTTTGGCACCAACCCCACAATGCACTGTGCTCCAGATGGAGACGGAATACAGGGTTTTGCCATGTTGGGCCATTGACTACATCTCAATGACAGCGCTCATCCTTTGCCAAATATGTTTCCGAGCCATTACTTAAAAGCGTTCACTGCCACCAAACCAATTAAGGACTGGGCAAGGGCATTAGTGGCCAACGACCATGAGGGTTGCCGTCATTAGAAATCCCAATCCCCAGCATTCCCCTCAGTGATGAAAACTTGCTATGATCGTCGTTTGGTGTATGTCTGTGTGTCCTATCGGTTTGTTTCCAAAGTTAAACAAGAGTTTTATATGCAATCCAAGTATTGTTACAGTGTAAGTTATTATATTTGACAATAAAAAAATCTATTGGTGGTTAAAGTCCTCGTGTTGTGCAGTTATTTTTTGATCATATTCATGTGTATCACTGAGCGTTAACACGCTGGGTTAAGAACAGGGCCATCATAAGCACTGTTGGGGCCCTGGGCAGGGACATCTTTGCCCCCCCTCCACCAAACCAAAGGAATTAAGTGATCAAGAATATCTGCCCACCCCCCCTGCCGCAATCACAACCCATAGGTTGATATGCTGCCTCACAGCATTAAAAATAAGGATGTTTACTCCCTTTAAGTCCCCTTACCCTCTTCAGTCTTGCTCTAATCAGACAGATAAACAAGTATCATTTGAAGGCCAACATTATCAGTATACGAAGAGGTTACTTCTGTTCTAGCATAGATACAGGAGACTTTTTATCGGTATAATCCAGGAAGGTATGCAGCCTGTAGTATTAATGCAGGACAATATGTAAAAGGTACATGTAACCCAGAATATACAGATAACTCACATTTGCTGTCTCACAGAATGCAAACGTGCTCAAGCATTGGTAGAGGAGATCAATTGGTAGGAAAGAGAAAGCTACACATACCATAGCATGGATAGTGGATGCAAATTAGAAGCTACCATGAAGGTGTCAGTATGCAGACAGGCTGAGATTATAAATGAGACCTGTTTTTCAAATAGTGTTGTCTTTAGAGATCAAAAGAATAAAGTGCCTGTGGTGTGCAATATATCAATGCTCACTATTATAGTGGAATCAACACTATAGCCAGTGAAACCATGAGTGAGGCTGTTTTGAAGATCATACCCTGAGAAGGAAATCTCTCTGAAGGGCTGACAATTTTGAAAGTTTTAGGGACTGACAATTTAAAGAGGCTAGGCATAACAAGATTAAATTAGATGCCCAACATTACCCACACTGGTTAAGGGGTGAATCTGGGATTTGTGCCAACTCTGCAATTTCTGCATTTGAACACTTTTATTACCAGTTCTCACCATGAACTAAAATAATCTCATTTTATAAAATGGACTTGGAAAGTACACACAGCACATTACCAAACATGACCATTTTTAAAAACAAAATGTTATAGAAGGGTGTAACACATAATGATTCTAGAGACATATATAAGTCCCAGCATACCAATCAGTGTGATTTAACAGATTTAATCTGGGTTGGTATTTTGTATTATAAAGCTTTACATACTTCCCAAACACTGGCTTGTCAAATTGTCATTTATAAATGTGCAGACAGAAAAACCTTTGACTTTTACAAAAATCCAAAGCGTTTTTTTGTGTCAAATGAGCAGACTTTAAAATATGCTTGCCTGAGTCCTTCACCATTTGGTCCACTCCCTTCTGCCTACCACCCCTTCCACTCAAATGGCCTACATAAGAAGAAAGATCAAGTAATGGGCTAAACAATGCCACCAGCATGCAAGGAGGCAAACTTCACAGAAGACATTGCTATAATGTACAAGATATAAGATGATTGATCAGGATCACTGTATTGTCTGCTGGCAAAGCCAGGATACAAGCATGAATGCTTTGGTTACAAATTCTGATACTTACACATCTCTTGGACTAACAGTTTATGCTCATTGTTGGAGATGATTGCCTAGGTTTTACAACACCTCATCTGAACAAACCAATTTCTAGACCTTCACCATAAGGATGACATGTTTGTTTTTATAGCAACCCCTATCTGGTGCAGGTATATTGCTGATAATAGCACCTGTTGTGCTGCAAGGCCAAGTACATATGCAGGCAGGTTTATAAACTTCAGACATAGGAAAGGCTCAACCAGCCTTACAGGAATGTGCTATTCTAATCTTGCATAGGAACACCTATCACTGCAATAAGTGCTTAACACACTGAGCTACCTTCTGAACCATTGTGGCACTCAATTTACCAGTATGCATTTCAAATGTGGCTATTGCACATGATCAACATGATTCCCACAGGAAAGAAAGAATGTGTCAGTTGTGCCACAAGGAATACACAAACTATATATACCATAGTGAACACTGAAAGAATTACATGATTAATTGATTGAGGCAGAATGTACTTGCCAAAACAGACAGGCAACAGGTTTAGAGCCTCAGCACGATGCAATACAATATCCTGATGTGTGCTATTTAAGTCTGGTGAACAAACAAATCTTACATCGTTAGATCAGGCAGCCTTGTGGGGCCCCTCCAAGGTTGGGGCCCTGGGCAAGTGCCCCTTTTGCCCTCCCAAAAAAAACGTCTCTGGGTAAGAGTACTATTGAACAAAATGAGCACATTGTCAGACAAGCGACATAAGAACAAAGACACAGATTTGATTGGATGTTAGTGGGAGTAGAAGGCGTGTCCCAAAATCCTTCTTTGTCGAGAAGCAGTACACAGGGGAACAAAGGCGTGTATGCACAGTGCCCACAACTTGGCTCAGAGGTGTTTCAATCATAGGGTTGAACAGATACAAGTGACAGTATACTACCTTCTCCTAGGTTCAGTATCGTGGGCTGAGGGGCCCAAACCCTAGGTGTTCTCTCCTGTCCTCTTAAATTGCATTGTGATTGTCCTCCTAACCTGTGTGTGTCGTTCTTGTCCTATTGAGAAACCTGCATTGTTAAACCTAGGCCTTTCTCCCTCTATTCAGGATTCTCAAACTTAGGTGGCTTTTTCTCCCACTGTTGCTTACCATTTGCACTGTACCAGTGTTTAAAATGCATTGTGAAACCTAGGCCTTTCTCCCTCTATTCAGGATTCTCAAAACTAGGTGGCTTTTTCTCCCACTGTTGCTTACCATTTGCACTATACCAATATTTAAAATGCTTTGTGAAACATAGGCCTTTCTCCCTCTATTCAGGATTGTCAAACTTAGGTGGCTTTTTCTCCCACTGTTGCTTACCATTTGCACTGTACCAGTATTTAAAATGCTTTGTGAAACATAGGCCTTTCTCCCTCTATTCAGGATTCTCAAACTTAGGTGGCTTTTTCTCCCACTGTTGCTTACCATTTGCACTGTACCAGTATTTAAAATGCTTTGTGAAACCTATGCCTTTCTCCCTATATTCAGGATTCTCAAACTTAGGTGGCTTTCTCCCACCGTCAAAAACGTGCTTTTTGATAGTTCCTTAATCCTGAGTGTTGTTCGTCTTGGCCTATTGCCACCCTCCTGCCTCTCGCTGTCTCGTCTGCCTACACCCTACCCGTTGTCCTTTGCCTAGTGTCCCCCTCTCCCTTCCACCTCTCCTCTCCCCTCCTACTCTATGGTGCTCTCTGTCTCTCCAATCTTTTCTAACTGCTTCTCTATTGACTATCCTGCTCTCCTCACGAAATCTGGTAGGAAGAAGTTTAAAAAGGATGGTCTCCAACCCAGGCCTCCCTATCGCTGACACCTATACCTATACCAGTGCCTCCTTCAAGGAAACTCTCACTGACATCCTCTTTGTCGTTCCCTCGCCAGACCTATGGACCCTACATATGGTCTCTGTGCTCTCTCCTTTCCCCTCTTCTCCCATTAATGGTGGCACCCGGTGGGATGCCCTCTTGGCCTCCTTCCACTCCTCTAAGGTCATCATTAATGTTTATTCAAATGGGACCGTCCTGGTCCAAGGCCCTAAGGCTAACCTTCACCTCTTTGATAGACGCTTTCCGCACCTCATCAATTTCTTCTCCTCTCCCTCTGTCCTCTCTCCCCCCTCCACGGCCTCCTTGCCTCCCCCTGCTGCCCCCTCCTTGGCTACCTTGCCCTCTCATTCCCTCTCTGCCCCCCCTGGCTCCTTCCACACCTCCGCAGGGCGTACCTCTGATCTGTACCCCTCCTCGTAAGTACTTCAAGGATGGCAACCTACTCCACATTGCCACTCTTAACGCTTTCTCAGCTGTCAAACACTCCTCCGACATCTGCCTCCTTCTGGAAGAACTTGACCTCGATGTCCTCGGTCTCACTGAGACATGGTTCATGGCAAGCTCTGTCACCAGCTTTGACACACTCCTCCCTGACGGCTACAAGATCCTCTCCGCGCCCAGGTCCATCCGCTCCGGAGGGGGTGTAGCCCTGATCTTCCCCGAGTGGATTCCTGCCTCTGTCATTCCTACGCAGGCCTACTCCTCTTTTGAATGCCTCGTCTGCAGGCTCTCTCTCTCCCCTAGCCATTCCCTTACTGTGGCCACTATCTATCGGCTACATGGTCAAATCTTCTCCTTCCTCTCTGAGTGGACAGACCTCTCCTCACTCCTGGCCTCGACCACTGAACTCCTCCTTCTTGGAGACTTCAACATCCACCTGGATGTTTCCTGTCCTTCCTCTGGACTCTTTCGTGACCTCTGTGACTCTCCCTCACTCACTATTCTCCCCTCTGGCCCGACTCACTCTGCAGGGCACACTCTGGATGTTCTGATCTCCTCAGACCTTTCCCTTTCTGTCACCCTCACCACTCCCCTCTCCTGGAGTGATCACTTTATCCTTTCCTCCCATCTCACCCTCTCTACCTCTCAGGCCAAGCCACTTCCATCACTGCCCCCCACCTTCCCGTTCATCCGACCCATGAAGCGTGTATCAGTTGAGGCTTTTGCTGCCACTTTCTCACCCCCCATCCCCTTTGGCTGACTCTCACCCTGACACAGCCCTTTCCACGCTCCACTCTGCTATCTCTGATACTCCTGATATCCTTGTCCCTGTCATGAGGATCCGTCTGAAGCCCAAGGCCAAGTGCAACTCCTGGTATGACTCAGACCTTGTCGCCCTTAAACGCAAGTGCAGGGTGGCTGAGAGGACATGGTGTGCTTCTTGTTCATCCTCTGACAAACTGGCCTGTCGCCTGCTCCAAAGGCAATATCGGCTCTCTGTCCTCACCAAGAAGAGAGCTCATATCCAAGCCTGCATTTCCGCGGCATCTAACAACTCGGCTGAACTTTTTAAAATCTGCAAGGAACAGGCCAATCCTGCCGCAGTCTCTACCTCTCCTGTCCCTTCCCAGGCCCTCTGCACGGCACTGGCGTCTCACTTCATCTCTAAAACTCAGGACATCCTGTCCTCACAAGCCTCCTCTCCCCTCCCTCCTAATACTCCCTGTTCTTCCTCTGGCCCCTCTGCAGCCACCTCTCCTCCCTCCTTCTGCGCCTTTCCCCTGTTCTCCGCTGACAAGGTTTCTAGACAAGTCTGATCTATGAAAGTCTTGTCAAAACAGGTTCACCCCTGTTCCTCCAAAACCATCAAGGACCACATTGACACCCTTGCCCCTGCCCTGGCTGAATTCTGCAACCACTCCTTCGCCACTGGAATATTCCCTTCCCCCCTGAAGCACTCCCTGGTGCAACCTCTTCTTAAGAAACCCTCTGCCGATCCCTCTTGCCCAGCTAACTATCACCCAATATCCATCACTCCCTTCCTGGGCAAGCTCCTGGACAAACTGGCCATCTCCCAGCTAAATCTCCACACTGAATCTGTTGGTTGTCTTCATGACCATCAGTCTGGCGTCAGAGCTGCCAGAAGCACGGAAACTGCTCTCCTGAACATCCGTGAAGACCTGCTCTCCAACCTTGACTCTAACACCCCCTGTGTCCTCATCTTGCTTGATCTCTCTTCTGCCTTTGACACCGTCAACCATGCCATCCTGCTTAATTGTCTCTGTGTTAACCTAGGGATCACCGGTCAGGCCCTGGAGTGGCTGACTTCCTTCCTCTCTGACCGACCCTCCCAGGTCCAACTAGGAGCCTTCCTCTCCGCTATCTTCTTCTCTACCTGTGGTGTCCCCAAGGGGTCTAACCTCTCTTCCTGGCTGTTCAACCAATACCTGGCACTCCTTGCCCACCGCATTGCCGCTCTCTGCCCCAACTATCAGTGCTATGCGGATGACACTCAGCTCATTTTCAGGCTACCTTCGGCCACCTCTTCTCCATCCCTGATCTCTGACTGTCTGTCTTCTATCCAGGAGTGGTGCGCTGCCAATGACCTCTGCCTTAATGCCAGTAAGACTGAGATTCTCCTCATTGGCACACCCACACCCCCTTCCCTGTAGCTCTCTGGCCGGCCTCTCTTGGCCCACTCCCCGCTCCCACCTGCAAGGCTAAAAACCTTGGGGTCATCTTCGACTCCACACTCTCTTTCTCGCCTCACATCTCTGACGTCTCTAAGAAGTCACACTAATAGCTGCACCTCCTCAGAGGTATTCTTCCTTTCCTCTCCTTCCCCCAGAAGGTCACTGTCTCTAGAGCTGTGGTTCTCTCTAAGCTCGACTATTGCAACAGCCTCTTTCTAAATCTGCCTGCTTCCACTCTACGCCCTCTGCAACTCATCCAGAACAGGACTGCGAGACTTGTCCTTGGCCTCAAGCCCAGGGATCGTATCTCTCCAGGACTGAAATCTCTGCACTGGCTCCCAGTGGCTGCGAGGATTAAGTTCAAAACCCTCTGCATCGTCCACAAGGCCTTCTGGGGTCTGGGGCCTCAATACCTTCAACTCTCTCTTCCTAGATATCTTCCCTCTCGAGCTCTTCGCTCATCCGCCTCCAACTCCCTCACGGTCAGTTGCTTCTCCACGCAACAAGTTGGTGGCAGATCTCTCTGTTTGGCTGGGGCCTCCCTCTGGAACAGCCTCCCTGCCTCCCTGAAACTTGAGGAGAACCACCTGCGGTTCCGGAAGCACCTGAAAACCCTTTGCTTCTGCTTTCTCTCCCCCTCTCCCCTGCTAAAGTCCTGGCTGTTACCGAAACTGCACTGGTTACCTGATCAGCCATCTTATCACGGGCCCTAGCCCTGCCAGATGCACGCCTGCACTGCCTCCCTGGCACCCCTGCACCTGTGGACTGGTTTCTGTATCCCTACAGTCCCCCCACTAGCACTTCACTCACTGTGCAATTGCCACCAGCTGGCCGTTTATTTATCTTGTTTATTCTATTATCCCATGCACTGCACTTCCCCCACACCCCCCTGCACTTGTCTTCCTCCCCCTTCCTTTGCACTTGTGCGATCTGAATGACACTTGGCCTAGTAAGATTGTTCTCTGTCTTCCCTCTATTCCCCCTTCCTTGCCTCGTTGCGCTTTGAAACACTTGTGTATAGGTGTGTTATAAATGCCACATCATATCATATCATATACTCTCCTGAGATGTGGAGCACCAGCAGAAGCTTCCAAACAACAATAACTCCATGAGCACAAAAATGAAAGTAATGTCCAACAAGGCTCTATAAAAATAACCCACGCTGGAAGGATAAATGCACCCATCACATCGATGGTTATATATACTGATATGCAAGCTGAATACTATGGCAATTGTACTGCAGTATGGAACAATGTTTAGAAAATGGGCAAACACAAAAATGGTCTTCAGAGTGGCTTTGCGTAATGTAGAGAAAGGAGGAGCAAACCATTTCTAGGGTCCAAAGTGCAGCTAAGATGTTGGGGTATCTAAGATCCCAGAGAGTGGCACGTAGCACGCACATTATCTACCTTAATCTTACACAGAAGGATTGACATTGTAAAGTTCTTCTTTTGGGCACTATTTTTGTACCACTCCCGTAGCCCTCAGAGCGCACGGAAAAAAACAAGACATTCCAACAACATGCAGTTAGCCTGACCATCAACCTGGGAAGGAAACAGCATTAGTCCTTATCAAAGAGGTATGGCTTACCAGAAGGCATGGTATCGAGCAGTAGACACAGACACAACTAATACAAGTTTTGAAAACCTTTATTTAGTATTTTGGTTGGGTTGGTAGAATTCGTAACTGGCCCTAACTCGAGAATGGGAGTAGTCTCGACCATTAAATAAATAACAAAGAAGTCCATGTCAGTCTAGTCAAAATAAAAAAGGCCTATACTAAGAAAACCTAACCTTGCCCTCCTTCTTAAAATGAAAAATGTGTTAAGGCAATACAAAGGAAAATAGTGTCTCAAAAGAAATGTCAAAATGGCTTAAGTAACAACTCCCCCACGTTCAGCCCCACGGGGTCTAGAGAGTTTCTTAAAAAGGATAGGTGGATGGCTCAGTTCTATCAGTATTGCACACTTTGGCTTGCTGGTACATTTCAACGGTTTAATCTAAGGCTTCAAATTTCTGGTAGTTGAATCACTTCCTTAGGCTTTGTGCGCCTTGTCATCAATACTCTGTTCACATCACAGTTCTGCACTGGCTTCCCTCTGTCGGGCTCGAGCTTGTCCATTCATCTTTCACTTAATCACTCAGTTCTGCACAGGTTTCCCTCTGCCGGGCTTAAGCCTATCTCTTGTCACTTTATCACACAGTTCTGCACAGACTTCCCTCTGCCGGGCTCAAGCCTGTCTCTTTGTGAGGGTTCTCTTCCCCACGTTTTATCTTAGGTATCTTTTCACTGTAGAAGACTTTCGAAACTGTAAGGATTTTACATAGACCTCAGCATGACCACTTCGACCTCTCTTTCAACAGTTCTGCAATTCTTTCATCTTTCTCATCTTGTACCATCAATGCCTCTTGGTATTTGTAGTTCTTATTCTCTTTAGTTTGCCCTCTTGGCCTTTTCCAAAATGTATATAATTTGCCCTCTTGGCATATTCAGAATTCACATGCTTCGCTTTCCTCTTTTTTAAAAAACTTTATTTTTGCATTTTAGTGAACATGAGTACCAACAAGCCCAACCAGTGGGCTGATAACAAGCCGCCGAATGCCCCCCTCACGCCCACCCTCCCACCCTCCGACAGTCCCATCACACAACAGGCAATTAACGCATTTACATTTACACAAGAGACGTCTGTGGTGGCTGATCGGTTGTCCCGGCTGGTGCTGCGCTAGAGAGGAGGTACGAGATGTATGGGCCGATATATATGGGGGTCTTGCATGGAGAGGGAGTGTCTTTATGAATTCTGTTTCCGTTTCTTGGCAGTATGTGATGTCCCTCTTCCAGTTTGCTAGGGTAGGGGGTGTGCCCCGTCCCCATGCCATAGCCACTCTTCTACGTGCCAAAACCAATAACAAGCTTGCCAGTTTCCAGATGTGTGAAGACAGGGGTCTCGTTAGGCCAAGGAGCGCCACCAGTGGTGAGTGTCCCATTCTCTCGCCGATAATTGCGTTAGTTTCGTCAAGCACATCTGACCAGAATTTAGACACTGGCGGGCAACTCCACGCTAGGTGCAGGAAATCAGCGTCCGGGGACCCACAACGGTCGCAAGATGCATTGGACCCAGGGTGGTGTCTGTTTCTCTTGTTAGGGGTATAATAGGTTTGATGCAGATAGTCAAAGTGGATTTGTTTGAAGCGGGAATTCAGTGCCACTTTTTGTGTCTGTTGTAAAATATAGCTCCAGTCTTCATCAGGAATGGGGGTTTGAAGCGTGGTTTCCCATCTTGTCTGGTTCGTACCAATGACTGAGAAACTGAGCTTGTGCTGCCCAGTAGTACCGTTCTAGATCGGGTAGAGCCAGGCCACCCTTATTAACAGGAAGCACTAGGGATGAGTAAGCCATCCTTGCAGGTTTGTCAGACCATATAAGGTCTAGAACTAGGCTTCTCAGATTACCCAGGAAGCGTCGGGACAGCAGGATGGCGATGTTAGCGAAAAGGTATAGGAGTTTGGGTAAGATTTCCATTTTTACCAATGAAGCTCACCCCCAGATGGTGAGTGGTAGCGATTTCCACATGTTTACCTTGTCTCTTAATAATTTCAGTGTGCTATCGTAGTTGTCTTTCAGTATATCTTGGTGATTTAGGGACACCTTAATTCCTAGATATCAGACGTGAGCTGTCTCCCACTGGAAGTTAAAATCGTCTTGGACAATTTTGGTTTTTGTGTTTAAGGGAAAGACGATTCATTTCGATTGGTTAATTTTCAAGCCAGATACCAACCCAAACTTGATTATTTCACGCATTATTGGATTAAGGTTTTTGCAGGGGTTTTGCATGAACAGGACTATGTCGTCGGCATAGAGTGATATTATTAGCCGGTGAGGACCCATTTTAAGACCTCTCTGGATATGTCGTTCCCTAAGGCCCGCTGCCAAGGGCGAATATCATAGCGGATAATGGGCATCCCTGCCTAGTGCCACGCTGGAGGTTGATCTGAGCCGAGCGGGTCGACCCGAGCGAGATTGCTGAAAGGGGCTGGGTATAGAGGAGTGAGACTAGCCTGATAAACTGTTTCCCAAGTCCGAGCTGCTGTAGCACGGCGAACATAAAGGGCCACTCAACAGAGTCGAATGCCTTTTCGGCGTCCAGCAGCACCGCCACTGCCTGCTGATCAGGGTCGAGTGCTGCCAGAACCCCAAACATTCTGCGTATTGTAGGGGAGGAATGGCCACGAGGCCCTCCTCACCTACAGCTCCCTCCCCAGGTGAGGACCATGGCTCGGTGGGAGCACCCTCATGCCACCCGGGCCCAGGTGGAGGGGGGTTCACCCGCCGACGACATTGCCCACACGCACCCTGTCTTTGCATTTACCGAAACTTAAGTTAGGCCTAGACGCCATCGTGCACAGCAAACATGGTGTGAGTTCAGCACACTGTAACGAGGCCCCCACCTTTGGAGGGCCTTTCATGCATCTCTGCCGCCTCAGCAGCCCTGGCAGATCCGCTGCGAGCGCGTTCCCATGAGAAAGTCGGAGATGAGCTAAACCCGAGATGCCAACACGGCAACATTATATTAGTAACAATGTGATATTGCACCCCGTATGACCCGGACCGCAAGGCCGGG
This sequence comes from Ambystoma mexicanum, assembly GCF_040938575.1. Lineage (NCBI taxonomy): Eukaryota > Metazoa > Chordata > Amphibia > Caudata > Ambystomatidae > Ambystoma > Ambystoma mexicanum. The sequence continues at coordinate 185,304,525 of NC_090925.1, read as the reverse complement.
GCAACGGGGAAAAAAGCTGAAGCATCACTATCTGAAGAAGGTAGAAAATAGTTCAAGTATTGGTGTTAATGAACTACCTCTGTTTAAAATGTGAACGAACCATAAAAATGTAACGTTATATGATATCCCTCCAGGTCTGGACTAATGCTGCTATAACCACGGAGAAAGATGTTGACCAAACGTGTAACCTCTATTTGTAAAAGTGTTTTTCAATAGTATGTAGAAACTTGAACTCATATATGTTTTGAATCACCCAAAGCGGCGAGCATCAATCTCTGTAGGCCATAACCTAGATATCCCTCGTATAACGTCTAATGTACATACAATACGCACACAATGTAGTGAACATAATGTTAGGTAATGAAAAGGTACTGGAACCGACTGTATTAAAGAAATGTGTAACGAAAATGAAATATATATATATATATATGTGTGTCTGAATAACGTTAAAATAAGGCAGAACAGTATAAAACTTCTGCATTCACTGATCAGCAACGCACGAGGAAAATACCTTTGTGAGTATATGCAAGGTCATTCCCTCTCCCACCCCACCAAGCCTGCCAGATAAAAAAGCTAAGACTTGTGCTGCGCTCCCTCACCTCCCCCAACCAAGCTGGCGTTACTTCAGAGAGTCAGAGGCCCCGGCGCCGCAACCAAGGCCACAGCCCGCCACCTGTGTTATTTACAGCACGGTAATAAACCCACGGATGAACCCACTGATCTACCAGCACCCTCTCATAAATCCCCACGAACCCCCCCAAGAATCCTGACCCCGTGTAAGGACGACCCCCATCATTGGGACAAGACACAGAGACCCATCTATATAATAACTTCTAACGCAGCAGACAGACATGTATCACTCGGCCCAGGTCCCAGAGCCCCGTCCCGTGACCTAAAATACCGGTCAATAAGACACAGGTAAATCTCACCCCAACCAACAACCACCAGACCTCTCACGAGGTGCATTCCTCATGTGTTGTGTTTATTTTATAAGATAAGCTAGTGAAGCGATTTATTAATGAACGTAAATGTCATTTTCTGAATAACTGTAGTGTGCATGGCCTAGGGCAAATGAGACAGGAAAGGTATTCGTTATTGTCACAGGCTGCCCCAGCACATCAACACCGCATGGATGACCTCAAGCCGGCCGGCCAGGCCCAACCCAACCCACGAGGCTGACCAGTGACGTCGTCCCGCCAAGACCAACCCCGCGCCAGCAACACCTATAGTTAGTCGACACCACCCAATCCCAATTGACTTGTGCCCCCTATAGTGTTTAGGTGTTGATGACGTTTTTTGTATTAGAAATACGCCTGTCTTTGCTATTGTCAGGCAGAGCGCTCTCGTAGGTTGCAGAGTTCTTTGCATGCCTTATCCTTGGATAAACTCCCACTTACGCTCACCCGCACTCTGTCTTGGTCTTATTCCCACTACGGGAGAGTCCCTTATTGTCTCTCATTGCGGGGAGGATCGTGCTGAATGGGGGGCGCTTCCTTTCAGTGGTGGCCGCGTTCGCAATTGAAAAAAGTGCCACGATAGTAATGGGCTGCCCGGTGACACTGTTCGTGGAACACTCACTTTTTGCAATATTAGAGCGAACAAAGAGCACATTGACAACACAACGCGCCACAGCATATGAGATAATACTGTCCAGCGCTAACATCCATATAGTAAGATGTAAAACAGTGAACCCAGCCACATTCATCACAGAGGCATGCACCATAGAGGACATGCAAAACCACAACTGCGCCACGTACACAGGTGACGAAAGTAAGGATCAAGTGATTTTTGAAAATGCCCTGACCGAGGGTGAGGTGTATTTTGTGGACGGGTCAGCATCAATCGACATGGAGACAGGAGAAAAGCATGTGGGTATGGCAGTGGTACGATTAGAGGAAGATGAATATGAGATACTAGTACAACACCGCCTCCCATCGCACTATTCAGCGCAAGCAGCAGAACTAATAGCGCTAATAGAAGCATTGCATGCCGCCAAGGGGTGCGCAGTGACCATATATACAGACTCAGCATACATGACAACAACAGTTCACGGCGGGTTGGCCCGGTGGGGGCGGAGAGGGTTTCGGCGAGCAGACGGAACGCCAGTCCAGCATGCAGAATTATTGAAAGAACTGATTGAGGCCCTGCAAGACCCCACGGCAGTGGCCATCGTAAAATGTCAAGCTCATACCGCAAATACAGATTTTATATCTTTGGGGAACGCGGCAGCAGACGCCGCTGCCAAAGCAGCTTCATATCTACAAAAAGGTGAAATAGGAGAGTACATGTTGCACCACACAGCAAGCCAAGAAGTCCCCACAGGATACAACATGATGTCCACACAGGAGATAATAGAGCTGCAAGAGGGAGCTAGTGCAGAGGAAAAATTGCTGTGGACTAAGAGAGGATGCAGCAAATCACCGACTGATTTATTGTGGCGACAAGAGAGTTCAGGAAAAGTGGTAATGCCAATCACGCTGTTAGAAATAGCATTTCAACAACTACACTTTCCTGCACACAACACAAAGAAACACATAATGGCAGAGATACAAGAAGATTGGTTTACACCTTGCCTCCAGGAACACGTCACAAGGTTAGCTCTAGAATGCACGACATGTCAAATTTACAACTCAGGTATGACATTGCGTACACTAAGGGGTACGATACCAAAACCAAGTGGCCCATTCAGAGAGCTCCACATTGATTATGTAGACATGGGAGAAAGGTGTAACGGGGCTCGATACATGATTGTGGTTGTATGTCCATTTTCGAGGTGGGTGGAGGCAGGCCCATGTGCCCGCCCTGACGCGAAGGGCGCCGCGAAGTTCCTAGTGCGGGAAGTGTTTCCGCGCTGGGGAATTTGCGACGTTATTCGCTCAGATAACGGGACGCATTTTGTTAATGAACTCTTTAAAGAAGTGACTACATTATTGGGAATAAAGCACAAATTATGTTCGATTTATCATCCTCAAAGTAATGGCGTCGTAGAAAAGATAAACGGCCTGTTAAAAAGCAGATTATCAAAACTTTGTTTTTCCCTTAAAAAGACTTGGATGTACTGCCTGCCTTTGGCCTTGTTTGAGCTACGAAACCAGCCAAGTAAGGATCACCATTTGTCCCCGCACGAGATCGTCACGGGAAGAAGAATGCACACAGCGCATTCGCCTCTCCGTGAGCGTTCTGATGCACACAGAAGCGCAGCCATATTGGGGGAGGAGTTCACAGAATACCTGCGAAAATTGACACGGGCAGCGCGCGTAATTTCAAAGCAACTAGCCCCCCCCTCGACAAGAGAGGAGGGGAACGCGACTGAACCAAACGGTTTGCCTGAAAAACCACTACAGCTAATGCCTGGTGACCTTATATATGTTAGAAGTTTTGTGCGGAGGTGGAACGCACCACGCTTCCATGGCCCCTATGAGGTAGTGTTTTGCACGCCTACAGCAGTAAAGGTTAAGGGCCTGCGATATTGGGTGCATTTGACAGATGTACGTAAAGCTTACAGCGCTGCGGAGAGTGAGGTGCAGGATGAGGCACAGGCAACAGCGGACGATGAAGTTGTGCGGAATGAATGATTTGAATTTTGTGTGCTTCATGAGATGAACAGTGAACACAATTAGCGCGCAACAAATGTCCTGGACTAAAACATGTACACATGTATATGTAAATTTTCTTTTTACAATTTTTGAAAGTTTTGCGTGGGGTTCTTTTTTCCCTTCCTGTACTGTTTAGGATGTTTTTTATTATTGTTGTTTTTAAAAATGTCATGTTTTTTATTATTTATATATATATATAGTAAGGTACGAATAATATTGACTGAAAGCTACCTTGTCTGTCAACAAACCCCCTTCCTCACCCAACCCTATATTTTATCACCGAAACGTTACAATGTGGAAATGCTTACATGTTTGTATTTAATGAACTTTTGTGTCTCAAACAGGATTTATCATGGCATCGAATGGGCAGCCTGCAACTAATAGATATGTTAGATTTAGAGAAATGTTAGTGGCTAGATTAACATATTAATTTGAATGTGGTTTATCAATGTGTGCTATCGTGTTCTTCATCTCAATGTTTTGTCTGGTGTTACACTGGATTATAGCGTTCATCTCTACCGAGATGAACGAGGGGGGAGGGGGGAACAACACCACCCTTGCTCCTGGAACGAAAACAATTCCGACTGTAGGTATCAAAGAAGGTGATTTCTTGATCTGGGATGGATCACACTTTGTGTGGGGATACTATACTACACCACCCACTGCTGTCCTCTCACAATGGAGAACCAAAAATGTAGATAATGACACAATGTCCCAACCTGGAACATACAACAACCACACGATCCCTCCCGCCCCAATTTCAAACAACGATCTCTTGTTTATTAATGAGGATGGAAAAGTGATTATGATGACAGAACACAAGTCCCTATATGAAGAATTAGAAAAGGGGGGTGGGAGGGAGGAAGGGGGGCCTGGTTCTTCACCTCCTATAACGAGAAGGTACAGAAGAAGGGAGAAAAGTAGGCGGAGAAGAGAGACTGGTGGAAAAGGGTATGATGAGTATTATGGGCTAGGGTTAGACAAAATGGAAGACCCACGACACCCTCACCAAGCAAATAAATGGTATGCAGATATGAGCACAACAGCTAAACAAACAACCAATGAGAGCTGTTATGTCTGCTCACTTATCCCCCATGCATCAGGCACACCTAAAGTATTGTTGCCACGAGAATTGCCCATTGTGGATGCCCAATGTCTCCTTCATCTCACGCTGTGTAGAATAAAGAACACTTTCCAAGCACACGATGTCTCTTTCAGAATGGTACAGAACAACAAAACGTGCTATTCGCAAGCGTCTGGAGTGATCTGCCTTAAAGAACCTTTCTTTGCAATACAAGGGACACTGTTTTCCGAAAGCAAATGGAAAGACGAAGAAGTGCTGTGCAAGGCAGAAGCACTGAAGGGTGTTCAACCGGAAAAGTTGCGGTGGATGGAAAGAACGTGCTTGCCAATATGGAAAGAACACATCCCTAAATTAACATGGGTAACAGCGATGGAAAAACCCTTTAAGCTACAAAGTGAAATACAAAACAAACTATGTTTCAAGGGAGAAGGAAAAATGGCAATAGGAACGAACAAGAACTGTAACAAAACTCTCACCATCCCAGATATGAAAAAAGGAACAGCAGCACTAATGGACACCTACTGGGTATGCGGGAATAAGGCGTACCTGCACCTTCCCCAATCATGGAGTGGTAGCTGCTCAATGGCCACTTTGCATTCAACACTAATGGTGATTCCCGAAAGCCATATTGACAGAAGTAACACGATGAACGAAGGCTTGAACCAGAATGCAGCGTCTCCAACTACACAAGCGCACCTTTATGTCCTGTCCTCCGGAGGGAAAGGAGAAGAGCTCTCAAGGAACAAGCGAGCCTCGAACTACATATCACAAGCATCATCTGATTTATTGGCACAGATCCCAGACAAGTATCGCCTGTTCAGCTCCGTGGAAACATTCTTTGCTTCACTAGTATCAAGTGTCCAAGCAAGAGCAAATGCAAAATGGCTCCAGATCACACGGTGGGAACTGATCCAGTTGGCCAATGACACTGAAGAAGGGTTTAACATAATAAAGGTGGAACTACGAGCTCTGCGATTAATGACCATGCAAAACAGGTATGTCCTAGACCTGTTAACAGCAATCGATGGAGGTGTTTGCCGAAAAATAGGAAGTGCATGCTGCACGTTCGTACCTTCCGAAGACGCAGAAAATGGGTCCCTGTCCCACGTCATTGAAGCAGTACATAACCTGGGCGAGAAGATGAAAATGGAAGGTGGAGCTGAGGATAGCTCGTGGTTCGACAATATCTTCTCTTGGGTTCCCTCATGGCTTGGAGTGACAATGAAGTTCCTGATACCAATAGTGGTGATCATCCTTGTGATGTTCTGCCTGTGCCAGGTGGGCCTCCGATGTTGTGCTAATGCAGTCCCTAACGGTGCAATGATGATGGTGACAATGGGCAACTCCGGTGGTACAATTAAAGCAACACAAGAAGTACATGTGCAGACAGGAACAGACAACACCCCCAGGTACCAGTTAGTGCCTATGTGCCGTGACAAGTACATAGTAGATAAGCTATGGCACACCACGATTAAAGAACCACGAGACGTAGAACTGGAATGGTATGAGGAGGTCTGGGTAGATCTGGAAGAGACCGGCGACTGTATATATTTGACATGTACACCAGACGAGTATGCCAGGAGAGGTGAGAGCTTAAGGGGGGTGTGCAGAGCATGGATGCCTATAAAAGGAACCCCTGCATGGGATGGTGCAGTGTTAGAAGAACAAGAATGTAGAAGATTAGAAGAGCTAAAGAAATTCGTTACTTTAAGTAACGAAAGGGGGGAAATGTAGGGGAGGAATGGCCACGAGGCCCTCCTCACCTACAGCTCCCTCCCCAGGTGAGGACCATGGCTCGGTGGGAGCACCCTCATGCCACCCGGGCCCAGGTGGAGGGGGGTTCACCCGCCGACGACATTGCCCACACGCACCCTGTCTTTGCATTTACCGAAACTTAAGTTAGGCCTAGACGCCATCGTGCACAGCAAACATGGTGTGAGTTCAGCACACTGTAACGAGGCCCCCACCTTTGGAGGGCCTTTCATGCATCTCTGCCGCCTCAGCAGCCCTGGCAGATCCGCTGCGAGCGCGTTCCCATGAGAAAGTCGGAGATGAGCTAAACCCGAGATGCCAACACGGCAACATTATATTAGTAACAATGTGATATTGCACCCCGTATGACCCGGACCGCAAGGCCGGGGCAACGGGGAAAAAAGCTGAAGCATCACTATCTGAAGAAGGTAGAAAATAGTTCAAGTATTGGTGTTAATGAACTACCTCTGTTTAAAATGTGAACGAACCATAAAAATGTAACGTTATATGATATCCCTCCAGGTCTGGACTAATGCTGCTATAACCACGGAGAAAGATGTTGACCAAACGTGTAACCTCTATTTGTAAAAGTGTTTTTCAATAGTATGTAGAAACTTGAACTCATATATGTTTTGAATCACCCAAAGCGGCGAGCATCAATCTCTGTAGGCCATAACCTAGATATCCCTCGTATAACGTCTAATGTACATACAATACGCACACAATGTAGTGAACATAATGTTAGGTAATGAAAAGGTACTGGAACCGACTGTATTAAAGAAATGTGTAACGAAAATGAAATATATATATATATATATGTGTGTCTGAATAACGTTAAAATAAGGCAGAACAGTATAAAACTTCTGCATTCACTGATCAGCAACGCACGAGGAAAATACCTTTGTGAGTATATGCAAGGTCATTCCCTCTCCCACCCCACCAAGCCTGCCAGATAAAAAAGCTAAGACTTGTGCTGCGCTCCCTCACCTCCCCCAACCAAGCTGGCGTTACTTCAGAGAGTCAGAGGCCCCGGCGCCGCAACCAAGGCCACAGCCCGCCACCTGTGTTATTTACAGCACGGTAATAAACCCACGGATGAACCCACTGATCTACCAGCACCCTCTCATAAATCCCCACGAACCCCCCCAAGAATCCTGACCCCGTGTAAGGACGACCCCCATCATTGGGACAAGACACAGAGACCCATCTATATAATAACTTCTAACGCAGCAGACAGACATGTATCACTCGGCCCAGGTCCCAGAGCCCCGTCCCGTGACCTAAAATACCGGTCAATAAGACACAGGTAAATCTCACCCCAACCAACAACCACCAGACCTCTCACGAGGTGCATTCCTCATGTGTTGTGTTTATTTTATAAGATAAGCTAGTGAAGCGATTTATTAATGAACGTAAATGTCATTTTCTGAATAACTGTAGTGTGCATGGCCTAGGGCAAATGAGACAGGAAAGGTATTCGTTATTGTCACAGGCTGCCCCAGCACATCAACACCGCATGGATGACCTCAAGCCGGCCGGCCAGGCCCAACCCAACCCACGAGGCTGACCAGTGACGTCGTCCCGCCAAGACCAACCCCGCGCCAGCAACACCTATAGTTAGTCGACACCACCCAATCCCAATTGACTTGTGCCCCCTATAGTGTTTAGGTGTTGATGACGTTTTTTGTATTAGAAATACGCCTGTCTTTGCTATTGTCAGGCAGAGCGCTCTCGTAGGTTGCAGAGTTCTTTGCATGCCTTATCCTTGGATAAACTCCCACTTACGCTCACCCGCACTCTGTCTTGGTCTTATTCCCACTACGGGAGAGTCCCTTATTGTCTCTCATTGCGGGGAGGATCGTGCTGAATGGGGGGCGCTTCCTTTCAGTATCCCGAATGTGGTGGTTCGGCCAGGCACAAATCCCGCTTGGTCGGCGACAACCAGTGCAAGCATTAATGGGAGAAGCCTTTTGGCGAGGATCTTGGCCAGGATTTTGTTGTCCAGATTAATTAATGATATGGGGCGATAGGACTTACAATCTTCGGGGGGCTTGTCTTTTTTGTGTAGCAGGATTACGTTCGCTTCTCTTAGTGTCTGTGGGAGAATGCCGGATTCGATCGCCTCCTCATAGATATTTAGCATGAGAGGGGCAACGAGAGGGGCGAAGTATTTATGAAACTCACCAGTTAGCCCGTCTGGTCCTGGGGCTTTGGAAGATGGCAGATTTTTGATGGCTTCTTGAATCTCTTCCAGCATTATGGGTGCATTCAGTGGCTCACAGAGTTCTCCCTCCACCCAATAACGTTCATTGTCATTAAGGTAGTTGCGGATCGCAACAGAGTCTGTAGGGCCCCCGGTGCTGTATAGGTCCTGGAAGAAAGCCCTGAAAACCTTGACTATATCTTTTTCTTTGTGCATCATATTTCCCTGTGGTGTCCGGATACTGTCCACCCTTGTCGGCCTCCTGTCTGCCGCTATGAGGCAAGCAAGAAGGGCTCCAGGCTTCTGGCCTTCACCGTATTGTCTAATTCTGTGGTTGTGCCCCAGAAATGTTATCTCCCGTTCAGCCAGTTTTCTAAAGTTCAGAAGTTCTTCTTTCAGCCTTGCCTGGATTTGGTCTGAATTGTGTGCGACTTGCTGCTTTTCCAATTCCTTCAGGTGCGTATCACAGGTTTCTAGTTTGCGTCTAATAAGTTTCAGGATTCGGTTTTCCTTGGCTAGACAGACGCCTCTTATGTAGCATTTGAAAGATTCCCATAGCACTCCGGCAGAGTTGACGGTGCCTTCGTTAATGTCAAGAAAGGAGTTGATTTCCTCGCTTAGCTTGGTGGCGAATGTCGGATCGGCGAGGGATCTGGGTTTGAAGCGCCATTGTGGAGGACGTGGCCTGGTGGTCGGCCGGTGGCATTCGAGTGTTACCGTGGCGTGGTCTGAGAAGGTTTTGGGGAGTATTTGGCATGCTCCCTATTGCCAGCTACTGTGAGCGGAGACTAACAGATAGTCAATGCGAGAGTTTGTGTTATGAACACTTGAGTGATATGTGTAGTCTCTGGCTTCCCAATTCTGGGTCCTCCAAATGTCTGAAAGGTCAAATGCTTTACATATCTCTTGCACTTGTAGGCTGGCTTTGGACGGGTGAGCTGTTGTTAACTTTGATTTATCTTTCTGTGGGTCGAGGTGGGTGTTCAGGTCTCCACCCCAGATTATGGTCGCGTTTCGCACTTGCGAGAGGCGGGATAGCACCCAGTCAAAATTGTTTGCGCCATCTGTGTTGGGGGCGTAGGAGTTGACTAACACCAACTCCTCACCCTACACCATGCCCCGAACCATAAGCGCCCTTCCCTCGCTGTCCCTCTCTGTTTGGATCAGGTGAAACCCCAGTGAAGAGTGGAGAAGAATAACGACTCCTCTGGCATAGGATGAGTATGAAGAAAAGTAGCGATGGCAACCCCAGCTGCGGGCCCACAGGTGCTCAATTTGCGGCAAGAGGTGGGTTTCCTGAATCATAGCCACCTCGACCTTGTGACGTCTGAGTAGTTGCAGGATCTTGCGTGTCTTAGCCGGGATGTTGCCCCCTCTAATGTTCCAGGTTGCTACTTTGAACGTACCAGTGATGATCTATATAACACCGAAATGCAGCTAGACCGGAGTCGGAGATCGGGCATATGGGAGCAGCGTTAGGTGGGAGGGCTCGAGAGGGGAGGCGGCTGGGCTCAGGGTGAGGCCCGCGGTTAGGCGGTGGCGCTCTGAGCGTTTTTCGACCGACAACAACAATCAAACAAATTTCCTTACACGGACAACCCCCAACTCGTCCGTTTGGAATCCCCCCAACTGGAACATACTGTGTGCTGTGCACGTGGGTGCGGGTGGCTGTCCTAGGCACAGTCCCCAGCCTCCCGTTTGCGAAGGTTGTCCTGGTGGCTTGGTTCCTGCTTGCTTTGGTGCAGTAGTGTGGGTGTTTGTCACTGCGGAACTCTCTCTGCTCTTTCTCTGTTTGAGGCGCCGGGAGTCTGGTTTGGGGACTTGCATTCCCGCCTGTCGAGGTATAGTGAGGCTTCTTCTGGGGAGTTGAAGAAGTGGGTATTACCCTCTATTTGAATGCAGAGCCTCGCCGGGAAGAGCATCGAGTATGTGATCTGGTTGGCGCGCAGTCTGTGTTTCACCTGGGTGAACGATCTCCTTTGGGCTTGGACAGACGGCGAAAAGTCCGGGAAAAACTGGATGTCGCCCCCATCGAAGTGTAGTTTGTCCTTTTCCCTTGCCATTCTAAGGATGGAGTCCCTGTCTTTGTAGCTTAGAAGCTTGGCAATGATCGGGCGGGCAGGGGCTCCTGGCGCCGGTCTTGTTGAAGGGATTCTGTGGGCTCTTTCCATTACGAACATTTGCGATAGGACTGTGGGACCAAAAAGCTCTGTGCATAATTTTTCAACGTGTTCTTCCATTCTGACTGGTAGTTGTCTTTCTCTGATTCCGATAATCCTGATATTATTTCGCCTGGAGCGGCCTTCCGGGTCTTCGTTTTTGGCGAGTACAGTTTTCATTTGCCCCTCGAGCATGGAGACCCGGGAGGTGAGTGCTGCTGTGCCGTCGTCCAGATCTGACACTCTCTGTTCGACGGAGTCAAGCCTGTCGCTGTGTTTGTCGAGCCGGTGCTGTATCAGATCTACCTTGGACGAGAGCGAGTCTATCCTGCTGTCCAGACCGCCTATGCCAGCTTTTAATTCCATCAGGATTTCCCTGATGTCCGTTTGTTGCTGCAATTCTGCCTCCGACTGGTTGTTCGGGGATTCAGGGCGGTGTTCCGGCCTGGGTGTTTTAGGCGCTGGGCCTGCATCAAAGTTGAGCTGTTTCTGGGACCTGTCCGGCTTCCCCATCATGAGCTTGACTATGGAGTTGGAACATCTGGTCAAGACGCGGGTGAGGTACCCGGATCTGGTGCGAGGGGCTGAGATCAAGGCACGCGGGGAGACGCTGTGAGTCAAGATGGCGGGGACGCTGCGGCCAACTTGCCTGTTTTGCGTGCTTCTGTGGGTCTCCTCGCACCTCCCGCTCCGCCACCGGCTGTGGGTGCCCCAACTCTGAGCGATTCCCCCTTCGCCGCTTTCTGCTGGAGGTGGTCGCGGCAGGTCCCTCGGATGGCTCACGTCCGTCTACGAAGGATTTTGGGCAGGCGGGCGGGACTCCCAGGCCTCACGCAGGTCGCGGCAGTGCAGGCCACACTACGCAGCGAGTTTCTCACAGAAGGCAAGTCCGATTTTCGACAGGGATGAGATGCCGTGCTAGGATACATTATTTGTGCAGATTCAGTAGTTTCGCCAAAGGATTGCCGCGATTAAACAGGATTCATGCGGGAGGCAGCCGGGAGCTCACAAGGGAGCGGCCATCTTGGTCGGCCCTCTAGCGCCCTGTTGATGCTTCGCTTTCCTCTTATTTAATTTTCTTTCCTTTTCGTGGTTACTTTCTTTCCTTTGGTTCCTGCTGTAACATCTTTCCACTCACATAACATTTCACATTTCTCTCATTTCTACTTTGTCTTCGTGCAACGGTTTTTCTTTTCCTCCACGATGTGAGATATGAGATGTGATTTCTTGTAAAAATCAAATTTTGATTTGATTATAGACAAGTAATTTAAAAAAAAAATAAAAAATAACATTTCACAGAGACTTTCAAATGTATGACTTCGCTTCTCAGCACCACTCTGTTACCTTGTATCCTTTCGGTTTACAATTCAGAAATTGTCCTTTTCATTTGCGTTTTATCGGCAACCTTCAACTTTCAATTTACATTAACATGATAACTCATCGGCCATGTTAATTAGTCTTCTTTCACCTTATTCTCAGTATCACTCTTTTACTTTGTATCCTTTCCATTTACAATTCAGCAATTGTCCTTTTGATTTGCGTTTTATCGGCACATGCACACCCTTCAACTTTCAATTTATATTCACTTTTGCTTTTAACACAAACCAGACTTTTGTTGCCTTCGATAACTCACCAGTAGTGTTAATTGGTCTTCTTTCATCTAATTCACGCAGCAGTCAAGGCCATTACCAACGCCTCCTCTGCTCCTCCCCAACTCTGCCATTCACCCAGGAGGGTCATGGACTGCTTTCATGCACCTTGAAGGTTTCCATCCTCCGTTCACTCGGTTTCAGCCTTGGAACTCTTACGGTTTCCCAAAAGTGTGGCTTTCTCGCCTGGATCTCTCTCAATCTGTACAACTGCTGATCAGCCCATTGGCCTTCCAACTTCCACAGCCTGGTTCGCATCAGTCCCGAAACAGCTGTTCCATCTTGTTCCCACCCTCTCTATGTAAAACCACACCTTTTATGCCTTGCTGGGAAGTCAAGTGAAATCAGGTGTGCATGGTTGGTATTGATTGCCTGACCCTTCCTGGCATTATTAGAAGGACAGGCTAGTGGTGGCTGGCAGCAGTCTTCCCTCTGTTTCTTAATGTGTTTTTCAGAGGCAATCCTTAATGCTCTCAGTCACCTCTTCTTCTTCCCAGTGTCTGTTGGAAATGGGGAAGAGGTGTTTTCGGATTCATAGTGTCCCATAGAGATTGTGTATAAATTAGGTAGATAACTGTCAGGAAAGGGGGCATAAACACATTGTTTTAGAAAACGGGGTACTTCATTTAATGCCCTTTTCTCGGATGCCTCCTGTTTATCCCGGTACTTGTTGCAAATGGGGAGGGGGTAATGGGATTGGACTCAAAATAGTTTATGGAAGAGGGATACCATGTCTCACCTTCAGGTTCCTCCTTTCCAATCCCCGAGGACCCTCTACCCAGGTGATCGTCCCTCACTTGTCCACCCCCAGGTTCTGGATCCAACAGCGATGGCCGTCCCCTGGCCATCTGAACAGAGGATCCCCAGGAAGTAGGTAGGGAAAAGCCCTCTGGTTTTTCACATACCCTTCCCCTATGCAATGTGGACGAAACTGCTTCACAAGGGAACCAAAAAAGAAAAAATGATGTTGCTTTGTTCCTGACCCTTTTGGTGTTCAACTGGGAAGCAGCAGGGTTGCAAGTCCAAGACCCATTGCATATTTACCCGGTTGGACTCCCTCTATTGGATTGTCCATTCATCAAATTGGTCTTTCAAATGATATGGTTTACCCTCCCTCTCAACTGGTGTTTCACTGGATGGGGTAGAAAGATTACTAAAGCACGATATTTCCGTTCTACTTGATCTGTCCTGAGTGGGGTTTTCTGACAAGGCAGTGGTGAGATTTGTTTTATTAAGGGGCAGTGTTGTGCCACATGTCCAACCTTTCTACAGGAAAAACAAGGTTTAAGCTCAGGACCGAAGAGTGCTGTCCCCCTTACTCCCAGATCTGATGGGTCAAACACTTGGATCTGGTCCTTAGTTCCATTGGATAGTCGGGGCTCTGCTTGGGCAAGGAACATTTTTAAATTTTCCATTTGCGAACCACTCCCTGGTTTCTCTTCTTTCCCAAAGGAAGGCTTCTCTTCTTCTTCCAGCTCAAGGATTTTCTCATTCCTAAGGGAAGTCAGTGATTTTATCATACTGGTTTCCCGGGTTTCTATTTGTAACCCATTGAGGAGATCTAGAGCACATGGTTCATCATGATGGCCCATCTCTCCGCAGGAATAGTAGGGTCTCTCAACCTCTAATGATGTCGAAAGAGAAGAGAGACTCTCATTCCTTCAATGGCTCTGTCATTGTTCCTCGATTTCAGAACCACTATATGACTCTGATTCTAACAAGTCTTTGAGGGGTACAACTGGGGAGGATGGTATTCCAGTATTTCTGTATCTTCTACTGGGATCTCCTACCTCTGAAATGGTATTGATGGAAAAGTCCATGGTTCAGTGCTTCATCAGGTTTGGAAGTTTCTCACTCTTCTTTTGCTTCATCTCCAACCCGAGGCTGGGTGTTTATTGTGCCATTGCTAATAGCGCCATGAAATCCCTGTTGGGTCCAATTGACCCAATGGGAAATGGGAAATAACCGTTAGGCCCCGAGTAGAGGTAAGGCTATTTGTATTGGTGGTATCCCGGCAGTATTACTGCCAGTATACGGCCAGACTCATGATGAGGCCCAATGTCAGTAAGTCTTGAGATGAAAAGGAGTCATCCACAAGATCAAATGCAGCAGATAAGTTGAGGAGCATCAAAAAACTATACGACCATCATCAATAATGGCCACAATGTTGGATTTTAAATAGATGAGGGCAGTTTCCATTCCATGTTTGGCTCTAAAACACGACTGTCGGACACACAGAAGATTTTGAGTCTCCAAGAACTGCTGCAGTTGCATGTAGTCACTCCTATCCAAGATTTTAAGGAGGAAGTGGATGTTAGTTATTGGCCTGTAATTGCTCACAACTGCAGGGTCCAAATTGTCCTTTTTTAGGAGCGGGTTCTTCAGGCCTCCTTTAACACAGTTGGAAGACAAGATCGTTCAAAGGAGGCATTAACGATCTTAGTGATCCAGGGAATAAGGTTAGCTGAGTCCCTGATAATACTTGCCGGGCATATATCTCCCAGGCAAGATGTGTTTTTCATGCTGCTCAAGATGTCATGGACTTCCCTCTCAGAGAACTGTGTAATGGAAAACAAAGACAGATCCAGAGATAATAGTTGGTCAGAATAAATGGTGTATTCAGCTGGCCCAATGGCCGAGCCAGCTAGGGTCAGTTGGCACAATCTTATGGACAATTGGTGGCCAGATATTTTCCTGAACAGTACATCCTGTATTGCTTTGCACCAACAGTCGCCTTTATCAATCATGGGCCTCTTATTTTTTCCTTCCAGTTCTTGAAGGATTGATAAAAAACTCCCTCGAGCTTGATTGTGCTTCTAGGATTCTGAAGTTATGGATGGCCTGCTTATAAGCTGGAATGGCTGATTTATAGGATGCAATAGCATCTTTATATTTGAGTAAGGTGTTAGGGCACAGATTTTTTCGTCAAAGCAGTTCTCCCGCTCGTTTCAGTTTCCTACAGTCAATGATCTCGTTATTATACCAAGTGTTTTTCTTGGCACTGTTTTTGATGTTGTATTTCTGTGGCAGGAGCAAGGGTATTCACAGCCTCACTAGTGGCTTGTTGAAAATGTACAACAAGAACATTAACATCTCCTGAGATTGGCAGTCTGGATAGGTAAGACATGGCAGTCGGCGCCAAAGCCTCAGGGGTAACCAGCTTAAACCTTTGGACCTTTTTGATTCTTCTTGGTAAGGGCATAGAGGCTGGAAGACTCAGTGGTAGAAAAAGGTCAAAGTGAACTGAAAAGTGGACCGACCACGGGCAGGGAGAAACCATCAATGGCGAGATGGTGATGTTATAGGTTAGGATCCAGTCAAGTATGTTACCATCTTTATGGGTAGCAGACTTCACATGCTGGCTAAAACCTAACGCCTCTAAGGCATTTATAAGGGAGACAGCATCCAAGCCTTGATCATCCTCAGCCATAAGTTGAAATCACCTAAGAGTAACAAATGAGAGGATGGTTTCAAGATTTCACTACAGATGGCTAGAAGTTGTTCTTAAAAATGTGGCATTTTATGTGGCGGTCTGTATAAAATCAAGAAGGAAATGGAAGAGTGCAGGCCAAGTCTCAATTTTACTAGAAGGGATTCACAATTGTATGGTGACACAGTGTTAGAAATATGTATATTAAGATGACTTTTGAAGAAGAAGGCATCTCGCCCCGGGACCGACCGGAGCCCTGGCAAAGAATAGCCTTCCAGGGTAGCTAGAACAGCAGCATGGAAAGCCGCTTCATGGAACCCAGGTCTCTGTGACTGCCAGAATTCCTGAGTCTACTAGGAAATGGGAGAGCTCCAGTGCATGTTGCACAAGGGAGCGGGTGTTAAGTAAGGAGACCTTTAGTCTTGAAACATCAGTGAGGGACTTGGGCGAAAGAGGAGATAGAGTATTTTTGCGCTCTAAACCAAGAGGCATCAAGGCACTGGTTATAGACTCATACGAAAGAAATCCGGTTACATTGAAGATAAGGGAGTCAAATGTTGCAGAGTCACAGGTGCTTAGCTCCCACCAGGGAGGGGCCTTGAGTGAAGAGCAATGTATTGAGGTGCATTCGAAAGGACCAGTATGATTGTTCTGCTCTTAGTTTAGGCGGGTAGTGAGTTCCAGTTCTTGGCTGCGATGACCGGGAAGCTAAGCCTGCCAATCCTCTTTCGTCTGAATTTTGGCGTTGCCAGTCGTAGAGTGATAGGAGCAGGTAGGTCTTAAAGATTGAGCTTTTTTGATTTTTTGGGAAGGTAATGTGTAGCTGTATTTGCAAAGTATCTGTGGGTGATGGCTAGAGTTTTGAAAATGATACGCTCGGGTATAGGAAGCCAATGGGCATTTCTCCTGGCGGCTGTAATGTGATGTCGTTTCGGAATGTTAAGGGCAGCCCTGCAGTTTGTCAATGTTTTGTGTGCAGGTGCCTGTAAATAGGATGTTACAGTTGTCCAGTCTTGAGCCTATGAGAGCACGGGCAATGGTGAGGTAATTGTCCTGGGACTGGAAAGGCCTGCTGATGTTGATTAGTGTGGTGGTGTAGGCGCCAGAGGATTCAATGACATTGACCTGCCACATTCGAGACAAGGTGGTGCCGAGGTGAACGCCCAAGGTCTTGACGTCACTGGAAACTTGGATAGTGATGCCATCGATGAGGAACGAGCTGCAGGCTGGGTCAAGCTTGCTGAGTAGGGCTTAGGACCCGACCAGGATGTTTTGCCTGAATGAATTGAAGTTGTATTATTTAAAATCTGTAACATATTGCTGTGCCACTAACGTGATGCTGTAACCTAATCACCCTACATGTGTCTGTTTGCCTGATATTGTACCAACATCGTTAATAAACACATTTAAACATAAATGGATGCAAAGGAGGTGAGAGGCATCCAGACCTGGAAGATATGGTAGACTGAGTGCAAGGAATTTGAGTCAGTGACGTAGTTGCCAGATAGAGGGAGGAGGAATTCTCTATTGTACACGTAGTTGGTGTAAAGGATAGCCATGTTGACTAAGAGGCGATCCAGGAGATAGCTTCTGGTGAAAAGTGATCAGCAGATGCAATGTGTTGGCATAGAAATTGGTGGTCCACAAGGTCAAAGGCTGCAGACAAGTCAAGTAGGAGGAGTTGGGCAGGCTTGCCCGCATCTTTGATCTTGGCCAAATTGTTTTTAGATCCATCAATGAGGTTTCATTGCCATGGCCTGGCCTGAATAGCGATAGCCGACATCCCAGAATGTTGTTTGATTCAAGGAATGATTGAATATGGAGGTAGGCCACCCGATTCAGGATTTTGAGGAGGAAGGGGACGGTGGTGATTGGGCGGTAGTTGGTGGGTGTGGCTAGGTAGGTTTATACAGCAAAGGGAAAACCCAGGCAGCCTTGAGCTTGGCTAGCTTTGAGCCAGAAGAGGAGGAGGCATTGAATGTAGTAATGAGAGGTGCCAGGGTAGCAGCACCATCTTTGATGACCGGTGCAGGGCAAACGTTGCCTTGGCATCGGGAAGTTTTGAGGCCTTTCATGATCGATATGATCTCTGCTTCTGAGACCGGTTTGAATTCATATGGAGATGTGAGTGCAGGAGAGGCTGGGGGAGGTGGGTTTTTCAGGGAGCCTAGTGAGTCTCTGCTGAAGTCATTTTATTTCATTAGGATCTTATTTTGGAGGGTGCTCATTTTATCTAGGAGCGCCTTTTGGATATTGGCACACCATGTGTTGTCCTTGGTGCAGATGGAGACAGGAGGAATGGGAGATTCGAGTTCCCGCAGGATTGTGAAAAGCTCACATGTGAAGGATTCTGCGTTAGAGATCCTGTTGTTTTATGAAGTGCTTTAAGCTGGTTATATGGCCTGCTTATATTGTTTCGCTGAGGCGGTGAAGCTGGCCTTATTGAGTTTGGATGGGGTGTTCCTCCATTTTGTTTCAGCCTTGCATTTTCTCAGGTGGAGGGATCTGATGTCGTCGGTGAACCGAGTATTAAGATGCATGGTGGGCTTGGCTTTGTGTTGGTTGAAAAGGGCTAAGGTGTCCTATTTTGGGTGAGGAGGATAGGGAGTGTGGCATAAGAGTAAAATGACCATTATCCGACCGCTCAGTCAAATCAAGGACTTGAGCAGTATAATTTCCATCTCCTAAAATCGACACAAAGGCTGTAAAGGGCAGGCCAACATTAGTAGTACAACCAGTTGGCGACTCTGCTGGCGCCAATGATTATGATGAATCTTGACCTTTAGGAGTAAGTTCGAGATCAGTGATCAATCCAGCATATAGCGACACAGGAAAAGGCTCCACATTGTCTTGTGCCAGAAAACACAAGGTAATAGAGCCTGACTGCGTCAGCGGCGCAGTAAAACAGCACTCTACTGGGATGTTATTTGAGCTGTTACAGTCCGAGACGTCACTGTCACGGAATGAAGCCAACTGAGTTCTAACAGGATCCCAGGGGTTTACAAGACTGGGACCAACGTCAAAATCCATTGCGTGGCAATGGGTGAGAATTTCCATGCGCCTACCGTACCTCGCGTCAAGAGACAAGCCTTTGCCGTGCCCACAGATTCAGCAAGCATCATCGTGATAGCACAGGCAGGCAGGAGGAGCAAAAAGCCTAGAAAGAGAGAAGCGTGAGACGCCGGTAGACAAAAGGCTAAAAGTACTTACAAATGGCCTCCTCGTCAGTGGACAGAGACACGATATGAGAAAATACGTTGTATATAATTGTACAGCTCAAATGGAGGTAGTAGCAGACATCCAATGCGCCCATGTGTCCAAGATATGAACCAGCACAAACCGGCTAGAACGCACCAGCGCAAACACACCTGACCACAGAATAAGTAGCTAATGGTCCTGCTGGGAAGTGTAGCTCCCACAAGACCAAGCAGCAGTCATTTATAACAGAAGTTCTTACAAGGCACGCTAGCGCTAATGTTAGAATAATGAATGTGTGTTGCTCTTAAGCAAATTAAATCAATAGGCTAACAAGTATCATAAAGCACACAGAACAAAAAATAATCGAGTATTAGCATAAACATACAACTTTTCAATCATTCAAGCTACGCACTGCCGGACTAACCAGTGCCTGGGTTCGCAGAGCTTTACATATCCACAGGCCTGAGCACCGGCGCAACCCGGCTAGAACGCGCCACTGCGAATGCGCCTGACCATAGAATAAGTAGCTAAGGGTGCTGCTGGGAAATTTAGTTCTCCAGCATTGGATCTTTCATAGATTCAGATGCTTGATATTCCCCGTCATCCGACTGGGAATCCTCAGTGATAAAAATAATTATTAAAGCTTTTTAATATACATCCATTATCCCATAGAGAATGCATGTAAATACTCCATTGTGGCCTATGAGCCATTCTATTGTGCAGTCCCTCCACTTCACTTTGGTCCTTTATGGCTCCAACCAATGAGGTGGCAGGGCTTACTCTGCCCCAGTCAGCCATCTTCAGATTTTTCACTGCAGTCTAACAGACACAGGGAATCCTCAAGCTCTCTGAGCTTTTTCGATTTTTCTTCTATTCAACAGTAGTTTATATTTTTAAATATATTCTACCACATTCCCCTTGCTAGGGGCTATCTCCACTGATTTTTTGGCCTTCAAAAAAACTTTAATTTGACCCAGAATTCGTTGTGTGAATCTTCTCTTCAGATGGCTGAACTTCAGGCTACCAAGAAGCCTTCCCTGTTCAGAGATTGCACGAGGTGCAGGAGAAAGGTGGTTTACATGAAGGATCCCCATGATGACAGCATATACTGCCTATATCCTCATGACATCCAAAAATGTCACATTTGCAGGTCTTTTTCCACTAAGACCCTATAAGACAGACATAGAAAACTTCTTCTGCATTTGGAAGCCAGGTCACTTTCTCCTGACGAGGAATCTGCTAAGACAGCCCCTGTTCACTCCATCATCTCAGAGGCAAACTTCTAAAAGAAGGGCCTCTGCAGTGGAAAGATGTTCCTCTCCCACTCCCAGGAGCAAGGGGAAGCTGGAAATGATACCTTTCCTACCTCCCCTGGACTCTACAAGCAATAAGATGATGCCTTCTGCTGCAAAAACTACCTCCAAAGGTAAGGAGGAGTTTGCAAAAAATTGGGGGGGGTCGTCCACAGAGAAGCTGTCTACGAGCGGCAGTAAAGCTAGAGGCCCGTCTTCCACCAAGCTGTCGAAGAAACCCTCATCGACGACCACTACACTGCAAACCACATCGTCCACTACTAAGTCCTCATCGGCGAGTTTGTCATCCACTAAGCAATCGTCGACGAAGGAAGCTCATCACTCGTCCACGAAGCACTCGTCCACGAAGCATTCGTAAACGAACCACTCGTCGACGGATAAGGGCAAGCTACCGTCTACGAAATCTTCGTCCACGAAACCGCAGTCCAAGAGCCCGTCGTCGACGAAGGAATCTTCGACCACGGCTCCGTCAACAGCACCGCAAGCTTCTTTACCAACAGAAGAAATAGGGCCCAAAACGCCCCTCACTGACGCCACTGTTATGCCATCCAATGAATACAGTCTTCCTGAGTCTGTGGAAGCACCGCCTCAGTTTGTAGAAGCTCTTGAACCAGTGAGAGCACAAGCATCTCCCTTAGGAGAGATACCAGAGCTCCCTGACGTCATTCTACAGGAGGAGTTTTCAGACACAGAGATTGTTGAGGAACAGCATTGTCTTACACCAAAGGAACACAGCCCTCCTTGGCAACCCACCACAGAGGTGCCCGCTGATCCTTATGACCCTGTACTCATGTTATCCATGCAAAGGATCATTGAGGAATTCAACAGATGTCAAAATGAAAAAAGCAGGTCAGCTGTACCGAGGGAGCCAAACTTCCCACAGAGGGATTCCTCACCTCGGCAAAGCACACCAAGACATTCGACTCCCAGGAGTAGGCCACAGAAAAGAGTACGTTCACCTGAGCCACCACGAAGGTCTAGGAGCAGGACACTCAGTGCTTCATCTACAAGGGTCCCTTCTCTAGCGTCGTCGCATAGACCACGATCTCTAGCTAGAGATCCAACAACGGTACCATCCTCTGTTTCGGTCTCAGACTGGCAGGAAGATCCTTTCAGGGTATTTTCTGACCCGGAAGAAGGCGAGATCACGCAGGAGCCTGATAGACCTAGCGAATGGGACGATTATATTGTTGAGAAGCCCAAAAAGAAAGATTCTCCAGGTGACTCTTCACCGCCGGATGATCTAGTATCCTTTCACACTATTATCAGCAAAGCCACAGACTTGTTCAAGTTGCAGGTCACATCGGAGCAAAAGAAGTCAGTGCTTTATGAGCACAGGGGCAAGCGTAGAAGAACTGTTACTACCATTCCTCTCCTCAACACCATTTGGGAGTCCGGATCCAAGATATTGGCCAGACATTTATTTACTCCGGCTCTAGTTTTCAGGCCCGAGAAAAAATACAAGGCTTCTGAATCTGCACCTCTTTGTCTTCGAGGTCATACCAAACCGGACTTGGTCATCACAGTGTCAGCTAGGAAAATGTTGGCCAATCTGGTATCACCTCTGTCAGCCCCACCGGGCAAGGACGGTCGTAAGCTAGAGGCTATGGGTAGGAAAGTCCGCATCAGCATCGCTTACCATTAGAGCGGGCAATGGCCTTGCCATGATGGTGAGATTTGACCGCAAACTTTGGTTCTGCATGTCCAAGCTGGCCAAACATCTACCTGTAGAGCTCCAGGAAGAAGCCAGGTCGATTATCGCCGATGGAGAAGTAACTTCGGATCACATGATTGACGCAGCAGTTGATGTGGTGGAGTCAGGTTTCAGGCAGATGGCCCATGGCACAGTGCTGAGAAGACAGGCATGGATGAAGGCTACCAATTTCAGGCCCGAGGTCCAAGCTCAGATATTGGACATGCCCTTCGATGGTCAAGAACTCTTCGGGAGAAAGATCGATGACCACCTCAAATGAATGAAGACGGACACGGACATAGCTCGTGCCATCAGCTCTTTAAAAGATAAAGACAAGGATCGCTGGTCTTTTCGTCCTTTTCGGGGTTCATCCTCGAAGTACAGAGGTTTTAACCATTCCTCCTATGGTCGGAAGTCGCAAGGTAACTCATACAAGGACAACAAGTACCAGTCTTCCAACAATTACTCCCAGAGAGGGAGGTGGGGCACCGCTCAAGGGAAGTCGCAGAACAAACAAAACTGACAGTCCAGCTCCTCCCCCTCAATGTCACACCCAGGTGGGGGGAAGGGTGAGCCAGTTCTTTCAATGCTGGCAGTCAATAACATCGGACAAATGGGTGTTACAGGTGGTCCGCGAGGGACACACCTTAATATTTCTGGACCAGCCCCCTTTCCTGCTCCCGACTCCGCGCAGGGTGCATATGTTAAAACAAGTCATGTCCGAAATCCAAAAACTGCTGCAGAAAGCAGCAACAGAGCCAGTACCTTACTCTCTAAGGGGAAAAGGGTTTCTACTCCTGTTTCTTCCTCATCAAAAAGAAGAATGATCAATGGAGACCCATCTTGGATCTGAGAGCGCTCAACAAATATATCAAACGCATCAAATTCAAGATGATAACTCTGCAAGGAGTGCTCCCTTGGCTAAACATGCATGACTTTTTAGCCACTCTAGACTTGGAGGATGCATACTTCCACGTACCGATCCATCCAGCACACAGACAGTTCCTCAGGTTCACTGTAGGCAAACTTCATTTCCAATTTCGAGGGCTCCTGTTCGGTCTGAAATCAGCACCGAGAGTGTTTACAAAATGTCTGGCACCAGTAGCTGCAAAACTCAGGAGGACCGAAACAGAAGTCTTTCCATATTAGGACGACTGGTTGATAAGAGCAAGTTCTGCTGCAAGCGCACGCTTAGCAGTTTCAAAAACGATAAATCTCCTAAAAGGGTTAGGTTTCTCCATAAACAACACAAAGTCCTGCCCAGTTCCCAGCAAGATAGTTCTTTTCCTTGGAGCCGAACGTGATACCAACATTCTCAGGGTGAGACCGTCGGCAGAAAGAGCAACAGCAATTGGAGCGCTCTTACAAATCCCTCCTGGGCATGATGTCCTCATGTATATTCCTCATACCAAATTGCAGGCTTCGCATGAGACCTGTCCAGGAGGCACTGGACCACCAATGGAAACAAGCTCTCGGCTCTTGGGAGGACATCGTCCAGATTCCAACAACGGTGCACAAGGCTCTTCGGTGGTGGAATGCTCCGCAGAACCTGTTACAAGGGATGCCATTTCAGGCACCAACGTCGACCCTTCTTTTGAGGACGGACGCATCTCTTTCGGGCTGGGGCGCTCATCTTGCAGACCTCCAAGCCAAGGGCTCTTGGTCAGCCCAGGAGTGCCCACTCCACATCAATGTATTGGAACTCAGGGCCATACGGTGGGCGCTGAAAGCTTTCCTTCCTGTAGTAGCGGGACAGGTGCTCACTGTCCAGACAGACAACACGACCTCCATGCACTACACAAGGAGGCACGAGGTCAGAGATCTTATCTGACGAAGCTCAACTACTATGGTCATGGGCCTTGCATCACGCAGTCCAAATCAAGGTGGAACATCTCCCGGGAGTGGACAATGGCCCTCATTCCGAGTAGGGTGGTAAGGGACACCGGGCACCGGTAAGGAGACCGGTACCAGTAATCCCTTACCACCCTACTACGAGGTCCCTTACCGGGTACCTTCCTTAACACCTGGTCTGACCAGGTGTTAAGGACGGGACCAGTTAAGGGACCTGGGAGCAAATAACAGGCTTGGCATACGCCGGCCCATTATTTGTGCCCTCCCCTTTCCCATTGAGCCCTATGTAGGCTCAAATGGGAATGGGGAATGGTTTGGTGAATGAGGACCTACCGGTCCCGCCATGGTCTGACTAGACCGGTAAGTCCCCATTGCACCAAACCGGAGACGGTACTGTTATTGGTGGCAGTCATGGCGCAAATAGCGCCATGACTACCACCAACCTCGGAATGAGGGCCAAAGTCCTAGTGGACAAACTGAGCAGGGACTACACGTCTTCTCACGAGTGGGAGCTGGACGAAAAGGAAGCTCAGCAGATCTTCACCTTATGGGGCCATCCACATCTCGATCTTTTTGCCAACAGGGCCAACAAGAAATGCAGAATGTTTGCCTCCAGGTACCCACAGCGTCAGTCAGTAGGAGACGCTTTATTAGTGGATTGAACGGGGAAATTCCTATATGCCTTCCCCCCTTTCCCCTGATTTCCAGGATACTACGCATACTGAAAGAGCAGGAGTGTTCAATGATCCTAATTGCACCGTACTGTTCTTGTCATGGAAAACAACTTTCATAATAGCCATTAATTCGGCCAGGAGGATCAGTGAGTTACAAGCCTTGTCTTCTGAACCTCCCTTCACCTTGTTCCATAAGGACCGTGTCATTTTAAGACCACACCCTAAGTTTCTTCCGAAGGTAGTATCGGAAATGACGCTCACAGAACGCATTGTTCTGCCACCTTTCTTCCAGAATCATTCTTCGGAAGCAGAAATAACATTGCATTCTCTGGACATAGCGAGAGTTTTAAAGTTTTATTTGCAAAGAACTAAGGAGTTCCGTTCCTCAAATAGACTGTTTATCGCTTTCTCTGGCCACACAAAGGGCCAGCATATTTCCAAACAAGGCCTGGCGCGCTGGGTTTCTTCTTGCATCACCCACTGCCATCAAACGAAAGGCGACCCCCTTTCCAAACCACCCCCAGCGCACTCCACAAGAAGAAGAGCAGGGTCAACAGCATTCTACGCAGGGGTAGCCTTGAATGACATATGCAGAGCCGCCACGTGGAGCACTCTGCACACGTTCGCTAAACACTACTGCCTGGCTGAAGATACCAACAAAGAAACTGCAGTTGGACAGGCAGTGCTCTGCCACCTCTTTGCATGAGGTAGGACCAGCCTCCTTTCCCTGAGTATGTAACCGTTGTGTTGCTGCATGGTAAAGGTTTGATCAGAAGTATGTTTTCTGTATTTATGCATAAATGTATATGATGGTGACATGTTTTAACTGCTTGGTATTCTATTCAAGTATCTGAATCTATGAAAGATCCAATGCTGGAGAAGTCTTCGTTACTTGCCTGTAATTGTATTTCTCCAGCATTGGTATCTTTCATAGATTCACATGCGCCCACCTGCCTCCCATGAGAGGCTGCTCCTACGCGCAGCACCCATCATACTGTAGTTTCTACAGTTCAAAATCTGAAGATGGCTGACTGGGGCGGACCTTAAGCCCTGTCACCTCATTGGTTGGGGCCATAAAGGACCAACGTGAGGTGGAGGGACTACACAATGGAATGGCTCATAGGCCATAATGAGCTATGTACATGCATTTCTAGGTAGCAAAGTATGTATATTAAAAACAATTTTAATAATTATTTTTATCACCGAGGATTCCCAGTCTGACGACAGGGAATATTCAAGCATCTGAATCTATGAAAGATACCAATGCTGGAGAAATACAGTTACAGGTAAGTAACTAAGACTTCTCCAGCATTGGTATCTTTCATAGATTCACATGCGCCCACCCTCCTCCCCTGAGAGGCTGCTCCTACACTCAGCACCCATCATACTGCAGTTTCTACAGTTCAAAATCTGAAGATGGCTGACTGGGGCGGAGCTTAAGCCCTGTCACCTCATTGGCTGGGGCCATAAAGGACCAAAGTGAGGTGGAGGGACTACACAATAGAATGGCTCATAGGCGAAAATGGAGTATTTACATGCATTCTCTATGGGATAATGAATGTATATTAAAAAGTTTTAATAATTATTTTTATCACCAAGGATTCCCAGTCTGAAGACGGGAAATATTCAAGCATGTGAATCTATGAAAGATAACAATGCTGGAGAAATACAGTTATAGGTAAGTAACTAAGACTTCCTGCAAGACCAAACGGCAGTAATTTAAAACAGAAGTTCTTACAATGCATGCTAGTGCTATAATGTTAGAATAATGAGCATGTGTAGCTCTTGAGCAAATTAAATTAATAGGCTAACAAATATTATAAAGCAAGCCACCCCAAAAATGGAGTGCCAGCATAAACACACAGCTTTTCAATCATTCAAGCTACGAGCAGTCAGACACTTCCTATGGGTCTGAGTTGCGGTTGGAAGGAGTCAAGCTGTCTCATTTATAATTTAGCACGATGGCATGTGTGAATAAATTGGCTGTGAAATAAAGCTGGGCACTCCAAAAGATAGGAAGAAGGATCCTTTATTTATTCACAGGGACCAGCTGCAGTAGCAACTGACTCCTTCAGCTGCAATCTCTAACTGCATCTTCTAGTTCTCTACACCAAACATTCCATGTATCAACTCCAGACATTCTACTTCAGACTGTTCCATATGTGTTCCAATCTGAATCCTGGATGCAAGTACTGCTACTATATAACACATCTCAATATTTTTAAACTGTTACAGAAACTTGAACAGATTGTATACATAACACAAAAGACTGGAATATGTTGAGGTGGGGAACGGTACAGAGAGAGAATGCAGGGGTAACATGAAGATATGAAAATGTATGAAAAATAACATGTACAACCACATGTCTAACAAAATCTCACCACTCTTCTTTTATTCCAGACATTACCTCTATCTCCCCTCACTGTGTTGCCAAAATATTTATCAATCATTTTAGATCCTGAAAACCTAGACTCACATTTCTTCCTCTTCCTCTGAAGCTTAATTTCCACCACATCACCAGGCAGGAACTCTCTGCTTTTACACCCAAACATAAAATCATACCTCGATTTCGAGGTTTCACCAAACTTTCCTATCCGATCTTCAACACGCCCGATATCAAGAGCCACCGTCTTGGAATGATTCAGCCAATCATGTATCAGCAGCCTGTTGGGTTTGTGAAAAGGCAAGTCCCTTTTTATGCACACTCAGAGTAAATACAACCCATTAGGGAAATAAGCAAGGAGATAGCTCTACAATGATAGCAAGGTTTAATATTACAGAATACAAATATCAGCAAAGGACTCTGCTGCATGAGAACGTTCTGATTCCACAAGACATGACAGTGCATTATAAGGGACCAACTCATCACTGATGATATCACGTATATGGTCCACGTTTGCACTTTTCATTGGGCGGGCAGTATACATAATCCTGCTCCATATGGGATGCCAGGCTACAATTGGTTGGTTCTTCCACCGTCTGTCAGTCTCAACGTGGGTCAGCTGGGCTCATCTTGGAGTCTGGTGAAGGTCGGGTCACTCCTAAAATATAGTGTTGCTTCTAAACTAGCACGTTAAGCCTACTTACTATATCACTGTGTCATGCACCTGGGTGGCGCGGGGAGTGGTGCCAGGGGGAAGGGTGGATGAAATACAGTCACATTGACCCACACATTCTGGGCTTCGTTGATACTGCACCTCGCACACTCGAAATCTCAACCCTGGGTTTGATCTTTAATTTATCCCTCCTTGTACCTTGTGTTACAAAGGATGCAAATTATGCTGGGGGTTGAAACAGTTGCGCTTGCTTAGATCTTTTATGGACACTTGATTTGTGCTAGGACAGAGGGGTCGCTCGCTTATCATGGAATGCAAGGGTGTGGGGTCAGGTCAGTGCTGTGGGGTTGACTTTGGGCTGGCTGGGTGGGGTTTAGAGGCCTGCCAGCAGCCTAGTGGTGATGAATGGGCGCTGTGCAGAGCCTGGTGTTGTTTCACGCTCTTGTCGGGTGCATTCCTCTGAAAGACACTAAATGTTTGCAACAGTGAAGGGACATGGGGGAAGTGGACTTCTGTGCGAACTGGCGGTGTGCATTCATTCTGCAACAAACAATGTTGGGCCTAGTAAAATCTTTCCATAGAGTTCGGCTGGTGCAGTGCGGTCATGCAAGCCTGCTCTTTCACCATAACTACAAAATGGCGTTTCTTTCTACGTGTCTCCTAATGCTATGAATATGCTGTTTGCGCTATATTGCTTTCACACCGAGTTTCATAGTGCAGTTCTATCCACAGTTGTACACTACACTATCTCAAAGGGGATTCGCCTCACCTGAAAGTGCATAGGCGGGTGGGATATACTAATTTCTATTCCAACACCTCTCATGATTTCAAAAGAAGACATGCCTGTAGAAGGTGAGGCATCACTCTATACTGAAATACTCTCCACAACAGATATCTCTGCCAATCTTCATTTCTCCTCACTGACAGCCTGACACCATCAATCACTGTGTGGTTACATTTTTCCACACAGCCATTGCCATGAGGGTGAAATAAAGATGTCTTCCTATGCACCACCCCTCTCTCACTGACTCATGTCTCAAACACTCTCGAGACAAACTGAGGTCCATTATCACTCAACAGCTGTGTGGGAATACCCTCTATCCAAAACACATTCTCCAAGAATTGAATTATGCTCCTGGATGTGACCTCACTGACCACTCCCACCTCAGGTCACTTTGATAAAAGATCCATGACCACCACAATGTAATTATCCTTGGATCCAGAAACATTCAAGGGACCATGCAAATCTATTGCCACCGTACTCCAGGGAACTTTGGGGGTTTGTGGAGTGACCATGGTGGGAACCCTGGTATCAAGAACCTTGTCACTATTCCGACATCATCGCACTCCTTAACTCACCTCTCAATGAAATCATTCATTTGTGGCCACCAGAAGTCTAATCTGATTAGTGATTTCATCCTGCAAATGCCCATATGGCATCTACGTCCCAAATCAACAACCATTTCTCTCATTCCCTGCAGGACCAATAATCGTTGTCCTCTGTACACAAACTCACCCTCCACACTCAATTCATCTTCTACTCTTCTGTTCCACTGACACCACTACTCATAGTTTGATCGTCCACTCTCCATTTATTCCTTATCAATTGTTTGACTTCCTGATAAACATCATCCTCGAGGCACGCCTTTATCCAGTCACTCTCCTGTAAACACTCCTCTACCGAAAATATGTCCCTGATGTCATCCTCCATGTGCATGTCAAACTCCTCCCCCTCTTCTACAGGATTCCTAAACAGGGCATCAGTGACAGCATTCTTCCTACAGCTTGGTGATCCACTTTGTAATACTCCAGGATACAACATCCAAACCCTTTTTGGTAAAGAGACTTATGAGCAGTGTGAATCACAAATGCACTCCCATAAAGGAAAACACAGAACTTGATTATGGACCATAACACCACCAAAGCCTCCTGTTCAATAACAGAATACTGCCTCTCCACATCCTTTAACATCTGTGTGGGAGTGAGGGGTCGTTTGGACCCCCCTCATACATTCAGCACAACATGGACCACTTGCTCTTCCAATGGTGGGGGACGCTTCCATTGCCCCTATGTTAAGGTCGGCCTTATGCTGGCATTGGCATAGGTGGGGCTGTTGCAAGAGACACTTGGCATCCATTTTGTGCACCCTCGACTCCATCTTTGGACTAGGCCTCACTGCAATAATACGAAAAGGCTTCTCTCCCCTCTGCAGCGCCGCTCACACCACGCTCATGGCCCCCACCTTTTCTCACTGTGCCTGAAAGCTTTGCAGTACCATTCTCACGCTTGAGCCAGAGGTAATTGCAACAAAACAAATGTAACATCTCGCCCTTCCTCTGAGATCACTGTCCCATGTGTGAACCGGCCTGAACCATGCCTTGTAGCTCATCCTTCTCCACAAACCTGCCTTGCCCTCTTACCCCCGCTGTTGGAAAATTACTGCCAGTGTAACCCTGTGTCCCTGCAAGGTATTCTCTTGATGTACAAGACACACAACCCTGCCATGAAGCCCACCTCAGTGTGCCCCCAACTAAAATCAGACCTCTGTCACAGTATATTGCACCGTGGAACTAACAAATGTCAGCATGCCCTCTAGTTTCTTTGATGCGCTCAGACCCACCCCACGATCGATGTTCTCACACTTGCCAAGACCCTTAAGCCCGGTACTACATAGGTACTACAAGTCCCAATGAGTGATGGTGTGATTATATGCATGCAATTTATAGGCTTATAATGATATGCTCAAAGTAGCTGTAGTGACTATTATTTAGTGCATGTCTAATTGTAGTATCTCAAGTTAGCTTAGTTAGTGGCCACCCTGCGTCACAGCGACCTGACCCTCACCCCGCCCGGACACAGGCAGATGGATCTCGTGACGCTCACCCTCCCGCCAACCGAACAACCAATCCGGAAGGAGCAGCACCTACAGCTACATATGTTACTTAATTTTTTATCCAATCCTGTGTCCGTGTAGTCCCTTATATGATGATGTCACCAATGACAATTTCGCCTTGATAAACTCATGTAATTGTAATGTTTGCCATAGCGCTCCCGGGCAGCAGAGTTCTCTGGATGCCAATTTTACATAAAAGGAAAACTAACTCTTGCAGCCTGTTCTCTTAGTCTCATTCCCCGTTGGGGTGTGTCTTATTTCTTTGGATTGTACGTATAATACAGGGACTGGGCTTTTACATATCCTAGAGGCAAACGCTATGGTGTGTTCACCTTCAGCACCATCCTGCACCAAAACTGCACTCAGTCTGAACTTAGACGCATCTGTGTAAAAAAAACAATTGTTTTCAAACCGTCTCTGAATCCCTTCAGAACTGGAGTGGTCATTGTGTCACGTTTAATGCCACTGAATTCATCTTCACATATTTTGGGCCACTCAAACCTCACCTCTTTCCTAGTTAATTTCCTGAAATCAACTGTCTTGTTTGCCAGCCCTTTAACAAATTTAGCACAATATTCAATACGCTCAAAAAATGAAGCCACTTAAGTTTTATTCTTAGGAAATGCCATACCCGCAATCACTTTGCTGCACTAAGCTTGGGTTGCACCCCTTTGCCTGACAAATTGTAGCCCAAATAGTCAACCGTTCGTTTTCTAAACTTGCACTTTTCCAAAGTCAACGTGAGCCCAGCATCACACAGCCTCTTCAATACAAATCTCAGCCTGGAATCATGCTCCTTCTTGTCACATTCCCATACGAGAATGTCATCCTGATAAAACCTGACACCATCAACACCACCAAAAATATAGTGCATTACTTTCTGGAATACACTAGTGGCCGAAACTAAGCCAAATAGCATCCTGACACACATGAACATTCCTACATGTGTAATAAATGTAAGAATGTCATACAAATCCAGATGCATGCAAATTTGGTAATAAGCTGACCTGAGATATAAAAGTGAATACACCCTAGAGCCTGAAACATCAGTGATCATCTCATCTATTTTAGGTAGAGGACACCTCTCTGTCAAAATGTTTTTATTGATTTCCCTCAAATCAATACAAAGTGTGATGGAACCATTACTCTTCCTGACGAACACAATGCGACTGACCCATTCGGATGCATCTGTGCATTCGATCACGCCCTCTTTCACCATCCTGTCCAATTCCACTTCAACCTCTCTCCTGAACGACGTAGGCACAGACCTCAGCTTCGCCACTGTGGGTACAGCACCTTTTGTTTAGTTTCACCTCATGAATGAATTTCTTAAGACAACCTACCTTTTCTTCAAATACATGGGGAACCCCATTTGCTATTTCACTTTGTTCCAGAACCTTAACCACAGCAACATTATTTCCGTCCCACTGTATACACTTGTTCCACAGCATTGGGGTCCAATTTGATTCCCAAAGCTGCCTCACAGCTCCATGAGAGCAAATTCTGCTAACATTGATCACAACTGACTCTGCTCTTACCTTTATATACCAATTTCACTTGTAATTCTCCCATAATCACAATGGGGTTCTCCCCATATGCATTTGCTTTCATTATCGCTTCTTTCAACACACACCGAGACAGTTTGGACTCCCATGTCTCCTTTCTCTTTAAGGTATAGTCGACTCCCCTATCAATTAGCATTTCAATTCCTACACCATTAACTTCAATTATTGATTTTGGTTTCTTAATTTTTACTTTGCTTACAGCATTCACAACTTGTTCAACTCCAAACCATCATAAACATCAGCATCATCATCCTCACCGAAATTTCATTCACATTACCAGCAGGAGAACCAGCACACCTGCAACACTTGGCCAAATGACCTTGCTTCCCACAAAACCTAAACTTCACATATGTGGCAGTTATAGGGGAGGCATCGATCACAAGTATGACACTGAAACAATGGGTATAATTTGTAAAAACATTATTGAAATTATTGGGGATGGAGAAACTCTTGCTTTGCCCTATAACTAAGATGGGAGTAGTCTCGACCATCAAATAATAAATAATACAGTCTTAGTGGAGTCTGTCAAATCAAAATGACCTATGCTAACAAAACCTAATGCCTGCCCTATATCTTGTACACAAAAGTGTAAACAGGCGAAATGTATGCAAAAGGAAAAGTAGTGTTCAAATGAATAAATGTAGTTGAACCAGCTCTCCTCCTCACATTAGATCTCACAGAGTAAGGCTGTCCCTGTATGGAGGATGACAAACTCTGGCTCAGATTCAAACACAATAATCAGTTCCACCATGTGAATCGAGGCCCATCTGGCCTTCCACATTAAGTCTCTTTTCATTCACTTCAAAAACAAGGTTTCATCAAACAGTTCACAGAGGTCCCCCTTCTCTGGCTCACACCTTGTACCACATAGTTCTCATAGGTCCCCCTCTGCCAGGCTCAGACCTCTCAAAATAAATTTCAACACACACAAGCAAGGAGACTCCCTTCCCGAAACTTATCTCATTTTGCGTCTCCCTCGGTCGGCTTGGACCCCTTTGGGATGTAATTCAACACAAAGTTGCAAGGGTGCTCCCTTCCCCAACCTTCTCTCACTCTGGGTCTTCCTTTGTCGTGCTTGGACCCCTTTCGGATGTCGAAGACTTTCAAATGTGCGTAATTTCCTTCATAGACCACAGCAGGACCACTTCGACTAAATGTTCACAGTTCAACTTTAACCTTCCCCCCTTCTCTGGGAGTGAACTTCTTTATTTCACTGTTGCTGTTCATACGCCTTATCGCTTTAAACAATTCACTTTTCACTGAGACTTTCAAGTGAGCTACTTCCTTTCCCCAGACCACTCCGTTACTTAGCATCGCTGTCTTCACAGCTGCCTTTTACTTCAAGGTTCATTCATAGGTCTGCTTTTCCTCGCATTTCATTCACACGCGCGCAGCTTCCACTTGCGATACACTGTTGCTAATTCAAATGTTTAACACACCAGTCTTTCAGATCACTTTGCCAAGTCACAGCTGCGTGTGTCTCTTCTTGGTTTTTATGATTCTCAATTCACAAGTCTTTTTTTTTAAAAACAATCAACAAACAAAAACAATCCAACAGTGCATGTCATATTTGTCAAGCATCGAATACAATACCACAAAGTGGCCACTGTTCTCCCGTAGACCTCCCCCTTAACACAAGCTTATTCTCCATCTTCCACTTTGGTGTCTTCCAGATGTTCACCTTCCTCTATATCTCCAGAGGAATCCTGTTCATTTGGCCAATCCTGGGTAGACCCATACAGTGTGGCTATTAGGTGTCTCCAGGCCATCAGAATTTCCGTTTCCTCCTCCCCTCCCCTATTGATCGCCTCATACCATACCACTGTTTCCGCCTCTGCCCATTTCAGGAGCTCATGCCACCACACCTCTATTCTGGGTCTGTGGCTCGTCTTCCAACCCATGGCAATTCTTTGCTTGGCCAGTATCTAAGCCAGGTTATCGAGTTTGCTTACGTGCCTCAGGTTGCGAGGTCTCGTGAAGCCCCCCACCACACATGCCCACACTGATTCCATGTCTAGCTGAATTCCTTTCTCAGTTAACCAGTGGTTAACCAGTGGGTGATTTCGCCCCAAAATTTCCCAATCTACGGGCATGCCCAGAACATGTGTACCATCCCATCATTCACCTCTCCACATTTAGGGCAGGCTTGTGTTTCTGTATTCTTAAATATGGCGACCCTCTGAGGGGTCATGTACGCTCTGTGGGTTACATATAGTTGGATCTGCTGCAACCTCGCATTCCTGGACACTTTTTTGTGATATCTTTGGGCCCTCTCCGACAGCCCGTCATGCATGGGTACCACTACTTCTTCCTCCCAATCCCGTCTCAGCTGCGTTACCTCCTTCCCCACCCTAGACATCAAGAGTTCGTAGATTCGGGAGAAATCATGTCCTCCCATCCGAGATATCATAAATTGTTTCTATAGTTTCATCTGGTTGGGCTTCCAGCACCCAATAGGGCCATGATTTCCTCACCCGTCGAACCACCCTGGTATAGGTAATATATTGCCCAGGGTGTATTCTGGTTTCATCTATCAGCTCATCAAATTCTATAACCTTCCCCTCCTGCCATAGGTCTCCCACTGTTGCGATGCCCACCGGTTCCCAATAGTTGCAAATCGTCTTTCGAAGTTGTTCATCCACTCCCACCAATGCCACTAGCGGCACCTGCAGGGAACATGGAGTTGGGTTCTCCATGGCCCGACAGGCCTTAAGCCATACCCTCCATCCAAGTTCCAACAGCCTCGATCGCCCTCTCAGTTCTGATTTGGGCACCCATATAATTTCTTTCAGGAAAAAAAAGTGCACATTCAGACCGTAGCAATCTGGACTCAGCTGTGGGGTCTTCCATCAACCATTTAGCCACATACTGTAGTTGGCTAGCCAGATAGTAGATCTTGAAGTTGGGTAGTTTTATATCCCCTCTATCGTACGTGTTCTGCAATTCCCATAAGGCCATCCTGTTCCTGGTGTTGTGCCATATGAAGCCTCTGCATAAGCTCTGTAATTTACCAAAGAATTGCTTGGGTATCATATAGGGGATATTAACAAAAAAGTGTAATAGCCTGGGCAATGCTACCATTTTCAACAGCGCCACCCTCCCTACCATGGCCAGGGGGAGCTTAGCCCAGAATCTCATGCTCTTGTCCAGGTTTGCTACTGCCCTCTCCGTGTATTATATGTGTTTGTCTTCCACCTTGTCATATATATCAACACCCAAGTATCTAAAGGTACTGGTCTCCCAGGGTATCTGCAATATTGGTAGGTCCTCACGCAAAGTCCCTATATATCTACCCAGGGGGAACAGACTGGACTTCATGGGATTGACTGCGATCCCGGAGAGCGATGCAAATCGCTCATTATTTCGAGGATACATTGCAGATTTTCCTCTGGATATCTGAGACATAACAATATATCATCGGCATACAGCGATATGAGATGTGGTCCCCCCTTGGTGTTAATTCCCACAGTTTCCTATTGTTGTCTCAGATATATCACTGAGGGGTCCAATGCGAGGATGTACAGCATCAGAGACCAGGGACAGCCCTGTGTGGTGCCCAAGCTGAGCTGCCACCTGCCCAAGATAGTCGTCCCCATCTTGACTCTGGCTAGTGGGGAGCTGTACAACAATTTTGCCCATTGTAGGTACACGGGCCCCATTCCGTATTCTTTCAAGGCAGCTAACAGCCAAGGCCATATGACCGAGTCAAAGGCCTTCACCACGTCTAGTGAGGCAATTGCCACTTCTTGCGTATCCCATTCTGCCTGTTCTATGACGTGGTGGGGCCTCCTTGAGTTGTCAGATATGCTTCTGCGTGGCACGTATCTGGTCTGGTCTGGATCTATGAGCATGCCTATGACATGTCTCAGTCTGTTTGCCAGCACAGCCATGAGAATCTTGTGATTCTGATTTAATACGGAGAGTGGTCTGTATGACCCGCCATCTGTGTTAGGCTTGTTGGGCTTGAGAAGTGGATAATAATAGCCTCTCTGAGGGATTCTGGTAAACTCCCTGCTTCCAGCGCCTCGTTCAGCATATCTAACATTGGGGGAAGTGCTTCTGTGCTATACATTTTATAAAATTCACTAGGCAGTCCATCGGTTCCCGGGGTCTTGCTGGTGGGTAGTTGCTTAACCACTGCTTCCAGCTCCTCTAGCGTGATCGGGGCATCTAAGTTATCTTTTTCTTCCGCACTCAGCTTTGGTAGGCCTATAACTCACAATATTTCTGTAATCTCGCTCCCTTCCCCCCTTTCTACATCTTGATACAATTGTTGGTAAAATTTGAGGAACCCATCATTCACTCCGTCTTGGGTGTCTAACATTTGACCATTCTCCCCTTTTATTGCTCTGATAGCTGATCTGGGTGTTTCCTTTTTATACAGCCATGCCAGCAACCTCCCCGGTTTATCCCAAACCGCGTGTTGTCTTTCTGTATATTTCTTATAGTTTAGGTTACATAGTCTCTCCCAGTGTCCCCCACATATTTGCTGTAGTTTACTTATGGCTTCAGCGACCCCCGGGGAGCTGTCTCCCTTATTCATGATTGCTTCTAGTTCTTTCTGTGCTTTTTGTAGATCCCGAATTATGTCACCTTGGAGCCCTTTGGATTTCGATATGGCTTATCCCCTCACCACCACCTTAAAAGCCTCCCACAGGGTGCCCGCCGATCGTACGCTTCTGGTGTTTCTCTCGAAGTATTCAATAATATCCTCCCTTAAGTCCTCTCTGAACACTGTATCTTTCAATGCCTCAGCTCTGAGCCGCCATGTGGGGATCATCGCTCTGGGAGGCAAGTATTGCCATGTTAAAATCAGTGGCGAATGGTCCAAAAGCACCCTTGCTTTGTATTCCTCCTGCGCTATTTCCCCAGTCACCTCTGAAGAGACAAACATGTAATCCAGCCGTGTGTATAGGTTTTGTGGGGCCGCATAGGGCGAGTAATGTATATCTTGTGGATGGCGTAACCTCCATATGTCCTCTAGTTGAAGCTCCCCCAACAGGGTCTTCAAGGTTCTGGCAGCGGGGGTGGGTTTACTTTGTTTTTCATCCGATCTATCCATCCCTGGGTCCAATGTACAGTTGAAGTCACCTCCCCATATAACTACCCCTCCCAGGTACGGGCTGACTTTACCATACAGGGTCTTGAAATAGGTTACAGTGTCCTGGTTGGGTGCGTATGTGTTGATGATACTCACCTCCTTATTTTCAATCAATCCCCTTATCGTGACCATCCTCCCGTCTGAGTCCTCTGTGGACTGTATTAGCTGAAAAGGTACGTGTGGAGCAATCTAGGTAGTCACCCCCCTAGCGTATGCCGAGTATGTTGCCCAGATAGTGGTCCCCTTCCATTTTCCCCGTATCATCTCCTGTTTGTCCTTTGTGAGGTGGGTTTCCTGTAATAGGGCAATGTCTATTTTCTGCCTCCTCAGATACATCATTATCTTGTTCCTTTTTAAATAACTGTTGAGCCCCCTGACGTTCCAGGTTACTATCTTAAGGTCCCCCATTCTCAAGCATATCCTGTTCCACCTCTAACCTCATTTGTCCTCTGTATCACGTGCAGTAGCACGTGGGTGTATGCTTGTTCCTCAACCAACTCCACTGCAAACTCCCCAACACCCCTCCCACCCACCTCCTGTGTCCCATCCCCAACTCAACTTCCCTTAACACCCCGCCATACTCCCCAACTCCCTCCCCAGCCCCCACCCTACCCATCCCCAACTGAATCCCCCCTCCAAACTCCCCAACTTGTTGCCCAGCTCCATCCCTGGATCTCAGGCCACCCCACATCTAATCCCTTTCTCGGCGTAGCCGATTTTCAGAACTCAGCGAGGGGATACCGCCCTACCAGTATCCCAACTAAACTAAATACTGGGGTTGCTAGTGCGTTCCCTCAGTATCTCCCGTTACTACCTTATAGTTAGAGCAGGCCTTGTACTTATAATCCAAGCTCCCCATAATGCAATCTATAGTCTAGTCCAAGAGCAATGTCATCACTATAGCACTCTCGTTTATATTACATTACTTTTCAGTGGGGCTCTCCCTGTTTCCTTCGCTCTGCTTCCCGTCTGTTTCTCTGCTTCCATCGGGCAGTTCCACGCGTCTAGCCATGTCATTGCTTCCTCCGGGGTGTCAAAAAAAATGCACCTTGCTGTCGTGTACCACTTTCAGCTTTGCCGGGTATAGCAACATGTACTTGTACCCAGCCTCACGCAGCCTCCTCTTTTTTACGGACACATAGTTAATCATAGGCATTGTACCAAGAAAGCGTAGTCCGGGTACACCGTGATGGTCGCTGATCCTCTGCTTATGGTTCCCCCTTTCCGGAAGTGCTCTAGGACCTTCTCCCTATCTTTATAGGTCAATATTTTTGCTATAAGTGGACGGGGTGGTGCTCCTGGTCGTGGCTGCCTGGTCATGGCTCTATACGCCTTTTCCACTGTAAATCCTTGGGTGAGTGCTCCTCCGCTTATCTCTTGTAACAGCATATTCTCAACATAGTCCATCGGGTCTAAGCCTTCTTCTTCTTCAGGGAGCCCCACAAAGCGAATATTATTCCTTCGCGCCAGTCCTTCTGCTTCCTCCACCCTGGTTTCTAGGTTGTGCACTTGTTGTTTCAATATCTTAACCTCCTCCACATTTGCGGTGCAAGGGTCAGTGTTGGGCTTCACTTTGTTTTTTAGCACCCCAGTGCACTCTGCCAACTTTCTGACATCCTGTCTCAGCAGATTGACGTCCATGCTCACATCGTCAATTTTTTGTTCCAACGACGTCCGCAGCTCAGCCATGGCCACTGTAACGCTCACCTGATTCTCGCAGAGGCGCCGGTCTTGACTGGGCGACTACCGTATCTTCAAAGGTGATGTGTAGCACCCGGTTGGCTCTTTGGGCTGGACCTCTGTGCACTGTATGCCTGACGTGTAGAGTAAGATGTCTGCAGATAGAAAATATGGGGTTAATGAACTGGGGTTATTGGGGTGTCCCTATCTCTTTCCTCTTCTCCTCTCCTGTAGACCCCCAAAGGTTAACGCTCTCACCTTAGGTAAGTGAATGCCGAGCTCTCCATCTGCCTCGGGGCAGGGTGCTGTAACCAGTTTCTTCACTGGATAGGTAGCGCAGGCCTCTTGACTTCAGAGGACTGCTGTCCGTCGTTTACTGCACGAACTGTAAGTTTCGAGTCATTCAAATGTCTTTAAAGTCTTTAGTAATGATGTCTCTTGTTTTGCAGGGTTCCGGCGATGGCGGATGACGGGCTGAAGTGAGTTGAAGATGGAGCC
Organism: Ambystoma mexicanum; assembly: GCF_040938575.1. Taxonomy (NCBI): domain Eukaryota; kingdom Metazoa; phylum Chordata; class Amphibia; order Caudata; family Ambystomatidae; genus Ambystoma; species Ambystoma mexicanum. The sequence goes on along the minus strand of NC_090925.1, from coordinate 185,265,130 downwards.
CGTGTGATGAATAGAAGCGCCTGGAAGCACGTAAGTAAGCGCTTGTTGCCTGCTTCACTATGCGCTCTAACTGTCTTTTTATTTTGCAGGTACGAGTTCGGAGCGGCTGCAGGGTGCCGGAATACCCACTGGATTAGATGTGGAAAGGAGTAATGGCACGTGAGTATTAAAGTTCCCCAATGTCTTTAAACGCACCTTGTTTTGTCTTTCAGATGCGGGATGCAGCGCCGAAGGCCTCCGGAGCGTGCGAAGAGTTGGTAAACTTTTGTCTTTCAGATGCCGGAATGCAGTGTGAAGACCTCCGGAGCGCACGAAGAGTAGGTAAGCCTTTGCCTTTCAGATGCCGGAATGCTAAACTGTTCTTTCTTGTCTTTATAGGTGTTGCTAAAGACTGGATTCAGGATGGTAAGCCTTTGCCTTTCAGATGCCGGAATGCTAACCTGTTCTTTCTTGTCTTTATAGGTGTTGCTGAAGACTGGATTCAGGATGGTAAGCCTTTTTCTTTAGGCCCAGGACCGGATGCAGAAGACACGATGAGCGTTCTGCTGCAGAGGTTGCAGAATAACGCAAAGCAAGATTCATCCACCGGGTGTGGTTTAAATAGCCTCCTGTAGTGCTTAGGTGTCTCCTTCCACAGCCACGCCTAAGTAAGAAAAGAGTTCCTGGTAAGAAAAGAGTTCCTGCCTTCCAGAAGAGTTCCAGTGTTCTGAATCTAGGGAGTGGCTCCAGCCCCACCCAACAGGAAAAGTAGTTCCAAACAGAAGAGGATCAGAGGCTCAACTGGCAGGCAAGTAAGCAGCATGGTCTGCTGAAGGTAAGTCCACCCAAGCATTATGAGCCCGGCGCTTCCAGCGCTGGGACTGGGCATATTTATGAGCCTGGTGCCACTGGCGCCAGGACTGGGTCCAAAAGGTCCCAATTGGGACTGGTTGGCACTGGGAACCTGGGTTATGGATCTGCTTCCAAGGGAGTTGGGAAAACCCTGACCTTTTGGAAGCAGAGATCATGACAGTACCCCCCCTCAAGGCCCCTCCCAAACCGGGCTTCTCCGGGGGTTTTGGCTTGTCAGGAAATGTTCGGTGAAATCTTTTGATTAGGCGAGGAGCGTGGACATATTCAGCAGGTTCCCAGGATCTCTCTTGGGGGCCGTAGCCTTTCCAGTCAATTAGGTAGAATAGTTTAGATTTGGAGATCTTGGAGTCCAGAATGCTTTTGACTTCAAACTCGAGTTCTCCATCCACTAGGATAGGTTTTGGAGATTTGGTTAGTCGGGTTTGAGGTTGCACGGGTTTTTTATAGAGAGACGTGGAAGACCGGATGTATCTTCATGTGCGGGGGCAAGTCCAACTTGACCGCTACTGGGTTTACTATGGTAGTGATGGAATAGGGACCAAGGTATCTTGGGTTGAATGTGCGTGGCCCTTTTAGGGATAGATATTTGGTGGATAACCAGACTTGATCCCCTACTTGATAGTGAGGGGCTTCCTTCCGATGTTGATCTGCTCCTTTCTTGTATTGTTCTTTAGCCCTTTGAAGGTGAGAAACAGCTTCCTTAAAGGCTTGGGTGATTGTAGAATGCAGGTAGTCTACTGCTGGTGTTTCAAGATCTTGGAGGGGATCCAACTCCGAGGTTCGAGGGTGACTGCCGTACAAAAGAAAAAACGGGGTTTTCCCAGTTCCCGAATGGACAGAGTTATTGTAGGCATACTCGGCTATCCAAAGGATATCTTTCCAAGTTTTTTCAGTTTGTTGCAGCATGCAGCGTAAATACTGTTCCAGAGTTTGATTGGTCCTCTCGGTTTGTCCGTCGGTCTGAGGGTGGTGACTGGTCGATAGTCTCACATCAATTTGAGCCGACCGACAGCAACTTCGCCAAAAATGAGAAATAAATTGACTACCTCGATCCGAAATTAGAACCGAAGGAAAACCGTGCAGTCGGACGATGTTTTCGAGAAATTCTCGGGCCAGAGTTGCTGCTGTTGGCAAGCCTTTGAGCGGAATGAAATGCGCCATCTTGGAGAATAAGTCCACGATTACTAGAATCGTATTGTATCCGGAGCATGGAGGTAGATCGGTGATGAAGTCCATAGAAAGCGTATGCCAAGGGCGAGGTGGGATGTCAATAGGGCGTAAGAGGCCTGCTGGTCTTTCCTTTTGACTCTTGTTTTGGGCGCATACTCCACAGGACATTATAAAGTCTCTGATAACTTTTTTCCAAGACGGCCACCAGAAGTAGCGCTTGATCTTTTCTGAGGTCTTGGCTATACCGGGATGACCTTCCATTAAAGAGTCGTGATAACAAGAGATTACTTTTTTCTGTAAATCTGTGCTGGGTAGGTATAATCGTTCTTGGAAATACAATAAGTTGTCCTTTACTGCAAAGTCCTTTCCCTGCAGATGCCAATTCTGTATGTCTGCTGGAGTTACAAGTTGCCTGGCTTTATCCTTAACTTCCTCTATGGATTCTGTGGCGATTACACCCAGAATTCTTTGTTCGGGAATGATTGGTACAGGTTTAGGGTTGACCAAGTGTTCTTCCACTCCCATCCGAGAAAGGGCATCGGCTTTACCGTTCTTTGTACCAGGTCGATAGGTAATTATGAAGTCAAACTCGGCAAAGAATAATGCCCAACGGAGTTGTCTAGAGGATTGGGCTTTTGCGGTCTTCAAATATTGCAGGTTTCGGTGATCCGTAATCACAGTAACGGTGTGTCGGGCCCCCAGCAGATAATGCCGCCAAGCCTTAAAGGCAGACTTGATAGCCAGAAGTTCCTTGTCAGTAATCGTGTAATTGATTTCAGGAGGCGAGAATTTACGGGACCAAAATGCCACGGGATGCAACTGATTGGTTACCGGGTCCTTTTGTGATAGAACTGCCCCCATGGCAAGGCTTGAAGCATCAGTTTCCACGATGTAGGGGAGTTCGGGGCGAGGGTGTTTTAAGATTGGTGCAAAGATAAATTTAGTCTTCAAATCCTGGAAAGCTTGTTCCGCCTCGGTAGACCATTCAAAACGTTTGTTTTTCTTTAACAAGGCAGTGATGGGCTGGACTATTCGAGAGAATTCGGGGATAAACCTGCGGTAAAAGTTAGCGAAGCCTAACATGCTTTGCACACCTTTTACGGAGGATGGTGATGGCCATTTGAGAACTGCATCGACCTTCTTTGAATCCATACGCACTCCGCCAGGTGATAATATGAATCCCAAGAATTCAACTTCAGTCACGTTGAAAACACATTTTTCCAACTTAGCGAAAAGTTTGTGTTGACGCAATCTTTCGAGGACCATTTTCACGTGTTTCCGATGTTCAGATTCCGATGAAGAATAAACGAGGATGTCGTCAATGTAAACAACAACACATACATCTATGAGCTCTCTGAGGACATCGTTCATAAAATATTGAAAGGCGGCCGGGGCATTGCAAAGTCCGAAGGGCATGACCTGATATTCAAATAGCCCATACTTGGTGCGGAAGGCCGTCTTCCATTCATCGCCCTCTTTTACTCGTACCAAGTGGTAAGCTCCTCTAAGGTCCAGCTTTGTATATATGCATGCTTTTCTGACTTGGTCCAGGAGTTCAGGGATCAAAGGTAACGGATATCTATTCTTAACGGTGATCTGGTTCAGGGAGCGATAATCGATACAAGTTCTAAGGTCTCCTTCCTTTTTTGGAACGAAGAACAAAGCTGAAGAAGCAGGGGACTTGGAAGGACGAATAAACCCATTTGCCAGGTATTGATCCAGGTATTGTCGAAGGTGAAGGTTCTCAGGCTCGGTGAGGGCATAAATTCTACTACAAGGAGGAGTAGATCCAGGTATCAGGTCTATCTGGCAGTCATAAGACCTATGAGGAGGTAGAGAGTTAGCCTGATCCTTCCGGAAAACATCTTGGTATTCTAGGTATTCGGGAGGTAACTGGGGAGTCTCTGAAGAAATTGCGGCCAGTGCAACACCAGGTGGAGGGTGACAAGTAGAGACACATTCTGGAAACTGGACCGTTCTTGCTCGCCAATCGATCAGAGGATTGTGTTTCTCTAACCAAGGTATTCCTAGAATAATCTGAAACTGAGGGGCCTTGATCACATCGAACACGATCTTCTCATGGTGTCCATCTTGACTTACTAGCGTCACCTCTTGAGTGGTATGCGTTACTGGCCCGGAGGCTATCTCCGTACCATCCACCGTAGTAATGACGTCCTTTACAGCCTTGGGACAAAGAGTTAGATTCATCCTCAAAACCATTTCATGATCCACATAATTGCCGATGGCACCGCTGTCGACGTAAGCTTCAATTGCATGTAATCGATCCGGATTATCAGGGCTAATGAGGACCATAGGTATCACGAAATGCGAGGTCACGGAACTGGTTTTCACGCTCGGCAAGAGGACCTCTATTCTTGTCGGGCGAGGTCGTTTCCCTGCTCAGAGTTTGTAACTTTGGTAACTGCAGCTCCTACTGCCTTCTTGGCAGGTTTCACCGGACAGTCTCGAAGAAAGTGCCCTGAGTTTCCGCAATATAGGCATAATTGCAACTGTTTCCTCCTTTCCCGCTCCCTTTGTGTTAGAGGACCTTTCAGACCCCCTATTTGCATGGGTTCCCCGGAGTCTACTCCTTTGGAAGGAGTTGGCGGTTTGGAAAATACTCGAGCATCAAACTTGGAACGATCGGCCTTCCTGTTCTGCAGCCTGTGATCTATTTGAACGACCAAGTCTATATAATCCGAACAGTCTTGTGGGGGATTCACTACTTGGGCTAAAACGTCTTTGAGCTCTCCACGTAGACCTCTATAAAACAGCGTAATCCTTTTGTCCTCAGGCCATTGAGTCTCCACTATTAGTCTATTGAAAGATGCAATATAAGCCAAAAGGTCTTGATTACCCTGTCGCAACGAAAGAAGCTCATTGTCCAAGGCCTGCCCCTGTGAATGTCTTGCGAACAGTTTTTCCATACTAAGCTGAAAGGCTTGAAAATCATGGAGAACCGGATCATCTTGATTAACTAGAGGGATCGACCAGTCTGCCGCATTGCCACTAAGGTACGAAAGTACAAAAGCTACTTTTGCTTGATCAGTTGGAAAGGCTGCTGGCCGGCATAAGAAGTGCAACCGGCACTGATTGATAAATACTGCAAACCTCTTTGGGTCACCAGAAAATCGTTCGGGCGGAGCCAGAGGTACATTCCCAGGTAGGTTGATCTGCACTGGATTCATAGAGGATGTTGAAGGAAGATTTGCCCCTGATGCGGGTAACGGGGTCTGTCCGGCTTGTGACTGTAGCACTTGTCTAGCAAGATTGTCTGTTCTCTCCTTGGAAATAATTAGTTCCCTTCTTAGAGCATTCGTTTCCTGACGAGCTGCATGCACTTCTGCTCTTAGTTCCCCAAGTAACCGGGCTAGGGGGTCAGTATCCGAGGTTTCCATAGCGCCTGGGCGAGAGTTTTGCGGTAGGCTTTGCGTTCTGTAACGCTCACCTGATTCTCGCAGAGGCGCCGGTCTTGACTGGGCGACTACCGTATCTTCAAAGGTGATGTGTAGCACCCGGTTGGCTCTTTGGGCTGGACCTCTGTGCACTGTATGCCTGACGTGTAGAGTAAGATGTCTGCAGATAGAAAATATGGGGTTAATGAACTGGGGTTATTGGGGTGTCCCTATCTCTTTCCTCTTCTCCTCTCCTGTAGACCCCCAAAGGTTAACGCTCTCACCTTAGGTAAGTGAATGCCGAGCTCTCCATCTGCCTCAGGGCAGGGTGCTGTAACCAGTTTCTTCACTGGATAGGTAGCGCAGGCCTCTTGACTTCAGAGGACTGCTGTCCGTCGTTTACTGCACGAACTGTAAGTTTCGAGTCATTCAAATGTCTTTAAAGTCTTTAGTAATGATGTCTCTTGTTTTGCAGGGTTCCGGCGATGGCGGATGACGGGCTGAAGTGAGTTGAAGATGGAGCCCGTGTGATGAATAGAAGCGCCTGGAAGCACGTAAGTAAGCGCTTGTTGCCTGCTTCACTATGCGCTCTAACTGTCTTTTTATTTTGCAGGTACGAGTTCGGAGCGGCTGCAGGGTGCCGGAATACCCACTGGATTAGATGTGGAAAGGAGTAATGGCACGTGAGTATTAAAGTTCCCCAATGTCTTTAAACGCACCTTGTTTTGTCTTTCAGATGCGGGATGCAGCGCCGAAGGCCTCCGGAGCGTGCGAAGAGTTGGTAAACTTTTGTCTTTCAGATGCCGGAATGCAGTGTGAAGACCTCCGGAGCGCACGAAGAGTAGGTAAGCCTTTGCCTTTCAGATGCCGGAATGCTAAACTGTTCTTTCTTGTCTTTATAGGTGTTGCTGAAGACTGGATTCAGGATGGTAAGCCTTTGCCTTTCAGATGCCGGAATGCTAACCTGTTCTTTCTTGTCTTTATAGGTGTTGCTGAAGACTGGATTCAGGATGGTAAGCCTTTTTCCTTAGGCCCAGGACCGGATGCAGAAGACACGATGAGCGTTCTGCTGCAGAGGTTGCAGAATAACTCAAAGCAAGATTCATCCACCGGGTGTGGTTTAAATAGCCTCCTGTAGTGCTTAGGTGTCTCCTTCCACAGCCACGCCTAAGTAAGAAAAGAGTTCCTGGTAAGAAAAGAGTTCCTGCCTTCCAGAAGAGTTCCAGTGTTCTGAATCTAGGGAGTGGCTCCAGCCCCACCCAACAGGAAAAGTAGTTCCAAACAGAAGAGGATCAGAGGCTCAACTGGCAGGCAAGTAAGCAGCATGGTCTGCTGAAGGTAAGTCCACCCAAGCATTATGAGCCCGGCGCTTCCAGCGCTGGGACTGGGCATATTTATGAGCCTGGTGCCACTGGCGCCAGGACTGGGTCCAAAAGGTCCCAATTGGGACTGGTTGGCACTGGGAACCTGGGTTATGGATCTGCTTCCAAGGGAGTTGGGAAAACCCTGACCTTTTGGAAGCAGAGATCATGACAGCCACGTCGATCTTACTTTCCCATGACATCTTCAGCTCCGCTATGGCTTCCAGGATCGGTTCGTCGTTTCGCGTGTGGGACCCTTCTCCCTGCGCTTCTGATTTCTTGGGTCTCACAACTTCTCCAGTTGGGGACGATTTTGCAAAGTCCTCCATGGTTGGTTGTTTCACTCTAGGTTTACCCCCGTTAGCTGCCATGTCCGCTGTTGGGGTGAGGTGGTTTCTGCCTCCGATGTCAGGTCACTCCGTTGTCTAAGCTCTTTGCCCCCGGTAATTGTTGGGTGTGTGTTGCCACCAACATTACGGCCCTTTGCTTGCGGTCTCGTCTAAGCACAAGCTTATCTGCTTGGCCTGTTTACCTCCCTTGGCTGTGTCGCACTGCACTACAGGGTTGCCCAGGCCTCTTCCAGGGGGGCCGTGTGTGGCTGGGTGGGGGGGCTCCAGGTTCGCCTCTATTTGTATTCAATCATTTCCGCACATACTGGTCCATCCCCACAAGGCTCTCGCCCGCTGCTAACTGGCGGTATCCCACTTATCTGAGATACAGACTGTCTGTGGCATATATCCAGCGGCCCATCCCAACAAGGTATATTTTGCTCTCAAGTAGCTCTGTCCCCTGTGTAAGTCCACCGCTTTGTGCCCCCTGCGCCTGCAGGATGGTTGTCCTCACTCTTCCAGCCACCCACTTTGCGGCTTTCACCAGGTCCAGGGTAAGGTTTCTGCCTCAGTATCCTTCCATCATCATGCTGTTCTCAGTCTTTTGTTCGGTATATGATGTGGCTCCATATGATAATTGGCTATGCCCTGGGTGTGTCGGGCCCTATTCTAGGCGGATTTCTGTGTCACTTCCCAATCTAGCACACATAGGGGGTCATTCCGAGGTTGGAGGTAAGGAATTACCGGCACCGGTAAGGGTGCCGATGCCGGTAATCCCTTACCTCCGTATTCCGAGGTCCCTTTGCAGGTCCTTCCTTACCTCCTGCTTTTAGCAGGAGTAAAGTACAGGACCCGCAAAGGTACTTCGGAGGTAATTACGGTACCGTAATTTACGGTGCCGTAATTACCTCCTTCCCCATTCCCATTGAGCCCTATGGGGCAGAAATGGGAATGTGGAAGGGCAAAAGGTGAATGGGGAATTACCGGTCCCTCCAACCCTGCAATGGACCGGTAATTACTCCATTCACCATGCCGGATTTGGGACGGTTTCGGAGGCAACCATGAAGCTAATTACTCCATGGTTAGCTCCAAACCCGGAATGAGGCCCATAGTCTTGTCTGACAATCTCCTGCTCATTTGCCGCAGATTCCGCCCTCATGTGTCCTGATGCGTCCAGCTGATTCCTTGTTTGTTTAATTGCGCTACTCTCTGCGCTTGCATCTGCTACAGTGCTTATGTGCTCAGTCTCAGTCTACTGCAATCACCTCTGCAGTACCCAATAAGGGAGACTGGAGGCCTTCTACTGTCTCCGTTCTCCGCCTAAGCACCAAGTCTTTGTTCATTCAGATGGTGCCCGCCATCTTGGATTTCGTTGGTAGACCCCACGCCTCATCGGCAAATGGCAATCGGTCCACCGATCGAGTACGCACTGCTGTCAGCTGTGCCCTTCGCTTGTCTACGCCTCTTGCTGCACAGCTGTTCTCATCCTCGGCTGCACACTCCTTTGGCAACAACTGTCAATAAGGAACTCTTGGGGTTTCCGACACACTGCTCCCATCCCTTGGTCTGTTGTTCTGCTCCAGTAGGTTTGCATTAGTGTCAGAAGCCCTGCTCGTACTCGTGTTCCGCCTTGCTCAGAGTGTCTCTTTGGGTTCTGCCTTTTATTCGTGTGAGGAGAGCTAATTGGTATCAGGTGTATGCACTTAGCATCAAGTGCCTGACTTTGCCTGACCCGATTAGCGGCACATGTCCAGTATGATGTGTGTGAGTGGATGTTGTTACTCTCAGTCACCCTCTTCCTCGTCCCAGGGTTTGTGAAAATTGGGGCGGGGCTTGGGACCTCAGAGCATCATAAAACATAGGATGGGTTGGATAAACAAAATAAGGGGGAATACTGCATCTCACCATCAGTGGCCTCACCCCACTCCCCGAAGACCCCTAACCCAGGTGATCCTACCGCACTGGTCCACCCCCAGGGTCTGGATCCAAAGGCGATGGCCGTGCCCTGGCCACCTGAGAGAGAGATCCCCGGTGGCTAGCAGTTGAGACACCCTCTGGTTTCCCACACAGTACACTCCTTGTCCACATCTGTAGCATTTCCTAACTTGACGATTGAACTGGTTACCAAAGTTCTGTTCTTTGCGAGGAAAACCACCACCTTTCCCTTTCTCCCTCCCTCTTCAGTCAGTGTATCTGCTTCTTATTCTCCAATTTACATCCTTCTTCCCAACATTTTTATTGGCAATAGGTTTATCCTTACGCACGGTATTAGCTTCCCCAGCCTCTGTGCGGTTTTTATCAGTTTCTTAGCTTAACTCTAATACGCGAAGCAGTAAGCTCTACCTGCTTTGCTATTTTGATGGCTCTGACTAAATTAGGGTCTTTCTCCTTCCACAGCTCCTCTCGCATTTCATCATCAGCAGATTTGATCATCAACTGATCCCTGAGGTGCTCCTCCTGATAATGATTAAACTGGCATTTGATTGCCAACCCTCTCAGAGCTGGCATAAATTCCCCTTTACTTTCCCTTTTCTTCTGCTCCCTTGTGGCAAATCAGTATTGGGCTAATATTGTGTTTTCTTTAACTTCAAAGTGCTTGTCAAGTTGTGCAATACTGGCTTCAAACACATTCAACACAATACCATCCTCAGGGGTTGGATCAGGAAGTGTTTCAATATTTGAAGCCCTCCATGGCCTAAGCAATGATAGAGAATGGCATCCTGGCGCTCCACCGAGTAATTTGGATCATAAACTGCCAGCACAAATTTAAGGAAGGCTTCCTTCCAGACCTTCCATCTGAATACAGGATCACCAAATGGTGGCAGGTACAGTGCAGAGCCTGGTATGTTTGCCATTCTACATGTGACAGGTTCCAATCGGCACAAATTCACAAAGGTTCTAAATGAGAACTATCAGTGTACTGGGATGAGTATGGCTGTGTAATGATGCACAGCAAGGCACAAACAGTGCAAATCCACCACCCTCAAAGTACTGGGAGGAATAAAAAGAATAGGGATGCACAAAATGCACTTTCCAGTGTGTCCACTTGATGCTATGCTGACCTCAAACAAGGTGCTGAGCCTCTCCAAATGGCATCTCCCGTTACAAGGACACTCTTTGTGCCAACCACTCCTCCTTCACTTGCGGCGTCCACAGGTGCAGCCCCGTTGTCAGGGCGACCCCAACACCAATACAATGATGGGAACACGCCTCAGTCTGCTGGTCCACTTACCAGGCAACCACGTTGCCAGCGTTGCAGTGCTCACCCGCTCACAGAATAGGGCCAAGACATGTGACACGCTTGTCAAACAGCCACATCCAGGGCCTCCAGGCTCATCCGATGTGTGTCAGCACAAAAGCGCTCATCCAACTGCCACATCCAGGGCCTCCAGGCTCACCAGTGGGGTCTCCCTTCTGACACAACCAACGCCGTCAACTCACAGTGGATGAGGGTGGTCGGCTCAGCAGTACCCATGCAGCCCCAGCGGGTCTCCTTAGTGTTCTGTTCCGTTCCTGCTTTCTGTCTCCACTGTGTCCAGCACAGCAGGTGAGTCGTCGCCAATGAAATAAAGCTGGCCAATCCAAAATATAGGAAGAAGGATCCTTTATGATATGATATGTGATTTATAACGCGCTTAATATCCAGAGGTTTCAAAGCGCAGACCCGGGGATCGAACCTGTGGTGCTCTGTGTCAGCTTGCTTCCAAGATGAGCATGTTGCCCCTGAGCTATCCTCCCAAGACCAATTCACAGGAACCGGCTGCAGTACCAACTGGCACCTTCAATTGCAGTATTCTAACTGTATCTTCTAGTTCTCTACACCAAACATTCCATGGTTCAACTTCAAACATTCTACTTCAGACTGTTCCAATAGGTGTTCCAAGCTGCACCGTGGATGCAAGCACTATTACTATATAACAGGCTACTTGATGTCTTAGCAGCATTCAGGCACTGTAATGGTGTCCTTGATTTAGCACATCTGAACGGGCGGCTCAATCATACTGAAGCAGGAGGTTTGGTTCAGATGTCTCGACATTGGCAAGTGGCTCCATAATGCTCGATAGCATTGTGGATGCTTCTAACCAGGTAGTCTAAATTTACTTGTTTGGGTACCTCGAGAGTCATGTGGCATGTGGTTAATTGAAGTTCAGGTGGCTGTCTAGTTTATGAAAGGGTTTTGCAGTTGAAGTGCAGTTTGAAGTAGCTTGATGACTGGAAATTGGCTCAATGTTCTTTTCTTGGTCTGAAGAGCAATGGCAGATGCCAGAGGGAATGTCTCTGAACATTGAGTTCTGGTGGTCTCCTCCAGAGACCCACACAGAGCTGGTGCCCTCTTCTTCTACTTCCCCATCAGACTGAAGTACACAGAGGCACCTCCAGGCTCACTGTCTTCCACTGGGTACTTGTGTTTCCAAGTATTTTGGTCCTCAGCTGCACATGATCTCCAGAGTTCTTCCAGCTGTTTCCCCTTATGTTCATCAGGGATGTTAAGGAACATGTTGCCGTCCCTCCTGTGAGGACTCAGGAATGAAACTCTGACACAAGTTAGTCATGTTTTTGGTTAAAGACCGTTATTGAAAATAGAAGGGGTTGGAAAAGGGCCTCTCTGACCCTGCTCTAAGAGCAATTCTCCTACCTAAAGCAAACACTAAGGATTGGTCTGTGTCAGGATGACAAAATTAAACTGTCCTTGTGTCCAAAAGTTCTATCTGACTCTCACACTAAAACTAAATTATTAAGGTGAAAAGGGAAATGTCTTTACCCTTTAAAGCTCTTGAAAAAGTGTTCATAAAAGAATAAATAGTTCCAACACAAAAGTTCTTCATGTATGAAGAGTTCTTGTCTCAAACATGGGGGGCTCCCTTCCCCTGGATCTCTCTTCAGTGAATACAACAGTTCCTTGTGCCTTTCTTGGCCCACAATAGTACGGTCACAACCAAAGCTCTGTAGCTTTGTAAATCCTCTTCAGGACTTGGCTTTTCCTCATATGCTTAACACAGTTCTGATATTCCTCTACTTAGAATGTCTTGTTCCCTACACACTTGTAATTGCCTGGTATACTCTCCTGTAAGGGCATCTTGTAGGTACACACTTCGGATTGCCTGGTATACTCTCCTACAAGGACTTCGGCTCCTTTCACAATTGTAATTGCCTGGTACTTTCCTGCCAGGACTTCTTAGATTCACAGACTTGTGATTGCCTGGTATACTCTCCTTCCAGGACTTTGCTCCTTTCACAATTGTAATTACCAGGTATACTCTCCTGCCAGGCTCTCTTATTCTTACACACTTGTAATTGCCAGGTTTACTTCCCAGGGCTTCTCATGTTCACAAACTTGTAATTGCCTGGTAAACTCTTCAACCAGGGTTTCTTGCATTCACACATGGATTAGGTTGGCTATTATCTCCTCTTGATAAACATTCCGCTTTGGTGTTCCCATGTATTTACATTACATACATTTATATTTGGACAGGTTTTAATTCCTTTTCCCTTTTTACAGTTAGTCCCTTTGCTTAATCTCTTTCTGTGGTTCTTGTTACTGTTATTGGCATATAGCGCGATCAGCGATATGCCCCGGGGTCCCCATTGTCTTTGAGCTTACTCACCGACTCTTGCTGGCATTCTCGGTCTATTTTGCAGTCGTGCAGTGAAGGTACACTGCCTGGTTTCCCTTTGTGGCCGTTTCCTGTTCGCTATTCCGTCTCTCGCAGTGTCATGATCTCTGCTTCCAAAAGGTCAGGGTTTTCCCAACTCCCTTGGAAGCAGATCCATAACCCAGGTTCCGAGTGCCAACCAGTCCCAATTGGGACCTTTTGGACCCAGTCCTGGCGCCAGTGGCACCAGGCTCATAAATATGCCCAGTCCCAGCGCTGGAAGCGCCGGGCTCATAATGCTTGGGTGGACTTACCTGCAGCAGACCATGCTGCTTACTTGCCTGCCAGTTGAGCCTCTGATCCTCTTCTGTTTGGAACTACTTTTCCTGTTGGGTGGGGCAGGAGCCACTCCCTAGATTCAGAACACTGGAACTCTTCTGGAAAGCAGGAACTCTTTTCTTACCTAGGCGTGGCTGTGGAAGGAGACACCTAAGCACTACAGGAGGCTATTTAAACCACACCCGATGGATGAATCTTGCTTTGCGTTATTCTGCATCCTCTGCAGCAGAACGCTCATCGTGTCTTCTGCATCTGATCCTGGGCCTAGGGAAAAAGGCTTACCATCCTGAATCCAGTCTTCAGCAACACCTATAAAGACAAGAAAGAACAGGTTAGCATTACGGTCTTCAGTGACAGCCCTTCACTTACCTGGTCCATCGGCTGTCACCAACGCCTCGCGCTGCATTCCGGCATCTGAAAGACAAAGGCTTACCTACTCTTCGTGCGCTCCGGAGGTCTTCACACTGCATTCCGGCATCTGAAAGACAAAAGCTTATCAACTCTTTGCACGCTCCGGAGGCCTTCGGCGCTGCATCCGGCATCTGAAAGACAAAACAAGGTGCGTTTAAAGACATTGGGGAACTTTAATACTCACGTGCCATTACTCCTTTCCACATCTAACCCAGTGGGTATTCCGGCACCCTGCAGCCGCTCCGAACTTGTACCTGCAAAATAAAAAGACAGTTAGAGCGCATCGTGAAGCAGGCAACAAGCGCTTACTTACGGGCTTCCTGGCGCTTCTATTCATCACACGGGCTCCATCTTCAACTCACTTCAGCCCGTCATCCGCCATCGCCGGAACCCTGCAAAACAAGAGACATCATTACTAAAGACTTTAAAGACATTAGAATTACTCGAAACTTACCGTTCGTGCAGTAAACGACGGACAGCAGTCCTCTGAAGTCAAGAGGCCTGCTCCCCTTATCCAGTGAAGAAACTGGTTACAGCACCCTGCCCCGAGGCAGATGGAGAGCACAGCGTTCACTTACCTAAGGTGAGAGCGTTAACCTTTGGGGTTCTACAGGAGAAGAGAAAGGGAAGAAGAGAGAGACATTCAATAACCTAGTTCCTTAATCCCATATTTTCTATCTGCAGACATCTTACCCTTCGAGTCAGACATACAGTGCACAGAGGTCCAGCCCAAAGAGCCAGCCGTGTGTTACACATCACCTTTGAAGATACGGTATACGCCCAGTCAAGACCGGCGCCTCTACGGGAATCAGGTGAGCATTACAGAACGCAAAGCCTACCACAAAACTCCCGTCCAGGCGCTATGGAAACCTCGGATACCGACCAGCTAGCCCAGTTACTTGGGGAACTAAGGGCAGAAGTGCATGCAGCCCGTCAGGAAACGAACGCTCTAAGAAGGGAACTGATTATTTCCAAGGAGCGAACAGATGATCTCGCTAGACAATTGCTACAGTCACAAGCCGGACAGACCCCGTTACCCGCATCTGGGGGAAATCTTCCTTCTACATCCTCTATGAATCCAGTGCAGATCAACCTACCTGGGAATGTACCTCTGGCTCCGCCCGAACGATTTTCTGGTGACCCAAAGAGGTTTGCAGTATTTATCAATCAGTGCCGGTTGCATTTCTTATGCCGGCCAGCAGCCTTTCCAACTGATCAAGCTAAAGTAGCTTTCGTGCTTTCGTACCTTAGTGGCAATGCGGCAGACTGGTCGATCCCTCTAGTAAATCAAGATGATCCGGTCCTCCATGATTTTCAAGCTTTTCAGCTCAGTATGGAAAAACTGTTCGCAAGATATTCACAGGGGCAGGCCTTGGACAATGAGCTTCTTTCGTTGCGACAAGGTAATCAAGACCTTTTGGCTTATATTGCGTCTTTCAACAGACTGATAGTGGAAACTCAATGGCCTGAGGACAAAAGGATTACGCTGTTTTATAGAGGTCTACGTGGAGAGCTCAAAGATGTGTTAGCCCAAGTAGTGAATCCCCCACAAGATTGTTCGGACTATATAGACTTAGTCGTTCAAATAGATCACAGACTGCAGAACAGGAAGGCCGATCGTTCCAAGTTTGATGCTCGAGTATTTTCCAAACCGCCAACTCCTTCCAAAGGAGTAGACTCCGGGGAACCCATGCAAATAGGGGGTCTGAAAGGTCCTCTAACACAAAAGGAGCGGGAAAGGAGAAAACAGTTGCAATTATGCCTCTATTGCGGAAACTCAGGGCACTTTCTTCGAGACTGTCCGGTGAAACCTGCCAAGAAGGCAGTAGGAGCTGCAGTTACCAAAGTTACAAACTCTGAGCAGGGAAACGACCTCGCCCGACAAGAATAGAGGTCCTCTTGCCGAGCGTGAAAACCAGTTCCGTGACCTCGAATTTCGTGATACCTATGTCCTCATTAGCCCTGATAATCCGGATCGATTACATGCAATTGAAGCTTACGTCGACAGCGGTGCCATCGGCAATTATGTGGATCATGAAATGGTTTTGAGGATGAATCTAACTCTTTGTCCCAAGGCTGTAAAGGACGTCATTACTACGGTGGATGGTACGGAGATAGCCTCCGGGCCAGTAACGCATACCACTCAAGAGGTGACGCTAGTAAGTCAAGATGGACACCATGAGAAGATCGTGTTCGATGTGATCAAGGCCCCTCAATTTCAGATTATTCTAGGAATACCTTGGTTAGAGAAACACAATCCTCTGATCGATTGGCGAGCAAGAACGGTCCAGTTTCCAGAATGTGTCTCTACTTGTCACCCTCCACCTGGTGTTGCACTGGCAGCAATTTCTTCAGAGACTCCCCAGTTACCTCCCGAATACCTAGAATACCAAGATGTTTTCCGGAAGGATCAGGCTAACGCTCTACCTCCTCATAGGTCTTATGACTGCCAGATAGACCTGATACCTGGATCTACTCCTCCTTGTAGTAAAATTTATGCCCTCACCGAGCCTGAGAACCTTCACCTTCGACAATACCTGGATCAATACCTGCCAAATGGGTTTATTCGTCCTTCCAAGTCCCCTGCTTCTTCAGCTTTGTTCTTCGTTCCAAAAAAGGAAGGAGACCTTAGAACTTGTATAGATTATCGCTCCCTGAACCAGATCACCGTTAAGAATAGATATCCGTTACCTTTGATCCCTGAACTCCTGGACCAAGTCAGAAAAGCATGCATATATACAAAGCTGGATCTTAGAGGAGCTTACCACTTGGTACGAGTAAAAGAGGGCGATGAATGGAAGACGGCCTTCCGCACCAAGTATGGGCTATTTGAATATCAGGTCATGCCCTTCGGACTTTGCAATGCCCCGGCCGCCTTTCAATATTTTATGAACGATGTCCTCAGAGAGCTCATAGATGTGTGTGTTGTTGTTTACATTGACGACATCCCCGTTTATTCTTCATCGGAATCTGAACATCGGAACCACGTGAAAATGGTCCTCGAAAGATTGCGTCAACACAAACTTTTCGCTAAGTTGGAAAAATGTGTTTTCAACGTGACTGAAGTTGAATTCTTGGGATTCATATTATCACCTGGCGGAGTGCGTATGGATTCAAAGAAGGTCGATGCAGTTCTCAAATGGCCATCACCATCCTCCGTAAAAGGTGTGCAAAGCATGTTAGGCTTCGCTAACTTTTACCGCAGGTTTATCCCCGAATTCTCGCGAATAGTCCAGCCCATCACTGCCTTGTTAAAGAAAAACAAACGTTTTGAATGGTCTACCGAGGCGGAACAAGCTTTCCAGGATTTGAAGACTAAATTTATCTCTGCACCAATCTTAAAACACCCTCGCCCCGAACTCCCCTACATCGTGGAAACTGATGCTTCAAGCCTTGCCATGGGGGCAGTTCTATCACAAAAGGACCCGCTAACCAATCAGTTGCATCCCGTGGCATTTTGGTCCCGCAAATTCTCGCCTCCTGAAATCAATTACACGATTACTTACAAGGAACTTCTGGCTATCAAGTCTGCCTTTAAGGCTTGGCGGCATTATCTGCTGGGGGCCCGACACACCGTTACTGTGATTACGGATCACCGAAACCTGCAATATTTGAAAACCGCAAAAGCCCAATCCTCTAGACAACTCCGTTGGGCATTATTCTTTGCCGAGTTTGACTTCATAATTACCTATCGACCTGGTACAAAGAACGGTAAAGCTGATGCCCTTTCTCGGATGGGAGTGGAAGAACACTTGATCAACCCTAAACCTGTACCAATCATTCCCGAACAAAGAATTCTGGGTGTAATCGCCACAGAATCCATAGAGGAAGTTAAGGATAAAGCCAGGCAACTTGTAACTCCAGCAGACATACAGAATTGGCATCTGCAAGGAAAGGACTTTGCAGTAAAGGACAACTTATTGTATTTCCAAGAACGATTATACCTACCCAGCACAGATTTACAGAAAAAAGTAATCTCTTGTTATCACGATTCTTTAATGGAAGGACATCCCGGTATGGCCAAGACCTCAGAAAAGATCAAGCGCTACTTCTGGTGGCCGTCTTGGAAAAAAGATATCAGAGACTTTATAATGTCCTGTGGAGTATGCGCCCAAAACAAGAGTCAAAAGGAAAGACCAGCAGGCCTCTTACGCCCTATTGACATCCCACCTCGCCCTTGGCATACGCTTTCTATGGACTTCATCACCAATCTACCTCCATGCTCCGGATACAATACGATTCTAGTAATCGTGGACTTATTCTCCAAGATGGCGCATTTCATTCCGCTCAAAGGCTTGCCAACAGCAGCAACTCTGGCCCGAGAATTTCTCGAAAACATCGTCCGACTGCACGGTTTTCCTTCGGTTCTAATTTCGGATCGAGGTAGTCAATTTATTTCTCATTTTTGGCGAAGTTGCTGTCGGTCGGCTCAAATTGATGTGAGACTATCGACCAGTCACCACCCTCAGACCGACGGACAAACCGAGAGGACCAATCAAACTCTGGAACAGTATTTACGCTGCATGCTGCAACAAACTGAAAAAACTTGGAAAGACATCCTTTGGATAGCCGAATATGCCTACAATAACTCTGTCCATTCGGGAACTGGGAAAACCCCGTTTTTTCTTTTGTACGGCAGTCACCCTCGAACCTCGGAGTTGGATCCCCTCCAAGATCTTGAAACACCAGCAGTAGACTACCTGCATTCTACAATCACCCAAGCCTTTAAGGAAGCTGTTTCTCACCTTCAAAGGGCTAAAGAACAATACAAGAAAGGAGCAGATCAACATCGGAAGGAAGCCCCTCAATATCAAGTAGGGGATCAAGTCTGGTTATCCACCAAATATCTACCTCTAAAAGGGCCACGCACATTCAACCCAAGATACCTTGGTCCCTATTCCATCACTACCATAGTAAACCCAGTAGCGGTCAAGTTGGACTTGCCCCCGCACATGAAGATACATCCGGTCTTCCACGTCTCTCTATTAAAACCCGTGCAACCTCAAACCCGACTAACTAAATCTCCAAAACCTATCCTAGTTGATGGAGAACTCGAGTTTGAAGTCAAAAGCATTCTGGACTCCAAGATCTCCAAATCTAATCTATTTTACCTAATTGACTGGAAAGGCTACGGCCCCCAAGAGAGATCCTGGGAACCTGCTGAATATGTCCACGCTCCTCGCCTAATCAAAAGATTTCACCGAACATTTCCTGACAAGCCAAAACCCCACGGAGAAGCCCGGTTTGGGAGGGGCCTTGAGGGGGGGTACTGTCATGATCTCTGCTTCCAAAAGGTCAGGGTTTTCCCAACTCCCTTGGAAGCAGATCCATAACCCAGGTTCCGAGTGCCAACCAGTCCCAATTGGGACCTTTTGGACCCAGTCCTGGCGCCAGTGGCACCAGGCTCATAAATATGCCCAGTCCCAGCGCTGGAAGCGCCGGGCTCATAATGCTTGGGTGGATTTACCTGCAGCAGACCATGCTGCTTACTTGCCTGCCAGTTGAGCCTCTGATCCTCTTCTGTTTGGAACTACTTTTCCTGTTGGGTGGGGCAGGAGCCACTCCCTAGATTCAGAACACTGGAACTCTTCTGGAAAGCAGGAACTCTTTTCTTACCTAGGCGTGGCTGTGGAAGGAGACACCTAAGCACTACAGGAGGCTATTTAAACCACACCCGATGGATGAATCTTGCTTTGCCTTATTCTGCATCCTCTGCAGCAGAACGCTCATCGTGTCTTCTGCATCTGATCCTGGGCCTAGGGAAAAAGGCTTACCATCCTGAATCCAGTCTTCAGCAACACCTATAAAGACAAGAAAGAACAGGTTAGCATTACGGTCTTCAGTGACAGCTCTTCACTTACCTGGTCCATCGGCTGTCACCAACGCCTCGCGCTGCATTCCGGCATCTGAAAGACAAAGGCTTACCTACTCTTCGTGCGCTCCGGAGGTCTTTACACTGCATTCCGGCATCTGAAAGACAAAAGCTTATCAACTCTTCGCACGCTCCGGAGGCCTTCGGCGCTGCATCCGGCATCTGAAAGACAAAACAAGGTGCGTTTAAAGACATTGGGGAACTTTAATACTCACGTGCCATTACTCCTTTCCACATCTAACCCAGTGGGTATTCCGGCACCCTGCAGCCGCTCCGAACTTGTACCTGCAAAATAAAAAGACAGTTAGAGCGCATCGTGAAGCAGGCAACAAGCGCTTACTTACGGGCTTCCTGGCGCTTCTATTCATCACACGGGCTCCATCTTCAACTCACTTCAGCCCGTCATCCGCCATCGCCGGAACCCTGCAAAACAAGAGACATCATTACTAAAGACTTTAAAGACATTAGAATTACTCGAAACTTACCGTTCGTGCAGTAAACGACGGACAGCAGTCCTCTGAAGTCAAGAGGCCTGCTCCCCTTATCCAGTGAAGAAACTGGTTACAGCACCCTGCCCCGAGGCAGATGGAGAGCACAGCGTTCACTTACCTAAGGGGAGAGCGTTAACCTTTGGGATTCTACAGGAGAAGAGAAAGGGAAGAAGAGAGAGACATTCAATAACCTAGTTCCTTAATCCCATATTTTCTATCTGCAGACATCTTACCCTTCGAGTCAGACATCCAGTGCACAGAGGTCCAGCCCAAAGAGCCAGCCGTGTGTTACACATCACCTTTGAAGATACGGTATACGCCCAGTCAAGACCGGCGCCTCTACGGGAATCAGGTGAGCGTTACACGCAGCGTCTCTTCCACTAGCCCGCTTTGCCTCAGGCTCCAGCAAGAAAAGTGTTGCTTATGGCGGTCAGAGAACTCCCGGCAGCGTGACCTGTTGAGTCAGCATCTCCTTTCTTCTTTGCTGGTAAGCCTCCTGGTTCCACCAGGCCTGCTTCTGCTTTTCGGTCCTTTGAGTCTTGCAAAGAGGTAAAACGTTGTCTTCCCAACGGCAGCCTCTAGTATCTTGTTTCTGTCTTTTATATTTCCCAGGCACATGTGTCTGCAGGGAAAGACTAAAGCGCTCACTGGGTTTGCAGCTTCTCCTGCTTTGTATTACTCTTCCCCTCTTCTTTGTCCCTGTACTTCAGTGATTCTGGGGCAAGAAGTCCATTGTTGGTGATTGATTTCCAAAGCTTGAATAATCACTTTCAATAGTTTTAAGTGGCAAAGTATTTTTGGAGGATTAAAAATGCACCTAGAGAAGGTGGTCTTGTCATTTTTACAGGACAGATCAAGGTTGGAGGTTTGTCTCATTTGATGTGGGGAAAGGGGTTCCTTAGTCTTCAAAGGGGGCAGGTGTAAACAAATGACAATAGGACATAGAGGTCTTAGGCATGTAAGCACTACCTTAATGGGCAAATGGGGGATACCCAGTCTCATTCAATGCAGCCATGCCTTCTCCCCGAAGGTTGTTTCCTCCCATGTGATTCGTCGTATAGCCACCGCCAGGGTCAGCTAGCAGCTGCCATCCCCTGGCAACATGGGAGAAGGTCACCACCGGGAGATCAGTGAAGACTCCATTGGATTCATCACATAACCTTCCCCTTAAGACCAGGCTTTCTGCACAAGGGTTATTATAGGTCAGCAGTTCCCCCTATATGAGGAGTGTTTTCTTTAGTCTTGTTTTCCCACCTCCAAATAAGACCATCTGAGATAAAAACATCTCTTTCCCGGGAATTGGAAGGGGAGTAAGGAAGGGAGGTTCAATTGGCATGTTTTCTGCAACGTTTTAAAACCTGGAAAGTCTGTGCCAATTATTGTTTCCTCAGGTAGCCCAGGGATAATAGCAGCAATTATTTGTGTGGATTTCCCTTGAACTCGGATGGTAACTGGGGGTTTATGATATACCTCCTCATCCCCAAGGACACAAGTAATTTTTGTTGGGGTTCCCATCCTAACGTCTCTAGTTGATATCAAGTCAGATCTTGTGGCCGTCTGCTTGCTACTTGAGTCAAATGGGCCTTTAACCAGTACCCCATTTACTGTATCTGAGTCGTGTGTCTTAAATGGTGTTACCCCACAAAATACATTACTAGCATTTTCAATAATTTCTTCTTCTAGAAAGTTACTTTCATCCCAATTCTCTCCCGCCATGTAACCGATCTCCATAGGTTCCTCTTTTTTGTTAGAGGGGCATTGTATGGCCAGATTCCCTGATTGTTCACAAAAGAAACCTATTCTCTTCTGGTTTCATTTCTCGTCATTCTCCCCACCCTAAGTCTTTTACTATTGGTTTATGGGAACTATCTTGGTTCCTATCTTTTGTAGGGAAAGGGGGACGGGAGAACCCATACTGATCTTTTTTTGGTTCTTCATTTCGATGTAGGCTTTTCAAATTTCTGTTGGCTTCAGCATGGTTTTGAGCTGTTTCTATGGCCATTATTAACCTAGGTCTGTTTAACTGAAGGACTGCCCTTTGTAGATAGGGTGGCAATGGACCTCATTACAATGTTGTCGGTCCGGAAACAAGGGTGCTGGTAAGCTCACTGGCACCCTTGTTTCCGGACTGGCAAACTACAAGTCTGCCGGCCATAGCCGCTGTGTCCGACAGGTCTGACCCTGCAGGGCGCAGCGGCCACGGTAGGAAGACTTGTCATGGGAGCACCGGCACCTTTTCTAACGGTGCAGGTGCTCCCATGTCCCCACTCACATAGAGACCCACAGGACTCTATGGGAATGGGGATTAACAAATGTACCAGCGCCTGACTTGACAGCTGCCGGACTTGTAATAGCCCGGTGGCAGCGGGAAATCAGGTACCGGTAAATTATTACGGGTCCAGCAGCAACCCGCCTGTAGCCCCAGAAGGGTTACCCCCGGACCTGTAATGAGTTTATAAACTGCTCGATGGTAAGGGCTTCCAGTACCTCAGGTAATTACTTTTTCCCCCGAGCCATAAGGTCAACATATTTTATACTGTGGCCCCTGACTCTACGTGGATTTCTTCCAGGTTTAACTTGAAGTTCCTTAATTTCTGCTTATAGAAATTATCCGTCTGGCCCACTCTTTTCAACAATCCTTGTTTTATTTAATTAAAAATATCTGTATCCAAGTGATTTAACAACTGATATGAATTTTTTAGCTCACCTTTCAACAGAGCAGCCGTTTTTAAGTCATCTTCTCAATGGAATTGATGTGCCAACCTTTCAAAGTTGAGGAGAAAATGTCCCAGATCTTCCCCCTCTTTGTAAGGTTGCAGTATCCCATGTGGCAATATAGGTTTCTGCTGAGAGCCAAAAATGATATCCAACCCAATTTTAAACCGTCCTTCGGCTTGGATTTGGTGCAAGGTCTCCCCGTCCTTTACCAACGTCCTCATAATGACACAGCCTATAAATGTCAATTCCCATCGCACCCCATCTCCATCTCTCCATTTCCAACAAATATGAGGAAGACGCAACTAAGATCAGTAAAGATTACCCATAGGAATAACATGGGGAAGTAAGGACAATCTACCCTAGAAAGAACTCGAGCTGTCCCACTAATAGTCTCAGGCAGGGTCAGAAAGTTAATAGTGACCATTTACACCTACCTCCACTTGACTGTTTTCTTCACTATAAAAGGTGTGGTTTGACACGGATGAGCGAGCTGGAGAAGCATTTTGGACCAGCGAAGCCACGAATCTGGGACTGCAGGAAGGAGGATCCGGAGGAGAGTGGTGTGCTGCAACGCTGGTCCAATGTTTGAGGAGGGCTGCAGCATGGCTGGAGAGCTGTGTTTCCTTAGAGCCGGAGTGAGGCAGCTGGGACCCTGCTGGCAGAGTCCATGCAATTGCTCTTTCCCTTGGGCCATGTGCAGGGTTCACGAGTGTCTGAGGGGCAGGCGGTGAGACCCTGATCTTGACCCAAAGCATCCCAGAGAGACTGTTCGCCAGAGTTACGCTACCCAGTGAGTTTCACTTGAAAGAGAGAGAAAGTCGGGAGCGTGCGGGTGGCTGAGTGTGAAAGGGAGGAAAAGCAAGATTGATAAAATGGCAGGAAGTGGAAAGCAAGAAGCAGGAAGTAGAAAGAGAGAAAGCAAGTAAAAGAAAGTAACAGAAGAGAAACAGCTCACGCGAGCAGCACTGAAGTAAGAGGACAGAAAGTAAACAGATTTGAAGGAAAGGGCAAGCAGCCCAGATGTAAAGCAGACAGAAGCAAAGTAAGAGGAAAGTGTGAGGGCACACAAGAAAGTCAAGAGAGGGCAAGTGGGCAAAAAGAAAATAAGGAAAAGGTGCGAGTGAGCACAGAGAAGGAAAGTGACAGTTTAAAGGTACAAAGATGCACGGCAAAGGAAAAGAAGTCCAAGTGTGCACGACAGAAGTGAGTGATACAGAAAGGTGCAAGAAGCATGAAAAAGCAGGAAGGTGCAAAAGGCACAGAAGAAGTATAGAGTGGAAAAGGCAATGCAAGTGTGCACTATAAACACCTGAAGATAAAAGATACAAAGAAAAGTGCAAGTAAGAAATAAAGAGGGGGCAAAGGATCAGAGTGGTCGCGCTGAGGAAAAGCAAAGAGCCTGGCATTTCCGAAAGCCTCTGATTCTACCCCATAAGAAGATTGTATGTAAAAAAACCTGTAAATAAGAAAAAGGGCCTCACAGTGCCAAACACACACACACACACACACATAAAGTGATTATATGTGTATGCAAGGCGCTAGGGGGGCCCGGGCGGCAGGTCTACCTGTGTATGCAAGGCACTGGGAACAGGGGGCAGGTATGGTATTTTTTACTAACCTCTATCATAGATGTCCAATAAATAAATACCATGCTTGTCCCCTGGGCCCAACAGCGTCAAACACACACACACAATCAAAGTGATTATGTGTGTATAAGGCGCTGGGGGGCAGGGGAGGCAGGTATGTGATAGATGTCCAGTAAAATAATAGCATCCCTTTCCCCTGGGCCTCACAGCACCTCAGGCAGAGAGCTGATTGTGGCCGGTGGGGAGGAGGTTTGTGCAATAAAGGCATTTTTAAAATACCATTGTTGTACAAACCTCCTGCCTCCACTCGCCAAAATCATCTTGGACCAGCACAAACACACACACACACTTACATAGCATACACACAGCAAGCACTCGCTGTCTCATTCACAGTCACGAGCACCCATCATGCACTCACTCATAACACAAGCATACATGCATCAATACACATATTTAAATAATCAACATGCAAACACACACATTTACACAACATACACACAGCAAGCACTCTTTTATTCACATGAGCATCCATCATGCACTCTCATAACACAAGCATACATGCATCCATACGCATACTTAAATAATCAATAAATGAGCATACAAACACACATTGCACAACACATACACAGTGAACACTCTGTTTCATTCACACAAGCATCCATCATGCACTCACTCATAACTCAAGCATACACACATCCATACTGTAAGGAAGGCATGTTATCAAACAGTGAAAACAGACACAAGTGATCACAGTTCAAGGGTGTTTATTGAACTTCAATTGAGTTTGAAAAATGCCTATCTAATCCTAAATCTAAAGATGTGAGCAAGCTACGACCATCCAATTATAAAGAACACAGTTCTAGTAGAGTCTGGTCAAAATAAAAGGGCCTACACTAATAAAACTATTGCCAATCCTTACTTTTAAATGCAAATGTGTGGGAAACAATGTTATACAAAAAAAAGTCTTCAAGAAATGATATGTCAGGATAGTTGAGCCGTTAGCTTCCCTTGCCCACGTTTTCAGCATGGGACAAGGCGGCACACTCGAGCTTAGCACATACTCTGGCTTTTCTAGCAGGAGGATGCAGTTAAAAATCTCAGTATCAGTACCTTCTCTGCCAAAGTCTCTTTGCCATTCAAGGTCTCTTATTTCAGAGGGCTTGATGCGACAAGCAAACATTCAAAGTTACTTTCTCTTCAGAATTCCCCTATGCACAACTTCTCTGGTGATTCACTGTTCACCCCAGGCCCCTCTCTGCCGGGTTCAGACCCACTTTAACACAAAACCTTCAATTGGTCTCCCTCTGCCAGGCTCGGACCAAATTTATCTCATTTTCCAAACTTTCTTTACGATATGAAAATCAAAGACTTTCGATTGTGTGCAGGATTTTGCTTGACCCGTCGCAAGACCACTTTGATTAGCATTTCTTTGTTTGCTTCTTAATATGACCTTTTTAACTTTCACTTCTGCCACTTCACAGCTGGACACCTTACAGAGACCTTCGATTGAGCATCCAGGCGGTGCCGGACCTCTCTGTCAAAGTTAACGTATGAAAGTCTCTTCAAAGTTCAAACACTCATCAGCAGTTCAACTTTACGTGCATCTTTTATTACACATGTTTTAATAATGTTTATTCCAGTGCTCGCCGTACAATGTTGCTTCTTACAAGCTTGGCTTCAGCACAGACCGGTCTTGTATCGATCTCACCAACTCACCAGCTGTGTTGATTTCACTGACACTGCTTTGTTCTTGGAGCCAAGGACGGTACCAAGGCGGCTGCTGCTTCTCCCCCGTTTGATTAGTGACGCAGGACGGACCCGGGTATCTACGACACACAATACATGATTCTTCAGCCTGGTTTTTCCTGGTCTTATGCTTTCTAATCTTGAGGGCTCTTGAAAGAAACAGTTTCTTGTCAGAAAGGTCAAGGGAACGTCCCTCCTTGCGAACCCTCCTGTTTTGCCATATTTCCTCTCTTGTTCAGCTGCCATCTCGAAACTGCTGTTTTGTCGTGTGTTTTGCCTCGCTCAGAGTGTG
The DNA here is from genome assembly GCF_040938575.1 of Ambystoma mexicanum. Lineage (NCBI taxonomy): Eukaryota > Metazoa > Chordata > Amphibia > Caudata > Ambystomatidae > Ambystoma > Ambystoma mexicanum. The sequence continues at coordinate 185,238,974 of NC_090925.1, read as the reverse complement.
CTTTCGTGCTGCGCCTTTTATCCATGTGGGGAAGGTTAATGGAAGTCAGGTGTTAGTGATGGTCAGTAATTGCCTGACCTCACCTGACCATTGTATTGAGACACGTTAGGTATACTGTTTGGGTGCTAGTCAGTGTTCTTCCAGAGCAAGAGGTCTGTGTGAAAGTGTTTGTACATGAAATGGGGGTGGAGGGCAGAGGGCTTACATTTCCTATCTGATAATATGGGGTAAAAGTGTTACTGGAAAGAGAGGGATACTGCGTGTCACCATCCGGTGTCCCACTCCCTGAGGACCCTTCACCCAGGTGATCCTCCCGCATCGGTCCACCCCCAGGGTCTGGATCCAAAGGCAATGGCCATGCCCTGGCCACCTGAGAGAAAGATCTGCTGGGACTAGTGGGTGAGACACCTTCTGGTTTCTCACATGCCCTTCCCCTATGCGATGTAGCCTCATGAATTTCACAGGGAAACCGAGAAAGGAAATCAACATTCCCCTGGTCTCTACCTTTTTGGTGCTCCGCAGTGAAACAGTAGGGTTGCAGGTCACAGAACTATCGCATGACTCGAGGATTAGAGTCCTTTTATGTGCTTATCCATACTAAAGGAGAATGATCTGTGAACTTCCGTCCTAGGAGATAGTATCTCAGATGGGTGATGGCCCATTTGATAGCAAGGGCCTCTAATTCCAACACAGAGTAGTTTCTTTCATGTGGTAATAGTTTTCGACTAGTGAATACGGTAGGGTGTTCTAATCCATCACAAATCTGTGACAAAACTGCTCCTATCCTTGTGAGAGAGACATCAGTTTGTAACACAAACTCTTTCAAAAAATCTGCCACCTTTAGGATCGGGTTCTGGCAAAAGGTTTGTTTTTCGTTGTTGTAAAATACATCGTCCTCGTCAGTCCAATGATTCTTCTGGGATTAAGCATTCTTTACTTTGTCTGTCAACCTAGCTGTTCTGTCTGAGAAATTAGGGATAAACCTACAGTAATAACCAATTAATCATAAGAATGCCCTAAGGTCTCTCTTGGTCTTAAGCATGGGGGTATCTAGGACAGCTTTCACTTTTTCTCGTTGAAGCTGGACACTGCCATTCCCTACAAAGAAGCTGAGGTAGTTCATGGCTGATTAAGCCAGTTTACATTTGGATGGATTGGCATTTAAGCCGGCTTCTCTGAGAGCCCTCATAATAGTAAAGAGATGAAAAAGATGGTCTTTCCAAGTCTTACTATAAATGACTATGTTGTCAATATAAGCCTCACAGAAATCGGAGTAGGGCTGTAATATCCTGTCCATAAGCCTTTGGAAAGTGGCGGGGGCCCTGAGTAGGCAAAAAAATGGAGGACTTTGAACTAGAATTTTCCCATGGGCGTCGAGAAAGCTGTATTATCCTTATCAGGTCCATGTACTTGGACCTGCCAATAACCGTTGTTTAAGTCTAGGGTTGCTAGGAATCTGACATTTCTGAGTTTATTGATCAGTTTGTCGATGCGTGGCATAGGATAGGCATCAAAGTCAGAGATGGCGTTGACCTTCCGGAAGTCTATGCAAAACCTCAAGGAATGATCAGGTTTAGTGACCAACACAATAGGGGAGGACCATGGGCTTGAAGAGGGTTTGATACTGTTGGCCCTCAGCATTTATTTAACTTCATCGACAACTACCTGTCTTCGGACTTCCTGAAGTCTATATGGTTTCAAATGGACCACGTTTCCCTTGGGAGTTCTGATATAATGACAGGTGCCATGTACTTTCCCTGGTTTCTTACAGGATACATCGGGGAATGTCGTGACCAGATTGTTTAAGTCTTCTTGTTTTTATTTAGATAGCTCTTGGGGAATCAGCTCAAAATTATTTATTCCCTCTGGTGCCAAACTAGACAGTATTGAGGCAGTGGACGTGGAAGGATTTTCTTTCCACTGCTTTAAGAGATTTACATGGTAAAGGTGGTTCTTTTGCTTCCTATCAGATTGGGCTATTTTATAGGTACAGGTCCCTGTTTGCTCTAGTTCCTCATATGGCGCATGCCATTTGAGACAAGTTTATTTTCAGAGGTAGGTAAGAGGATTAATACCTTTTGTCCTACGGAAAAAGATCTTAGTTTACCTTCTTGTCGTAGGTGGACTTTTGTTGGGCTTGGGCTTTTTTCATGTGAGTATAGATCAGATTTCTAATGAGTTTCATATGCTCTCGGAGTCGGGTAGCTGTTTGTGAGAAGGGAATAGGTGCCTCTTCTCTCTCTTCTCAGGTCTCCCAGAGCATGTCTAGGACATCTCTTGGTTCTCGCCCATAAAGTAGTTCAAAAGGAGAGAATACGGTGGACGCCTCAGGGGTCTTTCTTACTGTAAATAGGGCCCAGGGGATCATGCAATCCCAGTCTTTCCCATACTTATCTACCAACGTTCACAAGATCATCTTCAGGGTTTTGTTAAACTGCTCTACCAATCTGTCCCTTTGGGGGTGGTAAACTGAGGTTCTTAAGGTGGAAATATGTAGTAATTCCTTGACTTCACCCATGAGTTTGCTCATAAAATTGGATCCCTGATCTGTTAGAATATCCTTGAGGAAACCAACCCTAGAGGAAAATGGTAATAGGTGTTTTAAGATTTGTTGGGTTGTATTGTTCCGCATCCGTAGCGTAATCAATGATTACGAGGACATATTTGTTATCCAGTCTAGAGGTTTCCAACAGTCCAATGATATCCATCCCAATTTGGGAGAAAGGGACTTCTATTACTGGTAAGGGTTCAGAGGGGCAGGTAAGGGAATATGCGCACTGGTTTTCTAGTATATTTCACATGAATTAAGTTCTTTATGTCAGCATGGATACCTGGCCAGTAGAACTTCCCACTGATGTGAGCTTGGGTCTTATATTGTCCTAAATGTCCTCCTGTCAAATTAGAATGTGGAATCTCTACTACGACTTCCGATGGGTTTTGAGGATTACTGAGATTTACCTAGGCCTTCTCTGGAGTTTACCTTTCTATACAGTAATCCTTGCTTTAGGAAGAAAAAAGGGTTTCCCTTCTCTAATCCTTCGCCTTCAGTAATAATCTGTAAGAAAGCCTCTGCGAGTGCTGGATCATTTTGCTGGGAGAAGGCTAGATCGGGAAGGATGGTAGGTTCTTCTTCCCTCTTGGCCTCAGAGGTAGATGGTTCATCGGCTTCTCCAAAGCCTAAGTTACCTCTTTCAGTTTCTTCTGGCTCACTTTCTTCAAAATGGGAAAATAGAGCTCTTTCAAGAATTGTCTGTGCAATTTTGTCCCCACGATGTACTTCAATTGGAGTTTCGCCATGGTTTTGTAGGAGAACCTTTATGTCTCCCCAGAGGTCGGGATCTATGACCCCAGCTAGGACATCCAGACCAAACTTCCAGGCTAGGCCAGATTTTGGGGGCAATGTTATTTAACACCCCACCAGGGGTATTAAGACTAAGTCCATGGGAATCATCCCACTTTTTTCTTGAGGGATAGTAGCTTCTCTGCTACTACAGATATCAAAGCCTATGGATTATTTTGTGGCGATAGAGGGATCTGAGGCACTATGACTAAGGTTCTAGAATTTTAGGGTCCCCCAATTTGTCTCAATTGAGTCGCATCCCACTCTGACACCACATGTAAGGAAGACATGGTCTCAAACGGTGAAGACAGACACAAGTGATCACAGTTCAAGGGGATTTAATTAACTTCAATTGGGTTTGAAAAACACCCATCTAATCCTAAATATAAAGATGGGAGCATGCTACGACCATCAAATAATAAAGAATGCAGTCCTAGTAGAGTCTGGTCAAAATAAAAGGGCCTATACTAAAACACCTATTGCCAATCCTTACTTCTAAATACAAATTGTGTGGGAAACAATGTTATACAAAAGAACAATGTTAAAGAAATGATATGTCAGGATAGTTAAGCTGTCAGCTTCCTTTCCCCACGTTTTTAGTTCGGGACAAGGCAGCACACTTGAGTTTAGCACATACTCTGGCTTTTCTAGCATGAGGATGCAGTTCAAAATCTCAGTATCAGGACCTTCTGTGCCAAAGTCTCCTTGCCATTCAAAGTCTCTTATTTCAGAGGGCCTGATGCGAGAAACATTCAAAGTTCCTTTCTCTACAGAGATCTCCTATGCACAACCTCTCTAGTGATGCACTGTTCACCCCGGGTCCCCCTCCACCAGGCTCAGACCCATTTTAATGCAAAACTTCAATTGGCCTCCCTCCACTGGGCTCGGACCAAATTTATCTAATTTTCCAAACTTTCTTTACTATATCAAAATCGAAGACTTTCGACTGTGCACAGGATTTTGCTTGACCCGTCACATGACCACTTTGATTCACAATTATTTGCGCCCTTCTTAATATGTAACTTTTAACTTTCACTTCTGTCACTTTTCAGATGGACACCTTACAGAGACCTTCGATTGAGCACCCACGCGGTGCCGGACCACTCTGTCAATGGTGTCGTATCAAAGTCTCTTCAAAGTTCAAACACTCATCAACAGTTCAACTTTACTTGCGTCTTTTATCACAGGTGCTTTATTAATGTTAATTCCAGCGCTCGCCATACAATGTTGCTGCTTACAACCTTGCTTTCAACACAGACCAGTCTTGTATCGGTCTCCCCAACTCACCGGCTGTGTTGTTTTCACTGACACTGCTTTGTTCTTGGAGCCAAGGATGGTACCAAAGCGGCTGCTGCTTCTCCCCGCCTTGATTAGTGACACGGCAGGGCCCCGGGTATTCTTCACCCTGGTTTCCTGTTCTTATGCTTTCTAATCTTGAGAACTCTTGAAAGTAACGGTTTCTTGTCAGAAAGGTCAAGGGAAAGTCCGTCCTTGCGATACCCTCCTGTTTTGCCATCTTTCCTCTCTCGTACAGCTGCCGTCTCGAAACTGCTATTTCCTTGTATGCTTTGCTTCGCTCAGAGTGCGCTTTCGCGCTCTGCCTTTTATCTGTGTGGGGAAGCTTAATGGAGTGTGAGTAATAGTCAGTTATTGCCTAACCTCACCTGACCATTGTTTTGGGATACGTCAGGTATACTGCTCGGGTGTTAGTCTGTTTTCTCCCAGAGCGGTCTGTCCGTGTGAAAATGTTTGTGCAGGAAAGGGCAGCGGGGGGTAGAGTTCCTATGTATCTTATCTGATAAGATGAGGTAAAGGTGTTACAGGAAAGAGAGGATACTGCGGCTCACCATCCAGTGTCCCACTCCTCGAGGACCCCTCACCCAGGTTATCCTCCCACACTGGACCACGCCCAGGGTCTAGATCCAAAGGTGATGGCCGAACTCTGTCTACCTGAGAGTGAGATCGGTGGGGACTAGTGGGTGAGACACCTATTGGTTTCTCACAATACACATATTTAAATACTAAATAAATGAACATACAAACACACACATTTACACAACATACACACAGAGAGAACTTACACCAGCATCCATCACTCATACAATTACCTAACAACCCAAGCATGCACGCATCCATACACATAATTTAAATTTAAAAAAATTTACAAAATAAAATGTATCTTCTGCCGCGGGTCTGCAGGTTCCAGTGCTCCAGCCCCCTGCAAACATGAACAGGAATCAGGAAGTTTCCTGATCCCTGCACATGCGTGGAAGGGGCCTGAGCATCGGTCCGGAGATGCCCCAGTCCAGCCGGCTCTGTCTGTATGTGCGAGGAGGTGCAGGTGCGCAGCAAGCATTTCAAATGAGCCATGCGAGGCTGGGGAAGCAAACGCCTCCTGCCTTGCTTGGCTCATTGAGCTTGCGTGGCTGGGGAAATGTAACTGTGAAAGGGAAACAAAGTTTCCCTTTCACAGTTAAGAGCACTCCCTCAGCTGAATAAAACAGCTGAGGAAGCGCTCATATTTTACTGGGCTGGCACCTCCATAATGGGTGAGAGGGGGCCAAGACCTGGTGGGTAGACGCTCCCTCACCCATTATGGACGAGCCACCCCTGAAAGCAAAGAGCCGTTTTCGAAATCCTCTGATTCTACCCCATGAGAAGATTATGTGTAAGAAAAGCTGTAAATAAGAAAAAGGCATAGCCTGACCAGCTGAATTTGTGTTTGGAATTAGAGGGGCCTAAAGTTGGGGGAGGGCACCACGAGAAACCTAAAAGGAACTGTGATATATTTTGTTTTATGTATAAAGTTGGAAAAGGCCTGTGCTTTAGGAAGAGCACCCCGAGAGGCCTACTTAAGAAATCAAAGTACATCCTGATAAAACTGACTTTTTGTTTGAAAGCTGGAAGGGACCTGAGCTTGGGGAAGATCACGCTAAGAGGCCCGGCCAAGTTGGAGACTTATTGGTTTGCTTTATAGCGTTGAAAGGACTGAGGTTCCGGTAAGGGAAAACCAAGGAACTCAAAGACACTGAAGGTATTGTATTTCACTGCAAGGACCCTGTGGCAAAGGTCTTGCAAACAGCCCTGTTTTATGGAACTCATTTTGGTATCTTAAAATCACGCCTGGCAAGAAAGTCACTGGAAACCAACCCTGGTTTCCCTATTTTTCTGTTGAACCACTACTTTTCATTTTTGACAAAAGACCCCTAACACATTTTTGTATAGAGTGAGGGCAAGCATAGGTTTAGGCACAGATAGACTTTATTTCGACTTTCAGACATCGACTGCCCTTAGACGCATCACTTCAAGGAAGCATCCCTTTAGAGCTAGAGCTAGTTAGGTATTATACCAACCCAGAAACTTTAAATAAAGTTTCTGAAATCTTACTTTCTGAGTCTGTCTCCCTCATTACGAGATTCCCGCTGAAAACAGAGCCATTACCGGGATGGAGGTATTAGCGTGTCCGTGCACCCTCGGCGCCGCCAATAGCGGCTGATTACGAGTGCGCAAGCACGCACAAATCCCCATGCCGGTAATAGCTACACCGCCCTGCCGCTAAAGGCCCTCCAACCCCCCGATATCACCATCACGGGCACGCCGATACCGCCTCTGCCAAGGAGCAACCCCTTAATAACGACCCGGTAATAACAACATGCTAATACCGGGCTCGTAATACCGGACCCGGAAGTAACGTCATCGCGTTGGAACGGCAAAAGCGCCGGGGGCCATCTTTAAAAACACAATCCATTGCAATCCTCCTAAACAACCACTGCTACAGAGGAGAGACCAGGGCCATTGTATACATCATGTCCAAGGCTACCCGTAAAACCATCCCCCGCCTGCGCAAGCTGCGCTTCTCAGATGAGGAATCAAATATGCTGGCAGATACCCTTGCTGCCCATGCCGATGAGGTATTCACGAATAACCTCAAAAGGGAGGTGCAGCTGAGGATGAAGGAAATCTGGGAGGTGGTAGCACACAAGGTGTCAGTGGTAGGCACCACCCCCGGCACAGTGAAAGACTGCAAAAAAAGATGGGACGACTCCGTCTCAGGGTCCGGAACATTTTGGCCAGCAATCGTAGGGAGGCCGGTGAAACTCATGCGCTGGGAGGAAACATGCAGCACAAACATCCAGATGGAGTCAATAGAGGGCTTTGGGGAAATGGAGACGGGTGCTGCAACATCTGGAGATGGAGGTGAGAGACCCTGCAAACCCCAGCAGGCCAAACCATGACGTAGCACAACTGATGTGAAAGTGAGCCGAGCCAAGGCAATGCATGGCCCATCGTACACACATTTACAGATCCATGTCCAGATGGAGGCCCAAACCCTGCCACACTGAAATGCATGTTATGTGCCAATCCCATTACCAACAGCAGCCCAACACACACAGGGACCATTTGCATGTAACACATCACGCAAAGCCCAATACAATGGCATACCACCTGGCACGCATCAGTGCCGAATGGAGATGCCACGGCTAATGCCAATATGCCCCCCTTGAAACTACCCTGTTTGATACACCTATAAGATTGCAATGCATGAGAAATTAAATACTGTACAGCACCATCTCATGCTTCTTGCATGTAACACCATCACTGATGCCCTGCATCTCTTCTTCCCCCACAGGCACTGATGGAGAAGGTGGGAGTCAGGACCCTGCCACAAGGCCATCTACGTCCAGGGCCAGCCCACCGGGCACTGGCCAATCCACCTCCGGGGCAGCACCGTGGCCCACAGTCCAACCAAGGGCAAGTGTACAGGACATGCAGGCACATGAGGACACCACGCCAGCGGACGAGACTGCTAGAACAGAGCTGCCAACAACAGCTGAAGGGGAGGCTGATGGCACCCAGTCTGCTGCCACAAGCTCAGTGGGTGAGGCAGCAGCCACAGCCCCACTCAGTGGCGTGGATGTAGGAGCGGAGGAGTAAGTGGACCTAGATGGAACAATCCATGTGGAATGTCCACACACCCCGAGCCCCGGTCCACCCACAACACGCCACTGAGGGCACAATCTCCAGCCCCATGCTGGATTCCGCAGTTCCATTGCACAGTTCCAACCTCGCTACCACCCCAGAGGTCAGCCCTGCAATGGCACACCCAGCCGCAGCACCCTCAACCTCTGCTGCACCCACTGACATGGAGGCATGGCTGTCAAGGGTGGAGGCAAGGCAGGACTCCATGATTGACCTTGTGCGCCAATATGTGGCTTAGGGCGAGGAGACACGGCGAGAGATCCGTCAGGCCAATGCTGGGACCATTGCCACCATTAATGCCAGTGCAGTAATGATCCGTGACAGTTCAGGGGCCGTCACGCATGTCCTGACCAGCATGCTACAACACATGCATCGCCAACAACCTGCACCGGCGGTGCCAATCCCAACTGCATCCACCCCATCATCCACACCTGCATCCTCCGCACCCTCCAGCCCTGTGTGCATGACAAGGCAGAGTGCAAGACAAACCAAAATGCTGCCCCTGGACACGAAAAAAGCCCGCAAATAGTGTGGGATGACAATGGGTGAGGGGTGAGGTGGTGTTGGTACTGTATAGGGGATTAAGGGGGTGTTTATTGGAGGTATGGGGTGTTTATTTGGAGTATGGGGTGTTCATTGGGGGTATGTGGTGTTCATTGGGGGCTATGGGGTGTTTGGGTGTTTTGGGGGAAGGGTGAGGGCATGTGAGTGGTGGAGGGAGGAAGCACTTTTTTGTCATTTTCATTAATACATCCGTTGTGTGCAAAGTCATTTAATGCCTGTACATTGTTCATTTTGTGTGTGTTCAGTCTATTCATGACAGTGCATAGTGCCCAAATCCCCACACGCCCTGTGTCCATGTCCACATTGTCCCAGTGCTCAGTGTAGCACTGACACATAACCATCAACGTCCCTGTGGTTCAGAAGTATTCGTCAATCAGTGATTGGCGTACAGCATGGCCATCTTGTGCATCACGTACTGGAATGGGTGCTGCTTCTCCTCCATCATCATCCTCATCATCCTCACCCGGTGCATGCATGTCAATGTCAGGTGGCAGTGGTACTTTTCTCCTGATGCACATGCTGTGCAGCATGACACAGGCCATGGTGATCTTTGCCACCTTCTCAGGGCCATAAAGGAGTGCTCCACCAGACCTGCTTAGGCAGCGGAACCGTGCCTTCAACAGGCCAAAGGTCTGCTCAATCACGACACAGGTACGGGTATGAACCCGATTGTAGTCCTCTTCGTGCCTGTTCCGCGGGTTCCGCACATGAGTAAGTAGCCACGCTTCAAGGGATAGCATCCATCACCTGCATGGGAGCACAAAGAGGTATGTGTGAGTCAATCTGAGCTGACACCTTTAGGGTTCACGGCCATTGCTGCAGCTATTTGGTGTTGACATGCACATGTCCCTGTACGTATGCACACAGATTAATTTGATGCATTGTGTACTGCAACATGGTCTGCTAGTGTAGATTGCATTGTACAGATGATGCAGGGTGTTCACTTGCATGCTGATGCGGATGTACTGTGGATGCGGAACAATGTCTTACCACCCATAATTGCAGTGTATGCTACTCTGTACAAAATCACACTAGCGACATTGGCACAGTTGTAATCATGTTTAGTCATGCATCGCTTGACATACCCATGGTGGCCTGCTTGTGCGTCTTGCATAATGTCATTGATGTACGGCATTGGTCTTATGTATGGCATTGATGTGTCATGTTCGGGTTGGGATGTTCAGGTCAGAAGTGTTTAGCTCTGAGTGCACTGTCCACTCACCACCCATTCCCACCCAGGTGGAGTATGCATCCACCCCCCCATTCCCACCCAGGTGGAGTATGCATCCCCCCCATTCCCACCCAGGTGGAGTATGCATCCCCCCACCTCACAACCCCAATGAACTGCCATGGGCCAATCAGGCAACTCACCAAGCAGCCATCTGCACATTGATGGAGTGGTATTGCTTGCGATTGCGGTACACCACCTCATTGGCATGAGGGGCCACCAATTCCACGTGGGTGCAGTCGAGGGCACCGACACAATTGGGCATGCCTGCCAGTGCATGGAAGCCTACTTTGGTGTCGGCAAACTCCTGGTCAGTCCGTGGTAAGGAAATATGGGTGCTTGCATGCTTCAGGAGGGCATCAGCACTTGGGTCAGCATGCGGGAGAAGAGTGGTTGTGATATGCCATGCAGCTAGCCCACTGTGTGTTGGTAGGTGCCTGTGGCCAGGAAGTGGAGCACAGACAGCACCTTTAGTAGAAGGGGGACGGCAGTGCATATTTCTATCAGGCTGACGATGTCGTTGTGTATCATGTCCACTATGGTGGTGATGGTGTGCCGGTCCAACTGGAACAGGGTGTGGATCAGCTCTGGGGTTAGATTGAATGGACTGGGTCTCATGCGAGGGATTGGTGGCTGCCTATGTGGTTCCATTGGCTGCACTGATGGAACTTGCTGGGCCTGTCTCACCCTCCTTCTCCTCCTGCGTCTCCTCTGTGCTGCCTGTTGTTGTAGCTGTAGTAGTTGTTGTTGTTGCTGTTGTTGCTGTTGTTGTAGCAGTACAGGCATGTCCTCCAGCCCCATGACTGCAAGAGCTAGTGGGATCATTTTGGTGTAGGAAGGGGTGTGGTGTGTGGGTGTACTCCTTTTGTACTGGGACAGGCTCCATTGACTCCACCTGTGGTTATTGTGTGCACCTGTAGCAGTTGCCTGCACTGCAGGTTGCTATTTGCAGGTGGTCTGCGATGCCTGTGTTGGCGCCGTTGTGCAGGCCCTAATTACCACCATCGGGATGCCGGTAAGTGCATGCCCGCGTAACTTGTGATGTCCTCCTGTTAGCCGCATCCCGGTATTGGTGCCGTGAAGGGGTGCGTGTACGCGTGCATGCCAGTAAGAAGGGGCACAGTATGGGCAGTGGCGGTATTGGCGGGTTGTCGGCTCGTAATGGCCCAGACCTGTTAACGATGCCGGTAATGCCATTCCGTCTTCCTTTTTTCATTACCTCCATACTCGTAATGAGGCCCTGTGTCTCTCTTGTCACCATGCCTGTCTCACACTCTCCAATAAAGACAATATCCTTGTCAAAACCATATGAATCAGGAAGTTGAACTAGCTCTTCTGTTTGACTAGCCGTAAAGGAAAACACATCATCCTCTGCTTCTTGTTGGTCTACTTCTATTTGTTCACAGGTGTCTTCTTGGAGGATGGGTTCCTTTAGTTCTTCTTTCTCAATAGGTGGCGGGGGTCTCCTTAGGCTAGGTATTATACCTAAAGCAGATATTTGAGGCAGATCGAGGTCGGCCTTAACTATTATATTCAACCTACTATTTGGCTTTACATCATAGTCCGATAATCTAAAAATGTCCAATAAAGGTCAACCCTAAAAAAGGAGCCGCTGGTGTCTAATGGGAAACGCACACTTTGTTAATATTCTTTATTTAATACAGTTTCATGTGAAGCTATTTCATATTTAAAGTCCTCCTCTTTTAATTGTTGCATGGTGACTCTCATTTAAGAAATGTAGGATATTAACAAGGAATTCTGATGGGTTCCCCAGTTTGTGTCAGCTGTATCAGAATCCCATTTCTGACACCACATGTGACGGGTCAGAAATGAAACTAATACAAAAGTTAGCCATGTTTTTGGTTCAATACGTTTATTGAAAATAAAAGGGGTTGGGAAAAGGCCTCTCTGACCCTGCTCTAATAGGAATTTCCCTATCTAAACCAAAAACTAAGGATCGGTATGTGTCAGGATGTCAACATTAAACTGTCCGTGGGTCCAAAAGGTCTATTCTGACTGTCACGCTAAAATTAAATTATAAAGGTGGAAAGGGAAATGTCTTCAGCCTTTGAAGCTCTTGAAAAGTTCATAAGAGAAGACTAAATAGTTCCAACAAAAAGGTTCTGGTAAAGACTAGAGTGCTCACTGGGTTTACGGCTTCTCTCGCTCTGCATTACTCTTCACCTCTTCTTCATCCCAGTACTTGAGTGATTCTGGGGCAAGAAGTCCATTGTTGGTCATTGATTTCCAAAGCGTGAATAATCACTTTCAATAGTTTTAAATGGCAAAGTACTTTTGGATGATTGAAAAATGGACCTGGAGAGTGGTCTTGTCATTTTTACAGGATAGATCAAGGTTGGAGGTTTGGCTCATTTGATGAGGGGAAAGCTTTTCCCTATTCTTCAAAGAGGGAGGTGTAGACGAATGACAATAGTCCATAAGGGACTTAGGCATTGAGATTATCTTCATGGGAAAAATGGGGGATACCATGTCTCATCCAATGAAGCCATGCCATCTCCCTACAGGTTGTCTCCTTCTATGTGATCCTCCCTCATATAGCCGCCCCCCATGGTCAGTATCAGGTAGCAGCTGCCGTCCCCTGGCCACATGGGAGGAGGTCACCACCGGGAGATCAGTGATGTCTCCATTGTATTCATCACACTAATCTGATCAAGTTTCTTCACCCCGATGGAAGGGGACTTCAAGTTACCAACAAATAACCACTAGAATGTTGATCTTCCACTCCATGCATAACTGAATCCTAGGATCCAAGGGGATAGCTTGTTCTCCCAGCATTCTGCTAAACCCCATGGGTAAATCTCCTTAAAGGAGCATGCATCCTCTTTTGTAGCTATTCCCAGAATGCCTTGCTCCCAGTGGTGTCACTGTGGGGTGGACCAAGGCATGCAGGGTTATTCCAAGATGAGGGAAAGGATGTTTCTTGCACTAGAGTTCCCAAAATGCCATACCTTTGCCCATGTCCTTTCCGTCCAAGAAGAAATAACTCTGCTTGAAGTTACCTTCTCTTTTCCAGAACCGCTGCTGCTGCCGCTGAACAGGCTGCAAGGGTTTGTTATTGTTTCAGCCTAACCTTTAGAGATCTTCCCCCTTACATGCTGGTGAGGTGTGAAGCTGCCATCTTGCATCCTTTCTGAAGAGGGATACTTACCCAGAAAATTACCCTTTCCTCTGTATAAGGTATGAGAGCAAGGCACGTTTAGTAAGTATACTTAATTTGAAACTAACATAGCTATACCATTGCTTCTAATGATAACACAACATTTACTTTGTCAAAATATTGCTTTATATTTATTTTTGCCGAACATCCATTTACTAGGGTGCTAGGAATCTGCCAGCAGGTATGACTGAACATTCAAAATACCAATGAGTTAATATGAAGCCCTGATAATTATAATGGAACATTAGTATTGGCAGGTGCTTTTGGAACTTAGAAGACTGTCTGGAACATTGTTGTATTTCCTATTTGGCTTATCCTTTAATGCTGGTACGGTCAGAGGTACCAATAGAGCTTTGTATGATATTAGTCCACCTTCCTGGGGCCAATTGGCGTTTAAAGCTAGACAGTAACATGAAGAATCTTCTACACAGTGTTCGTAGGCCCAACAATGATAGGAAAAAGTCAATCCAAGGAAGCAATAATGGACTGCATGCTTTCCAAGAAAAACAGTTTTAATACATGCAAGTTAAGGCCAGGAGGTTCAGTCAGCTACGTGGAACTAAAAACGTTCTTGACACACCCACATTGAATTACAGTATTAAAAACACTAAATTTGAATACATTACAAATGTCAAATGCATGTTCACCCCATGTTCCCTATTGGCCCCCACCTATTCAGAGATCTAAACACAATATACATTAGTCGGCCCTATTGGTTAGTACATTCCATGTGACCATCCTAAGTGCAACCCTCTACAAATGACCTAATTGTTTAGTCAGCAGAAAATACTCCTTCCTAATTGGCTAAACTTGTACATGTGACATTTACTAATGACATGCAGTCCCACCGAAACAACCCAATCTTGTAGTAAGTGTGAACAGTGAAGTCAGCAAATTAAGGACTGTAATATCCTCTACCGTGAGCTCAGCAGCACCTGTTGCAACTCCAGTTTTGAAACATGTTGCTATCCCTAACGCACTTTCTTCTGGCTGAACCGGGTGGCTTCATAAAAAATTGAACTGGGGCTCCACTCTTTGGAAATTCATTTCTTGTATTTATTCATGCTACCAAGCAATTCTAGTTTGGTGCTTTGGAAATGTCTCCATAAAAGGTTTAGTTCACACCAAGAAATGTCCTTCACAACTATGGTATCACTTCTCTATCGTCTGGAGCACAAATCGTTATTTTACATTTCACCAAAAGCTCCTGAGAACAGCTCAGCCCTGAAACAATAACAAATATGTGTGCTGCACCTCACCATTCCACCACGGGCCTTGGCATGCTGAACACTTGCTGGGGGAAGCAGGAATACAGTTTAATTAAATGACACAACAGAGGCTCAGAACTGCGGCCTAGTGCCCTGAATAACAGAAATCTACACACTCTGAGAGGGCCTAGTTCAAAATGGCAGGACTCTGGCTAATGTGGCAAGAGGCTCTTATGCTTATGGAAACCAGTAACAACATCTATTTCTGTCCATCATTCCACTACGTGATGGGTAGCCTAGTGCTCTCTAGACTGTGACAAAATCTAAATGCAATTCGAGAATGGCCTGAAATGCTGCGACAAATGGAAAAAACAATGATGCTAAAAATTACCAAATTTCCATGCTAATGAAATGACTGCAGCTGGTACTTCCCTACACCTTTTGGGCATTGCACCTGCATCCCAACATTTCCCCCTTTAGTAATTCATTGACTACCTTGCTTGCTTCTTTCATTTTATCCAAATCAGTTTTTGGTTCCCATACCTTACCAACATAACGCCTCTTGCCTCCTTGCGTGGCTTTTTCCTCTGGTGGTACACATCGGAAAACAGCAAACCCCATCCCCTGAGCAGTCAACTTATTCTTCCCAAGAATTGTAGAAGTTTGGGCAGGCATACACTTGGTGTCAAGGCGATATTCCTATTTTAGGATTGTCTTGTCGCTTGCCTATAACTACTCCTTCTGTGTCTGCCCAAAAGTTGTAAAAAATGATTCAACAAATATATAGGTATCTTGCGACAAAGCACCTATTAGACAGTCTTTTACATTTCATTGACGACTTCCAAAATATTCAAAGGAAAAGAAAAAGATCCCTTATGTCTTTTATTGTCATTTTTGAATATTCATATATCTATCCAATTTGTATTCTGTTTTTTACAATCCAAAGTTCATTAGTCATCAATCATAATCACTTTTGTTTTCACACTCTTCATAATTCCAAATTGTTATTACTTAGATTCATTTCTGAATGTCTATGTATGGAACTAAATGCCACTGTAAACATTTTTACATTAAGAGCACAATAAGGAAGCTCAAATTCAGAATCATGGAACACATGAGAGCCATAAAAATTGAGATGAGGGATGAGGCCATTGACCTAGACTCCCCGATAAACACAGAGGAAATAAAGAGGGCTGTGAAGCGCCTGCCGATGGGGAAGGCCCCTGGGGAAGACGGATACACTGCAGTCTTCTACAAATCTTTCCTCTCCTCTCTACTCCCGTTCTTAGTGGAGTTGTTTAAAGAGATTCTGGATACTGGCTGCGCCCCTGAATCATTCTCCTGAGCTCTCATCACTGTGATCCCCAATGAGGGCAGAGACCCCAAGAAATGCAGATCCTACCATACCATATTCCTATTGAACTTAGATGCGAAATTATATACGAGAGTCCTCGCTGCCAGACTCGAAACATTTATGCCACATTTGATACACTCCAATCAGGTTGGGTTCATAATGGGAAGGCAGGGTGCCGACACAATGCGTAAAACACTGCATCTGATCCATGAATCAAGGAAAGAGGAAAACAACCCAGTCCTCTTCTCCGTAGATGCTGAGAAGGCACGAGATTTAGAAGAGGGGTGAAGGCTGTATATACGTCCCCCAAGGCCTTGGTGTTGGTTAATGGAGAGAAATCCTGATGGTTCGACCTGGGCAGAGGAACCAGACGGGGGTGTCCCCTGTCAGCGATATTGTTTGCCCTCTCCGTTGAGCCGTTGGCCCAGTGGCTACGAGATGATCATCAAGTGGAGGGAATTAAGGTGGGGGGAGAAAATATAAAGTGGCCTTATATGCTGATGACCTTCTTCTACACATAGTGAATCCCCTCACGTCCATACTGAAAGCAATACATTTTATTGAACAATACAGGATTTTGTCTGGTATCAAGATTAATAGGTCCAAGTCTATCCTCTTCCCGTTGCAGGAGCCTCACCAGGGTGAAAACAAAAGATTCGCCTCGCTGGGCCTCACAATCGGGGGTTACTCTCTCTGCTACTTATGTATAAATCTCACTCAAAATTTAGATTCCCTATATAGTGCTAATTTTCCCACCCTGCTTTCACAATTTCATGACGACCTACAAAAGTGGCAGAAGCTCACAATATCGTGTTTGGGGAGGTTGAATGCAATTAAAATGGTTTGCTTACCTAGATTTTTATATCCGTTCCAGATGCTTCCGATCCAACTCCCAGACTCCTTCGCTGAGACAAAAAGGGCGATAGCAAAGTTTCTGTGGCAAGGGAAAAAGGCAAGGGTGGCCTATGATGTCCTATCGCTACCCAAGGACAAGGGAGGGGTCGGTCTACCAGATTTTAGGAAATATTATGAGTTGGTTCAACTGAGAATTCTTGTCCCCCACCTGAGAGGTCAGAAAGGGCTTCAGTGGTTAGAGCTTGACAATTACAATCTAGCTCCGGCCACAGTCACTGAATGACTATGGGTCCCGAGAAATAAACTGCTACGCAGAATACGCAACCACCTGCTGTTGGTCACTACATGAGAGATTTGGAGGGAATGAAGAGATTACATCCTGGCCATTCCCACTTAGCCACATATGGGCACAGGGAATTAGAGAGGACCTCACTAGTCATAAAAGATTCCAGTTCTGGTTCGAGGCAGGTCTCGAGAGGGTGGGCCAACTCGGGAAAGGGGACAAGTTCATCACGTTGCCGGAACTGGAAGATGGGCTAGGGATAGGCCCTCTGCCGGTCTTCCCCTTCCTCCAACTAAAAGGGGTCCTAACGAGAAAGAAATGTAGGGAAAAATTCCAGTGGGAGCTAACCCCCTTTGAAAAAATCCTATATGTGAGAACAGAAATGAAGGGCCTTATCTCGACCATGTGTTAGTAGAAGCTGGGGGTATCACACTCTGAGTCCTCAGACTCTTGGCTCACCTGTTTGTTTCTTGAAGTTTTCTTTCTTGTGTTCCCAGGTTTCTCCTTCTTTATAGAAGTTCAGGTCTTGTACAGGTATGGGCGTGTCTCCTCTGTCGCCAGTATGCAGGCAGGTAACATGTGGATGTGATAACGGGTTCCTGCCGAGGAAGGATATGATGACCCGGAGCGTTCAGTGTTCCAAGAAGGATTCCAGGAAAGGCTGGGTAGCAAACCAGGAGGGAAAACAACGAGTCCAGGAAGTTATAGAAGTAGCTTGCACGGCTCCGCAAAGCGGAGATAGCGAGGAGCGGCACTGAACAACAAACCGGGCACCGGGAAGGAAGGGAAAGTGTTACGCTCACCTGGTTTCTGTGGAGGCGTTGGGGCACGGTTGCAGCCCTCCCGGGGGTGAGGTCGCTCGGGTCTGACTTCGCCATCTGCGCTTATGTGGTGACTGGTTGTAATAGGTGATGCTGCTCGGAACTGCTCCTGCGTGGAGAATAGGGGGCGTGAGTATGCCAGCTTGTGAACCTGATCCCCTTCCAGACCCCTTCTCCCAAACCGTGGTACCCGTGGGATGCGCTGTCCCTGGAAAGCTCACCTGTTGATTAGTTATGGCAAGCACTCCAGCCTGTTGCTTCTGGCAGGGGCGCTTGTATGATCTGGACCGAGTTCCTTCACTGTACCCTTGCACCTGGTAGTCCAGTCCTGCTGCGATTAAGCCACTGTACTTCAGGTAAGTGTTCCTGTTTGCCTTTGCCTTTCCTCGTCTGTTTTGTTGTATTGTAAAGTTTGTTGTCTTGTATTGCTGTCCATTCCACTTTCGATATTTGCTGTTTTGCTTTCTTGCGCTTTCTTCCCTTGCAGGTGATGTTGCCAGCCCGGCAGAAGCCGTGGAGCTCGAGGCGGCAGCTGGGGGGAACGAGGAACGAAGCTGCAGTGGTAAGGTAGCTGATAAATTGTTAACTAGGGGGCGCGCAGGGTTTAAATGCGGCATGGCCCTAGGACGGACGTTCTAACCTTGTCTTTCTTCTTCTTCACAGGGTCCGAGTTTGTGGATGTGGAGCGCTGTGCTGCGGCATCGGGATCAAGATCACTGGATGTCAGGAGATGAGTCTGCAGATGAAGCGATGAAGCACCAGTTTCCTGGAGGTGAGTATGCAGGAGAGCGCCTGGTTTCAAAGGTAAGTAAACTGGTCCAAGTGACGGTGAGCGTCACGTTGCATGCAAGTGCACAGTAACGCTAAGCACCAGCCTTAAGGATGGAGCAATTTATATAGCTGAGCATCTGAAGCCACGCCCACCAGGTTCAGCCTGCCTGCCACACCCTGCCACACCCGATGAGTCAGCACATGAAGACCAGGCCTAGGGAGCATCACCCGATGAGTCAACACATGAGGATGTTCTCTAGAATAAAGGCTTTCAGCTCCTTGAAAGTTCTTGTAAATGTCTAGATGTCCCTTTACATCCTTGTGTATTGTGACTAATCGAGCTATCCAGGAATCAACTTCAGGAGCTAGGGTGGGGTAAAGCAAGAGTGTGGGCAGAACAGACAGATGGAATCTTTGATTGCAAAAGAAGGGACTTGTCTTGGTTGCAGAGTGGTCGGAGTTGTTGTAGGCAAATTCAGCTACTGGGATCAACAGTGACCAGTTGTCCTGGACTTTAGATGCAAAACATCGCAAATACTGCTCAAGGGTTTGATTTACCCTTTCAGTAATGCCATTGGTCTCAGGATGGTATCCCGATGATATAGCACATTGAATACCTAACAGCCGGCATCAGTGCTTCCAGAACCTGCAGATATGTTGGGGTCTATGATATCAGATGATTTTGGAAGGAAGGCCACGTAGCCGAAAGATGTGGGTCATGAAAAATTCCTGCCATTTCTTGTGCCGAAGGCAGCTTGAGCAGAGGAGTAAAGTGGGCCATGTGAGAAAACAGGTCAATGGTAACCATAATGGTGGCATGACCTTTGGAAGGGGGGAGATCCACGATAAAATCTGTGGCTTTCACTTCCAAGGGTCGGGATAGCAGATTAGGTTGATGGAATAACCCTGCTGGTTTCCTGTCATCGGACTTGTTCTGATTGCAAACTGCATATGCCTGTATGTACGATCGTACATCATCGATCATCCTATGGCACCAAAAATTTCTCTGGGTGGTTTGAAGGGTAGCCTTAATACCACAAGGACTGGAATGAAATGTGTCATGACAAAATTTCATTATCTTGGTTCTTGTGATCTGAGTAGGAACAACCAATTTCTTGTCCTTGAAGAGGTAGCCATCCTTGCAAACAGGGACCATTGATTGGTTTCGGAGTATTCCTTCAAGAGGTCCGAAGTCGGGTCACAGCCCATATGTTGTCCAATAGCGTGTTAGCCTGGCCTATAAACAATGTGTCTGGAAACACCTTGGGAAAAGTGCATGCTTCTTCTGTTATATAATCGGGTCGTCTGGATAGTGCATCAGCAAACATATTGGATGTCTCGGGTACGTGCTGAATGAGGAAATGGTACTGGGTGAAGAAAAAGGCCCAACGGGCTTGACGGCTGTTTCTACATTCCATCGATTGTAGGACCTGCAGATTCCGATGATCATTTCGTACCAGTACTGGGTATTTGGCACCCAAGAGGATATGGTGCCATTCCATAAAGGCTTGTCGAATGGCAAGCAGTTCTTTTTCCAGGACCGGATAGTCTCACTAGGGTTCAACGTCCGGGACAAATAAGCAATCGGGTGTTGTTGATTATCCCCAGATTCTTGCTTTAACACTGCCCCAATTGCATACTCCGAGGCATCTGTTTCCACCAGGAAGGGCTTTGCTGTGTCTGGTTGAGCCAGGAAGGGACCTTGAGTGAACTTGTGTTTTAACTCCTGAAAGGCGGCTTCTTGAACTGTTGACCAATGAAAGGGAGAGTCTTTCTTTAGTAAAGAAACAATAGGTTGCACAATGGATGAGAATGTCGGAATGAACTTCCTATAGAAGTTAGAAAGTCCCAAAAATGACTGGACTTTTTTAACTGAGTTAGGAGCAGGCCAGGAAAGAATGGCTTCAACCTTGGCTGGATCAATTGCCACTTGTTGGGGACTAAGCATGAATACCAGATAACGGACTGTAGACACATGAAAGATGCATTTCTCGGGTTTGGCCAGTAGATTATGGTCTCAACAATGTTGCAAAACCAGGGTAACATGTTCCTGATGTAAAACCGGGTTGTTGGAGTAAATCAATATGTCATCCAAATAGACGATCACAAAAAGGAATAACATGTCTGAGAAGACTCGGTCCATAAAGCGCTGGAATACCGCTGGGGCATTAGCGAGACCAAATGGCATGACTAGATATTCAAAATGTGCAAAAAGTTTTCTGAAGGCAGTCTTCCATTCATCGCCCTCCTTTATACGGATCAAATGGTAAGCACCCCGTAAATCGAGCTTGGTGAAAATCACAGCACCACATAAGGCTTCCAGAATGTCTGAAATGAGTGGTAAAGGATAAGGGTCCTTGAGGGTACACTGATTGAGACCTTGGTAATCCAGGCATGGTCGGAGCTCCTTAGTGTCCTTTTTGGGCACGAAGAATAGAGAGGCTCAGGCAGGGGACTTTGAAGGACGAATGGTTCTGTTGATTAGATTGGTGTTCAAGTATTCTCGTAAAGCTATTTTCTCGGGTTCAGAAAGGATGAAAATCCTTCCGAAGGGAATCACTGCATCCTCTTCGGTTTCAATAGCATAGTCCTCAGGTCAGTGAGGAGGTAGGGACTGGACAATGGGCGTTGAAAACACGTCCGAGAATTGATGGTAAATTTCAGGTACCTGAGTGATGTTGGAAACAGTGACAAGTTGCACTCCGGGATTCTGTTTTCTGTGGATACGATGTGTAGACATTTCCGGGAAAGACAATGTGAAAGGCAAAACTCAGATCCCAGTAATAAAGATCCAGTGGCCCAATTGATGTGCGGGTTATGTCTCTGCAGCCAGGGCATGCCCAGAACCTTTGGGTAATGAGCTGCTTTTATGATATCAAATCATAGCAACATCTGGTGATTGTGTATGGAAAGCAAAAGTTCTGTGGTTTGCTGAGTTATAGGTCCTGATGTTTCCCCCTGGCGTCGGCCATGTTGGATGTACAAATGGATGCAATCCTACGGTGTTTGAAGGACCATGTTGTCCAGAAGGGGCGGAATCAGTGATTCATGACAGGGGGTGGGTAAACAGCAAACTTGAGAACTAAGTTGGAAAGAGACCTAGGAACTGGAATTGATCCTGAATTATGGGGAATAATATGCAGATGGGCCTCGCAAGTGTCAATATCAAGCCAATACAAACATAATACCATAAAATGTCTCCACAGGTGGCAGTATGATCCGCATAGACTGTCCAAAATGTTTCAATCAATGAGTCCCCTGTGCTGGTGTCAATGTGATCAGAGAGCTCATTATTGGCACATGTGGTGGGGGTGTCCCCGCGTTACGGTGTTCTGGGACGAGGTGCTTGGGTGGATAAAAGAGTTGAATGGTATCCAGAGAGTGGCCAGACTCCTCCTCATACTTTTTGGTTTGGAGGAACTTAATGGAGACTTTAGGAAAGTAGCGACCTTAGCAGCCCCACTCTTATTGGTGGCTCGGGCCTGCCTCACAATGAGATGGAAAGAGTCCAAGACTCCTACGAAAAAGGAATGGTTATGTGTGGCCGCCAACATCTGTACAATGGAGAAAATCACGGCAGCCCTCCACCAAAAATCCACCCAGTATGAACAGTTATGGGGGGGCTTCATATCCAAATATATGATGACTGTCTAAAAAAAAATCTTGCACAACACATAGACTGGTCAAAGTTATTCGGCTACCACGTTACCATCATGTGGACTATTTACCCCACCCCACAAGGTCCTTCGCTAAGAATGCCTCTACACATTTTGGACAATATCCCACCTGAGTGAACTACGCCAAATCAGTAGCCGTATATTCGGAACAAGGACAAGTGCCCATGTACAAGGAAATTTAAAAGTGTTTGTGATGCTTATTAATTGAAGAGACGCCGTTCACAGGGGTGATGTTGTTTAGTGGATGATGAGGGACTGTTGTAGGGTGGGATGTTGGGAGGACATTGTTGTTATTGAGACGCCTTGAACACTGTCTCTTTTATTGTTGTGCACAATACCTTTGAAAACTTAATAAAATCAAACAAAGAAAAAATGGAGATCAGAAATATCCATTGGCTGTTCATCAACAACAAGAACACCCAGACAAAAAGATTGAAGACTTATCATTCATGGGCTTGGCAATAACCAAACTGCCCGATGAGAGGAGGTGTCAGATAACTTAAATCAAGACAGGAAGAAGCAAAACGAATTACGCTCATGGACACATGCCACAATGGATTGAACCAGGACAATGAATATTGTTTTTTTGTGATCACTAGAGTAAAGTGTATCACAAATAATCTCAGGAAGAGTTTGAAATAGAATTTCAATTTCAACCACATTTCTTCATGAAAAAACATGTTTCTTCGTTTTTATGAATATTATATATATATTTTTTCTCCTGTGCGTTGAAAAAATAAATTGTTCAATCATGTCTTCGAATATGGTAAAAATATTGAGCAATTAGCGCATTTTTGCCTACATGTGGAAATTCAGGCAATTAACTTGGCCATATAGTATCAAAGAATTGGTGTACAGAATTATAGAATTGGTCCTTAGTGTCTTCAATAGACAATTATAAATTGAAGTGTTAAATTAGAATAAAGTATGGTCTCATTTAAGAATGGCAGACAATTTTCATTAGCAAGTACTCCAATAGAACTTGATGGGTTCACGCTTACAAAATGGCTGCCGAAAACATAACAGATGACGTCATCATGCAAAACGGTATACCCGATTATGTAATCGCGTAAATAAATAGCGGGTTGAAAACAAACGGGATCCAATGGACTATCATATCTAACACCAACAACCAAAAGGTACAATATTTATTTTTTATGAAAAAAAAGACTACAGATTAGTCTAAATGACAGAATCATACTAGGGCACATCCATTATGCAATGTACTTTCTGTATGATTTCAGGAATCTTGAAAAATCCTCAGCAAAGTAGAAAGCCAGTCATGCACACTGTCAAATAAGAACGTGGATAAGGCTGGGTAAGTTTTAGTATATCTGAATATTGAAAGTATTGAAAAGTAATGAGAAGCATTTATCTTGTTATAATCATAAGGGGTAACTCCATGAGCCTATATTTTTCTTTCCAATCTGTTCATGTCAATAGATCTAACAACATAATTTCACAAATTCTATATATATCCACCTGAAGATCCACCAAAGGGTGTTAAAACATGTGTAGAGGTGAATATAAAAGTGAAGAGGAGACCATAGGAGAAGTGAATATAAGATTCAAGAGGAAATCATAAGAATAAATATCATCGATTTCAAATTATGACGAGTGTGAATACAAGTGATTATGATTGATGAATTATCAACTTTGGAAAATGTGAATAGACATACAGAGATGAATCTAAGTACTAACAATTTTGAATTATGAAGAGTATGAGAATGGGCGTGATGATGATTGATGAATAATCAACTTTGAATTGTAAAAAACTGACTACAAATTGGATACATGAATATTCAAAAATACAAATTCTGATTATAAAAGACACAAGGGATCTTTTTCTTTGCATATATTGGAAGTTGCCAATGAAATTTAAGAGACTGCCTAATAGGCGCTTTGTCACAAGATAACTATATATTTGTTGAATCATATTCTTCCCAATAGTTCTCTTGATTGGGAGAGGCATAGGAAAGTGTTCCTGGTGGACCTATAGGTTGCTCTATTTTAACCATGTGGTGTCAATCTCACCATTCCATTTGTCTGTCTGTGTGTTTGAGTGTGAGTGACATCATAGCCATTCGCTTGGGTACCGTCTTTCTGCAGCAACCCATTACCAGCTGGCAGGTACAAAAAAGGATAAGCAACAGAACAAGGACAAGAATCAGTACTTTAAATATATTACCCAGCCACGATAGTACCCATGAAAACATAGTTGAAAAGCAGTCTTGCTCTGTGACCCCCCTAACCTTCTCCATCCTAGTGCGCAAAGTGTGTAGTGAATAAATTGCTTGCATTAAGCTGCCATTCTCTACATCATTGGATGGTTTGCAAGTGCAACAGGAACTACCTATCTTTGCACAGACACCACCCTCCATGGCAGTAAGTCTCGGACATATCTATTTTGGAGGGTGGTCAACCTAATTGCCTGCAATTCCTCTCTAACAGCATTTGGCCCTCTTTCTGTTGCATTGGCCAGTTGGATGAGCCCCCAATGTGTTATTTGGAGCCATTTCACATTCCTTGCTGCCTTTAAACCGGGAGCAAGAAGAGAGGAAAAGAATGTCTCAGCTTTACTAAACAATCTAAAATAGTCCCAGAGATCTGTTATCCAGGTGGCCAGGACATGGCCATCGCTTTTAGATCCAGTTCCTGGGGGTGGACCAGCGTGGGAGGATCATCTGGATGGTAGGTCCTTGGGGAGTGGGAGTGGGACACTGATGGGTGTTACGCGGTATTCCGATTGCTTTAACACTTTTTCCCCATCCTACCTATTCCAAAAACCTGCCCCCCCCTTCCGACATGAACACTTTTGCACAACACGACAGGCAACGGACTAACACTAGAACCGTTTACCTGACATGTCCCAATACAGGGGTCAGGCAAAGTCAGGCAATTGACCAGAATCTCACACACACACCTGAAGGCCCTTGTCCTTCCCCACAGGGATAAAAGGTGAAGCACAGGAGCACAGGACGAGCAAGGCAGACTGCACAACATGAGAGCTAACTCAGTCTGGCAGTTCAAGAGAAAGTGAAAGACGGCTCAAGTCGAGAGGCTACCAAGGAGAGGAGTGACCTTGCCCTTATCGGCAGATACCTGTGACGCCTTGAGAGAAGGAATCGTAAGACCAGGAAATATAGCCTGTGTGTGTTGCAGCAGATGTCCATGGTACCCGGGCGCCTCCTTTGCTGGCAGCCAAGCCAGAGAGAGACGCATGGCACAGTGGTACCGGCCTTGACTCTACAGACAAGAAAGCAAAGCCATTCATCACAATCAGCGAGTCAAGGGAAGAGCCGATAAAGATACCGATCTGTGCTGGACAAAAGTAGTAAAAGGCTAATTGAACTTTGAATACAAAGAACTATTAAGAGAACAGGGGAAAACCAGCGGAGCAGAGTCAGGCACCACGTGGGTGCGCACTTGTGGTGATTACCCTATTGTGGAACTGCAAGCCCCAGAATGCCTTGGGAGAAAGGAGAACAGAGAGGTAAAAGTGGTTGTACGGGGGTCGTGTAAAAATCCTCTGTAGCCGAAAGTTTTTGACCGACAGATGATCGTGAAGTGAAAGGGAAGTGAATGCATGAACTTTGTTTCGTAAACGTTGGCCAGAGTGAACCCGGAGGAGGGAAGCTGACAAGCAGGGGTGAACCCTGTGTCAGTCTAGAAAAACAGATACCTCTCACGACCAATGGCAATGTACCAACCGTCTCATGCACTAAAACGTCAGAAATACAGACTCATAAGTTTGACCAATGTGCGGCCATTTTGATGTAGCTAGAATCGCCATTTTTGTTCTCTAATGTTTGCTCATTGCTTTTTGTTCAAAACTGGTTAGCCGAAAGCTTATTCTGCTTATTCTGCTTATTCTGTTTCACTGTTACAGTATTGCTCCACACTTTAGAAGACTGCGCCACACTTAATGATGCTAGTGAGATAATCACATTATTAATGGTTAACATATGCCTATTCTGTGAACTTAACCACATGAACGATATACTTATTTTTGATTCAGCTAAGTTATCAGCCCTGATTTGAAAAAGACACTGGTGTGTCGAAACACGTGTTATCCATAAAGGGCAATACAATAAAGATACTTTATCTCACTAGCATCATTAAGTGTGGCGCAGTCTTCTAAAGTGTGGAGCAATACTGTAACTGTTTTCACAAGGGGTTGGGGTCCAAAGTTTTTTCTGCCACACACTCGCTGCAACATTTTTTGAATTGTAAGAAAAACCAGGCGCATGGAAAGTTTTACAGTTGGCACAAAACTCATCCCCCAAATTGTGCACAACAAAGAAATATGTCTCTAGACTCACAATGTTGCATATTGTTGCTAAAATAGATGTTTGAAGGTGTCATATTTGTCGAAATTGTCAATCATCAGACCCAGTTCAAAGAAACTGTACAATGGGCGTAATGAACATGTCATGACTGATTGCAGGATGCCCATTTTGTATATATGTAACTGATGTACATTATTTGCTCTCTTACGTCCCTCGAGGTCTGGAGACACACGTCGCGGGGCATGAGACTGAGTTGGCCAACTGAGACTATTTGCTTTGCAATAAACCCTAGCTTTTGGGAATACAACCTCGTGCCTGGCGTGTAAGTTTGGGTGTGGTGATTTGCCTTGTTTCCACCACGCAAGGGTCCCCTAGAGGCCCCTTCACCTGAAGAGTTGTTCAAAAGGACGTCAAGATTTATGAAACCGAGAGATATTGTAAGGCAAGGAGAAATGAACTATCCTGCTTGTCATTTGGAGTACCAGCCCAGCCAAAGGAGATCCAGGGGTGAAAAGTCATCAACCAAAGTTCACTGAGAAAGGAACTGTTTATTTGATTTGTTGAGCACGACTGAGAGGGGTCTGCGCCCGGAATTGGCGGACCCAGAAGTGAAGCCATTACCCAAAGCATTTGTAGAACAGAACTTTTGTGTTCATTTGTTGAAACTATCAGGCCCTTGAGGGCAAGAAACATTTTATTGGAAAGAGACTTTAATCCATCTGAGAACCTGATTGCTGGAACGGAACTGTCGGCTCGTGCTGGGAAAGCTCGAGTGTGTGCTGTGTTCAGGAGACCCACCTTGTCCCGTGTAGAAAATGAGGGGAAGAGAGACCCCTGGCAATCACATCCTGACTTATTATTTTGAGAACTCTCTTTATTGAAACCCTATCCCACACTTCTTTTGTATTTAGCATAACGATTGGCAATAGGTTTTTTTCTTAGTATAGGCCCTTTTATTTTGACACAACGCCACTAGGACTGGCTTATTTTCTTTTGACGTTCAATGCTTGCTCCCATCTTAGACTTAGGTTTAGTTTAGGCATTTTTCCACCCTGCATTTACAGTTTAATAAACACCCTTGAACTATGATTACTTGTGTCTGTCTTTACTGTTGCCACCATGAGTTCCTTATATAAGGCATAGACATGTTAACCCTTTAAGTGCTAAGAACAAGTATGCTTGTCCTATTTGCATAGACTTGCATAATAGCTCAGCATTTAAGGGGTTAACATAATCCATTGTTTATAAAGGCTGTAAAAAGGGGTTAGCATTCGTCCACCCGAAGTGGAGCATTGAGTTCAAAGAAGGTAAAGAAATGATTTCACTTATCTTTTTCTCTGTCTTTTTCCTCCTCCTTATCTACTGTAGAGGGCGGTTGGCTCTGCTGTCCTTCCAGGTGTCAGTTATACGGATCCACATCTTAATATTATTATTATTATTATTAATTTATCATTTATATAGCGCTACAAACCCTCAGGCATCTCAGCACATCTTATTATTACCCACTGTTTGTGGTGCTCATTTATCGACCTTGGAAGGATGATAGGCTGAGTTTGGCCCTTCTGGGATTCGCACTTGCGGCAGCAGGCTCTGCACAGATGTCAAAGTGAGCGCTCTACTCGCTGTTCTATGGGACCGACCTGACCTGCAGTCTTGACCGCTGTGGCTGTGGCATAGATGACGATGTAGGGTCCTTCAAATTTTGGTTGATTCCACTTCTGTACAAAATTATGAATGAAGATGTTATCGCTGGGGAAGAGCTGTTGTTGCTGCTGTGGAGGTTCTGTGTCCTCTTGTGCTGCTGGGGTGTCCGTTGCTGGTGAAGGGAGCTCTCCACCGTGGGGCCCAAGCTGGCGGGATATAAATCTGACAGATTTTGGTACCTCCCTAAGATATCTCTGAAATTCATTACCTAGAATTTGTGCAGAATTTTGTGCATCAGAGGCTGTGCATGCGGTTGTCAGTGGAGTATGCAGCCTCTTACCAGTAATTATCTCATGAGGAGTTAGATGATGATCTGACCCTGGCTGGTTACAAAGCACAAACAATGCTAATGGCAGTCAGTAAAGCCAACTCTTTTTCAATGTGTTACACATTTTTGCAAGATGTTTCAAAAGACCATTTAAGCATTCCACAAGCTTGTTGGTTTGCAGGTGTTAAATTGAGCACAATTTGTGCTTTATGCCAAATAAAAGGTCCAATTCTTTGAAGAGTTCATTAAGTGGGGAAATACTTCACATGCTACAAATTTGGCAGCAGATTTGGCATCACAGTGGACACAGGGACCTGCTTAAAGCCAATGAGATTAGGGTCACACCACAACAATTAAATAACAGAAGTGACTGCACCTGTGAGCCATGTCCATGTAGCCAATGTGGAGGTGTTGAAATGGCCCTGAGGGGCGGGGCAATTTAAGCTTCAACATTTTAAGGGTGCAACTTGTAGTGTACATTTGACATGTGGTGCAGTTAAATATGAAATCCTCACGATGTTCTTGGAGGTTGGGAACAAACCATTCTTCCTGTAAGTCAGCTCCAATGTACTGCTTTGATATGTGTGCAGGGTAGTGCAACTGCTCGAGGGCAACTATAAGTAGTTTCTGGAGCATCACTGTTTTTCCTGAAATATTCTGTCTTCAAATTAAATCTGTGTGGGATAAGGAACACCATTTTTTGGTCCATAACTACTTCTCTTGCTGGGGAGCCTCAGCTGTAATTCGGTAATCTGAGTCACTGGGATTG
Organism: Ambystoma mexicanum; assembly: GCF_040938575.1. Classification (NCBI taxonomy): domain Eukaryota; kingdom Metazoa; phylum Chordata; class Amphibia; order Caudata; family Ambystomatidae; genus Ambystoma; species Ambystoma mexicanum. The sequence goes on along the minus strand of NC_090925.1, from coordinate 185,209,685 downwards.
CATTGTAAGGAATCTTTAGTTCTACCTGCTGTAATATTACCTCAAGGGACACTGTGGGATTTGGGATTTCCAAATATGCTGCAATTTTTGCTGCTAAATCTGCTGTGTCGTTTCCATAGGAAATTGGGACCAGATTTTTGGTCTGAGATGGACACTTTACTACCGCGACTTTTGTGGGTATTGTTCATGCATCAATTAACCTAGTCAGGAAGGCAGCGTGTTGCACGGGTGTGCCATCTGATTTTTTTAACCCTCACCTCCGCCATCTGGAGAGGCCTGAAAGTAATATTGATGTGACATAAGTTGAATCTGAGTAAATAGTAGTAAAGCACCCTTTCAATATTTCTAATGCTATTATTAGTGTCATGAGTTCTGCTGCTTGAACTGATTAGTATGAGGGCAGTCGTACCTTAGATATCACTTTGTACTCACCATGTTCGATCCTCACTACTGCTGCCCCTATGTGCCTGCTCACAGTGTTCTGATTAATCATCAACAACCCATCAATAAAGAGTACTTCACCTTCTTCGAGTGGATCTTCCCTAACATGGGTATTGTCATCTGAAGTGGCTTCGTATGTGGCGCAATCATGCCCTTCGTTACCTTGCTGTACTGACTCTGCAATGAATGTTGCTGCATTGACAGTGTGACATCTCACTATGTGAATGGAAGAGTTGGACAAAATGACCTCATATTATGATGCTCTTGTGTGTTGAGAGTGGATTTATATTTCTCTAGTATGGCAAAAACTGTGTGTTCCACATTGTCTTGGCGGTGCACGTAGTGGCGCGAGTCGTGGTTCTTCAGCTTACCATAACTGGTGAATTTTTGTGGGTTTTCGGTTTTACTTGTAACCATAACGTCCCTTTAACAAAGTTTTTTCATTGAATAGCATAGCTTTTTATTAGTGCAACTTAACCATAACTTCCCTTTAATAAAGTTTTTTTCATTGAATTTCACGGGAACTTATTAGTGTAACTTAACCATAACGTCCCTTTAACAAAGTTTTGTCAGAACATTTCATGGGCTTTTACCAGTGCACCCTAAACGTGTATAACTTACTAATATCATATTTACCCCAATATAGCCACATTTCTCTCCAATTTAGAAAGTGTCACCTTAACACTCTACTGTTCCCCGGCTTCTAGCATCATTTCCACTGTTCTTGTGTTCGCTGATGTTTGCGAACGTCTGACGTTATCGCAGACCTTTCGAACAGTGTCATGTGACCACACGCTTGCACGCGGCATTATGACGTGTCCGCAAATGCCTCTGCACTTTGCGACTGGGTCAGTGCTTCGCAAACAGTTCAGAATAAATTTTTCAGCTCATCTAGGAACTCTGAAGCTCAAAATGTACCCTTGCAAAGCTCCTACACCTATTCTTACTCATTATATATTATCAATCTAGCACACAGCACATACTTGGAAGAATATTAGGAAAACTGCTATTTATCTTAAAAATTGCACCAGCTATTGCCATCCCTCCTCCCCAAGAGCCACCACCACCACAAGCTGGAGGACCTACACAATTAAAGAAACACAATACTTCAAAAGACAATCCAGAAGAACATGCAGATGTGGCAGAACTGCCTACCTCTAATATCCAGAGAGAATCATGGGTGTGGCAGTTATTTACCACTGTGCGAAATGTACCAAAGGCTAAAGCTAACAAAGTGAAATTCACTGAGAGTCGCGGACAACCTGGGCAGTACTCCTGCGGGACCATCTCCATGCGGTGCAGCACCAAATCCACCCACCTCAATGCTCTCAGAAAGGCTGTTCCTTTCTTAGGAATAAGTAGGCTGTCTTCCTCTACCTCTACCTCATCTTCCTCAACCAATGCTGTAACCACACAGCCTACTTCTGTGGGACACAACATCCCACCAGCTACCTTGCAAGCAATAAAAGAGGCTGTTTATCCATATCTTTTGAAAACAACAGTACTCACTATATTATACTGCAACACACCACTCTGCAGGGGGGAGCAATTTCAAAGTGCTTTTGAAGCTGTAATCAAGGATCACAAGAAACGATGCCCTCTACCTTACACTTAAAACACGTGCAACATCTTCCCCTGTCCAGCTGTCCCTCTGTGTGGTAGGTGCCCATTCCCTCATTTCCCCCCCCCCCAACTTACATTCTGGCCTCTACTGCAATAAAGATTAAACAAATAAAACAACATTTAAAAAATAGAACTGAAAGAAATAAGCTTATAGACTCAGTTTTTCAGAAAAGTAGTTAGATTCAATAAGAATCTCCAGCATTCCCATTAGCATTGTCTACTATGCTAATGGCAATAATGGACAATTGTATACTAGAGAAAAAAACATTTCTGTCCGAATTTCTTATAATAATAATAATAATAAACACCATAATCCATTGCCGTTTAAAACTATCCACAGTCTCTGCATTCCCCTTACTACCCATGCCTTATTAAAAAACCTGAATTGCACATGCACACCATCACACAAAACAGCCCTTCTACTGTTTTTATTGTTATGTTTGTAACACTCCCTCATTGCATGCTTTAAACCATTCACACATATATCCACCAATTACTTTAAAAAAAACACTGCATATAGCCTGTGAACATATTAAACTTCCACCCACTGACTGCCACTTAACAATGTTCTACAAATCTTTTGCATCTACACTTCCCATATGTATACCAAAGAATTGTACATAGTGTTTCCATAAAGGTACATATGAATTGTGCAGTGACAAAAGTGCATAAATAAAGGGGACGGTACGGATGCCAGTATGGATGCACAAGTGCTCATGGGAGACACCAAGTACAACGCAAACGTGGATCGGCCACCATGCAAAGATGCAGGCAGAGCAACGCCCAGCAATTACTGCCTCAAAGGCACACCAGTGGGAGGAAATGTGGTGTTTCATTTCGACAGGTGCCGAGCAATTACAAAGGACAGATGGGTACTAGATACCATCCAAAATGGCCATCTATTGGAGTTCAAACGCACGCAGAAAATCTTACCTCCCATAACAGTGTCATAACAGTGTCAGATCCTCACCTTCGAATTTTCCAACAAGAAGTGTGTCAGATGTTTAAAAAAACGGGCAATAGAAAAGTTCCTCCTTCATATAGGGGAAAAGGGGTATACTCAAGATACTTCGTAGTAAAGAAGTCAGACGGGAAGTGACATCCAATTCTGGATTTAAGAAAATTAAACAAAACATCAAGAGACAAAAGTTCAAAATGATCACACTCCAAGACGTCATAAAGGCTGTACAACCTCACAAACATCTAGCGGCTAAACCTGAAAGGCGCCTACTTTCACGTCGCAATACATCCGAGACAGCGACAGTATCTCAGGTTCAATGTCAGTGAAAGTCATTTCCAGTTCTGAGTCCTTCCATTCAGCCTCAAATCAGCCCCCAGGACTTTCACCAAATGCCTAGCATCAGTGGCAGCTTTCCTCAGAAAACAGGGCCACCAGGTCTGGGCATACCTAGACTGGTTGGTCTGAGGCCCAACACATCAAGAAACTGTAGCTTCAGGGAGGCAAACAGAAACTCTTCTCTAACAATTGGGATTTGCAATCAACTACGCCAAATCTTATGTAGTGCGATCGAAAAGTTTGGTGTTCCTGAGCGCAAAGTTTCTTGCTGGACAGGGCCTCGTCAGACTCTCAGCCAACAGAGTGCAAAACTGAATCACTCTGGTACGCTCTTTCATTCCAATCAAATCTATGACGGTGCACAAATACATAGCTCTAGTAGGGACCATGTTGTCCTGAATTCCACTAGTACCCAATTGCAGGCTACACATGCAACTGGTACAAGCCATTCCCACCCTCTCTGGCCCCCGTGTTGTTCCCTTGTGCCCTCCCTTCCTGCACACAGGAGTCTGTCCTGATACATTCTGGTTTCACCATCACCGTCAACGTGGCCAATGCTGGATTTTACTTTTATGGACTTCATTGATTCACGGTGCATCACGCTTTCTCAACTCGCATGCTGGACTTCCTTTGCATCTTGTACTCATGGTGGTCCTGAATCATGCTGTTCCCATCTTCATCTTGTATCCTGTGCAACATTATGTGTTACTACTGACTTCTGCAATTGTATTCGCTCTCCCCTCTTGCTTCCCCACTCTTTTTGACTGTTAACTCTCTGTTCTCTCCTCCCCTCCCCTCTCCCTTTTCCTATCTCCTCCCCTCCTCCCCTTACTTTCTTCTACGCACTTACTCTATCAGAATTATACCTGGACCTAGTATGATAGCAACCTCGTCTGTCGCTCCCCATTCCCTTACTGCCCCCCTCCCTCCAGCACTAGCTGAAACGTTGTCAGGCCTAGTATGGTAGTCACTTGTTTTGTTCCTCCCCTCCCTTTCTGCACCCCTCTCCTTCACCTTTTGTTTTCCTCTGGCTCTACCAGAAATGTCATCAGGCCTAGTACGGTAGTCGCCTGTCTGTTTCCATTTCCTTCCCACTCTCCCCCTCCCTTCCTTATCTATGTCTTAGCACTTGTACTATTTGAAATGTCGTCAGGCCGAGTACGATAGTTAATTTCACATCCTTACTGTTCATGGCCTGTAAGAATGTCGTTGTATTTTCCCTTGTTCCCTCCCTTGCCTTGAAGCGCTTTGAAACACATTGTGTATAGGCGCTATATAAATAAACTATCATATCATATCATATCATATCATTGTGAATCATTTTTGTATTGCGAAAAAAGCCGCTGCTAGAGCCTGTTCGCATGGAAAATGACCCTGCATTACTGGGTCTAAGAGACCACTGTAATAAGCCAAAGAATTATGTACCATTGATGTCAGCTGAGTGAGGACATCACTGTAAACTACGCTGTTTGCCTAAACTTCCATACACTCACTACGCAGCTCAGCATGGTCTCTCCCTACCAGTGGTTTGTTGTCTATGCTCTTCTATACATCACCTGCTAGAAACTGGTTTTCAATGTAACAGTGCCTCAATGCCTACAGGTTACTGTGCGCTATATAAATGAAATAAATAAATACATAAATAAATAAATACAGGTGCATTACTGATTGCATTTTTCAGTTCCTGAAAAGTCTGGACCATCTTATCTGTCCAAACAAGGGTTCCCTTAACATTCTGCGCTTCTTTTAACCCCAGCAATAGAGGTTTGGTGTGGGTGGAATAATTGAATACCCAGGCCCTACAATAGTTAAAGGAATGGGTTGCCCAAAAATGTTTATTGCAAAAAAAGATGGGCAATAATAAAAAAAATCGATTGCGCCTTTTTTTAAGTCTCTATGTAAAATTTTGAGAAAATGAAGGTGAAAGGGAAGCACATGGGGGCATCCATTTTGTGAAATGTGAAATGGATGCCCACCGCTGTGCTTGCTTTGGCTTTTGCGGCACTAATGAAGGAAAAGCCAGCCAGCTGTAGTAAACAAAAGCTACCACTGGGTGGCTTTTCCTTCATTGGTGCCGGGACTCGGAGGACGGAGACCAGAGACTACAGGCAGAAAAGTTTTCCAGGCTGGAGGAGCCCAGAAAACTTAGAAATAAAACCGCAGCTTTAAAAATGTTGTATTTATGTTTGCAGTAGCTTTTGAAGCTACCGCAAACATAAATACAACGTTATTTTGTTTGAAAACTCTGCGGTTTTTCTTTCCAAGTTTCTCAGGCTCCTCCGGCTCGGAGGAGCCTGAGAAACTTGGAAAGAAAAACTTGGAAAGAAAAACCGCAGAGTTTTTGAAACACAACCGCGTTGTGTTTCTGCTGCCGGGGCTATCACTTTGGATCTCCGGTGCTCCCCCAGGGGAGCACAGGAGACCCAAAGTGAAAGCCAAGGCAGCAGAAACACAACCCGGTTGTGTTTCCATGCTGTGGTGTTTCTGCCTAAAGCTGTTTTCCCATTTGGGGCTCTCGGGCTCCCCAAGGGAGCCCGAAAGCCCCAAACGGGAAAGCAGCTTTAGGCAGAAACACAACACGGTTGTGTTTGAAAACGCTGCGTTTTTTCTTTCCAAGTTTCTCAGGCTCCTCCAGGAGCCTGAGAAACTTGGAAAGAAAAACCGCAGCGTTTTCAAACACAATAACGTTGTATTTATGTTTGCGGTAGCTTCTCAAGCTTCTGCAAACATTAATACAACGTTTTGAAAGCTGCGGTTTTATTTCTAAGTTTTCCAGGCTCCTCCAGCCCGGAAAACATAGAAAAAAAACGCAGCTAGTGCTTATTTTTTTAAAAATAAATACCACTTACCGAGATGCAGCTGCAGCTTTTCTGCCTGTAGTCTCCGGTCTGCGTCCTCCGAGTCCCGGCACCAATGAAAGAAAAGCCACCCAGTGGTAGTTTTTGTTTACTACAGCTGGCTGGCTTTTCCTTCATTAGTGCCGCAAAAGCAAGCACAGGCGGCCACCATTTCACAAAATGGATGCCCCCATGTGCTTCCTTTTTAAAATTTTGAGCTTCATTTTATCAAAATTTTACATAGGGACTTAAAAAAAAAAGTGCCAATCGACTTTTTTTTATTATTGCCCATCTTTTTTTGCAATAAAAATATATGGGCGAACCATTCCTTTAAATGAGCCTAGAAATTGCTGCATCTGCTGTGGGATGGGGTGTACTGATGCTGCCCTTTCTGGTGTCAATCTCCTTCCTGCTGCAGATATTATCTGCCCTAGAGAGAGGGGGGTCTGGGAAACTCTCTATCAGCACGAACACAGCCCATTGACTTGTTCTTGGATGGATGGCCCCTGGGAGAGTCTCAACCAAGTCTTTAGCTCACTGTCCTTTTCACAGAGAAGAAATGTCCCCGCATATCAGTCTTTGTCCTGCCCAGGGACAGTCCAGCACCGAAATGCTAGGCAATTCTCCTCTGAAAGACTGATATGCAAATGGTTAATTCCCATCTGTGAAAGGTACAGTGACCAAAAAGTGTGTGCTGCAAACTCTCATCTCAGAACAGGTTATCATGCCATGTTCTTTCTGGAGAGGAGCGCCTGCTGCCTTTTTTTGAAATATTTACAAGGAACTTGGGGTTGGTCACCCTGAGTTACCAGGGGGCAACCAGACGTGGAATCCATGCTCACTGTGCTCAGAGAGGCACAACTTCACCTCACTGATGAGACCTAACAAAGCTGAAACACGTGTAAGGGGTTGCTGTTGGTACTCTTGTTCAGAGAGGAATTGCCATAGCATTTCGGTGCTGGACTGCCCTTGTGGGCGGAACAAAGACTGATATGCAAATGGATATTTCACATCTGTGACAGGTACAGTGAGCAAAAAGCGTCTGCTGCAAACTCTCATCTCAGAACAGGTTATCATGCCATGTTCTTTCTGGAGAGGAGCGCCTGCTACCTTTTTTGAAGTATTTGCAAGGAACTTGGGGTTGGTCACCCTGAGTTACCTGGGGGCAACCAGACGTGGACTCCCTGCTCACTGTGCTCAAAGAGGCACAGCTTCACCTCACTGATGAGGCCCAACAAGGCTGAAACATTTGTATGGGGTTGCTCTAGGTACTCTTGTTCAGAGAGGAATTGGCATAGCATTTCGGTGCTGGATTGCCCATGTGGGCGGAACAAAGACGGATATGCAAATGGTTATTTCCCATCTGTGAAAGGTACAGTAAGCAAAAAGCGTGTGCTGCAAACACTCATCTCAGAACAGGTTATCATGCCATGTTCTTTCTGGAGAGTAGCGCCTGCTTCCTTTTTTGAAATATTTGCAAGGAACTTGGGGTTGGTCAACCTGAGTTACCTGGGGGCAACCAGACGTGGACTCCCTTCTCACTGTGCTCAGAGCGGCACAGCTTAACCTCACTGATGAGGCCCGACAAGGCTAAAACACGTGTATGGGGTTACTGTTGGTACTCTTGTTCAGAGAGGAATTGCCATAGCATTTCGGTCCTGGACTGCCCATGTGGGCGGGACAAAGACTGATATGCAAATGGATATTTCCCATCTGTGAAAGGTACAGTGAGCAAAAAGCGTGTGCTGCAAACTCTCGTCTCAGAAGAGGTTATCATGCCATGTTCTTTCTGGGAAGGAGCGCCTCCTACCTTTTTTGAAATATTTGCAAGGAACTTGGGGTTGGTCACCCTGAGTTACCAGGGGGCAACCAGACGTGGACTCCCTGCTCACTGTGCTCAGAGAGGCACAGCGTCACCTCAATGATGAGGGCCAACAAGGCTGAAACACGTTTATGGGGTTGTTGTTGGTACTCTTGTTCAGAGAGGAATTGCCATAGCATTTCGGTGCTGGACTGCCCATGTGGGCGGGACAAAGACTGATAGGCAAATGGATATTTCCCATCTGTGAAAGGTATAGTGAGCAAAAAGCATTTGCTGCAAACTCTCATCTCAGAACAGGTTATCATGGAGAGTAGCGCCTGCTACCTCTCTTGAAATATTATCTGCCTTAGGTATACAACTTCTTGCTGGTAGTATTGCAATATCTCTTTGTCGACCTTGTATCCCTTCTCCGCGAATAAAGTCAAAAGTGTCACTGAGTCATTTCAACACTGCTCCTCTGTTGTACTGCACACTAGGAGGTTGTCTAAATACTGGATTACTGTACTCTGTACCTGTTAGTTTCTTTGTCCATTTTTAATACCCTATTGAAAATGCTTGGTGACTCACAATACCCATGTGTGTACCCCTGTGGCAAACAAGTGTGTTGGAGCCTTTGTCCTCTGTACATGAATGCTGTGAGATACTGTGAGTCAGGGTGCAGTGGGATGTAGAAAAATTAATTCTTGTGGTGGATTACTGTGAAATGGGTGGCTGTTGTGGGGATATTGCAAAGGATGGTGGCGGGATTGATGACCACTGAGAAATCTGCCTCTACAATATTGTTCAACCGGCGTAGTCCCGAGCCATCCTCCACGACAACCCTTTCATTTTTATTGCAGGGTACACTGCTGTGTTGCATGGGGACTCTGATGGCACTATTACACCATGCTGCCATAATGCTCAAAGGTGGGATACATCCCTTCATCTGCTTGGCTACTGCTGGAGAACACTGCTCCTGGTTTCAGTTTGATGCAAACTGCCACTTTCCCTTTCAGGAGACCTGCATTGTTGCAGCAACTGGTCCACAACTCTCGGGGCACCTTCTCTAAATCGCTCCTCTTATGAGGTAGCAGTGTCTTAGCAAGGAGTACGGTGTGTGGTACTTCTCTGTGCAAGATCATTTTCTGACAGGGTATACCAATTTGAAACACCATCTCTCCTGTGTAATCAGTGTCTGTGAATAACTGCTTGTTAGACAGCTATTGCAACTGCTGCTCTGGGTCAATATAGAGAGAACTGTATGCCATTCGATGTCATTCTCATCTGTGCCAGACATTATTACTTTGTCTGCCTTAGTGATCACTGCATCTAAATCTGATGTGTTGATGGTGTCTGTTGCTACCTCCTGGGGACTGCTGGTTTGAATAGAAAATCTGCAGGTTGCATAGTGTCTTGTTCTCAATCCCGGGCACTCAACCTAGAACTGTCAACCCATAGAACAGGGGTGCACAACTGATTTTGACTGAGGGTCGAAAGTCCCTTACATGCTACCTCTTGTGGGCTGAAAAGTAAATGTGGGTGGAGCGGTAGGCATGGCGGGGTGTGGCAGGAGGCGTTTTTAACCGCCTATTTTTATTAAACACAAGGAAAGAGAAGTGTAACAGTCTTTATTTGTCAAACTTACATTTTGTACTACACATTTTCCATTGTTAAAAAATGTTTTATTCAGTAATTGCATATTGTCTGTTTAATTAAAGTATATATATTTTATTGACCCTTGACTGGACATTCCCTTATTTTAGACAGCTATACTTTGCTGTTTAGGTTGGCCAAGAGGAGTATGGTCTTCGTTGAGTCAGGTTTCCACAAAAAGCAAAGGACGTATTTCTCCAGCATTGGATCTTTCATGGATTCACATGCTTAGAATATTCCCCGTCGTCAGACTGGGACCCCTCGGTACACATATATAGCCTTTTCCAATAGGAAAACTTCCGACACTTTTGTGTCCTATCTACGTCCTTTAGGACCCACCTACGCATGCTCCGTAGGACGTCCCCGTATAAGAGGCCCGCCCCCACGGTTCCCCTTCAGATTTCAACTGTCTCCAAAGTAGTGGAATCGCCTCGCGTTGTCTTACTATTTTGTACAAGGTTGCATTACTGGAATTTGAGTACAGAAAATGTCCTCCGTGTCAGGAAAAGCGCTGTTCCGCCCATGCGCGACGTGCGGCTTTAAAAAAGTGTACGAGTGGGACGGACATATGGATTGTATATATTGCCTCCACCCTCATCATTCAGCGGATAACTGTGACATATGCAAAGGGTTTTCTCAAAAAACCCTCAAAGACCGCAGTCGACGACTGGTGGCATGGCTGAATGATGGAGCAGGGGCACACACCCCTTCGGAGGTAGACTCCACACAATCGGTGAAAACATCACGCCGCGCTACCTCGTCGGAACCACCGGCGAAGAAATCTCGACCGACGGGAAAAGAGTCGTCTGGAAGTCACTCAACTAGAGACTCCTCGTCAAAGAAATCATCTTCATCAAAAAAGCATGAAAAGGAAAGGAAATCCTCCTCGTGCGATCATCATAGATCGACCACGAGTCGAGAGTCGAGTAAAAGCAAGCCAAGTGTGGAAAAGGCGGGACCGCCAAAACCACCTGCTAAGTCACCGTCGTCGACGGCGGCCCAGTCATCGGCCTCCACCCTGCCACTTACGCAGGTGGCATCCACCGTCCCACTGACAACGACGTTGACGATGGCCTCGTCGACGGGGGGTCTACAGGAGGCCTGGAGGCCTGAAGTTTTTGATCCGATCCCCCTGGATACTTTACTACAAGAACAGGCTGTGTTGCTGTCTTCGGAGGACGAGAATGAGAGAATAGCTGGCCCAGTAGACCTAGGGCTACGAGTGGCTGACAAGTCGTCGACGAGGGGATCCGTTATACCGGTGTCTGCCCCTCTTCCCAATCCTCAATCTGTTTTGTCGTTAGAAATTCTGTCCACGCTTCAATCGTTGTTACAGTCGTTGGACCAGAGACTACCTCAGGCAAACCTGCCACAGTCACCCGTCGACGAGCCGGGCCCGTCCCGTCAACCGACGCACCTACGCATGCCAATCTCAGCACTGGCACAAGAGGAAGGTGAGCTGCCAGATTCGGAGTCTGACAGGGGAGCCATGTCGGATATCTCATCATCCCCCTCCAGGGATCCAACCTGGGAGTCAGAGGTGGAGTTGGAAACCCCTAGAAGCCCAGCTCACCCGTCCCCTCCGGACAACATTGCGTCATTCCATTCTATGATGGAGAAGGCATGCAAAGAATTTGGTTTGTCCCAGGAAGAACAGCAAAAGGACTGTTTTTTGTTCGACCACATGGGTAAGAGAAGGAGGTCGGTGTTCTCGATACCAATACTAGACCATGTATGGAAGGAGGGGTTGCAGACAATGCGTCACCCGTTTTCAGAGCTGGCAGTGAAAGGACGCCTGGAAAAAAAGCTTAAGGCTCCAGAGTCTACCCCCAAGTGTCTATCCTCCCAACCAATGGCAGACTCGGTGGTGTCGGCGGCAGCGGCGAGGAAGGCGAAGGCCCAGCACAAGTGCACGACTCCTCCTGAGAACGAAGCGAGACGCCAAGATGCCTTTGGCAAAAAAGTGCTATCCGTGGGAGCGACCACAGTAAAGGCCGCAAACTCTCTGGCAATTTTTGCCAGATACGATAGGGAGATGTGGCACAGGCTACCTCTGTTGCTTGATCCTCTTCCGGAAGAGCATAGGAAGGCAGCGATGTTACTTGTCCGAGAAGGTGAGGAAGCATCAAATCATGCAATAAACATCGCAGTGGACCTCGCTGAGTCAGGCTTCAAGCAAGTCAATAATGGGGTTGTATTACGTCGACAGTCATGGCTTAAGTGTACCTACTTCAGGCCAGAAGTCCAATACAAAGTTTTAGATATGCCCTTTGAGGGAGACCTTCTTTTCGGTGAGAAGGTGGACGAAGCCCTATAGGGAATGAAAGAGGACTCGGACACTGCACGTTCATTGGGTGCCCTCCAGAGTGGCAGAAACTACAAGTCTTTTCGTCCCTTTAGAGGGGCTTCAGGTAATTCAAGATTCTCTGCATCTGGAGACAGATCCTTTGGCAGATCAGCTTACCCCTCCCAGGGATACAGTCGTGCCTCCCAAACGGCAAACCGTCACCGGAACTTCCAGACTTCCAGGAAGAGACCATCATATCCGTCGTCGTCGTCGAGAGACAAGCAAAATAAAGATCAGCAGTGACATACAACACACCGTTCTGGGGGGAAGAGTTTCAGCATATGTCGACGAATGGGAACGAATAACGACGGATCAATGGGTGCTGGATACTATAAGAAACGGACACTCTCTACAATTCGAACACAGCCCTCCGCAAATTCCACCTGCGTTCACCGCTCATTCCCATCTGAAGATACTGCAACAAGAGGTAACACTCATGTTAGCAAAGGGCGTGATAGAAATAGTTCCAACATCACAGAGAGGTCAAGGAGTCTACTCAAGATATTTCGTCGTAAAAAAGCCGAACGGCAAATGGCGTCCCATTTTAGACTTACGCGATCTCAACAAGTCTTTAAAGAGCCTAAAATTCAAGATGCTCACTCTGCAGGAAGTGATCCGCGCCGTTCAAGAGGGGGATTTTCTAGCGTCCCTGGATTTACAGGACGCGTATTTCCATATTGCAATATGTCGGAAACACAGGAAATTCCTAAGATTTGTAATAGGGCGGACTCACTACCAATTCACGGTTCTTCCTTTTGGGCTCAAGACCTCCCCCAGAACGTTCACGAAATGCCTGGCTCCAGTAGCGGCCTGGCTAAGGAAGCAAGGCCACCATGTATACCCATACCTTGACGACTGGCTGGTAAGGGGATCCTCCCCAGCGTCGACCAACACAAGTTTACAAGCCACCATGCAGCTTCTACAACAGCTGGGATTCGCCATAAACTTCGAAAAATCCTCTCTGCAGCCATCGAGATCGCTGGTATTCCTGGGGGCACAGTTTGAGACCCAGTCAGGGCTAGTGAAACCTTCTCTCGGACAGAACCTCAAGACTCAATCAACAAGCATGCCGACTACGGCGAAACATCAAGATCTCAGTGAGAAAATATGCTTCGGTCCTAGGGGCCATGGCATCCTGCATCCATCTGGTGGAAAACTGTTGCCTATTCATGAGGCCAGTCCAGGAATTCCTCGCGGACCGATGGACGCAGGATCAAGGATCGTGGTCAGACAAGATAACCATCGACGACGACAAGCTGCTTCGGATCCTTCAGTGGTGGCAGAGTTTCCACAATATGAACAACGGCGTACCCCTACAGGAGCCAGAGTTTCAGCGAACCATAGTCACGGATGCGTCCCTAACCGGATGGGGAGCTCACATGGGTGCTCTCCAAACGCAAGGTCGCTGGTCTCCAACGGAGTCACTCCTACACATAAACGTGTTAGAGCTCAGAGCAGTACGATGGGCCTTGAAGGCATTCCTACCACACATCAAGGGCTTGCGAGTACGAATACTGACCGACAATACAACGGCCATGTTTTATCTGAGGAAACAAGGAGGGACGCGATCAAGAACTCTTTCCATAGAAGCCCAGAAAACATGGCATTGGGCATTAAAGCACGAAATTTCCATCGTGGCTCATCACCTTCCAGGAGTGAGGAACTCCCAAGCAGACTCCCTCAGCAGAAGCATGGCCCAGATACACGAGTGGGAAATGGACACAGTTCACCTGATGAAAGTGTTCGAGAAATGGGGTCACCCCCCTCTGGACGCCTTCGTGACCAAAGACAACAAGAAATGCGAGCAATTCGCAAGCAGATGGCCTCAAGAGGGCTCCAGGGGGAGGCATTCTCCTTCCCATGGACGGACATGTTCCTCTATGCTTTTCCCCCATTCCCCCTCATATGGAGGACAATACAGTGGATACGCAGATACAATTGTCGGGTAATTCTAGTGACACCATACTGGCCAAGGCAACCGTGGTTCTCCAACCTGCTTCACCTGTCGCTGGAACATCCCATAGGGTTTCCGAAAGCCCCGAACCTACTATCCCGGGACAAAGGCACGGTGTGGCATCACGACCCGGACAGTCTCAACCTTACAGCCTGGCTCCTGACTTTTCGGAGTTCGGTGCTTTAGACATTTCGGAGGATTGTCAAAAAATTCTGCAGGCGGCTAGAGCCCCTTCTACAAACAAATCCTACTCCTATAAGTGGCAGAGGTTCTGTGAATGGTGTAGGGGACAACAGGGCCTACAACCGTTGTCGGTGACGCCGGAACAAGTCCTACCTTATCTGCTCCTCTTGGCGGAGAGGGGATTATCCTTCACATCGATAAAGGTGCACCTGGCGGCCATCTCGAGGTTCACAAGGAAAAGGCAGTCATCTCCTCTATTTAGCGACAGACTTGTAAAACACTTCATGAGGGGTTTATTTCGAGCTTTCCCCCCGGAAAAACGTTTCCCCCCGACTTGGAGTCTCAATACAGTGTTGGCAGGCTTAATGAAACTGCCTTTTGAGCCTATGGCCACGTCCGACATAAAATTCATTTCGTGGAAGTTGGCATTCTTGATTGCTATCACATCAGCTAGAAGAATCTCGGAACTGCAAGTGCTGGTCCTAGACCCGCCATACCTTAGATTCTTTCAGGACAAAGTAGTCCTGGCAACTAATCCTATGTTCGTCCCAAAAGTTCCGACAGTGTATCACAAACACTCGTCCATTGTTCTCCCCACTTTCTTTGCCACACCATCATAGGCAGCAGAAAAAGCTCTTCATACCCTGGACGTTAAGAGGGCTCTGAAATTTTACCTACATCGTACACAGGAACTCAGGTCTACTAGACAACTGTTCGTCGCATATGGTCCGTCGACGAGAGGAAAAGCAATCTCTAAACAAGGATTGGCTCAATGGATCTCATCGACGATTGCGTTTTGTCACTCTAAGGCCGGAAGGCCACTGCAAGGACATCCTAGAGCCCATTCTACAAGATCGATGTCCTCCTCAACAGCTTTATGGGCAGGAATTCCGCTGACGGACATATGCCAAGCTGCGGCATGGTCAGTGCCCCACACGTTTACCCGCCACTACTGCCTTGCCAGGCAGCATGCGGATGAGGTGCAGATGGGAAGAGCTGTCCTGCGCCATCTGTTTCAGTAAGGTAAGCTCCACGCTGTGGAGAATCTGTTGTCTACCTTTTTAATGACAGTTTATTTTATGTGGGTAAGGTTATATGAGGTAACTTATTCCTACTGTACATATGCATTGTGTAGTATGTTGAGGGTATATTACATTACATTCTCACCGTCGTCTCAAGTGTTACTGCTATACAATCTATTCTAAGCATGTGAATCCATGAAAGATCCAATGCTGGAGAAGGGAATAGTTTCTTACCTGTAACTCCATTTCTCCAGCATTGGTATCTTTCATGGATTCACATGCGCCCGCCAACCTCCCCGGAATGTAATGTATTTAATTGATAAATTTAACCCTTCCTACTTTGG
Source organism: Ambystoma mexicanum (assembly GCF_040938575.1). Lineage (NCBI taxonomy): Eukaryota > Metazoa > Chordata > Amphibia > Caudata > Ambystomatidae > Ambystoma > Ambystoma mexicanum. The sequence continues at coordinate 185,194,183 of NC_090925.1, read as the reverse complement.
AGGGGCCGAAATCTGAAGGGGAACCGCGGGGGCAGGCCTCTTATACGGGGACGTCCTACAGAGCATGTGTAGGCGGGTCCTAAAAGGACGTAGATAGGACACAAAAGTGTCGGAAGTTTTCCTATTGGAAAAGGCTATATATGTGTACCGAGGGGTCCCAGTCTGACGACGGGGAATATTCTAAGCATGTGAATCCATGAAAGATACCAATGCTGGAGAAATGGAGTTACAGGTAAGAAACTATTCCCTTCTCCTAACTGCCTGTTTTAGCTTTACTATTGGGTTCACTCTTGCGGAGTGCAACACTATGCCCTGTGGCTCCCACCCCCAACCAGACACTATGCCCACCCCTCAAACACTATGCCTCATGGCCCCCACCCATCAGCCAAACACTATGCCCCATGGCCCCCAATCCCCAGCCAGACCCTATGCCCCATGGGCCCCACCCCTCAAACACTATGCCCCAGAGCCCCCACCCCCCAAAGAGACACTATGTCCACCCCTCAAACACTATGCCCCATAGCCCCCACCCCTCAACCAAACACTATGCTCCATGGGCCCAACCCTCAACCAGACACTATGCCCCATGGCCCCCTCCCCCCAACCAGACACTATGCCCCATGGCTCCCACCCCAATCAGACACTATGCCCCATAGGCCCCACCCCCCCAACCAGACACTATGCCCCAGGGGCCCCACCCCTCAAACAAACACTATGCCCCATGGCTCCCACCTCCCAACCAGACACTATGCCCATGGCGCCCACCCCTCAACCAAACACTATGCCCCATGGTACCCACCCTCAACCAGACACTATGCCCAACCCTCAAACACTATGCCCCATGGCCCCCACCCCTCAACCAAACACTACACCCCAGGGGCCCTACCCCAACCATACACTATGCCCCATGGCCCTACCCCCCAACTAGACACTATGCCCTATGGCCCCACCCCCCAACCAGACACTATGCCCCATGGCCCCCACCCATCAACCAAACACTATGCCCCATGGGCCCCCACCCATCAACCAAACACTCTGCCCCATGGGCCCCACCCCTCAACAAACACTATGCCACATGGCTCCCATGCCACAACCAAACACTATTCTCCATGGGCCCCACTCCTCAACCAAACACTAAGCCCCATTGCTCCCATGCCCCAACCAAAAACTATGCCCCATGAGCCCCCACCCATCAACCAAACACTATGCCCCATGGGCCCCACCCCTCAACAAACACTAAGCCACATGGCTCCCATGCTCCAACCAAACACTATGACCCATGGGCCCCACCCCTCAACCAAATACTATGCCCCATGGGCCCCACTCCTCAACAAACACTATGCCCCATGGGCCCCCCATATCAACCAAACACTATGCCCCATGGGCACCACACCTCAACAAACACTAAGTCCATGGCTCCCATGCCACAACCAAATACTATGCCCCATGGGCCCCACTCCTCAACCAAACACTAAGCCCCATTGCTCCCATGCCCCAACCAAAAACTATGCCCCATGGGCCCCACCCCTCAACCAAACACTATGCCCCATGGGCCCCACCCCTCAACCAAACACTATGCCCCATTGCGCCCATCCCCCAACCAGACACTATGCCCACCCCTCAAACACTATGCCCCATAGCTCCCACCCCTCAACCAAACACTACGCCCCCATGGGCCCCGCCCCTCAACCAAACACCATCTCAGCATACACTGCCCGTACACACAAGAACAACACACTGACAGGCCGACACCCCCACCCCCACATCTCAACATACACTGCCCATCCACACAAATACAACCACAGACATACCCAACACCACCCACTCCCACATCTCAACATACATTGCACATACATTCAAAAACAAACACCCATACAGACCAGAACCCCCCAGCCCCATCTCAGCATACACTGTCCATCCACACAATAACAAACATACAGATCCGACACCCCCACCCGCACATCTCAACATACACTGCACATACATACAATAACACCCATACAGACCTGAACCCCTCCCACCCCCATCTCAGCATACACTGCCCATACACACAAAAACAACACACTGACAGACCGCCACCACGCCACTCCCACATCTCAACATACACTGCCCATCCACACAAATACAAACACAGACAGACCCGACACCCCCCAGCCCCACATCTCAACATGCACTGCACATACATACATACAATAACACCATACAGACCCGAACCCCTCTCACCCCATCTCAGCATACACTGTCCATACACACAAAAACAACACACAGACAGACCAAACACCCCCACCCCCACATGTCAACACACACTACCCATCGACACAAATACAAATATACAGACAGACCCGACACCCCCCAACCCCCGATCTCAACATACACACACAAACAGGCAAGACAGACCTGACGCATCTCCCCCACCCTGCATCTCAACATACACAGAAACACACAGTCAGGACAGACCCGACACCCGCCCCCCAACCCTCATCTCAACATACACTGCACATACATATATAAACACCCATACAGACCCGACACCCCCCCACCTCTGCATCTCAACATACATACAAAAACAAGCATACAGGCAGACCCGACACATCCCCCCACCCCCGCATCTCAACATACACAGAAACACAGAGTCAGGACAGACCCGACACCCCCACCCCCATCTCAACATACACTGCACATACATATATAAACACCCATACAGACCCGACACCCCCCCACCTCTGCATCTCAACATACATACAAAAACAAGCATACAGGCAGACCCGACACCCCCCCACCCCCGCATCTCAACATACATACAAAAACAAAAAACACGGTCAGGACAGACCAGAGACAAACACGCACACACACACAAACATACAGCCACCCTGCACCCCCCCATATGTACTTACCAGATTTGCTGGAAGGCAGGCTAGCTGGAACGCTGGAAATGTTTCTGGTACTACAGCTGGTGTGGCAAGGCTGAAATGCCTTCAGGCATCAAGCCTTACTGACCACGCCAGAAGTAGTGCTGGCACTCCATTGGTGCAGCATACACGGACTACATGGCTCGTAGGAGCGACGTGGTGTGTGTGCACTGAACCAATGTGGCTCAGTGTTTTGTCCGGCACAGAAGAATGACAAAGTCTTTTTGTAATGGAGGGCGGCCGATGCTGCCTGCAGGCTGCACTCCATTAGGAAATTATTTGTTGCTGGCGGGCCGGACAAAATAGCATGGCGGGCCGCAACTGGCCCGCAGGCCGTAAGTTGTGCACCCGTGTCATAGAAGAACAAATCTGGGTGGAGTGAGACGCCCCACAGGGTGCTTTGGCCACAATTATCTGTATTACTGCAGTAGTCTAGCATGGTATGTGCCTGAGGTAGAACACACTATGCCCTTCTCAGTGAAAGAAATGGTCATGTTCAACTTGCTCATGAGGTCCCTGCCCAGGAGGTTAACTGGTCTATCTCGTGAATACAGTAAAGGTGCTGTCAATTCTTGTGTGTCTATGGTGATGGGCAAATCTTCAATGAAAGGAACCGATACCACAGCCCTAGAGAAACCCTGCATGTCATTATTTCGCCTGACAGAGGAAAATTCCCTTCCTTAATGCAAGACTTGTTAGCTCCTGTGTTGACCATAAAAGAAAATGTTCAATCCCCTATCTTCACTCCCACTCGAGGTTCCTCTTCCGTGTCTGAAGTTACTGATAATACTGATCATGTCAGATCATGTGGGCTGTCCTATTGTGGGTAAACATGTGTGCCTGTGCATGGGAAAAGCTTGCCCCCTATCACACTTGCCCCTCTGTAATGAGTTACCATGCCCCGTGGTTGGGGCTTTCTATCCCAGGGGGGAGCAGGTGACTGCTGCATGTGTTTCTGGGGGACATTTGGTGCTGGGTTTTGAATCCGCTGCAGCTGCATGGGGCCTGGGGCAGGTGGGAAAAAGGGAGGCTGCTTCTGGTACAGTGGGTGGTAAGTAAGCCGATATGCTGGACCGTTAGTGTTGTTATAGGACAAGGGCGGCCAACTCATGCAAAGTGTCCTACCTTCCCACAAGACCAACACTGCCCTCCGAACCTAGGTTTCACTCCTCCCAACCCACCCCCTCTACCTCTTTGGAAACTGCATCTTCCCCTCTGGAAGCCTTCCATGTGCCATCTCCTGGCCGTTCTGTCCATCCCTGCGGGGGGCTCTGTCCCTCCTGCCCTTCTGTGCGGTAAGTAATCCCTGCTCCCTCCATGGTGAATTCAACCAGCTTTTTCTGTACTTGTTTTGCTTCTACCTTCTGTGCTTGCTCTACTCTCTCCTACCCCTTTGTTCATCTTAAAATGACCTTATATTCTGGTGCTCTCTGTGTGTTGAGAGTGGATTTCTATTTCTCTAGTATGGCAAAAACTGAGTATTCCAAGTATAACGTGACATGGGATTCCATTGGGATTGCAGATCATTTTTCTATTGCAAAAGCAACCACTGCTAGAGAAAATGTCCCTGCATTACTGGGTCTAAGAGACACTGTAATAAGACCACTGTAATAAGCAAAAAGGCTTATGTCCCATTGATGTCTGTTGAGTGAGGGCAGCCGTCATCACTTGACCATTTAAATGTGAGAACAGAGTATACTATGTGTGCTTGTATTTCTGCCCATGGCTTTTCTTTGATGCCAACCACCTTATTCAAATCTGCTTGCACCTCTGGGGGAACACCCTTCAGTAACATGTGATAAAAGACAGCTACAATCTTGTCCCCTGACTCTCTGGTCTCTAACCGCCACATCTCCTGTATATGATGAATGTAAATTGCGGGGTCCTCATCTGCCTTCATTGTGTGGGCCATAATGGAGTTAATGTCAGATGTGTCTGGGTATCTGTCCATCAAAGGTTTCCATATGTGTGCTTGACAGTTGTTAAATGGTGCACTGTCATGCGTATTACTGGTCCATTCTGTAGCAACAGGAACTTCGTTCATCATTTTTTACTCCGGTATACTTGCTTTCTACCCTAACTAGGGAATTCAGCCGAGCCGCGGTCTGAGACAGCAGGCCCATGGTGTTATTTCCTCGTGTTCATCTGTCTCACACTCATCACCATCATAATCACCCTCTGCTTCCTCTTCAGTGTATAGTGAGTCATAGTATACACTATCATGGAGTTCGTTCCTGTCTGGTGGGCCTTCTGGACCCTCCCTTGACTTGTGGGATTGCTCATTTGTGTGTTCCCTAAGATCTTTGATAGCTGTACTGTCTATCTTGAAGAGAATCTGTCCCGCTCTCCAGTCTATGCCTATTGCCACGCACTGCCTCTCCCCTTGTCCCTGCACCACTTTCGCTAGCTGCTCTTCTGCCTTCTGCAATGCCGCCTCTAATTCTCTGCAAGCCTTATTTTCTATTTCCATAATTAATGGGTCTCGGGTCTCTTCCTCGTGTTTCCCTGATGTTACCATTTTGTCAGGTGTGGGCATAATCTGGGGGTATTTGTACCTTGCAGTGGTCTGTAATTGTAATTGGTTATTTATAACGCACTTAATACCCAGAAGTTTTTAAGCGCAGACCCAGAGATCGAACCCGTGTTGCTCCATGTCGTCTTGCTTCCAAGGCGAGAACATTGCCCCTGAGCTATCCTCCCGAGACTGTAAAGAAAAGCACTCATAAGGGGACAAGGTGGTGGCCTGTACGCGTCCCTGATTGGTTCCTTCTGTACCATCATCAGGCTTTTTCTCTTCCTTCTCAAACATTTTTCACAATTCAAGTATACTCTGCTTATTTTTCAACTTTTTCCCTTTATAAGTTGACAACAAATGTGTATACATGTGCTCCAATACATTTTTATCATATCTGCCCTCCTCGGGCCAAGGTTTAAAATTTGCCCACACTCCCTGAACCCACTCCTGGTGGTACTACAGGGTCTTCTCTTTATATTACGGAAGTGTTTTGCACATGTGCTCCAACAGTGTACCCATAACACCACGAGATTGCAACCTCATCCAAAACAACAGAAACTCGACAGACAACAGCCCTGCAGCACCTTATTTCAAAAACTCACAACACCCCAATAAACCAATTACTCACACCAACATAAAAACACCTGACACTAAAACACTGTCACCTACACACAATGACCAAAAACTCCCTGCCCACAGACACCTTTATATACACAATATGCTAACAATACCTAAGAATCAACACCTCTATATACACACTGGCTACTGATGTATGCAAGAAAAAAACAGTTATATACACAATGATGTAAATTCTTCCTCTGCCTCCTTGCCTCGAGGCGAGGGAACTCACCACTCCTGAAACTCCCCTTCTCGAGCTGAGGTATAGCCTGTCATTTCTTTATAGGACCATCACTTGTATAAAGCTCTTGTCTTTCCCCGTTTAAGAGGAGCTTGCCCACATTAATTCTTCACTTTTACTACTCTATATGATGTCATCTTTCTCATCAGCGGGTGAGCTTCACCTCAATACTAGTCAAAGCTCATGCAATAACACACAACGTTGTCTTTCCTCATCTTTGAGGAGCTTTCCCTTCTATCACAATAGCAATTTACAACCAATAACAAAATATATCAACACCACTGTGTTTCATGCAGAAAGTGCACTCAAGTTCTATGTGTCTTCTGAGTTCCCCGGAGACCTCGTCCCCCGCAAACTGCCTGCACAGGCCAGCCCGGCAGCCAACACTCCAGGGATCAGACATTCAGAGTAACACAGCGCCTGCTCACCTCTCCATTGGTGTGCACAAAAACTGCTCTCGGGAGGCAGATCTTCCGTGGCCCGAGTCGCACGGCCAGAGAACCCTTGGCACCTTCGGAAGGCACTGGAAACCGCAATGGGGTCAGCAAAAATGTATGGTAGGCCTAAAAACCAATCAGAAAAAAATCACTCCAAGCAAGCAATAATGGAGTGATTGATTTACAAGAAAAACTGTATATGTAAATTACGGCTGGAAGGATCAGTCAGCTCTGTGGAACTGACAACTGAAAACACTCCTGAACCGCCCACATTGAGTTACAGAATTTAACGATAAAAAAAAAACACAAAATGTGAATACATTGCAAATGTCAAGTGCATGTTAATCCCACATTCCCCATTGGCTTCCACCTATAGGGAGATCTAAACACAAGATACAGTAGTAGGCCCTAATGGTTAGTACATTCCCTGTGACCATCCTGAGTGCAGCCTCCAACAAATGACCTAATCATGCAGTCAGCAAACAATACTCCATCCAAATTGGCTAAGTTATACATGTAACATTTACTGAAATGGCATTCCCTCTGAAGGCAAGTCCCTCTATGCGCACATTCCAGAGTAAAAATAAACCGCTAGGGAAATAGGCCAAGAGATAGTGTTGCAAGGATAACAAGGTTTTATTGTACAGAATACAAATGTCAGCAAAGGACTCTGCTGCTCAAGAGCGCTCTGACTCTTACAGTTTCAAACAGGGGCTTAAAAACCCCACAGGCGTCACAATATACAGTACAATTGGGTGCCACTGATTGGAGGTACCCTACCCATGAGTCTGCTCCATAGGGGATGCCAGGCGGTAATTGGTTAGTTCTTTCTCATCATCTGGATCCACCTGGATCAGCTGGGCTCATCCTCGCAGTGAAGGTCAGGGCACACATAAAATACATTGTTCCTATCTAAGCTAAACATGCTAAGGCTGAATATAAATTCATTGTGGTAGGCACCTGGGCGGCACGGGAAATGGTGCCAGGGAGAAGGGAGGATAAAAAACAGTCAGGCTGACCCACATTCAGGGCTTCATTGATACCGCAGTTCCCGCACTCAAGGTCCCCACCCTGAGGTTTGATCTTTAATGTATCCCCCCTAGTACCTTGTGCTACATGGGGTATGTACTGTTGCTTGGAAGAAATATAGCAGCACATGCTTAGATCTTCTACGGCCATTTGATGATGGTTAAATCCTGGGGGCCGAATAAATGTTATGAGATGCAGAGCTGTGGGGGTCGATGCAAAGGGGTGAGGCTGGCTCTGGCCTGGTTGGGTGGGGCTGAGAGGACTCTTGGATGGTTAGTGGAGATGAATGGACGCAGCACAGAGCTAAGTGCTGTCTCACACTCTTGCAGGATGCATTCTGGTGAAAGATATTAAATATTCGCAACACTAAAGGGACAAGAGGGAAGTGGACTTCCGTGGGAACAGGGCTCAAGTGGAGCCAGCATGTTGTGCAGAAATGAGACTTTGTGAACCAGGAAACGTGAGCAGCTCGAGACTGCAGCTTGTCCTTTCTGGGCAAAAACTTTGTTAAAGGGACGTTATGGCTCCAAGTAAAACCGAAAAACCCTTGAAATTCACGAGTTTTGGTAAGCTAAGTAACCATAACTCATGCCACCACTGTGCACTGCTAAGACTAGCACCCAGGACATCAAAGATGACATCACCAATGTCATTGATGACATCACTGATGACACCACATGTCTGGCTCCCTCTTTTTTCCTTTACTGACATATCTAGGCCATTAAGAGTCAGGAACTAAGAAATCATAAACTCATTATTTCTCTTCAAGTACTATATTTGTAGAGTTATACTTCAAATATGTTCTTACAGTAATTCACTTGGGTTTCACTCACAGCATATGAAACATATACATAGGGGAAAACACAGATTTGGAAAATAGCAATGGTTTGGGTGTATAAAGATAATCAGTAAGGTTATCAACACTGTCTTATAGTTCTGTTGTTTTTGTATTACTGTACGTTCCCTAGATATGCTCATATTTGTACACATTGCACTTACTCTACTTTCCTTAGGGTCTAGTCGCCATATGTTATAGTTATACATAGGGAAGTAGTAGCTTTGAAGCAGAGCAATCATTTCTGTGTATAAAGTTAATCAGTTGGGGAATGAAGATTGGCTGCTAGTACTGTTGTTTACTTAATTTTCCCTGTATATGCTCATATTTGTATGTGTTGTTGTTATTTGTGTTTCGTTTTGAATAATGCAATTATGTAGTAAGTGGGTTTTATTAGCTAGTTATTAAATGTAGCCCAGCAGACAAAACTGTAATAAGAAGCATGAATCATTTTACTATTCAACATGTTAAGATTAATAATATTGCACATCTATCATGTATGTTGCACACAATGCCTATGTTTCTACATGAGTAACTTAGTATACTGGAAAGAACCTGATAACAGAATGCTATTCGTATCAATGCATTAATTAGTGCACTACGTGCCTTGTGAAATGTATTCCTATAACCCTTCACACTTTTTGATCAACATTACTATAAGAATCCCTTGTACAGCATTTGTCCGCATTATGACCTTATACCATGACCCCGACATTCTGGCCGGCCACTGCCCATGGCTACAGCTTAATCCCTCACTCACTAAAGCTATTTTGTTAACTACATTATGACACTTGCCAAATAAGAAAACACTGCCACGTTTGCAAAACCATGCTTTTCGATTGTTGCCAATAAGCCTAACGCAAATTTGCTGGAAAGCCACCCACGTTTTATTTTTCAAAACTGTCAAAAGAATAAACAAATGATTCGTCATATAAGGTGTGCACAAAAGCCCAACAAACTTTGTAAACTCATTCGAAATCACGTCAGAAATATTTTACCCATCAGCATTACCCATCACCTCCCGAAACCTTATTTCATAAGTTTCACAAGTGCAACGCTCAGAAAATATTATGGTCCCGAGGGTTCGACCATGTATTTTTGTACATACGTTCAATTATCGCAAACATTTCCAATGCACCTTACCTCATTTTTCCCCTTTTAGAAACATACGAAATCTGACAGCAGGGTGCGTCCATCTTGTGCTATTCTTATCCATCTGCCTAAGGTAAATTGCCCTGACGTCACTAATCATATGCTCCGCCCCTGACCCTCACATAACCAACCCTAGTGATATTCAACACCTTTCTCAGTGACGTTCCCCTTCAGCGTAGCCAAATCCGCCCATAATCACCTACGTGCCGTGACGCAGAACCAGATAATCTACACACATCGACTAACAACATAGCACTTCACAAATCGAAATAATAAACCAGTCTTTAAAAGAAAACAATAACATTGTACAATTTGTAAAGTACTTTTATTTGACAATGAATTCTCCGAGAACATCCGACTATTCCCATATTCAATCAAATTGCAAATGTGTTTCTTCGCTCGTGATCGAAAATGTTAATTGTGAGACACACGTTGTTCTTTTCCCATACACAAAGTGTTTATTTCTCGATAAAGGAACTGCATGGGTCGAACAGTGAATTCCAGGGTGTCGGCATGAGCTAGGACCTAGACCACCATAAAAGATGTTATGTTACTCCTAATCGCTAGTGCAGTGTACGGACACATGGGCCCTGGGCGATCGTCCCACAAAACAGTCACGGTGATCCAGCCGTTGATGACCACGTGCACCTGGCGAATAAAAAATCCATCAGTTGGCATCTGGAATCCATGGCAATCGCAGTAAGACAGCATATAGCTATTTGGAAAACATAACAGAAAATATGTATGAATACCCAACCTTTATTACAATACATCTATTGATTGCTTAAATCGGCATACAGTTTAAACTAACGATTAGCACACACAGCAAACAATCTCAAAAAAGACAAAAAGAATGTGGAAACTGATACACAAATCAATATGGGCATACATGACATTTTAAAGAAATAGTAGCATTGAACCTGGGTAAATCTAGTGGTAGTCTACATACACCTAGATTCTGCACTCCCCATAACCACAAACAAATGACAACCACACAGAAAGATAGTACTTCAGTTACATTGCCAAAATTAATGTTCAGATAATAATAAATTAAAGCTCGTTCTGGTGTACATTTGTCAAAAGCAAACTTACATGATATTCACTGTCTCCATTCTCTTCGTGTAACGCAGACTGCAATGCTCAATGCCCTCGCACCAAAGAATCTGCGTGAACTGATTTTGCATGTTCCTTACAAACGTTTGGTTTGGAATGCAACCTTATCAAATGGTCTTTATTCCAAACCTCCTCTCCCTGCATTCTTACTGAATATTTCCTTTCCCTCAAGGTCAAAAAACAATTGACCCTCATAGTTTCAGTCCCATGCGTGGGCCTCCTTAGCTCGCAACCAAAAAATCAAAGCTGGTCACCTTCACTTAGAATCCAAATACATTCTCACGTTGCAACAACATGTCTGAATGCATTAATGAGCACTGGTACTCGCATACACGTGCAGGACCGCTGTTTCCATCAAACACTGCAGGTGGCTGCCTCAGATGCCAAACTCTAGGGGGTGCCAATCTGACTCCAATATTATTTTAAATACATTGTAACACAGACACATTAGTCCTTTGACTGTACTTTACGCACATTATATCGAGGAACACCTCCAAATGTACGGTATAACTTTCGTGACAAAAAAACACACTTTTTTACTTCTTGCTGCCACATCCCATCCCAGCCTCATCAACCCTCACCTTCCGAGACAGTATTTGATAAGTTTAACAAGTGCAATGTTGTGTTTTTTTATGTTTTTGCGGCCATGTCCGCGGACATCAAAAGACGGATGAAAGATGGCGGGCGCATTGGAACAATCTGACGCACTTCCCGCTCTTCACCATCAAATGAGCAAATGCGTCACATGTTGTTAGGGCTCAAGGGCTCAGTATAGTAGTGGTGGCTTGACACGTCGTGATGACATTTAGGCTTTCTGACAATATACCCCTCAAGAGTACAAAAGGACAGATTAAGGGGAGTATTGCCCAAAAATATGGTACACCCTGGTACTCCAACAGCTGGCTGCAAGAACAATTAACCAGATATTAACATGTGGGTTAAGGCAATGGACTCTCCAAAGCAAGACACTGAACTGATACTCACAAACAAGAAAATCAGACTGGGACTGAATAGTTCCAAGTTAGATTGGTGAGTACCCTGAAAACAAGGAAAGTAACTGTTACCAGGAGTACGGAAATAGCAAGAAAGTAAGAAATGAATAGTCTTGTGCTTACGAAATGAGTGACCTGGATATATGTTGCAGGAGAGTTGGAAATGGAGTGGCAGTCCGGGAAACACAATGTTTTGTTTTCCTATACCCGCCGGTACGAGGACGCCTAAAGAGTTACTTCATCCGTGCGCCGTTGCGCTGGTGTCCTTTGATCCTTGCGCTGATGCGCAAATGTCCTTTGGTCCTTGCGCCGATGCGCGACAGTCCTGAATGTTCAAAAAGTGTCTTTGACAGTTCCAGAAAGAAGATATGACACAGGTAAGACTCAAGAGATGAGATGTCCGTGGGTTTTCCGATTGTAACGATGAGCAGGTAAAGCTTGTGAAATGAGTTAATTGCAGTTCGTGGAGGTTCCGGGTCTGGTATGAGCAGGTAAGACTTCAGGGATTAGACGAATGCAGTCCGTGGCCGTTCCGGGTCTGGTATGATCAGGTAAGACTTGAGAGATTAGACAAATGCAGTCTGTGGCCATTATGGGTCTGTTATGAGCAGGTAAGACTTGAGGGATTAGGCAAATGCAGTCCGTGGACGTTCCGGGTCTGGTATGAGCAGGTAAGACTTGAGGGATTAGACGAATGCAGTCCATGAACGTTCCGGGTCTGGTATGAGCAGGTAAGACTTGAGGGATTAGACGAATGCAGTCCGTGGACGTTCCGGGTCTGGTATGAGCAGGTAAGACGTGAGGGATTAGACGAGTGCAGTCCATGGACATTCGGGGTCGGGTTTGAGCAGGTAAGACTTGAGAGCAATGACAAGGAGGAAGCAAGGAAAGTCACAAGGCGGGCCGGGGATTCAAGTAGGCAAGAAGACAAGGTACAAGGTACATAGCTTTGAAAACAGACAAATTCAGAAGCGCTGCCGTGCGCGGGGCGCAGTTTAAGTACTGGTCACCTGACCGTACGCACAGGACGGCGCCGTAAGCCTGAGTACCTACGCGAATAGCATGGCCACCAGCGTTTCCATGGCAACCCATAGCGTTCTGTAAAAGGACGCGCCAGAAACGATGCAGCACGGTTATGAGGTTTAGCAGACCACCTCGATTTGGAACCACAAGCATTTGCTCCCCTGGGGTTACTAGGTAGTTTGTTATTGCGCAAGTTCCACCTATGTTTATCCAACGAGGCGTTCAATGGAACCCTGACAGTTTCCTCCCCCAAAGATGCCTTCCCAGAGTGAGCAGCCAGGAACTCCGACAAGACGAGGAGCATGTACATTATACTCGGGTTCCCATGTTCGCTCCTCCGGACCATAACCTTCCCAATCAATAAGGAAATGACGGACCCCACGTATCACCTTAGTATCCAGAATGGCCTTGACCACGTACTCCTCCGCCCCATTGACTATCACTGCTGCCGGACGAGAGGAGAGGCGAGTGCCTGCGGGACATGGCCTCAGAAGTGAAACGTGAAAGACTGGATGAATCTTCCATTGGGAAGGTAAATCTAAGCAAACCACCAAAGGATTGATCACTTCCTTAATAGGGAAAGGACCCACAAAACGAGGTATCAAACATCTATGACCTGGCAAATGGAGGTTCTTAGAAGATAACCAAACCAACATTCCAGATTGATAATCGGGAGCAGGTCTCTGGTGTTTGTCAGCATAGAGTTTAGCTTGCTGTTGAGCGGCCTCCAAATGATCAAAGACCGTTTCCCTAAGGGAGATGAAGTCACGAATGCAAGCCTGAGCTGCCGGATTTTCAGTGGTAGGTATTAGATCCTCAGGAATTGACCTAGGATGGAGACTCTAAAGAGCAAAGAATGGAGAAGTACCTGTAGACGAATGTATTGAATTATTGTATGTATATTCTGCCGCCCCCAAAACATTTAACCATGACTCTTGATGCTGAGTAATCAGACAACGTAAGAATTGTTCCATAGTGGCATTTGCCCTTTCGGTTTGCCCATCCGTTTCGGGATGATAGGCTTTAGAATAACGTGCATCTATACCCAAGGCAGTGACTAGATGGCGCCAGAAACGAGAGATAAACTGTGAGCCACGATCTGTAATGATGATCTCAGGTAGCCCAAAACGACGGAACACATTCTGCAAGAACATTTCTGCTAGAACCGGAGCAGAAGGTATACCCTGGCAGGGTACAAACAAGGCCATCTTGGAAAAGTAGTCAACGACTACCCATATGGTATCACAACCTCGGACATGAGGTAATTCGACCACAAAGCCCATTGAGATCATTAGCCAGGGTTTTTTAGGAACAGGGATAGGCTGAATCGATCCCATAGGTTTAGACACTGTACCTTTGCACTGAGCACAAATAGTGCACCCTTTGATGTAGTCCGAAACATCTTTAACCATCGTAGGTCAGAATTCCCAGCGTTTTAACAGTTCAAGCGTCTTGTGTCTCCTTGGATGTGCAGCCATTAAGGCATCATGACACCACTGAAGGGCCAAGATACGGGTTTCTGAAGTAGGGAGATACAACCGTTCTTGTACACAAGGCATGGAATTGATGATTTTTATGTCATGATCATGGAGTACAGGAGGATTCATCGCCATCCAGGATTTAATCATTCCCTTCAAAGAAGAATCTACGGTACAAGAACAAATGATAAACGATGGTTGTAACACATTGCTTTCCCGGTGAGGCATCTGACTGCCTTTGTGCAATCTCGATAAAGCATCTGCCTTAGAATGCATCTTGCCGGGACGGTACGTGATCTGGAAGTTATACATGGAAAAGAATTCATGCCACCTTGGGTGGCGAGCGGTGGTACAGCGTACAGATTTAAGAGCAAGAAGATTACGATGATCATTGAATACCTGTACTGGTGTAATAGTACCCAATAGATGGTGTCTCCATATCAGGAATGCATCGCGTATTGCCAGAAGTTCACGTTCAGTGATAGTGTAATTCATCTCATACTTAGTAAGTCTCCTGGAATGGTAAGCCACAGGATGTAGAAGACCAGAGTCTACACACCTCTGGGACAGAATCGCTCCCACAGCCAGATCAGAGGCATCAGCCCCAACAATAAACAGACGTTTTTGATCTGGATGATGTAGGACCGGGGCAGAGGTGAACATGGACTGCAATGTTCCAAAGGCTTTCTGGGCTTGATCAGACCATACAAAGCGAGTTTTAGAACTGGTTAATAGAGTCAAGGGAGCTGCGATGGCCGAAAATGAGTGTATGAACCGACTGTAGACGTGGGCAAACCCTAAAAGGGACTGAAGGGACTTTACATTATTTGGGACAGGCCAGTCCAAGATCGCTCTAACCTTATTACTGCTCATCTTAACCCCCCCACTGGTGATATCGTAGCCTAAGAATTCCACCTGGTCAGCATGAACGACACACTTCTCCAATTTGGCATAGAGGTTGTTTTCACGCAATCTCTGCAAAACGGTGGAGATATGTTGGACGTGTTCCTTATAGGTAGAAGAATAAATGAGAATGTCGTCGAGATAGACAACCATGAACAGATCCAGTAAGTCCTTGAACACATCATTAATGAAATACTGGAAGGTAGCTGAGGCATTACAAAGACCGAATGGCATAACCAAGTACTCGAATAGACCATACTTAGTTTTGAATGCTGTTTTCCATTCGTCACCTTCTCTGATTCTCACCAGATTATAAGCCCCCCTTAGGTCAAGTTTGGTAAAAAACTTGGAAGAACCTAGTTGATCCAACAGAACAGATATCAGGGGAATCAGATACTGATTCCATACTGTCACTGCATTCAATTCTCTATAATCGATACAGGGGTGTAAGTCTCCCTCTTTCTTAGGTACAAAGAAAAGCAGTGATGCTGCTGGAGACCTGAAGAGGCGGATGAACCCCGTCCGGAGTGCTTGATCTGAATACTCCTTTAAGACCACATCCTCCTTTTGTGTAAGCGAATAGATTCTTCCTGAAGGAATATGGGAATCTGACAATAATTCTATCGGGCAATCATAAGGGCGATGCAGAGGTAGTTTTTCCGCCGTCTTCTTATCAAACACATCCTTAAAAGAATCGTATTCCTTCGGAAGGAGCACTGTAGTAATAGCCCCAACCGTTAAGGCTGAATCTAGGCGCCTGTAACTAGGATTTCCAATTTCAACCGTATCTGCATGATAAGACTCCTGACATTGGTCCGAGGTAAACTCGACTGAACGTGACATCCAATCGATGGAAGGGTTGTGTTTCATTAACCATGGCAACCCCAAAATCAGCTTAAGTTGAGGAGCTGAAATAACATCAAAACGGATGATCTCTGAATGATCGTCACCAATCGATAACACAAGATCAATGGTTTGTTCTGTCACCAAACCAGAAATCAGAGACGTACCATCCACTGCATTTACTAATTCTGGTGTTTTCTTGGGAATCAATGGAATGGAATGATCATGTACAAATTGTGCATCCACATAATTTCCAGTAGCACCTGAATCAATCATAGGTTCAACAGACCAGGTTGTCTCAGGAGTAGAAGACAAAGTAGCCAAGACTGAAAAAGGAACCGAGGATCTGGGGTCCATGACCGCTTGACTAGACAAAGGGACCCAGTGTATTGTCGAGCTTTGGCGTTTCCCGCCTTCTTAGGTTTCTTAGGACAAAGTTTCAGGAAATGACCCGATGACCCACAATAGAAGCATAAATGGTTGACCCTTCGAAGCTCCCTTTCTGAAGGAGTGAGCGGACCTCGAATGGCACCAATTTGTATCGGTTCGGAGACTGAGACAGGAGTTACTGGCGTCGGAATGATTAGGGTGGTTCTTTGTTCCCCCTTTCGTTCAGCCTTACGGGCATCGATTTGCAACACAAGGTCAACCAGTTCTGGGAAACCACTAGGAACCACTGGTACTGTTGCCAATATATCCTTTAAGCCTTCCAAAAGACCTTTGTAAAACAAAGCAGATTTATTTTCGTTGGGCCATTCTGTTTCTGCAACTAACTGGTTAAATTTAGCCAAATACTCCAAGAAGGATTTGTCTTTCTGTTGTAAAGAAAGCAATTCCAAGTCTGTTGCCTGTGACTTATATCTGGTATCAAACACATGGGTCATAGCTATAATCAGAGCCTCACAATCATACAGAAAAGGGCTACTCTGTTCCAGCAGGGGATTGGCCCACACTGCAGCAGTACCCCCAAGGTTAGACAGAACAAATGCTGCCTTAGTAGTAGCATCAGGGAAGGATGCAGGCCTACACAAGAAATGTAAACGGCACTGATTAATACATTTTCGAAAGGTCTTAGGATCCCCTAGGAACCTTTCTGGAGGGGCTAATGGGAACTGTGTTGCCATGTAGACTGGGCTTGACTCAGTTCTTGATTGAGCCCTTCCTGAAGTTGTATCCACTCCAGGACTAGATGTTCTAGCCCCTGACTGCAGAACAGCATGTAACTCATTAATACGACATTGAGTTGCATCATGTGCAGCTCACATGTCAGCCCTAAGGTCTTGCACCACTTTGGAAAGAGCCGCCAAATGGTCAACGGCCTCTTCCATTTTGTAAAGGCTTCTGAAAATGTTAGGACACAAGGGCTCAGTATAGTAGTGGTGGCTTGACACGTCATGATGCAATTTAGGCTTTCTGACAATATACCCCTCAAGAGTACAAAAGGACAGATTGAGGTGAGTATTGCTCGAAAATATGGTACACCCTGGTACTCCAACAGCAGGCTGCAAGACAAATTAACCAGATATTAACATGTGGGTTAAGGCAATGGACACTCCAAAGCAAGAAACTGAACTGATGCTCACAAACAAGAAAATCAGACTGGGACTGAATAGTTCTAAGTTAGATTGGTGAGTACCCTGAAAACAAGGAAAGTAACTGTTACCAGGAGTACGGAAAGAGCAAGAAAGTAAGAAATGAATAGTCTTGTGCTTACGAAATGAGTGACCTGGATAGATGTTGCAGGAGAGTTGGAAATGGAGTGGCAGTCCAGGAAACCCAATGTTTTGTTTTCCTATACCCGACGGCACGAAGACACCTAAAGAGTTACTTCATCCGGGCGCCGTTGCGCTGGTGTCCTTTGATCCTTGCACTGATGCGCCAATGTCCTTTGGTCCTTGCGCTGATGTGCGACATTCCTGAATGTTCAAAAAGTGTCTTTAACAGTTCCAGAAAGAAGATATGACACAGGTAAGACTCAAGAGATGAGATGTATGCAGTCCGTGGGTTTTCCGATTGTAACAACGAGCAGGTAAGACTTGTGAAATGAGATAATTGCAGTTTGTGGACGTTCTGGGTCTGGTATGAGCAGGTAAGACTTGAGGGATTAGACAAATGCAGTCCGTGGCTGTTCTGGGTCTGGTATGAGCAGGTAAGACTTGAGAGATTAGACGATTGCAGTCCGTGGCCGTTCTTGGTCTGTTATGAGCAGGTAAGACTTGAGGGATTAGACGAAGCAGTCCGTGGACGCTCCAGGTCTGGTATGAGCAGGTAAGACTTGAGGGATTAGACTAATGCAGTCTGTGGACGTTCCGGGTCTGGTATGAGCAGGTAAGACTTGAGGGATTAGACGAATGCAGTCCGTGGACGTTCCAGGTCTGGTATGAGCAGGTAAGAAGTGAGGGATTAGACGAGTGCAGTCGGTGGACGTTCCTGGTCGGGTCTGAGCAGGTAAGACTTGAGAGCAATGACAAGAAGGAAGCAAGGAAAGTCACAAGGCAGGCCGGGGATTCAAGGAGCCAAGAAGGCAAGGTACAAGGTACGTAGCTTTGAAAGCAGACAAATTCAGAAGCGCCGCCGTGCGCAGGGGCGCGGCTTAAGTACTTGTCACCTGACCGTACGCACAGGACTGCGCCGTAGGCCTGAGTACCTACGCGAATAGCATGGCCGCTAGCGTTTCCATGGCAACCCATAGCGTTCTGTAAAAGGACGCGCCAGAAACGAAGCAGCGCAGTTCTAAGGCTTAGCAGACCACCTCGATTTGGAACCAAAAGCGTTGCTCCCATGGGGTTACTAGGTAGTTTGTTATTGCGTGAGCTCCACCTATGTTTATCCAACGAGGCATTCAATGGAATCCTGACACATGTCCACAGACATGACACGCCCGATTAACCAATCATTATCTTGTCGGCGGAGCGAACAGGGAAGTGTGACAGCGGAGCAGAGATAGATATCACTAATTTTGTGTGACCTACTATTTAGTCATTGAAAAAATAAGTACTGGACAGATTTTCACTTGGTGAAAATCCGCCCAGCGGTTTGATCTGTAGCCGTGCGCAAAGTTTTTCCCCCATTCAGTCTATGGGAAAAAAAAATAATTTTGGGACCCCCCCTATAACTTTGCTCCCCCTGGACCAAACCTCACCAAACTTTGCAAAAAATTCAGAGTGGGCCATATACTTTGTTTGCAAAGTTTAGTGAGGATTCGTCCAGGAGGAGCGAAGTTATAAGCCGCCCAAAAAGTGCTCCTCCTATGGGATTAGCAACTTAACCATAACTACACGGCCACTAGCGTGGCTGTGTAACATGTGTATATATATATATATATATATATTACATGGACGCAGTAGCGTCCATGTAGTTATGGTTAAGTTGGCGTTTCCATAGGAAGAACATTTTTTGGGTGGCTTATAACTTCGCTCCCTCTGGACGAATCCTCACCAAACTTTGCAAAAGAAGTATATGGCCCACTTTGAATTGTTTTGCAAAGGTTGGAGAGGTTTGGTCCAGGGGGGGGGGCAAAGTTATAGGGGGGGTCCCAAAACTTTTGTTTTTTTCCATAGACATAATGGGAAAAAACTTTGCGCACGCCTACAGCCCAAACCGCTGGATGGATTTACACCAAATTTGCGGCAGGAGTGGGGGCTTGGTCCCGAAAGCGTGCTTTT
The DNA here is from genome assembly GCF_040938575.1 of Ambystoma mexicanum. Classification (NCBI taxonomy): domain Eukaryota; kingdom Metazoa; phylum Chordata; class Amphibia; order Caudata; family Ambystomatidae; genus Ambystoma; species Ambystoma mexicanum. Next base: position 185,174,430 of record NC_090925.1, on the reverse strand, counting down.
GCAAATTTGGTGTAAATCTGTCGAGTAGTTTTTTTTTAAAATGACCAAAATGTAAGGCAAAAGATTTAGTGATATCTCTGTTCGCTCCGTGGACGGACTTCCCGGTTCGCTCCGCGGACAGTGCCCTGATTGGCCGAGCGCCTTGCGTGATGTCCGCAAACATGCAACGTGTTCGCTGATTGGACGGCGTGGTGCTTGAAGCGCGTCCGATTTTCTGTGGCGCCCGCCATCTTGCATTCGTGGACGACCGCGGACAGCGCAGTGAAACTTGGATTAAAAATTGTATTTAGTGGAGTGTGTTGGTGTGTAAGAGTGTTTGGGGAGGGTGGGGGAGTATGAGATAGGTTCAATGTTCTGTTTTATTTATGTGATAGACGCTTTTTTTGTGTTCGATTTGTCTGCGGACAACACGGCTGTTCTGAAATTTTCTATATAAACTAAATGGTGGGGTGTTCCGAGGACGGAGTATGTGTCCGTTTTGTTCGTAAGCAAGCTAAAATTGAGCTAAGAACAGTCGCGATGTCCTTAAATGTTGGTACATAAACAAAATGGGGGTGTCCTGAGGACGCTGTCCATATTGTATTCTGGCAAGTTGAATGTGTTCTAAGAACACTCGCGGTGCTGAAATGTTTGCAATTAAACAAAATGGGGGTGTTCTGAGAACGCTGTTCGTATTGTTCGTTGTCAGGTTGAAAGTGGTCAAAGAACCCTCTTATGTCCGCTGACATTACAATTTCCTATGGGCCTTACCCAACTTTTTGTCCACTAAACAAACGATAAATCAGGCTGCTGTGCGCCGACATTATTATGTGATAATCCTATCACTTGCCCCATTGACCTGGCTGACCTGTTTTTGCGACACTAAATCATATCTCCCGCCCCTAAGCCTGACATTATCAAAGCATTCATATTCCCTGTCTCTCTCCGTGACGTTACAGGGTGCGTAGCCAAATGCGCCCAGTCGTCTCCAGTCCTACGCGACATTACACAGAACCCGGAAAACAACACACATCATCTCACAACACAGCGCGCAACAATTCGGAATATGAAACTGTGATTTAAAAGCAAACAGCAAGACTGTACATTTTGTAAAGTACATTTATTTAACATCAAATGTTTAGAGAATATTCAGCGATTTGCATTTGTCTTTGCTGTCGATCCGCAAAAGTTCATCTTGACTCACGCGCTGTTCCCTTGCGCTACACAGGGTGTTGGTTTATGATAAAAGAAGCACTATGGTCGCACTGATAACCGGAAGGCTGTTCCAACAACGAGGCATTATGGATTATAAAATACTAGCATATTAAAAATGGCAGTACACGTTTAAGAAGCGACAACAGAACAACCTAAACATTGTGCGGTTTATTTAAATACTAGTGCATTTGCGTGTGAATGTATGCATATGGATGTAATGGGTTTGCATCTGTGCATTCGCGACTTTCATTACAAAAAAGGGGTGGGCTCAATGAGAGGCTATAACAACCATGCCCTCAGCAATCACCCATCATGCACCTGGTGAAATTTGCAAATTAGGTTATGACATCATTTAGCTACTTCTAGCTACTTTTATGACGGCCAATAGCTACTTTTCTTACTAAGGAGTTGCCAACACTGCTCCTACGCGACTTCATACAGAATCCGGAAAACAACACAGATCATCTCACAACACAGCGCGCCACAATTCGGAATATGAAACTGTGATTTGAAAGCAAACAGCAAGATTGTACATTTCGTAAAGTACATTTATTTGACATCAAATGTTTAGAGAATATTCAGCGATTTGCATTTGTCTTTGCTGTCAATCTGCAAAAGTTCATCTTGAATCACGCGCTGTTCCTTTGCGTTACACAGGGTGTTGGTTTATGATAAAAGAAAGACTGTGGTCACACTGATAATCAGAAGGCTGTTCCAACAACGCGGCATTAGACCACCATAACGGTTGGTATGTTGCTTCTAGCCGCTAGTACCGCGTAAGGGCATATTGGTCCTTGGCGATTGTCCCATAAAATGGTGAGGGTCATGAAGTTGTTTACTCGGAGCTGCACCTGGCAGTTAAAAAATGCGTCGGCCGGGGTCTGAAAATCGTGGCATTGACAGTAGGGAAGGATGTATCTGTTTTAAAAACATAAATTAGTCTCACGAGCCGATCTTCATTAAAAATATTCATTTTATTTATTAGGGCGTGAAACTATTTGCTAGCGAGGATAGTGCAACGGAGTATGTTAACTTATTCCCACTAACCCACCCTCTCTCCTCTGCCTTTTTCAGAGCCGTCTGAGCGCCAGCGGACCACTTCGGCGGTGATAGTGCGCGGTACAAAACAATATGCCACATTGAACGAATAAGTACAACTTAACCAGGCTTTAAAGCCACGCTATTGTTATTATATTCCGGTATAAAATAATTTAAAGGGTTACTTACATTATGTTGGCATTTTCCATTGTCTACGCTTAATGCAGTCCCTAAATACGACTCAGTCTGTGCCAACAATTTTTCTCATAGTGATATGATATATAAAAGCGGTTTCGTTTCAGAAATTGCATCCTTATCGTCTCTTACGTTTTTGCACCCCTCCTTCAAAAGAAGTCTTTTGGCACGATCCCTGTCTGTCAAGGTCAAAAAACAATAGAACCTTATAGTGCGAGTCGTGGGCCACTCCGGCCCGCGAGCAAATAATGGAAGCAGCTGACTTTCACTGTGAACGTGCATAAATTCTTACTTTGCAACATTCTGTGTAAAGCCATCCCTGAGAAATTGCTTTTTACACTCCATCTTTGTATATTTTCTGCGTGCTAATGAAAAAAGTTTGTGAAAGGGAGTTTATGGTTAACTTGCGCTACTAAAAACCTATGAAATTCAGTAAAAAAACGTTAACGGGACGTTTTGGTTAAGTTGCGCTAATAAAAACCTATGAAATTCAATGAAAAAACTTTGTTAAAAGGGACGTTATGGTTAAGTTGCGCTACTAAAAACCTATCAAATTCAGTAAAAAACTTTGTTAAAGGGACGTTATGGTTCAAAGTAAAACCGAAAAACCCCTGAAATTCGGCAGTTATGGTAAGATAAGCATCCATAACTCGCGCCACCGTGTACTGCTAACACTAACACCCAGGACATCAAAGATGACATCACAAATGTCATTGATGACATCACTGATGACATCACATGAGCATTTACTCTTCATGAAAACTCTGTAGGAGGGATTCTTATAATGTTGACCAAAAAGTGTCAAGGATCATTTGAATAAATATCATGAGCTAATTAGTGCATTAAGCAATGCATTGATATAAATAGCATTCTATTATGAAGTTCTATCCAGTATACTAAGCAACTCATGCAGAAACTTAGGCAGTGTGTGCAGTATACATGATGAAGGTGCAATATTCGTAATCTAACATGTAATAAGTAGCTAATAAAACCCACTTAATACATAATTACACTTAATACAGACAAAACACAAATAGACAACAACACATACAATTATGAGTATATACAGGGACAGAGAAGTAAGCAAAAAAGCAGAAGTCGTAGCAGAAAGAGTTCATAACCTAACTGATTATCTTTATGCAGAGAAATGATTGCTCTGTTTCAAAGCTGCTACTTACTCTATGTATGTGTATCAAATGATGTCAGTAAACCCTAAGGAAAGGAGTGTGAGTACAATGTATACAAATATGAGCACATACAGGGAAGTTATAGTAATAAAAATAAAACTATGAGAAAGTGCTGATAACTCTAATGATTATCTTCATGCACAGAAAGGATTGCTCTCTTTCAAGCCTGTGTCTTCCGCTATATATATGTTTCATATGATATGACTTGACCCTAAGTCTACAAATATAGTACCTTTTAAATGTTTACTTCCTGACTGTTACTGAAGAAAACTATGTGGCTTAGATATGTCAGTAAAGGAAAAAAACGGAGAGCCAGCCATGTGATGTCATCAGTGATGTCATCAATGACTTCTGTGATGTAATCGTTGATGTCCTGGGTGTTAGTGTTAGCAGTGCACGGTGGCGCGAGTTATGGTTGCTTATTTTACCATAACTGCTGAATTTCAGGGGTTTTGGGTTTTACTTTGAACCATAACGTCCCTTTAACAAAGTTTTTTTACTGAATTATATATATATATATATTGCCCGTGATGCAGATTGCCCCCCCCAGTTTGTTATATCACTTCATATGGTGTTCACCTTATTTGGAAGTGCCTAGGTGGGTAGGATAGGCTCATGTCCATCCCTACACCTCATTGATCAAAAGAAATTCATCGAACCTCTGACGTGCAGCCCCACCAAAACAACCCAATCATGAAGTGTGAACGGGGAAGTCCGCAAATTCAACACAGTAATATCAACTGCCATGAGCTCAGTAAATTTGGCAATCCAGACATTTCTAAGGCCCTGCAGCAGTGTACTCTACAACACTTTTTGCAACACCCGTTTTGAAACTAACTGCTATCTCTAACACACATTCTTCTGGCTATCTCTCGGGAACCAGGTGGCTTCATAAAAAACCTAACTGGAGCTCCTCTCTTTGGAAATGAATTTCTTTTATTTGTTCATGCTACCAAGCCATTCTATTGCAGTCACAGATGTTCCAGCACTCCCTAGTGGGTAGTATAACCACAATCTAGTTTGGTGCTTTGGCAATGTCTCCACTAAAGGCTTTGTTCACATCAAGATATGTCTGTTGTATAAATGACTCTTGTTTCATGCTATGCTTTGCCATGTCTATTCTAGAATGAGCATGCAACATGATGTTCTAATTGGAACACTGAATCTTGGAGAGTTTGTTGTTGCTTGAGTTATAACAGTTGAACCTGAGATCTTGGATGTGTTGGGGGTCTCAAGATACTGTGCTTCACATTACCTAATAAAAGCACCTAGTTAACACAATTGGCGTGTTTGCTTTTATAAGAATGGCGACGAGGATGGGATTGAAGTTCCGGTGAAGCCTGCCCTGTTTTTTTATAACGTTAATCTCCATCGAGACCCCCAACACCAGCTGGCGGAAAGCGACAACGCTCACCGCGTGTGAAGCTGTGGAGAGGAACCGGCACCCTGCATGTCCCAGTGTTGTCCTGCCAGCCACGCACTCAGTTCTGCAGAGGAGCAGATTGGTGCCGACCAGAGAAGCTGTGTCGACTCGACAAGCGAGGAGAGGTGAAAGACGAATTGAAAGTCTCATCGGGACTTGTGGCGATGCCGCCATGGCGTCTTGGAGCTGTAACACCTCCGTGTACATCTCCCTGTAGGAGCCCCGTCCCTCTCTGCCGGCAGTCCACTTGGCATTTCAGGCTAGGCGGCAGCACAGTGCGCGTCCAAGCATACGCCTGTCACGTGATCCACCACGTATCCAGAAATCAGGCAGTTGTTGTGGAAGGAACCGCGTATGTGCCCTTCATTGGATTGCTGTTCTAAACAAGTGAGTCACGTGTGCGGATGTCAGGCAAATTCCGTGGTGGAAACTCTGCTTTCGAAATAGAGGTCTAGTTTCGCAGGGTGAAGCGTGTTTTGTGTTGAACCCGCCTAGGGCCCTCCAGGGAAGGCGGCCTGGGATTGCTGCTGAGAACAGGAACAGGTGAGATATTTCCAGCAGTCTGGTGTTCTGATTCGAATAACCCCAGTTTTGGCTAACAGATATCTACCCAGTGAAAGGAGAGAGATTGTCTGAGTTGGCCACTCTGGTCCTGGACGAGCGACACCAGACGCATATATATAATACCCAGTGCTGCGGATTGAAGTTATAATATGGCACTTTCTGGAGTACCGGGTCCCAAGTGTTTATGCCTACTCCAGGCCCGCCCAAGATTAAATGGGCGCCTTGGAAAAAGGGGTTTTTACATTACGTTAAAGCTAACTGTGGTAATGGGATGTCGAGGGAGAGAAAGGTGGCAATGCTGATGCACTTTTTGGGATATGAAGGTCAGAGAATATATGACACTCTCCCAGACATTTCTCAACTGGATTTGGAAGAGGGATCTAACGATTTTGATGTGGCTTTGTTAAAGTTGGACAAACATTTTGAAGCTAAAACGAGTACTGTCTTGGAAAGATATCATTTTGGCATGAGGATCCAAAATGAAGGAGAATCTGTTGAAGATTACATCACGGCTCTAAGACACTTGTCTCTTAATTGTAAATTTGGTGGTAGTCTAGATGAACGTATAAGTGACCAGTTTATGTTACATTGTGCAAATGATAAAATTTGCGAGGAAATTTGGTTGAAAGATGACCCTAATTTAGAGCAGGTAATAGGCATTGCAAAAAGGATCGAACAAACCTTACAGTGCGTGGCCAAATTGGGGGTTAAGGAAAATAAGTCAATGTCAACTGTTGAGGTTCTGAAGGTGAATGATAAGAAGGGAGCCTACGTGAAAGAAAAGAAAAAACAAAAGTTCAAACCTGATAGACGTTATGAGTCTACCCAAAACAAAGGTGGGGGTAGTGAACGGGTAAATAGACGCGTCCGGAAAGATAGTCTCCAGGGTCACATAAAAAGAGAAGACAGACTGTGTTTCAGATGTGGTAGTGCTCGACATTTGTCCACGTCTCCCATATGTCCTGGAAGGCAAGTGAATTGCAGCATTTGTAAGAAATGGGGTCATTTTGAGAGCTGTTGCAAAAATTATCGGGTTGGTAGTGGAAAAGGAACTCTTCTCATTGAAGAATATGATGGTGCAACATCTGATGAAGGTGATATTTCTGAGAATGAAATTGTTACTGTTCACATGGTAAAGTGCTCGGGGTCTGATGAATGTGAACACCCCTCTGCTTGGATAAGAGTGAATGGACACTTAGTTAAGATGTTGGCTGATTCATGTCAAAGATCACGTTAATGTCCAGAGTGGTGTTCGAGAATGTAGTTGGTGGTTCTATAGAGCAATTACTACCCTCTGATAAAATGCCGGGTGGGTACAATGGTGATAAAATAGAAATTTTGGGATGTTGTAATGCCAAGTTCGAGTTTAAGAGCAGAGTAACTCGTGGAAAAATGTATGTCACAAAAAGGGGAGAAACATTGCTGGGTTGGAAGGAGCAGAGAGGATTATGCATTAAGTTAGACCCTAATAGTGAGGAACAAGTACTTAATGTGGCCAATATACATGGATCGTGTAGAAATAATTGTGGAAGACATGAGTTGTTATTTAAATATCTAGAAGTATTCAAGAGTAATGTAGGATGCTTAAAAGGAATGGTTCACAAGATTGTTGTAAAAGAGGGAAGCAAACCAGTTGCATCTAAACTTAGGCCGTTACCTTTGTCGATGCGAAAAGTTGTACGTGAGGAACTGATGAAATTAGAAAAAGAAGGCATTATTGAGCCAGCCAAGGCAGTAGAGTGGATTTTTCCTGTGGTAGTTGTGAAGAAAAGTAGTGGAGATTTGAGAGTGTGCATCGATCTAAGGGAACTTAATCGGTGTGTTGTGGCAGATCGCCACCCTCTTCCAAACATGGGAGAATTGTTGAGTAGAATTGGAAGTGCAAAATGTTTTGCCAAACTTGAGATGGCAAGTGCCTACCATCAAATCAATTTAGATGCTGAATCTCGCAAATTGACTGCTTTCATTTCTTATGAGGGAATATATCAATTTCGGCGCATGTCTTTAGGTTTAATATCGGCATCTTCGGTATTCCAAAAGGTTATGGACAAGATGTTAAAAGATGTCAAAGGTGTCTGGTGCTTTCAGGATGATGTTCTCATACGTGGTAAGGATGAGGAACAATTGAAGGGGAGACTGGATGAGGTTCTCAATATTTGTAAGGAAAGAGGTATAACTTTGCGAAGTGAAAAATGTGTTTTTATGACACAGGTTGTTGAATATCTAGGCCATGAAATATCAGAGCATGGGCTTAAACCAAAAAGGAATCTGGTGGATTCCATTCTTAAGACAAAATCTCCTAGCAATAAAGCTGAATTGAGGTCATTTCTAGGTACTATTGAATTTTATCATAGGTTTGTTGAGAATTATGCTGACTGTATAACCTCTTTAAGGGCATTGTTAAGGAAAGGAGTTGAATTTGTTTGGAGTAAGGAATGTGAGAGAGAGTTTCAAGAGATGAAAAGAAAAATAGATATGGCCAAACCCTTATCGATGTTTGATACAAGGAAAAAACTATTCTGTCAGTTGATGCCAGTGATACCGGTATAGGAGTAGTGATGTTGCAACCAGATGTGGATGGCTCAGAGGTGGTTGTAATGCATGCATCACGAATGTTGAGAGGGGGAGAACTTAATTATTCTGTGCTGGAAAAGGAAGCCTTTGTCATGATGCCGGCTCCCGGGGAGCCGGTTCAAGCCCTGCGTCCCCGAAAGCGGACATCCAGTGCCCAAGGAAGGACCCAGCAACCCCATATAGGGGCCCTTTGGACAGTGTCCTGGCGCCTATGGCGCCAGGCTCATAAAAGACATGAGTCCTGGCGCCATAGGCGCCAGGCTCATTATGGGAGTGCTTGGGTGCACTTACCTGATGCAGACCATGTTGCAGGATCCCGGCCTCCTTGAAGCCTGAAAGGAACTACTTACCCTGTGGGACTAATTTACCATCCGGGCGTGGTCGGGGAAGGATACATACCTGATTGGAGGAAGGATACATACCTGGAACATCTTCCAAGGCTATTTAAACCCCACCCGAACAGCCACACGTGCTTCGCGTTGTTCTGCATCTAGCAGCTGGACACTCACCGTGTCTGCTCCTGCATCCTGACTTCTGCCACGCCTGCCAGCATCTTGGATCACCTGCAAAGGAAGAGAAGAAGAGAACAGAAGAAGGAAAAGTCCTTACCTGCTAAATCCGCAACCCGGAGACATCTCGCCGACAATCCTGAAAAGGAAGACTTTTATTTAAAAGCTCATCGCGTCGATCGCTGCAGCGCCGCATTCCTCTCACCTTTTCAGGGCGCCTCCATGTTCAGCAGCGATCATCCGGATTCGCAGTCACGCCCCAGCGCCTAGGGAGAAAAAGACAAGAACAAAAGGTGAGAGAGAGAAGGGAATAAGGAAAGCTAAATCTCCATGTTAAGACTTACCAGTTGATTCATTCCCTCTTCATTTCGGGTCCGCGCCGCATCCTGGCATTTCCAGACCCCGGCCCCTAAGGGGAAAAAGAGACATCAGCGTTAATGAGCGAATGAAAAGACATTACCAAAAAACGCTCATTAAAGACTTACCTGATTTCTACAAGGATTTCACCTCTCATCTCGGGTCGGTGCCTGTTCCCCGGCATTCCGTACCCCGGCCCCTATGGGGAAAAAGACACTAGCATTAGTACATTAATGCATGGACACAAGGGGAACCTCTTATCAAAAAACTTACCTGGAAGCCAAGCAAGTTTGGTTCTCACCAATCCAAAAATCCAGTGAAGTAACTGGATACCAACGCGCCCCTGCATCAGAAGCAGGATGGAGAGCTCGTCCTTCCAGACCCTAAGGTGAGACGCTACGAGGAATCACAGAAGGGTTTCGAGGAGGGTGAGAGGGGAAAGTGGGAGGCCGATTGCATTACTCCGCAGACAGTTAATCCCCTATTTTCGCCTACAGAAGGATACTTCTGTGAGCCAGACAAGCCAGATTTGGGGGCCCGGTCCAGTCCGTCTTCTGAACCCTGCGCATCACCTTAGAAGAGGTCACAGCAGCGCAAACCAGGCCAGCGCCTCCGTGGGAGTCAGGTGAGCGTTACAGAACACGAAGCCTTCCTACAAATTCCCACCCAGGCGCTATGGAAAGTTCTGAGACTGATCAGTTGGCCCAATTACTGGGGGAATTACGGGCTGAAGTACATGCCGCTCGTCAAGAGACTAATGCCCTCAGGAGGGAATTAATGTCAGGTACTGTCAGGTTGGAGTGACATATTCTTTACATACAGTATCATATACTAACTTATATTGGGTCAGGGGAGACACATATTTAGTATAGAAAGGTTTTAGGAAGTTATTATGGGTTATATTTTTTATACAGCCAATTTTGCCCTTAACCTTCATTGCAGTCTATGGAGATTGCCCCAAGCCAAGATGGAGGTTCTCGGTCTAAATTCTGATTGGCTGGAGATTGTTTATAGGGAGGACAATGAACATTCTAAACTGCCTTTCATCGTCCTTGCCCAGCTGAGAGGTTGTGTGCCTTGTTGCTCCTGCTTAACTTTGTCAAGGGTGACAAGTTTCTAGCGGTTGAGCAGAAGATCTGAAAGTATAACAGGAGTCTTGTATGGAGTTTGGTGGAGACACAGGACAGGAGTCAGAAACTTCCATTTATTCTGCGAAAAGAAGTTTTCAAGTCTTATTCAAGATAAGTGACTTTCCAGATTTGTTGAACTTGTAAAAAGGTTATATTTATCTAAGAGATTGAAATCAAATCTGTATCTAAAAAGATTGAAGCGCGTACGTTTGTTTTTATCGCTAAATGTCAAATCAAACTAGCGCAAGAGTTTTTTGTCCGTTACTTTTCGCCCGCGCGTGTGTCTCTGCATGTGAGAGTGAAGCGCGACCGTGTACTTTGGGCTCGTGTTTACTGTTCGTTTACGCAAGGGTTTTTTCCGCGTGATAATATAAGCGCGTGTGTATGTTGCGCGTGTACGTATTTATTTGTGAGTTGGACATTAGCACGAGTGCGTTTTACCCGCGAATAGAGTCTTCAGCACGTGTGCGTGTTTCCCGCGACTTGGAGGAAAGTGTGTGTAATTTTTATCACGTCTTGGATTTTAGCGCGAGTGTCAGGTGAACTCTTACCTTCTTCTAGCTTCACTCCTGTCCCCCGTATTTCTTTAATTCCTTCCTGCTCACTTTGAGATGTCTCTTCCGGTTCTGCTCCGAATCTCCTTTTCCAGACAGCTTGCTCTCTGGTCTGACGACAATATTTACCCCGAGAGGAAGCCACCCTGCCCCTCGAACTCGGGGCAAAGGGGGCCCCCAAACCGGGGTAAACCGGTGTAGGGGAAAAAGCCTAGAAGGCACAAAAAACCCCTTTTTTGCAGGTCTTTGTAGAAGGATGTGGCAGGACTGCAGGGCAGGACAGAGGTAAGACGGTAGCGAAGCTTGAAAGGTCCGCTAAACAGAACAAAGGCAGGAGAGCCTACATCGGAAGGTCGAAGTGACCAAGCAAAGATGGAAGCCAGCAGGGAGCGAGGCACAATGGGAAAAGACACCAGTAGCCTAAGCGAGGAAGAGAAAAAACAAAGAGAAGGACTAGGGAGACAAAAACAGGAGCGGAAGGAGAGCACAAGGGAAGAGAAGCGATGCACAAGGGGTAAATGCGGTGGCAGTAGCCACGGAAAGGAAACACTTCAGCGTACCAACCCGGAGCCTGACGCGAGGGTTGCAATGCGCGGGCTTCCGGGTTGGATGACGCTAAATAGGCTCCACAGAGGAGGGGCGAAAGAAACTAGACCGCTGCAAGTGGACGCCGGCAGCGTGACGGCCAAATCAATGGCCGCCCCATCGCCAGCGTCTCCACAGCCGCCAACGGCGGCCGAGCGTGACAGTATGCCCCCCTCCAAGGCTGATCCCCCCGGCCTTACCCGGATGAGCCCGGTGAAAACTCCTGACTAGCCCGGGAGCACGAATATAGGAATTAGGCTCCCAAGAGTCCTCCGAACTGGGGTAGTTCTTCCAGGAAACCAGGTATTCCAACCTGCCTTTGCGATATCTGGAATCCCGGATAGCCGATACCTCATATTCTTCGGGCAGGGTTTTGGCTTTACTCGACAATCCAGAAGCCTTCTTAACTGAAACATGGGGATCAACAGGTCGAAGGAGGGAGGAGTGAAAGACCGGGTGTACCCGGTGCAGGGACTTAGGAAGCTGTAATTTATAAGCAACCGGATTGATCTTCTTGATGATCTTATAGGGCCCTACAAATCGGGGGGTCAATTTGGTCGAATGCACCCATCTGGGCAAGAATCGGGTTGATAACCAAACTCGATCACCCTCCTTCCAATCAGAGCAGGGCAAGCGAGACCGATCAGAAGAAACCTTATACTTATGCCTAGCGGAAGCCAAACTCCGTTGAGCTGTAGAGTGTGCGGCAGTTATGAGATCCAAGGTAGATTCAATAGTAGGTATATTCGAGGGTGAGGAAACTACAGGAAGTATACTACGAGGGTGAAACCCATAGGAACAGAAAAAAGGGCTAAGACTCGTCGCCGAATGCACTGCGTTATTGTATGCGAACTCTGCTGTGGGCAGAAGGCTAACCCAATTGTCCTGATTCTTGTTGATGTAACACCTAAGGTATTGCTCGAGGGAGGCGTTAAGTCGCTCCGTCTGACCATTGGTCTGGGGGTGAAAGCCAGACGATAAGGCCCTTTCTATCCCTAGTCGGTGGCACAGGGCTCCCCAAAATCGAGATGTATATTGAGTACCTCTGTCAGAGATGATTTTATCGGGAAGACCATGGAGTCTGAATATGTCCCTAAGAAAAACTTCCGCCATCTGGGTGGCCGACGGTATTCCCGGTAATGCAGAAAAATGCGCCAATTTAGTAAACGTGTCTATGGTAACCATGAGACAAGTCGACCCCTGGGATACGGGCAAGTCTACAATGAAGTCTGTAGAGATTTGAGACCACGGTCTGTCGGGTAATTCCGGTTGTGTCAGTAACCCATATGGTTTGCAGGTTGTAGTCTTATTTTGTGTGCACACCATACATGTTCTGCAGTGATGTCTCACATCCTGAGAGAGCGATGGCCAAAAGAATGAGCGAGAGATCAATTCTGTAGTTCCTTTAACTCCTCTATGTCCAGCGGTCACATGGTTATGGCCCCAGACCAGGACCTTCCGCTGTAGGGTCTTGGAGGGAACATATAAACGTTGTCCCACTAGCAAAAGTCCTTTCGACCAACTGATCTGTGGACGCAGACTCCCGGGTACTGAGGTGACTAAGTCCGGTCTGGTTACCATCTTGATTTCTTGCAGAAAGGAAGAAACTATTCCCACAATCCTGTTTCGGGGAAACAGAGGGTTACCGACAGGATGTATGAGGTACTCGGAAGACTGGCTTCTGGATAAGGCATCGGCCAGGCGATTCTGAGTGCCTGGTATATATGTTATTCTGAAATCATACTGGCTAAAGAAATGTGCCCACCGGGCCTGCCTGGAATTGACACAATCCATACTTCCGAGTACCTTCAGGTTTTTATGGTCAGTGCGTAACACAAAAGGATGGGTACCGCCTTGAAGTAGGTGTCTCCATTTTTCACAAGCGACCTTGAGAGCTAAAAGTTCTTTTTCTATTACAGAGTAATTCCTTTGGCTAGTTGAAAGAGTTTTAGAGAGATAGGCGATAGGATGTTCCTTGCCATCCTTAAGTTGAAGGAGAACCGCTCCCAATGCGTTGGCCGAAGCGTCGGCCTCAACAATGAAAGGCTGATCCTGATCCGGTTGAGACAGGATCGGCGCTGAACAAAATCTTCCTTTCAGATCCATAAAGGCTTGATTGGCCGATTCCGACCAAAAGAAAGGCTTAGCATCCTTCTTCAGGAGGGCGGTGATGGGAAGCACGATCTGAGAGAAGTGATTGATAAATTTTCTATAGAAATTGGCTAACCCCAGAAACCGTTGGACGTCCTTTAGGGATGCTGGAACTGGCCAATCCAAGATGGCAGATACCTTCCTCGGATCCATAGTGACCCCTTCCTGAGAGAGGATGTATCCTAAGTATGGAATAGAAGGCTGGTAGAAGAGACATTTCTCAAGCTTGACTAATAGCTGTTGCGACCGTAACCGCTGGAATACTGTCCGAAGATGACACACATGTTCAGAGTTGGTCTTTGAAAACACCAAGATGTCATCCAAATATATTATGACACTACAATACAACAGATCGGAAAACATGCGATCCATAAAGCGTTGGAAAACAGCGGGTGCGTTTACCAGGCCGAATGGCATCACCCGATACTCAAAAAGGCCAAACGGGGTCCGAAAGGCAGTCTTCCATTCATCCCCATTCCTAATTCGTAGGAGATGATAGGCACTACGGAGGTCCAGCTTAGAAAATATTGTGGAACCCTGGACTGCTTCCAATATGTCTGCTATCAAGGGCATCGGGTATCGATCTCGAACCGTGACCTTGTTCAGGCCACAGTAATCTATACAGGGCCTTAGCTCCGAGGAGTCCTTCTTAGGTATGAAGAAGAGAGAGGCACCGGCCGGGGATTTGGAATGTCGAATAAGGCCATTAACTAAGTGGGAATCCAAATATTTGCGAAGGGCCCTCTTTTCCATAAGAGGCAAGGAGAACATGCGACTGAATGGCACCAGGGCATCAGGCAGCAACTCGATGGCACAGTCTTCCGGCCGATGTGGGGGTAGTTCCAAAACTGAGTTGTCCTTGAAGAGGTTCGAGAATTCGGCCAATTCCGGAGGAACCTTACAAATTTCGTTTACCCCTTCCTGTAGAGGAGTAAGGACCTGTACCGGCTCTTCTGCGGAATGGTTACCACAATTTTGTTTACAATACGAGGAAGTGAAGGCCAAAGTGTTCTGTGTCCAATCTATGAGCGGATTATGCATCCTCAGCCAGGAAATTCCAAGAATTACAGGAAAATGTGCTGCTCGGATTAAGTCAAACTGTAGCTGTTCCGAATGGTGAAAGATGCGAACCGTCATGGTTTCTGTGGAGTGGGTGATAGGACCTGATGAAAGCGGGGAACCATCGACTCCTTCCACCTTCTGGACTTCTTACCTTTGTACAAACATGAGCCCTTGTTTGTGTGCCCACATAGTATCCATAAACACTCCTGCAGCGCCACAATCCAACAGGGCCATGGTGGTAAGGACCTCCTTCGAGGTAGTTAATTGGATGGGAACTGCCATCAGACGTGAGTCCAGCGTGGTTGGGTGAGAAGCCACCGTCACTGTAAGATAGGGACTAATAGTCCGACCTCGTTCACTCGTCCCCTTTAGTTCCGAGGTCGTTCGTTTCCTGACCGTCTCGGTGGTACTTCTGGACAATTTCGAAGCAGGTGGGAATCCGAGCCACAATACATACAAAGCCCCAATTCTCTACGGCGTCTTCTCTCTTCGGATGACAAAGGGGTTCTGGTAGACCCTACTTGCATAGGTTCTTCTTTGTTGCTGGAATGAGCTAGAGAAGGTAAAGAATGGGTGCCTTGAGGCAGGGAGACAGGGAACTTATACTTCCTTCTTTCTGCCTTGCTTTCGCTCAAACGGTAGTCAATCTGGGTGACAATGGAGAATAAATCCGACAGTGTTGTGGGACGAGCTATTCTTGCCAGTTCGTCCTTTATCTCCTCCTTGAGTCCACGACGGAATACAGTATACTGTGCCTGTTCAGGCCATCCTGTGGTGGAAGCCAAACGCTTAAAGGTGGATATATAGGTCAAAAGGTCGCTGGAACCCTGGTGAACATCCAATAGCTCTTCTGCTGCCACATGAGTAATCTCAGCTTGTTCAAAGGTCTGGCGCAATAAGGTCACAAATCCACCGTAATTATTTATCACAGGATCATTGTTTGACACCAAGGGAGTGACCCATGCTAAGGCGTTTCCTGTCATGTTGGAAACCATAAATCCCACCTTGGTGTGATCAGTTGAAAACAAACTAGATCTGAACGTGAAATACATTGAACATGCTTCCAGAAATTCTTTGAGGCGCTTTGGGGTCCCATCAAACTTGCCAGTAGACAAAGCCATGGGAGGCAAATCATGATCCCTGGGTTCACGAGAAGTGATCAATTGTCTCAATGTTAGATTATCAGCCTTAACGTTCTGTAGTTCGACGTTCAAGGTCTGGACTGCGGCCACTAACTCTTGTACTTGTTCAGGGGTGGCCATAGTTACTTTCTGGCGTTGCAATCTGTCAGGTGAACTCTTACCTTCTTCTAGCTTCACTCCTGTCCCCCGTATTTCTTTAATTCCTTCCTGCTCACTTTGAGATGTCTCTTCCGGTTCTGCTCCGAATCTCCTTTTCCAGACAGCTTGCTCTCTGGTCTGATGACAAGA
The DNA here is from genome assembly GCF_040938575.1 of Ambystoma mexicanum. NCBI lineage: Eukaryota > Metazoa > Chordata > Amphibia > Caudata > Ambystomatidae > Ambystoma > Ambystoma mexicanum. The sequence continues at coordinate 185,158,477 of NC_090925.1, read as the reverse complement.
TCTACCCCGAGAGGAAGCCACCCTGCCCCTCGAACTCGGGGCAAAGGGGGCCCCCGAACCGGGGTAAACCGGTGTAGGGGAAAAAGCCTAGAATGCACAAAAAACCCCTTTTTTGCAGGTCTTTGTAGAAGGATGTGGCAGGACTGCAGGGCAGGACAGAGGTAAGACGGTAGCGAAGCTTGAAAGGTCCGCTAAACAGAACAAAGGCAGGAGAGCCTACATCGGAAGGTCGAAGCGACCAAGCAGAGATGGAAGCCAGCAGGGAGCGAGGCACAATGGGAAAAGACACCAGTAGCCTAAGCGAGGAAGAGAAAAAACAAAGAGAAGGACTAGGGAGACAAAAACAGGAGCGGAAGGAGAGCACAAGGGAAGAGAAGCGATGCACAAGGGGTAAATGCGGTGGCAGTAGCCACGGAAAGGAAACACTTCAGCGTACCAACCCGGAGCCTGACGCGAGGGTTGCAACGCGCAGGCTTCCGGGTTGGATGACGCTAAATAGGCTCCACAGAGGAGGGGCGAAAGAAACTAGACCGCTGCAAGTGGACGCCGGCAGCGTGACGGCCAAATCAATGGCCGCCCCATCGCCAGCGTCTCCACAGCCGCCAACGGCGGCCGAGCGTGACAGCGAGTGCGTTTTACCGGCGAATTGAATCGTCTGCGCGTGTGCGTGTTTCCCGCGACTTGGAGGAAAGCGCGTGTAATTTTTATCACGTCTTGGATTTCAGCGCGAGTGCGTTTTACCCGCGAATTGAATCGTCAGCGCGTGTGCGTGTTTCCCGCAACTTGGAGGAAAGCATGTGAAATTTATATTGCGTCTTGGACTTTAGCGCAAGTGCGTTTTTACGCGTGTGCGTATTTCCCGCGATTTGGAGAAAAAGCGCGTGATTTTTTCTTCCCGCGGTTTCTGGCTTTCCACGTGAAGATTCCAGCGCAAGTTAAATTCGTTCCTGAGAAAAAGACTCTCTACAAAGAAAATATTAAAAACAAATACAAGAACTTAAAAGAACTTCATAAATCTTACTTGAAGACCTTGTTCAAGAATCTTTGATTTGAGCAGACTAACTACAAAGTTAATTTACATTCATGGACCTACTGAGAAGGCTGAATTATCTATAAGATTCTGGTCCACAAGTAAGGAAGTCTTGTCTGCTTTTCACTTCTCTGGGCATTCTGAAGAGAAGAACCAGGTATGGTTTTTAAACTATTTTGATTAAGGATTTAGAGTTTAAGGTTAGTATAGTATAGTAATACTACAATTGTTCAATGTTCATCCGAATGGTTATTCCTCATTCCCGTACTCCGAACCCCTTGGAGATACGGGACGTGAGGCACTGCCACGTCAACACGCTAATTGACGTTGCGCAGTGCGGAGCCGAGGAAACCATGGCAACCAATAAAACAAGGAAGTGAACGCCGTTCACCTCCTTGGACACACATACTTCTCGTGCTCCGACATACATTCGAGTGATCAGGTAACCATTATAGGACGCGTGGCTATATGTAGCGTTATTCTAGTATATTTACTTCAGTAATGACATACTTGTATTATACTTGTATTAAGTTACGCGCATATTCCATTCTTATTTACTTTTCTGCGCAGCATTCAAGGGAGACACTTTTACTCCACACACTCGACCTGGATAAGAAACACACGGTATATTCAAGTTGAACTTCAGGTACACTTACTTTTTTAATCCTGTTTGGGCATCATTGTTAGTTTACTTAAGAAGTTTTACACACAAATCCTTTGCACTCATTTGCTTTTTTTTTTAATATATTTATTTACAATTTAACCACAACAAGAGTACAACAATCACATAGCAAATACAATAAATACAACAAAGGAAGAACGAGAAGAAGAAGAGAAAAAAAAAAAAAAACAACCCACCCTGCAATATATATAAACCTCAAGCCAATGAATGCTTACACATAGTCTACGTGCTAATACAGATTTAAGAATGAATCCCACACCTTAGCATGTACCTGCAGTTTCCTCAATCGCCTATATATTATCCTCTCAATATTTGCCAAGGAAATCATCTCATCAATCCAGCTTTCCGCAGTCGGAGGAATCCGGTATTTCCAACCCCTCAAGATCAGTCTTTTAGACACTGAAGCTCCCCTAAACAAAAATTTCTTCTCAGACCCCGAAAGATCTTCAAGTAATTCACCACATCCCAAAACCATTGTCTTAAAGTCCAGGTCAATTGTGCGATCCAGGACTCGCAAGCACATACTGCAAACCTCATGCCAGAAGCCCCGTACCCTGACACAATCCCAGAGCATATGTTCAAAAGTTCCAACATCCAAACCACAGCCCCAGCACGCGTCAGAATCAGTCATGCCCCTCTTCTTGAGCTTCTCCGGACACCAAAACACCCTGTTAAGAACTTTAATTTGCCTTGAACGTTCACACAGATTGACCGAGCAAAGCTGTACATTCGCACACATCTCGTTCCACATATCAATGGTAATCTCGCAACCTAAACGCCTACTCCATTCCTCCACCAATCCAGTATTATCTTTATAGCTTGCAACCATTCGGCGATACAATCTGCTCGCCACCGACCGAGAATCCATCGCCAAGCTCTCCAAAACTTCAAGTTCACACACATCAATCTCACCAACGCACCTTTTTAATTTCCTGTAATCCGCAATGGACACATTCTCAATATCAAAATCAGCACATAACAGATCAAAATTAATGAATTTCTCGTCTCTGTAAATGTCTCTAATCCATTGAACACCACCAAGAAACCACTCCGGCCAAAAAATAGGCCTACCAGCCTCAGTGATGGATTTATTAAACCCTTTGCACTCATTTGCATTTTCTCTATTTTTATTTTCATGTTTTGCACTCCTGTTTCACTACGTCTTGTGTGCACGCGGGATGCGGTATGTATCTGCTATGTACACTACCTTTGATTCTACCCTATGTGATATATTGTGAACATTCCACGTGTATGACATTATGGACTTAATTTGTTTAACTAATTAATTTTTTTTGTGGTTCATTAGAAAAAGCATATTACGTTATGGTTTCAGCCCTGAGGAAGGAGCTAGACTCCGAAATGCATAGGCACTGTTAACCATATGTTTTTGGCAATCGACTTGGATGGTGTTGAGTTTACTATGCACATTGATCAACGCAACAATCAAATACATTTTGAATATTAATTAAATTGTGAAGAAACAATTTACAAATGGAACTCTGATTGACTCTGTTTAGAAAATAATTATATCATTCAGTTCTCGGAACAGAAGCGTGAGCACCAGTCTTGGCTGGATGGTTCATCCAGCCTCTTCATTTTTGTTTAGTCTCACATGGTCCTGGTGTCGTTAGGACCTACCCAGACTGGTTGCCCCGCACAGAATTTAGTTATTTGTACCAAAAGAAAAGATACACTGACAAATGGTGGTGCCCGCCTTTCATCTGGCCTTCTGACAGTTTCTGTTTTTTCTAAGACACCATAAAGGTGGAGGCACACTACAAAAAACATATAAGCAATTACAACGAAGAAATCTTCGCAATATGTCATATGAAGATATAGAAGCATTAACTACGAAGAGAGCAGAAACACTTGCTTTCTCTTCTGAAGAAGCCAACGTCATCCTAGGATTGATTAGTGACAGTGGTTTTACCAAAGAGAGCACAACAACACAAGACCCCACAAAAAAGATCAAACAACTTGAGTACCTTATTAGAAAAGAAATCAACCGAAAGCTTCACGCTATCACTTTAGGAAGATATTATAAGAATCAAAGGATCCCCAGAGGACTAAGAATACAATTGCGGCCCACCCTATGCAAGGAAAGCAAAGAATTTGTTAAAAAATGGGAAGCTATATTGAATAGATGTTCTTTGGATTTGATTTTACTTACCATCCAAGAATTAACGGCTAATCTCAACACAATTGACGCCGAGATCAAAGAAATACAACAAGAACTTATCACCACACTTAAATTGAAAAAGGAGGATTTGGAAGAAATACTAACAGATATCGACAACAAACTAGCGGACTACAAATCAGAACTTGAAACGAAGAAGATCAGAAAATTTAAAAGAGACACTTACGATTACCTTAACGAAGAGGTGTACACCTGGATGGAAAAATATGGACCACCAGTGAGGAAACCTCGACCGAATACCTCCAGCAATACATCTAGTTCTGAATCAGAAGCAACCACAGAAACACCACCCGAAAGGGATACACAGCAACCAGAAACCTCAAGACCCTCACAAGCAAGAGCAGGTGCTTCAGGAGTCTCTTTTCTAGGAAGAGGCCAAAGAGAACAAGGAGGGGGAAAAGAAAAAGGACGAGAAGGCCTGCAGACAAGATATCAACAGAGGAAAACTTAGTGATCAATCTCTCCAGCAGAGTCTTAACAGAATCTGAGATAAATACTCTACAAAGAGGTTTAAGTTTTGTACCCACATACGATAGTTCTCTATTTGATACCAAAGTGGAAGTACTTAGATTGGTGAGAAAGATGAAACTAAAAATTTTCTTTGACGAAATGGAAGATCAAGGGGACAGAAGAGATGGTTCATCATACAAAGAATTCAAATCCAAGAGTACATTCGTACCACCATGTAGCACCCCCGGTGTGGAGATCTTTGAGAAACAGGTACTCAAAGACCTAAACAAGATCACATTTTCAAACACCAAGCATAAGAACCTTAAACCCCATGAACTTAAACTACTAAAAGACCTGTATGGTGACGAATCAATAACTATCAGAGCGGCGGATAAGGGAGGAGCACTAGTTATACAAAATACAACAGACTACAACGAAGAATGTTTGAGACAATTGGCAGACACGGATACTTACAAAAAATTGGAGAATGATCCCACCCTAAGGATTATGCAGGATCTCGAGAAGGTCTTGGAGGATGCCGAAGAAAATTCTTGGATCAGTCACCATACACATATATTTTTACAGAATACCAACCCACGTGTGCCTAACTTCTACACTCTGCCTAAGATCCACAAAGATCCCTTTAAACCTCCCGGCAGACCTATTGTAGCAGGTGTCAACAGCATATTGCAACAGATTGGGAAGTATATCGACTTTTTCCTCCAGCCACTCATCCAGAACACTCCCACCTACATCAAGGACACCACTCACTTTTTAAAACAACTTAAAGCTATACCCTATGTCCCAACTAATTTTTTGTTTACCTTGGATGTTAAGAATTTATACACATCAATCCCACATGATTTAGGAATACAAGCAGTTGATTGGCTACTGTTAAACACTGGTGAATTGGAAGCAAATAAAGAATTCTTGATCATCCTTTTGGAGTTCATTTCCAAAAATTCATATTTTAAATACCAGAAACAATATTATCAACAGATTGCCGGAACATCGATGGGTGCCACCATGGCACCTACATATGCAAATACCTTCATGTATAAATTTGAGACAGACCACATTTTGAACCATCCTATATGGAAATTACACCTGGCTATCTGGATTAGGTATATTGATGATATTTTTGGAATTTGGACTCAGAGTGAAGAAAGCTTGCTAACATTCTTCAGAGATCTTAACACCATCGATGCCAGAATACAGTTTACACACGAGTATTCGAAAGAAAGTATCCATTTTTTGGATGTTGAAATCAAGACTACAGGAGAAGGATACAAGACGAACATATACACCAAACCCACCGATCGCAACAATTTGCTCCATAGATTGAGCTTTCATCAGCCAAGCCTCATACGCAATCTCCCATACAGCCAGATGTTACGTGTTAAACGTATTATCAGTGACCCTACTGATTACACCATCGAACTACACAAAATGGGCGAGAAATTTATCAAGAGAGGTTACAAAGAATGTGAAATTACCAATGCAAAAACCAGACTCGAGACCATTAACAGGGATGATTTATTAACACCATCTAGAAGAATTAAATCTGAGCCACCTTTGGTTTTTGTGACAAAATATTCCACACAAAGTAATCGAATCAAATCTATCATTAAGAAGCATTGGCAAATTTTATCATGCGACCAGAAAACTGAACATTTGTTCAAGGATTTACCTACTTTTGCATATCAATACAGTAGAAATTTTAGAGACCATCTGGTAAAGACACGTCCGCCTCAGAAAAGATTTGAAACAAAACGTAAAGGAACATTTCCATGTCTGCAATGCAGCAACTGTGGATACATATTGAAAGGACAAATCATAAACCATCCACACACTGGTGAGAAATTGCCCATTAAGGACTTTGCGACATGTGAAACAGCTAATATCATTTACGCCATCAAATGCCCATGTGGGTTGTACTATGTGGGACAATCGAAGAGAAAGGCGAAATTGCGGTGGAATGAACACCGGTCATGTATCCGCAACCAGAATATGACTTCATCAGTGGCCAAACATTGGACAGAGAAAGGCCACAACTTGGCACAGATACGGTTCCAAATACTGGAGGTCATACATCGACATGAACCCCATGAGAATCTCCAACATAGACTGGACAGGAGAGAGTGCTTCTGGATAGATAGACTTGGGACACTTGCCCCCAGAGGGCTCAATGAGGAGATTAATTGGTCTTGTTACCTTTAGGGTACAGATAGTACACGATCATCCACATACCCATGTATATTTTGGACATGTTATTTACTTTCACTTATTTGTGTTCTGTTATTCAGTTCTGTCATTCTATTCCCAGTCTATTTCTTAATGTATACTATTTTTGCATAACTATGTTTTTTAACTATGAGCTACATGTGCAATGTACTCCAAGCCTGTAACACAGTAATTACTACCTCCCATTATCTAGTGAGCAGGTATGAATACTCCACATTTATTTAATTGCCATACCAGTCATTTACATCCCTGACTTGAATGCAGAGATACGATCCAACATGCTGAATCATCACCACGGTGGTTCCGGCTTGTATAACTATGCGCCCTTACCTTTTACATTGATCCACACGAGTGAGTGTTCCTAATACTACAATTGTTCAATGTTCATCCGAATGGTTATTCCTCATTCCCGTACTCCGAACCCCTTGGAGATACGGGTCGCGAGGCACTGCCACGTCAACACGCTAATTGACGTTGCGCAGTGCCGAGCCGAGGAAACCATGGCAACCAATAAAACAAGGAAGTGAACGCCGTTCACCTCCTTGGACACACGTACTTCTCGTGCTCCGACATACATTCGAGTGATCAGGTAACCATTATAGGACGCGTGGCTATATGTAGCGTTATTCTAGTATATTTACTTCAGTAATGACATACTTGTATTATACTTGTATTAAGTTACGCGCATATTCCATTCTTATTTACTTTTCTGCGCAGCATTCAAGGGAGACACTTTTACTCCACACACTCGACCTGGATAAGAAACACACGGTATATTCAAGTTGAACTTCAGGTACACTTACTTTTTTAATCCTGTTTGGGCATCATTGTTAGTTTACTTAAGAAGTTTTACACACAAATCCTTTGCACTCATTTGCATTTTCTCTATTTTTATTTTCATGTTTTGCACTCCTGTTTCACTACGTCCTGTGTGCACGCGGGATGCGGTATGTATCTGCTATGTACACTACCTTTGATTCTACCCTATGTGATATATTGTGAACATTCCACGTGTATGACATTATGGACTTAATTTCTTTAATTAATTAATTTTTTTTGTGGTTCATTAGAAAAAGCATATTACGTTATGGTTTCAGCCTTGAGCAAGGAGCTAGACTCCGAAATGCATAGGCACTGTTAACCATATGTTTTTGGCAATCGACTTGGATGGTGTTGAGTTTACTATGCACATTGATCAACGCAACAATCAAATACATTTTGAATATTAATTAAATTGTGAAGAAACAATTTACAAATGGAACTCTGATTGACTCTGTTTAGAAAATAATTATATCATTCAGTTCTCGGAACAGAAGCGTGAGCACCAGTCTTGGCTGGATGGTTCATCCAGCCTCTTCATTTAGGTTAGTATAGTAACCCATGAGTAATGAGGTATATTGCATGTTTATGTTTTAACTACAGGTGAAGAACCAGCGAGTTGATAGCTTCCAGCCTGGTGTTTGTTTCTTTGTCCCTTCCCCCTTTCCCCTGAAAGTGAGGTAAACTGAGCAGTAATATTTATGTCAGCTCAGAGTGCCACATTTTGAGTGGATTGTCGGGGGTTCAGCAGCTTCTGCAGACACCAGGTTCTCAGCATGACAGTATGAAAGGCCAATTATAAAAAAAAAGTGTCTGCCCAAGCTGTTATGAACCCCGACGAGACAACCACGGAGGCATTGGGAGTAATGGTTAGGGAAATGAGAGAAGAGTTACGGGTGGCTCATCAAGAGTATTCAAGTTTTTGTCAAAGAATGGATGAGTTAAATTTAAAGGTAACACAAATACAAGAAAGAGAAGGTGAAGTTTCGGAAGGTGCAGGAAACCCACCTGAGTTGGTAAGAGTAGGAGAAGAACAAGAACCTAGGCTTCCCAGGGGGGCAGAGAGAGGTTTAGGAACTTTAGTTATGCCTGTTACTTTGGCAGCCCCAGAACGTTTCTTAGGAGATTCTAGAAAGTTTCAAATCTTTCATACTCAGTGTGAATTGCATTTTCTAAGTCGTCCAGAGTTGTTTTCCACAGATGCTTCAAAGGTAACATTCATCTTATCATATTTATCTGGAGAAGCTTCTGCGTGGGGAAGTCTTTTGGTTAGTCAAAAGAATTTGGCTTTGAATAATTATTCCCTTTTCCAGACAGAATTTAAGAAAATGTTTGATAAGAGACAGTTATCTTTAGAGGTTGATGGAGAATTACTGGAACTGCGCCAGGGAGGAAAGGAGTTGATTTCTTATATCACTCAATTTAGAACTTTAATTTTAGAAAGTAAATGGCCAGAGGAGAAGAGGGCTTCCTTATTTTATAGGGGCTTAAAGGATGAGTTAAAAGATGCTCTGGCTGGAGTTTTGGAGCGACCAAATACTTTAGATGCCTTAATTGATTTGGTGGTACAGTTGGATTTTCGTTTAACAGAAAGACGTTCTGAACGTAGACGTACTCAGGGAGAGGTTAGGTTTCCGGGAAGAATGGAGAGGCCTAAAGTTGAGGTGGTGAACAGAGAAGTGAAGTCAAAGATAATTGACCAGCAGAGCCGGGTGAGAGGTCCATTGTCCAAGGAAGAGAAGGCAAGAAGAAGGGAGAATAATTTGTGCTTATACTGTGGTAGGAGTGGTCATTTTCTTGAAACCTGTCCTTTTACCCCCAAGAAGATCTCCAAATCTTCAGGCAGAGTACAACAAGTGGCAAACACAATACAGACAGCGGTTCCTCACATAACGGTGAACGTATCCTTGATGTTTGAAAAGGTATTTTTAGGTTCTGGGCCAATTATTATTGATTCAGGAGCTACGGGTAATTTTATGGATAGAGGATTGGCTAAAATGCTAGGTGTTCCTATTGTTGCTAAGAAAGAAATGGAGCAGGTCAGAGCAGTTGATGGGACATCTCTTTCTTCAGGTCCAATCACTCATAATACAGAGTTACTTGAGATGGAGATGACTGGAGGTCATAAAGAAAATATCTCTTTTGAGTTAATTGACGCTCCAATCTTGACAATTATTTTGGGTATGCCCTGGTTTACACTTCATAATCCCAGAATTGATTGGAGTGCAAGAATTGTATCCTTAGAATCAACCTTTTGTCAGGAACATTGTCTTTCAGGAAAATCTTTTGAAGAGAAAGAAAAAGTTGTGAATTCCGTTTCATTCTCGCTTGCAGAAAGAGGGGCAATACGTTTTGACATTGGAGCAGTTGTGGGTGAACTTCCAACTTGTTATCAGGATTTTTGGGATGTTTTTGATGAAAAGGAAGATTAGTCCTCAATACAGTGAGGGAGATTTGGTGTGGTTATTAACCAAGTTTTTGAGAATTAAAGGAAGAAATAAGTTTTGTCCTTGTTTCGTAGGACCGTTTGTTGTTGAAAAGGTGATTAATCCAGTGGCTGTTCGTCTTAAATTACCCAGTCATATGAAAACTCATCCAACTTTCCATGTTAGTTTATTAAAACCTGTGGTTAAAGGAACTAGATTAACACCTACTCCTTCGGCAGTTGTGATTGAGGAAGATGCTACCGAAGAATTTCTGGTTAAAAGAATTCTGGACTCTAGAAGAGTAAGAGGAAAGCTACAGTATCTCATTGATTGGGAGGGCTTTGGTCCTTAAGAGCACACTTGGGAGAAAGCTAGTGATGTACATGCTCCTCGTTTGGTAGAAAGATTCCATAAAAAATTTCCATTGAAGAGTGGCCCAGGGACTGGGCGTTAGGAGGGGGGGTACTGTCAGGTACTGTCAGGTTGGAGTGACATATTCTTTACATACAGTATCATATACTCACTTACATTGGGTCAGGGGAGACACATATTTAGTATAGAAAGGTTTTAGGAAGTTATTATGGGTTATATTTTTTATACAGCCAATTTTGCCCTTAACCTTCATTGCAGTCTATGGAGATTGCCCCAAGCCAAGATGGAGGTTCTCGGTCTAAATTCTGATTGGCTGGAGATTGTTTATAGGGAGGACAATGAACATTCTAAACTGCCTTTCATCGTCCTTGCCCAGCTGAGAGGTCGTGTGCCTTGTTGCTCCTGCTTAACTTTGTAAAGGGTGACAAGTTTCTAGCGGTTGAGCGGAAGAACTGAAAGTATAACAGGAGTCTTGTTTGGAGTTTGGTGGAGACACAGGACAGGAGTCAGAAACTTCCATTTATTCTGAGAAAAGAAGTTTTCAAGTCTTATTCAAGATAAGTGACTTTCCAGATTTGTTGAACTTGTAAAAAGGTTATATTTATCTAAGAGATTGAAATCAAATCTGTATCTAAAAAGATTGAAGCGCGTACGTTTTTATCGCTAAATGTCAAATCAAACTAGCGCGAGAGTTTTTTGTCTGTTACTTTTCGCCAGCGCGTGTGTCTCTGCGCGTGAGAGTGAAGCGCGACCGTGTACTTTGGACTCGCGTTTACTGTTCGTTTACGCAAGGGTTTTTTCCGCGTGATAATATAAGCACGTGTGTATGTTGCGTGTGTACGTATTTATTCGTGAGTTGGACATTAGCGCAAGTGCGTTTTACCCGCGAATTGAGTCGTCAGCGCGTGTGCGTGTTTCCCGCGACTTGGAGGAAAGCGCGTGTAATTTTTATCGCGTCTTGGATTTTAGCGCGAGTGCGTTTTACCCGCGAATTGAATCGTCTGCGCGTGTGCGTGTTTCCCGCGACTTGGAGGAAAGCGCGTGTAATTTTTATCGCGTCTTGGATTTCAGCGCGAGTGCGTTTTACCCGCGAATTGAATCGTCAGCGCGTGTGCGTGTTTCCCGCGACTTGGAGGAAAGCGTGTGAAATTTATATCGCGTTTTGGACTTTAGCACAAGTGCGTTTTTACGCGTGTGCGTATTTCCCGCGATTTGGAGAAAAAGCGCGTGATTTTTTCTTCCCGCAGTTTCTGGCTTTCCACGTGAAGATTCCAGCGCAAGTTAAATTCGTTCCTGAGAAAAAGACTCTTTACAAAGAAAATATTAAAAACAAATACAAGAACTTCATAAATCTTACTTGAAGACCTTGTTCAAGAATCTTTGAATTGAGCAGACTAACTACAAAGTTAATTTACATTCATGGACGTACTGAGAAGGCTGAATTATCTATAAGATTCTGGTCCACAAGTAAGGAAGTCTTGTCTGCTTTTCACTTCTCTGGGCATTCTGAAGAGAAGAACCAGGTATGGTTTTTAAACTATTTTGATTAAGGATTTAGAGTTTAAGGTTAGTATAGTAACCCATGAGTAATGAGGTATATTGCATGTTTATGTTTTAACTACAGGTGAAGAACCAGCGAGTTGATAGCTTCCAGCCTGGTGTTTGTTTCTTTGTCCCTTCCCCCTTTCCCCTGAAAGTGAGGTAAACTGAGCAGTAATGTTTATGTCAGCTCAGAGTGCCACATTTTGGGTAGATTGTCGGGGGTTCAGCAGCTTCTGCAGACACCAGGTTCTCAGCATGACAATTAATAATATCAAAGGAAAGAACTGATGACCTGGCCAGACAGCTTTTGCAAGGTCAAGCTGGGCAAACTCCTCTACACGGTTCCGGAGGGAACCCCGCTCCTGTGGTTTCCAGGGACCCTGTGCAGATTAATCTACCTGGAAACATGCCGTTGGCCCCACCCGAAAGCTTTGCTGGGGACCCCAAACGATTCGCCGTATTCATGAATCAGTGTCGTTTGCACTTCCTATGCAGACCTGGGGCCTTCCCTAATGATCAGACCAAGGTAGCCTTTGTATCATATCTCAGCGGCTGCGCTGCCGATTGGTCAGTTCCACTGGTTACTCAAGATGACCCGATTCTCCGTGATTTTCAAAGGTTTCAAGCAAGCGTGGAAAGGTTACTTGCTCGACACTCTCAGGGGCAGGCTCTGGATGACGAACTTCTATTCCTGCGACAGGGCAATCAGGACCTCCTATCCTATATTGCAACCTTTAATAGACTAATTGTGGAAACGGGATGGCCAGAGGATAAAAGAGTCACGTTGTTTTATCGAGGCCTATGCGGAGAACTTAAAGATGTCTTGGCCCAAATTGTAAATCCGCCCCAAGAATGCACAGAGTATATAGACTTAGTGGTCCAATTGGATCACAGACTTCAAAACAGAAAAGCAGATCGGTCCAGGTTTGAGACCCGGGTGTTGGTCAAGACCCATGCCAATCCCAAGGGAGTTGATGTCTCTGAGCCTATGCAAATTGGAGGGGTTAAAGGACCCTTAACTCAAAAGGAACGTGAAAGGAGGCGGCAGTTAAAATGATGTCTTTATTGTGGGAATTCTGGACACTTTCTACGAGATTGCCCGGCAAAACCGCCCCGAAAGGCAGTAGGAGCCGCTGATAAAAACCATGAAGACTCTGTTTCGGGAAACGACTCCGCCCGACAAGTGTAGGGGTCCGCTTGCCGAGCTTGAAAACTAACTCTAAGACCTCGCATTTCATTGTGTCAATGGTTCTCGTAGATCCAGAACAGCCTAAGCGGTTGCATGCAATAAAGGCATACATCGATAGTGGGGCTATTGGAAACTATGTGGATCGTGAATTGGTCTCAAGGATTAACCTCCCTCTCCGTCCTAAAACCAGCAAAGATGTCATCACCACAGTCGATGGAACTGAAATTGCCTCTGGACCGGTAACACATTCCACTACTGAGGTGACTCTTATTGGTCCCGACGGCCATCGGGAGGGTGTTGTGTTTGATGTAATCAAGGCTCCACAGTTTCAGGTTATTCTTGGAATCCCTTGGTTAGAGACACATAATCCTCAAATTGATTGGCGAGCTAAGAGAATAACCTTCCCGGATTGTACACAAACCTGCTACCCAGAAAACCTGAAGATTAATCTAGCATCTGTAACCTCTGCCTCCATGCAACTACCTTCGGAATACCAAGACTTTCAGGACGTCTTCCAAAAGGAACAGGCCAACACGTTACCTCCTCACAGATCGTACGATTGCCAAATCGATCTGGTGCCCGGTGCACAACCCCCTTGTAGCAGGATTTATGCCCTTACCGAACCTGAGAATCTGCATTTGAGACAATATTTGGATCAATACCTAGCTAATGGTTTTATTCGCCCGTCAAAGTCCCCGGCATCCTCGGCTTTGTTCTTCGTGCCCAAAAAAGAAGGTGACCTTAGAACTTGTATCGATTACCGCGCATTGAACCAGATAACGGTTAAAAACCTTTATCCTCTGCCTCTGATCCCTGAACTCCTTGACCAGGTGAAGGACGCTTGCATATACAACAAGTTAGATCTCCGGGGGGCTTATCATCTGGTACGAGTTAAAGAAGGCGACGAATGAAAAACTGCCTTCCGTACTAAATACGGATTATTCGAGTACCAGGTGATGCCTTTCGGATTGTGTAACGCGCCGGCTGCCTTCCAATACTTCATGAATGATGTCCTTCGGGAACTCATCGATGTTTGTGTTGTCGTATATATCGATGACATTCTGGTGTACTCCTCTTCGGGAATTTGATCACAGAAAACACGTCAGGGCAGTACTTGAAAAACTGCGCCAACACAAACTATTTGCTAAATTGGAGAAATGTGTTTTCCATACCACAGAAGTCGAGTTTCTAGGTTTCATCCTGACACCCAAAGGAGTCCGAATGGACTCAAGAAAAGTGGATGCCATCCTCAAATGGCCATCACCTAGCTCTGTAAAAGGGGTTCAAAGCATGCTCGGCTTTGTCAATTTCTATCGCAGGTTTATCCCGGAATTTTCATCATGCGTGGTACAACCCATTACTGCACTCTTGAGGAAAAATGAACGTTTTGAATGGTCTTAAGAAGCCGAGCAGGCCTTTCAGGATTTAAAAGCTAAGTTTACCTCTGCACCTATATTGAAACACCCGCGTCCAGATCTCCCTTATGTCGTCGAGACTGATGCCTCCAGCCTAGCCATGGGAGCTGTCCTGTCCCAAAGAGATCCCGAAACCAACCAACTGCATCCCGTAGCATTTTGGTCCAGAAAATTCTCGGCACCCGAGGATAATTATGCAATCACGGACAAAGAACTGTTAGCCATTAAGTCCGCTTTTAAAGCCTGGCGGCATTATCTGCTTGGAGCTTGACATACCATCACAGTGATCACTGATCACCGGAATTTACAGTATTTGAAAACCGCCAAGGCTCAGTCATCACGGCAGCTCCGATGGGCTTTGTTTTTCGCTGAATTTGATTTCGTGATTACCTATCGACCTGACTGCAAGAATGGCAAAGCAGACGCCTTATCCCGAATTGGAATGGGAGAATCTGATACAAACTCAGAACCAGTACCGATAATTCCCGAACAGAGGATTCTAGGTATGACTTCGTTACAGACGCTTGAAGACATTCAAGCCAGAGTGAAACAACTCATGGACCCTACAACCTTACAGGATTGGATACAAAAGGGATCAGACTTTACCATAGATAATGGTTTACCTTATTTCCAAGGACGCTTATTCCTGCCACATAAGGAATTACACGAACTAGTTATTTCCTGTTATAATGATACATTAATAGAGGGACACCCCGGTATTGCCAAGACAGAGGAAAAGGTGAAACGACAATTTTGGTGGCCCTCTTGGCGAAAAGATGTTAAATCTTTTGTGATGTCCTGTGGTGTTTGCGCCCAAAATAAAAGTCAAAAGAAAAGACCAGCCGGTCTCCTTCAACCTCTAGACATACCGCCAGCACCCTGGCACACCCTATCAATGGATTTTATTACGGACCTGCCTCCTTGTTCGGGGTACAATACTATTCTGGTAATTGTGGATTTGTTTTCCAAAATGGCCCACTTTATTCCTTTGAAAGGTTTACCTTCAGCTTCTGTCCTAGCCAAAGAATTCCTCGAAAATATTGTTCGGCTACATGGATTCCCATCTATACTAATCTCTGACCGGGGAAGCCAATTCATTTCCCACTTCTGGCGCAAATGTTGTCAAATGGCGCAGATCGACGTAAGATTATCGACCAGTCACCACCACTGACTGATGGTCAGACCGAGAGGACAAATCAGACCCTTGAGCAGTACTTACGGTGTATGTTACAGCAATCTGAAAGCAACTGGAAAGACATTCTTTGGATAGCCGAATACGCATATAATAATTCGGTACACTCTGGAACTGGCCACAGTCCTTTTTATACTTTGTTTGGGCATCACCCTCGAACCTCAAACCTTGACTCACCTCAGAACCTCGGAATGCCTGCAGTAGAACATCTGCATTCTACAATTACCCAAGCCTTCAAAGAGGCAACTACGCATTTACAAAAAGCAAAGAGAAAATACAAGGAGAATGCTGATCTACATCGGAGTGAAGCACCTCCGTATCAGATTGGGGATCAAGTGTGGTTAGCTACCAGACATTTACCACTCAAAGGGCCTCAAACTTTTAACCCAAAATATCTGGGACCTTATTCTATTACGGCAATAATTAACCCAGTGGCTGTTAAACTTGATTTACCAGCTAGTATGCAAATTCATCCTGTTTTTCATGTGTCACTTCTGAAACCAGTGGTACCCGGAACCCGACTACTCAAACCTCCAGAACCTATTCTAATAGATGGGGAGCCCGAATTCGAAGTGAAGAACATTTTAGACTCAAAAATATTTAGGTCAAAACTGTTCTACCTAATTGATTGGAAGGGGTACGGACCTCAGGAGAGGTCGTGGGAACCCAGCGACCATGTGCATGCACCTCCATTAGTCAGGAAATTCCACCGACTCTTCCCAGACAAACCAAAACCCCCGGAGGGAACAACCTTGGGAGGGGCCTTGGGAGGGAGTGCTGTCATGATGCCCGCTCCCGGGGAGCCGGTTCAAGCCCTGCGTCCCCGAAAGCGGACATCCAGTCCCCAAGGAAGGACCCAGCAACCCCATATAGGGGCCCTTTGGACAGTGTCCTGGCGCCTATGGCGCCAGGCTCATTATGGAAGTGCTTGGGTGCACTTACCTGATGCAGACCATGCTGCAGGATCCCGGCCTCCTTGAGGCCTGAAAGGAACTACTTACCCTGTGGGACTAATTTACCATCCGGGCGTGGTCGGGGAAGGATACATACCTGATTGGAGGAAGGATACATACCTGGAACTTCTTCCAAGGCTATTTAAACCCCACCCGAACAGCCACACGTGCTTCGCGTTGTTCTGCATCTAGCAGCTGGACGCTCACCGTGTCTGCTCCTGCATCCTGACTTCTGCCACGCCTGCCAGCATCCTGGATCACCTGCAAAGGAAGAGAAGAAGAGAACAGAAGAAGGAAAATCCTTACCTGCTAAATCCGCATCCCGGAGACATCTCGCCGACAATCCTGAAAAGGAAGACTTTTATTTAAAAGCTCATCGCGTCGATCGCTGCGGGGCCGCATTCCTCTCACCTTTTCAGGGCGCCTCTATGTTCAGCAGCGATCATCCGGATTCGCAGTCACGCCCCAGCGCCTAGGGAGAAAAAGACCAGAACAAAAGGTGAGAGAGAGAAGGGAATAAGGAAAGCTAAATCTCCATGTTAAGACTTACCAGTTGATTCATTCCCTCTTCATTTCAGGTCCGCGCCGCATCCTGGCATTTCCGGACCCCGGCCCCTAAGGGGAAAAAGAGACATCAGCGTTAATGAGCGAATGAAAAGACATTACCAAAAAACGCTCATTAAAGACTTACCTGATTTCTACAAGGATTTCACCTCTCATCTCGGGTCGGTGCCTGTTCCCCGGCATTCCGTACCCCGGCCCCTATGGGGAAAAAGACACTAGCATTAGTACATTAATGCATGGACACAAGGGGAACCTCTTATCAAAAAACTTACCTGGAAGCCAAGCAAGTTTGGTTCTCACCAATCCGAAAATCCAGTGAAGTAACTGAATACCAACGCGCCCCTGCATCAGAAGCAGGATGGAGAGCTCGTCCTTCCAGACCCTAAGGTGAGACGCTACGAGGAATCACAGAAGGGTTTCGAGGAGGGTGAGAGGGGAAAGTGGGAGGCCAATTGCATTACCCCAGAGACAGTTAATCCCCTATTTTCGCCTACAGAAGGATACTTCTGCGAGCCAGACAAGCCAGATTTGGGGGCCCGGTCCAGTCCGTCTTCTGAACCCTGCGCATCACCTTAGAAGAGGTCACAGCAGCGCGAACCAGGCCAGCGTCTCCGTGGGAGTCAGGTGAGCGTTACAGCCTTGGCATGCTATTGGGGCATTGAGAAAATGAAGAATTTTGTGTGGGGTCAGGATTTTACTTTAAGAACAGATCATAAGCCCCTCAAGGCAATTTTTGAAAATAAAGGTCTTGACAAGGTATCAAGGAGAGTTGCCAGTTGGGTCACAAGACTACAATGCCACAAGTTCAATATAGGAGTGGTTGCAGGGAAAGAAAACGTGCGAGCAGACCATGCCTCTAGGGTGAAACTGGAGGACGGGGCAAGCGAGGGCAGCAATAATGTGTGTGGTGAGAGTGAAATGGCTTTTGTAACTGCAGAGGGTATCATACAAAAGCAAGAATGGATTCGGGTGTTAGAATCAGATGAAATGTGGAAATGCATAGTGATGTTTGTAGAAAATGAGTGGCCGGAGAAAAGATTACTTTCCGGGGAGGAAAGGTCATTATGGGAAGTAAGAATTGAATTGTCAGTGAAAGGGGGGCTATTGTTCCGATGGGACAAATTGGTAGTTCCTGGGTGCCTGAGGGAAAAGTTGATAAAATCTGCTCATCAAGGGCATATAGGGGTATGTAAAACGAAAGAAGTGATAACAGCGGATTACTGGTGGCCTGGTATTGACCGCGAAATTGAAAAAGTGGTTGGTGCATGCACAGATTGTATTAGATCTGGAAAAAATTTGATGGCTGTGTCTCAGCCCATGGGAAAGACAAGTATACCTGAGAGAGTGTGGCAAGATTTAGCAATGGATGTTTTGGGTCCGGTTGACATGGGAATGGGAAGAGCAACGTTCATTCTTGCCCTAGTTGACACATTCTCAAGATGGACAGAGTTCAAGATCATGAGAGAAGTTACATGTCAACGCATTACAGAATTTCTTGAAAATGTATTTGAAAGGGAGGGTCTACCTAGTAGTATCCTCACAGACAATGGTCCCCAATTCACTGGAAAGTTGCTCAGAGATTATCTGGTTAAATGTGGGATTGGGCACAAAAGGATGCCTCTGTATTATCCACAAGGAAATGGTATGGTCGAAAGGGTCAATAGGTGTATTATGGAAGCTATCCGTGGAACGAACGCATGTGGTTTAGATAAGAGAGTAGCTGTGAGGGAAAGGTTGTATGCGTTGCGGATGGCTCCAGGTTCTGAGACAGGTGTGAGCCCCCTTGAACTCATGAGGGGCCGGAAAGCTAATACATTGGGGGCTCCAGCTTGGCTGGGCAAGGGAAGAGAGACGGATGTAGTTGTGGAAGATGTAAAAAAAAGAATGGATGTACGTAAAGGAAAATGGGTGGAAAAAGTCAATGAGAGAAATCCTAAAAAGAGAACGGTGGTTAAAGTTGGAGACTGGGTTCGGATAAGAAAGGCTGTGCTCTCGAAGAAAGGAGAGCCCCTGTATACGGACCCTGTTAAAGTTGTGCAGGTTTTTAGAAATGCTGTGGGGTTGGAAAGTGGGCAAATCTGGAACATGTCCAGAGTTGCAAAAATTAAGAGATAACTTGTTTCTTGCTCATTTAAAGTGATACATTTGTAAATGTTTGTGTTCGTGAAATATTTTTTTTTTTTGTAAAATAGGGGAGGGGGATGTGTTGTATAAATGACTCTTTTTTCATGCTATGCTTTGCCATGTCTATTCTAGAATGAGCATGTGACATGATGTTCTAATTGGAACACTGAATCTTGGAGAGTTTGTTGTTGATTGAGTTATAACAGTTGAACCTGAGATCTTGGATGTGTTGGGGGTCTCAAGATACTGTGCTTCACATTACCTAATAAAAGCACCTAGTTAACACAATTGGCGTGTTTGCTTTTATAAGAATGTCCTTCACAACTATGTTACTTTTCCATCGTCCGGAACACAAATCGTTATTTTACATTTCACCCAATGCTCCTGAGAACAGTTAGGCCCTGCAACAATAACTAATATGTGTGCTGCACTTCACTCTTCCTCCAAGGGCCATGGCATGCTGAACATTTGCTGGGGGAAGCAGGAATAAAGTTTAATTAAATGACAAGACCGGGGCTGAGAACTGCAGCCTATTGCCCTGAATAACAGAAATCTACACAGTCTGACGGCGCCAAGTTCAAAATATCAGGACTTTGGCTAATGTGCCAAGCGCCATTATGCTAATGGAAATTAGTAACAATATATTTTTCTGCCCATCGTTCCACTACATGCTGGGTAGTGTGAGAAACTAATAGGTGCCTTACCTACTAATTCCCGGGGGATCAGGTGGCCCGGGCACAGCCATCGCATTTGGATCCAGACCCTGGAGGTGGACCAGTGCGGGAGGATCACCTGGTTGAGGGGTCTTCAGGGAGAGGGGGTGAGACAACCAAAGGTGAGACACAGTATTCCCCCCTTTCCCGTACCCATGACCCATACTATTTTATAGGATCTTCCAACGCCCCAACTGCCCCAAACCCCCTTTTCTACACAAACACTGGGCAGAGAAAGAGGGCGACTGAGAGTAAAGAAGCAAACCCTTACATATCTCATTGGACATGGCCCGCTAATAAGGTCATGCAGTCAGGGACATTCATCTGATACCCATTATCTCATCCCACACGGATAAAAGGGGGAACATAGAGACACACTCTGAGCAAGGTGGAACACGAGAAGGAGCAAAACATCTGGGGTGAAGGTGAACCTACTGGAGCAGAACGACCGACAGAGGGATGAGAGCAAAGGGTAGCGAAACCCAGGAGATCCCTGCAGAAGGTTGTTGCCTCTGAAGAGCTGTAAAAGCTATGCAGAGAAGGCCAAATCCCAAACAAGAAGACTACATTAGGTTTCAAGGGCGCCAGTGACCCTCCAGGGTAAACGGCAGAGTGTGGGAGGCGAGGCCATGCCTGGGGTGTTAACCTTGACTCATGCACAGAAAACAAAGGAATGCACACAGCCGGTGAGTTGGCGAATTAAATGAAAGGCCGGTGTGTGTTAAGGAAAGATTGAAGTTGCAACAGTATATCTCACAATTGAAGGCTGCTTGCGTGTGGATGAGACGTGAAGGAAGTCGTGTGGTGAACTTTAAATTACTGATAACCGTGAAGCCAGTGATACAGAGTAGCGGAGTGTTCCGGCGAAAAGAAATAGCCCACTCGAAAGTCTCTGCGAAAGGTGAAATGTTTTATTATAAAGCGACAGTGAATGAACTCTAAAATGCGCGATGATCAAGATTAACCCCAGCAAAAAGGAGAAGCGAAAAGGTTAATGTTGAACATTTGTGCTTATGATACCAAACTATCCAGACCAAGAGACACTGAGGCAAATAACACAAGAGTGTGAGCTGAAGGAAAGGTCGAAGTGGTCCTGCGGAGGCGTATAGTAAAACCTTGCACGGTCGAAAAGTCTTTGACATCAGGAAAAGGTCCGAACCTGACAGAGTGTCACTGTCATGATGCCTACCTCCAAGGAGCCAGGTCCGACCCAGCAACCCCAGAGGCAGGCATCATTCCCCCCAGGGAAGTGCCAGCGGGCCCTAGCTGGGGCCCTTTTGAGACAGTCCTGGTGCCTTAAGCGCCAGGCTCATGTTGGACCCCTGTCCTGGCGCCTTAGGCGCCAGGCTCATAAAGCTAGACATGTGTTAAAGTGTTTTAATGTGCACTTACCTGATGCAGACCATGCTGCTACATCCAGGCCCTCTTGAGGCCTGAATGGAACTACTTTACCTGTGGGACTACTTTCCACCTGGGTGTAGTCGGGGCAGGATACACCTGATCGGTGGAAGGATACATACCCGGGACTTCTTCCAAAGCTATTTAAACCACGCCCGATCAGCAACTCACGCTTCGCGTTGTTCTGCTCCTCGCAGCTGGACGCTCACCGTGTCAGCTCCTGCATCTGGATTTCAGCCACGCCTGTCAGCATCCTGGGTCACCTGCTAAGAGAGAATTGGAGAGAAAGAAGACCTTACCTGCTAAAGCTGCATCACGGAGACTTCACACCGACGATCCTAAAAGGGAAGACATCATTTTTAAAAGCATTTCGCTTCGATCGCTGCAGCGCTGCATTTCACTAACCTTTCCTGGGCACCTCCATCTTCAGCAACGATCATCCGGATCCGCAGCCACTTCCCAGAGCCTAGAGAGAAAAAGACAAGAAGACAAGGTGAGAGAAGGAAGGGAATAGGAAAAGCTCAGTTTCCTTCTAAGACTTACCTGTTGGGTCATTCCCATTTCATTTCGGGTCCTGCCGCTTCCTGGCATCCCGGACCCCGGCCCCTATGGGGAAAAAAGACAAAGACATTGAATGAGCGAATGCAAAGACATTACCCGAATGCTCATCCAGAATTTACCTGTCATTTACTGGAACTGCACGTTTCACTTCGGGTCGGCGCCATATCTCCGGCATTCCGAACCCCGGCCCCTAAGGGGAAAAAGACATAAGCGTTAGCACTTGCTCCAATAAGACAATGAACATTATTATTAAGCTTGAACTTTTGAACTTGCTACAGAACTCTTACAGCGCCTTACCTGAATAGTCAGCTTATTTGAACTCCCATCAAACCTCAATCCAGTGAAGTAACTGGGTTTCAACGCGCCCCTGCATCAGAAGCAGGATGGAGAACTCATCCTTCCAGACCCTAAGGTGAGACCTCACGGGGAATCGTGGAAGGGTATCGTGGAGGGTTGGAAGGGAGTGGGAGGCTTGAGCATTATTCCGTCAGTAGGTAATACTCCCTTTTCACGCACAGGGGAATATTCCTGCGAGCCTGAGAAGCCAGAGTAGAGGGGCCCTACCTGTCCATCCTCAGAGTCCTGCGCTTCACCATTGAAGAAGCATCAGCACTCGAAGCCAGACCTGCGCCTCCGTGGGAATCAGGTGAGCGTGACTGTCAAACTCCTTATTAACCTCCCTCCCTTCCTCCTCACCTGGTTCTTCACTGAGGCTTATGCCTTCTTCTGTATCCCTCTTCTTCCTTCAGAACTTTCTTGATATAATGGGCCTCATTACGAGGTGGGCGGTAAGGGATTACCGGCACCGGTAAGGGCACCGGTGCCGGTAATCCCTTACCGCCCTACTACGAATTCCCTTTGAGGGTCCTTCCTTAACGCCTGTTTTTTTCAGGCATTAAGGACGGGACCCGCAAAGGGACTCTAGAGCTAATAACGGTACTGCAATTTGCGGTACCATTATTAGCGCCTTCCCCATTCCCATTGAGCCCTATGGGGGCTCAATGGGAATGGGGAATGGCCCTGGTGAATGGGGAATTTTTGGTCCCGCCAACCTTGGAATGGACTGGTAATTGCTCCGTTCACCAGGGCGGAGTCGGAACGAGTTTGCGCCATGGCTGCCTCCAACCTCGTAATGAGGCCCAATGTCTTTCTTCCTTTCCTTCTTTTGCTGCAAGTAAGGTCTGTCTCCCCGGGATGCCACACTGTCGGTAGGGGAAACACCCCAACAACGTGGACTCCCCCGGAGCAAGCGCCGAATGCAGGGAAAAGCCTCCGGGCTGAAAAACCTGCAATCCTCAGGTGATGTTGAATGGCGAGGAAAGCTGATCGAAAGCTTCTATGTTAGAAGGTCGGATTCCATAGAGCATTGCCTCCGATGGATTTCCGATACGTGAGACAGAATGGAGCTCGTCAGGAAGTAAATAAACAAAGACGGAAGGTCCAAATATCAAGAGGCTGGCTTTGTAGCCGAGTAGTGACTGTGAGTAGCAACGGCAACTGACGGGAGGACGCCAGAAGAGCCCAGCGAGTAAGAGCCAGAAAGGAGAGCGGCAGGAGAAAGTGTCAGAAGATACACAAGCGGACAGGACAGGTAAGAAAATAGAGAGGAGCGGGTGAACCGTGAAGTTTGGAAGAAAGTATAACATAGGGTGAGCCGGAGCCAAAGGATTCCAAAACAGAACGAAACCCGTAAGGCAAGCAAAACAGGGGCGAAAATTAAGCACAGAGAGAGATACGAGATAAGCTAAGATAAGCAAACAGGAGGACTAGAGAGAGCGTCATGCAGGGAAGGATCCAAGGTGCAACGCACCAGCGAGCCGACTGCGTTGCGATATATGCCTCGTGGCGGCCATGTTGAAAAGAACAACTAGACCGTGCATACATCAATGGTCCAATAGGTGATGGAACATCCTAATGGTGACTTCCACCAATTCCAAATCTTCCAGGAAGGCATGGCAGTATACCCCCTTCTCCTCGGGGGGGCCCCTGGCTTCCCCCGATGTAATCTATGGAACCGCTGAATGAGAAGAGGGGCATGTATGTTCCTTCTTGGTTCCCAAGTGCGTTCTGCTTCAGAGTATCCCTTCCAGTGTACCAGGTATTGCAGTCTCCCTTTCATATATCGGGAATCCACTAGACAAGAGACCTCATATTCTTCTTCATCTGAAGGGGGTGTGGTTTCTGACTTCTGAATCTTTCTATGGTAAGGATCTGGTTTGTACTCTTTTAACAGTGAGGTGTGAAATACAGGGTGGGTCTTCTTCATGCTGATAGGGAGGCGACGGCGAAAGGCTACAGGATTAATCTGGGCTTGAATAGGGAATGGACTAATATATCTGGGTGAGAACTTTCCTTTCCTGACCCATCTAGGCAAGAACCTGGTTGACAGCCAAACCCGAGTATTAGTAGTCCAGGAAGGATTCGATAACCTACTAGCGTCAGCTGCCTTCTTGTAACCCTTCCTGCTCTCCTCCAGAGAAGTCTTGGCAAGCTTTTGCGTCTCTCTAATAGTGTCCATTAGCTGTTCGATGGATGGCATCTTGGTAAAGGAAGTGAGATGTAAAGGAAGAGGACGAGGATGATGACCATAAGTACACAGAAAGGGGCTTATCTTGATGGCTGTATGCAAGATGTTGTTATATGCGAATTCCGCCATATGTAGATAACGGTTCCAGTCTTCCTGTTTGTGACTATAGAAACACTGCAGATATTGTTCAAGTGTCACATTGAGCCTTTCTATCTGGCCATTACTCTGTGGGTGGTACCCTAACGATAGTGCGCGACGGATCCTCATTTGTAGACATAGAGAAGACCAGAAGGACGAGGTGAATTGGGATCCACGTCAGACACAATGGTAGTAGGAAGGCCATGTAATCTAACTTTATCCCTAAGGAAGGTTGTAGCTTTTTGAAGAGCAGATGGAAGACCGGGAAGAGGTGAAAAGTGGGCCAGCTTAGAGAAGGTGTCAACCGTTACCATAATGGCCGTATTACCTTCAGATCTGGGAAGGTCCACGATGAAGTCGTCCATGGATAAATGAGACCAAGGTTGTGATGGCAGAGCTTCTTGCTGTAGCAGTCCTGTTGGTCGAGTAGTGGAATGTTTACCGGTGGCGCATACAGGGCAGGTGGAGACATAAACAGCTACATCCTTGCGCAGTTTCGGCCACCAAAAGTAACGTGAAAGGAGTTCGACTGTCGCCCTTTGTCCCTTATGTCCTGCTAATGGTAGGTCATGACACCATGCTAAAGCTTGCTCTTGAAGTTCCTTCGTCGGGAGATATAAGGCATGCTCCTTCAAATAGAAACCATCCTTGACTTGGAGAGAAGTCTTCAAATCCGGAGGCAGAACCATTGGAACAGAAAGGTCCTTGACCTTCTTGAGAAAGGTATTCACTGTAGCTATGATCTCCTTGCCTGCAAATAACTTCTCACCCCTCGGGAGGGCTTTGAGCTCTTCCTGATGGTTGCGAGACAGGGCATCCGCCAGGTTGTTCTTCTTACCAGGTATATAGGTGAGCATAAAATCAAACTGGGAGAAATAATGCGCCCACTGAGGATGCCGTGGATTCCTACACTCCATTTGTTGGAGGACCCGGAGATTGGGGTGATCAGTTCTGACGGAGAATTTATGGAGTGCCCCTTGTAGCAGATGTCACCACTCTTCACAGGTCTGACGTATAGCCAGCAATTCCTTCTCAATTACAGAGTAATTCAGTTCACTGGGGTTGAGAGTCCTCGAGATGTATGCTATGGGATGCTCGAATCCATCTCCCCCTTCCTGAAGAAGAACTGCACCTATAGCTCCATCCGAGGCATCAGTCTCTCTGATGAAAGGGAGACTTTGGGCAGGTTGTCGTAAAATGGGGGCAGTAGTGAAGTCTCGTTTCCGAGAAATGAATGCTAGTTCGGCCGCCTCTGAACCCCACTTAAATGGTACACCCTTCTTGAGTAGAGAAGTTAATGGTAAGACCTTGTCAGAGAAGTCCTTTATGAACCGACGGTGGAAATTCAACAATCCAAGAAAACGTTGGATATGCTTTACCGTTTTAGGGGTAGGCCAATTAACAATGGCCTTGATCTTGTCCGTATCCATCTGAATACCATTAGCAGATAAGATGTAACCCAGATATGTTATCGATGGAACTTCAAACAAGCACTTCTCCGGTTTAGCATACAGATGGTTTTGTCGTAGGTGTTCCAGGACTTCATGCACATATCTGAGATGTTCCGTGAGAGAGGAGGAATATACCAGGATGTCATCCAGATAGACTACTACACATACAAACAATAAATCTGCAAATAACTTGTCCATAAACCTCTGGAACACAGCAGGGGCATTGACAAGTCCAAAGGGCATCACAGTATATTCAAAGTGACCTAGAGGGGTCCGAAATGCTGTTTTCCATTTGTCGCCTGATCTTATTCGCAACAAATGGTACACCCCTCGAAGATCTAGTTTGGTGAAGATAGATGCCGCTTGTACTGCCTCCGGGATTTCTTTGATCAAAGGCATGGGATATCAATCCTTGATGGTGTGTTGATTCAGGCCGCAATAGTCTATACAGGGTCGAACCTCTGTGGTTCCTTTCTTAGGGATAAAGAAAAGAGAAGCGCCTGCCGGTGATCTAGACTCTCTAATCAACCCATGATTAAGGTTTGTCTCCAGGTACTCTTTAAGGGCCTGTCGCTCAGGGATGGACAGGGGATACATTCTTCCAAATGGGATGGAGGCCCCCGGTGTGGTTTCTATGGCACAGTCTTCTGTTCTGTGAGGAGGATTGAGGTGATAGGTCTTGTCTTCGAATACTTCCTGGAACTCCTGATATTGTTTAGGTATCAAGCCAATAACTACTGAAGAAAGATTTTCCTTCAAGGGGTGCAGATCATGAATGGTTGAAGCAATTCTCTTGGCAATAGAAGGAATCAAAAGTCACAGTATTTTTTGCCCAATCAATGGAAGGATTATGATGACGCAGCCACGGCATTCCCAAAATGATGGGGAAATTAGCAGCCTTAATGAGGTCAAAGACTATCTTCTCTTTATGTTGGAAGACTGTAGTCAAGAGAGGGTGAGTTTCTTTGATAATAGGGCCTGATGACAAAGGAGACCCATCAACCCCTTCTACGAGTATCTCTTTAAATTTGTGTCG
This sequence comes from Ambystoma mexicanum, assembly GCF_040938575.1. Taxonomy (NCBI): domain Eukaryota; kingdom Metazoa; phylum Chordata; class Amphibia; order Caudata; family Ambystomatidae; genus Ambystoma; species Ambystoma mexicanum. The sequence continues at coordinate 185,131,454 of NC_090925.1, read as the reverse complement.
GATGCGAATAAGATTCTCTTCTGCCCAACCTATGTCGACAAAATTGCCAGAAGCCCCACAATCTAACATGGCCAGGGCCTCCCATTCGAAATCATCTATAGATAACTTCACCTTCAGCACCATAAAACGCCTGTCTTCCTGCTTCTTTTCTGCCTTGGAAAGACTACAGGGACTGATGGCAACTACCCCGACCTATCCCTGACTAGGACCGGGGAGTGGCGTTTCCTGACCGCTGTGGAGGGACTTTGGGGCAATTTCGTAACAGATGTCTCTGAGACCCGCAATACATGCATAACCCAAGATCCCTTCTTCTCTTCCTCTCTTCAGGGGTCAAGGGTCCTCGAGTCGTTCTGATTTGCATGGGTTATTCTCCTGTAGAAGTCGTGGGTCATTCCCCGGAAGGGAAAGGAGTAACCATAGGTGGTGGAACTGCCCGACTCCTTCTCTTTTCGGATCTCCTTTCCACCAGACAGTACTCCATTTGTAGTACCAACGTGACAAGTTCTTGGAAGCTTTGTGGTCTTCCTGTCCGAGCCAACTCATCCTTAATGTCCTCATGAAGCCTGCATCGAAAAAGGGTCTGTTGTGCTGAATCCGGCCACCCTGCATCGGTAGCCAACCGCTGAAATAGGGAGACATAAGTTTGAACATCCTGCAATCCTTGTCGGAGATCTAGGATCACCTCATAAGTGGAGAACTGAACCTCGGGTCTCTCAAACTGGGCTCTGAACTGTTGTGTGAAATTTACATAGTCGTTTATAATGGGGTCAGCTTGAGTTATCAATGGTGTAGCCCATGCCAGGGCATTCCCAACCAGATTGGACACCAAAAATCCCACAAGAGCCCTAGCGGAATCATAGGCCTTTGGACGGAAAGTGAAATATATTTGGCAGGCATCAAGAAAGTCTTTTAGGGTCTTAGGGCTTAGGGTTGCCATCATACTTGCCAAAAGGCAATGGTAAGGGAGGTAAATCCCCACGAACTCCATCATCGCTGGGTGCTATTTGTTGCTTCAAGGTCACATTTTCTGAGCGAAGAGTCTGTACTTCGGTGGTTAGGCCCTGTATAGCGTTGACCAGTTCCTGGTACTGTTCAAGCGAAGCCATAGTTTCCTTTAGGCGTTGCACGCTGTGAAACTCCTTATTAACCTCCCTCCCTTCCTCCTCACCTGGTTCTTCACTGAGGATTGTGTCTTCTTCTGTATCCCTCTTCTTCCTTCTGGACTTCCTTGATGTAATGTTGTTACGAAGACGAATAGGACTCTGGTAGGTCTTCATATAAGATCTTTATTTAAGTAACAGGATGAAAACATCCCCCACACGCTGAGGACCGTTCTGCTTCAAACAAGAAGCTCCAACTGACAACTGTAGAACCTTAAGAACCTCCCTGGCACCTGCAGGTTCTATGATGTCATCGGACCCAAGCATAGAACCTGATATTCATAACATTCCATGGCATGCTTGCCATGCAGCAACATTTCTTAATAAACAACATCACAACACATCTCCCCTTTTTTCTTTAAAGATTCATGTGCGTAACAAAGATTCATTTGCATCACCGCAGGTTCTCACATCTGACCTCTCCTCACAGTGGCCACTCTACTCTTGTTCCAAACTTGACCACCATCCACACGTATCGCACCTTTCATAACTGCGACTACCCTAACTGGATCAGAGTATAATGACTCACCTTTTCTCTTTATCACACCTTTCTTTATTCTTACCCAATCACCTGGTTCCACATGCAATTCCTTTCTTCCTCTTTTCTTGTTTTCCCGCATGACCCACTCACTCTTCTTTTTCTTCAAAACATTCCTTACTTCATCAATAACCACATCCGACTCTCTGCTCCTCCCTAACCCTGGAGGACACGCTACAGAAAAGGGTTTTCGACCCCTCATAAGTTCGAATGGACACAAACCAGTAGTTGCGTGAGGTGCCATGCGTAACGCCCACATTCTGTTCTGAATGGCCACCAATTTGTCAAAACCACACTGTTCACCCATGCGCACGCTCTCCATCACACATCTATTTATTCTTTCAACCACTCCGTTGGTTTTAGGGTGGTACAATGCCGCCCTCTTATGGGCTACTCCACACTTCTTTAAATATGCAGGAAACAAACCTCCCGTAAATTGAGTTCCATTATCGGTAAGTACACTTTCAGGTAACCCTTCACTTGCAAAGATTTCCTGCAACGCCTTGACCATGTTTCCTCCCGATATTTCGCGCACAACCTTGAAATCCACCCACCTGGAAAATAAATCAACCACCAGCACCACATACCTTTCTCGGCCATATCCCAGCTCAACTGGACCTAGAATGTCCATTGCTATTTCACTCCAAATTTTCGTGTGAACACCTACATCAATGAGGGGTTGTTTTCTAGCCTCCACCCCCTTCACACTCTTGATACAAAAGTGACATTCCGCCAGGCGATTCTCAACTTCCTTGTCAAATCCCGGCCACCAATAATCCGATCTCAAAATCCCTTTGGTTTTGGTAATACCAATATGGCCACTATGTGCTAAATCAATAATCCTTTTACGTATACCTGCCGGAGCGACTGCCCTCTCCCACCTGAACAGCACGCCATCATTAATAAATAACTCATCCTTAACCTCCCAATAAGGTCTCTCACCCTCGCCCAATTCAGACTTGTTGGGCCAAACAGAAGTCATCACATAAGTAATCACCTTGGAGATTATCGTGTCCCTTGTAATCTCCACCAACCACTCTTCCCTAGACACAATTCCTTCAGTGTTCACAAACACCATTTCCATTTCCATCTCCGCCTCCTCATTTAACCCTTCCTGGGTTGCGACTCTCACCCTTGAAAGATTGTCGGCCAACATGTTCTCCTTCCCGGGAATAACTTCCATTGAAAATGTGTGCCCCTGCATCCTGGTAACCTACCCGGCTACCCTACGTGAAACCTTATCCAAACCTTTACTTTCGAAAATAACCTTTAAGGGCTTGTGATCTGTGCGTAAAATAAATTCCATACCCCACACAAAATTCCTGAACCGCTCAACAGCCCAATAACATGCTAAAGCTTCCTTCTCAATAACGGAATACCTCAACTCTGCACCCTTCAAGCCACGTGATGCATGTGCTATCACTTCCTCTGAACCATCGTCCTGTTTCTGCGAAAGTACAGCACTGAGTCCTCCTTCGCTGGCATCCACAGTAATAACAGAACATTTCCTTGTGTCAAAACATCCCAAAGGCCGGGCCATATCAATCTCATGTTTGATCCTTAAAAATTCCATATCACACTTCTTGTTCCACATGAATTCAACACCCTTTTTTAGAATCTTCCTCATTTCCAACACCTTGGATGCATAGTTCATCACAAATTTTTGATAACATTCCGTCATGCCCAAAAATGAACGAAGTTCACTTTTATTGGTTAGCTTCTCAATTACCTTTATCGAATTTACAATGCTCTCTTTAGGTCTCACCCCTTCATGTGAAACCTCATGGCCTAAGTAATCTACCTTGGAAACAGCAAATTTGCACTTTTCCTGCCTCAAAGTGATCCCCCTTTCTTCAAAGATTTTCAACACCTCAAACAATCTTTTGTCATGTTCTTCAAACGTTTCCCCACAGACCAAAACATCATCTTGGAAACAAAATACCCCCTTCACACATCTGAATAATCGGTCCATCACCTTTTGGAACACCGACGAGGCTGATGCCAATCCAAAAGGCATCCTTCTAAATTGAAAAACACCCTTGTGCGTGATGAAAGCAGTACATTTTCTACATCCCTCCTCCAACTCAATCTGGTGATAAGCAGATGCCATGTCCAATTTTGAAAAGAATTTCCCACGCCCAACCATGGTCAACATCTCACACATATTGAGTAATGGGTGCCTATCAACCATGACACATTTGTTGAGCTCACGCATGTCTACGCACAACCTCAGATCCCCTGAACTCTTTTTGACAACTACTACCGGGGATACCCATTCAACTCCACCTGCTTTCTCGATCACACCTAACTGCAACAGTTTCATCAACTCCTTCTTGACCCCTTCCCTTAAGGACAAAGGCACTGGCCTGAGCTTTGCAGCCACAGGTGTACTATTTCGCTTCAATATGATTTGGTGCATAAAACCCTTCACTTTCCCCATGCTTCCATCAAACACTCCTCTGTGCTCTACCACATATTTGCATGATCCTTCACATGATCCTGACACCTGATAAACCTGCTCCTCCTTGTTTGGATCTAGTCTGATGGCAAGATTTTTCTGCTCCCTCCATCCTAACAAGGACTGTCCCTTTTTCGTTATGTACACTTTGTCATCGCATTTTCGGCCCTTGAACTCAAACTCGCTCCACACATACCCCAACAGGTCAATCTTGTCCTGATTGTAACCACCTGGATTTATATCAGGTTTAGATAGAACGGACACTTCTCCATGCATATCCTTCTCAAATACATTTCTAGACACTAAGGTGATTTTGGATCCAGAATCAGCCATCATGGATACTCTATGGCCATTCACTTTCACCACTGCATACGGACGCTCACAATCATCCATACTTTCACCCTCCGAGATAACATTAACAGTGTTGATAACAACATTCTGCATTGGAAGTGTCATTTCCTCCTCAGACGACCTTCCATCGTCTTCTTCATTTACATATAGAACTTTCTTTTGAGCACTCTGTCCGAATTGAAAGTATTTACAACAGTTCGCGTAATGCCCCTTCCTCTTACACCTGGAACATGTAGCCCTGCGTCCCGGGCACACAACAGAGGAAGCAAAATGCGTGTTGCTCGCACAACGGAAACATAGTCTCACTTCTCTCTTCTCCGCCTTCTGCTGTGAGTCCTGACTTCTTTTCTCTTCCACAACACTACGACTTGACTGCCGATTCCAGTACTTTTTCTTCCCCTTCGCATCTGTCACATTTAGGACTTCCGATTTGTTCTCCTTTGGGTCTCCCAATTCGCTTCTGGATAATTTGGCTACACACGCTAAGGAATGCTCTACTCTCCTTGCAATGTCCAACACCTCATCCAGATTTGGCTCATCTCTTAGCCATAGTTCCTCTCGAATTTTATTTGCCCTGCAATGCGTCATAAATTGGTCACGTATGTGTTCGTAAAATGCCTCTTGAAATTTGCAGGACAAAGCAAGATGTCTCAACGCAGTCACATATTCTTCCACCGATTCTCCCGATGCCTGTGTATGCATGCGAAAGTTATAGCGCTCCAATATCGTGCTGGTCTTGGGGTTGAAATGCTTATCCAACTTCATTAAAGCCAATTCAAACTCGTTCATGTCATCTCCAGCACCATCACCATGGGGTTGTGGGAGTGTCTCATACACCCTTTGACCCTCATATCCCAAGAAGTGCAATAACAAGGCTAACTTCCTTTCACTTGAGTAAGAAGTTCCACCCGCTGCCCTCAAGCAGTGCAAAATCCCCTTGCGCCATTGAGCCCACAAGATTTTTGCCGGTCCTGGGACTAGCATGAAGATTGGTGGTCCTGCGATGCCAGGTAAACCTGCCATGCTGTTATGCGATGAGCTTATCTGGGAAAGTAGACTGCTTCACTGGAAAGAACACCTATTGGCTGTGCTCTTGGCTGTGAGAAAGTCTCTTGGCCTGCGCTCCTCTTTTGTATAGCTGGCTGCTGTGGAGGCAAGATAAAGTCCTAAAACTGCAGCTGCATCTATTGCAGACAAAAAAAAAACGCACAGTGCCTCAATTAATCATCATCAGTCTCATCTACATGGCGTGCCTACACTTGCCATACGGTAGGTTGCACTGCCGATGTGCGGCCACTGGGCCGCGCATGTTTGTTTTGTGCCACGCGCGCTTCACAAGCAATACGGTATCGCTCTCAACTGTGTCCTGCCCACTGCTTGCCCGTCAACCAACTCGGCGTGCGTCGTATGCAGACGTGTGGATCCGACCACCGCAGTCGTTGCTGCTCACTTATCACTATGAGCCTGCTCTCCTCACACGGAGCGTAATGCTCCATGCTTCTGCGCCTCGAAGCGAGACGGTCCTGCTGGGGGTGGGGGGACTGCGCACCTCTTCCCCGGGATATACAGCCTGGAGAACGTCCTCGTCCGGCCCGGAAGGGCCCCGAGATCGATGGGGCTGCGCGGTGTGGGGTAGTTTTCGACGGTGCTGGCGGGGCAACGCGCGCGGCACTTACTTGGGAATATGAGGCAGAGACACACGCTGGAGGCAACGGCGTCCATCCGTTGTCTCATTCAAGAGTCCGCTCCAGCACAGCCAGGGAAGCCGGGCAGCCCAGAGCACAGGACCGCAGCAGGCAGGCTCACCGGGCCCTTCTCCCTCAGAGGTCACTACAACGCTCTAGGAAGCAGAGCGACGTACGTGCTGGAGACAGGTCGTGGGAGGTCTCCTGTCATCCCATCCTCGTCGCCATTGTTACGAAGACGAATAGGACTCTGGTAAGTCTTCATATAAGATCTTTATTTAAGTAACAGGATGAAACGACCTCCCACACGCTGAGGACCCTTCTGCTTCAAACAAGAAGCTCCAACTGACAACTGTAGAACCTTAAGAACCTCCTTGACACCTGTAGGTTCTATGATGTCATCGGACCCAAGCATAGAACCTGATATTCATAACATTCCATGGCATGCTTGCCATGCAGCAACATTTCTTAATAAACAACATCAAAACAAATGTCTTTCTTCATTTCCTTCTTTTGCTGCAAGTAAGGTCTGTCTCCCCGGGATGCCACACTGTCGGTATGGGAAACACCCCAACAGCGTGGCCTTCCCCGGAGCAAGCCCCGAATGCAGGGAAAAACCTCCGGGCTAAAAAACCCTGCAATCCTCAGGTGATGTTGAATTGCAAGGATAGCTGATCGAAAGCTTCTATGTTAACCAGAAGGTCGGATTCCGTAAAGCATAGCCTCCGATGGATTTCCGATACGTGAGACAGAATGGAGCTCGTCAGGAAGTAAATAAACAAAGACGGAAGGTCCAGATATAAAGAGGCTGGCTTCGTAGCCTAGTAGTGACTGTGAGTAGCAATGCCAACTGATGGGAGGATGCCAGAAGAGCCGAGCGAGTAACAGCCAGAAAGGAGAGCGGCAGGAGAAAGTGCCGGAAGATACACAAGCGGACAGGACAGGTAAGAAAAGAGAGAGGAGCGGGTGAACCGCAAAGTTTGAAAGAAAGTATTACAGAGGGTGAGCCCAAGCCAAAGGATTCCAAAACAGAACAGAACCCGTAAGACAAGCAAAACAGGGGCGAAACTTAAGCACAGAGAGAGATACGAGATCAGCTAAGATAAGCAAACAGGAGGACTAGAGAGAGCGTCATGCACGGAAGGATCCAAGGTGCAACGCACCGGCGAGCCGACTGGTTGCAGTATATGCCTGGTGGCGGCCATGTTGAAAAGAACAACTAGACCGTGCATACATCAATGGTCTAATACGTGATGGAACATCCTAATGGTGACTTCCACTGATTCCAAATCTTCCAGGAAGGCATGACACAGAGAGAGCGAAAGTTTGATAAATAAGCAGAAGGGAACCCCTAAAGAATGTGAATTAAGCTTGGGAAAGAGAACCCCTTCAAGTGCTGTGATTGAAATGTCTGAGCCCGACTGAGGGGGACCTATGTGAACTTTTGCTTTCACACATCTGAGCTCGGCTGAGGGAGACCTGTGTGAACTTTTGTTGAACTGTGAAGGAACCTTTGAAAGCTGGAATACGTGACTTTAACATGAAAGGCCAAGTAAGCCTCGATCCACGTTTGAACTGCCTTTCTTTTGAGAAACTGAACCAGAGTGTGTCATCCTGTTTACGGAGATCGCCTTACTCAGTGCTGTCCAACGTGGGAAGGAGAGCTGACTCAGTCCCATTGATTCTTTATGTTATAACACTGACTTTTCTTTGCATACACATTCCCCTTTACACACTTTTGTGTGCAACAGATAGGGCAGACATTAGGTTTTGTTAGTATAGGCCATCTTTGATTTGACAGAGACTGACTAGGACTGTGTTTTCTTTATTATTTGATGGTAGAGACTACTCCCATCATATAGGGCAAAGCAGGAGTTTTTCCAAATCCCAGAAATTGAATAATCTCTTGCGTCTGTGTCGTACTTGTGATAACATGCCTCCTTACAGTAGTCTAGTGCTCTCTAGAATGTGGCAGAATGTAAATACAATTTGAGAATTGCCTGAAATGCTGCGACAAATGACAGAAACGCTGACACTAAAAATGACCAAAACGTTTAGGGCATTGCACTTGCATCCCAACAACAGTTTCTCATGTGAACATTAGAAGCTGCATGAAACTTTTACAACGGAAATGTGATCACTACACCTTTCAGATGCTGTGGTGTCTTGGGCTGTCCACTATGTCCACTATGTGGTTGTCAGTGATTATTTTGCTTTCGCCCTAAGCTAGATGTCATATCAGCTGTAACCTGTGACACCACTTTTTAAACACAGAGCATACATACATAGAAAGTGTGTCTGTATAGCAAAGCACCCTTTCTTGCAGAATCCACCTTCACTTTATCATCACAAAACTGAAATAAAAGGAGAATGCAACCTCTAAGATGGCATTCTGTCACGGGGCGATAAGGCAGATGATTGCATAAATGCAGGTGTATAGTGGACACATATTACTCCTTAAACAACTTGACAGTTGTGCATCAAAATTCTCAGAGACAAGTTAGATTTAACTTAATTTGCTTCTAATTGCCTGATTGTTTGAAATTAAAAAAGAAGCCAGCACATACAAGTATTAATGTAATTTAATGTAATGGTGGACTGCTTAACACTGGGTTTGATATGATATGATATTTTATTCGTATTGCGCTCATACACAAGTGTTTCAGAGCTCAACAAGGCAAGGGAGGGGAACAAGAGGGGACAAAAACAACGATCTTACTAGGCCCAGTGACATTGAGAATATGCAAGTGCATGGGAGAGGGAAGGAGGAGAGGGCAAGGGGGAGGGGAGGAGTGGAAAGTGCTGAACACGGGATAAAATCTACAATAGGTAGTGTAGCCCACAGGTGGCAAGTGCAAGGTTAAAGTGCAGACAAGGGGTGTCGAATAAGTGCAGGTAAGGGGACTTTAGGGTTGCAAATACAGACATGTGCAATGGTTGCCAGGAGGCAGTGCGCTTGTGTGGCTGGGGGGGCAGGGACCTGGGCCCGAAAATCAGAGGGTAACCACTTGCCCGGTACTGAAGCAGACAGATCAGCAAGGGAGAGCAAGAGCGAAGGCAGAAGCAAAGAGGAAGGTCTTGAGGTGCTTCCGAAAGATGGTTCTCCTCAAGTTTCAGAGAGGCAGGGAGGCTGTTCCAGAGGGAGGCCCCAGTCTAGGAAAGAGATCTACCCCCAACTTGTTGCTTGGAGAAGCGACTGACCCTGAGGGAGTTGGAGGTAGAGGAGTGAAGAGCTCGAGCAGGATGGTATTTAAGGAGGAAGAAATTAAGGTATTGTGGGGAGGAGAAAAGGAAAGTGTGGAGTTGAAGATGAACTTGAGGTTCTTAGCCTCACAGGTGGGAGCAGGAAGAGGGCAAGGGAGGCTGGCCAGAGAGTGACAGAAAAGGAGGGTGCAGGTGTGCCAATGAGGAGAATCTCTGTCTTGCTGGCATTAAGGGAGAGATCATTGTGCGGCACACAACTCCTGGATAGCAGACAGACAGTCAGAGATGAGAGAAGGAGAAGAGGTGGCAGAGGGAACCTGGAAAATGAGCTGTCATCTGCATAGCACTGAAAGTTGGAGCAGAGAGCTGCAATGCGGTGGACGAGAGGTGCCAGGTATTGGTTGATGAGCCAGGGAGAGAGGTTTGTCCCCTGGGGAACACCACAGGTAGAGACTGAGATAGAGGAAAAGAAGGACCCAAGTTGAACCTGGGATAGTCAATCAGAGTGGAAAGAGGTTAGCCAAGTCAGGGCCTGATCGGTGATACCCAGGTTATCACTGAGACAGTTGAGCAGGATGGCATGGTTGACCGTGTCAAAGGCAGAAGAGAGATTGAGTAGGATGACAACAGATGGGATGTTAGAGTCGAGGTTGGAGAGCAGGTCTTCAGGGATGTTCAGGAAAGCAGTTTCCGTGCTTCTAGCAGCTCTGAAGCAAGACTGTTGGTCATGGAGACAACCAACAGAATCGGTGTGAAGATTAAGCTGGGAGATGGCCAATTTATCCAGGAGTTTGCCCAGGAACGGGGTGATGGAGATCAGGCGATAGTTAGCCGGGCATGAGGGGTTGGCTTAGGGTTTCTTAAGAAGGGGGTGCACAAGAGAGTGCTTCAGAGTGGAGGGGATGGCTCCGGATGTGAAGGAGAGGTTGCAGGAGTCAGCCAGAGCAGGAGCAAGGGTGTAAATGTGGTCCTTGATGGTTTTGGATGAACAGGGAAGAACCTGTTTTGATGAGATTTTCATAGATCAGACTTGTCTGGAAATCTCGTCGGAGGAGAACAGAGGAAAGGAAGAGAAAGAGGGATGGGGGTGGCTACAGGAAGGCCAGAAGTAGCAGAGAGAGAAGGCAGAAGAAGAGGAAAGGATGAGAGGGTGGACAGGATGTACTGGTTTTAGAGATAAAATGAAAGGCAAGTGCTGTGCAAAGGGCCTGGGAGGTGACAGGAGAGGGAGAGACTGCATCAGGATTGGCCAGCTCCTTGCAGATTTTAAAGAATTTGGCCGAGTTGTTAGATGCCGCAGAGATGCGGGCTTGGATTTGGGCTCTCTTCTTAGTGCAGACAAGGAGCCGGTATTGACTTTGGAGCAGGCGGCAGGCCAGTTTGTCAGAGGATGCACAAGAAGCCTGCCATTTCCTCTCAGCCACCCTACACAATTGCGTTCTAGGGTAGCTAGGTCAGAGTAGTACAAAGAGTTGCGCTGGCTTTGGGCTTCAAGCGGATCCTCATGGCAGGGGCAAGAACATCAAGAGTATCAGATATAGAAGAGTAGAGCATAGAAAGGGCTGCATCAGGATGTGAGTCAGCCAGAGGAGGAGAAGGGGGAGAGAAAGTGGCGGCGAAAGCCTCATCTGACACACGCTTCATGGGTCGGATGACCGAGAAGGTAGGCGGCAGTGTTGGAGTTGGCTTGGCCTGAGGGGTAGGGAGGAAGAGATGGGAAGAAAGTAGGGAGTGATCACTCCAGGAGAGAAGAGTGGTCAGAGGTATGGAAAGCAGGAGGACAGAGGAGATCAAAACATCCAGCGTGTGCCCTGCAGAGGGAGTCTGGCCAGAGGGAAGAATGTAAAGAGAGAGAGAATCACAGAGGTCACGAAAGAGTCCAGAGGAGGAACAGGGAGCATTCCGATGGATGTTGAGGTCCCCTAAAAGGAGGAGTTGCGTGGTTGAGGCCAGTGGTTGCATCTAGACTAGATGTGTAAACTATGTGCCACAGCACACACATTGTGCTTTGCAGCTAGTTTGCATGTACAGTGAAGCATCATTTCCAGTTTTTTTCCATTCCCTGATTAAAAGATTATTTACCACTCAATCTTTCCTTATGTATATTGTCCTCTTTTAAAAGTGGTCAAAGTGGTGTGTCATTAGTATTAGTTTTCTGGGATGTTTTCTTTCTTCTTAAAGCTTAGTTGTGTTTCTTTCCTCTCCGTCCTTCTAATCGGTTATGGATTTTCCCAGGTTACCTGCTCTTTGGATAAGAGGAGAGCCTTTAAAAGGCAAAATGGCACCGCCCTGTATAGAGGAGGGGGCATGGATAAGAGTCTGCAATGTAAATGCAAGGCTGCTTTGGATAAACTACCTTGACCTTTCCCTCCCCAGCCCTGTGGATTTTACTCCTCCCAGCCCTCTGGCTCCATCCAGAATCTGTCTTTCCCCAGCCTACTGGGCTTCCCCTTCTTGCCCCAGACATCTGGGCCTGCACTCCAGACTCCAGTCTCCTTCTCCCCCATCTCCCAGGACTATCCTCTAGTCTCTCACCTCCAGCTCTTGTTTCAGCAACACTACCAGTTTGCCTCTCCTGCCACTACCAAATGAACTCTTTCTCCAAATGCCACCACCCTTCTCCTTCTTATTAGTAATTTGGAGCACTTTCTGGCATATCCTTTGACTTTTATAACACTTTGGGCTTGCCTTCCAGCCCCTCTCTGGTGTAAGGGGATTCGGTGGGGTAGATGGGACAGAGAGAGGCTTTCGTGCACCACCTCTGGGCATTGCTTACAGTACTGGTGTGAGACTTAGGGTTGGCCCGTCCCTCTACTTGGGTGGTCCTCTTTCTGCCTACCACATCATGCCCTGGCCTTCCATCCTCTCTCTGGAGTAAGATAACAAAGGTATGCAGGCTTGCTATGGGGAATTGGGTCCCTCCTTTTTCGCTCTCTAAATGTATGCAGGATTCATGTAGCTGCTGTGGAGCCAGCAGCACATGCCTACTTGGCAAAGGAGGCGAGTATGCAGGTGCTGCTGGCTCCACAGAACCACCAGCAAAACAAAAGAGGAGATGGCTGAAAGGTTTAGAATTAATCTTAACCTCTGTTATTGCTCTGGGCATCCCTCCAGAGCATTGTTCTTCACCTGCCAAGCTATTACAGAAGGGGAAGGACCATAAACACAATCAGGGAATCAATTTGTAAAACCAAATTTCCGGACAACGCCCACTAACCCGAAATAGTGGACAAGCCTAACAAATTACTAGACTCGCTTAATGCTAAATTGACTGGGCCTCAGGAAGAACTAAAATAGAGATCCCTCATTTAAGGTAGGACTGGCGCTAGACACCGGTGATGGGCCGCCTGTCTAAAAGGGAATAGAAAGAGAAAAGCAGGAAGCCTGTTAACCTATTGTACGTGTATTATCTGCTCCAGCTGTGCCCTCACGTGCTGGAGTAGAACACTAGTGGTAAATATCTCTAACAACCACCCTTTATACTGAGGTCACTTTTGAATTCGAGATTTCCCTAGAGGCAAAGCTACATTCGGGTAGGGATTTTGCACACTTACTTCTACCCTCCCCCAAGAATGCAGCTATGACAACTCATTAGACACGCATCTCATTTTGCGCTGTGTGTCCATAAATAATGTAGCTGTACATGAACGATCACACATCTTCCAGCAGGTATACCATCGGCCTAGTGAAGGATATCCTATAAGTGAAGGATCGACCGGTTTCAGTGACTTAGGCCTATTTGCGTCACCTTCTTCAGGACCGCTGCATTTCCTAGATCATCAGGGGTCTCGTAGAACTGTTTTCCATGGCACTCAATTTCTTCTGTTTATTCGACCTGCGCAAGGGACAAAATAACAAAGAGAAACACCATTTCTTCTCTTGTCTAATTTTCCTTTGTTGTGAAATCACTTAGTTATACAGGAGTGACACTTCACCCATTTCGGAAGGCTTACCTGCAGTTGCCAACATCACTCCCATATGCGTGGTTTGATTTATCCATATATTCACTGCATGTCACTAGGCATGGGGGCTAACTTCCACCCTCCATGAACAGCGCGGATCTAAGCAGGATGAAAGAAGAGCACGGATACGCATGCAGTCAGCGCTCCATACTCATCTCGAGTAATCTTAGCGTTACTAGTAGCATGGCGTCGAGGGACGACGGGTGGAGGTTGTTAAATGTGGAGATATTACCTGTTCGTGAGTTGTTCTGCCTCTCGTCAAGTTACGTGGCTCATCTTGCGTTCCAAACACTGCCTGTTATCCCTGTGTTCTATATGACAAATCGCTACATCTTTTAGAGGATTCTCTTGCAGTCACGTGATGTGGCCCACATGCTTACGTGTATGCGCTGCGTCTATCCCTCTCGTGGCTCTCCAAAAGTACCACCTCCAGCATGAAATGGTGATGCAATCCACTCTGCTATCTTACAGTGTCTATCCATCCACATCCTACGCATGTAAAATAACCCTGGCATCTTTTTCCAGGCAAACGGCTGTCCTTAACCATAGGGTGCATTTATACATAACATTTTAATTACAATACTGATCTTTACTGCAATTTCTTGAGTGGGATTGTGAGGCCCTATTGTGAATAATGCACCTCCTAACTTCGTATGGTGCAATATTCACTTGACACTAATCCTGTCATTTCTCAAGGCTTGATGGCATTAGCCTTTCCACATTGTTATGGGGGGATGGCCCTCGTTCGGGCTGAGAGCAGGAGAAGTGACGCTGGAGTTAGCTAGGCGAGCCCAGGGAAGTTAGGTTTCATGTTATACTTTTGAATAAAGACGGTTGAATAAAGATGGTTGCACCTTTTCCGCTCTGCGTGCGCCTCTTGATGCCCCCCGCATCCTGGACTTTGCATTGGCGACGATGAGCCAAGCGGACACCACGTGTGCGTGCCCCTCACTCCCTGTGCTTCTAGGACAGCTCATAGGCCGACAAATGCACAGCGAAGTGACGCCAGACCAAGGAATGGTGCAGCCTGTGGAGGGCCTGGAGGATGCCGTTGGCATTTGTAACGCGCGTCGGTGCTCCTCCTCCCATTAGGCCTGACCCTCCCCCGGAACACAGAGCAGCCTTCAACCTCTGCTGCATAAGGCCACAAGGAGGTGAGGGAAACCCTCCCTCCTCAGAAGGAACACAGCCTGGCCACAAGGCCATAAGGAGGTAAGGAAAGCCCCCCCTCCTCATTAAGGACACGGCCAGGCCACATGGCCATAAGGAGGTAGGGAAGCCCCCTCCTCCCCATTAAGGACACAGTCAGGTCAGCAGCAAGCCCCCCAGCAATGGGGGGCTGCTAGGGCGGCACAGCAGCGCACGCCAGTACCGCTAGCGGCCCCTGAATGGAGACACCTGCCTCAACCATGGTTTGACTACGTTGCTAAGAAACACCTACTCATTTCAACCAGCAACATCCGCCGGCAGGCGGAAAGCCAGCGGCCCGACTAAGGCCAGAAAAAGGCCCTGTTTGTCCCTGTTCGCACCAGTGCGCGTAGGGCTCATTGTGCTTCCTGATCTCTTCCGTTATACCGCCAAGTGTGGAACGCAAGGACTACCTTATCCTATGAGCCATAAACCTGCAAAGTGAGTACATCCATGGCATCTTAACTAAACGTAATTTGCAAATCCGATGGTAAGAACATTTTCCTCTATACTTACAATCACCTTGTGATAAACATTAGTCTCTGTGCATTACGTGCACAACATGCAGATTAACTCCTTCTATAGACACAACGGGCATTAAAACGCTATTTGCGTTTAAGTATCAAGGCCATCTGACCTAGCAAACTTAGGCTGTGCCCTACCAGATGGAAAAGGTAATTCTCATCATACTATGATAGCGTCCTAAACAAGACTAGTGTCAGCATATCCACTGCAAAACTGTGAAAATGTACTGCTATGAAGCACTCATTTAATGCCTCACTTTGATTCCTTCAACTGCATTCTGCAATAGTAACAACTGGCTCCCAGTAAATACTTACTATATGTTTAGAGAACATGTTATGCCTCCATATCTAGTAGTACACCATATCCTCCCACTTTGAACTAGACATCCAGCCTCTATTGATGTATACTTACACATGTTGCCTATTTCTTCCACCAATCGTTCCATGCACATCATGCTATTGTAATGTCATTATTTTATTGTCTGACCTGCCCTTCTGCCACACTGCTCAAATCATTCTAATACATTATGTACCTCACTCTGACGAATTGAGCCTACTTAGGCGCAGTAATTAGCCTAATAGCATTATCTACTATGTTCCTGCCTACCAATACAGTAAACACTGTCGAAACTGTCTTTAGACAAAGCAGGTACACCCATGGGGCTACCTATCCTAAAGACCCCCTGCAACACAGCACATAGAAACCTTAGACTCCGTGTACGGCTGCCAAAAATATTTCAACCTCTTATCAAATATGAGACAAACTTAGACCACATTCGATCTAAAGTACATCATCTACCCACAATGAAGACTATCTCTCCACCTAGCTCTAAGGCCCATTCCAAAAGATGTAAAACCAACACTAATTCACATGCTCCCTTTAACACACTCCAACCACCCCGGTCCGTACTGGACCTTAAAGTGCCCTAATAAATGCTAGATCCCTAGTCGCTCATGCAACAGAAATAGCGGAAGTCATTTTAGCAGATGACTGTGGGCCTCATTACACGGATGGCGGGGAACCATGGCGCTATTAGCGCCATGGTTCATGCTGGTAAAATACCGGCACCGCCTTGGTGGAAAGGGGAATTACCGCCCCATTCCAAGGTTGGCGGGGCGGTAATTCCCCCTTCCACCATTGCCCTTCCCCATTCCCATTTCTGGCCCATAGGGCTCAATGGGAATGGGGAAGGCGCTAATTACGGTACCGCAAATTGCGGTACCGTAATTAGCTCCCTGGGTCCCTTTGCGGGTTGGTTTTTAACGCCTGCAAAAAGCAGGCATTAAATCCCCCAACCCGCAAAGGGACCTCGTAGTAAGGCGGTAAGGATTTACTGGTACCGGTATTTTACCGGTACTGGTAAAACCTTACCGCCATCCGTGTAATGAGGCCCTATGACTTCATTGCCATCACAGAATCCTGGCTACATGTAGCAGTAGGCCCTGCATTGACCTTAGCAGTACCTGATAACTATACTATCCTTAGAGTGGACAGACTCGAATCACGTGGCGGAGGACTAGCGTTCATTGCCAAAACCAATCTCTCCATGAGAATAACCTCCTCGCCTAATTTCAAATCCTGTGAGTCGCTGTCAATCATACTACCCACTGCTAACTCCCAAACCTTAAACATTCATCTTCTATACAGACCACCAGGCCCTATCAGTACCTTTAATGAAGACATCTCCACTATTATATCGGAGAATCTAAAAAACACGTCACAAACCCTACTGTTAGGAGACCTTAATTTAGGATTTGACGACCCCAATGACCACCAGGCCACTCTGTAGCTAACATCCTGACTGAACTTGGTTTCACACAGAGAGTGAACGCACCCACGCATATTAAAGGGAGAACCCTCGATTGGGTGGCTGACCACAATTGTAACGTCTCCATCTCCTCTATCTCTCCACAAATCAGGACTGACCACCACCTTATATCCTTTACACTAGATACTAAAAGACCTACTTTACAATTACCACCACCTGCCCACTTCACACTAACTAGAAACAAGAAAAACATTACAGCAGACAACCTCCTGCCCCATATTTTACCTAATCTTAATTCTCTACCGGATAATTTAAATCCCACTCTACTAGTAGAAGAATATAACAAAGCTATGACTACTTCTCTTGATAGTATTGCCCCTCTAAAATTCAGGAATAAAAAACCAAAAAATAATCTCAACTCCTGGTTCACACCCCACCTAAAAACCGAAGATTAGAGAAAAGAAGATGTGAAACGGCTTGGAATCTACATCCTACCGCAGAAAATAAAATAAACTTAATCAACATCTCAACTCAATATAAGAAGGATATCCTTGTGGCCAAACAAGAAACCTACAACGATAGAATCACACAAGCCAACTCTAGCACGAAGGAGCTCTTTACCATTCTAAAAGAATTAGAAACCCCTATCATAGCACAAGATGATTCTGTCAAAGATAAAACATGGTGCTATGACATCCAACATGCATTAGTTAACAAAGTCACCAACCTTCTGAATAAAATAGCTCAAAAGAAAGCCTTACTAACTTCTCAGACAACCCCCAATAAAATACCTCTGCCCAAGACTAAAGACTATACCCAATTTAACTTCTCTAAAGTCTCTATTATCGAGGTTGAGACAGTTATTCTTGCTCTCAAACCGTCAAATTGTAAAGGTGACCAATGCCCAGCTCAACTAATCAAGGACACTGCCAGAGATCTAGCTCCTTTCATCACTAAACTCATCAATGGCTCCTTCACTTCTGGCACCATCCCCTGCAATCTAAAAGAATCATGGGTACTCCCACTTCTGAAAAAAACAAACATTAGACCCCAATATACCTACCAATTATAGGCATATCACCACAGTGCCATTCCTATTAAAATATTTAGATAAGGTAGCATACACCCAATCCAAGACTTCCTAGAGCTTAACCAACTCTTAGGTTCTCGCCAATCTGGTTTCCGGCCACAACATGGCACAGAAATAGCACTTATTGATCTCAAGGCCCAAATAGACACACTAAGAGATAAGGGAAAACTAGCACTTCTGCTCCTACTCGACCTCTCGGCTGCTTTTGACTTGGTGGACCACTAAGTCTTATGCAGCCACCTGGACTCAGCAGCCCACTTCTCTAAAGAAGCAATAGTATGGATACAGTCATTCCTCTGTGATAGGACCATGAGGGTCTTCTCACCATCGGCAGCAGCAGACCCCATGCCTATTACTTGCGGGGTACCCCAGGGATCATGTGTCTCTCCAACTCTGCATAATATTTTCACCAAGCCCCTTTTTGATGATCTTGATAATCTGGGTATCACCTACACAAATTACGCAGATGATACCCAGATCCTCTACCACTCACTGGGGATTACAAAAGGGATCTGGCTATGGTGAACAGAGACTACAGCCTCATTCAGGCATGGATGGCCAATCACAGCCTTTGCCTGAACAGTGATAAAACAGAGCTCATCATCCTCAGCACTGCATCTCACCTGGCCAAACTCAGCCGGGACTACTCTTCTTTCATCATCGACGGAAACACTATTAAAGTTGCCAAAGAAGTAAAAACCCTAGGTTTTCACTTAGACTCGACCCAAACAGGTAAACTCCCTGGCCTCTTCTACAGCACACAAATGCAAATGAATAAGAGATGGAAAACAATTCCTATCATCTAACAGCTGCCTGATCCTAGCTAGAGCCCTTATTTTATCCATACTTGATTACTTCAATGCCTTATACATCGGGGCGAATAAATTCATTATCAATAAAATACAGATACTCCAAAATAATGCACTCAGAGCAGCCCTAAGCATTTGTCACTCTCACCTGGTCTCCACGGGGGCATGCTTGTGTGCGTAGGGTGTTGTCTGTCCTGATGCTGCTCTGCTTGGCTGGTGATGCTAGCTTGCGTCTTCCCTTAGTCCTTGCTTCAGGACATGTTAACCTTTGTTTTTTAATGGGTGAGCTCTCCGTCCTGCACACTCTGGCAGGGGCGCGGTTCAGTCTTTCCTGGATCGAGTTATGTCACTGATCCGAAGGAAGTTGCTGAAGTAAAAGGCCCGGGAGTAAGCAGGTAAGTCTCTATTCCAATAACTGCTTGGAATGACTGCCTTTAAGTCTTTCTGTTCAAGATAACTAATGTCCGTTATTGTCTTACAGGTGCGGCGTTAAGCGACTTTCGGATGATGGATGACCCTCCTGACAATGATGCTCAGGATTCCTGCCGGTAAGTATAGCGCTGTGCTGGGCGTGCAAATGTTCGCCTCTGTAGCTTTCCTTTGCTACGTGCGACTAACCAGTTTGTCCTTTTCTGTTCAGCAGGTACGGCGCAAGTCCAGGAAGAAGAATAGAAGATACGTGTGGCAATGTCGAGCTGCGGCGTGCTGCTGAGTGAAGAACTGTCCGATGAAGTTCCTGGAGCGGGCCAATCAGGTGAGTAGCTACCCAAGAGGGTGCTTTTCGTTCTGTTCTGCGGATGCGGTGGTCCGTGGGAAAGCAGGAGATGAGATCTGGATGTACTGCAGGTAAGGCCTTCGATGCTTAAATAACTCCTGCTATTCTCTGTTTGCAGGTGCCGATGGATGGAAGACTCTGGACGGTCGTGGCAGAAGGAAGCAAGAACTGCTCTGACACAGTGAGCGTTACGCTGCAGGAGTGCAGAATAACGTGAAACGTGTTCAGATTGTTGGGTGCGGTTTAAATAGCCTTGCAAGTAGTTGCAAGAAAATAGTCCTTTTCTCCATATCCCTTCTCTCAGGTAAAGTTGTTCCAGGCCACAGCCACACCCTGAACTGAATGGCTCAGCCTCTCAGAGCCAAGTTAATGGACCATGTAACTAACACCTCCATGAGCCTGGCGCCAGCAGCGCCAGGACTGAGTCCAGGTGAGCCTGGTTGGGGCCTGATAAGCCCCCAAGGGGGCCAAAGTCCGGGATTGGCCCACCAGTTTCAGGGTTTTGGGTGCCTGCACCATGACAGCACTCCCCCCCCAAAACCCCCTTAATGGCTGAACTACTCATTGGTCCTGGTTTGTTTGGGTGATTACGGTGGATCCTTTTCAATAACCATGGAGCATGTACATTCTCGCTAGGTTCCCATGACCTTTCATGCGTTCCGTACCCTTTCCAGTCTATCAAGTAAAAGAGTTTTGATTTGGTGATTTTTGAGTCCAGAATCTCTTTAACCTCGAACTCGGGTTCTCCGTTCACTGTGACCGGTTTCGGTGGTTTCACAACTCGTGTTCCAGGTTGCACCGGTTTCAAAAGTGAGACGTGGAACACTAGATGAATTTTCATGTGCGGAGGTAAGTCCAATTTCATAGCCACTGGATTGATTTTGGCCTTGATGGCTGTGATAAAAATGGAGCAGATTTGGTAACAAAGACACCGGCTGGCTCAGGCTCTGTTAATACTAGGCAGAAAGACCATATGAAGGGTTAATTGATGATATCTAATGGAAGGGAGTAATTGACAGGTCACTGGGCCAATCACAGAGAAGATTGGAGGGAGATGAAGTTTGATGACAACAATTGTCCCTTCTTTGTTTTTGTTTTGGTTGCCAGGAGACCGAGGAGGAGCTTTTGAAGGAGGACGGTTGGAACTGGGCGTATTGAGACAGCTGAACAGAAGAGGGAAGTTGTGCCGTTGCACCGAGTTAATCAGAAGTTAAAGAAACTAATAATATATGCGATAGTTAGAAATCGCTATTGAGCTTGTCCCATGTGAGGCCGAGAGAAAGCGGAAAAGGGGAGAGTCAGCGTACGACAGATCAGCTGATCTGCCGAAGGGAGAAGCTGCGGCGGAGCTCGTAACAACGGAGACCGCACCGAGCCGAGCAGCTGATGACTCGCTGAGCCTCCCGAGGATAGAAGTTTTTGGTCAGCGGGGAACGCCAAGACGAACAGCTGATCGTGTGTCACGGCTAAGAAGAGGACGCGACCGTGATTGATTCCCCGAAGTTGCCAGGAGGTGAGAGAGAGAAAGTCGTTACAGGCTGACAGAGTGGACAGAAGGCGACCCTCGGAAATGGTGTAAACCAACGTGGATGAATGCGAGGGAGCAAGCAGGGGAGTGACCCCGCAGGATCGATTGGAAGACCCATTGACGTGACCCAGCTGATTAGCGGTAAGCTAATACTATGAAAGAAAGAGCACCGCTCTGATACGAATTGAACGGCTGCCGGACAAAACATATGTAGACGATTTCTGATGTTGAAAGTGGGCACCGTTGCGCTACGTATTATTCAACGCTGACATGTTACGAGTTATGTAGGAAATGCTATTACGATATTAACTGGGTGCAAAGCGCCGAGACGCATGTTGAGAAATATGGAATTCAGACTATTAGAAGAGTGAAGAGAATAAAGAGGGAGACAAGTCCTAAAGCAAAGGAGAAAAGACCCAAACAATATTGTAGACGTCAAAGAAAGGAAGACACGAAGTCAAACAAAGACTTACCTGAAATATTCTGTCCCGCTTGGCCAAAAAGAACTCTGTCCTCTCCAGAAGATATCGGGAGACCACCTGTATCCTTTTATTTGGTTATCTGAAAGAAAACATAAAAAAACAAATATTAGAAGAGTTATACGTTGATAATAAAAGTTACCTTGGGAATAAGAATATACATTCTCCGTTTAACTGTGTTTATTTACCAATATTGTGTACAAACCTCACAATTTGGTGTCAGAAGTGGGATATAAAGCCGAACACCATGGAAGAACTCATTAAAACGCTAAGTGAGGGGCAACAATTACTTCAACAGGCGGTACAGTTACAGAACCAACAAGCCCAAGCAGATAGGCAAGCATTTCAACAGGCCATACAACTACAACAAGCTCAATTAATGGAGGCGACCACCGTACGACGACATTCCCAGGTTCCAGCATCAGTCTTACAAAAGTACGCAGTAGGAGAGGACCCAGCTCACTTCTTTGTGAACTTCGAGAGAGTGGCTAGGAACGCTCAATGGCCAAACGATAGCTGGTGTCACTACATAGCACCCCTCATGACAGGTGAGATGCAGAGTGCTTACCAAGCAGCCAATCCAACCGGGGAAACCCCGTATGCAGATATGAAACGAGTAGTACTGGAACGCTTGGGACATGATGAAGAGGCATATAGGATAAAATTTAGAGAAGTCAAAATACAAGTCGAAGAAACACCGAGGCAGCTCTTTTATAGAGTCAAAGAGTTAGGAGAGAAATGGTTGCAGTCTAACACCAGTACCACTCATGAGATGTCAGAGAAAATTGTTATGGAGCAGTTTGTGGAAGCCTTACCTTTACCAATGCAACGCTGGGTGCGCCAACATCACCGACCCAGCCTGGTTGAAGCTGTTAACATCGCTTCAGCCTATCAAAAGGCTGGACAAAGCAGATCCATGACATATGCGATAAACAACAAACCAACCCCCACACCCAGTTGGAATAACCATTCTCTCAGAACAACTGCTGTGACAAGATGGCCGAACTCGATGTTACGTAAGCCGGAGTGGGAGGCTCCAAAAGGGAGACCAACGAGTGAGAGCCCTGTAGGCATCAGGCCCGCTAGTATGGTACCAAAAGGCATACAATGTTTTGAATGTGGTGAGTGGGGACACCTAGCAAGAATGTGTCCCAAAAGAGTTAAGGCTGAACCTATGGACGTGGGAAACATGGAGGTTCCCAGAGAAGGAGAATATCAAGAAGGAACGACAATCCCTAAAACCTCGTATTCGTATATTTGCGAAGCAGAAGTTGATGGGAAACCTACAAGAGCTATGGTGGATACCGGCAGTTTGCAAACGGTTGTAAGTACAGAACTTGTGGGGAATACTGGGGACCCGAATACATTAATTCCCATACGTTGTGTCCATGGAGATGTCAAACCTTACCCGACCAAAGAGATTAGGTTAAAAGTAGCCGGGGAACAGATGGAGGTGAGGGCAGCCCTAATGCCAGTATTACCAGAGCCTCTACTTATTGGTTCCGATGTTCCCAATTTTTCACGGATCATAAAGTCGATAGAAGAAAATTGGTTAAGAAGTGCCCCGTTCGCCCATGAGACCATTGCAGAGCCGCTAAATAAAGAAAGGAAAGTGAAGTCGGAGTTAAGAAAGTTAAAGAAAGTTTGGGCCGAAAAAAATGTTTGTCCCATTGCAGTGGACTGGAAAATTGATGAAGCGGGAGATACTTTCAGAATGGCACAAGAAATAGATCCATTATTAGGAAATGCTAGGGCTGCAGTTAACTCAGGGGTATCGGGAAATGGTCCCTCTTTTGTTAAAGAAAAAGGATTATACTATCGAACTAGCAAGGATGCCACTGGAACTATTCTGAAACAGTTGCTAGTACCCAAGAAATATTATCAAACGGTGTTGGAAGTGGCACATCTACAAATTGGTGAAGGTCATTTAGGAACAGAGAAGACCACACAGAAAATCCTTGCCAGGTTTTATTGGCCGGGGCTTTATGCTCAGGTGGCTCGTTTCTGCCAAGCCTGTCCAGAATGCCAGAAGAAAAATAAAGCCAATGTGAGGAAAGCACCTTTACAGCCGATGCCAGTCGTGTTGGAACCTTTCCATCGGATTGGGTTAGATATTGTTGGCCCCTTAGAACCTTCATCCAGAGGTCATAAATATATCTTAGTGATTGTCGACTATGCTACCAGGTATCCGGAGGCCTTTCCTCTTAGGTCTACTAGTGCACAAAGTATATGTGATGCCTTGATACCCTTTATTAGCCGAGTGGGAATACCGAAGGAGTTTGTTACCGACAGAGGATCCAACTTTATGTCATCAGTGATGGAACAAGTGTGTACGATTCTACAAATGAAGCATTTAAAAACCGCTGTCTATCATTCTCAAACTGATGGCCTTGTAGAGAGGTACAATCAAACCATAAAACAAATGTTGCGTAAAACAGGAGAGCCAGGAGGAAAGAATTGGGACAGGTTGCTCCCATGGATACTCCTTACCTTAAGGAATACACCACAGTCGTCGACAGGGTTTTCGCCCTTTGAACTTCTGTTTGGAAGATCAGTGAGAACGCTACTCGATATTTTGAAGGAAAACTGGGAAGAGGAGCCGAGTCAAGAGATCTCACTTACTGAGTATGCATACCAACTTAAAGAGAGGGTAGAAAAGTTACAGAACATTGCCAAAGAAAATCTGTTACAAGCACAAACCAAACAAGAATACTACTATAATCGAAACACTCAATTAAGATCATTTAACAAGGGAGATAAAGTGTTGGTCTTACTCCCGACGTCTGAGAACAAGATGCTGGCAGCATGGAGAGGACCCTATGAAATTGAAGAGGTCCTAGGTCCACTAACATACAAGGTGAGACAAAATGACCGAAGATTCCCAACACAGACATATCATGTGAATCTACTAAAGAAATGGGTAGAACCTATAACGACGGTGGCAGTGATTAATACTAAGGAGACATCCTTCGAACCTTTTCCAAGGTTAAAAGAAGATCTGGGACTGGAAGCGTTAAACATAAATCAAAATATATCTGAGTTACAGAAGAAAGAACTCCTCGGGTTGGTAAGGAGATTTGCAAATACTTTTTCGTCCTTACCGGGGAGAACGAACATGGTATGTCATCGTATTATAACTCAGCCAGGAGAAGTAGTAAGAATTAGACCCTATAGAATTCCGGAGACAAAACTTCAATCTATCAATAAGGAGATCAAAGAAATGTTGGAGATGGGCGTAATAGAACCCTCTCATAGCGAGTGGTCATCCCCTGTAGTAATGGTGCCGAAGCCTGACGGAACGGTTCGTTTTTGCATGGACTTTAGGAAATTGAATGAGATTTCCAAGTTCGACGCCTACCCTATGCCACGAATCGAAGATTTACTAGACAAGCTGGGAAAAGCTAAATTTCTAACTACTATAGACTTAACAAAAGGATATTGGCAAATACCGTTGCTCCCCGAGGATAAAGAAAAAACTGCTTTTGCCACACCATCGGGACTTTTCCAATTTACAGTCTTACCGTTTGGGTTGCATGGGGCACCAGCAACATTTCAAAGGCTCATGAATTCAATCCTTAGAGGACAGGAAGAATATGTAGGAGCCTACCTTGACGATATTATTGTCTTCAGTCAAACTTGGGACGATCATTTAACCCATTTGGAAAATGTACTTAGACTATTACAAGAATCTGGTCTACACATAAATCCAAAGAAAACGTTCATGGCTAATTTCTATACTAAATATTTGGGATACTTTGTAGGACAGGGGATGATTAAACCACAAGAAGACAAGCTGAAAGCCATAAAAAGCTTACAATTTCCTACAAACCTCCGACAAGTGCGAGCCTTTCTTGGTTTTATTGGGTACTATAGAAGGTTCATCCCCCATTTTTCAACAATAGCAACACCTCTGACAGATTTGTTGAAAAACTCATCTAGCAAGAAGAAAAACTGGTATACAACAGAGACAATGAATGCATTTAATAACCTAAAGAATGCTTTATCTGAAAAAGCCATTTTAAAATGTCCAGATTTCTCAGCTCCGTTCTTCCTACACACAGATGCCTCTGGAACAGGGCTTGGAGCGGTATTGTTTCAGGGGCAAGGTGAATCAGAAAAACCCATACTTTTCATAAGCAGGAAGCTCTTACCACATGAACAACATTATGCTACAATTGGAAAGGAATGTCTTGCAGTGAAATGGGCCATAGAGGCATTACGCTATTACTTATTAGGAAGAGAGTTTACTCTGGTGACTGATCATGCACCTCTTATATGGTTGGCACGTAACAAAGATACTAATCCCCGAGTACTGAGATGGTTTTTATCACTACAACCTTTTACGTTCAAAACAGTTCATCGTCCAGGAAAATTAATGGCCCAGGCAGATTTCTTATCCCGGAACAATTCCCTTACCAAACGTAAGGGACTAGAGGGGAGGGTATGTGATAAAAATGGAGCAGATTTGGTAACAAAGACACCGGCTGGCTCAGGCTCTGTTAATACTAGGCAGAAAGACCATATGAAGGGTTAATTGATGATATCTAATGGAAGGGAGTAATTGACAGGTCACTGGGCCAATCACAGAGAAGATTGGAGGGAGATGAAGTTTGATGACAACAATTGTCCCTTCTTTGTTTTTGTTTTGGTTGCCAGGAGACCGAGGAGGAGCTTTTGAAGGAGGACGGTTGGAACTGGGCGTATTGAGACAGCTGAACAGAAGAGGGAAGTTGTGCCGTTGCACCGAGTTAATCAGAAGTTAAAGAAACTAATAATATATGCGATAGTTAGAAATCGCTATTGAGCTTGTCCCATGTGAGGCCGAGAGAAAGCGGAAAAGGGGAGAGTCAGCGTACGACAGATCAGCTGATCTGCCGAAGGGAGTAGCTGCGGCGGAGCTCGTAACAACGGAGACCGCACCGAGCCGAGCAGCTGATGACTCGCTGAGCCTCCCGAGGATAGAAGTTTTTGGTCAGCGGGGAACGCCAAGACGAACAGCTGATCGTGTGTCACGGCTAAGAAGAGGACGCGACCGTGATTGATTCCCCGAAGTTGCCAGGAGGTGAGAGAGAGAAAGTCGTTACAGGCTGACAGAGTGGACAGAAGGCGACCCTCGGAAATGGTGTAAACCAACGTGGATGAATGCGAGGGAGCAAGCAGGGGAGTGACCCCGCAGGATCGATTGGAAGACCCATTGACGTGACCCAGCTATGAAAGAAAGAGCACCGCTCTGATACGAATTGAACGGCTGCCGGACAAAACATATGTAGACGATTTCTGATGTTGAAAGTGGGCACCGTTGCGCTACGTATTATTCAACGCTGACATGTTACGAGTTATGTAGGAAATGCTATTACGATATTAACTGGGTGCAAAGCGCCGAGACGCATGTTGAGAAATATGGAATTCAGACTATTAGAAGAGTGAAGAGAATAAAGAGGGAGACAAGTCCTAAAGCAAAGGAGAAAAGACCCAAACAATATTGTAGACGTCAAAGAAAGGAAGACACGAAGTCAAACAAAGACTTACCTGAAATATTCTGTCCCGCTTGGCCAAAAAGAACTCTGTCCTCTCCAGAAGATATCGGGAGACCACCTGTATCCTTTTATTTGGTTATCTGAAAGAAAACATAAAAAAACAAATATTAGAAGAGTTATACGTTGATAATAAAAGTTACCTTGGGAATAAGAATATACATTCTCCGTTTAACTGTGTTTATTTACCAATATTGTGTACAAACCTCACAATGGCATATAGACCCAAATATCTGGTATTGAAGGTGCGAGGCCCTTTAACGGGTATGTGCTTTGACGCCAACCAGACTTCATCCCCAACCTGATAACTTGGAGCTTCACTTCTATGTGCGTCGGCTGTGCCCTACCAGATGGTAAAGGTAATTTTCATCATACTATGATAGCGTCCTAAACGAAGACTAGTATCAGCATATCTACTGCAAAACTGTGAAAATGTACTGCTATGAAGCACTCATGTAATGCCTCACTTTGATTCCTTCAACTGCATTCTGCAATAGTAACAACTGGCTCCCATTAAATACTTACTATATGTTTAGAGAACATGTTATGCCTCCATATCTAGTAGTACACCATATCCTCCCGCTTTGAAATAGACATCCAGCCTCTATTGATGTATACTTACACATGTTGCCTATTTCTTCCACCAATCATTCCATGCACATCATGCTATTGTAATGTTATTATTTTATTGTCTGACCTGCCCTTCTACCACACTGCTCAAATCATTCTAATACATTATGTACCTCACTCTGACGAATCGAGCCTACTTAGGCGCAGTAATTAGCCTAATAGCATTATCTACTATGTTCCTGCCTACCAATACAGTAAACACTGTCGGAACTGTCTTTAGACAAAACAGGTACACCCATGGGGCTACCTATCCTAAAGACCCCCTGCAACACAGCACATAGAAACCTTAGACTCCGTGTACGCTGCCAAAAATATTTCAACTTCTCATCAAATATGAGACCAACTTAGACCACATTCGATCTAAAGTACATCATCTACCCACAATGAAGACTATCTCTCCACCTAACTCTAAGGCCCATTCCAAAAGATGTAAGACCAACACTAATTCACATGCTCCCTTTAACACACTCCAACCACCCCGGTCAGTACTGGACCTTAAAGTGCCCTAATAAATGCTAGATCCCTAGTCGCTCATGCGACAGAAATAGCGGAAGTCATCTTAGCAGATGTCTATGACTTCATTGCCATCACAGAATCCTGGCTACATGAAGCAGCAGGCCCTGCATTGACCTTAGCAGTACCTGATAACTATACTATCCTTAGAGCAGACAGACACGAATCATGTGGCAGAGGACTAGCGTTTATTCCTAAAACCAATCTCTCCATGAGAATAACCTCCTCGCCTAATTTCAAATCCTGTGAATCCCTGTCAATCATACTACCCACTGCTAACTCCTAAACCTTAAACATTCATCTTCTATACAGACCACCAGGCCCTATCAGTACCTTTAATTAAGACATATCCACTATTATATCGGAGAATCTAAAAAACACATCACAAACCCTACTGTTAGGAGACCTTAATTTAGGATTTGACAACCCCAATGACCACCAGGCCACTTCTGTAGCTAACATCCTGACTGAACTTGGCTTCATACAGAGAGTGAATGCACCCACGCATATTAAAGGGAGAACCCTCGATTGGGTGGCTGATCATAATTGTAGCGTCTCTATCTCCTCTATCTCTCCACAAATCCGGACTGACCACCACCTTATATCCTTTACACTAGATACTAAAAGACCTACTTTACAATTACCACCACCTGCCCCCTCACACTAACTAGAAACAAGAAAAACATTACAGCAGACAACCTCCTGCCCCATATTTTACCTAATCTTAATTCTCTACCGGACAATTTAAATCCCAGTCTACTAATAGAAGAATATAACAAAGCTATGACTACTGCTCTTGATAGTATTGCCCCTCTAAAATTCAGGAATAATAAAACAAAAAATAATCTCAACTCCTGGTTCACACCCCACCTAAAAAACCTAAGATTAGAGAAAAGAAGATGTGAAACGGCTTGGAAACTACATCCTACCGCAGAAAATAAAATAAACTTAATCAACATCTCAACTCAATATAAGAAGGATATCCTCGTGGCCAAACAAGAAACCTACAACGATAGAATCACACAACCCAACTCTAGCACGAAGGAGCTCTTTACCATTCTAAAAGAATTAGAAACCCCTATCATAGCACAAGATGATTCTGTCAAAGATAAAACATGGTGCTCGGACATCCAGCTGTTACGCTCACCTGGGGCGTCGGTCTGAACTGGACAGCTGCGGTCTCCACCAATGTGACGCGTAGTGCCAAGATGACGGTCTGGACTGGCCCACCTAGCTTTTTGCTTGGCCCGTAGGAATATTCTTCTCATGGTTTGGAAAGATGAGCTCTCCATCCTGCATAGTGCGCAGGGGCGCGTAGATAACCAGTTGCTTCACTGGCTCGAAGGAATTGGTGAGTTCCAGAACAGTATTGACTCCGAGATTCCCGGCAAGACGCCGTAAGTATGTAATTCGTAAGAGTTCAAATGTCTGACTTTCACTCTTGTCCGATTCCTTGCAGGTTGCAGTTTGACCCTAGAGAAGAGTTCCTCGTGGCAACCGGTAATATTCAGGTAAGGATTTGTATTATCCAACACAGTTCGATAAAATAATGTCAATATGTAACCTGTTGCTTTCTCTCTTATTCAGGCGCTGAGAGAAAGTATGAAGTCTCAGGGAATAATGCCTCCGGTGGTAAAATCAGGTAAGTCTATTGTGGTGAGGAGGTTTCCCCTTGTTTGTCCCTTTGTTTCACCTTGCTGTCCTTTTGTTTCCCCTTAGGGGCCAGGGTTCGGCAAAGATGCAGTGGAAGCTGCGCCGACCCGTGAAGAGGAATAATACCCCCGGTGGTAAAATGAGGTAAGTCTATGGGGGTAACTAATATTATCCGTGTGTATTCCATTGGCTCACCTTGTTGTTCTTGTCATCCCCTTAGGTGCGGAGTGCGGCGGGAACATGCAGGAGGATGCTGTGGAATGTGAAGATGCTGCGAAGGCCGGAGAGTTCAGCGCGGCACTGCAGCAGGCGAGGTGACGCACATAAAATAACTTCTTTCTTCCAGCTCGAAGGCGCGATGGATCGGGAATTCAGGTAAGGATCAAAGGTATTGCTCTTGTTCTAACCTTTTCTCCTTCTTTCTCCCTTTTTCTAGGAGATCCAGACTCGAGGCGGGCGTGGCAGAAGACTGGATGCAGACTTGCAGGCACGGTGACCGTTACGCTGCTGGATACAGAATAATGCGAAGCGTGTGCTGCTCTTCGGGTAAAAAATAGTCCCTAGGTAAAGTAGTCCCTTCCAAGCCTCGTTTGGCTTGGAGCTCTTGCAGCATGGTCTGCATCAGGTAAGTTTGCAGCATGGTCTGCATCAGGTAAATTTTAATCTATGGGCCTGCCGCCTATGGCGCCAGGACTGACTCTCCATATGAGCATGGTGCCATAGACGCCAGGACTGCACCCAAATAGCCCCTAGCAGGTGTTGTTGGGCTTGCTTGGGATAACTTGATGCCTGCTTCTGGGGTTGCTGGACTTGGTCTGGGTCCCCGGGCGTAGGCATCATGACAGCACTCCCGCCCAAGGCCCCTCTAAAGTCGTTCTTCCCTGTGGTTTCGGTTTGTCTGGGAAATTTCGGTGGAATTTTTTCACCAATCGGGGTGCATGAACATGGTCACTAGGTTCCCATGACCTTTCCTGTGGTCCGTAACCTTTCCAGTCGATTAAATAAAAACGTTTTGACTTCATCAGCTTGGAGTCCAGGATGTTCTTAACTTCAAATTTGGGTTCCCCGTCTACAAGGATGGGGTCTGGTGGCTTGGTTAATCTTGTCCCTGGTTGCACTGGCTTCAAAAGTGACACATGAAAGACGGGGTGAATTCGCATATTAGCAGGTAAATCCAACTTGACAGCCACCGGGTTGATAATGGCCTTAATAGAGTAAGGTCCCAAATATGTGGGGTTAAAGGTCCGTGTTCCGTTTAGAGTTATATGTTTTGTGGCTAACCATACTTGGTCCCCCATCTGATATTGTGGAGTATCACTTCTATGCCGATCAGCATCTTTCTTGTATTTTTCTTTCACCTGTTTTAAATGTACAGTTGCTTCCTTAAAGGCTTGTGTAATCGTAGCGTGCAGATGGTCCACTGCGGGCATTTCTAAGTATTGGGGTGAGTCAAGGTCTGAGGTTCGAGGATGGTGCCCATATAAGGTATAAAAGGGGCTTTGTCCAGTTCCAGAGTGTACTGAATTATTGTATGCATATTCGGCGATCCAAAGAATGTCTTTCCAATTACTCTCAGTCTGATGTAACATACAACGCAGGTATTGTTCGAGAGTCTGGTTGGTCCTCTCCGTTTGACCATCGGTTTGGGGGTGGTGACTGGTCGATAACCTCACATCGATTTGCACCAATTGACAGCATTTTTTCCAAAAATGTGAAATGAATTGACTGCCCCGGTCAGAGTCCAATACGGATGGAAATCCGTGCATGCGAACAATGTTTTCGAGGAACTCCTTGGCCAGGATTGAAGCTGAAGGTAATCCCTTTAAAGGAATAAAGTGGGCCATCTTGGAAAAAGATCCACAATAACTAGAATGGTGTTAAATCCATTGCATGGGGGAAGATCAGTAATAAAGTCTAACAATAAGGTGTGCCATGGTGTAGGCGGAATGTCTAAAGGTTGTAAGAGTCCAGCTGTTTTTTTCTTTTGACTTTTGTTTTGGGCGCAAATGCCACAAGACATCATAAATGATTTAATATCCTTTCGCCAGGTGGGCCACCAGAATTGTCTTTTAATTTTAGCTTCAGTTTTTGCAATACCTGGGTGCCCCTCCATTAGGGTATCATGATAACGGGAAATGACTAGCTCTTGTAGTTCCTTGTGTGGCAGAAATAGCCACCCTTGGTAATAAGGCAGATCATTGGTGACAGAGTAGTCCGGGCCTTTCTTTACCCAGTCCTGCAGGGCTGTAGGATCAAAGAGTTGCTGGATCTTTACCTGAATGTCCTCTAGTGTCTGTAGAGTAGTCATGCCAAGAATCCTTTGTTCGGAAATTATAGGTACTGGTTCTGGGCTCACTTCTGCCTCTCCCATCCCTATTCGGGATAAGGCGTCTGCTTTACTATTCTTACAACCTGGTCGATAGTTTATCACAAAATCAAACTCGGCAAATAACAATGCCCATCGGAGTTGACGTGACGGTTGGGCCTTGGCTGTCTTTAAATACTGTAAGTTCCGGTGATCGGTGATCACAGTAATGGTATGCCTGGCACCGAGAAGATAGTGCCGCCAAGCCTTGAAGTCAGATTTAATGGCGATAACTCCTTGTTGGTAACCGCATAGTTCAACTCGGGTGCCGAGAACTTTCTGGACCAAAATGCTACTGGGTGAAGCTGGCCAGTTTCAGGGTCCTTTTGAGACAGGACAGCTCCCATGGCTAGACTGGATGCATCAGTTTCCACTATGTATGGAAGTTCAGGGCGTGGTGCTTTAATACAGGTGCAGATGTGAATTTCGCTTTCAGCTCTTGGAAGGCATTTTCAGCTTCTTCAGTCCACATAAAGCGTTTATTTGTTCGCAAGAGTGCTGTGATGGGATGCACAACAAGTGAAAAATCCGGGATGAATCTGCGGTAGAAATTGGCAAAGCCGAGCATGCTTTGTACTCCTCTAACTGAACTTGGTGATAGCCACTTAAGGATTGCGTCCACCTTTCGTGAGTCCATTCGGACTCCCCTTGGGGTCAGGATAAACCCAAGGAAGTCAACTTCTGTGGCATGAAAAATGCATTTTTCCAGTTTTGCATATAGTTTGTACTGGCGCAATTTCTCAAGGACTGCTCGGACGTGCTTCACATGGTCAGATTCTGAAGAGGAATATACTAGAATATCATTGATATATACGACAACATAAACGTCAATGAGTTCACGAAGGACATCGTTCATGAAGTATTGGAAGGCTAGTGATGCATTGCACAACCCTAAAGGCATCACCTGGTATTTGAATAACCCATACTTAGGGCGGAAAGCAGTCTTCCATTTGTCGCCCTCTTTTACACATACCAGATTGTATGCCCCCCGGAGATCCGGAGGCAATGGGTATTGGTTCTTAACAGTTATCTGGTTCAATGCGCGGTAGTCTATGCACGTTCTGAGGTCACCTTCCTTTTTGGGAACAAAGAACAAAGCTGAAGATGCAGGGGACTTGGATGGGTGACTCAAGCCATTGGCAAGATACTGCTCTAAGTATTGTCGTAGGTGAAGGTTCTCAGGTTCCATAAGGGCATAGATCCTGCTACAGGGGGGTTGTGCACCGGGTATGAGATCGATTTGACAATTGTACGATCTGTGAGGTGGTAAGGTGTTTGCCTGTTCTTTTTGGAAGGCATCCTGGAATTCTTTGTATTCTGGAGGTAGTTGCATGACTGCTGTGGTTACTGTGGCCAGGCCTGCGTTCAGATTTTTCTTTGGGTAACAGGTTTGTGCACAATCCGGGAAGGTTATTCTCTTCTCTCGCCAATCAATACAAGGATAATGTGTTTCCAACCAAAGTATCCCCAGTATTATTTGGAACTGTGGGGCTTTGATTAGATCAAACACAATAGTCTCTCGATGCCCATCCTGACCCAATAGTGTCATCCTGCGGTGGAATGAGTTACAGGCCCAGAGGCAATTTCAAATCCATCGACTGTGGTGATGACACCTGAGGTGGTTTTTCGGCAGAGAGGTAGATTCATCCTGGAAGCCAATTTGTAGTCACTTGTTTCCTATGGCCCCGCTATCATTGTATGCCCTTACTGCGTGCATACGCGATGGCTGCCTTGGATCTACGAGGACCATTGGTATGATGAAATACGAGGTATGAGTATCCTTCTACAAGCTCGGCAAGCGGACCTCTATGCTTGTCGGGTGTGGTCGTTTCCTGAGTCTGACTCCATATGGCTTTTATCAGCAGCTCCCACCAGCTTCTTGGGTGGTTTTACAGGGCAATCCCGTAGAAAACGCCCTGAAGTTCCACAATATAGACACAATTGCATTTACCGTCTCCTTTCTCTTTCCTACTGGGTTAAGAGTCCTTTAACCCCTCCGATTTGCATGGGTTCTGAAGCATCTGCTCCTTTGGGGTTAGCGTGGGTTTTGACCAACACCCGATTCTCAAACTTGGCTCGATCAGCCTTTCTGTTCTGAAGTCTGTGATCTAACTGGACCACTAAGTCTATATATTCAGCGCAGTCTTGAGGTGGGTTCACGATTTGAGCCAAGACATCCTTGAGTTCTCCTCGAAGCCCTCGATGAAATAACGTGATTCGTTTTACCTCAGGCCATCCAGTTTCCACTATCAACCTATTAAAGGTCGCGATGTAGGATAGAAGGTCCTGGTTACCCTGTCGTAGGGACAAAAGTTTGTTATCCAGGGCCTTTCCTTGGGAGTGCCGGCAAATAGTCTTTCCATGCTCATTTGAAAGCCTTGAAAATCCCGAAGAATTGGGTCATCCTGAGTAACTAGTGGAATTGACCAATCAGCTGCACTGCCGCTGTGATATGACAATACAAAGGCTACCTTTGCTTGATCGTTTGGGAAGGCTCCAGGTCTGCATAAAAAGTGCAAGCAGCATTGGTTCATAAACACAGCGAACCTTTTGGGATCTCCGACAAAGCGTTCGGGCGGAGCTAATGGAATATTTCCTGGTAGGTTTATTTGCACAGGGTTACTCGATAACACAGGAGCTGGATTTCCCCTGGAACCAGGTAGGGGTGCTTGTCCAGCCTGGCTTTGCAGTAGTTGCCTAGCAAGGTCATCGGTTCGCTCCCTTGACAAAATCTCTCCTAAGAGCATTGGTTTCTTGACGGGCAGAATGCACTTCAGCCCTCAGTTCCCCTAGTAATTGGGCCAATTGGTCAGTTTCTGAGGTATCCATAATTACCGGGTGGGAATTTGTGGGTAGTCTTCACGTTCTGTTATGCTCACCTGGCTCCCACAGGGGCATCGGTCTGAACTGGACAGCTGCGGTCTCCACCAATGTGACGTGTAGTGCCGAGATGACGGACTGGACTGGCCCACCTAGCTTTGTTTGCTTGGCCCATAGGAATATTCTTCTGATGGTTTGGAAAGATGAGCTCTCCATCCTGCATAGTGCGCAGGGGCGCGTAGATAACCAGTTGCTTCACTGGCTCGAAGGAATTGGTGAGTTCCAGAACAATATTGACTCCGAAATTCCCGGCAAGACACCGTAAGTATGTAGTTCGTAAGAGTTCAAATGTCTGACTTTCACTCTTGTCCGATTCCTTGCAAGTTGCAGGTTGACACCAGCATGCATTAGTTAACAAAGTCACCAACCTTCTGAATAAAATAGCTCAAAAGAAAGCCTTACTAACTTCTCAGACAACCCCCAATAAAATACCTTTGGCCAAGACTAAAGACTATACCCTATTTAACTTCTCTAAAGTCTCTATTATCGAGGTTGAGAAAGTTATTCTTGCTCTCAAACCGTCAAATTGCAAGGGTGACCAATGCCCAGCTCAACTAATCAAGGACGCTGCCAGAGATCTAGCTCCTTTCAACACTAAACTCATCAACGACTCCTTCACTACTGGCACCATCCCCTGCAATCTAAAAGAATCATGGGTACTCCCACTTCTGAAAAAACAAACATTAGACCCCAATATACCCACGATTTACAGACCTATCACCACAGTGCCATTCCTACTGAAAATCTTAGATAAGGTACCATACACCCAAATTCAAAACTTCCTAGAGCTTAACCAACTCCTATGTTCTTGCCAATCTGGTTTCCGGCCACAAGATGGCACAGAAATAGCACTTATTGATCTCAAGGCCCAAATAGACACACTAAAAGATAAGGGAAAACTAGCACTTCTCCTCCTACTCGACCTCTCGGCTGCTTTTGACTTGGTGGACCACTAAGTCTTATGCAGCCACCTGGACTCAGCAGCCCACTTCGCTAAAGAAGCCATAGTATGGATACAGTCATTCCTCAGCGATAGGACCATGAGGGTCTTCTCACCATCGGCAGCAGCAGACCCCATGCCTATTACTTGCGGGGTACCCCAGGGATCATGTGTCTCTCTAACTCTGCATAATATTTTCACCAAGCCCCTTTTTGATGATCTTGATAATCTGGGTATCACCTACACAAATTACGCAGATGATACCCAGATCCTCTTACCACTCACTGGGGATTACAAAAGGGATCTGGCTATGGTGAGCAGAGACTACAGCATCATTCAGGCATGGATGGCCAATCACGGCCTTTGCCTGAACAGTGATAAAACAGAGCTCATCATCCTCGGCACTGCATCTCACCTGGCCAAACTCAGCCGGGACTACTCTTCTTTCATCATCGACGGAAACACTATAAAAGTCGCCAAAGAAGTAAAAACCCTAGGTTTTTACTTAGACTCAACCCAAACAGGTAAACTCCCTGGCCTCTTCTACAGCACACACATGCAAATGAATAAGAGATGGAAAACAATTCCTATCATCTAACAGCTGAATGATCCTAGCTAGAGCCCTTATTTTATCAAAACTTGATTACTGCAATGCCTTATACATCGGGGCGAATAAATACATTATCAATAAAATACAGATACTCCAAAATAATGCACTCAGAACGGCCCTAAGCATTTGTCACGCTCACCTGGTCTCCACGGGGGCATGCTCGTGTGCGTAGGGTGTTGTCTGTCCTGATGCTGCTCTGCTTGGCTGGAGATGCTAGCTTGCGTCTCCCCTTAGTCCTTGCTTCAGGAGATGTTAGCCTCTATTTTTTAATGGGCGAGCTCTCCGTCCTGCACACTCTGGCAGGGGAGCAGTTCACAGTCTTTCCTGGATCGAGTTACGTCACTGATCCGAAGAAAGTTGCTGAAGTAGAAGGCCCGTAGGAGTAAGCAGGTAAGTCTCTATTCCAATAACTGCTTGGAATGACTGCCTTTAAGTCTTTCTGTTCAAGATTCCAATAACTGCTTGGAATGACTGCCTTTAAGTCTTTCTGTTCAAGATAACTAATGTCCATTATTGTCTTACAGGTGCAGCGTTAAGCGACCTTCGGATGATGGATGACCCTCCTGACAATGATGCTCAGGATTCCTGCCGGTAAGCATAGCGCTGTGCTGGGCGCGCAAATGTTCGCCTCTGTAGCTTTCCTTTGCTACGTGCGACTAACCTGTTTGTCCTTTTCTGTTCAGCAGGTACGGCGCAAGTCCAGGAAGAAGAATAGAAGATCTGTGTGGCAGTGTCGAGCTGTGGCGCGCTGCTGAGTGAAGAACTGTCCGATGAAGTTCCTGGAGCGGGCCAATCAGGTGAGTAGCTACCCGAGAGGGTGCTTTTCGTTCTGTTCTGCGGATGCGGCGGTCCATGGGAAAGCAGGAGATGAGATCTGGATGTACTGTAGGTAAGGCCTCCGATGCTTAAATAACTCCTGTTATTCTCTGTTTGCAGGTGCCGATGGATGGAAGACTCTGGACGGTCGTGGCAGAAGGAAGCAAGAACTGATCTGACACGGTGAGCGTTACGCTGCAGGAGTGCAGAATAACGCAAAGCATGTTCAGATTGTTGGGTGCGGTTTAAATAGCCTTGCAAGTAGTTCCAAGATAATAGTCCTCTTCTCCATATCCCTTCTCTCAGGTAAAGTAGTTCCAGGCCACACCCTGAACTTAATGGCTCAGCCTCTCAGAGCCAAGTTAATGGACCATGTAACTAACACCTCCATGAGCCTGGCGCCAGCAGCGCTAGGACTGAGTCCAGGTGAGCCTGGCTGGGGCCTGATAAGCCCCCAAGGGGGCCAAAGTCCGGGATGGCCCCACCAGTTTCAGGGTTTTGGGTGCCTGCACCATGTGTCAAGTATTGGCAGAACTCATCAGTGTTAGGACGCCGTAATTATCCGGCTTCCACGGCATCCACAAGACCTAATACTTATGGATCTCGTATTTGCCGACGAATGGTGGTTACGGTCCCTTTAAGACCTCGTCTGCCGGGAGCTTGGAAGTTGGCATGGAGACGATGGCGTCCTCTCGCGGCTTTCAGTTTTCACCGTGCACGCTGAAGGACGTATTGTGCTCATGTGATTCCTATTTAAGCCACGCCTGTACGTTTTGCCGGCGCTTCTGAATCTTGTATTCTAGCGGCTTGCCTTCCCTCGTATCCAGGTTCTTGTCTTTTCTGCCTTGTTTTCCCCGTGTTCCTCGACCTTGGACTGCCACCGGACCTGCCTTGCTTACTCCCTTGTACTTTTGCTGCCAGCTCTGCTCTTCGACCTCGGACCGCCAACGGACCTGCCTTGCTTACTCCTTTGTACTTTTGCTGCCAGCCCTGCTCTTCGACCTCGGACCGTCCACGGGCCTGCCTTGCTTACTCCTTTGTACTTTAGCTGCCAGCCCTGCTCTTCGACCTCGGACAGCCACTGGACTTACTATACCTTGCCGGCCAGCTTTTTGTACTGTTTCCCGCTTACGGTTTCCACTCCTGCATTGGAACTTTGCACCACTGGTACACGGACTAGAGACTGCCTTATATGTACCTTTAGGCGTCCTAGTGCCGTCGGGTTAGGTGTTGCTCTTTGGACATCTGCTTGGATCCACTTCCTGTTTCCTGCTTTGCCTTCACTTCTGGTTGATTCCTTGTCATTTCGTATTTGGGTTTGCCACGAACACTTCCACATTACGTCTTCTCCTTCCTGGGGATATTCTGACA
Source organism: Ambystoma mexicanum (assembly GCF_040938575.1). Classification (NCBI taxonomy): domain Eukaryota; kingdom Metazoa; phylum Chordata; class Amphibia; order Caudata; family Ambystomatidae; genus Ambystoma; species Ambystoma mexicanum. The sequence goes on along the minus strand of NC_090925.1, from coordinate 185,092,622 downwards.
TTCTGAAGAACCTCAAAGGTTAGTGGTTGGTTTCTCTTTTGATGTCTGCATTTTGGCATAGAATTGCATCATTGTGATTGTTGCTCTTATTGCAGTTGTCTGGGGGTCTTGCCTGTACACCTTGAGAAGACGTCTCGTCCCAGTATCCTGTTCCATGCGGTTCTGGGTTCTTCGTTGGCATTCCATCTTTCCGCCAATCAATTGTTCTGGTTGTTCATTGTACCAACTAGTTCGGTAGATTGGCAAGAAGAATTCCTCGGCTACACTACGAGGGCAAGAGCGCTACTGACATATTCAGAAGCCTACTATATAAATGGATGCCAATGAGTCTTTGACAGCCATCATGCAACTGGTGGTGGATTTACGCAATGAAATGGCTAATGCCCATGCTGCCACTGAAAGACGCATTGATGAGCTACAGGCTGGTTTTCAGCCCTCCGGTGCCGGGGCACCTTCGCCCGCTGTGGCATCGGGTTCTGGGCTTCCTCCTGCCCGTTCTGACACTGGGCCAGTGTACATGACTGCTCAGTTTCCCCTGGCTCCGCCAGAGCGTTTTTTAGGTGACCCTAAGGCCTATCGAACCTTCCTTAACCAGTGTAGGTTACACTTTCTATGTAGGCCAGACTCGTTTCCGGATTCTACCACAAAAGCGGCCTTCTTGTTGTCACACTTGGGTGGTACGGCGGCGGCATGGGCCAATCCACTACTGGAAGAGGGCAGTCACCTCTTGTACAATTGTGAAGCTTTGATTGAGGCTATGAGTCGGGTTTTTGATACGCGGTATGCCACGCAAGCCACCGACTTACAATTATTGGCCTTACAGCAGGGGACTTCTACCCTTTTGGCTTACTTAGCCAAGTTTAATCAATTGGTTGCCGAAACTAATTGGCCAGAGGAGAAGAAGGCATCCCTATTTTATAAAGGGTTGTCTGATTCCCTTAAACATACTCTATCCACAGTACCTGTAATCCCTACCGCTTTCCCTGAGTTGATTGACTTGGTACTGCAGATTGACTCTAGAAAAGCAGTGAGAAGGGGGGAACGGAGGCCGCTTCCTCCTCTTACGACCACCACTTCCAATCCTGCCACCGGGTCCTCAGAACCAATGCAAATCGGAGCATTGCGGGGACCTTTGTCAGCAGGAACAAGGGAACACAGAAAAAAGAATGGCCTTTGTTTCTATTGTGGGTCATCAGATCATTTACTTCGATCATGCACTAAGAAACCTGTTAAGAAACAGGGAAACGCGAAAGCCCGGCAATAGAAGGGGTTCAGTTGCCGGGTGGTTCTTGCAGTGACCCCCTCATGTCTACACCCTACTGTTTATCCGTTACTCTTGCTTCCACCTCCCTCGGTAGGCGGGTGGTTCCAGTTGTTTTGGACTCAGGTGCCATGGGTAACTATATTGACGGTGCTTATGCTCGAGAGCTGGGTATACAGATTGTTTCCAAAGACTGCCCCGAGGTCGTGAATGCGGTCGATGGCTCATCCCTGGTTTCTGGTCCTGTGACTGAGCGTACTGTTACTTTGGTCATGAGGACGCAATGTGGGCACACTGAAAAACTCTCTTTTGATCTGATTGCCGCCCCACCGCCTAAAGTTATCCTGGGGCTTCCTTGGTTGAGACTACACAACCCCGTGGTGGACTGGCAGTCGGGGGAAGTGAGCTTCCTTTCAGAACATTGTGACCAGTTCTGTTTGACAGCAGTTCAGAAAACCTCTAGCCCAAGCCATGCTCTCATGGATTCTGCCTCCACGATAGGGGCTGTTATTAACACTCAATTACACCCAGAGTATCGAGAATATCTGGATGTCTTTGACGCAAGTGGGGCAGAAATCCTTCCTCTCCACAGGCCTTATGATTGTCCTATAGAATTGGTTCCAGGGGCCAAGATACCATCTGGTCGGATTTATTCGTTGACACCCAAGGATTAAAGATTATATCGACAAATCCTTAAAATCAGGCTTCATTCGGCCTTCGTGTTCTCCGGCAGCTTCCCCTCTGTTTTTTGTTCCGAAGAAGGAGGGAGACCTTCGCCATTGCATTGATTATCGGGCCTTGAATGCTGTTACGGTCAGGAACCAATACCCGATTCCCCTGATATCAGTCTTGCTCGATCAGCTCGGCTCGGCCAAGGTCTTTTCTAAGCTAGACTTACGTGGGGCGTACAACCTTGTACGCATACGTGAAGGGGACGAATGGAAGACCGCCTTTAAAACAAAATACGGTCTATACGAATACACTGTAATGCCCTTTGGTCTAAGTAACGCCCCGGCCACTTTCCAGTTCTTCATCAATGAAGTCTTTCATGACATGTTGGATCAATATTTGATTGTTTATCTAGATGACATCCTGATCTACTCCCCAACCATGAAACCCATGTTGTTCATGTCAGTAGAGTCTTACAACGTCTGCGGGACAATCATCTGTATCCTAAACTGGCGGATCTCTTTCTGCAGAATGTTTTTAGGTTGTTTGGTCTTCCTTCTATGATCATCTCCGACCGCGGTCCTCAGTTACTTCACGCTTTTGGAGAGCCTTGTCAGCTGCTTTAGGTATTGAAGCTCGGTTTTCGAGTGCCTACCATCCTCAGACGGATGGGCAGACCGAACGTCTGAATGCCACTATGGAACAGTATATAAGATGTCTTATCTTTCAGCGCCAGGACGATTGGCTTTCTGTACTGTCAATGGCCGAATTTGCTTATAACAATTTGCTCCACACTGCTACACAGGTTTCTCCTTTCTTTGCCCTTTATGGGCAACATCCACGTTCCTTGCCTCTTGCCCCTGAACTGCCGACTCATAACCCTGCTGCTCTTGCCTGTGTTAGGGACATTTCCGGCACCCATGTCCAGGTCAAAAGACAGTTGGTGGAGGCTCAGAACAGGACCAAGCTTTATGCAGACCGGCATCGTACCCCCGCTCCGGTATATCTCCCGGGCATGAACGTGTGGTTATCAACTCGCAATTTACGCCTGCCTGGTCAGAGGAAGTTACTCCCACGTTTTGTCGGTCCATATGCTATATCGCATGTCATTAACCCGGCATTGGTGCGTTTGGTTCTCCCACGTTCGTGGAAACTTCACCCAGTATTCCACGTGTCTTTGATTAAACCGTGCCGTCATGATACCCGTCTCCCCTCTCATCCTCCACCTGTTAGGGTTCGGGGTGCTGTGGAGTACGAGGTTTCAGCGATCTTGGACACCAAGGTTCGGAACGGTAAAAGACTCTACTATGTTGACTGGAAGGGTTATGGTCCGGAAGATCCCACCTGGGAACCATATGAGAACATACATGCCCCGGTTTTGTTGTCCCGTTTTTGGAAATCTCGGAATGTGGGGGCCTCTTTGGGGAAGGAAACTGTCAAGTATTGGCAGAACTCATCAGTGTTAGGACGCCGTAAATATCCGGCTTCCACGGCTTCCACGAGACCTAATACTTATGGATCTCGTATTTGCCGACGAACGGTGGTTACGGTCCCTTTAAGACCTCGTCTGCCGGGAGCTTGGAAGTTGGCATGGAGACGATGGCGTCCTCTCACGGCTTTCAGTTTTCACCGTGCACGCTGAAGGACGTATTGTGCTCATGTGATTCCTATTTAAGCCAAGCCTGTACGTTTTGCCGGCGCTTCTGAATCTTGTATTCTAGCGGCTTGCCTTCCCTCGTATCCAGGTTCTTGTCTTTTCTGCCTTGTTTTCCCTGTGTTCCTCGACCTCGGACTGCCACCGGACCTGCCTTGCTTACTCCCTTGTACTTTTGCTGCCAGCTCTGCTCTTCGACCTCGGACCGCCAACGGACCTGCCTTGCTTACTCCTTTGTACTTTTGCTGCCAGCCCTGCTCTTCGACCTCGGACCGTCCACGGACCTGCCTTGCTTACTCCTTTGTACTTTTGCTGCCAGCCCTGCTCTTCGACCTCGGACCGCCACTGGACTTACTATACCTTGCCGGCCAGCTTTTTGTACTGTTTCCCGCTTACGGTTTCCACTCCTGCATTGGAACTTTGCACCACTGGTACACGGACTAGAGACTGCCTTATATGTACCTTTAGGCGTCCTCGTGCCGTCGGGTTAGGTGTTGCTCTTTGGACATCTGCTTGGATCCGCCTCCTGTTTCCTGCTTTGCCTTCACTTCTGGTTGATTCCTTGTCATTTCGTATTTGGGTTTGCCACGAACACTTCCACATTACTTCTTCTCCTTCCTGGGGACATTCTGACATTCTGAAGAACTGCACAGGTTAGTGGTTGGTTTCTCTTTTGATGTCTGCATTTTGGCATAGAATTGAACCATTGTGATTGTTGCTCTTATTGCAGTTGTCTGGGGGTCTTGCCTGTACACCTTGAGAAGACGTCTCGTCCCAGTATCCTGTTCCATGCGGTTCTGGGTTCTTCGTTGGCATTCCATCTTTCCGCCAATCAATTGTTCTGGTTGTTCATTGTACCAACTAGTTCGGTAGATTGGCGAGAAGAATTCCTCGGCTACACTACGAGGGCAAGAGCGCTACTGACACCATGACAGCACTCCCCCCCAAAACCCCCCTAAAGGCTGAACCACTCATTGGTCCTGGTTTGTTTGGGTGATTACGGTGGAACCTTTTCAATAACCGTGGAGCATATACATTCTCGCTAGGATCCCATGATCTTTCATGCGGTCCGTACCCTTTCCAGTCTATCAAGTAAAAGAGTTTTGATTTGGTGATATTTGAGTCCAGAATCTCTTTAACCTCAAACTCGGGTTCTCCGTTCACTGTGACCGGTTTCGGTGGTTTCAGGTTGCACCGGTTTCAAAAGTGAGACGTGGAACACTGGATGAATTTTCATGTGCGGGAGTAAGTCCAATTTCATAGCCACTGGATTGATTATGGCCTTGATGGTTTACGGACCCAAATATCTGGGATTGAAGGTACGAGGCCCTTTAACGGGTATGTGCTTTGACGCCAACCAGACTTCATCCCCAACCTGATAACTTGGAGCTTCACTTCAATGTGCATCGGCTGATTTCTTGTACCTTTCCTTAGCCTGCCTTAGATGATCTGTTGCTTGTTTGAAGGCTTGGGAGATTGTAGAGTGCAAACTTTTCACAGCTGGCATTTCCAGAAGTTGTGGCGGGTTAGGTTGGAAGTTCGTGGGTGTAACTCGTAGAATGTATAGAAGGGACTTTGACCTGTGCTGGAATGGAATGAGTTGTTATAGGCATACTCGGTGATCCATAAAACATCCTTCGAGCTGCCTTCAGTTTGATGTAACATGCACCTGATATATTGCTCCAAGGTATGGTTTGTTCTCTCTGTTTGACCATCGGTTTGGGGATGGTGACTGGTGGAAAGTTTTATGTCGATTTGAGCTAACTCACAACACTTCTTCCAGAAGCGTGAGATAAACTGGCTGCCACGGTCTGAGATCAGAATGGAAGGGAATCCATGAATTCGTTTGACCTTGGCCTCAGTTTTTGTAATTCCAGGATGACCTTCTACTTATGAGTCATGGTAATGTGAGATGACTTTTTCCTGAAGTTCTCTACTGGGTAGATAGAGACGTCCTCGAAAATAGGGTAGTTGGTTAGTGACCGAATGGTGAGGACTTTTGGTCGGCCAATCCTTTATGGTGTTGGAATCCATGAGATGAGAGATACTCTCTTGAACGTCTTCTAATGTTAGGCACGTAGTAATCCCAAGAATCTTCTCACCAGGAATGATATGCACTGGGTCGGGATTGACGTTTTCCTCATCTACTCCTGTACGGGACAGTGCGTCTGCCTTGCCATTTCGACAGCCAGGTAGGTAGGTAATTACAAAGTCAAACTCCGCAAAAAATAATGCTCCTCGGAGTTGACGAGATGATTGGGCTTTTGCCACCTTCAAGTACTGTAAATTGTGATGATCGGTAATTACTGTGATGGAGTGTCTAGCTCCGAGGAGGTAATGTCGAGAGGCTTTGAAGGCCTCCTTGATGGTTAACAGTTCCTTGTCCGTAATCACATAGTTCAGCTCGGGAGCTGTAAATTTCCATGACCAAAAGGCTATGGGTGCAGTTGACCCGTTTCGGGATCCCTTTGTGAAAGGACTGCGCCCATTGTCAAACTGGAAGCATCCATTTTGACCACGTACGGTAGATCTGGACGAGGGTGTTTCAAGATCGGGGCTGAGATGAATCTTTGTTTTAGTTCCTGGAAGGCTTTCTCAGCTTCTTCGGACCATTGAAAACACTTGTTTTTGCGCAACAGAGTGGTGATGGGGTGCACTAGTTGCGAGAATCCTGGAATGAAGCGCTGATAGAAGTTTGCAAATCCGAGCATACTCTGAACTCCTTTAATCGAGGTTGGCGATGGCCAGTTGTGAATGGCATCCACCTTTCGTGAATCCATGCACACACCATGAGGGGTTAGAACAAATCCGAGGAACTCAACCTCAGTAACATTGAAAAAACATTTCTCCAACTCTGCAAATATTTTGTTTTGTCGAAGTTTGTCCAAAACTGCTCGGACATGTTTCACATGTTCTTGCTCTGAATGGGAGTATACCAGAATGTCGTCGATGTATAATATGACATACACATCAATCATTTCTCGCAAAACATCGTTCATAAAATATTGGAACGCCGCTGGGGCGTTGCAAAGGCCAAAAGGCATCACCTGGTATTCAAATAGCCCGTATTTGGTGCGGAAAGCGGTCTTCCATTCGTCCCCTTTCTTGATCCGCATCAGGTGGTAAGCTCCACGGAGGTCTAACTTGGTGTAAATCCGGGCATCTTTAACTTGATCCAATAAGTCAGGAAACAGAGGCAACGGGTAACGTTTTTTAACAGTGACCTGATTCAATGCACGGTTGTCGATGCAAGTCTTAAGGTCACCTTCCTTTTTAGGCACGAAGAATAACGGTGAGGCCGCCGGGGACTTGGATGGGCGGATGAAACCGTTAGCCAGATACTGGTCTAAATATTTTCTCAAATGCAGGTTCTCAGGTTCTGTGAGAGCATAGATTCGACCGCACGGAATCGGTGCTCCTGGTACTAGGTCGATCTGGCAGTCATATGACCTGTGAGGGGGCAGTGTGTTGGCTTGATCCTTTTGGAATACATCCTGATAGTCTTGATATACCAGAGGTAGCGAGTTGGTTGGTTTCATGATCGTTGTTGCTCCAGTGACCAAAGGTCCTTTAGTTGGATAACAAGTCTGAACACAGTCGACTGAGAAGGTCAGCCTCTTGGCATGCCAGTCTATGCAAGGATTGTGTGATTCCAACCATGGCATACCCAGAATTATCTGAAATTGTGGGGCCTTGATTATATCAAACACTATGGTTTCCCGATGACCGTCTTGGCACAAAAGAGTCACCTCAGTCGTAGAGTGTGCTACCGGACCCGAAGCTATTTCAGTTCCGGCGACTGTGGTGACTAAGTCTGTTGTTGCCTTTTCGCAAAGGGAAAGGTTCATCCTTGAAGCCAATTCTTGATCCATATAATTTCCAACGGCTCCACTGTCGATGTATGCTCTAACTGCATGCATTCGAGACGGTTGCTGGTGGTTTATAAGGACCATAGGCAAAACTAGGTGCAAGGTCTGGGAGTCCTTCTTTTCGCTCCGTAAGCGAACCTCTACGCCTGCCGGGCGGAGAAGGTTTCTGGCTCAGACTCTTTTTCAACCTTATCAGCGACTCCTACTGCCTTTTTGGGTGGCTTCACTGGGCATTCTCTGAGAAAATGGCTGGCTGAACCACAATAAAAACACAACTGTTGTTGTCTTCTCCTATCCCTTTCGGCCTTGGTTAAAGGCCCCCGTACTCCCCGATTTGCATGGGTTCTGACACATCAGTGGTCCTGGAGGCATTTTCCTTGGGGCGCACGAATACTCTAGAATCAATTCTAGCACAATCTGCCTTACGGTTCTGCAGTCTGTGATCTAGCTGGATTACCAAATCTATGTACTCAGCACAGTCCCTGGGCGGGTTCACCACTTGAGCTAAAACATCCTTTAACTCCACTCTCAGACCACGGTAAAAAAGTGTTGTTCTCTTGTCGTCCGGCCAATCAGTTTCCACAACCAGTCTGTTGAAGGTCGCGATGTATGTTAACAAATCCTGATTGCCCTGACACAAAGACAAGAGCTCATTATCTAATGTCTGACCTTGACAACGCCGGGCAAACAGCTTCTCCATATCCAATTGGAATCTTTGGAAGTCTCGCAAAATGGGATCATCCCGACTGACCAGCGGTACAGACCAGTCAGCAGCACTGCCGCTAAGATATGAAAGTACAAAAGCCACTTTGGACTGGTCGTTTGGAAAGGCTCTTGGCCTGCATAGAAAATGTAGATGCCACTGGTTCATAAACACTGCATACCTTTTCGGATCCCCAGCGAATCGTTCTGGGGGTGCCAAGGGTACAGCTCCTGGGAAGACCACCTGAACCGGATTGCATGAAGCAGGGGGTACCGCTGACCCCACCCCGGGTAGCGGCGTCTGCCCCGCCTCTGACTGGAGCAGCTGTCTGGCGAGATCGTCGGTGCGCTCCTTGGCTACAATCAGTTCTCTTCGTAAGGCATTGGCTTCCTGTCTAGCCGAATGGACCTCGGCCCTGAGATCCCCCAAAAGCTGAGCTAGCTGATCAGTTTCCGAAGTTTCCATGACGCCCAGGTAGAGAATTTTGTGTAGGCTTCACATTCTGTCACGCTCACCTGGTCTCCACGGGGGCGTGCTCGTGTGCGTAGGGTGTTGTCTGTCCTGATGTTGCTCTGCTTGGCTGGAGATGCTAGCTTGCGTCTCCCCTTAGTCCTTGCTTCAGGAGATGTTAGCCTCTGTTTTTTAATGGGCGAGCTCTCCGTCCTGCACACTCTGGCAGGACCGCGGTTCACAGTCTTTCCGGGATCGAGTTACGTCACTGATCCGAAGGAAGTTGCTGAAGTAGAAGGCCTGGGAGTAAGCAGGTAAGTCTCTATTCCGATACCTGCTTGGAATGACTGCCTTTAAGTCTTTCTGTTCAAGATTACTAATGTCTGTTATTGTCTTACAGGTGCGGCGCTAAGCGACCTTCGAATGATGGATGACCCTCCTGACAATGATGCTCAGGATTCCTGCCGGTAAGTATAGCGCTGTGCTGGGCACGCAAATGTTCGCCTCTGTAGCTTTCCTTTGCTACGTGCGACTAACCTGTTTGTCCTTTTCTGTTCAACAGCTACGGCACGAGTCCAGGAAGAAGAATAGAAGATCTGTGTGGCGGTGTCGAGCTGCGGCACGCTGCTGAGTGAAGACCTGTCCGATGAAGTTCCTGGAGCGGGCCATCAGATGAGTAGCTACCCGAGAGGGTGCTTTTCGTTCTGTTCTGTGGATGTGGCGGTCTGTGGGAAAGCAGGAGATGAGATCTGGATGTTCTGCAGGTAAGGCCTTCGATGCTTAAATAACTTCTGTTATTCTCTGTTCGCAGGTGCCGATGGATGGAAGACTCTGGACGGGCGTGGCAGAAGGAAGCAAGAACTGATCTGACATGGTGAGCGTTATGCTGCAGGAGTGCAGAATAACGCGAAGCATGTTCAGATTGTTGGGTGTGGTTTAAATAGCCTTGCAAGTAGTTCCAAGAAAATAGTTCTCTTCTCCGTATCCCTTCTCTCAGGTAAAGTAGTTCCAGGCCACACCCTGAAATGAATGGCTCAGCCTCTCAGAGCCAAGTTAATGGACCATGTAACTAACACCTCCATGAGCCTGGTGCCAGCGGCGCCAGGACTGAGTCCAGGTGAGCCTGGCTGGGGCCTGATAAGCCCCCAAGGGAGCCAAAGTCCGGGATGGCCCCACCAGGGGAAGCAGGGAAAGAGTAGGGCCTGTGTGAGTGATGATGAGGCTTTTCTGATCTATCCTTTATATGGGCGCCGCGTAGCATTGTCTCGTCCAGTGCAGAATAAATAAGTGAAGTTACACAGAAAATAGTAGGAGTCTCGTATATTGAGTAGACTCGGAGTAGTTATTTAGAACATTCTTTTTCTGGGTACGAAAAGATTCTTGGAGAAGAGTAAGAGAGTGTAAGAAGTGGGGAGTGAATGAGAAGAGTAGGTGAAACGGGAAAGGGAGTGGGAAAAAGGGAAGCAACGGGGAAGAAAACGCGCACAGACAGTGCATGTGCATGATAAGGGTTATATGTGCTTTCGTGTTCTGTCTATTTTTTGTCAAGGATATCCAAGTACTGTGGTTAATTTGTGGTTAAAGTGGCAACCTATGCAACAATGAACTGTTAAATTTGAACATGCAACTTTGAAAGGGGGGATGATATATATATCTTGATACACATATATACATACAAATTACCAGTAAAGTAACAAAGTTTGTGATATATTATTCAACTGGTGAAGAAGTGATTGAGTGGAAAGGGAGGTCAAAAGGTAAGTACAGACAGAGGGAGGGAAGGAAACATATTAACATGGGAGGAATAACACCACTAGCACATATTTGTCAGCACCTTCCGTTATGCAGTGAGAAAATACAAAAATATCATGATCAATGGTTGAAGTAGATAAAAGGGGTTTTGGGTGCCTGCGCCATGACATCATTCCAAGAAAAGAACATATATCTGAAATAAGAAGGAAACACAAATGGCTAATGTGTGGGAGCGAGGGGCCAATAGGCCCCTCTCAACCATCACTTCTCAGTACAGAACTTGGACCAAGTGCCTCTAGTGGTGGGTATACCCCTCACCCTTATGCGATACTAACTTTTGGTTGTATTCGCGTAGATGGGACCACCGAGCAGGACACAGGGCATCCATTCTCTGTGCCCCCTTTCGACTCCATCTTGGTAACCAGGCCTCACTGCGATAGTACAAAACGCATCTCTCCCTTTTGCCGCCACAGTAGCCCCAAGCACGTGGGCCCCCACCCTCGTCCCCACTCCAACTGGAAAGCTCTGCGACTTCATTCTCACGCTGAGGCCGGAGCTGCTTGCAAGAAATAATGAATGTAACATATCCCTTTTCCTGTGAGATCACTGTCCTGCATGTGAACCGACATGAGCCAAGCACAGAGCTCGTCCATCTCCACAAAAGTGTCCTTGCCCTCTTACCCTCGCCAATCGAAACTTATTACCATTCTAACCCTGTGTCCTTGCAAGCCATCCCTTTCATGTGCCAGACTGCCAACCTCGCTATGAAGCCCACCCAACAGACCCCCCCCAGCTAACATTAGACCCCGGTGCAGTATATCGTGCCTAGTACTAACAAATGCCACATACCTGAGATTCTTATGAGACTAACCCTATAGTTCAATGACAGTATTGTAGTGGTCAAGGCTCTAAACCTGTGACCTGTGTAACCCAAATGTAGCTGCTGTAAGCCCTTGAGTGATTTGTATAACGACATGATACACTACTAAGATTCTTTTGATCAACTGGTATTTAGTGCATGCATTATTCAGAATGTATTTTCTTAGCTTAGATAGTGACCACTGTGTTTCACAGCGACCTGACCTTTACCCATCCGGAGCACAATGTCTGACGTCAATCCTCCCGCCAACCCAGCAACTAACCCGGAGGAAGAGATAATGCCCACACCTAAGTCACCACCACAGCTGACCAATTCCTGTCCAACGTAGCATCATATTTCAAAATTGTAGATGTACTATATAAATGTGTTGTAACTTTTATGTGGTCAGAGCGCTCTCAGAGATCTACATACACTTTCCTTGGAACTCTCGCAGCCTGCACTTTTGTGCCTTATTCCCTGTCCAGGGAGTGTTTGTCTTAGTTATTTTATACGTGTTAGACAGGGTGGGCACTAACATTTGGTGACCCCCTGCGACGTGATCGGAGAGGTGCCTCGAGGCCGGCGCTGAGCGGTGAGATCCGGGACGCCCCCAGCAAAACCATCACCTCCGCGGTCGACCAGCCTGTGCGCACTACGAAGAAGGGGCAAGGGTTCCCGGTTGACGAATACCCGACTGAAAAGCTGCTCGCCGAGGCGGGCCGCGGCTTGGTTGGGGTGCGAGCTTCACTGGGGTCGGACTGCGAGCGGCGATCCTCGCGTCACCTGACTGAACACGTGAGTGCCGGTTGCGAAGGTTACGAAGGAAAGGTAAGGGGGAAATAGGAGAGGACAGGTGGTAACGGCTAGCAGGGAAAGAGTAGGGCCTGGGTGAGTGATGATGAGGCTTTTCTGATCTATCCTTTATATGGCCATTAGGTTTTGGTAAGAAGTGAAGAGAAAAAGAGAAGTGGTATCCTAGCCCGAACGGGGTAGAAGGCGGCGCCGCGTAGCATTGTCTCGTCCAGTGCAGAATAAATAAGTGAAGTTACAGAGAAAATAGTGGGAGTCTCGTATATTGAGTAGACTCGGAGTAGTTATTTAGAACACTATTTTTCTGGGTACGAAAAGATTCTTGGAGAAGAGTAAGAGAGTGTAAGAGGTGGGGAGTGAATGAGAAGAGTAGGTGAAACGGGAAATGGAGTGGGAAAAAGGGGAGCAACGGGGAAGAAAACGCATGCAGACAGTGCATGTGCATGATAAGTGTTATATGTGCTTTCGTGTTCTGTCTATTTTTTGTCAAGGATATCCAAGTACTGTGGTTAATTTGTGGTTAAAGTGGCAACCTATGTAACAATGAACTGTTGAATTTGAACATGCAACTTTGAAAGGAGGGATGATATATATATCTTGATACACATATATACATACACATTACCAGTAAAGTGACAAAGTTTGTGATATATTGTTCAACTTGTGAAGAAGTGATGGAGTGGAAAGGGAGGTCAAAGGTAAGTACAGCAGAGGGAGGGAAGGAAACATATTAATATGGGAGGAATAACACCACTAGCACATATTTGTCAGCACCTTCCGTTATACAGTGAGAAAATACAAAAATATCATGATCAATGGTTGACGGAGATAAAAGGGGACAGTGTGACGCCTATCTGGCCAGAGGGTGGGTCGTTCGACAAAAGAGTATTAGATTTGGTATCTACCCACTTGTTAGCAAGGTATAAGGGGAAGCAACTACAAAATAGATGGGTACTAAACTAGTACTAGACTTATGGCGAATGTTTGAAGAAGTTGCACCTACAGCAGAGGTAAGTAAAGAAAGAGTGAACGAAACACAGAAAATCCAGGAGGAGGTAGGCGGAACGCCAAAGGGCGAGTGTACAAATACTACAGCAGAAGGTGATACAACTAAAATATACCCTCTAATGTCCAGACCAGCAGTAGGATATAGTGAGCCCCTGTACGTACCAGCCTGTCCAACTTCTACACCTACAACAGGAGCAGTTGCCACAGCACCACCCCCTTATGATAAAGGAGGTTTGTATGGCCCAACAAGCGCACCCCCCCGTGAATTTAGCACATATCACTGCAGAATTAGACCGCCAGCTAGCGCATGCACAGATAGAGATAACGCGGCTACGAGCATTATGCGATAGGAGCCAGATGCTGCCAGGAGGAAGAGAGGTGCCACCATTATCTATAGCGGATCTAACACCAACATTAAGCACAGCAGGAGAAGTGGAGCAAGCAATCTCAGAGCCAGCACGGTCAGTATCATCACAAGAAACACGCACACCACAAGGGCAAGAGAAGGAGTGGCAGTCGGGGGAGTTCCTATTCCATCTGAATGACAAGCCTGTGAGAATTATACGCCCACCTATCCCAGAAAGTGAGAGAGGAGAGGGATGTGAAGGGAACAATGAACAGGTGTCAGAAATAGAAGAAGTGTGGAGTGACTTAGACGAGTATGAAGAGGAAGCTGCCGGGACAGGGTCCCCACTGCCAAACCGCCGGTACCCAGACACACCATCGCCACCACTATGGCAGGGTAGGTTAAGAAAGCGAGAGGGAAATATGATGGTAAGTAAGACAAAGAAAGGTGCGGTAAGTAAGATAGGGAAGAAACACAAGTTGCAAATGCCATTGATACATAAAGGAGCAGGTAGGCCACATTACATTCCGTGGGCACAAATGGACAAAAACAACTTGCTAAAGGTCCTCCCCCCACTGTCGAGAGGGGCTGGAAAATGGATACACGCCTTTGAGAAAAACACAGCGGGAGTGCCGCTAGCAATAGGGGATGTGAAGAGCTTATTAGTGTCAGCAATCGGTGACCAAGCAGACGCAGTGTGGGAAAGGGCCGTATTCACTGGAGTAACGATGAGTTGTGATTGCCACGATGGATCAGCGTTCAATAATGTTCGAGCACAAGTATGGGATGCATTGAGGCGCACGTTTCCCGATATTCTGGATTTACATGCAGTGTACAATGGAAGAGAACGAGTATCCTATGCAATTCATACTACGGGTGCAGGATTTATGGAGAAGTGAAACTGGCACGGCGTGGAACCAGTCCACCGCCTTGTTTTATTTTATCATCAAGAAGGGGCTCCCGAAGGAGGTGCAGAAGGCCTTGGACAAAATAGCTGGGATAGAAGCCAAGGGCTGGCCTAAAATACAGAGTATAATTGTCCACCACTGCAGGAGGATCAAAGAAAGAAAAAAGGAGATAGCACAAAAAAGGTTGGCAGACGAGGCGAAGCTGGTACAGAACAAATTAGTGAAGGTTGCTGCCGTCAACGCCAGCGCAACCACAGACCGAGAAAATGAGGGGGACGAAGGAGCAGGGAACAGACCAGCAACGATAGCAGCACTATGGGCTACAGGAGGGCCAGGACAGTGGAACGGAGAAGAGCAATACGGTGGACAACAGTGGCAAGACCGACCGGCAAGAGGAAGAGGTGGGTACCGTGGCCAGAGAGGGGGTTTGGAGGTATGGGAAATAGGGGATATGGCAGCCAAGGAATGAGAGGCGGACCACAAGGGTCATGCTGGAACTGTGGGAGATGGGGACACTACTCTAGAGATTGTAGAATGCGGCCTTCAGGGTATTTCCAGGAGCAACAGCCCATGGAGAACGAACAAGGTTGGGGATGTCCGCACCCAGGTAGCCCCTATGGGCTACCAGTGGGAAGTGGGAGACAACAAGACTACTGCTATAACGAACCTCAGGTACAGCAAGGACAGCAACCACCACCACAACAAATGGTAAGGCAAAATGCAGTGGGAAGCGCGACCAGTAATTGTTATGCAACATCTGCAAACGGTGCACCTGCACCGTACCACGGCATAACAGTGATCGGAGATAATGTCTTCTCCATGCCATGGCAAGAAAGACATTCAGATTAGGACAGCCCACAGGGAACACTTGCGTGTCCAGTCCTATCTACCACCCTATGTGCAGAAGAGGAACCACTAGGGGGGGCAGAGATAGGAAATAAGCAGTTTATCTTCATGGTAGACTCTGGAGCAGAGAAATCATGCCTTATGGAAGGCCGGTTTCCGCTCTCAGGCAGGAATTTAGAGACGCAGGGGTTCTCTGGGGCTATTTTAAAAGTTCCTTACACTAAAGATCTTGATATAACGGTGGGGGGTAAAACCGTGCGCGCACCCTTACTGTACCACAAAGACATGCCAATAAATCTGTTGGGTAGAGATTTGTTAAGCAAGTTGAATATGATGATCTCTTTTACAGAACGAGGAATAGTGTGCTCAACACCGGGAGTGTGCCCAGTACGAGCAATGTTGATGATCAGCACAGTGATGAATGAAGTTATGGTGCGAGGGGTACCCATTGATATAAGCATGTTCATATATGGTATCAAGGTGTTGGCATGGGTGGTGCCAGAAATAACGAGAAAAGAATGGAGAACACCATCAGATTTCATATTCCACCCAATTGCAGACACATACATTGTACCAGGCACGATAATGTCCATAGACATTGAGGCAGTTCAAGTATCCAGTAAATGTATTGTGGTCATAGGACTGGATGCGCAGGGGTGCGAGTGGAGGACTGTGTTATGCATAGACCCAAATGTAATGCTACGAGACATAACAGATGAGGAATTGTTCACGGATGGTGAGGATGATGGAGAAATTGTATTGTAAGCATACCATGTGATATTATGGTCCAATACAGAGAGGTACACAACCCATTGATGGCTAGCGTTAAAGCGCCACTGACTATATTTGAGGAAGACATGACAAAGGTAGCACCTGAAATTTGGACTACTGGGCCCCACAATGTAGGGCTGCTGCATGAGGTGACACCAATAAAAATAAAACTCAAACCAGGTGCAATGCTGCTGAGAGTTAAACAATATCCCATATCAAAGGAAGCGGAGGAGGGAATTAAAGAAACGATAAATGCACTCCTGAAACAAGGAATTATAGTGCCATCAACCTCCCCATGCAATACAGCGATTTTTCCAATCAAAAAAGAAAAGGGAGGGGCATGGTGGATGATCCAGGATCTCCGCCCACTCAATGACGTCATTCAAAAAGAGTTCCCGCTAGTCCCTAACCCAGGATCAAAACTGTGTAGTGTGCCAAAAGAATCAACATGTTTTACTGTAATTGATTTGAAAAACACCTTCTTCTCAATACCCCTTGACCCAGGATCCCGATATCTGACAGCATTCACATTAGGGAGCAACAGGTATGAACATTGCAGACTCCCACAGGGATACTGAGAAAGCCCCAGCATTTTTAACAGGGTATTGTGGGAAGACATTGGAAACATAGATGTAGAAAGCACCATCATTCAATATGTGGACGATTTGCTCGTTTGTAGCCATACAGAAGAAACGTGTCGAGAAGACTTGATAACACTATTGAATGTGCTAGCTGCCAAAGGATACAAGGTAGACAAAAGGAAACTGCAATACTGCCTCGCCGAGGTTGTATATCTTGGACAGCTAATATCAAAAGATGGGATGCAAATACTCCCAGACAGAGCAGCTGCTATATGCAACATAATCATGCCAAAAACTGTGAAAGACATGCAAACATTTCTTGGCATTTGTAATTATTGCCGAGCTTGGATCCTTGATTATGCGGCATACACACGACCCTTACTGCAAGCATTAAAAGAGGCACAGAAAAATAGGGCCGCAATAAAATTGACACAGGAAATGATAACCCAGTATTTGAGATTAAAAGACCTTATCGCAGACGCCCCAGTCCTCGCGAACCCAGATTATGAGCGGGAGTTTTTCTTATTTTCACACCGCAATGGGACACTGATGACAGCAGTACTAACACAGAAGACATCACTGGGTCACAAACCATTGGCTTACTACAGTGGGACACTAGATCCAGTAATGCAAGGTCATTTTGCGTGCGAACAGGCCCTCGCAGCTGCAGCCTTTGCGATTGAAAAAAGCACCACCATTGTCATGGGATGTTCGGTAACGCTATATGCGGAGCATTCCTTGTTTGCCATCCTTGAGCCAACAAAATCAACACTAACGACCCAACGAGCAACAGCGTATGAAGTAATAATATCGAGCCCCAACGTACACGTTGTGAGGTGCAAGACAGTAATCCCCGCAACATTTATTACAGAGCCATGCACGACAGAGGACATACAAGAACACGATTGTGCCACGTATGAGGGGGAAGGTTACGATATCCCTAAAGCAAGTGAGAATGCCCTACAGGAGGGAGAAATATACTTCATAGATGGGTCAGAATCAATAGACCCTGAGACAGGAGAAAAACACGTCGGAATGGCGGTAGTGCGCATGGAGGAAGATGAATATGAGACAATTGTGCAAAAGCACCTTCCATCCCATTATTCAGCCCAGCCGGCAGAATTAACTGCATTGATTGAAGCACTGCGCACTGCTAAAGGCTGTGCAGTGACAATATACTCAGACTCAGCCTATGCAACTACCACAGTGCACTCAGGACTGTCACGGTGGCGTAGAAGGGGATTCAGGAGGGCAGATGGTTCCCCAGTACAGCATGCAAAATTGTTAAATGAGCTGATAGATGCATTAGTAGTACCATCAGTAGTGGCAGTCGTGAAGTGCCAAGCCCATTCCAGCAACACAGACACAAGCTCATTGGGAAACGCGGCAGCCGACGCAGCCGCGAAGGAGGCCTCGTATTTCAATATGACACCAACACTTGAGTGCATCACAAAAGCAACTACAGTAGACCCACGAGAAGAAGCATACACTAATACCCCAATAGCACAGATAATAGAGTTACAAAAACGTGCATCCCAAGAGGAGCAAGAGCTGTGGAACAAACAAGGATGCTGTCATGATCTCTGCTTCCAAAAGATCAGGACTTGCCCGACTCCCTTGGAAGCAGACCCATAACCCCGGTTCCGAGTGCCAGCCAGTCCCAATTGGGACCTTTTGGACCCTGTCCTGGCACCAGTGGCACCAGATTCATAAAGATGCCCAGTCCCAGCGCTGAAAGCGCCGGGCTCATAATGCTTGGGTGGACTTACCCGCAGCAGACCATGCTGCTTACTTACCTGCCAGTTGAACCCCTGATCCTCTTCTGTTTGGGACTACTTTTCCTGTTGGGTGGGGCAGGAGCCACTCCCTAGGTTCAGAACACTGGAACTCTTCTGGAAAGCAGGAACTCTTTTCTTACCTAGGCGTGGCTGTGGAAGGAGACACCTAAGCACTACAGGAGGCTATTTAAACCACACCCGATGGATGAATCTTGCTTTGCGTTATTCTGCATTCTCTGCAGCAGAACGCTCATCGTGTCTTCTGCTTCTGATCCTGGGCCTAAGGGAACAAAGGCTTACCATCCTGGAATCCAGTCTTCAGCAGCACCTGTAAAGACAAAGAAAGAACAGGTTAGCACTACGGTCTTCAGTGGCAGCGCATCTCTTACCTGGTCCATCGGCTGTCACCAACGCCTCGCGCTGCATTCCGGCATCTGAAAGACAAAGGCTTACCTACTCTTCGCATGCTCCGGAGGTCTTCGCACTGCATTCCGGCATCTGAAAGACAAAAGCTTACCAGCTCTTCGCACGCTCCGGAGGCCTTCGGCGCTGCATCCCGCATCTGAAAGACAAAAGAAGGTGCGTTTAAAGACATTGGGCAACTTTATTACTCACGTGCCATTACTCCTTCCCACGCCGAAATCAGTGGGTATTCCAGCACCCTTCAGCTTCTCTAAAGCTCCGAACTTGTACCTGCAAGATAAAAGGGACAGTTAGTGCGCATCGTGAAGCAGGCTACAAGCGCTTACTTACGTGCTTCCAGGTGCTTCTATTCCTCACGCGGGTTCGATCCTCAACTCTCATCAGCCCGCCATCCGCCATCGCCGGAACCCTGCAAAACAAGAGATATCATTACAAAAGACTTTTAAGACATTTGAAGTGCCCAGAACTTACCGTTCGTGCAGTTAACGACGGACAGCAGTCCTCTGAGGTCAAGAGGCCTGCACCATTATCCAGTGAAGAAACTGGTTACGGCACCCTGCCCCGAGGCAGATGGAGAGCTCGGCGTTCACTTACCTAAGGTGAGGGCGTTAACCTTTGGGGTTCTACAGGAGAAGAGAAAGGGAAGAGGAGAGAGGCACCCAATAACCCCAGTTCATTAATCCCATATTTTCTATCTGCAGACATCTTACTCTTCGAGTCAGACATACAGTGCACAGAGGTCCAGCCCAAAGAGCCAACCGTGTGTTACACATCACCTTTGAAGATACGGCATTCACCCAGTCAAGACCGGCGCCTCTGCGGGAATCAGGTGAGCGTTACAGATGCACACAATCAGCCACAGATCTCATTTGGAGACAAGAGACGACAGGGAAGGTTGTAATGCCCATAGAGTTACTGGAAATAGCATTCCAGCAGTTGCATTTCCCAGCCATATAGCAAAACAACACATTGCTGCAGATATCCAAGAACACTGGTTCGTTCCCAACTTACAAGAGCACCTGTTAAAATTCATTGTAGAATGTATAACATGCCAAACATATAATTCTGGAATGACATTAAGAACACTGCGTGGCACTTTGCCCCGACCAACAGGACCATTTTGAGAGCTCCACATAGATTATGCTGATATGGGAGAGTGGTGTAACGGAGCGAGATATCTGATTGTGGTGATGTGTCCCTTTTCAAGGTGGGTGGAAGCATTCCCCTGCCCCACCCAGACGCGAAATGTGCGGCCAAATTCCTTGTGCGGGAGGTGTTTTCGCGATGGGGGATATGCGACGTGATCAGATCAGATAATGGCACGCATTTTGTGAATGACCTCTTTAAGGAAGTGACATCACTTTTGGGAGTGAAGCACAAATTATGCTCGATTTATCACCCAATGGCGAATGGAATGGTAGAAAAGATCAACGGGTTACTGAAGAGTAAGTTGTCTAACTTGTGTAACACATTGAAGAAGAACTGGGTTTATTGCTTGCCCCTAGCACTGTTCCAACTCAGGACACAGCCGTGCAAATACCACCACCTAAGCCCCCACGAAATTGTGACTGGGAGGCGAATACACACACCAGTATCCCCAATTAGGAGAGGCTCGGATGCAAACAGGGCTGCCACAGTGCTGGGGGAAGAGTTCAAGGAATACCTAACTCAGTTAACACTTGCAGTACGTAGCATAGCTCGACAAATAGCACCGCCCTTTACTGAAAATGTGATGACTGATACTACTACACCCACCGCAGATAGTTCCAGTGGGCCACTAATGCCAGGGGCACATGTGTATGTCTGCAGCTTTGTGAGAAGATGGAATTCACCCAGGTTTCCTGGCCCCTACGAGGTCACTTATAGTACCCCCACCGCGGTGAAAGTGAAGGGATTGAAGTATTGGGTGCACTTATCCGATGTGAGGAGGGCACACAGTAGTACAATCCCTCCAGAGGAGCAAGACAGCGCTACCGGGACAACAAATGAGGTTGGAGGAAAATAACAAAAGAGTCAAAAAAAATATGCAGAGATAAAAATGATGATATGTATTTCAGATGATATGTATTTCATTATGCACAGTTTGCTTCTTCCTTCTCTCCTCTCTGCCTCTTCCCCACTCTCTTCTGCAATTGGCCAAGCATATTATTTATGCACTTCACCTATCTCTCCCCCCCCATCTCCTACCTTTATTTTTGATGGTTGTTTCTACAGCAAAAGTACCTGGAGAATAGAGTAACAGAACAAGCCTGTCTGAAAATAATGATTAAACGTGAAATGAACAAGAATGTAAATATTTGTATATATATTGTGATGACTTAATGAATTTATATCGCCTCTCCAGGTGAACAATGGCCCAACGACCCACGATCGGAGAGAGCGAATTAATGTTAGATAGCGATAGGGTCGCCACTAGGGCTAAAAGGTTCAGTGATGTTGAATGCATTTTGCATTCGGTAATGCTGTTTTTTGCAGCGTGGTACTACACCCTTTTATCTCTTGTTGATGACATGCAAAGGGGAGGGAGCGGGGCTAACTTGATAAGAGAAGGATCACAAATGATATGGACTGGGGTAAGGACAATATGGCAGGAGTCACATGGACTTAATGTTAACCAAACAGATGGAATGCACCCCTCAGAGTACATAACATTGGAATCAACAAGTGTGTCAATGTCACGTTTCAATGTAAATACGAGCAATGCTTATGGATATAACGAATATGATGGAGATTATTATTGGACAAATGATTTAATTAACATTAGTATTAATGCACAAACAACCATACACTCTACCTCGCACAAAATTGCTGCTACTGATGATGATACATATGCCATATTGAATAATAATGATACAACATGGGCTGGGATGTTTCCGATACATTACAAAAGGGTGAAAAAACAATGATCAGGAAGGGAGGAGGAGGAGAAAAAGGGGGGCGGGAGGGAAAAGATACGACATCTATCACGATTTGGGATTAGATGAAATAGAAGATCTCCGCCACCCTGATCAATCGAATAAATGGTATTCTGACATGAGTGCCACGGCGAAGCAAGCAACAAATGAGAGTTGCTACGTCTGCTCACTCATCCCGCACGCATCAGGAACACCTAAAATGTTAGTACCGCAGGAAGTGCCCTTGTCAGAGGCCCAATGTTTAGATCATCTGGTTCTATGCAGAATAAAGAGCACATTCCAGGCGCACGCTGTCACATTGGAAAAGCTGGAGAACGAGAAAACATGCACAGGCCGACGCCAAGGAGTAGTTTGCCTCGAAGAACCATTTCTTGTCATCAAGGGGACACGATTTGCAGACAGTAAATGGCACGAAGAAACAATACAATGCAAAGCAGAAGCGCTTCGAGGCCTACTAAATGACACTTTCCAATGGATAAAAGGGGCATGTAACCACATCTGGTCACAACACGTCGCAAAGCTAACATGGGTCACAGCACTAGAAAAACCTATCAAAATACAAAAAGAAATGCCACATGAACTGTGTTTCCACGGGGAAGGAAAGGTAAACATGGGAGAAGCAAGGAAATGTAACAAGACGGTAATAATCCCCGACATGAAGAAATGCACAGCTGCACTAATGGACATGTATTGGGTTTGCGGCAAACAAGCTTACCTGCACCTCCCCGCATCGTGGAAAGGAACTTGTGCTTTAGCGACCCTCCACATAGCCCTGATGGTAATACCGGAAAGCTACATCCAAGGGGCAGCAGAGCAATCGGTTGGCATATCGGCAGCAGAGCAATCGGCTGGCATATAGGCAGCAGGGCAATCGGCTGAACCATCGACAGCGCCCCAACTAACGCTAACAGAAGGTCCAGCATATGAACTATTGTCAGAATATGAACTAAAGAAAAGATTGACATGAAGTAAAAGATCCTCCAATTACATCTCATTCGAATCATCGAAACTACTTGCTGAGATCCCGCAGAAATACTAGCTATTTTCATCAGCAGAGACATTCTTTGCCTCACTTCTCGCCCCTGGACTACAAGCACGAGAAAACGCCAAATGGTTACAGATCATGCACTGGGAGCTCATTCAATTGGCTAACGACACTGAAGAGGGGTTCAACGTGATAAAGATTGAACTCCGGTTGCTGCGCCTAATGACAATGCAACATCGATATGTCCTTGATCTCCTCACGGCAATGGACGGTGGTGTTTGCCGAAAAATTGGGGGGGCGTGTTGCACATTCGTGCCAACTGAAGACGCTGATAACGGGACACTCTCCCATGTGATAAGTGCAGTACACAACCTAGGGGAGAGGATGAGAGTGGAAGGAGGAGTAGAGGAAAGTACATGGTTCGACAACTTGTTCAGCTGGGTACCATCATGGGTAAATGTGGCAATGAAAATACTGATCCCCATCATCGTTTTTGTGCTCTTGTTCTTTTGTGTGTGCCAACTGGGACTACGGTGTTGTGAGAAAAGCATGCCAACTTCAGCTATGATGATGGTGACAATGGGCCGACCGACAATGGTAGCTACCATGATAGATGCAAAAATACAAACAAGAGAGTACACCACACCACAGTACAGAATGACAGCAATTTACAGGCAATATGGGGACATAATGGATATTTTGCATTACACGACGATAAAGGAACCAAGAGAGTTGCAATGGTACGAAGAAGTATGGGTAGATCTAGATGGGGATGGAGGTATTTACTTAATGTGCACCCCAGACGAATATGCCAGAAGAGGAAACAGTCTTAGAAGCGTTTGCAGAGCATGGATGCCCATAAAAGGTACCCCCGCGTGGGACGAGGCAGTAGCAGAAGCTGAGTACTACCGAAGGGAGAAGGAAAAGAATAAAAAATAAAAGTATTTGTTACTTTAGATGCAACGAAAGGGGGGGAATGTGTGGGAGCGAGGGGCCAATAGGCCCCTCTCAACCATCATTTCTCAGTACAGAACTTGGATCAAGTGCCTCTAGTGGTGGTATACCCCTCGCCTTTATGCAATACTAACTTTTGGTTGTATTCGCGTAGATGGGACCACCGAGCAGGATACAGGGCATCCATTTTCTGTGCCCCCTTCCGACTCCATCTTGGTAACCAGGCCTCACTGCGATAGTACAAAACGCATCTCTCCCTTTTGCCGCCACAGTAGCCCCGAGCACAAGGCCCCCACCCTCGTCCCCACTCCAACTGGAAAACTCCGCGACTCCATTCTCACGCTGAGGCCGGAGCTGCTTGCAACAAATAATGAATGTAACATATCCTTTTTCCTGTGAGATTACTATCCTGCATGTGAACCGACATGAGCCAAGCACAGAGCTCGTCCATCTCCACAAAAGTGTCCTTGCCGTCTTACCCTCGCCAATCGAAACTTATTACCATTCTAAGCCTGTGTCCTTGCAAGGCATCCCTTTCATGTGCCAGACTGCCAACCTCGCTATGAAGCCCACCCAACAGACCCCCCCCAGCTAACATTAGACCCCGGTGCAGTATATCGTGCCTAGTACTAACAAATGCCACATACCTGAGATTCTTATGAGACTAACCCTATAGTTCAATGACAGTATTGTAGTGGTCAAGACGCTAAACCTGTGACCTGTGTAACCCAAATTTAGCTGGTGTAAGCACTTGAGTGATTTGTATAACGACATGATGCACTACTAAGAGTCTTTTGATCAACTGGTATTTAGTGCATGCATTATTCAGAATGTATTTTCTTAGTTTAGATAGTGACCACCGTGTTTCACAGGGACCTGACCTTCACCCATCCGGAGCACAATGTCTGATGTCAATCCTCCCGCCAACCCAGCAACCAACCCGGAGGAAGAGATGATGCCCACACCTAAGTCACCACCAAGGCTGACCATTCCTGGTCCAACGTAGCATCATATGTCAAAATTGTAGATGTACTATATACATGTGTTGTAACTTTTATGTGGTCAGAGCGCTCTCAGAGATCTACATAAACCTTCCTTGGAACTCTCGCAGCCTGCGCTTTTGTGCCTTATTCCCTGTCCAGGGAGTGTCTGTCTTATTTATTTTACACGTGTTAAACAGGGTGGGCACTAACACTATCTACACAGGAAAAAATCAGCCTAAAAACTGCCTCCCTCATCCACAAATGCCTAAATAATAAAGCTCCTCGCTACCTAACAGAAAGATCCACTAGAAAGACCTCAATCAGACACTTGAGATTAGCCAATTCCAACTGTCTTCAAGTGCCACGCTTCAAACTATCTACTATTGGAGGTTCTAGCTTCCCAGTCAGATCGGAACAACTGTGGAATTCCCTACCACACACACTAAGAATGGACCAAATTTGCACCAAATTCAGGGAGAATCTAATCAAATGGCTCATAGAGAGGGATAAGTAACTCCCCACATGCCTTACCAAGTTATCTTCTCCATGTACAAATACATGTTTGTATATATGTATCTTTATATCCTATTTTCCATTCTGTACTTCAGTTACGATATTTACCTAGTGTGTATGTTATCTATGATTTGATGTCGTCTTTTGCATGCCCACTTTACTTGCTCTGATCCTCAACTACTGTAACCATGAGGTAAACTTGTTTAATTATGTTAACCTTTGTAACCAAGCTGTACGCCTTCTTACCGTCTGTGCCCTGATACTTTCGGGTCTGGCACGTACAATAAATAAATAAACAAACAAACAAACCTGGAACACAGTGAGGAAAGAGGTAGGGGATAGGCCATAGCGGCCAAGGCCAAAGGGTGACGAACCCAGGAGCACACAGTACCCTGGACAGCCAGCACACACCCTGAACATAAGAAAAGCAAATTGCACATCAGCACACAGTACAGGCCCATCGCGGCTCCATTAGATGCCTAACATGTCGGACCAGGATGTCTCCTCCACATCAGCAGAGGGCACGTCGGGAGGCGCAGAATGACCGGCCACCCCATCCGGGGGCGCCTCTCAAGTAATACACCTGCCTCAGGCTTTTGATCTACGAGATACCAGCAATCTGGCTGAGGGGTTTCAAGTTTTATGTTGGAGCCATAGGGCTCATGGATGATGCACGCCTAACGAATATGCTGTCGATGGCGGTCGGAACGGCAATAAGAGTCATCGTAGGTGAATTACTCAACCTAGAAGCAGCCTCATACCGAAACCTACATGAGAAGCTATCAGAGTACTTTGCACCCCACACCAATTTTGATTATGAGAGGCACATCTTTCATACGACTAGCCAGGACAAAGGGGAGCCCTTAGACTATTTTGTCATGGGCTCCAAATAAAACTCAAATACTGTGAATTTCACCAGTACTCAAACGAAGAGGCCTTACGATCGGAGGTCATAGCCGGCTGTGACTCACAAATATTTTGAAAGAAACTCCTACGAAAGCAGCGGTCGCTAGAAGACATCTTGGCGCTAGCTCGAATGAAAGTGTCGGTAGAATCACAGTTCAACAACTTGGGCAAGATCTCCATACAGTACAAGCCCGTGGAAACCAATGCCATCAACAAACTATTTACCACGCCGAATCAACCAGGCAGACGATCAGATGCCACCTGTTTCCGATGCAGTTACGAATATCACCATATGGATGAATGCCCGGCCTTGGGACAACAATGCGCCGCATGCGTCGGTGACTGCCATTTCCAAGCTGTCTGAAAAAATGCACCAGTCACCACACCCAGCAGGCGTGTCCTCAAAGACCGAAGGAGAAGCATGCAGGCAAGCTCTCTAGGATATAAACAAGACAGCAAACTCAGAAATCAAGGGAGAGAGGAACGGGAATACAGAACCTCCCAAGCTCGAGACGGCCATCGGCCTAACAATGGCCCCAGATGCAGGAGAAGATTTATCCAATACATTGAAATGAGGTCTCCCTTGAACAGCGACTCCCCCTCGTCAGGAGAAGACCAACGGAAGAAGGGCTATGTATGGCCGCTAAACAACAGCACAGCCACCAAGCACAGCCCAGTCCTCATTCTACATGTCAACGACACCCCACTAGACTTCCTCATTGACACAGGGGCGATAATCAATATAATCAGTGAAGAGGCATATTACGCACTGGCCCTGCCCCCAAGCTTAAAAGGTCAACTGTCAACATCTACCCATACGGGTCTACCATGCCCTTTCCATGCAAGGGCATCATATACGTCTGCTGCACTCACAACGCCTATGCTGCGAAGATCCCGCTGCACGTCCTAAAGACAGTAGTTAATAGTGGCTGCATACTCAGCTTCAGGATGAAGGTTGTCATGGGACTAATGCACATCCTGTACCAGCTCATGGCTCAAAAGTATTTCGCCAATCCGGGTGACATTGAGGCAGCATTCCTGAAGTTGTTCAAGAGACTCCGAAAATTAAAAGACTGGAAGATACAAATGCACATTAACCCCGAGGTCCGACCAGTGGCCCAGCACTACCGGGGCATACCTGTCAACATACAGTGGCAAGTGGAGGAAGAGATGGTCAAACTCCTGCAACAGCAGGGGATCGAACCAGTCACGGGCCCCACCCCGTGGCTCTCACCCATAGTCCCGGTGCCAAAGAAATCTCCGGACGGGTCCATAAGACTATGTGTGGACAAGCAGAGGGCCAATCAAGCGACAGCACGTGAAAGACACCAAGCGCCGAGGATCAACGACATGATACACTTGCTGCATGGAGAAAGGGTATTCTCCAAATTGGACCTCAAGAAAGGGCTTTACCAAATCGAGATTGCACCTGAGTCTCGGTACATTACCACGTTTGTGACACACCTCGGGTTGTTTCATTACAAAAGACTTATTTTCGGCATCTCGTCGGCTGCCGAGATATTCCAGGAGGAAATTCATAAGGTCATCCGGCACGTTCCCAACTGCCTGAATTATTCAGATGATGTCCTTGTGTTCGGAAAATCCAAAGAAGAGCACAAAGTGGCTCTGCACAGGATATGCTCCACGCTCAAAGCAGTGGGCCTAATTCTCAGCAAATCCAAATGTGTTTGGCAAAGGCTCTCTTCGATTCATCGGCCACTTATTTTCCGAGAGATGGATGTGGCCTGACCCAGACAAAGTAGCAGCACTTAACATGGCACAACCTCCTCAAACCACCTCCGAACTTTGCTCCTTTTTGGCTCTCACAAGCTACTGCTCAAGATACCTCAAGGATTATGCTACCGTGAGCAACCCCCTCTGACTACTCACCCGCAAAGACCAACTGTTCGAGTGGACAAGAGACTGCCAGAGCGCTTTTGAAGAGATTCCCAATAACATTGCCCACGCGGAGGACATGGTGTACTTTGATGCAGAAAGAAAGACCAAGGTGATAGTTGATGCTAGCCCCGTCAGGCTCAGGGCCATCCTGACACAGCGGAGCCCCGATGACCCGTCCAATGTGTTCATAGTGGCCTATGCCAGCGGAAGCCTCACGGCCGCAGAACAGGCTTACTCCCAGGCCGAGAAGCAGAGCTTGGCAGTTGTGTTGGCTTGTGAGTATTTCCACCTGTTCTTATATGGCAAAGCATTCACGGTCATAACAGACCATCAAGCCCTCCTGACGATCTATGGAGATCCAATGGCCAGAATGCCTCCCAGGATAGCCAGGTGGGGCGTGCGACTGCAAGATTACAAGTTTGACATAAATCATCACCCCAGCAAGGAAGAAAACACAGCGGACTACTTGACCCGCCACCCGGCAGGCCCGGCTCAAGGGGGGGCCACCCATCGCAGACGCATACATCAAATACATTGTCCATCATCTACAGCCACTCCCAGTGGACTGGGCTGATCTCGCTGGCGCGTCCAAACAGGACAAAGCCTTCACCATCGTTACTCACTGCATCAAGGCAGACAAAACCTCCCATCTGAAACACGAAGCCAGACACGGGATTGAGGCAGTATGGGGTGATGTTAGATGCATGGACCTGGTGAAAGATGAACTGTCCGTCGTAGATGATTACATCGTCCTGAAGGGCTGCAAGGTGGTCATAACCGAGGCATTATGAGAAAAGATTGTCAGGCTGGCACACAAAGGTCACCGGGGGGTGGTATCCACGAAGCACCTCCTTCGACAAAAAGTGTTGTTCCCCAAACTGGACACCATGGTGGAGGAAATAGTGGGCGGGTGCCCAACCTGTGTCCAGGTGGCTCATCCTTCTCACCCCAACCCCCTACAAATGTCCCCGCTCCCTGAAAATGTCTGGGAGGAATTAGCGGTGGATTTCTTTGGTGCTCTTCGCAACGGCACATATGTACTTGTGCTGATGGAAGAGCACTCACATTTTCCAGACACCCAGCTAGTCGAGAGCACATCGGCCATGTGTGTGATCCCCGTGTTGGACTGCATGCTGTCAACATACGGGATCCCAAAAGTCATAAAGTCAGACAACGGTCCACCGTTTGCCAGTCAGGACTTTCAAAATTTTGCAAGATCCATTGGGTTCCACCGCAGAAAGATAGCACCACGCTGACCTCGAGCCAACGACATGGTCGAGAGATTTATGGCTAGCATCAAGAGGACACTGCAAATTGCCACCACCCTCAACAAACCATTCAAACAAGCACTATACCAGCTGCTGCGTGAATACCGGAACACGTCGCACAGCACCACAGGGGTTTGCTCCTCGGATCTAGTGTTTTGCAGACACATCAAGATGAGGCTACCAGAAGGACCCACACAGCCCTCATCAACACAGCTAGAACAGCAAGTGAGAGAAGGATCAGGAAGCGAAGAGCAAGATGAAGGACCGTGCTGACACCCGACGATGTGCCACAGAATGCGTCATTGAACCAATAGACCATGTGTTGGTACGCCAATCAAAGAGTCGGAAAGAAGACTCCACTTTTGCACCTGGACACTTAATCATGACCAATATGAAGGGGAATGATGATTACAGCCAGTGGGGACAGGCAACAATCCATAACGAGGAACTCATCCCATTTCAAGAAAGTCAAGGTGATGCCAACACTTGAGTGGGAGCAGACACACGACAGTCCAGAAGAGAGGCACTTGGATGAGTCCTATCACAGGGATGGTGAGCAGTCTGAAGATGATGTCATCAGTGAGAGAGAGCTTATGTATCCTCTGATGACCCACCTCTCCATGAGGCCTCAGAGATGTTGCATGAAGCCCCAGAGACTGATCGAGGAAATGGGCTGACAAACTGTGAGTGACCTGTCACTTTAAAAGGGGGGTAGATGTCATGTTGCAAGGCGCGATGGCATTAGCCCTTCCACATCGTTATGGGGGATGGCCCTTGTTTGGGGCGAGGGCAGGAGTAGTGACGTTGGGGTTTGGGAGGCGGGCCGAGGGAAGTTAGGTTTCATGTGTATTTTTGAATAAAGTCGTTTGCACGTTATCCGCTCCGTGTGCGAGGCTTGATTCTCACCGGAGGTGATGTTAGGGATAAGTGCCTGGATGCCGGGGAGGGCCTCCGCATCCAGGATTTCACAAATCCTTTCTTCAGTCTGATCAAGCATTAGCACAGGGAGCACCTTCCTGATCCACGGTTATACAAGTGACTCTCCTTATCACTTAATGCACTTAAGGTCCACATGCCTAGCACGTCGAAATGCAAGTCACGCTGCCATCTTTAAGTGGTAACTGGTATTCTAATGAATATCAACAGAATTAAATGAATGTCAGGAAACTCTACTCTCAACTTTTTTTATCTGTTAAAAACACTTTCATCTACATTGCGAGAAGTGCCCCTGTCTGGTTATCTGGACACATTAGTGGCATCGTATACAAACCCCTAAGCAGGAAGTCACATTTTCCATGGAGCAAGTGAGTTTTATTTTATTTTATAATTTTTACATTTGTTACATGCCCAGACCCTAGGGTATCATGGCGAGGTTGACATTGGTCAAAGGACAAAAAATAGCATGGATATAATGATACCAAATATTTACAAAAGCATTTAAACACAGTGTACAGCAATATTTACAAATTCAGAATGTGTGGATATATTGGTATTGGTTAAATAACCACGTTTTTAGCAGTTTTTAAAAACCAGGGAAGGTTTCTTCTTTTTTGATGCTGAGCGGGAGGGAGTTCCAATGTTTAGGAGCTAGGTATTGGAAGCTGCTCCCCCTGCTCTGGAGTTATATCATAACTATGCCTCCCATGTCCTGTTCATGGATAATCTGCTACAGGCCCCTCGATAAAACACCCAGAACAAGCTGTATATCTTGTTGTATTTGCCAAAGCAAAATAGTGGTATGTTCTTTACATCATGTCTACAGTACTGACAAATCATGCCACTGAATTGTGTCATTGAGGCCCTGTTTGTCCGTATGCAACCAAAAGATCCATTGTTGTTCCTTCCTTGGTAGTATGGCTTCAATTTCCCCACCCCTGTGGGGTAGTTTGATCTGCTCCAAAATTGACCATATTAGTTGTTCTGATGAGTGTTTTACCAGGGGTGCTGTCAGTTTATTTGTCCTGATACATTATTTATGTTCTGTAATTCTTTTGTTAATAGGCCTTAAGGTCATCCCAATGTATCATAGGTTACATGGACAGGTTATTATTTATATGACATTGGCGGAATTACAATTTGTGAACTTCCTTTGGATACGTGAGCTGCAACTACCCATACTGCTCTGTCAGCCTTTGCATGGACCACTGGAAGACCAACGTCAATCACAACGTATGGTGTGCTATGATCAACACTGGGTTGGCTGTGCTCCATGCGTCATAAATCGGAGGTCTTCTAAAGGTGCTTAAGTTAGACACTCCTGGGGACTGCAAAGATTTTGAGGAATGAGAACAAGTAAGAACACATGGCTTTGAGTTACTTTATTAGCAGGTCTTAATATATTAAGTATTAGTGGTTCTAGGTTTCAGTTTGAAATACAGGCTTACAGAAGCAGGGGAATAACCTATGCATACATTTGTAGAACAGTGTCAAGTGTGGGGCAACAAAAAGTGGGGATCTTCAGGGTTCCCCAACACCCTGGGCTGAGGCGTTTAGTGAACATAAGAGGCTTGAAGCTAAACATGTTCCTGTCCCTCCAGGGATGCCCTAGTCTATAATCACACTCCAAAGATGATGGCCAACAGGAGAGTTCAGACTACTCTTAATATCTTTATAAGTCGCCTGGGTAAGCCTAAGCTTATTAAAGAAATGCTCCAAATTCTGGCCTTCACAAGCATCCATACCTAAACTATCAATACCCTAGTCTAGAAATAAATACAAATGATAGTTTCCTGGACAACCTCCTCCAGGAGGTGCTCACCGTTCTGGCATCTCCATGGCTTGGTCTCTCCATGGCCTTTGAGTTTCTTCTCTAGACTGCTCCATGGTCCTTCTCTTCTGTAGACTGCTCCACAATCTTTCTAATTCCTTAGACTTCTCCACTGTCTCTCTCATTCTCCTACATACGTCTCCGGGGTACTTCTGAGGGCCCAATATTCATTACAAACCCATGCTGGAAAAAAGTGTGTTTTTCTACTTGTCTTAGCTAGGTCTACAGATCATTTAAAACATTTCACTGCATCATTATCATCGCTGTCACTGTTCCATTTTGGCAACAAAATAAATGGGCAAGTGAGAAGAGTGCCCTGGTGGTATTCCCCTGCCTTGTAGCTATGAGTGAAATAACCAAAATGGAATGGAGTGCCAGGAAACTGCATGTGTTACAAGCACCCGGGGAATCCATGCCAGCCAATCATCGTCGCATGAAAGGAAGCTTTATTTACAGATGAAAGCCCACATTTCATACTGCTGGCCGGCACCCCATCTCCATTCTCATGCCATAATTGTCTGCTTGCCCCTTGCCCTTCCACCCATTTCACCCCTCCCTTGTGCTGGTTGCCCTTTTCGCCCTATACCTCCTTAACTATGCCTGATACTGCACTGTCTGGCCCTCTGGCCCTCTCCTTAACTTACATACTATGGAAATGGAAGAGGGATTCGGCTTGGAGGCCCAACTATTCTTGCATGGTGACCATGTTTATTTTTTTCAAAGAAACAAGTCGCCCGCCAGCTGCGTCCCACCTTTTCTTTCTGTTACCTCAGCCATACCACCCCAGGCATTTTCCCCGCGAGTCCTATAGCCACAAAACCCCCACACCAACAGGCTTTGTTCAATTAGGCTGCAGCCTTGCCATCTGGTACGATCATCGCAATGTGGTATTATTGCTTAAAGACAATACTCTCAATTCCCCCTCTGTGTACTCCCTTTCCAGGACAATTCCTAGATGCTATAGAGAGGAGGGTAAGACTCTAAAATGCACACCATATCCAGGGGTGGACTGACAAGGGGGCAAAGGGGCATTTGCCCCCCAGGGTGGTTGGGCTGTTGCGCCATAGGGCAGGGCTCCAAAATGCAAAAAAACAATTGTTTTATAGATGAAAGTCCTCAGAATCTAGCCTTTCACAAAGAAACAGAGTATGCATCTGTGATGGATTGCCCCCCTTGCTCAGAGTCAGTGTAAATGGGGCAATGCATTTGTCTTGATTTCACCCATGTTGTAGATGTGCCTGGATGGCCCCCACATTTGGGCCTCCTCAGCAAGTGAGAGGGAGAGGAGTCTAGACTGCAGGGGCAAGTACATACCGGCCAGTGGCAATGAATGCATTTAAATAACATTCTGTGACCCTGGATAGTTATGTAACTGCTCCCATACACCATTAGTATGTTACAATCAACAACAGCTCACCACCAGGGGTGCTGTTAGGTCTGGAAAAGATCTGGGGCTACGCTAATGTCGGGACTGTCAGGACTTGGGGCTAGCTAGCTTTTTGGTTGTAACCCTGAACTTCTATCCGGGGCTACAACCAAAAGACCCGGGGCTATAGCTCCCTTACCCCCCCCCTCCCCAGCAACGCCTCTGCTCATCACCTATTGCCAAGGAAGTAAGTGGCCATATTTTATTGGAGTTTGTCCTCTTGATTCCGTATGAAGGCTTCCCCTTTGTTCTGGTTAATGTCTTAATCGCCAGTGTGTTCATACAAAAAGGGTTTAATAGCACCCAGAAAAGCACTCTTGGATGTATAGTCATTAAAGAAATGGTTGTTGGACTGTCTGTGGTACTTTTGTACGCAGTTGAAAGATATAATAGAAAGATATAATATTCAGGTATTAATTATTAGAATATTACAGATTAAGGGGGTCATTTAGAGTTGGACAGATTTTTTAACACCGCTCAAGAAAATGACCCGCTCCGGCGTTGGTATTTCTGAAGTTCTCAAAGTTTGCCACCAGCAAAGGTTGGTAATTCTGGAATACCTCGAGTGCTACTTCAAAAATCCCACCTCTAATGGTGGCAATGTAAAAGGTTTTATTTTTAAATAATGTTCAGCCTTTTTCAGCTTTAATGAGAATGGAGAAATTGGATGTACAGTATTTGATTATATCGCTACTGTTGATTTTTTGTGTGCACAAAAGGGTATATTCTGTGGCTTTTATAGATTAAATGGGTATGGTGGCAAACAGAGATGCCCACCTTTTTATCCCCTGAACACGGGCCTTTATAAAAAAACTTGTTTACTCTATAGAAGGGAAGCACATGTGCTTTGGTTCGGTATATTAAAAGAAAGATTTAAAACACTTGAGGCTAGTTTGGATTTTTTGCCTCCACCTTGAATAAAGGTAAAAATAGGTGGATTTTCTGCAAAACGTCCACCTTAAATTCCACCACCAATGGTATTTGATCAAAACCTGAATTGTGTGGACGGTAAAATCAACTGTATTTGCCAAATACTGCCAATCTTACTGTTACCAACTAACTCTGAATGACACCCAAAGTCTTGGATCGTTTTTCATTGTCTTGTTCAGAGTACTCTTCTCTTATGCGATCAAGAAAAGACACATATACAAATCAACACCATATTCACATATATAGGGCCTCATTACGACCCTGGCGGAAAGTTACCGCCAGGGCCGTGACTTTACCGCCATGGTGCTAACTACGTTAACACCATGGCGGTAAGGGGATTTACCGCCCCATTCCGACCTTGGCGGGGCGGTAAATCCCCAATCCCCATTTACCCTTCCCCATTCCCATTTTTGCCCCATAGGGCATAATGGGAGTGGGGAAGGCGTTAATTACGCCACCGTAAATTACGGTGGCGTAATTAACACCAAGTTCCCTTACCGCCATGGATTTTTACACCCGCTAGAAGCAGGTGTAAAATCCGCCATGGCGGAGAGGGAACTCGTGATTGGCGGTAAGGGGTCGGCGCAGCTAACGATGGCGCTAACCCCTTACCGCCAGGGTCGTAATGAGGCCCATAGATACAAAGGCACATAAACACAGATACATTCTTCCATCCAAACTTTACACTATCACAAATACACTCAAACACATTTCCCCAGTAACAGAAACTGGAACACACACGGCTGTCACACTTCACCGTTCGTATCATGCTAGAGGAAGGGTTTGTTCGAGAAGCGTGCACAGACCTGTTTGCTTTCCGCATGGTGTGCAGTGCTTTATCTTCCCGTTCACTGCACGGTGGAGAATGCAGCAGAGATCTTGAAACAACTACACTTCCCATGCCGCTCCAGTTGTGTTGTCATGTGAACAGCTCCTACAATCAAGGTGCTCTGACGCGCTCTGGTCCGGCTGTTTTCTGCTTTCGTTTTCATAAAAGGAACCTTGCCACTCGGTGCGCCGCTTCTGTTTAAAGTTGACACCAACTTTGAGGTTCCGTCTTTGTTACGCTTTTCGATGCTGTGGTTCTGACCTCTGCCTGCCTTACGGATGAACACCAGGTATAATCAATAGCATCTTGAGCAATACTATCTGCATACCTGTCACATAAATCTCATCAATTCTTCTTTATTTTCAGCTGGTTCCGTGGCAGTATGTTCTCCCCGCTCTTTTGAGTGATCAGGCTCTTTTTTACTGTTTAACTCCCCCAACTCTATGACTAAAGCTGCTTTTGTTCTTTCCAATCTTGGTGGAACTGCGGCAGCCTGGGCAAATCCCTTACTCGAGTCAAACAGGTATCTACTATACGATTGCGATGCTCTCATCTCAGCCATGCACAGGGTTTTCGACACTCGTTACAAATCACAAGCCACGGGTCTTGAGTTCCTGAACTTGCGCCAAGGGACGTCTTCCCTGTTCACCTATCTTACTAGGTTTAATCAACTGGCAGCTGAAACGGACTGGCCAAAAGAGAAAAAATCGGCAGTCTTTTACAAAGGGCTATCTGAGGAACTGAAAGATGTGTTGGCGACCGTGCCCATAGTTCCCAATGTTTTTGGCAAACTCCTGGATCTGGTTCTGCAGATCGACGTCAGAGGAGCCGAAAGAAAAGGAGAATGCAAACCAGCAGGCCCAGCTCCTCTGCTTCTGGACACTGCTGTTCCTCCCTCGTCCGCCCCAGGACCCATGCAAGTGGGGGCTGTACAAGGTCCTCTAACTCCTGCTCAAAGGGAGCACTGCAGAACCAACAATCTTTGTATGTACTGCAGTTCGGCTGACCAACGACTGAAGGATTGCCCAAAGAAACCCATCAAGGAGGCGGGAAACGCCAGAACCCGGCGTTAATCAGAGTCCCTACGCCGGGGGTACATTCTTTGGACTCACATGGGATTTCCTCTGCTCCTGTCAGTTTGCTGGTGGTCTTTACAGTGGCTCTTGACATCTCTTTTTCTTCCTTGGCTATTATTGACTCTGGAGCCACAGGGAACTACATGGACTATGAATATGCCGTCTCTCACAATGTGCCTTAGGTATCTAAGGCACAACCTGAATCCATTCATGCAGTGGATGGTACCTCCCTGGTATCTGGGTTGGTCACCCAAAACACTTCTGTGGTTCGAATGCAAACCGAAGAAGGACATGCGGAAAACATATCTTTCGACCTGATCAAGGCCCCCAGTTCCGGGTCATCTTGGGTGTACCTTGGCTACAGCAGCACAAACCCGCCATTGACTGGGCCAAGAGGGTCGTCCAGTTCCCGTCTCCTGTCTGTAATGAACAATGCTTCCAGAACACGAATGTGTGGCCCGATTCCTCCTGCCAGGCGTTAGTCGCATCCACAGCACTCATAGGGACTATTACCACTGCTAAAGAGAACACTATTCCTCTGGAGTATCAGGCGTTCCGAGATGTCTTTGATAAAGGCAGAGCCGACCATTTACCACTGCACCGTCCCTATGACTGCCCCATTGACCTGATACCTGGGGCCAGAATTCCAGCCGACAGAGTGTACTCCCTTACATTACCAGAGGACAGGATATTAAAGTAATATATTGATAAGGCCTTGAGCACAGGGTTCATCAGGCCATCCTCATCCCCCACAGCCTCTCCCCTCTTCTTCGTTCCGAAGAAGGAGGGCGACCTTCACCCTTGCATGGACTATAGGGCGTTAAACTCTGTTACGGTGAAGAACCAGTATTCCCTTCCGCTGATCTCTGTTCTTCTGGATCAATTGGGTACATCTGTTGTCTTTACCAAACTGGATCTGCGGAGTGCGTACAACCTTGTACTCATACGCAAGAGGGACGGATGGAAGACTGCTTTCAAAACCTGTTACAGGTTATACGAATATCTTGTCATGCCCTTCGGGCTAAGCAATGCTCCGGCCATGGTTCAGGCTTTTATGAATGATATCTTTCGTGACTGTCTGGACCAGTTTGTAATGGTTAATCTGGATGACATCCTGATATATTCCTTATCTAAATAAGCACATACTGAACATGTGCATTTTGTCCTGCAGAGACTTCGGGAAAACCACTTATTTGTTAAAGCCGAGAAATGTGTCTTCAACACGACTGAGGTGGAATTCCTTGGTTATGATCTCACAAATCATGGTATCAGAATGAGTCATTCTAAAGTCAAGGCAGTCCTGGAGTGGCCTATTCCTACCTCAGTCAAGGCACTCTAGTCATTTTTGGCCTACTCAAATTTCTATAGACGTTTCATTCACTCTTTTTAGTCCATCTCAGCCCCTTTGACTGCTTTGACCAGCTCCAAGCAACCTTATCACTGGAATCCCGAGGCGCAAGGAGCCTTTGACACTCTTAAAGCAGCTTTTTCTTCTGCTCCAGTACTACAGCACCCTAGTCCACTGTTGCCATACCTGGTGGAAGCGGATGCCCCAGGATCCGCTGTTGGTGCCGTCTTGTCCCAGCGTTGTCCTGATTCTGGTGAGATTCACCCTATCGCCTTCTTCTCCAGGAAACTCACTCTGTATGAAAAGAACTACCCCATCACAGAAAGGGAGTTGTTGGCCATCGAAGATGCCTTTTCCTAGTGGAGACACCATTTTCTGGGTGCCCGGCATCCTGTTATGGTCTTCTCGGATCATCGCAGTCTCCTGGCCTTTAAATTAATGAAGTGCCTCACTGCTCGTCAGGCTCTTTGGCATCTTTTCTTTTCACAATTTTATTTCACCATCACCTATCATCCTGCCCGTCTCAACATGTGTGCTGATGCCTTGTCTCGTCTGCCTCATGATCCTCAGAGTGCCGTGTCCGACCGTCCTTTGGTCTTACCCTGTTGGGTTGTCTGCGGGTGTACACCATACCCATCTTTGCATTCTCTAATTGCTAATTGGGTTGCCACTCATGCGGCGGAATGTCTCGATCTCAATCTGGACATTGTGCAGGGATTGCCATACATCCAAGGTCGTCTGTACTTACCTCCGGAGGAGGCACGTCTCCGTGCTCTGGCCTGGTCCCAAGACTCGATTTTGCCAGCTCATTCGGGACAACAGAAGACTCTTGAGTCTATTCGCCGTTGGGCTTGGTTGCCTTCAATGTCTAAGGATGTCATCGACTACCTTGCCTCCTGTTCGGTCTGTTACCAATGTAAAATGTCTCGGTCCAAGCCCATGGGTCTTCTACAACCACTCCCAGTGCCGCATAAGCCATGGTACATGGTGTCCATGGACTTTGTAGTAGACTTAACCTCCTTTGAATGGGTTTGACACCAACTGAGTAGTGATTGACTACTTCACTAAGTTGGCGTTGTTTGTTTCCGGCACTGGTCTCCCCTTTGGCCCCGGTCTTGGCAGCCATCTTTCTCAAGAACGTTTTCAGATTCTTTGGCCTTCCCTCGATCATCATTTCGGATCATGGGACACAGTTCACGTCATGCTTTTGGAGAACCTTGATGGCGTCCCTTCAACTCGAAGACCGTTTTCAGCTCAGCCTTTCATCCGCAGAGGGACGGTCAGACGGAGAGAGTCAATGCCACCACGGAGCAGTAACTTCAGTGTCTCCATCTCCAGTTCCAGTCAAATTGGTTGGTGATGCTCCCGCCAGCCGAGTTTGCGTACAACAATTATGTGCAGTCGTCTTCCGGTGTTTCTCCTTTCTTTGCTCTATATGGACAACACCCTTGTTCCTTACCTCTTGATCCTGCTCTTCTGATCGACAATCCGGCAGCCCAGGATTTTGTCAGAAATATACGGATGGTGCATGATTCTGTTTGTGGACACTTGCTGCAAGCCCAGAAGCGGGCTAAATGTTGTGCCGATCGGCATCGGATCCCTGCACCTGACTAAAAGGTTGGCATGAAGGTATGGCTTTCCACACGCAATTTGAACATCCCTTGTAAACGTATGCTCCTTCTGAGATATGTCAGCCCATTTCCAGTTGCGGCCGTGATCAACCCTGCAGCGATGCGTCTTTCCTTGCCTTCTTCATGGAAGGTGCATCCCGCATTCCATGTCAGCCTGTTGAAACCTTGTTCTGCCTCTACCAGGTTGCTGTCTCGCCCGCCACCTGTGCGCATGGATGGTGATCTGGAGTACGACGTGGCTGATATATTGGGTTACCGTCTGCGCAGGGGTCATCGCTTCTACCTTGTTGATTGGAAGGGTTATGGTCCTGAGGACCAGTCTTGGGAGCCCTTGCACAACATACATGCGCCTGCCCTTGTACGCCGAGTTCATGCCCGCAGGGGGTTGGCGCCGCTTTTGGGGGGGGATGCTGTCAACTTCACCGTTCGTATCATGTTAGAGGAAGGGTTTGTTCGAGAAGCGTGCACAGACCCGTCTTCCTTCCTCATGGTGTGCGCCGCTTTATCTCCCCTTTCACTGCACGATGGAGATTGCAGCAGAGATCTTGAAACAACAACATTTCCCATGCCGCTCCAGTTGTTTTGTCATGTGACCAGCTCCTCCAGTCAAGGTTCTCTGACGCGCTCTGGTCCGGCTGTTTTCTGCTTTTGTTTTCATAAAAGGAACCATGCAACTCGGTTCGCCGCTTCTGTTTAAAGTTGACACGAACTTTGAAGTTCCATCTTCGTTATGCTTTTGGATGCTTTGGTTCTGACCTCTGCCTGCCTTATGGATTGCCTTTGCTTTTGCTTTCATCCCCGTTGACAGTTTGTGTACCAGGACCTTTATGCCTGATTTTCCAGATTGCTCTGCCTTGCGTTTTTTCTGCCTGTTACCAAGATTCCTTGCCCGTTTTTTCGGATTGCTTTTGCCTGATGTTCTGCATGGACTGCCTCACGGACTACCTAGCTGCTTTCAGGTACTCCTCAGGTGTCACAGCTTGCAGCGTTTTTCTGTTCCTTGGACCCTGCCACCACAGC
Source organism: Ambystoma mexicanum (assembly GCF_040938575.1). Taxonomy (NCBI): domain Eukaryota; kingdom Metazoa; phylum Chordata; class Amphibia; order Caudata; family Ambystomatidae; genus Ambystoma; species Ambystoma mexicanum. Next base: position 185,052,484 of record NC_090925.1, on the reverse strand, counting down.
CTCAGACAGGACACGTCTGTACAGTGTTCCTATACGGTGAGTGCAGGGGTTCATTGTATTTCTGTGAGGTTCTGCATTTAGTCTTTGCTGTCCATTGTGTGTGATTCCTCTACTGTTCCCCTGATACCTTGCATACCTGCCCTTCTGAAACCTGCTACCTGGGGTCTTCCCTGTATATTGCTATCCTGCCTCAACTACCAAACATTGGGACTTACTTTCACTGACTTTTCAAAGTGCACAGGTGGACGCTGCGCAGTTTGTGCACCAACCCGTACCTAGTGCGCTCCTCGTGCCTTTCGGGTTAGAACCCTCACTAACTTACCTGTTTGTTGTTTTATACTGTCGTCGTTCTTCCTTGGACAAGTCCCAATACACCACGTGGTAAGGATTACTTTTCTTTACTAAATAATTGAAGGGTTGTTCTGAACAGTCCTGATATCTATAATATATCTTTTAGGTAGGAAGGTCTGTGCCCCAGTAGCAAGATAGAGAACACCAGGTATTATCAATATCATCGTGAGCAATACTATCTGCATACCTGTCAAATAAATCTCATCACTTCTTCTTTATTTTCAGCTGGTTCCGTGGCGGTGTGTTCTCAGCACTCTTTTGAGTGATCAGGCTCTTTTTATTGTTTAACTCAGTAGAGGGTCATATCATTTTAAAGATCTATACCCTCAAAGAGAGGAGGCTCGGTTGGAGGACCCAACCGAGCTCTTCAATCGAAACCCTGAGCAATACAGACGTGGTCACCTGCCTACACTCATCCTCTGGTTGGTGGGTAACAACGTAACCTTATTTGAAAACATACATAAATATAATAGGCGGTTCTTGCTCCCTCTCCATCACCAGGTCTAAGGTGTATTCCCCTTGCTGCTCTCTCTTCTTCTGTGAGTTGAAATATGCCTGCCAACTTTCCAAGAAAGGGCAACTTGGGAGCACAAAAATAGGCATGTCCTCTCGCCGTCTTTTGATTTGCAGTGTCCAAATGCAGACCTCATTGCCACAATTACCAGCAAGACACCGACCATGACTTCTTGTCATGTCTGGCAAAGGCTGACTGGAAAATCAAGGTGGTCTAAGGTCTGAACATAAGTCAGGGCAATAGAGGGCGGTGAGGGGCAAAGAATGGCCTTGATGTGAAGGGCAATTAAAGGGAGTGAGTGGCAAGGAATTGGTGATGACTGAGCAATGTGGCTAAGCGAAGGAGATTGAGTTCATAGTTAAAAGATGGAGCAAAAGGGGACTGGAGGTCTGAAAGTTTATTGTAAGAAACAGGGGGGGCATTAAGAATGTGGTTAAAAGGAAGGACACCCGAGGATGATGGGTAAGGAACATAGGCTAAATGAGAAAGAGGTACTAATCTGGAACAGTAGGTCAGCAGGTTGACTGTTGCTGAGATCTATGCCTGACCTGCATGCCACTGCATCTGAATGTGGGACTGGCTTGACCCTCTTTCTTTTTTCTAAGTGATGTATACTTGCTTAATGAACATATGTTTCAATTACTATCCTGCTTATATTTTTAGGTTGCTTTATCAGGTGACTTGGTGCTTTAAATTACACAATTACTACTTCTCTAATATGTGTTCAAGTTGCGCTATCATGTGACGTGATGCTTTGAGAGTACAAATAATTGTAGAGACTAAGATTATAATGACAGTACGTTTTCATTATAATTATAATCTTAGTCTGTTTCTCAGATGTATTTGCCTCTGGATACAACCAATTAATAGGCTTCCCCCTTGTAGATAGAATGGTGCTTTGAAAACCAGAATTATTGAACAGTATACTAGTTTAGCCCTTGAATAACAACTTTGCAGAAAGCATTTTTTTGTTTCTAATATTGAAAAAGGGACAGGTCAAGATTAACTCTCCCTGCTTTCTGAATTGGAAACTGTGGAACGAGGATGACAGGACTCCAATCCCTGCCTTCCACACGTCACACATTATGTCATCCTCAGAAAACCATGTTTCATCACTGAGCCTTTCTTTTCTTTAACTATCTGTATAGAAAGCCTCACTCATATGGGTTGAAACTCTATAGTGCTGCTTTATAAATAATTATCATTTTAATAATTTACATTAAGCATACTGGTGAGGAGGCAGGATGATCATTTGGGGTCTTAAGTTGTGGGGGTGGGTACACCGGGAGCAGGTATGGGCTTTGTGTTGTGGACTGGGGTGCCAGGAAGCCAGATATGGGTATTATGCCATGCCAGCTCATGTTTGCCTATGAGAGCAAACCCAGACTCCCCTGGGTCCTCCATGGCTCTGCTCTTCCCATCACTTCTCTAGCTTTGCCACCTCTTTACATTGTTGTAAATCTAAAGATGGCATGGAATGGGAGAATGTGTTGCCTCCCCGTCAAATTACAAACTCTAAACATTGGCTTAAATCCCAGCTCTCCCATTTGATCAATTGTATTATCCTGGTGAAATAATTTTACTGTTTGGTAAGTGGGAGAATTTCCAGTGGTCTGGGTCTCTAAGAAACCACAAACATAACTGAAAAATATGTTGCATAAAAGGAAAGTAATAGCAATAATGTCTCCTATATATACTTGCGAATGTGCGGTAGGTGGGGAGGTTGATATTAAGTTTACTTGTTCTACAAGTTGGGGCCGCTGCACTGTGGGCTTGGGCCATTGTTCTATGGGCAAGAAAAGTAAACTTGCCCCCCAGGCTACATGTTGCCAGTCCTCCCCTGCACCACAAGGCCTGTACCGCAACCTGGCTTCAACATAATGAAATGAATGCAACATAAACCAAATCAGTCTGCATTAACTTGTGGTTAAAATGCTTGAAGGTTAGAGGCACAGTTAACAGAGAAACTGCTTCATAAAGCTCCTTATGTCGACAGCCATGACCCTGAGATTTCCCCTTTCAGTGTATGTGGAAGGGGGCATCACTCTAGCGAGGGAAGGGACAGTCTGACTGCGTGAGGCCCACACAGGAGGCCCCATGTAGCACCGGGCACTGTGCTAGGAAACAGGACGCTGAGCGCCATGCTGCCAGCAAAGGAAAACCTCTGCTCGAGGAGAGCTTGCGTCTGTGACTTCAAGCTGGTGGGGGCACACTGACTGGAAAGTGGTACCCAAGCTTGTCCTCATTTTTTAAGGCGCTCCCTTTCCTAGTTTGTGACATTAATTGTACTCCATTTTTCGCCCCTCCCCCCCACTCAAAACCAAAAGAGTGACTTAAGGCCATATTCAAAACCAAAGAGTGGGTAAAGGCCATTACATCAATCATATGCTTGAAAATCTAGTTTATTTTTTCTAATGAAAAGTTTGCTCTTAGGAATAGGCACACATGTTTCCTTTCTGTGATTCCTTCAATTAAAAACCTCTGTGCCAGTCATCCCGGGCCTGCGTTTATACCATCTGTGCACCACAAGATCTGGGCATGGGCTGCTCCAGGGGAATAAAAAAGGCTCAACGAGGGTCTTTGTACGAGTCATTTAAAATGTTACAGATAATAATGCATACAGACCGCTGCAGACGTTTCTCAATGCTATTACACTGAACAAGGTCAACAGTATGGCAGTATGGCCAGGTCCATGGGGGCGTGGGTTGGAGCCGATGGAGGGCAGAAGCTGATCTGCCGGGCTCCGGCCGAGACGCCGCTTCCTGATCCTTTTTCTCCGGTACAAGAGTGGTTGCAGCCAGCGGAAAAGCACGCATCGGTGGGGGAAGTGCTCCCCATTAGGAATTACTCGAGTGTTGGAATTTTCGGAGCCCCCGTGAGGAAGAGCGGGCTCCGGATCCCACCCTCCCCTCCGCCGCGCATTGATCCAAGATGGCGCCTGGCACAGCTTCACGCAGCCCCTGAACCAGCGTCCCCTGACGGAGCGCTTTGGGGATCGGCAACAAGGCCGGGGGGGGCGACCCCTGTCTGACACTGGTTCGGAATCGACACAGGCCCCCAGGCCCCTGACTCCGTTACCCCTGGGCTGGCCCAATTTATGCAATGCGGACTACAACTAGAACCACGTGGATGGCATCACATAAAGAGAAACTCGCCACCTCTGAGAAGCAGCACCCCGCCCCACGGCCATCACCCGAATGACCTGATTCCAGCCGAAGCACTCGGGGGCCCTGAAACTCAAGGTGCGTGAGCCTACATAATACCCTTTGGTGGGCCCCTGACCACCACCGCACCCTTGGGCCGCCTGCACTTGGCTCCCCGACTCGGCTGCCCCGGGGCACGCACTTGCCCCTGCATGTTCGGCAATCTACGTCCAGCGGCTTCAAGATGGCCACCAAGAACAAGAGCAGGGCCGCCACCATGGACTCCTTTGTCTCGACCAAGGCGAAGACCTCCACCCAGTCCAGACCTAGCCTCTCCGAAAACACTCATCTGAACGAAGGGGAGGTCAACGACAATCGATCTCAGATATTGGATGCCATTGCCTCACTGAGAACCCACATTGACTCCAAGATTGATGAGTTCAAAATAGACATACAACTAATCCGCCAAGATTCCCGCAACTTGACGGAGAGGGTAACGACCGTCGAGAATTCCACGACGGAGCTGTCCGGGGCCACCACAACCCTGAAGTCCGAAGTCTCCGATCTAAAGAGGAGGGTCGCCTTCCTGGAGGAAAGGGCGGAGGAAGCCGAAGGACGGGCCAGACGGGGGAACATCAGGATCCTGGGTATCCCGGAGGGAACAGAGGGCCTAAACACCACATCCTATGTCGAAACCCTTCTGCTACAAGAGATCGGGGCCGGAAAACTAACCCAAGGCTTTGCGGTCGAAAGGGCACATAGATCCCTCCAGAGACGTCCTCCCCCCGGCTCGCATCCACGGCCAATAATAGCCAAAATATTGAATTTTCAAGACAGAGAAACCATCCTACGGCACTCCAGGGAAGCAGGTCCCATTGAAAGGGGGGACTCAAAAATTACTATTTACCCCGACTACACCCAGAAAGTGCAGAGGGAAAGGAACTCATTCGTCCCGATCAAGGCGAAGCTTCGCCAACTGGACATTAAATACAGGCTGCTGTACCCCGCGCGCCTGAGAGTTGTTTATAATGGGCGAGCGATATTTCTCGAAAACCCGGAGGCGGCCAATATGTGGCTAGAAGATAATAACCTAGCCGATGGCAAGGATCCTCCTCGGAATGATGATTAAGTCCCGAGTCTCCTCGCACCACCAGTAACCGGACCCCAGCAGGTAATCCAAACAACAGTTTAACTTACGGAAGCGGCCCTCGCACGGCCCTGCCGCCTCGCACCAACCCTACCCCCAGCAGAAAATCCAATTGGGCCAGTTCACCGCCCGACCCAGCTCACGCCCGATTCCCGGATGGGTTCAGACGGCTCGAGAGCGCCTGAGCACCGCGACAGTGTTGTAGTCGCTGGGCGCACCAGTTTGTGTTATGTTATTAGTTTAGTTGGTTTTGCAGTCTACGAATCATCAATGTTGGTAAAGTACAAGATGGTGGCAAGTTACGACACAAGACTTCATGAACCAGGGGCCCCCCGCCCGCAGAACGCCACCTGTGGTTCGTTGTGCCACCGGGCCAGCGGGCCAGAACTCCAAGACGAATTCAGAACACCGATCCGATGGCGTCGCAACTTGTTGTGATGACATGGAATGTGAGGGGAATGGCTTCATACCTCAGAAGGAACCGCGTACAGTCCTACTTCAGGAGGAAGAAGGTCTCTATTGCGCTATTACAAGAGACCCACCTTACAGCGGACTCCATGTCTAAGTTAACAGATCGATGGGATGGGACCACGAGGGGGTCTCCTTACTCCAAATATGCGAGAGGCGTACTGATATGGGTGAACCCGAATGTGCCTTTCCAGCTAGAAGGCTGGGATTCTGACAAGGAAGGGAGATATACATCAATGTGGGGCACCATAGAACAAATCCCAGTGTGCTTCATTAACACATACTTTCCGCAGCATGGAATCCCATCATACTTAAGCACGTTGAGTGCTAGACTGGCACAACACCGAGGCAGGACCTTCGTGTGGGGGGGAGACTTCAACTGCGTCATGGACTTAAGCAAGGACAGATCGCGCCCTCCTCCTCAGCCAAGCAATCCCGCATCCACCTCCTTGACGGAAACACTCGACCAGCTCAACCTGGTAGACATCTGGAGAGTGCAACATCCAGAGGCCAGAATTTACTCACACTACTCAGCTCCACATGGCGTCCACACAAGGATCGACTACTTGTTTGTTGATAAGGAACAATCTCCACTGGCCACATCCACTGAATATTTGGGGAGATCGATCTCCGACCACTCCCCGCTCGCCATGCATTGGCAGCTGCGTGGACCCAAACCTCCAATTCCCATGTGGAGGATGCCTACAGCAGCGTTGGATGATCCAGAGTTCAGAGAGGACCTTGCTGAGAAGCTAGAGGAATATGTCGAAATCAATAAGGTATCGGTGGCTACCTGGTCCACACTGTGGGAGGCCATGAAGGTGGTTACCAGGGAAGAAATCATTTCAAGAGCGGGCGGAACCCGCAGACAACTACAGTCCTCTCTTGAGGCCCAGGAATTAGAGATCGCAAGACTAGAGTCCGCCCCTGACATTTCCCCAGAGTCCGAGAAGATCCTTAAAACAGCCCGTATAAAATGTCAGGAATCATGGGTCAGACTGGAGAAATTTGACTTCGCAACACATACCGCCAGATCCCACAGCGAGTCTGACAAACCCGGCAGATTGCTTGCCTGGCTCTGCAAGCGGGAACACCCTAAACACCTGCCAACGGAGATAAAGGACGAAAAAGGAGTAACACACAAGACGCAGATGGAGATCAACGAGACTTTTGCTAAGTTCTACTCCAAATTGTATGCCCACGAGTCCCAGGTGCCCGCCGCAGAATTAATCGAAACATTGGAGGAGATAGGCCTCCCTCAAATCTCCAGCGAGCAGAGGGAGGAACTGGACTCGGAAATCACTTCCGAAGATGTGACAGCGGCCATCAGATCGCTCGCTAATGGCAAAGCCCCCGGCAGTGGTGGTCTCCCGCCCGAATTCTACAAGACCTACGAACCCATTCTCACCCCCATCCTGCATGAAGTTTATCAAGAAGCCTACACAAATGGCATCCTGCCCAACACCATGAAAGAGACCATAATTATTCCAATGCTCAAGCCGCACAAGTCACCCACCGATTGTGATTCTTATCGACCTTTGGCCATGCTGAATTACGACAGCAAGATCCTCACTTCTATATTAGCCAACAGACTCGCCAGAGTGGTAGGATCCATAATTCACGAAGATCAAAATGGATTAGTCCCAGGACGCAACACCACGGCCAACCTCAGGAGACTACAACACATCATGGCCGAAACCCACGACCGAGAGGAGGACCTGGCGATACTGTCACTTGATGCCATCAAGGCCTTCGACTCTATCTATTGGGAGTGGCTTGTGGAGGTTTTGAGGGGCTTCGGCTTTGGTGCGGGCTTCATCAGATGGATCCAGGTACTTTATAATTCGCCAATGGCAAGGGTTAAAACAGGCAGAATTGTCTCGGGATCCTGGGCAATACAAAGGGGCACGAGACAGGGGTGCCCACTCTCGCCCATGCTGTATATATTGGGCCTAGAACCAATAGCCATATACTTTCGCCAACAGTTTTTTGATGCGGGCATTAAGGTGGGCAACGTTTACAACATAATTTCATTATACGCGGATGATGTACTTCTCTACTTGAGGAACCCTGAGCTTAACGCACCCACAACGCTAGAAGTTCTCGACAATTATGCAAAGTACTCAGGGATACGATTCAGCAGACACAAATCAACTGCATTCCCCCTAGCTAGCCTGAGGGGCATTGCAGTAGACGACCTCCCGCCTATCGGAATACAGTGGCAACCTGACAAGTTCCGGTACCTAGGAATCAATGTGGGTCACACCCCGCTACTCACACACGAACATAACACTATAGCAGCAGTCACCGGCCTTCGGCGTTCAATCAAATTTTGGTCCAAACTACCACTGTCAATGGTGGGTAGAGCGGCGATTGCCAAAATGATAATCCTTCCTCAATTCCTGTACTTCTTTGCCAATATTTGCCACTATGTTCGCCCGCCTTTCTTCAAGACACTAGAGGCCATCATCAAGGACTTCTTGTGGGGTCCGCGCAGACACAAGCTCACACTGGCCACGCTGTCTCTCCCACATAAGGAAGGCGGAATAAAACTCCCAGACCTTCACCTTTACTACTTGGCGGCCCAGCTCAGTCACATTACGAAGTGGCTGTCTGATGACACATCGGCCGAACTGGAACTACTCAGGCAATCTTCCACAAACTTAATCCCCAAAGAAACTCTATGGTTTCCCCCTCGGCTACCTCCCGAAACTCCGCTGATTGTCAAGCTGGGCAGGCAGATATGGGCCAGGGCCTGTCACATAAGGCAAGTGAAACATCCGTACTCACCGGATAACCCCATAATGGTGGATGTGTGCAAGTCGGAGGCGGAACTTCCCACTCCCAGGAGATGGGAGGAAGCAGGCATATATACATGGGGAGACATGTTCACTGATGGGGAATTCAGGGACTTCGAGTCATTACAGAACATTGAAGGACTATCCAAGGGCCAGTTCCTCTGGTACCACAGGATCAAACAGATCGCTAAGAAGCAGTGGAACAGCTGGCCGGAAGAGCCCACCCCAGACCCACTGCTACAGGAAATGCACGACCTCTCAGATGGATGGAGACCAGTTTCCAGACTTTACAACAGACTCATAGACAAGCCTAACCCCAAAGGTCAGGCACTGAAGGCGAAATGGGAGGCAGATCTTGAATCACCACTTACTGACAAGGAATGGGAGAGAGCACTGATCTACCCCAAGAAAGTGTCCCGGAATTCCAGATTCGGACAAATACAGCTGAATGTCCTTTACCGGACATATATGACTCCCCACAGGATTGCCTCATTCAACCCGAAAATACCCCCGACGTGCCCATGGTGCGGAAATGACAAGGCAGACATGATCCACATGTTCTGGTCCTGCATCAAAGTGAAATCACTCTGGTTCAAAGCCAAACAATCCTGCGCAGAAGCTGGCATGGTAAGATACGACTGGACGCCCGGAGAGTGCCTACTAGGTATATATCCTAGACCGGGCAAATTTAAACATTTGGTGAAACTAATGGACATCTCATGCATTTTGGTCAAGAGAACAATAGCGATGGCCTGGAAGACTCCAGCGGGCCCCAGCCATGCTCGGTGGCTGAGCGAACTGGCGAGATGGACGACTGCTGAAACCAGGGCCTGGCAAGACGGGATCACAACCAGCGGAGAAGCCACAAGTGGAACCCTGGACTCCTGGAAAGCCCTCCTGAGTGACATGCGCTTCAAGGCAGACTATAAGCCTCCCTGAGGGACTGTAGCGTTCTACAACACCCGATTTTTCATACTGATACAGAGATGGAATTACCCGAATCTGTTCCCCTCGCTTCCTGTAACATCGGAACTATAATTTTTACTTGCCACCAAACATCTCATAATTAACGCTACATGTAGACTGCTGTTGTTTTGGTTGTTCTCACGTTACTTTTTTTTGTTGTATCGTTTCTTTAAGTAAGTTTGTAACGTTTCTCACTTTCTTGAAAAAACCAATAAAATACTTTACAAAAAAAAAATGGCCAGGTCCATACTGGGTTCTATGTGATAATTCTGCATTTTGAAGAACAAATACAAAAAAGACTGATTTATTTCGGCCGATTTGTGTGGTCTTCAAAAGGCTAAATTATCACATTCTACTGCCCCCCCACCCTGCTAAGCCCCCCAATAAGGTGATCCCGCCTCACCCCCACACTCTCACCCTCTCCCATGCTGTTATCTTTCTTAGAATTCAGGGGAGTTACCTCCCTCAACGCCTCTGTTCCCCGCCCATAGCATAGCATTCACCCTCACCACGTACACACTCAGAGACATGCAAACAGTCTCATTTGCCCTCTCCCTGCCACCTTCCTTCGCAAATGCAATGCAAGAGGGGTGCACAGATGTACAAATACACCCAACCCAAACTATTTTTAGAAATTGAGGGACAGACTTGCTTTGCATCTGTGCCTCCATTTCTAAAAATCGTTTTGGGTTGGGTGTACCTCTACATCCGTGCACCCGGATGCACAGAAGTAGAAGTATACACAACCCAAAACGATTTTTAGAAATTGAGGGACAGACGCAAAACAAGAGCATCTTGCTTTACATCCGTCCCTCAATTTTGAAACATTGTTTTTTACCCGGCTTTCACCCGGCCCGCCAGAGAGAGTGGATGGAACAAAGGGCCATCCATACTGCGTCTCTTCTCTTCTGCCGGCGGGTGCCCGGGCCCGGAGCACCCGCGTACTCGGCACCCCTGTCCAGAGATCGAACCTGTGTTGCTCAGCGTCGTCTTGCTCCCCACGTGAGCATGTTGCCCCCTGAGCTATCCTCCCAAGATCCTTGAGGTCTCTGTATACTATGCCGTAGTCAGTAATGCTTTCAAAATGTAAAATCACACCATAGTAGACGTTTAGCCATTGGTTCACATTGGCATGCACCTTGTTATGCAGAACGTGGATAAAAAGTGCAATACTGCAAAAATGCTGAGCATGTTGTACCGAGCACGTGCGCATCTGTGTGATCACTGCGCAGTTTTTACAGCGCATCACCAAAATGTTGACTTTTTTGTTTTATCCCATTTCATTGCGTATATATATATGCAGTGGGAGAGCCCCGCAGCTTCCCCATACCCACCACATTTATTATTAACTTTACCCCCCACACATATATATGCAGTGAAAGGGGGCTGTGAAAATTCGACATTTTGGAATGCGCAGTGATGGGGTGTTACCGCACATGCGCACCTACATTGTTAGGTTTCGAAGCGCGGATGCGGGTAAGATCTTGCAAGTATTTCCTTTGGAGTAGGTGCAGATTGAAGGGGTTTGGAAGGCTGGTGGGCTCATCGCGGTGAGTGGAGACTTGACAGAGAAAGCAGCTATCCCCACTTTGGTTTTCCCGCTTGCGTCTACTGAAATAGGCTGCGTAAAAGAAACAAAGATACTAGGGCTGTGAAGGTTACCTGCAGCCTGTGAGGCCCTGCATGGACATTACCTTAACGTTTTGCCAAAGCCCTTCATCTGCGCTGCCTCAGCACAAGCAAAACAAGCATTGGCAATGCCAAAAGGATAGGCATTTGTGTAGGCATGGCAAAGGCGCTTGCCAGGCACAGCCGTAGTGGTATTAACTGCCCATTGATGGTAGCAGGTGCAAAATGGTGCGAGTACCTGGGCATCTAATATCAGTTCCTGGCAAATGCCTAATTCTTGAACACAAGCGAGAACTGTTGGCTTAGCCAATGCTTGTTTTTAGCAGGGCTTCTACACGCATAGTGCTTATAAATCAAGTGGCTGAAGGCAGACCTGGTTGGCATTTTTATTACACCAGTCGTGTGTTTACAACTCCAATGAAGTCATTAACTCTGAGAAAACTGCTTTGAAAAAAAAAACACTGGCAGGAACTCTACGTACCAAGTTTGATGATAAGGCTTGATTAAAGCGAGCTCAAAGAGTTCCCATGTGGATGTGGTTTGGGCAGGGAAGGGCAGGAATTGGGTAGGAATGGCTATAGGGATTAGCATTACCATAGGCAATCAATGGGTGGGCAAATAACCAAACAATACCTACAAGCTTTGTGTCCATCTTAATAGGCCATTTCTCCGTATCTGTACTATAATGCAATAGTTTTGGCTTATAGGTGTCGCCAGCGACACCTAATAGTCCAAACTAAAAATCAAAGCCTAATTACTAACCAGAGGCAGACCTCATGATTTGCACTTTGAAAAGTATTCTTTTCTGCATTTACAAGGCCAAGGATTTGTTCCTAACAACAAGGCACTCACCATTTGCCTGCTGGTGGCCCCATATACCCAGAAACCTCTATCATTTGCTTTTTGTTTGACAGGTATTGGTATAATATGCAAGCTCCAGCCACCAAAAGCCCAGGATTGAGCCCCATTTCCAGGTTTTGCCTTCAAATGCCCATGTACTTACTCCATTATCAGGGATTGTTGCCAAATGCTGAGGTGCTTGCATCGTTATTTTTAATTTGGGGTGTGCGTGAGCACACCTCTACCCTTTATACAGTAGGACCATCCTCCTCTCCCCTTTTCTCGGGAAACATGCCTCCTGCAGCATTCCATGCTGTATGTATTCGTTTGCAATACACTACTTTGCATGCGGGAGGCTCCAGACAGCACCACATGAATGGTAATCAGTACTTAGCCTAGTTGGTGTCCTCAGCCTGATATCATGTAGATGACAACAGATGGCCCTCAGTAGCTGCGCCACTCATCAGCCAAAACTAAAAAGGGTTCCGTCAAGAAAATAATCTGGGGCTATGGGAGGGCAAGAGGATCGCTTAAACTCAGAGTGAGTATTTCTGTGCAACAAGACTGTTCTATTCTCTTCAAATGCATACTGTCCCCAATGCACCTTTAACCATATCCACATAGTTGCCTCCCTGTGTGCCCCTTTCTAGCAGGAGCGCTCTGTGCCGAGCACCTTCCCTGGCCTGCCAGAGAGCGTGTAAGCCTGGAAAGTTCTTCACATAAACCTGACATCTGTACACTGGATTATTCCTGTTAGCTTCTCTGTTAGAAAGACTGCCTGTCCATCTTTCATCACTCTGCAGCTGGGAGAAAGGTACACTGGTTCCCGGAGTACGAAATGGTTCGGGAGAGTGTCTCACGCTCAAAGTCCAATTATTGTTCAATTAGTACATAATAAGATAGTGATAAATTGTGTTTTATTCTTCCATGATTGAAGAAACTGCCAAAAAAAGCATTCTACCCCTGGTTGTTGTCAAGCCCTAGATTATTTCCATGTCATGGTAAGGATTGAACTATAGTCTTTCAGAAAAGATATCTCATTGAATTTAGAGAAACCTTTCCGTACGCCCAAATAGCATTCAGGTGCTTGAGCAAAATTCTTTGTTGCAGCCCTAAATGTCTGGCTCTCTGAGTCTTGAAATGTAAAGCTTCAAATTTAGCACACCATCGCATGATGAGTATTCCTGCATTGTACGACCCACTTTGATGTGTTCATGTGGACATGTTTCTTTATTGCGGCATGGCATTTTTACTGGGCATTAATGGGGAAGTCAGCAGGATAAGCATTCCTACCTTGTACTGGCCAATATTGGCAGACCAGTCTGAACATATTTCTTTGCTGGGGAATGGCATTTTTTACTGGGCATCAAGGATGAAGGCAACATGATGTGAGTTCTTATGTGATACTGGCCCGCATTGGTGGGTCCAGTCTGGACATGTTTCTTTACTGCAGCATGGTATTTGTTACTGGGCATCAAGGGTGAAGGCAGCATGATGAGTGTTCATCTGTGGTACTGGTCCACATTCATGCTACGAGTCTATTCATATTTATTTCCTATGGCATTTTTCTACTGGGCATCGAGGGTGAAAGCAGCATGATGAGTGTTATTAAGTGGCATACATTTGTGTAGCCAGCCTAGATATGTTTTCTTACTGTGGCATTACATTTCTTACTAAACATCATGGGTAAAGCACACATCATAAGTGTTTTTACTTGGCTAAACTGACCTACGTTGGTGATGCCAACCAGGCCACATTTTCTTACTGTTGCTTACTATTCTGTACTGGTAAAGCCAACAGGAGTATGGAGCATATGGTAATACTGGCATATATTGGTGCAGCCATCATCGACATGTATGGGCACAGCCAGGATAAACATTTTTTATATTGGCATATATTGTGGGCAAAGGCATCATTTAATTGAGTTGGAAATTGCTCCTTTGGTGACTTGCATCTACTGGATTTGTTCATGTGTTCCCCCACAAAACCCATTGCTATCAGTGGATTTTTACCCAATTATTCACAGAAAGTGTGCTGAAAATGTGGAATTGTACTGCAGTTTTCAAAAAATGTCCCCCCACCCCCAATGTCCCTTTGTTGTCTATGGGCTTCCTCACCATGCTTATTCACTACTGTGTATTCCAGGTAAACATTTATGCCTCTCCAACTGGAAAACTCACCAGCTGCCTCTGGAATCTAGGCCTTTCTATGGATAGTGAACAACTGATTGAAGATGATGAGCTGGTTTCACATCACTTCAGGAATAGTGCGCCGGTTGATGGCATCTATCTCTTGTTATCAATCCCCTTCCTCTGCCTGCCTCAGTGGTCACGGGGCTTTAAGTGGGCTGGGGTCTGCAGCAATCAGGCTCCGGCAGGGTTTTTAATTCGACCTGGAGGCGGGCCACCCCCCCCACCCCCCCAACCTCCCTCTCAGGAAACACTGCTAACACTGCTGCAACAGGTTTCAGTGTCTGGAGGCACTGGAAACCAACGAGGATGCAAACCACACTGCCACAAACCACTGCAGTGTACTGCGATATGGAAACCCGTTGTTTGATTAACATGCCCATTCCAACTGCTTTTCAATGGTTTATTCTCTTTAATGGGGGGTCAACTGGAGACAACACGTCTCAGTTTGGAGGGGAGGCGGATGGGATGGCGCACCCCTGAAGTGTCGGTATTTGGAGACACATATTGTGATGGCGTGTGTCCTACAGGAATGTCGCCATTGCACTCAGGGCACACTCTCCATATGGGTGGAGGTGAGAAAACACCAGCAGGCACCGCAGAGGCCGCTGTGCTTCTGACCGGCCTTGCAAGGGACCAGAGGACCACACAAGCACATGTAGTGAACATGTGTGCAGACAACATGAGGTAGGACCATGTGCATAAATCACGGGGCCATAGCAAGAGTGGCCAACATGGTTGAAGGGTTTATGGATGTGGTGTGAATGGAAACAAATCTATCACTCAGTTGGGTGTGGAGGGCTTATTTCCTTCTTGCGTTGGGTGGGGGCCGGGGTAATGCTTCCTCTCCCCAAAACCGGGAGCCTTGCCTAATTTTGTTAGAGGAGAGGCTGGGGGTGGAGGGGCGGCGGGGGTAGGTCTCAGAGTAAGGATGGCTATATGCATTCCCAGTCTCCAATGAATGATTCACAGGATGAGACTGATAATAGTAAGTGGCACAACCACACAGTTACTTCGCTTTTAGGTCTTGTGAAATAAGCATCATTAATACCAAAATCAACCGTACTCATGTTCTAAGCCTTAGGAGGATAATAACGTTATGCTCTTATTTAGCACAGCATACCCGACTCATTAACACTGTATTAATATGTGCTATATTTTTCCTATTGTTTTCTGGATGCCTGATTTGTTGACCTTGGCTGAAAGGTTTGGTCACCCAGGACTCAAACTTGCAAAGCGCAGGCTGCCCTCGTATGAGAGACTAGCACCCTTGCCCATGTAGCTTTCAACCCATGGATGAAAGGCAGAGTCACCCCTGCTAGGATGGGAGCATGCTATTTCAAGGATTCAGCATCAATGCCAGCAGAGCGCCTGGGCAGCCGTTCCCTAAGGCTACAGGAAGGAGCTTCCACCACCGTCGAAGGGTTTCATTTTTACAAACATATGCCCTATGGAGCAGGTTCCCTGCAGCTCGAGCAGTGTCTACCCCTGATTATCTTTCCAGCCCCTGTCAGAGTATATGATATGTTATTTATATCACGCTCGTACACAGGGGTTTCATGCAAGTGTTTCAGAGCGCGACCAAGCAAAGGGAGGGGACCAAGGTAGAACAAAAAAACAAAACAAAAAAATGAAAACAACGATCTTACTAGGCCCAGTGACATTAGGAACGTGCAAGTGCATGGAGAAGGGTAAAGGGGGAAAGTGCGTGGAAGGGGGAGAAGTGGAAAGTACAAAACAAAGGAGAGAAAAGAATAACTAATAAGTGAAATAAATAAATAATTACAGGCAAGGAAAAGGTGGTAGTGCAGCATGCAAGTGGCAAGTGCCTGATTGGTCAGATAGGGTATATCTGATAAGTGCAGAAGAAAGGTGGGGGCTGTATGGGTACAGATACAGATCCCAGTGCCAGGGGTGGCCCGGAGGCAGTGCAGGAGGGTGGCAGGGTGAGCAGGTACCTGGGCCAGAAGGACAGAGTAGTGTTTGAAGTGACAGAATATTGTGGGAAACTGCCTCCTTGGCCTTGCTGGGCTGATATTATGCGTGTGTCTATGTGTGGGTTTGGGGCGTGTGTGTGTGTTGCCCAAGATCACACGGGGTGCAGTAGGGCTATGATGTAACATTCCTCGCCTTCACGTGCAGCTGGGACTCTTACTGAGGGGCATGTACTTACACAAGGTTTGCTCTGCTGGTGGGTAGGGGGAGTGGCCCTGGGGCCAGGTGACTTAGCAGTGACACAGGCTCGGCCTAGCACTAGAGTGGAGAATGTGAAGGGTAGGCGAGACAGCCAGGGGTCAGGGGAGTGCTGGGTTCTCGGACAGGGCCCTCTCTCTCTCTGACGCAGTAAGCACAGGGGTGTCACTCACACTCACGGGAGACAGTAAGAGGAGAGACGGCGAGTAGGACAGAGACAAGGGAGAGGACAGTCCTGAGGGGGAAAGAGGCGAGGGGAGAGAGGGGCGTTGAGAGAGAGGGGTAGAACGAGCGGCGGAGCGAGCCCGAGATAAGAAAGAGACATGGAGCGAGAGGGAGTGTAAGAGACAGGGAAGCGAAGAGATTGATAAGCATCGACAGCGAGGGGACACTGGGGAGGCCAGGAGCCATAGCAAGAGGAAGGGACATACGGCGTGAGAGGGGGAGACAGAGAACAGCGAGGAGAGGTAGCGTGATGAGACAGCAGAGTACTGGGGCGAAAGTGAGCGACTACAAAAGAGACGGAAAGCAACATTAAACGAGTGACCGAGAGCACATTCCCAGAAGTGGCTGCGGGCACAAGTGACTCACGGATCAGCAAAGGGCACCCACTCTCCCCCCTGCGCCCCCGCGCCCACTCCCCCGGGAGCAGAGAGTACCCGGCGCTGCCCTCTGACGGGAGCAGGTGAGTGTCAATGGCGTGGAGTGCATCCATTTCTGGGGGGTGGGGGGCGGGCATGGGGGCGGTGTATTGTTAATGCTGGAGAAAGGAGAAGGATTTCCCTTGGACCGGCTTGTCGTTTAGGCCTTATCCGTCCTGCCTGTGGTCTGTCCGCATCAGGGCCGGCCCGAGGACTTGCAGGGCCCTGGAGGGCTAAAGGCGTGCGCCCACCCACCACGTTATTTGCACACATAGTGGCCTCCGAGATATCACATGAAAATATATTGTCGAATGTTTTTTTAATGCCTGAAAGCATCATGGGAAGCTAAACTAAAAACATATTGTCATGAGTAAGACAGGATACAAATAAACCGGCGTCCAGCATATGAATTGTCACTGTTAATATTTGCCTATGTGGAAATATCAGCTTTTTTTGAAGTAGCAGACAGGGGGAGCTGAATACTTATGCAGACTTTTAATTTTGACAGATAAGGCATAGTGAGAGAAAAGGATTTGCCCGGGAGCACACACTTTGGTTAACTGTAGAAGTCAGGACTTGAGACCAATCTAGGAACTTGAACACCTCTCTTCCCAGATGAAATTGGTAGACATATTGTTTGTAAAAGGTATTTTTGAAACTTTTGTTTGAAAACACCATCGGACTGTGGCGGCCATTGCAAAAATATGGTGATTATAGTTTGCTAACTGAAGTTAACTCCTACTTTTGCAGAAGCTTCCCAATCGTTTTTATTTGTATTGTCTATATAATTGGCCATATTGTCCAAGCTAGCCTTCTGCTTTTATTTCAGAAGTCACAGAAAGATTACTTTGGCTGTCACAAGAAATAAACTTCAAGCAAGTTCCAAGTATTTCAGGGGAGGGCAGGGATTGGCCCTGGGGCAGACAGAGCAGATTGTGTCTACTGCAGGTTGGCATTATAGTGTGATAGCGCCTATTTACCTGGGTGGCCTTGATGCAGGAAAGCAAGCATTTTTGCAAGTCTTCAAAAGTTAGCCAAATGAACAGGCCTCCAGTCCTAAAGAAATGGGATGGGGGTCAATAATATATGCATAGGTGCTGAGTACATTGGGGCAGAAGGCGTAGTCCTTGCATTGCTCCTCTAAATCACTGGTTGTGGCAGGGTTTCGGTCTCTCCTGCTGGGTCCAGAATTGGTGACATGTAATGAGCAAGGGCTGCTCACTTCAAAATGGGATGGGAGCCTCACTAATGGACCAACTGACCCTTGATTGTAGAGGGTGGGGAGGCCAAATCTGTTTTGTGGGTGAGGGAGTAGCACAGGATCATATAGCAGAATGCTGCAAAGGCAACTCAGCATGTTAGGTGACTGCTGCTGAGTTTTAGACCTTCCTGTAAATCATATGGCTTTTTTCCTATTGCTGCTGCAAAATGTGCTGTAAAATATTTTTTCCGAATTGGGGATGGGTACAGCTCCACTGCGTCACTCAGTTTGGGAATCTCTGCCCCCAGTAGCGAAAATCAAAAGCTGCCACCCATTAATATATGCACAGGAAGTGAACATATCTTAACGTGAAATATACACACTAAGTTCAATTGACTTTTCCCCTTAGATGAGGAAGCACAAGACAAATGAGCATTTGACTTCCGGAAAAATATTCGCAGAGAGAAGAATTTTCCCAAAATATGCTTGCAAAGTGCAAATGGTGCCAACCTTTTAAACCCTACAATTTATAATGAAATATTCCATGTAAAACAACACGCAAATATTAGACGTGTTTTTTAATGACACTTTTATGTGTTCTTGCGAGTAAGCGCCTGCACTGGAAATCCTAGTAGCCGAACGCTTAAGCAAGCAAACTTCTTTTTTAATGCCGGGATCAAACACGCAACAGAGGTTGCACCCGCCTCCTAAAAACGGGGGCGAGCGATGTCCACCCACATGTATCCTCGACTTGTGCCCTGAAATCAACACAGGGCCAGAACCAGGGAAAAACCCCTCCAGTGTCCAGGACTGTAACCCCTCCCACGCATCCTCGGCAAACATTCAGGACTCGCTTGCCCTCTCATCTTTTCCCCTCTCGCCCCCGCATTTAGCTTTCAACAATATGTTTTATAAAGATAACTATAGTAAAGTACTTACAAATATATAAATCCATATAGAAATATGCTAGACAAAAAGTGTACACATGTAGCATTAGTCTCCCCACCTTGAATTGAAGACTACAAATACCAGAATGCAAATCAACAGAAGGCAAACATGGCCTTTGGATTTTGAAAATGTACTTTCAAACCTTAAAGACTCATAACAAAAGGTAATGTGTGAACATGTAACCTGTTTGTGTTTCAATGTTTGACAAAGGCATGCTTGATAAATAATCTGAGGAAAATGTTACATAACGCTTTTTTGATGTGTTAAATATAAACATGGGAAAATAAGGCAGATAGTTTAAAACTGTTTTATGTGATATATTTAACAAGCTGGGGTACCCGGCGTTGCCCGTGTCCTTATCGAGTGGCATCTCATTTGCCTTGGAGAAAGTTGCTCTTGTCCTCTGCTCGGCAAGTCGTACTGCTGTTTGTTGTTGTTTGTTGTGTTTCAGAAGCTCTTGATATTGACTTTCGCTTTGCATCAGATGGAGCTTTTCTAAGTGGTGTACGTTTTTTGTGCGGCATGTTTCAGTCACTAAATGGCTTCAGCACATTTGAGAAAATGTCCAAGAAAGATTGATTGTGCTATCTTCTCGCGAATGAACTTAAGTAAACTGCAACCTTGCAATTTCCCCTATTTGGAGTGGCAAGATAAAAAAATAAAATATTTTTTTTTAATTCCATTTAAAACTGCTTTAATAAACAGTTTTGAACTGTATACAGTACTAATACATTTTCAAGCAATAACCAACATATCAATCAGTTTCCAAATGTTGCCTCCTTCTAGTACCTACTGTAGTGAATCTGAGTGAGCATCAGTAAATGAGGGTGTCTACGGAGTACATTTTTTGCATCTAAATATAGACTACAATTTTGCCCCAGACAGAAGAGGAATCCATGAAAAATTTGGTAGCTGTGGGTTCAAAGGTGTGGATTTGTATAGCCGGAGAAACATACACACACACAACATTTTTTTGCATATAAGATTTTTGCATCCAAAGATAGACTAAGATCTTGCCGCAGACAAAAGAGGAATCCATGCAACATTTGGGAGATGTGGGTTCAACGGTGTGGATTTGTATAGCCGGACAAACATACACACATACATACATTCATGCAGCTTTATATATAAAGATTGTTGGAGGAGGGAATAGATTTAGGCAGGTAACTGGTGGTATGTGTGTGCTTTCAAATAAAAATACCCATTTGCAGTTCTTAGGACTGAAACATTAAGAACATCTGGTCCAAAACAAAGGTCTCTTAAATGGGCCATTCCTTGTAAATCGCTCCCACTTCAAAAGCTCCGCTTGAAGAAAGAAAGTGATAAGCAGTTTTTACAGGCCGGCATTGTCTGGTGGGCTACTGGGTTGCCGGAAGCATTTGGCTCTAGAGCATCACAGCAGGAGGTTGAGAGGTGGCACGTTGCCTCACTAAGACATACAAAGAAACCAATAGTTTAAGACTTTTGCCAATTGATGCTAGATCTTACCCATCTCCCGGGACGTTAATCTCCCTAAGGCCATACATCCCCAATGGTGACAACGAGGGGATCTTAAGGTCAATGGCTCTTGAGGGTAGGCAGGAAGAAAGGAAGCAGTACCCACTGAAGCACTGGAGGATATAGATTGACACCGAATATCCCCAAGTCATTGCTGGTCACAAAATGTTATCGTGTATGAGGTTTACTTTCCTCATTGGAGACTGGGTTGCACTGGGAGACCGAGATTAGTGAATTAAGCTCAACTAATTATAGCCAGGAACAAGAAGGGACACACATTACTTATTTTCACTGTGTATAATCGCGCGTATGCGGAAAACCCACTGATGACGCTACTGTTTATGCAAGAGCTTATTTCCAGGTGGGATAGTTGTATGCCCAATAAACTCCACATTTTGGTTCGAACAGATTTCATTTTGCAATCTGAGCCCTTTAGAGGGTTAGAGGGACTGTGGATTGAGCAAGACTCGGTGTGGGAGGTTCCCAACCTGGAAGCAGATTATCCTTCCCCAGGCACATAAACAGGCTATGGACTCAGCCAGGACACTGCCAGGGCTTAATCAAAGGGCCTGTAATGAATGATTCAGTAACAACCAACCAGCAGAGAATACTTTTTTGGGTCATGAGAATTCTTCTAGGATTGATTATATTTTAATATCAGCTAGTGATTGGTTGATAACTTCGCTATTCTCGATAGAAGGGAAAGCGATCACAAGGCCCTTACCGCAACGATTAAACTGCTGAGGGAAGAGTACATAGGGAAATCAATCCAGTCTTCGTCTATCAGGGTGACAGGTGTCAGGTCATGCACGCCGCACTATCAAGTGGAACAACCTAGCATCTACCGAGGCCAAACAATCCATCTATCAAATAGTCCTGGAGGAGATAGAGACCATCTGCAATGACCAAGTTAGTGAGATGGAAGTGCTAACTTGCCGCTTTCCTTTGGTCACTCGACCAGCGCCTGACATCGAACAATGGACACCAAGACGTGAAGGTTGGTTTGATAGTGATCGTAGGTCAGCCAAGAGGGAGTTAATGCAGTGCCCGGCTGCTTAAAATAGAGTCAATAAAAGCGAAGTGCGCCTCTGTAGAGTTAAATACAAGTCAACGGAAAAGACAAAAAGAAGCGTATCATAAGTCTAAGTGGGAAGGCTTGCTGGAGGCAGTTCGCGAAGGGGGTTCAAAGGCCTTCTGGTCTTTGTTAGCCGGTAAAAAGGAATTAGGTGTAAATACACTCCATTGTATTGTAGCCCCATAAAACGGGCTTAACCACTATTGTGGCCTATACAAAGCCATTAAAGATAACGAGAACTCCCAGTATCGGGGGCTTCTGCTGGAAACCCAGGGACGTTAGAGGTTAGGGGGCAACCACCAATGATTACCTTTAAAGACGTACACAGCCCTATTAACAGCTTTAAGGGTCACAAGGCCCCAGGCCTGGATAGGGTGCCCATGGATTTATTGAAAGATGAGTCCTATATCTGGACTCCCGTCCTACTGAGGTTTTATTTAGCAGTACTTAAGTTAAATAAGGTGCTCGATTCCTGGTGCAAGGCAGACAAATTCTTAAGCAGTTACAGGACTGTGTAAATTCAACCAATATTATTATTCACCTTCAGATCGGATTCCAGCAGGGGACCAGTACCGTCGACCAATGCTTTTGCTTATCCCACATTCTGCAAAAATACATCTTAAAGAAAATTAGGGTGTAGACAGCCTTTGTAGATTTGAAGACTGTATTTGATTGTGTGCGGCAAGACCAATTTTGGCAGGTACAGGCGAGTAGGGGAGGGGGGGCCGATCAACTATTGACTGATATTAGCTAACGTTGCACAGACAACAAAGTCGTCGTGCGGTGGGGACTTGCAGGGCAGACCAATGACTTGTTTAGGATAGACAGGGGCGTGCAGCAAGGCTGTGTCCTTGCCTCGCTCCTGTTCATCAATGAAGTACTTTTAGAATTACAGGTAGAATGTTGAGTAGAGGCGTTTGATTCCCATAGGTTGGGTGTTGACACATTTCCAGCACTATTCCTCGCAGATGATGCCGTTCTGCTGGCAACACCATGGATCGGGATAAAACGTAGTCTGGGATGTTTTGTCAACAAATGCCATCAAATGAGTTTGACCTTGAACAAAGCTAAGACAAGGGTGGTGGTATTCAGGGCTAAGAGATCAAAACCATGCGACTGTCTCCTCGTGGTGGATGGCACCAAACTGGAACAGGTCAATTTTTATGGCTATCTTGGTGTAAGGTTTTTAGATATTGGCTCTTGGTCTGCACAGATTGTTCAATGTTCCACGTTCTTGGGGAAAAAAATTGGTAGCCGTAGGAAATTCTGCGCGAGCCATGGCGAAGGGGCTGTGTCACCAGCCATTGATATTTATAAAATACAAACTACCTCAGCAGCCTTGTATGGTGCTGAGTTATGGGGACGTAATGAATGCCAAAAATTGGCACTGATCAAAAAAATTGTTTTTGGAAATTGCCCCTCATGGCCCACGTAGAGTTAGCCGACCGCCCTGCTGCACGTTGAGTGTGGGTTGAAGAAAATCTCCAGCATGGTAGCCCTTACGCCGGTGATCTATTGGATCAAGCTCTGGGGGACTCCGGAACTTTCAAAGTATAGAGAGGCTATAACCCACATACTCGAGTTTACAGGAGAGCACTCCCTTCCCTGGGTACAACAAATCAAACAGCAGATGAGTGCCCTTAATCTAAGTAATTTGAGGCTGAATCCGGTGTCGCTAACAACAAGCAGCAAGCGTTATGAGAAATTTGCAGCCCAGTAAGTTATGTGTGAACAACCAGAAAAATCTCGTTCACGCTTGAAAGTAGGGGCACATTGGGCCTCATTAGGACCCTGGCGGTGACAGTATGAACGGTGCCGGTAAGGCACCGGCACCGTTCAGACCGTCCCGCTGCATTACGAGTTCTGCTCGCGGGATCCTGACAGCCCGCCAGGTCTTACCTGGTGGGCTATCAGGTCTTACCTGGCGGGCTGTGGGGCACCCGCGAGCATAATTCCTAATGCGGCCGCCACCGTTATCAACGGTGGCGGCGCATCTATGCTCCCCACCCCCATTCTTTCCTATTGGGCAGAATAGAGATCGCGAGCCCAGGAATACTGCCACCCGAGAATGGGCAATTACCGGCCCATTCATCTCGTAATGGGCCTTTATTGCCCAATCGCGGGGGGCGGTGCTGATAGTGAGCATGGCGGTAGTCGTGCCTGCCATACAGGCATGGCTACTGCCATGCTCGGAATGAGGCCCATTATCTGGTTGTGAAAAGCGAATTTAGATTAGATGAAGATCTTGATTTTATCTCCCCGTCGTATGCATGAGCACCCTAGATGGAGTTCAGAATAGACACTCTTAAGGTTGCCGATTCACTCGTAATTGGAAGGACTCGAACTCTGACATCTGTCCATTGTGTGGTACTGATGTGGGCACTATCTCGCACTTTAGGGTATTCTGCGACTCACTTAAGGACTTGAGGGTGCTGTATTCCTTTCCATAATTTAAGAAGGCCCGTGTCGGCAGAGTAGCAGAAGCACTCTTGCTATGTGAAATGACTGCTGACCTAAACATTGTATTTTTTGTGGCAAAGTTTATTTATCAAGCTTGGGCTCGTAGGAACGATCAATGGACTCAGACGATCAATGGACGCTTAATAACAGATGCGACACTTTTTTCTATTTTTCCTTTAGATTAATTATATCAACACATTCCTATTTCATCTATGCACATTGCGATTGATGAATTTTATGTTTTTAGTGACTTTAATTGTAGTAATTTATATGCTTTGTAATTTGTATCGATTGTGTTGTCATATATTGGTGTGTGCTAAAGACTTTTTTGTCAAATAAAGCTTATGAAACTGAATAGTTCTGGCGTTTACTGCTGTTCTTTGCATTTTGCATTTATAGGCACCAGGGTGCAGGGAGGAGAGTGCATATTTTCAATAGAAGATGCGATAAGGGGTTTATTTATTAAATGTTATTGGACATTTGTATGACGCCTATACACAGGTGCTTCCAGGCGCTACAATACAAGAGGAGGAGTGGGGGCATGGGAAATCATAAGAATACAACAACAAAGAATTGGTTATATTGGCCTTGTGACAATCTTCCCATGCACGTGCATGACAAGGTGATAAGTATAAGGGGGTGGTGGGGGTTAGAGGGAGAAGTGCAGAAGTGAGGTACCCCCACGGGTGGGCGCGGGCAAATGCTGGTAGGGCCAAGGTGGCAAGTCCCATGGGAAAGAGGGGGAGGGTGGGGAGGAGGAGTGCAGTGGCCAGGGAGGACTAAAATGAGATAGTCCGGGACAAGGGACCCCGAGGGCAAGTGCAAGTGCTGGCAAAGGATGCTGGGGGGGACTGGTGGGGGTGGTCTGGCCCTTGTATGACTCTGAAGGGAACAGGCCCCAGTCACAGCGGCAGATGGAGAGATTAGCACGGAAGGGGAAGAGGGAAGGAAGAGGAGAAAAGGAAGGTCTTGAGAAGTATACAGAACTTAAGAATAACCGGTTCAAGTCTTGGGGGGGCAGGGGAAGGCTGGTCCAGAGGGAGGTGCCAGCTGAGGAAAGAGATCTACCTCCCACTCTCTGCTTGTAGAAGTGTTTGTCTTGCAGAGAGTTGGTGCCAGAAGACCGAAGGATTCTGGCTGGGAGGTATTTTGGGAAATAAAGCTGGATGTAGAGAGGTCCCACGACCCAGAAAGCCATTTGGATGTTGAACAGGGTGGGTGGGTGGGGGTAGAGAGAGTGGCAGCATGGTGGTTGGTGGTAGACAAGGCGTAATTAGGGTGGGTGGGGGTAGACAGAGTGGCATTGGGTGGGTGAGGGTGAAGAGGGTGGGGTTTGGGTGGGTGGCGGTAGAGATGGTGGGGATTGGGTTGGTGGGGGTAGAAAGAGAGCCGGTAGGGTGAGAGGACTGGGGTAGGGTGGGTAGTGGTTGGTGAGTGGGTAGGTTTAGAGAGAGTGGGGTGGGTGGTTGCAGTTGGTTGGGGACAAAGCAGCCTTGCGAGGACTTGTCAAAAGGAGCCCAAAAAGCCCAAACAAAACCCAACTAGCATAGGTAATGCAGTCAAGGTGAGTGGCGATAGAGACAGTGGGAGTGGGGTGGGAGAGGGTAGAGAGAGTGGGTTGCGGGTTAGAGAGAGTGGGCATTTTGTAGAAAGATAGCCTCAGGAGGACAAAAAACAGATCTTCTGTCAAAGGTACCCCACAAATAGCCCAGGTATCTGTGACAATTAGCCCAAAATAGCCCAATATGACATCATTGAGCAGCTGGGAAATGGAAAGCCCGGCACCCGGCTTGCTTCTCACAATGCTGCTGATTGGACAATGCGCTCCGCGCTGCCCTGCACATCCCCAAATCCGACCATGTATCTCAGGCCCGGAGAGACGCGCACTGGCTTCCAGTCAAGGAAAGGATCAATTTCAAAATACTCACCCTCACTCACAAATGTATCAATCATACTGCACCATCATACTTATCAGAAACCATAAACAGGAAATCCACGCTCCGCCTAACAAGAAGCCAATATGACAACCAACTCCAAGTTCCCTCTATAAGAAGAGCTAAAGCTGGAGGCATTGGCTTCCCACACATAGCTCCCAAGCTCTGGAATGACCTTCCCATCTCCCTCAGAGCCGAGCCTTCCCTACTATCCTTTCGAAAGGCCCTCAAAACCAAACTCTTTACATAACCAGCGCGCTCCACCCCCACCCAAGCTGTACCGCAAACACTTTTGCTGACGAAAATGTAACAAACACAATGTAACAAAATAACGCTACTGTAAACGTAATGCCTTGTAAATATCACCTTGCATGCACAGACTGTAACCCAAAACGCATGCATAGTCTGTAATTCATAATGCCTGTACCCTAATCTACCTTTACTCTCTGCAACCAGACAAGTGTCTTCTGGAATGTAACAGCGCCACGATGCTCTCGGGCTGATCGCGAGCTTTAAAAAATCCGAATAAATAAATAAATAAATAAATTGGAGCAAATATTGTCAGGGAACTCTTATTGAGTAGTATGGTGGCGGATTTTGGAAAAAGAGATTTTATTAATTTGGTAAACTTTAAGCCATGGCATTGCTCGTTGCTATGCCAACCAGATATTCTCAGTTCAGAAACCCCCTATCCCTCTTTCTCTCTTCTGTAACGACGGTTTTTGCAATGGTTGCCAAAACCAAAAAGGGAGTCTCGTACATGGAGGCAGCACCACCCCTCTTGTAAACAATCTTACTTTATATGCTGGAGGCAGGCAGCTGGTGCCTCTAGAGCCCCTATGACTGTGGGGTCCTAGGCAGCCGCACAGACTGCCCATGCCTCAGACAGCCCTACTCCGCATCGAAACAGTCATTGTGCTGGTGAGTATGTAAAATCTCTCTCTCTCTCTGTCACTCTCTCTCTCTCTCTCTCTCTCTCTCTCTCTCTCTCTCTCTCTCTCTCTGTGTTAATATGGATTTCTGAACTCTGACCAGGAGGGGCAGAGGTTCAGAAGGCCAGCCTAGTTTCTTGGAACAGGGTAACCTCTGGACAAGCCAGACCAATCAGGATAGCTATGGCAGGCGGTCAATACTAAGTCTCAGGAGGGGTGAGGGTGACTGAAGGACCTCAATGAGCACACAGAGCAAGGACACTTACAAATTATTCCAGACAAGTGTGATATCAAAAATAGACACATTTATTACAAGGCCTTTGTAACATAGACGATAGCAAATGAATCACAGTAACACTAAGTAAGCCAACACAACACTATCAATACCTGGCAACCCCTGCACTGCGGGACTGTCTCTGTATCCCCACAGCCCCCCTTCCCAGCACCTTTCTGCACTTACCTTGCACTTGCCACCAGCGGGCCCTTACTATTTATCTTGTATTCTACCATCCCAGCACTTGTCTGCACTTACCTTGCACTTGCCACCAGCGGGCCCTTATATACTTTATCTTGTATTCTTCCAACCATGTACTGCACTTCCCCTCTCCCTTCCCCCTTGCACATTTCCCTTCCCCTCCACCCTTGCACTTGCACGATCTGAATGACACCTGGCCTAGTAGGATCGTTGTCTGTCTCCCCTTGTTCCTCCCCCCTGCCTCGGCGCGCCTTGTAACACTTGTGTATAGGCGTGTTACAAATGCCATATTATATCATATCAATACCATATGTATACAAGACCAATGGGGACCAATGGGTTAAATGCACGAAATATGTCGACAACATAGATGGGAAGGAAACAGGCAGTGCAGATAGCCTGTAGGCCCCTTCAGCATTGACAATACACCTAACTAAGAGGCAGTCCAAGCCCTAGCAAGAGGGGAGCCTTGTGCTCAATAGTTCATGCAAAGCAAACGCACGTGGTTGTTCCAATGGACAAATTGGGGTCTCTTCAGGGGTCTCTACCAGCTCAGGAAGGTGGATGAAGCGATGAAGAATAGTTTCCCACTATTCAAGAAGGACCTCCACTTGAAGGCAGAGGCAGTTCGAGAGTTCGGGATGGAGTCGCTATTTAACAATAGCAGTGGAAAGGAGAGGGGCCCTCAGGGGTCACTCATGCGTAAAAATGGGCCCTTGCACTAGGGGGCACCAGTTGGGGTATTGAGTACTCACCAGTCCTCAACACAAGCAGACCCAAACTTCAGCAGGCCAGTCCACTTCGCTTGGAGGTTGGAATGCGGCAAAAAGGACGTCTCTGCACCTTTTAGTTCCTGAGATACAGCGATTATTCCGAACAAGACAGTGGCAATTTCTCCACTCCGGGTGGATGAATCGACCCAGTTTCACTACAGCAGGCTTCAGGGGCAAGAGGGTCACAAATGCAGTGGAGCTGCAAAGGCCGTTGCCGCGGCAGGGCAACAGGGTAACCGCGTTTACTCCGGTCCTGGCGCACTCGTCTCACTTCAGACCTGGGAACGCCAAGTGTACGAAATTCAGGGTGAGGGTGCCATGGACACAGAGCAAGCAGCATACCAAGTTTCGAGGGGCTCCTCGAAACGGCGGCGATGACAGAGCAAAGGTCCTGCGTAAGCTGGTCGGTCCACTGGTTGGCCCAGGGACACTTCTGAGAAAGCTTAGTTGCAGGTTTTGCTGAAGGTGCTGAGAATAGTTGGTCCCACTATTCCAATGGGTCAAAGCGTCTTCACAGACCTTCTAGGACAACCAGAGGCAGAGGGGTCCCACGGGACGATAGCAGGCTCAAGGTGCCAAACCGTCCAGTGGATCACCAGGTGTTCCTCGACTCAGCTTCATGTTGCAGGATACTTGGATCCTACCCTTTGTTCAGTGAGAACTCAGGAGATCGACATGGTAGTAGTGTTTTCAGCCTCCTCTTAGCCAAAGTTCCCTTTGTGCCAAAATGGAGAGGACCCAATGGGAGATCTGCTCACAGACACACACTCCATACGTGGACCAATCATGGACCACGGTGGTCCCAGGCATTCATGGCACTCCAGACTCTCTGGCACCCAGGATGTGTATTGGGGACAGACACCCCAGCCCACATCCTGGAGGCACACACACAAGGCATATAGAAGCCTGCAAAAGCATTGCATTTCACGGGAAAATGCATGACCAAATAAGGACTGGCCCGGGTCGATTCGACCTAGGGAAGGTGAAGGGGCCAGATGGCCAAAGGACAGGACAAAGAACCTCGTGGCATGGCCATTTTGGAGCCAGGCCACCTATTCGTGCCAAATCCGGTTAACGCAGTTAACATTGCAGGAAAGGGTTAAAAATAATGCGAAATGATTGCTGCCACCAGTCCTGTCCATGACACACCTGCACAGTTCATAAAAAGTCCAGCGAGAGTATCTATGGCCTTTGGAAATGACTATAGACCCAAGTGTACTGTATGGTAAGATACATGGCACACTTGTTACATGTTGCACAAAAGTTGCAACATGAGGAAAGGACTAAGGGAAACAAAGTCTCCCAGTACTGACTGTCTTAAGGGCATGTCAGTTTCCCCATAAAAAGTGAGCAAAAGCCCAGCGGAGTGCAGCTGAAGGCTGTGCTTCTCTGGCAAAGTCAGTCAATGGTGTCTAAACAGCAGCAAAACGTTTGAGGGTTGACACATGGAGGGAAAATTACACACAATTATGAAATCTTTCCTAACAGTCTCCTTTGAGCTCTCACTTTACAACATTGAAGGCCTCATGTAGAAGCTTTGTAGGACACCTTTAGAAGTTTGAAGAGCTCTTCAGGGACTCATACAGAGTATTTGAGGACCTCCCTCAGAATGTTTGAAGGTGTCTTGTGCAAGCTTTCCGTGCTGACCTTCCAGGAGCATCTGCAATGCCTCAGGTTTATTAAGAGCCAGGACTGATTCCACGCCCAATCTGGCTAGGGTAATCCTGCACAATCAGGCACGCATGACCACAAAGGAACCCTTGCGTTCCGATAGGGCATCCTATATGGGGTGTGCTGGTTTTAGAGCTGAAGAAGCAATGCCAATTAATCTAGTTAAGATACATAGGGGCCTGCCAATAGAAGATTAAATGCAATTTTATAAAACCCAATTCCTTAGAGCACTCAAAACTTAAAAATGTTCAGACCAACCTAGATTTTACAATTGCATTTGTAAAACAGTGTCTGTGATAGCGAAATTCAATGTTCAAACGTCCTCATGAAGCTCAGATTAAAGCTTTAAGTAAACCCACCATGTGCTTGGTAAACAGGTTGTGGTAGAAGTAATCGCCAACTGTGGCCTTCCAAGATATACTAAGGTAAAGGGTAGGTGGGTGCAGAAATAATTGGCTCCTCTGATGTTTGCGCAGGGCAGTGGCGCAATGCCATTGAGCTCACACCCCTGGTTCCTCAACCACAGCCTCATCAAGAGGACTCCTGCTTCAAAAAATGCAAATCATAACTCAAAAACACCATGCCTCACCACAATAAAGACAAAGAAACTAGAATGGGAAACATAAAGAAGACGGAAACTTTAGCTGCATACCAATCAGCAAGATTTCACTACTCCGAAAAACCCAGACAATGCCAAACAGACTAAGGAGACAGACAAAGAACAGACCAAACAGAGACTGCACGTCTCACTACCTCTCCACATATGGTTCCTCTGCAACTGAAAATAGACAATCAGCAACAAACCCACAGGCAAGATGTGGAAAAAATACAGACCCATTTGGGACACCAAACTCAGCACCCCAAAATATGAACCACCCCAACCCGGAGAACACTATGGACAATACACCAACAAGAATCAGGGACAAACCTGAATCCATTACCTTCAACACGCCCTACATCACCAAAGACTGGAGCAAAGGACTGCACCAACACAACTCACCAACCAGCACAAACCAAAACCACCCTGCCATCAATCTAATCAGACTACTCGACGAAGAGATAGACCACCCAGGAACAACTCCTCCCAACGAGCTCGGGAGGATAGCTCAGGGGCAACATGCTTGCCTTTGAAGCAAGACGACGCAGAGCAACACTGGTTCGATCCCCGGGTCTGCACTTATAATCCTCTGGGTATTGAGCACATTATAAATAACCAATTATAATAACAATAATTATAATTATAACAAGCACAACCTGGAGAGAACTGCCAGCAATGAAAACCCGACCCACACCACACTGAACCCGACTGACAAAAGAACAAACAACAACCCACAAGGGAAATTACACAACTAGACTGCAGCCTGCTCAACGCTAGATCCATGACAAAACACTTAATAGAAATCCATGACCTCATAAGTGAAGGAGGAACAGACGTGCTCTTTCTTACAGAAACCTGGTTATCTGACAACTACATGACAACTACAAATCCACTGCACACAAAGCCATACTGGACAACTTCAAATTAATACACGCCAACTGAGAAAACCAAAGAGGAGGTGGAATCGCAATGATACTCAAAGAGCACATCCGAGCCACACCACTCCCATCAACTGACGTCAAAGACTGTGAATCCCTCCTCATCAAGATCAAAATCAATGACCAAGCTAACATAGAGTTCGTCCTGATCTACAGACCCCCGTCCTACAACCCGATCTTCACGCCGAAGCAAGCAGACTCCATCATCATACTATCAACCTACCACAACAACCTAGTCATACTGGGAGACTTCAACATCTGGTTTGAAAAAGAAAATGAAACATCAGCACACTCACTCTACACACTCCTGGAAACACTGCACTTCAAGCAAATAGCAAATGGGTCCACGCACAAGGCCGGACACACCTTGGATGCCATCTTCTACAGAGAAGGACTATGCGCATCTGTGCCACCTAAACTAATGGTATGAAGCGACCACTACCTGATACAATTCTACATCAAACTCCAAACCCGCTTAGCGGCCGGGAAGGAAATACTACACACCACCAAGATAATACATTGCAATACCCTATACCTGGAGTCCTTAACATATTTGCTATAATCGAGACAACCTTACACCAAAGAGCTAACTGAAACAACCAGAGACGTAGCGGAAATCACACTCAGCATCTGGATTACCGAGGCCCTAGATCACCTAGCACCAGCAAAATCTTTCAAAGCCACACCAAAAAGCTTGCTGCAAAATGGTTCACAGAAGAACTGAAAGTACTAAAAAACTGCAAAATGGAATGGATATGGAGAGAACAGTACAACCGACAGGACAAAATAAAATACCAAAGACAACTCAGACTATATAAATCAACAGTACTTAAAGCAAAGAAAAAATACTAAGCTACAAAAATGGAATCAGCAAACAACCTACAGAAAGAAATCTTCAGAATCATTAAAAAAACCTTTATCCTGCTAGAAAGTCATCATCCCGACACAAGCACTGTGTGATAGCATCACCAAACAATTAAGATCAAAAATAGAAGCAATCCAACAGACCATCAACACAAACCGTGCTAGTGCAACCATAACCGTTGAACCACAGACGACTGGTGAAACACTGACCAAAGCGAGACTCACCCGCCTTTAATGAATTGCTGAAGAAATCTTCTCAACACTTATCAAGGTCACCAATCTTGCAGTAGCTCCAAGTGACCCTTGCTCCCCAGATATCTTCAAAGAAATCCTCAACCACTGTCATGGTCTCACCTTGGTACTGGTGTTCCGTGGTATGGTTTCACCCCGGCGGGGACGCTCGGCCCATTTCCTCTATGCAGGGGCCTCCCCATTCCTGTGACTTTGGAGGTTGCTGTGGCGATGGTGTGGACGCAACTTGCAGTGATGTCGCTCTGCAGCTGTGCGTCCCGTCATCATGCGAACGGCGCTTCAACATGGTCACCTGACCAACTGCTTCACGTCATCACATCAGGATCCACCTACTCTGGCCCATAAAGTATGCCGAACGCCAGCATAAACGCTTCTGATTGAAGTTGGTGCTGTTTAAAGAAATCCATTATTTACGCATTATGATCCTGCTTTTGGTATCACGTACTGCCTCTGCTTACATTCCTGTTCTTTCTGCTGACCTTACGGTAACAACCTGAACTGCTTTACTGGATTGCCTTTTGGATTGTCCTTTTGCTTATCTATCTTGGTACCTTCATTCACTCAGACTTGGAATCATTCCTTACTTCCTTGGCAATACTAAGTGCACTGGACTAAAGATGCCTTGCTGTTTACCATCTGTGCACCACCCGGTTGTTAGTGCGTCCTCATGCCGCCCACGGTGTTAGGTCCTCATTAACCTCACTAACCTTCCCCTTCCTATTCGTTTTTGTTTATTTTCTTTATGGATAACAACTGAATTCCCTCCTGAGGCTTCCTCATCGGTTGCTACCCCACATTCCTACTATAAGTAAGAAACCCTTTATCCATAACCAACCTTCTCTAAAAACCTTATTAAGTGTCTTACCTTCTCCCCTGCTTATTCCATAGGGGGAATCTAGCCTGAAGGTTACCTCATGCCATCAGAAGACAGTTGAAGTCCTAGTGCCTAAATAGAAAGGTTAGTCTCCTTTTCACACTTAAGTTCTGTTGTAATTTGATCTGCAAGTCAATACTAAGACCTGCCTTTTTTAGAGCTGGCGCACATGGTGGTCTTGGTTCTTTTTGCTCTTTCGGTTGATCTACTCCTCTGTTCAGGTATACTACACAAATTGAGGGGCACATCATTCGAAGGTCACCCTCATTGGTGAGACTCAGACCGTCTTGGTCTGAGTTACACAGCAGTCTTGATTCCGCAACTCCCAGCAGGTTCGATCCTTTGGTGAGCACTAACAGAATCAGAAGTTGACAACCAAACTGGACGCATCTGAAACACTTTCTGCTCTCATGATATTCGGAACAACATGACCTCTGCCCATGAGGCCATGCGTCACCTAATTGAATCGTTACAAGACCTAGCACAATCTCAGCCACAGGCTGATGTTCAGTCCAGTGCCACTGCACCAGGTCCAATATATCAACTACCCAGACAGGATCCGGTCCCAGTCTTGATGTCCACCCAGTTTCCGTTGGCAACCCAGAAAGGTTTCAAAATGACCCCAAAGCATACTGAACCTTCATTAATCAATGCAAACTGTATTCTTGTGTCGTCCTGCTTCTTTCCCCGATTCCACAACCAAGGCAGCCTTTTTCCTCTCGTATCTCGAAGGTACCGCAGACGTCTGGGCCAATCCCTTGTTGGAAACCAATAGTTATGTTCTTTACAATTGTGATGCATAATCACTGCAATGAATAAGGTCTTTGATACTCGGTACAAAACACAAGCCACAGATCTGGAATTCCTAAATCTCCAACAAGGAGATACACCATTGCTTTCATACCTCACAAAATTCAATCAACTCGCAGCCGAGACTGGTTGGCCAGAAGACAAGAAGGCTGCAGTGTTTTACAGGAGTCTCTCAGATGAACTGAAAGATACACTGGCCACCGTTCCGGTAGTCCCTGTGGGACTCTCAGAATTGTTCAATTTAGTCTTGCAAATCGATGCTAGGAGAGCAGAGAGGAAGTGCGAAAAGAGATGATCAACACTCCCAGTTCCCTAACGCCCTGAGAACTATCTGCAAATGGATACAGAGCCCATGCAGATTGGAGCTCTTTGTGGTTCTTTGACCACCGCTGAAAGGGAAAATGGGCGCAAAAACAATCTCTGCATGTATTGTGGGTCTCCTGACCATTTCTTGCGCAATTGTTAAAAAAAACCTGCACGCAAATCGGGAAACTCCAGGGCTCGGCAATAGATGGAGTCCCTCTGCAGGATACTGCTCTACTGGACTCCCAGATTGTGGCTGCTATTTCCTCATTGTCCTTATCAGTCCTTTTCTTTTTGGCTCCTGACGAACCATGGCAAACCCATGCCGTTATTGACACAAGTGCCACGTGCCTGTGATTCAGCAGTACGTATTGTTGCAAAATCAAAACCTGAAGTTGTCAATGCCGTTGATGGCACATCCCTTGTCTACGGTTTAGTGACCAAACAAACTATTAATCTTCGATTTACCACATATAATGGGCATTGCAAGGACATCTCTTTCGACTTCATTGCAGTGCCCCAATTCCGAGTGATCCTCGGTCTACCTTGGTTGCAGTTACACAACCCTTTGATTGATTGGGAGCATCGTGATGTGCAGTTGCCATCGGACTTCAGTATCATTCACTGTAATCAGTCAGATATGATTTCACAGAACACCCCTTGCAAAGCAATCCTTGATACAGCTCCCTTGATTGGATTCATTTCTTCGATCCCTACACCTGTGTTCCCAGTGAGTTTTGCTCCTTTATGGACTTTTTCGACAAAGGCAGGGCAGAACAGCTGCCCTATGACTGCCCCATAGATTTGGTTCCTGGGTCCAAGATCCCCACTGGCCGGGTATATTCTCTTAAGGTCAAAGAGGACAAGGTGTTGAAAGACTATATTGACAAGGCTCAAGCATCAGGGTTTATTCATCCTTCTAGGTCTCTGGCTGCTTCTCCCTTGTTTTTTGTGCGAGGAAGGAGGAGGACCTTAGAACATGTATCGACTACAGGGCTCTCAAAGTAATAACAGTAAAGAATCAGTACCCTTTGCCGCTCATCTCCGTCCTCCTATACCAGCTGTGTTTCTCAGCTGTAGTCACGAAATTAGACCTACGTGGGGCCTACAGCCTGGTTCATATCAGAGACGGAGATGAGTGAAAAACGGTATTCAAAA
Organism: Ambystoma mexicanum; assembly: GCF_040938575.1. Lineage (NCBI taxonomy): Eukaryota > Metazoa > Chordata > Amphibia > Caudata > Ambystomatidae > Ambystoma > Ambystoma mexicanum. The sequence goes on along the minus strand of NC_090925.1, from coordinate 185,016,842 downwards.
CACGTTATGGCTTGTATGAGTATCTTATAATGCCCTTTGATCTCTGCAGTGCTCTGGCCACATTCCAGTTCTTCATGAACAACGTCTTCCGGGACATGTTGATCAATTCGTCATCACATACCTTGATGATATTCTGATATACTCACCCTTTTACGACCAACATGTGTTACATTTCAGCTCTGTTCTGCAGCATTTGAGAGAACACCAGCTGTTTGTCAAGGCAGAGAAATGTGTGTTCAATGCCACAAAAGTCAAGTTCCTGGGTTATGATCTAACAAACAAGGGGGTCAAGATGAACCGTTCCAAGGTTAAGGCGGTGCTCGACAGGCCTTTTCCAACCTCGACAAAATCTCTACAGTCCTTCCTCGTTCCGCCAACTTTCATCGCAGATTTGTGCATTCATATTCTTCTGTAGCTACATGCTTGATGGCCCTCACCAGTACTAAGGTGCCTTTCCAGTGGAGCGATAGCGCCAGGAGGCCTTTGATTCACTTAAGTCAGCATTTGCTACTGCACCAGTTCTACAGCATCCTGATCTCCCATTTTCTGTTGAGGCTGATTCCTCCAGTATTGCGGTGGAGGCCATTCTATACAGGAGTGCTCTGATACCGGTGTACTTCATCCGGTCGTGTTCTTCTCCCGTAAACTGACACCGTATAAGTGGAACTATATCGTTACTGAACGCAAACTTTTGGTGATTCGGGATGCATTCACCTAATGGAGACACCATCTATTGAGTGCCTGTCATTCTGTTATTGTGTATATAGACCATCGTAACCTATTGGCTCTTAAGATGATGAAATGCTTGACGGCCAGGCAAGCATGAAGGCACTCCTTTTTCTCTCTGTTTGACTTCACCATCACCTATCTTCCTGCCCGTTTGCATTCCAAGGCAGACGCCCTTTCTCACCTGAATGAATCACTGCCTATAGTAGAGGTGGACTGTCTGCTTCTTTTGCCCATTCAGGGCACCTGTGGCTGTACGCCACTACCAACACCCAGGAAATTGATCCAGGGTTGGGTTTCTTTTAACCCACCTGAACTGCCGGAGTTCAATTTGGACATCATCAACGGCTTGCCATATATCCAGGGGAGAATATTCATACCGACGGAAGAGACTCGTCAACATGCCCTACCATGGTTTCATGACTCTTTGGTCGCTGCTCATCCAGGTAAACACAACACTATGGAACTACTGCGCAGGTGGTGTTTTTCATGTTTCAATGCTGAAGCTATGTTTGCTGGACACTCATTTGCCCTCTCGTCTGGCACCCATTATTGTGCAGGGTTCCGAGGAATATGAGGTGAATGCTATTTTGGACATGAAGGTGTGCAGTGGTGTCCATTTTTACCTGGTGGATTGGAAAGAGTACGTCCTGAGGATAGAACTTGGGAGCCGGTTGGGAACATTCATGCCCCTTTGTTGTTGGCCTGGTTCCATTCCTCCAGGGGTGTGTCAGTGCCCTTGGGAGAGGATGCTGTCACTGGACTAAGGATTTCCTGCTGTTTACCATCTGTGCATCACCCCATCGTTAGTGTGTGCTCGTGCCACCCAGGTTTTTAGGTCCTCATTAACCTCATTAACTCACTAACCTTCCCCTTCATATTCGCTTTTGTTTATTTATTTTAAAAATTACAACTGAATTTCCTTCCTGAGCCCTCCTCATCGATTGCTACCCCACATTCCTACTGTAGGTAAGAAACCCTTTGTCCATAAACAACCTTCTCTAAAAACCTAAATCAGGTTTTTTTATTTTTATTATTTGTATTTGGTTAGTTCAAACCTTTACAAAACACATAAGATCAATGACAAACAGAGAATCACATAAAAAAAAAATAGCAACTACTGTTTCATAACACAGATAAAAAAAGATTAAGAAAAGGAAATACCACCATAATAAAAGAGAAAAAGCCAAAAATTACTAATTTCACATTTTAGCAATTATTTTGATCTGGTGATACAACTAAACGAGATATTCCCTAAAAAATCAGAGCTCTGTAGTAAAGCGTTCCCAAGACAGAGTCATAGAGCAAACTGATACAGAAAAGGCTTAGTAAAAACAAAATATGAAATGACCCAACCCTTCAGATACAGTCCTACCGACCTATAAGTGCAGAGACTTAATAAACCCAGCTAAGGCCAGCCCTTCACATATGTTGTAATTGTGAAGGCAATGTATCCATATTAAGTCTTCGTCATAAAGATAGGGAGACATAACCAGTTGGTTTAGGAAATTACCTCTAAGGTCCTGTACGGAGGGGCATTCAAGTACCAGGTGCCTAAGAGTTTCCAATTTACCCCGGCAGAACCTACAAGATGCATTATCCAGAGTGATAAGGGATCTCCTGAGTTGGATTTCGCGGGTGGGTAGCAGGTTCCATCCAACCCTCAGGAGAATACCTCGATAGAATCTATTAGGGAATTGTATCAAAATCCTAGATAAGGTACCTCGTCTTCGATGCGCATGTGCCAGATGACTCATCAATGGGTCCGAATAGAATTGGTCGGTGTTCACTGCCCAATCATGATCAAACAGGGCCCACTTGGTCGTCACTGGATTATTGATTAAGGTATCTGCCGTCATCCCAACCTCAGCCAGGATTGAGTCTGCTCGTAATCTTAAGGCCTTTAATACCTGAGAGTTATCGAGATTTCTCCACAGTAGCTGGCAAAGAGTGTCTGGTATGGGCGAGATAATTTTGGAGTAAAGAACCAGCAAGGCCCATTTCACCCGAACCCATAATGACACTAGGCCAACTCAAAACGAATTGCTGCAATTGGTACTGCGTTCGGGACTCCCAGGATGCGCCTCCAGATTTTCCCCTCAATTTTATTCAACATATTACTGAGGTTATCTGTCAGGCTCCTGTTGTCTGGCGCAGAGGCAGCACAAACACCTGCCTCCCCGTTGGGTCTTAGCACCTGGGATGTAAAAACCACAGGCCACCTTGACCCGCCGGGGAAAGAGGGTTAGGGTCCGTTGGTTTGGATGGGTAGAGGAGTTCAGGATAACCGGAAAGAGGGTTAGGAGGCTGTTATGGATAGGTGGGGGTTTTTAGGGAAACATGCTCCTCGGCTCCCGTGCGCTGCTCCGATGGACGTACTCTGCCCATGCACTCATGCACCTCACTCACACTGTGTGCCCTTCAAGGGGAGCCTTGGTACTGGAGCTCCAGAACCAGGACACTATGACATAAAAGTGCTAACTATCGTTGCTGCTCCGCTGCTAACTATAGTGTCGCCACTGAAATAACACCTGCATTAACTCATGCAGCACATATTCCCAAATTATGTGCGTGATCACCAACCCACTTGCATTATACTCATACAGGGTACAAACATATAACAGCACTTAGCTCTGATTGCTGACTGGTACCTCCGATCCTCCTGACTTGTTCGTGTTGCTCAGCCAAAGGACACTCAGCTTTCACTGCAAAATACCAAAACGCACTCAGTGCGGGCGAACACAATCCTGGTGCCTAGCACACGGCTAGAAACAACTCGTAGTTGACTTCACTCCAAGTTGCCTCAGTAGTGTTTTCCATGCATTATGTGCGTGGGCAGTTAGTCACAGTATTGCCCAAATCATGCAGGGTCTATGTGCTGATTCCCAGATTACAGGGGACTCGTGTGCGATGCTTCTCGTGCCTCTGCCCCAGTCTGCAGTACGGTGTCTAAACCGTAATCCCAACCGGAAGTACAGCCGAAATCGTCGTGGCCTCCTAACAGCGTTTGGGTTCCCAACAAGTACTTCTAAAAGAGAAACTTATCTTTTAATTGTGCGCGGGGCCTGGGGTGTTCAGGCGGGAGCTTGTGCCCCGCGTAGGCGTGCCTGCCGGAGCTCGGGTGAAACACGTCTTCTCTCCTCTGCATCCGGAATTGCGAGCGTCGTTCCGATGGCGCGGCTCGCGCATTCGCATTAGCGCGGGCGTGGCATTTCCTGACAGCAGGCTCGTGCAAGGCACGGCCTGCTGGGAGATGTAGTTCCAAGGCGGTTCTCCATCCCAGGGTCTTCTTTCTGCAAAAGGGATGGAGAACCCGTCTTGAATACTGGGAAGGGGATTTCAGGGAGGTTCTCACCCCTTCTGCAGCCCCCACAGTGGCTGCTACCTGCCTTCTGGCCCCAACACGTGGCTCAGCCCTGACATCAGATCTTAACTCTACTCCATAGATCATTTTAGGGACTATTTCTCCTTCATAGAACATCCTCGAGGGTTTTAAAAAAAATCTACCAAATTTACAATCAATTCGGAAAACCTGGGACTGCAGGATTTTTGCCTTGTGTAACAAGATCTCATTTGCAGATTCAATGCATCTAGAGGCAAAAACCTGAACTCCCAGGTACCGAATTGAATCCACCAGCCTCAGTGGCATATCTCCCACTGAAAACACATAACCTTGAGTTTTGCCTTTCTTTTTTTTAAATGCTAGGATCTTTGTTTTCGTCGGATTGATTACTAGCCCGTTTTCATTAGCAAAGGTTTCAAATTTCTTCAGTGATCTTTGTAGCCCTACCTTAGTGCAGTCAAAATTCAAAATATCGTCTGCATATATTAAGCAAACGATTTTCTCCTTGCCAATTTTTGGTGCAACTAGGCCCTCATTAGCCAGGGATATAGTTTTTTTTTAAAAATAATTTTTATTGGTTTTTAACAATATAAACAAGAAACAACAATAATCAATAAGACATTCTCGGTTGTAGGTCTGGTGTCTATCCCCTACCTCCCTCCCTCCATTCCCTCCCTTCCCCAAGACCATGGGTAGTTCATCAGTGATCTTCGTATCAGGTTACGAGCCAGGGCTATTGCTTGGGTCTGAGGCACTGTCCGACACTTTGGGATGAAGCAACGGCCCTGTTACCGCTACCCAACGCTGTCGTTTTTCGCTGGAGTCTAGTCTCTGTTCCTGAATTGCAGTTTCCCATGCTCCAGTCTCAGCAGTTATCCACCTGCTAAGGTCTCCCCACCATTGTGCCTCACTTGGGCTTTTTGGGCTTTTCCATCCCATGGCTATGCGTGTTTTCGCTGTGATATATATTAGATCTTTGAGTGTATTAAGAGGTTTCTTTTTTCTGCTGCGTCTGTAGCTGCCTAATACACAAGCCGCAGGCCTATGGACATCCACTTCAATGTCCGCGTCAGCAACTCTTTCTTTTATTTGTGTCCAGAAACCTTGTATTACCGGGCAGCCCCAGAACATGTGGGTCATTCCAGCCTTGGGCTCGTTGCATTTGGGGCATGTCTGGATTCCCGCACCTTTGAACCTCAATATGGCTTCTGGCTTCTGGCGTGAGATAGGCCCTATTGGTGATGTACAGTTGGATGAGTTGTAAGCGGGCATTCTGGAAATTTTCTTGTGATAGTGGGTTATCTCTTCCCACTCTTTATCTTTATCAAGGCCCAGTTCACTTTCCCATTTAACCTTGCATTTGAGCTAATTTCTGGTCGTGCCTTGCATCAAGGCCTCGTAGAGTCGTGAAGTTTTGTGGCCTCCCTCAGCGGCGTTTAGCATAGTTTCAATGGTCTCATGTTCCTTTGCAGAGTTGGTAGCCACAGGCCATCTGCTCTTCATGGCTCGCATCACTGCCCTATGGAGTAAGAATTGTCCTGTAGGTAGCCCTGTGGTCTCACTGAGTTCGGAAAACGTTAAGGTCTCTTGTTCTTGAACCAAGTCTCCTAACGTGGCTACCCCGTAGGGTTCCCATTGGGTACACACCTCCAAATGTCCCCATGCACGTTTCACCATAATTGCTGCTATGGGGATTTGCGGTGAGTATGGATCTGTTGTTCCAACCGTTTTGCAGGTCCGTTTCCAGAGCTGGATCCCCAACTTGGCCATGTATGGGCAGTGTCGTGTAGTGCTCTCCTCGACCCAGGGTAGGTCTCTGAGTAATAGATGGGGAAGAGCGGGTTGGGGGAGTCGGGTGTCCACTGTACTCTCGTCGGCCATCCATCGCATCACATGCCTCAGCTGACTAACAAGGTAGTACAATTCGAACTTGGGGACTTTCATTCCTCCTCTCCCGTAGGGACTTTGGAGTGTTTCTAACGCTACTCTGTGCCTGCCACTCTGCCAGAGGAATCCCACTGAGAGTGGGAGTCTACTCTAGAACTCCATAGATTTCTCGAGGGAGTCTGTAGCCCCAACCGTGTTGAGAATGTGTTCAGTGTGTGGGTTCCGGTTTATAGTGATTCCCAGGTATCTGAAAGATGTCACTTGCCATTGGAGGTCTAAGGGGGGCAGGGACCTGTATTCTTCGTTGTGTAGTGCGGTAAGGGGGTAGAGACAAGACTTGTCTCTGTTAATCTGGATTCCCGTGCATTTGTGGAATCCGTCCAGGGTCTCAAGGATATAAGGCAGGAGGGGTTCGGGATTGTGTAGGTACAGTAGTGTGTCGTCAGCATACATGGAGACGAGGTGGGTCACACCATCTATCACGATTCCTCCATCTGAGTATTCCTGTCTGAGGTAGGCAGCCACAAGTTCGGTGGCGATAATATATAACATGGGGGATAGTGGGCATCTCTGCCGGGTGCCTCTCTGGAGGGACCATTTGCTGGAATGTTTCTTATTCGTGCGAACCCTGGCAGTTGGATTAGTGTAGACTAGTTGGGTCCATTTAAAAAAACAGGTCCTATCCCCATTTTCACCATGGTGGCATACAGCCACTTCCACCTCACCGAATCAAAAGCTTTGGTAGCATCTAATGATGCAACGGCATATTTTTGAGGTCTTAGTTCTGTGCTATATATGACATGGTGTAATCTGAGCAGATTCTCGGTGATAGAGCACCCCGGGACGTAACCCGTTTGGTTTTGATGGATTAATTGGGGAATTACTCTACGCAGTCTATTCGCTAATAGGGCGGTTAAGATTTTACTGTCTACGTTTAACATTGAGAGAAGCCTGTATGAGCCACAGTCGGCTCCGTCTTTACTGGGTTTGAGTAGGGGGATGACCACGGCTTCACTCATGGATTCAGGGAGGGTGCCGCGTTCGTAGGCCTCGTTAAACACCTGGTTCAGCAGGGGGGCCATGGTCTCCTCGTATGACTTGTAAAACTCCCCATGGAGGCCATCCGTACCTGGAGTTTTCCCGGATGGCAGGGATCTGATAACAACTTTTACTTTATCTGAAGTAATGAGCTCATCTAGGGCCTCAGCTGACTGTGAGTCTAGTTTGGGTAGCTCGATGATGTCTAGAGCGTCTTCATTTCGGTGTCAGTGAGGGGTGAGGTCTCGGAATAAAGGTTGCGGTAAAACTCGGAGAAGACTGAGTTAATTTCCTCTTGGGTATGTGCTGTGGTGCCGTCAGGTTTGAGTATGTGTCAAATAGCTGTTCGGGGGGTCTCCCTTTTATAAAGCCACGCTAAGAGTTTCCCGGGTTTGTCACCTAAGGCATGGGTCCTTTCGATGTGCTTGGCGTAACTCAATTTCCCCAGGGATTCCCAGTGTGTTAGACAAGTTTGCTTCAGCTCAGTTATTTTTCTCAGGTGGTCTGGGGATAAGTCGGCTCTGTTCTCTAGTTCTCCTAGCTCCCTTTCAGAGCATTCTAATGAGGTTACAATGGATCTCGGGCCCCTTCTTTAGCTGCAATCATCTCTCCCCTCATAACTACCTTGTACGCTTCCCATGCTGTTTTCACGTGTTCCACGCTATTCAAGTTTCTCTGCCAATATTCCTCAGTGCAGTCTTGTATATGCTTTCGAAAGGCTGCGTCTAGTAGGGCCTCAGCTCTAAGCTTCCAGGTAGGCACTGGGGGTCTGGGTGGGGACACTTCCCAGGTGACCGTCAGCAGAGGGTGGGCAGACAGCACTCTCGGCAAGTACTCTGCGTCACTAAACATGGCTTGTTGTTCTTGGCTTGCAAAGAAATAATCTAGCCTAGTGTGAACGGAGTGGGGTGGGGACTAGAAGGAATATTCTCATTGTTCAGGGTGCAATTCCCTCCATAAATCCAGGAGCTGTAGCTGGTGAGTTAGCTTAGAAAGTATTTTGGCGGGAGGGGATGGATGGGTGTGTTTGTCATCTGATCTCTCCTTTAGGGGGTCTAGGGTGCAGTTGTGGTCTCCCCCCCAAATCATGATATTATCTCCATAAGGAGTGAGTCGTGGGTACAGGGAATGGAAGAAGACTGTTGCGTCGTGGTTAGGTGCATAGGTGCTAATTAGGCATAACCGCCTGTTTTCAATGGTGCCGTGCATGAGCACCATCCTACCCTCATCATCTGTTTTGGTGCTTATCAGCCTGAAGGGGATGGTCGGGTCGATCCTTATCAGGACCCCCCTGGCGTAGGAGGAGTAAGAGGATCCAATCAGGGTTCCCCGCCATGTCTTGGCTAAAGTTTCCAGTTTGTTCTAGGTTAGGTGTGTCTCTTGGAGCATAGCGATCCCAATCTTGCACCTTCTCAGGTATGCGTGGATGCGGCGTTGTTTAATGAAGCTATTCATACCCATGACGTTCCACGTCATCACCTTAATCTTGTCAGCCATGGGCATGAGGCGGTCTGGCGATGGTTCCCGGTGACATTTGAGGTCTAGCTCCGTGGTCTTGGCGTTTCACATTTTAGAATCCCAACTTTGGTACCAACACCCCGTTTCCCTCCTCCCGATAACTGTAAACTCCCCCTACTTTCAACAAGTCCAGCGGGGTTTCCCCCATTATGCCTTTTCAGATGCAACCCCAACTTCAATCCCAACTCGGAGGTTCCCAACCTCATGAACATTAAACACCCCTGTAACCAAACAAGTCTAGCGAAGTTCCCCCCGCTCTGACTTTCCCGTTTCCGCTCCGATTGACCCTCAGGTCTCTTGGTGCCCTACGGGCGGGTAAAGTACCCAAACTACTAGCGGGGGAAGAAGCAGTACTACATCAGCTGCTGTCAATGATGAAAATGTTCGTCTCCTTGGTCACTCCTTGCAGATCGATCTTGCTGCTTGTGGATGTGATCCGCTGTTCCGTGGGCGCACTATTCTGCAATTGTTTGGGGTTTGATTCCTTAGCGTGTGGCTTGGCGTGGTTTCCGCTGCTTTACTTCAAGGTCCGGGGATATGTAGGCTGTCCATCCATTCGCTAGCTTCCTCTGGCGTGTCGAATAGGTGGGCTTTGTTGTTGTGCAGTATTTTCAGCCTCGCTGCGTAGAGAAGCATGTAGTGCAGTCCAGCATTTTTCAGTCTAGCTTTGGTGTGGATGAATTGGGCCCTGCACATTTGGACCTGGAAGGTATAATCCGGGTAAATGGTGACTTTTGCAGAGTCTCTCTGGATGCGACCACCCGATCTCGAGAACGCGAGCATAGTCTCTCTGTCTTTATAGTTTAGCACCTTGGCTATTATTGGCCCAGGTGGGGCCCCCGGTGGAGGTCGCTTGGTGAGTGCCTGGTGCACCCTCTCTATGGTGAAGCCCTGGGACAGTTTACCGGCTTCTATTTCCTGCAGCAGGAGGTCCTCAACGTAGTTAGTAGGGTCGCTTCCCTCGATTCCCTCTGGTAAACCTATTAATCTGATGTTGTTGCGGCGCGCCCACCCTTCCGCTTTGTCCGCTCTGTTCTCTAGGTTTTTTACCTTCTGCTCGAGGGTATCCATGTCTTTCAGGAGTTGGGCTTTCGCTTTAGAGTTCTCACTCAATTGGGTTTCAAGTGCATCTGTCCTGCTCGCGATGGATCGTACGTCTTGGCGCAGCAAATTTAGGTCGATAGCCAGAGCGTCGATTTTGCTCTCCATTGTTCTCTGGAGTGCCCTAATGGCTTTCAAGAGCTGCGAGTTTGTTGGTTCGGGTGGCTCATTGCGCACCATTTCAGCGTCAGTAGTGGCAGGGTCTTGTTTGGTTGCGCCACTTGCAGTTTAGGATTCCATAGTGGTTTGCTTCTGCTTGCCCTTTGCCCCCTTAGTGGTCATCTCCGCACTGGTGTGCCGCTTGCCAGTGCTAGACTCGGCCTCCTCGAGGGTGTTGTAGATATTTTATTGTGGATAATGCGGTTGCTGTGTTGACCTGCAGGTACTCTCAGGTTTTGAGTGTCTCCGACTGATCGCTGCACTGTATTCTTTAAATGTCTGGGCATTTTCTGCACCCTAAGGTCCTGCTGCTATTTGTTGTGCACACTGGGGGGCAGTGGTGGCATCGCACAGCACGCTTGCCCGTTGGCTTAATTATCCGGAAAAAAGGGGAAACCCCACCACCCCCCAGGAGGGAGCTCAGGGACCGAGTGCAGTGGGTCTCTTGTTATGTGCACACTCGCCTGACAGGATTGACCCAGCCCAGTGCGGCCAGGTGCGGCGTGGGTGACTTGCTTTGGTGTTTATTCAAGGTCCGTAATGCTACTTGACACTGCCCAATGTCTTATGAGGCCTGCTGCAGCTTGCGGATGTGATGGCTGTAGTTTGGCCTTTGTGCCTGGGGAGCTGTGGGTCCTCCTTCTGGTGGATCGCAGTCGCCAAGGGTGGTATGGTGCCCCCACCCCCTTCACTCCTCACCTCTCACTTCTTTAGTTGCTCTCCCGGGCTCCGCTGCTTTCTGTGTGGGGGGGCCGGTCCTGCGCCCCACCGCCTCGGGGAGCCGCCGCCTGTGCTCACTCCTCCACGGATGCTTGGCGTCGCGGCTGTCTGTGCGCCTTCCTTTTTTCACACAGCAGGCCCCGGTGTCTGCGCTCGGATGTTCACGCCAGCTCCGACACCAGTCTCCGCTCACGTCTTTGAGCCCCGGCTCCCGGGCTCGTCGGCTCACCGCAGCTGGCTCTTCTGTCACCAAGCCCGCGGTGCAGGCACTTTCTCCCCGCACACTGCTTGCTCTGGGTTCCTCTGCTGATTCGGCCCCCTGGACCCAGGTCGTGCCGGGACTAGACTGCTGGTCTGGATTGCACCGCAGTTCACCGGGCAGGTGCCATTTTGCGAGATCCGCAGATCAGTCGTTGCTCACGGATCCCAGGTACCAGCGTCTCGGGCGTTTACAGCGACACGCTTAACCTTGTTAAATTTTAGTTTTACAGCAATATCAATGTTGCATCCAGCGGAGCTGCAAGGAGATGCGTCTTGCTTACATGGCAGTTGGCCACGCCCCCCCAGCCAGGGATATAGTTACTTCCGAGAAATACTTATTAAAGAGCCAAGGCGCTAAAACACAGCCTTGTCTTACCCCCCGGAAAGAACGAATTCTTCTGATTCAAAAGGACCTGGATACCACAGTTTTCATAGACCCCAGCAATAAGTCTTAGCAGACCCTCCGGCAACCCCCAGTTGGACAATTTGGCCCAGAGTCTTCCTCGATCAATGGAGTCGAAAGCGGCAGTAAAATGGATTGATCAAAGAACGTGCAGCCCCTTGATGAATTCAAGGCCTCCTCTTGGATACATTTCAGGGCCAATCCATTGATATTAGTTGAATGACACTTTCTGAAACCAGTCTGGAATTGGTTTAGCGGGTGATGGATAGCTGACCATTTTTCCAAGTGAGAGAGCAGGAATCCCGAGAAGATTTTACAGTCGGCATCGATCAATGATATTGGACGATAGTTGCTAGGATCTGTCCTGCCCCCACACTTGAAAGTCGGGATCACGTGTGCCGTATTCCATGAGATAGGGTAGTTCCTGTGTTGATGATATTCTTAAATTCCAGGAACAGGAGATTGGACCAAAGGTTACGGTCACCCTTAAAAGTAGCATTAGTTAGCCCATTAGGAGTCTTACCATCTTCCCTACCTATTGCATAGTGGGAATCTAGCCTCAAGGTTAACACACACCATCAGAAGACAGTTTAAGTCCCACTGCCTAAATAGAAAGGTTAGTCTCCTTTTCACAGTTAAGTTCGTTTGTAATTCGATCTGCGAGTGAATACTAAGACCTGCCTTTTTTACAACTGGCACATACCTGGTGGTGTTGGTTCTTTTTGCTCTTTCCGTTGAAGTACTTCTCTGTTCAGGTATACTACACAAATAGAGGGGTGCATCAATAGGAAGGTCACCCTCATTGAGGAGACTCTGACCGTCTTGGTCTGAGTTACGCAGTAGTCTTGATTTTGCAACTCCCAGCAGGCTTAATCCTTTGAGAAGTACTAACAACCCAAAACCCCAGCGACACACTTCCCGAATCTAATTAACCTATCACTTAAAATAGGAATCGTACCATCCTCCTTCAAATCAGCATACATCAAACCACTGGTAAAAAAGGAATTGGAAACTGCAGAAAATCCAAGCAACTACAGATGCATACCCAACTTGCCCTACCCAGCAAAGATCCTGGAGAACCATCTATACAAGATCCTACTTAAATACGTTGAAACAAACGGAATACTCGACCACTCACAAGTTGGCTTCAGATCGATGAGAGGAACAGAATCAGCACTCCTATCAATATGGGACAACCTGAAAATAAATGCAGACAACAGGACCCAATCTGCCCTCATACTATTGGACACATGTGCAGCATTTGACACCGCAAGTCAATGGAATCACTAATAAGTGCTTATATCTGTCAGGCTGAGTCTTGAAGTATTGTCAGCAAGAGCCGGTAAACCTTGGCAAGGCATGCTGCGCTCAACCTCACTGAAGTAACAGCTGAGCACAGAAAACCTCAGGGGAAAGGGGAAGTGGATAAAATAAAAAAAGAACAGATTCCTACTGCAACCTCATAGAAATCTGCAGGGGCGAGAATAAAAAGATAACATGCTGTATTACTTTTGCATTCTGACTCTTTCCTCCCAGAAATCCCTGTTATCACGTATTTAAGGACTTAATACCTGTTTCACCTCCTTGCTTAACCTAGAGGCATTCCAAAATAAAGGTGTCTGAACTTGTGGTTCTTTAATTTCAAAAGAGATTCAAAAAGGAGTAACACAACACCTTACTACTCCATCTTAATTTCAAGTACTGCTTGGGCTTTTTAACTTGTGTGAGTCTTATTTAACTCCTATATACATTTAACTGGTAAAGAAACTGAGAGTACAAAATGATAGTCAGTTGCCCTCTGCACTGACTCCTCCAAAAAAAACATTGCTTTCTTGCTTAGACTGCTTACAGTTCAATTCATCGTCCTAAATTGGCTCCTGCTGGATGAAACTACCTGCGCTGTAGGACTTTGTGGAAGAGTGTGTAGTTCCTGCGCTGCCCGCACCCTTGTGTGTCCTTTTATTCTAAAAAATCAGGTCACTGCAGTACCCGCGCTTTACTTATATTTTAAGAAATGAGGTCGCTCCACTACTTGCGCATACAAGTATTTAAAAAAGATTTTTTGTTTGATGTTCCTGCACATTCCATGCCTTGGGAAAAACAGAGTTCTTTGAATTTTAACAGGGCTTGCGCCGCTGCACTTGCGCCGCTGTGTGAGAAAAGCTCATGGTGTTAATGTTGAAAGCACTCAACTGCACGCAAACTGCTTACGGGCGGCAAGCTTTCCCAGCGGAGGCCCGGACGCTAGATGTTTTTTAACAATGGAGCGAACTAGCGTAGTGCCGTTCCTCTTATGACCGTTCTAAAGAGCGAGCAGTTAAAACAACAATTGGCCAACATACTGAAAACAAAAACCAAGCGCGAGCAAAGAAAACAACTTTGGATATTTACAGGTTCACACAGTTCATAACTTCAGGAAACGTACCAAAAAAATGTTCTCTCAGGAAGATCCTTTCTCTTGAGGAATCTGCACATAAACCCAAATAAAACAAATGGACAGGTTCACTAAGCTCTGATTCTTGTGCTCTGCATCTCCAGTTCCTAATAGACTGCAGTACACGGTTCTGCATTCACTCTTCTGACCTGCTTCCTGATAGACCTCCAGTATGAATAGGCCCCTGTATTTCAGGACCTCTCGGATTCCTGACCTCCTCAGCTGGGTAGAAGACAATGAAAGGCAGTTGAGAATGTTCAGAAACTGACCTTCTTCATTCCCCAGCCAATCAGGACACCGGGTTAGAACCTCCATCTTGGCCGGAGATAGTATCAACACACTGCATGGTTCTGTTAAGGTCCAACTCCCAATTCTTCAAAAGAAAGAATATAAAACACACATACTAAACAGAGAAACCTGACAGTACGCACACATAATTAAACTTAGCACCTTGACAGTACCCGCTCTTTAAAGCCCTGGCTCAGAGCTTGGTTTACAATGATATCGTCTATGGAACCTAGCAACCAATTGGGGTCATGCACATATGAGGCTTTCTCCCAAGTGCGCTCCTCTGGCCCAAATCCCTTCCAATCTATCAAATATTGCAGTCTCCCCCTTACCTTCCTGGAATATAGATTACGTTTGACCTTAAATTCTTCAGATCCATCTTCAACCAAGACTGGAGCAGAAGAAGTATCTAATCTGGTTCCCTTACAAACAGATTTTAAGAGGCTCACTTGAAAGGCTGGATGGACTTTGGGACTCATTGGTAATTTCAGTCTAACAGCCACTTCAAAAGGACCAACAAACGAGGACTGAATTTACTCCTCCCCTTAATCCTCAGATGTCTTGTTCATAACCATACCAAGTCTCCCACTTTATACTACAGACTAGACCTCCTGCCTGCATCAGCAAATTTCTTATATTTTATATTGCTTTCTTGTAAAACCTTTTGTGCCCGTTCAACATTAAACCTCATTACTTGAAGGCGATCATCTACAGCCGGATTAATACAGTCTCTCTTTACTTCGTCACACAGGAAACCTGAAAGAAAACCCCTTCACAGAAAAAATGGGGACATGGACGTAGCATCTTCTTCACAATTATTATAGGCAAACTGAACCAACCAGATCATATCCACCCATTCTTCACTCTCTTCCAGGTAACATCTAAAATATTTCTCCATTTCCTGGTTAACCCTCTCCACCTGTCCATTTGTCTCAGGATGATAACCAGATGTTAAGCTAACATCCATCCCCAACCTCCTCCAAAAGGCCCTCCGGAACTTGGAAACAAACTGGGAACCCCTATTGGAAATAACCAGACTAAGCAAACCGTGTAACCTGACAATCCCTTATAAAAAGTTTAGAGCCAAACTTTCTGCGGTGACCTCTCCCTTAATCAGAATGAAATAACCCTCTTTGGAAAGCTGATCGACCACAACCAGAATCAACGAGCAGCTCTGATCCCTTGGAAGCTCAATAATAAAATCCATCGAGATAGTATGCCAAGGACGCAGAGGCACAGGTAAGGGCTCTAAAATACCTGCCGACTTTCCCTCCTGATTCTTAGCATTTGGACACACAGCACATGCTTTTACAAAATTCAAAATGTCTCGCCGAATAGTATCCCACCAGAACTCCCTTCTCACCAACTCAAGAGTTTTCTGATAACCTGAATGACCAGTCAAGACTGAATCATGAAAATCTGTCAGGATTTTCTCACAAAGCTCCACGGATGGCAAGTACAACTTCTCATCCAAGAAAGGCAAGCCATTCCTAACACTATGAGCTGGATTCTGATGTACCCATTCCTCCATCTGCAAAGAAGACATTCATTTTCTGACCTCCTTGGCCAAATTCAATGACGCCTGAATTCCTGTTAGAATAAAGTGTTCAGAAGCAATTAAGGGCAAAGGTTCACATTCAATCTTGGATTAATTTCCAGGGAATTGGCGAGGCAATACATCTGCCTTTCCATTTAGACTTCCTAGTTTAAAAGTGGCAACTAAATCATAGTCAACAAAAAGCAATGAACACCTGAGTTGTCTAGGAGTTAAAGTCTTTGCTGACTTTAGAAAAAGCAAGTTTCGGTGGTCAGTCAGTCACAGTTTATCAGGCTCCGAAGAGATGATGTCGCCACTCTTCAACAGCTGACTTGATTGCTTAAAGCTCACGGTCTGAAATCGTGCAATTCACCTCGGCCGATAGGAACTTCTTGGAAAAAAAAGCTACTGGATGTAACTGACTTGATACCTCATGTCTTTGAGAAAGGACGACTCCCATCACCAAATGAGAAGCATCTGCCTCGACAATAAATGGTTTAGATTGATCCGGATGAATCAGAATCGGACTGGTAATGAAACGATTCTTCAGTTATTGGAAACCCTTTTCAGCCTCAGGAGCCCGAACAAACTTCAATCCTTTTTCGAGGAGTCTAGTAATGGGAGTGACGAGTTGTGAAAATCCCTCGATAAACCTCCTGTAAGAATTGGTGAAGCCAAGAAAACTTTGCACTTTTTTGGCCTTCTTTGGCCTTAGTTGGAGAAGGCCATTCCCGAACAGCCTGCACTTTCCGCAGATTCATCACCAACCCCTTTGGAGAAATAACAAACACTAAAAACTCCACAGAATCCGTGTGAAACTGACTTTACTCAAGTTTGGCGAACAGATGATTTTCATGAAGCTTCTGGAGCACCATCTGAACGTTATCACGATGTGCATTTAAATCTTGATAAAAAATAAGTATATCATTACTGTAAACAATGACAAATACATCCAGATACTCACGAAGAACCTTATCAATTAAATATTGGAAGGCCGCTTGTGCATTGCAGAGTCCGAAGGGCATCACTTGATACTCATATAATCCAAATCTGGTCTTGAAGGCCATCTTCCATCGTCTCCCTGCTGTACCCTGACCAAATGATGCACTCCGCGAAGATCTAGTTTGGAAAAGACGGTTGCCCCCTGGATCTGATTCAACATCTCAGAGATTAAAGGGAGAGGATACCGGTTCTTGACTGTCACCTTATTGGAGATGAAAGATAGCTCTAGACTCTAACATTGAATCGGAATCGGAGGCGGCTGTTTTCTCAGTGCGGCTTGATTCTGTGGATTCAGTTGTCCGGTGCAGGTGAGCCTGCTTTTCTCTAGGTGCCTTCGTCTAGCTTCCTGGGGGTGAGCGAAGTGAGCGAGGCTGCGGAAGGCTGCCGAAGGCGGCGGCGGACGTGAGTTGCTGTGGGTGCTTGGCTCGGCTTGGCTTGGTGTTTTTTCCGGCTTTTCAGCCTTTTCAAGCCTTTTCAAGAAACGAAGAAACAGAGCAGGGAGCGTACGGTGCATTCAAGATCCTGTATTGCGCTTAGAAGTTCCAGTGCAATACAGTGCAATACACGCGAACTGGCACGGCTCTAACCCCATGGGATACATGTGGGAACCAGTATAACCCAAGGTAAACCACAGTAATTTAAACACACTTTTAGATATAGGCATAAATTCCCTCATGATCCCGGGGGGTGCTGTTGCTGTTATTGTACCAGTTACGAGTCAGCTACAAGTGCTTTAAAAAAAGGTCTGCCTTATATCTGAGGTGCCTGCTATAAGAGGCTGCACTCGGAGTGTGGTCCTAGAGAGTGACGTTATTACAGCTTGCTCAGTTTTGTCATTTTTGTCCCTCTTGGGCCAGAGGTTGGGTGCCTTATTGTTACTCTATTGGTATATTGATCACCTTATAACTGGCCAGCCTGTGTATTTGTCCTGGAAGAAACAATTTGCTGGTACTTTGCTGTTATTCAGAGTTAGATTCAAAGACTATGGGCTAAGGGCCTGCGATCAGACTCTGGTGTGGTCACCGACTCTGTCACCAATTGTGCAGCTGTTTTTTAAGTTTTCTGAGTGGGTCACGTTTACCAACATTTCGACTTGGGGACTGTGGGCACGTGGCCTTTGACCCAAGTCCAATGTATGCCCTGCATAGCTCTGTACAGGGAGCCCAAAACAGCCGGAATACTCAGTCTAACATGACTGGAGGAGGTAGGAAGACGAAAGGCCTGGAGAGGGCGGGACAAAGTTCAAGTTTCTTCAAGCCCTATAAGTCAGGTGGAGGGATTTGTCTGCCTCCACCGAGTACCTACCCAGCTGATGATCAGTCTCCTACTGGGTCAGGCATGCGTAAAAACCCAGAAGTTCCTGGGTAACAAGGAGGGGAGTCGACCTCACTAAATCATCCGATTCTGTCGCTTTTACAAGGAAATTTGGATTACACTTTAAAGGCGACCACCTTGAAAAAGGTAATTTCTAATCATCTGGCCACTCCAATAGAGCCACCTTTGAAACATGCTACTAATGAAATGTCAACTCAAGGGGAGAAGCCAGTCCAGGTGGTGAACCTTGAAATTCACTCTACTATTAACCTCAGTGAGCCGAGAGACAGGGTCGGACTGGGACAAGAAATAGGCCCGGACAACAACAAAAAAGTGGCCCACCCCTCGCCTCAAAAAAGTGGCCCACCCCTTGCCTCAAAAAAGTGGCTCACCCCTCACCTCCAAAAAAGTGGCCCTCAAACCATCATCCGTGATTCGCGTCAATTCATGACTTTTACAGAAAATGCTACATATTGAGGGTTCATGTGTCTGTTATGTAAGATGTTTACCGGCCTATGCTAATGCGCTTGCTCTTAACTGCCACAGGTTCGCCGCATGCCCAACTTAGAGAAAAGGTACAATGCCGTTAATGCGATTCAGCAGAAGGCAGTATTTCATGGGATGGATGGGTTTTGGGGGGTGCAGGGTTGGGGAACGGGCGGCTATTAGGGGTAGTCGGGTCATCCCGGATTTTCATCATGAAAATCTTGCCACCCTAAACTGTGCACCTCGACTACAAAAAATCGTACAGACTCCTCTCGTACCTTGCTCTGAATGAAATCTATAAAAGCAGAGGTACTTAGAAAACGGCAGGTTGATGTACTACATGGTCGATTTCAGCCACCATGTTGCACAGACATTCCTTCATTATAAAGGCTGGTGGCCTGGGATTTGGTGGCGATCAATGACTTTCTCTTGGCCTCCAGCCAGGTTAAAGCAATTATGATGTCCGGCTTTCATTTTAATGCGTCGGAGGCTTCCTCATTTTATGGCACAAACACCTGCTTCCCAATCCCCCCTTGAACCCCACCTCCCCCACACACCCAGCCCACAAGACTCTCCTCAACGTCCATCGCACGCAGTCTTTACCAGTCCCGAGAGTTACCTCTCATTCCACCAGAAACCTCGAAAACAACCCTTCTTGTGCATATACTGTTTTTATTTTTCCACGTATGCCAAATATTTTACCATTTGAGGCAAATGGTGAGATGTACAACTTGTCCATGTATGGTTGTTAATATGTTATGTCATGTTCCATCCCAGCCATCTTTTACCATCCGTGATAACTGCCTAAATGAAAGTTTGCTTTCCAATCTGTGCAGCTTTCTTTCCGTGTCTGAATCCAAATTTCATTTGAACAAAATACATATATTACTTTCTATGCAGCCCAGCGATCATTCGCATCCAGCCGCTCAGTTGTACTTCCATGCCTACTTTAACTTGCATCCTTCTTTTGTTCCTCTTGCTTTCACTCTCTGCTGTTCCCGCTCATCTTTTCCCCCAGTTGCAACCTCTCCCCACAGTAAAGTCATGAAAGCCTATGGTGGAAAAATAAAGCTCATAGGTGATTCCCTGACATCAGAATAGTCAAGCACGAGACACCAGGCATCAGCATATGTGCAACTTCTGCTCATAACATTCTTGTGTCTCTCGCCATCCAGAAATGTAAGGGACCACCATTAGAACTAACCCCGCCGCGTCCGTGAAAACGCACTGAGCTAGCTGGTGGTGGGCTCACTGCCCCTGCCTCACCCTGTATTTGCCAAACCACTGCACTGTCTTTCTAGCTCTTAATATTGCAAATTCCTTGGCTAGGTGCAAAAGATGGGCAAAGACGTTAGGGTGTTAAAGGCACTGGTAAGTACCATAGCAGCACACCACTGTCTTGTTGTTTTTTTAATTAAGGTAACCGCGCTATTGCAGTATCCACGAGAGATAGATTGAGCCTTCAATAAGGAAATCACTTTTATTATTTTCTTCCCATAGAACTATGTGTAGGTTCTATGCAGTGCACATTCCAAGATTTGCTTATTAAGTCAGCTGAAAAACGTAACTCGAAGCAGCAGGTAGCAAGTAATTTTGTTTACACCAGTAGCCATTTTCAATTTCAGCTGCTTTTTAGAAAATGTGTCATGTCAGATTTTAATCATGTAGCCATGCTTGAGCAGTTGCTAATCCGACTTCTGTCTCCATGTTGCTACAGGTGTAACTTTTTCATATAGACTCAAGATGGAGGGCAGGAATTGTGGATATATAATAGGAACAAGCAGCCATCCACACTACACCGAGGCACTGTGTGTACCTCAAACTGGCCCAGTGATTCGGGGGTGGATTTCAGACTCCATGCCCATCCAAACTTTGCTTGGCCTCTCTGCTGAGACTGACACCAGGGTTCCATGTTGTGCCAACGCCACCAGTGTTTAGAGGCAAAATTAAATGGAAAAGAACAAAAGAACACACATTCGTAGAATTATCCCAACGAAGGGTGAGCCATGTTGTTCTATGACCAAAATTACAGCAGTGTGGACAAGAATCGCAAACCAGAGGACCCGCGCACAGTCAGCCCCCTTCTAAGAAAGGCAAAACATATGTACATGTCTTGCCAATACAATTGGGGCTCCTAATATTTAACATTCTCTAGACACTGAATGTGTTCATGAACATCATTGTGCAGCTTTCTCCTACCGAGCTGTGCTATCCTGCTCGGCTCGCACTGGTGCCCTGCCCGGGGCGCATGGAATGCTAAAGCACGCGCACCATGGCCCCTGAAGGTGCTGGGGGGGGTGGGGGGATTACCAGGCCGCGGGATGCTTTCGGTGGAACATGCATGCAGGTGAATGATGGAAGTAGGTGTTACTACTTGATGTGTCATGTCAGAGTTTAATCAAATCAGCGCGAAAGCTTTCAGCGCACCAAAGAACATTTCTATGAATTAAACCAGTTCCCAAATGTAATAGTTGCCATAGATTGCACACATATCCCAATTAAGACCACTGTGAACAATGAGCACATTTATGTGAATCGAAAGAATTATCACTCCATAAATGCGCAGATGATTTTTTATGCGAAATATATATTAGTTATCAAGATGCCAAGCTCCACATATGACAGCTACATTTTTAATCATAGTCAAATAAAGAGGCAACTCGAGACACCGGTGTTCGGTGATGGCTGGCTGCTAGTTAAGCTTAAGTAACATTATGGACCTGATTCACAGAAGCATTTTATAATGGAACAATCCCATAGGAATTACGCTCTGTGAATTAGGCCCATGTGTGGTTAGAATTCAGATCAAATGCGCGTTGCCGGTAGAGCCTCATTTGCAAGTGACATAGTGTTGGTTTATTTTCGGAGAATCAGCATGCAATTGTAGTCACCTGTTTTCCCTTTTCAAGGTGACAGCGGCTATGGGTTAAGGCCTTACCTGTTCACCCTAACTCCAACCCACAAATAGAGGGGAGAGCAAGTACAATGCTGCACATGGTAAAAGTCGGAATGACATTGAACAGAGATTTGGGATTCAAAAGCCTCAATTTATGTGCCTCCATCATTCATGGGGTGCCCTTCAATATGATCCATAGTTTGTTTGCAAACTAGCATTGTCTCGCTGTATTCTTCACAACATAGCCATGCGAAGAGGCGGCCCTGAGTCACTACAGGTGATGATATGATGGGCCTTACGAGAATAGTACTAGTCCTTACCTCAGTGGCTGGCAGGCTGTTGGGCTGCCCTGCTGTCTGTGGACTGTGGCCTGTGGCAGTGGCACTGGGCACTGTCTGCTGGCCGCCTCACCTGTTGCCTGGTGGTCCTCCTGTGTGTGGGAACTGGGCACTGGACTGTCGGCCCCCAATTTGTCTGGTGAGGTCCAGCTCAGTGGTGCCTGGTGGTGGTGGCTCTCTCTGTCTCTCTGCCAGAGCGCTGCCTGCTGCGCTGTGTCGGTGTGACTGCAGCGTGCCCAAATAAATCAGGGCCAGCCCATGGTGGGCCAGAGAGGCAAGCGAGGCCCAAGGCAATTAGAAATAGCAGCAAATGGGTGGGCACTGCAGGGCAGCCGTCCCAGCCGAATTTTCATTCATTGGCTTTTCTGCGGCGCCGGCGGCCCCGGGCCCCAGCCCAGCCCCCAGGCACAAGTTGAAGACAGTTGCTTTCAACTTTGCAAAGAAGTGTTACTTACTTTCTGCAAAGTTGAGGCAATTGTCTGTGAAATGTGTCACTGTTCTGGCAGTGCCGGCCCCAGGCAGGCTCCCAGCTCAGCCCTCAGCCCTGCAGGCAGGCAGGCTGCCCCCCCAGGGTCAGGACTCGGAGGGAGGCAGGTGTTACAGTTGCTTTATTGTGTGTTTGCAATTGCTTCAGCCTGCCTCCCTCCCACAGATCAAAGAAATGTTCTGGCCTGGCCATTGCAGGCCCGAGCGGAGCGCAAGCTGGCGAGCACACACGGCACCGGCCCCCTGCAGCCCCCGGTGGCCTACGATGCTGTGAATGAATTATGCATGCATCTGCATCTGCATGCATCATACAGTATGATGCATGCATGATGCAGATGCAATCATCAAAGCAAGGTAACATCTAGTGTGTTACCTTGCTATGATGATTCTGCAGATGGCAGACAGTGCCGCCACCGCGCGGCGCCGGCGCCTCCCCCTCCTGGCTCCATGCCCTGCTGCACATCACAGCCCAGCCCAGGCGGCCCAAGCCCCCCCCATCTGACATCCCGGCCGCGGGCGGCCTCCTGCTCTGACTCTGAGCCCCTGGAGCCATTCGCAAGCTGTTGCTCTGTGGTGCTCGGCACACACACACACACACACACACTGGGCCGGCCCAGGGCCACCGGGCCTGCCAAAAGAAACCGGCCCAGAGGTGGCTGCTAGAAAACCGGCCCCAGGGGACCCCGAAGTCTTTCGGCCACGGGCCGAAAGACCGAAAGGGCCAGTCCGAGCCTGCCGAGAGATGAGGATATGTTGGAAGTGGAAATGGAAGGTTGAGGTAGTCTGCCGATTGAAGGACTGACTAGTGGTGAAGGAATAGAGCTGACGTGTGGAAAATATTTCTCTCCAAAAGAAAGTATAAATTTGTCAGCTAAGGTGCTGCCAAAAACGGTTGTTCAACCAGCAAACGCACCACAAGGACTGACAGCCCCAACAATAATGGCCTTAAATTTTGTTTTAACATCTCTGGTCAATGTTTTTGAAAACTTAAAGATGGAGGTCCAACAACACACAAGCATCTTATTGGAGGTCTCAAAAGATCTGGAATTAAAAATCGGCTATCAATGAGGCGACGGGGGAATCCATGAGAGATCTCCAAAAAGAAGTTAAAACTCAATCAGTAAAAATGGATCAGCTCACAGTTCTATGTGGAGATCTAATGAAGATGTCGATGACCATGTCGGAGCAATTCGATCCCACTAATCGATTACATGAGAACCGAAAGCAAGGCTCCTCTCAAAAAACCTCTACAGAATCCCTAATACAGGATACTCCCCTGTCTGCGTCAGTAATGGAGGAGTTTTTGAGATTGGCCCTCATGGCGGACAATGAAGATCCACTGGAAGACGTGGAACAGCAGCAGATAATACATATATCATCAGCTAACTCTGATGTGATTGTCCCCCGTGGAAGGAAATTGAATGGAAAGACAAAAAGAAAAGAAAAATAAGGGCCGGAACATGATTGGAGGTTGGTAGCTGGCCAAATAGGAAAGGCAAGCAAAACAAGAAGCACCAGTCATCAGAAGCAAATCAATTCCTGAAAAAGTAAAAAAAGGGACTGAAAAGGGATGAACAACTCCAGATAGAGGGTGTACCCAAAAGTGATCAAGGGAACAAGACTCCCAAACCAAAAAGTAAAAAAGAAAGAAAAAAAATCAGGGCCCATTGGAGAAAGAAGAAATAATGGGAAAATTAACTGTGGGAAGTCAAACAGAGATGATTGAGCTGCCAAAGAAAATTGATCCAATTTTTCTATTAGCCAAACGTAAAGGCAAACTCACTAACCCCTTATTAAAAATAGCCCTGATTTTTTGGAAGAAATCGAAAAGGGGTGCCCTAGGGGAGGTCTAAGCCTCTAAGAATGAAATGGCTCAAGTGAACACAGGAGTGACAAATAATCTGGGGGGCGAAGGATCCCCCGATACAATTTTCGAAAGAAAGGAAGACCCACAGATTCCTGTACAATTGGCAATAGGAAATGAGGAAAGTATTCTCACAGGAGTTACTTCCGAAAATAATAATAGGACAAGGGGACCTCTTAGTGAAGTCAATCAATATAATCAAACAAATTTGTGTAGAGTTTTTCTCTCGAGAAAACTGTCAATAACGCGACACAAAATGCCCTTGAATCGTTAAACAATTCTACGTGAAATGAAGGCAATTCCTGCCTTAAAGTACTTTACATCATCTGATATTGAGGCAGTGAGCTTTCCTTTTGGGTCTGGCACAAGCATTGCCGAAGTAACTCTGAAATCAAGACTGGGTATGGACTTGATCTTGGGGGAGGCAACGGCGTGGGATCAAAGCCATGGATATTGAGTGGGACAGAATTGAAGCCAAGTTGTGGAAACAAACCCTAGGTCTACCAGATTATGTTCCAATAACCGCCCTACGTTATGAGCTAGGCCTGTCATTGCTTAGATCATGGTTGGAATGGAAGTGGATGACACTTTATAAATTAGTATTAGCTCCACCCAAGAATTCGCTCTTTGAGGTAGTTACACACAAGATGCTTCTTGACAAAAATGGGTTTTTACTTAAATTTAAGCAAAGATGTTCCGAAATCTTGGCCAGATCCGAGTGTGATGTTGACCTTCTCCTCCAGAATCCAGTAAGGGTGAAGGAAAAGATGAAGCAGTTTGACTGGATAGACACCATAAACAGTATGAGGAAGGTGAAGAGATCTGCCTCCTCAACATTGATTGATAAACGTCTGTCTATGATGCCTTCCTATCTATCAAAGTCACCAGATTCATCCATTAGAATATCCTTTTTGAGATTTCGATTAAATCTGCTTCCCACGCGGGAAATACTGGCAACCAGAGATGGGGAGGGTAATATCGTACCGGCCTGTGATAAATGTGATGGTAATGAGGTCCAGACAACCAAACATTTACTATCTAAATGCCCGGGTACTTGGAGTCTGAGAGTTAGAAGATTTGGCAGGTTTGTCTATCACGAATCCTGGTTGAATACTGATGAATTCTGGGGGAGACTATCATCAGGTTATGAGTCTGGTTTCTCACTAGAGGTCATTAGAACCTTGAGGGAACTTGGATTGATCAGTGGTGGAGATCGATAGGGGAGAGAGGGAAACACCTAGATCCCTGGTATGGTTTATGCTCAGTTTGATTTCTGTAATTCTAATTTTAATATGTATTTGCTGAGTTTTCCGTGTTTTTTTTGTGTTGTGTGTTTTTTGTGTATATTTTTGTTTCATGTGCTTTTTCTTTCTCCTTTTTAGGGCTTTTTTATTGTATTAACAATTGCTTTTTTTTCTCTTTTCTCAGTGATTATGTTCTAACCTTACTTGAGTAAGGGAAAATGTTTTTGATGTAACTGTTTTAACTGATCTAATTTTATTCCTCTGTTTTTTACTATTTGGCATGTGTTTAAAGTCAAATTTTGGCTATTGCACAATAAATAAAATAAAAAATGTAAGAAAAATGAACTGCCCTAGAGTTCAGAGGGTACCATCAGGCTTAGGAGCAAAAAACAAAGGTGAAGCTGCAGGTGTCTGGGAATGATGAATAAACCCCTTAGATAGATTCTCAGCCAAATATTCTTTCAAAAACTCATTTTCTTTTTCAGTAATTGCATACACTCTACTACTGGGAAAATGGATCCAGGTTCTAAATTGATTCTTCAATCAAAAGACCTATGAGGAAGTAACTCCCCTGCTATCTTCTCATCAAAAACATCTCAATAATTCTGATAACATTCCGGCAGCTCCCCCAAGACTGCACCAATGGAGTGACACTGCGCTCCTTCTTCTGTTAAAAACATAGGCACTGATCCATCCTATCTCTTTGGGGAATCTTGAAAAGAACCCTGAAAACCAGCGGTAGAAGTGTACCAAAGAAAGTAGTGGAACTGGGACCCCGGCTGGGAGGAACGCACAACACATTTTTCGAGGGTTGCAGCCATGCTGCTTGACAGCCAATCCAGTTCAAAAAGATTTCAGTTTAGCTGGAACTGCTATTTGGTGTTATAGTGGAGAAATAAGCCTTAACTTCAGAATAACAGTCCCGGACTGTGTGAAAATGTTTGAAAAAAGTAGTGGAGCTGTTAACAGTAAAAGATAAAAGTAGTGGAACGACGCTTGTGACCATTCCTGCTCACTTCGACAACTGCTGAAAACAATGTTCCAGGGCATGCCCAGAATTATCTTCAGTTGCAGAGAATCAATCAGTTCAAAAGCAATCTACTCTCTATGGCAACCTACTAAAACCATAACCAAAGAATCTGTTTCATGAGAAATAGGCCCAGATGTAAGAGAAGTCCCATCCCTAATTACGGAAGAAAACCAGAGGATACAATTTTGGAGACAGAAGGAATCAAGAAATTTAATTGAACCTGATCCATTATTTAAATATCAAATTTTAATTGAGAATTAATCATAGCACTCAATAATTTTACATCGCAGGAAAGGAATTAAGAACACATAATTTCACATAGTTTCACATATAATCCATCTCATTCGTACACAGGCATCCAATAACCATTCATACATCCATCACAATAATACATGCAAGGTAAAACTTTATCCTAAAAAAGTCATAACAATTGATTTACTTATTGTCTTCATAAAAAAGAGAGAGAAAGAGATATATAATAAATATATATGAAAAGCCACAACAACAGATAGTTCAAGTGGTCATCAGTTTAGGATGGGTCACATCGATGTCCAAAGTTGACCTCATCACTGGTTTCTCAACCGGTTTCGGCGTATTTAACTTTAATTGAGTTACGCCTTCATCAGTAGAATAACAATTCAACTCTTCATGAATGAAGAGAGAGGAGAGACAGCTGAAAATTCCTGATATGAAGAACAGGAGTACCAGCTATACCAATATGCGATGTCCCAACACGTCTGTACTGCGTAACCGTCAGCTGAAGATATGGGAATGGTTCAATCCTGCAGTGGCTGTTTTTCATGCAGGCAGCACCATTTCGGAGGAAAGGATCAATCCTCCAATATAAATTTTCATAGACTCAAGGGGTACACCCAGAGATTCACAACTCTCCCGTTCCTATTCCGGGACGAGCTGTTAAAAATATGCTTGCTCGCAGGGTCTGTGTGGTCCGTAACCCGACGGCGCCCCTCTGGGAAGTCCCATCCACCACCCGTACCTGCTCCACCACCTCTTTCTGCCGAAAAGGGATATCCTGGGCTTTGACCACCCCCAATCCATGAAATTTCCCGTAGCCCCTGAGACGATGACTACTGAACCAGAAACTTTCAAAATGGCTTCAACAAACAAGGATACGTTTACCATAAAATGAGGAACTGCTGCCTGCAGGGTGTTGGCTACCTGCTGCACCTTGATCATTAGAGTCTGGAACCTCTTCAGGGTGTGTGGACAGTTACCTAAAAAGTGGCCACTCTTGCCGCAATACAAACACAAATTGTTTGCCTGTTTTCTCTCCTTCTCCTCCTTGGTTAAAGGCCCCCTTATACTAGACCCCTGGTCAGTTCCCCTTTTCTTGAATTCTCTGTTCACAAATTGTAGTCTGGGATGATACCCTCTGTGAGTGTTTCTACCATCTCCCTGACCTCTTCTGCGCACTGCTGTCCTTTCATTCAAGCGAAAGTCAAGTTGTATTACCAAATCTATCAATGCTTCACAGGAAGTGGGCCGATTCATTACTCCAGATAGAGCATCTTTCAACTCCTCCCACAAGCCTCTGTAAACGGGTGAAGCTCTCTTCTCCTCTGGCCATGACTTTCTAAAACCACAGACTGGAATTGAGTAATATAAAAAACCAAATCCCGAATTCCCTGGTGAAACTCCAACAACTCTACATCTATCTCTAAAGAAATTTGTCGTCTGTTCAACATTTTGCAAAATTCCTCCAAAAATTGCCCATAATTTTCCAAGGCAGCATTACTCACTAACATACCTGCCCAGGTCGCTGCTTCCCCAGACAAGTAAGATAGAATAGACTTTACTTTTGCAGCTTCAGTTGGGAAAACTTTAGGACAGCTAAAAAAGTGTAATTCACATTGCATTAAGAAGTCTAACATTTCTTGGTTTCCCCCCATTTCGTTCAGGAGCAGCCACGGTTACTGGCATCAGAATAGACCTAGATCATCCCTAGCTCCTCTATTTCCTGCCTGATCTTGATCTTCATCCTCCCTGAATCCCTTCTAAGGGTCTTTATACTACCTGTCTAGCTTCTGCTTCCTGAATCTGAGAAACTTTCTCACACAACTCCTCCACCTTCTTACTCAAGTTCTCATTTTTCTTGTGCGTTACCCTTAACTCTGCCCTAAGCTCCTGAATCATATTACCCATGGTGTCCATCGCAGTCTCCTCTGGATCCATAGCAGCCCGGGCGGATTAAATATATTGGCCTTTCATAATGTCAGGCTGAGTCTTGAAGAATTGTCTGCAGGAGCTGCTGAAACCCGGCAGACCCTCAAAGGCGTGCCGCTGTCACCTCACTGAAGTAACAGCTGAGCACGGAACACCTCCAGGGGAAAAGGGAAGTAGATAAAATAAAAAAGAACAGATTCCTACTGCACCTCATGGAAATGTGCATGGGCGAGAAGAAAAAGATAACATGCTGTGCTACTTTTGCATTCTGACACTGTCCTCCTAGAATTCCCTGTTATCAAGTATTTAAGGAATTACCAAAAATAATGCATTTGAGTATCCCGCATTTGGGGACATCGCAGGGGTCAGCAAATCCAATGTGCAATGGATGAGCCTCACCCTGGGAGAGCTGCCTTTCTGATCACAGATTCTCCCCGGCCAGGTAAGTACCTGTTCCTCCTCCTTGCTTAACCCAGAGCAATTCCAAAATAAAGGTGTCTGAACTTGTGGTCCTTTAATTACAAAAGAGATTCAAATAGGAGTAACACAACACCTTAATACTCCTACTTAACTTCAAGTACTGCTTGGGCTTTTTAACTTGTGTTAGCCTCCCTCTTTGTTAACTCCTATATACATTTAACTGGTAAAGAAGCTGAGAGTACACAACCATAGTCAGTTGCCCCCTGCGCTGACTCCTTCAAAACAAAATGTGGCTTTCTTTACTTATGCTGCTTACAGTTCAATTCATAGTCCTAAGTTTACTCCTGCTGGATGAAACTGCCCACGCTATATGTTTTTGTGGCAGAGTGTGTAGTTTCTGCGCTGCCTACACCCTTGTGTTTCCTTATATTTTCAAAATTCAGGTCGCTGCGGTACCAGCACTTTCCTGTCTCCTTATATTTTTAAAAATGAGGTTGCCGCACTACCCGCGCATACAAGTAGTTAAACGATTCTTTGTTTGTTGTTCCCATGCATTCCGCGCATTGTGAAAAACAGAGTTTGTTGAAGTTTAACAGGACCTGCGCTGCTGCGCGAGAAAAGCCCACAGCATTTACGTTGAAAGCGCTCAGCCTTACGTAAACTGCTTAAAGGCGGAAAGCTTTACCAGAGGAGGCCCAGATGCTACAAGTTCCTTAGCAATGGAGCGAACAAGCGTAGGGCCTTATCTCTTATGACCATTCCTAAAGA
Source organism: Ambystoma mexicanum (assembly GCF_040938575.1). Classification (NCBI taxonomy): domain Eukaryota; kingdom Metazoa; phylum Chordata; class Amphibia; order Caudata; family Ambystomatidae; genus Ambystoma; species Ambystoma mexicanum. Next base: position 184,987,395 of record NC_090925.1, on the reverse strand, counting down.
GATAACAGTAAAACAACAATTGCCCGACATACTGAAAACAAAAACCAAGCGAGAGCAAAGAAAACAACCTTTGAATAATTACAGTTTCACGCAGTTTATACCTTCAGGACATTATAAACATTCTTTCTCTCAGGAAGATTATTTCTCTTCAGGAATCTGTACATAAACCCAAATAACAAGCTGACAGGTTCACTTAGTTCTGATTCTTGTGCTCTGCATCTCCAGTTCCTAATAGACTGCAGTACATGGTTCAGCATTTACTCTTCTGGCCTGCTTCCTGATAGACCACAAGTATGAATAGGGGCCCGTATTTCAGGTCCTCTCTGATTCCTGACCTCTTCAGCTGGGCAGAAGACAAGGAAAAGGCAGTTGAGAATGTTCAGCAACTGACATTCTTCATTCCACAGCCAATCAGGACACTGGGTTAGAACCTCCATCTTGGCCTGGGATAGTATCAAAACACTGAATGGCTCTGTTAAGGTCAAACTCCCAATTCTTCAGATAGAACGATCTTACTAGGCCAGGTGACAGTGAGATTGCGCAAGTGCAGGGGAGGGGGGAAAGGGAAAGTGCGGGTAGGGGGAGGGGGCAGTGCAATACATAGGATCAACAATAAAAAATAAATAGAATAAATAAAAACACTAGGTAAAGTGCGGCCAGGTAGTGGCAAGTGCAGGGGTAAGTGCAGACATCAAGTGTCAAGAGCTGGTGGCAACTGTAGGGATACAGAAAGAGCCCCAAAGTGCAGGGTTGCCCGGGAGGCAGTGCAGGTGTGCAGCTGGTGGGGGAGGGGACCTGAGCCCAAGATCAGAGGGTAGCCAGGTGACCAGTGCAGTTTCAGTCAGGAGTTCACCAATGGAGAGGAGGAGAGAAAGCAGAAGCAAAGAGGAAGGTCATGAGGTGCTTCCAGAACCGGAGATGGTTCTCCTCAAGTTCCAGGGAGGCCGGGAGGCTGTTCCACAGGGAGGCCCCATCCAAAGAAGGAGATCTACCACCAACTCGTTGCTTGGAGAAGTGACTGACCCTGAGGGAGTTGGAGGCGGATGAGCGAAGGGCTTGAGAAGGAAGATATTTAGGAAGAAAGGGTTGGCGGTATTGAGACCCCAGGCACCAGAAGGCTTTGTGGACAATGCAGAGGGTTTTGAACGTAATCCTCGCCGCCACTGGGAGCCAGTGCAGAGATTTCATTCTTGGAGAGATAGGATCCCTGGGCTTGAGGCCAAGGACAAGTCTCGCGGTCCTGTTCTGGATGAGTTGTAGAGGGCGGAGAGTAGAAGCAGGCAGATTTAGAAAGAGGCTGTTACAGTAGTCCAGCCTAGAGAGAACATGAGCTCTGGAGACAGTGAGATTCTGGGTGAAGGAGAGGAAAGGAAGAATACCTCTGAGGAGGTGCAGCTGGTAGCATGACTTCTTAGAGACGTCAGAGATGTGATGAGAGAAGGTGAGAGTGGAGTCATAGATGACCCAAGGTTTTTAGCCTCACAGGTGGGAGAAGGAAGAGGGCCAAGAGTGGCCAGCCAGAGAGAAAAAGGAAAGGAGGGAACAGGTGTGCCGATGAAGAGAATCTCAGTCTTACTGGCATTAAGGCAGAGATCATTGGCGCACACCACTCCTGGATAGCAGACAGACAGTCAGAGATGAGAGAAGGAGAAGAGATGGCAGAAGGGAGCCTGAAAATGAGCTGAGTGTCATCCGCATAGTACTGAAAGTTGGGGTAGAGAGCGGCAATGTGGTGGAAAAGAAGTGCCAGGTATTGGTTGAACAGCCAGGGAGAGAGGTTAGACCCGTGGGGAACACCACAAGTAGAGATAGAGATAGAGAAGTGGAAGGACCCAAGTTGGACCTGGGAGGGTTGATCGGAGATGAAAGCGGTCAGCCAAGCCAGAGCCTGATCGGTGATACCCAGGTTATCCCTGCTAATAAGAATTGACTATGCAAACAGCCTCTACCTAGGAATGCTAGAAAGAGTAACCAAGAAACTCCAAAGGGTCCAAAACATCACAGCCAGGATTCTCCTAAGATTAAACAGAAGAGACCATATCACTCCAGCTTTGAGAATCCTCCACTGGCAACCAGTCAAAAAACACATCAAATTCAAAGACCTCTGTATTGGCCCTAAATCCCTACATAGAAAAGGTGCTGAATTCCTCCAGGTGAAGATCAGCCGCTACCAGCCAAGAAGGAACATAAAATCAAGCATCGACCTACAAATAGAGACAAAACAATACCTAAAGAGGAAATGTGAAGGAACAGCATTATCAAGCCTAATTGCGAACCTATGGAACACCATGCCCAAAGAAATTAGAACCACAAAAGACCAAATCACCTTTAGGATATGACAAAAAAGTGGTTATTCAGCAGACAATGACAAGTGCTAAAGGACAACGGCAGCAATAAATGGCTTTGCGGACCAAAAGAAACACACTAAGGGACACAGTCACAGATAACAGCGGAAAAATCAAGGAAGACCAGAATACCCCACCACCCACATTCTCTGCCCCCCACCCCAGTCCTGCCCCACAACTAGAGAGATCGACGAAGTTAGCATGCCACATCAACAGACAGACTCAGGAAAATACATCCTATGTGCAATTCATGCACTCAGGAAAGCCCAGACAGGTAACACACTAAATCGAACCATCACCCTAACAGTTGCTCAGCCTCATAACTAGGGTCACCCGGTAGATCATCACTTCCTCAAATTGATTATAATAGCAGCTGTGCACCCATTTAACAGCCAACTATACAACAGACCAAATGCAACTGCCCGACTAATCCTTGCCAAGTAACCAGGAACACACTGTTTACAACCAACCGCTGCCCTCAAATCCATAGGAGAAGTCTGCCTCCAAGCTTGGAGAGGAGACGGGACTGGCCGACGGACCACAATCAAGAAGGTGGGAAGGTACCATTGAGCGGCAACCAAAGACGCACTTCAGAGGCACTGTCAAACTAACTGATGTACTAACCAATTCCCCCTTCCTGCTCCTCCAACTTCATCAACACCACTATACACGACTGGGATTAGCCACACTACACATAGACCCACCGAGAACTAATCTAAGCCTCACACTCAAGCAACTCTCTGAGACTCTGGAAGTAACCTTAGAGGGAACATACCCGTGTACATAGTGTGAGAAACCAAAGGATGTTTCACTTACTAGTCCCTGGGGATCTCTCCCTCAGGTGGCTAGGGAACAGCTATCGCCTCTGGGTCCAGACCCTGGGGGTGGACCAGTGCAGGAGGATCACCTGGGTGAGGGATCTTTGGGGAGTTGGAGTGAGACGGCCGATGGTGTGACACGGTATATCACATTTTCCCATGACCATACCCCTTCCTATTTTATAGGATTCCCCAATGTTCCAACTCCTCACCCCTTTCTACACAAACACTGGGCAGAGGAAGAGGAGGATTTAGAGTAAAGAGACTAACACTTGCATATCCCATTGGACATGCCCCATTAAGAAGGTCAGGCAAAGTCAGTCAGTTGACCTTAATCACATACATCTGATAACCATTAGCTCCCCACACATGGATAAAAGACGGAACATGGAGACACTCTGAGCAAGGTGAGACACGAGAAGGAGCAGATCTTCCGGGGTGAAGGTGCACCCACTGGAGCAGGACGACCAAACGAGGGACCATAGCAAAGGGTAGGGAAACCTGAAGATCCCTTCAGGAGGTTGTTGCCTCTGGGAAACTGTGAAGGATATGAGGAGAAAGCCAAATCCCAGACAAGAAGCCTGGGTTGTGTTTTGAGGAAACCAGCAACCCTCCTGGATGAACGGCAGAGTTGGGGCGGCAATGCCAAGCCTGTGGTATCAACCTTGACTCGTGAATCAAAGCCGGAGAGAAAAGAAAGGAATGCACACAACCGGTGAGTTAGCGAAAGAAATGAAATGCCATTTGTGTCAAGGAAAGATTGAAGCTGCAACAGTGTATCTCCCAATTGAAGTTTGCGCATGTACTGATGAGACGCGAAAGAAAGCAAACCTGTAGTGACCTTTAAAGTTACCAATAACTGTCAAGCCAGTGATACAGAGCGGTCCTGCAAATGGAAATAGCCCACTCTAAAGTCTCAGTGAAATGTTTAATGCTTTGTTATAAAGCGACAAAGTGAACAAACTCTGAATTGCACAATGGTCAAGATTAACACTGAAGAAAGGGGGAAGTTAAAATGGGTTGCTTTAAGAGGAAGATTTCTTTGAAAGTTTCTGATTGTGTTGTGGAACTACCAAGACCAAGAGACACTGGCAAATACCATAAGGGAGAGCTGAAGTGAAAGTCGAAGAGTTTCCTGCAGAGGTCTATGGAAAAATCCCTGCATGCTCAAAAGTCTTTGACATCAGTGAAAGGTCCGTGCCCGACTGAGGGAGACCTGGAACATGAAATATGTTAGGGGAAGGAACCCCTAACGAAGGTAACTATAGCTTGGGGAAGGGAACCGCTGCAAGTGCTGTGATTGCGAGGTACGAGCCCGGCTGAGGGAGATCTACGGTGAATCAGGTACTTTTTGTTGAGAGGTCTGAGTCAGGCTGAGGGAGACCTACGTGAACTGTTGATGCCTTGAGAGGTCCGAGCCCAACAGAGGGAGACCTACGTGAACTTTTGTTGAACTGTGAAAGAAACCTTAGTGAACACCAACCCAATACAATATTCATTGAAAGATCGCTGTGACCGCACATCTTGATGCAATGGCCCACAGGTGTATACAACAAGATCCTGATGACAGAGTTCATCAAATAAAATATGTGCTTTGTGATCACCACACACATCTTGAAAAGGACCCATGTTGGGTCTAAACACATGTAGGCTGAGTGTATTAATAAATCACCAACAGATATAAAGTGACAAGACTGCTCCAAGTCTTTGTAAAATCTGTATACAATCATGCAAACATTAATTACTTCAAGGAACCAGCACCCTTAAAAATAAGAAGTTGACAAAAAGACCTGATTTTGTTGTTGGGGACTACATGTTCCACAATCCTACAAGTATCGGGATGAGGAAGAGGGTTGATGAGCAATGTGGCAGCAGTAGTCAGGCAATTAAGCCTGACAGCCCACACCTGAGGGAAACTGGGAGGCTTAAAAGGCTCCCTCTGGTGCAGGCCATTAGAAGAGCTAGAACTGTGTCTGGAGTGTATGCAGCAGTTGTAGAATATAGGAGGAAGAAAGCACAGTTTTGACAATCCAGGCAGAAGTGGGAGAACCGAAGGAACACTGGGACTCTGATCCAGCAGATTTCAACTGCCTGTCTTGTGAAGGTCCTGTGCCCCCAATCTCTGATGTGCAGAGGTTGAACAGCCGAAGGCATGAAGGAAGATTGCTTTTCCCCATGTGTACCTAATTGCCGAGATTCTGCAGCTGGAAGCGTGCTGGATACCATGGCCAGACGTTGCTGTGAAGCCGTGGGTCTGATGGGGGCTCCTTAATTGCTGGAGATGTCTTCAGCAATGAAGGGTGTGGGTCCAAACAGTAGCCAGAAGTCCAGAAATCTTGCAGCCCACAAAAAAAGGAATACAGAAGCCGGTGAGTCTGACAGAGCGTTCTGATTTCTTGTGTGAGCACTGTCGGCAACAGTATCCAGAAATACAATCACTCACATATGAGCAAAAGTGATGCTAAGCCGACCGTTGATTGTTTAACAATGGAACGCTTGAATTGTAGCACTCACGTATAAGCAGCCATTCTCGCTTTCACTCGCCTAAGGAAGAAATGCTCTGAAACCTTATTATTGAAACGTAATCTGGTAAAAGAACATAACCGAGTGGTCGTGTGTGCCTAATAATGATTCTGGGAGGAAGAGTGACCTCTGACTCTTTACTAAAGCAAGTAAACTATTTTATCAATAGAAGTTAATTGTTTGAACATTGTCATTACAAGTACTTAAGAGACAGCATTGCCCAAACCAAGAGTGAACAAAGTGAACGAGTGAAACTCGTAATGATCCCTCATAGAGTTCTCTAAGAAAGAAAGAAGTAGGCTCACAAGAGCAAGAGAATCTCCAGAAACAAAAGGGAATTACAGAGGTTAATATAAAGGATAACGAGAGACTATTTACAAATTGTATATAAGGCAGAACTCTGAAATAGAAGAACACCAGTGCAACAGCACAATCACGAAGATGCGGGAGTCCTTCTCCTGGCTTTAGCTGATTATAATAGTCGTAGGGTCAGTTAGGTTCATTTTGGAAAGCAGACTGATTCCTTTGGACATTTGTTCTTGGTTGATGAGAACCGTAGTTAAAAAAGTAGGTAGGGAACACCCCATAGTCATAGGGAAAGTTAGGCCTTCTTTTTATTATTCAATAAACATATAGTCAAAATGTCCTTGGGGTGTTCGTGTCCTTCTTCTGACCTGCCACATTGCCCTAAATTTAGCATGGGACTAGATATGCATCTCATTAAATTAAGTTTTGAAATATGTTGAGTGCTAGATGAATTGGAATCGTGCGCTGCAACCCTCTAGGCCCTTTTGGGCTCTAAAAAAACATGGAGAGTAAGTGGAGAGAAAACTAGAAATATAGAAATATACACATATTCAAAACTACATAGAGAGAACATATAGGACTAGCATGACATGCCATGTTCGGCAATATCTGTGTACAGAACATCTAGAACAGGACTGCAAGACTTGTCCTTGGCCTCAAGCCCAGGGATCGTATCTCTCCAGCACTGAAATCTCTGCATTGGCTCTGAGTGGCTGCAAGGATTAGGTTCAAGACCCTCTGCATTGTCCACAAGGTCTTCTGGGGCCTGCGTCCTCAATACCTCCAACTCTCTCTTCGTAAATACCTTCCTACTCAAGCTCTGCGCTCCTCCACCTCCAACTCGCCCAGGGTCAGTTTCTTCTCCAAGCAACGAGTTGGTGGTAGATCTCTTTCTTCGGCTGGGGCCTATCTCTGGAACAGCCTCCCTGCCTCTCTGAAACTTGAGGAAAACCATCTCCGGTTCCGGAAACACCACATGTCCTTCCTCTTTGCTTCTGCCTTCTCTCTTCCTCTCCCCTGCTGATTTGCTGTCTGATACTGCACTGGTCACCTGGCTACCCTCTGATTTTGGGCCCAAGTCCCTGACCGCCCAGTTGCACACCTGCACAGCCTCCCGACAACCCTTGTATCTGTAACCCTACAGTTCCCCTACCTGCACTTTTGGACACCTGCTGTCTGCACTTACCATTGCACCTGCCACCTGCTCGCTGCACTTCTTGTTTTTGTTTTGATCCCATGTACAGCACTGCCCCCTCCCCTTTCCCCTTGCACTTTTCCCTCCCCTCTCCCATGCACTTGCGCAATCTCAATGTCACCTGGCTAGTAACATTGTTGTATCTGTCTTCCCTCTTTACCCCTCCCTTGCCTTGTCGCGCCTTGAAACACTTGTGTATTGGCGTTTTACAAATGCCATATCATATCATACAGCAACCAGACTCTCTCATACTACGCTATAAGAGTATCTCATCAAGAATATTCATACTAAAGGGAAGACAATAGCCTGTAACCACTGGAGATACAGGGGTGGGGTGGAGCAGTGTCTTGAGGTCCCCTGTCTAAACCTATTGGGACTGGCTTCCGCCACTATGTGTGATGGTGGACAAAGGGAATGGTAGGGAGGCCCTCACCACGCCACATGCGGTAGGCAGGGAATTGTCACATTGAAACACTTGCCATAACTGTCCTTGCAGGGGCCCACTTCTTAGCCACATAGAAAATAATAATTTCCCTTTCCAAGGAATAGTGTTGACAAAATAATTCAGGGTTTCTAATTGGCAAGCATGACCACATTCCCATGGTAACGTTGGTGGCCCAGTCATTAATAGAAAGGATGCAGAAAGAAACTGTGAGAAAGATTAAGCTCGCTCCCCACTGTCACCTCAACCTGCAGAATCCCAGCAAATGGAGAAGGTGTTCTGTTCTCCATTCAAGAAGAAGAGACTGGGGGAAAGCCAGCACAATCACACTGCTCCATGTGGTAGAATTAGGAAAGAGAAAATTAAAGATAGGTACCACCATATTTAACTCCTGGGCTCACATGCCAGCTACGTGTAAGCACACAGACCTGCACACACCTGAGAGCGCTCATAGCACAGCCGTGTTTAGCCAATATGCACAAATAGCCCTGCAGGTGAAAACACTACACTTGTTATATTGTCACTTACTGGCTCTTGAGGACAATGCAAGAGGGAAGAGCGATCAGGGCAGTGTGGGAGGCTGATGGATGTCAAGAGTGAAGTTGAAGGAGCAAGAAGCTAAATGGTTGGTTGAGATCGTTTGTAGGGAGAAGGAGAGTGGGGGTCTATGTTTGAGGAGGACAGTAGGTGGTGAAGGACAGTGGCAAGGATGTGGTGGAGAACGATAAAGGAATTGGTGAGTCGAACGTGGAATGACAGAGGAAGTAGGCTGGTTGGAATTAGAACACAGTAGTTATAAAGAGAAAGGCAGAACATCAGAGGAATAAGATGGTTCAAGTTATTAGGTGGGTCATAGCACGCACCTTATTTGGAGACAGGTGTAGGGGGACACACAATATACTTATATAACTTTACTCACTACTTGACCTGCCACTTACCAGACTCCAACCCTGCTTACCTGGGTGCAAGATGACCACAGTAAGCCACGCTGTGACGTGGATCAGGGATGAAGAGAAAAAGATAAGGACAGAATTTCCCCCAAATAACCTGAATGGAAAAATGATACATGTCAGGGGTGGACTGGGAACCAAAAGAGGCCCTGGATATAATCTTCAAAGTGGTCCCTTATTGCAAATTTTCAGCAAGCCCAACCATTTTCCTATGAGAACATTTGGAAATAAAATGAGTAACCATGCAAACGAAGCCCAAGATGCCGAGGCCTGCCAGGAAATCTCCAAAGTTCCCTATAGGCCAGTGCACTCCTGCAATAGGTTAAAGTAACTGGCTCATAAAGGAAAAGGCGGACAAAGGAATGCTGGTGTATGGTTCTTTTAGTTGTTGTATGCTTATATATACTTTTCTCTTTCTGTACACCAGCAGGGTTTCTTGAAATTTTTGTGCAAAAAGGGGAAATCGCAAGACATTATGCACACAAATACTTTACCCTAAGCAGCCGCGTATCTAAACCTTAAATAAAGATAAACAGAGTCCTTTTAAATCTTAAAAAAGTAACAAGTCCTTAAATAAATACATACGAAGTCCATACAGTGCACTGTACAAAAACTCTATATATGAAAATGCCTTACTTCGGAGACAGACTGGCCAGGGTTGTCTCAAGGTCCTTGCTGCTGCTCTTTCTTGATGTTCTTCTGTTGGTGGTGATGGCTGTCTGGCAAGTAGTTCCTATGTATAGGCACGCAGCAGCAGCAGTCTGTGAGGGCCCAAAAGAAAGTTCTTTCTTTGGCTGGGTAACATATGCTAGAAGCAGTACAGCAAACAGATGCAGGTTGGGGTCGGGGGGTAGCCTCAACTATTCGTGACCTTGGCCATTTCTGCCAGGTGTGGCCCAGGAATCGTGTGGGCTTCCTAGCACGGGGTGTGTCCCCTTTCATTTATGCATGCAGGCCATGAGGCTCTGGCAACGTTGGGAACTCCCCGCTGTGGGGAGCGCTAGTACTCAGAGGGCCAACCCGGTGTTCAACAGGGGCCCCCTGGGGGTTGTGGGGAGTGGAAATGATGTTTGGCACTCCCCGGCCTATCAGAGGAGCACTGCTTGTAGGCCAGGATTGCAGTGGTGAACGGCACTGAGTGGAGAGCCAATCAACCCTCAGAGGATTGAAAACTGTTGTGTACGGCGCTCTGCTTGCATCAGGAACAGACTTTTAAAAATGTTATTAGAGTAAAGGATCCCTAGCATGTTCATGTGCAAGGGTCCTTTACGCTAATGTTTTTTCTCCTTTTGTTTTTAGTGAAGGATCCCCGCGTGGCTTCATGTGCTAGGGATCCGTTTATTTATTTATTTAACCACCCCTCCCCCCAGGGGGTTAGATAAGGTCTAGAGAGGAGGAGGAGATAAAGGAGAGTGGGAGAAGAGGTGATACTCCATCAGGAGAATGAGGGAGAATATGGGTTGTAGACAGAGGAGGGGTAAGTGTGAGCGGAAGGGTGGCAGTATGAGTGCATGGTGAGGCATTGAGTCATTGGAAGGGAGACATGGGGAGGACAAGAGAGGGGGGGAGATGAAGTTAAGGCCTCATTTGGTATGATAGTGTTGTGCACCATCAATGTAGTATATGAGGGTGGGTCGAGGGAACCCAGAGACTGGCCGTGGGGACAAGGAAATGGAGAGAAAGACCTACCAGAGCAAATAGGGGGTTCTGTTTTGCTAAGACTTTGGCATCAGCTTTTGGGTTGGTACAGGCGTGTTCAACCCTAAAACTGCCATTGCCTAAGCCTACTGACAAGCAGTCTAGAAACTTGGACGAGGGCCACTCTACCATCCACAGAGACCAAGTCTGTGACAGGAAAGGGACGTCACTTGATTAAGCAGGTCTAGATGAAGAGCTGGGGCCACTCATACAACCCCAAGATTGTGAGTGTTTAAATGTGACCCCTTCTGTCCGGAGAACACTTTGGAACAATAGTTTGTTGTCATAGCTCAGGAGAAGTCATCCTGTTATGGAAAATGTTTTTTTGCCCACTTTTATTGTGCTTCCCTCATCGATCCTTCTCAGCTTCATAATACTTGGTCCAATTAACAGACACTAAGATAAAAAAACAAATTTAAAAATTGGCAGATTGCGCAGATGGCATTCCAAAAGAAACTCTAAAGAGCTGCTATATATGCTTTGAAGGTCCCCTATAGAAGTTATACTGGTCTCATGCATAAGCTTTGAAGAGAATTCACTAACCTTTTAAAGGCCTCTCATAAAAGATTGAAAGGTCTCCTATAGAGACATGAATGCACATTCCTTGTGCAGAAGAATGAATGGACTTCAATAGAGGTTTTGATGACTCAGATTGAAAGTTTAGTCGTTTTCCATAAGGGATTTGAAGTTGTCCAATCAAACTTTCAATCCCCCCTTATGGTAGCTTTGCGATATGTAATGCCACCCATAGGATGTTTAAAGGTCTCTATTCGGAGTTTTCAGGTCTTCTGCAGAAGTGTTGATACTCTCATGGAATCTTTGAAGGCCTCTTATAGAAGCCTTGAACTTCTACTATAGGTTAATTGATGGCTTTTAATAGAGGATTTGAAGTGTTTCTTAAGGAACTATGAAGGTCTATTTTGGAATATATGTAAGTCTTTGTAAGAAGATGTGAGCACTTGCTGATGAAATGTTAATGGTATCATATAAGAGCCTTGAAAAGCTCTGAAGGATTCCTTGATAAAATCCATCGAGATAGTATGCCAAGGACGCAGAAACACAGGTAAGGGCTCTAAAATACCTGCCGACTTTCCCTCCTGATTCTTAGCATTTGGACACACAGCACATGCTTTTACAAAATTCAAAATGTCTCGCCGAATAGTATCCCACCAGAACTCCCTTCTCACCAACTCAAGAGTTTTCTGATAACCTGAATGACCAGTCAAGACTGAATCATGAAAATCTGTCAGGATTTTCTCACAAAGCTCCACGGATGGCAAGTACAACTTCTCATCCAAGAAAGGCAAGCCATTCCTAACACTATGAGCTGGATTCTGATGTACCCATTCCTCCATCTGCAAAGAAGACATTCATTTTCTGACCTCCTTGGCCAAATTCAATGACGCCTGAATTCCTGTTAGAATAAAGTGTTCAGAAGCAATTAAGGGCAAAGGTTCACATTCAATCTTGGATTAATTTCCAGGGAATTGGCGAGGCAATACATCTGCCTTTCCATTTAGACTTCCTAGTTTAAAAGTGGCAACTAAATCATAGTCAACAAAAAGCAATGAACACCTGAGTTGTCTAGGAGTTAAAGTCTTTGCTGACTTTAGAAAAAGCAAGTTTCGGTGGTCAGTCAGTCACAGTTTATCAGGCTCCGAAGAGATGATGTCGCCACTCTTCAACAGCTGACTTGATTGCTTAAAGCTCACGGTCTGAAATCGTGCAATTCACCTCGGCCGATAGGAACTTCTTGGAAAAAAAAGCTACTGGATGTAACTGACTTGATACCTCATGTCTTTGAGAAAGGACGACTCCCATCACCAAATGAGAAGCATCTGCCTCGACAATAAATGGTTTAGATTGATCCGGATGAATCAGAATCGGACTGGTAATGAAAAGATTCTTCAGTTATTGGAAACCCTTTTCAGCCTCAGGAGCCCGAACAAACTTCAATCCTTTTTCGAGGAGTCTAGTAATGGGAGTGACGAGTTGTGAAAATCCCTCGATAAACCTCCTGTAAGAATTGGTGAAGCCAAGAAAACTTTGCACTTTTTTGGCCTTCTTTGGCCTTAGTTGGAGAAGGCCATTCCCGAACAGCCTGCACTTTCCGCAGATTCATCACCAACCCCTTTGGAGAAATAACAAACACTAAAAACTCCACAGAATCCGTGTGAAACTGACTTTACTCAAGTTTGGCGAACAGATGATTTTCATGAAGCTTCTGGAGCACCATCTGAACGTTATCACGATGTGCATTTAAATCTTGATAAAAAATAAGTATATCATTACTGTAAACAATGACAAATACATCCAGATACTCACGAAGAACCTTATCAATTAAATATTGGAAGGCCGCTTGTGCATTGCAGAGTCCGAAGGGCATCACTTGATACTCATATAATCCAAATCTGGTCTTGAAGGCCATCTTCCATCGTCTCCCTGCTGTACCCTGACCAAATGATGCACTCCGCGAAGATCTAGTTTGGAAAAGACGGTTGCCCCCTGGATCTGATTCAACATCTCAGAGATTAAAGGGAGAGGATACCGGTTCTTGACTGTCACCTTATTGGAGATGAAAGATAGCTCTAGACTCTAACATTGAATCGGAATCGGAGGCGGCTGTTTTCTCAGTGCGGCTTGATTCTGTGGATTCAGTTGTCCGGTGCAGGTGAGCCTGCTTTTCTCTAGGTGCCTTCGTCTAGCTTCCTGGGGGTGAGCGAAGTGAGCGAGGCTGCGGAAGGCTGCCGAAGGCGGCGGCGGACGTGAGTTGCTGTGGGTGCTTGGCTCGGCTTGGCTTGGTGTTTTTTCCGGCTTTTCAGCCTTTTCAAGCCTTTTCAAGAAACGAAGAAACAGAGCAGGGAGCGTACGGTGCATTCAAGATCCTGTATTGCGCTTAGAAGTTCCAGTGCAATACAGTGCAATACACGCGAACTGGCACGGCTCTAACCCCATGGGATACATGTGGGAACCAGTATAACCCAAGGTAAACCACAGTAATTTAAACACACTTTTAGATATAGGCATAAATTCCCTCATGATCCCGGGGGGTGCTGTTGCTGTTATTGTACCAGTTACGAGTCAGCTACAAGTGCTTTAAAAAAAGGTCTGCCTTATATCTGAGGTGCCTGCTATAAGAGGCTGCACTCGGAGTGTGGTCCTAGAGAGTGACGTTATTACAGCTTGCTCAGTTTTGTCATTTTTGTCCCTCTTGGGCCAGAGGTTGGGTGCCTTATTGTTACTCTATTGGTATATTGATCACCTTATAACTGGCCAGCCTGTGTATTTGTCCTGGAAGAAACAATTTGCTGGTACTTTGCTGTTATTCAGAGTTAGATTCAAAGACTATGGGCTAAGGGCCTGCGATCAGACTCTGGTGTGGTCACCGACTCTGTCACCAATTGTGCAGCTGTTTTTTAAGTTTTCTGAGTGGGTCACGTTTACCAACATTTCGACTTGGGGACTGTGGGCACGTGGCCTTTGACCCAAGTCCAATGTATGCCCTGCATAGCTCTGTACAGGGAGCCCAAAACAGCCGGAATACTCAGTCTAACATGACTGGAGGAGGTAGGAAGACGAAAGGCCTGGAGAGGGCGGGACAAAGTTCAAGTTTCTTCAAGCCCTATAAGTCAGGTGGAGGGATTTGTCTGCCTCCACCGAGTACCTACCCAGCTGATGATCAGTCTCCTACTGGGTCAGGCATGCGTAAAAACCCAGAAGTTCCTGGGTAACAAGGAGGGGAGTCGACCTCACTAAATCATCCGATTCTGTCGCTTTTACAAGGAAATTTGGATTACACTTTAAAGGCGACCACCTTGAAAAAGGTAATTTCTAATCATCTGGCCACTCCAATAGAGCCACCTTTGAAACATGCTACTAATGAAATGTCAACTCAAGGGGAGAAGCCAGTCCAGGTGGTGAACCTTGAAATTCACTCTACTATTAACCTCAGTGAGCCGAGAGACAGGGTCGGACTGGGACAAGAAATAGGCCCGGACAACAACAAAAAAGTGGCCCACCCCTCGCCTCAAAAAAGTGGCCCACCCCTTGCCTCAAAAAAGTGGCTCACCCCTCACCTCCAAAAAAGTGGCCCTCAAACCATCATCCGTGATTCGCGTCAATTCATGACTTTTACAGAAAATGCTACATATTGAGGGTTCATGTGTCTGTTATGTAAGATGTTTACCGGCCTATGCTAATGCGCTTGCTCTTAACTGCCACAGGTTCGCCGCATGCCCAACTTAGAGAAAAGGTACAATGCCGTTAATGCGATTCAGCAGAAGGCAGTATTTCATGGGATGGATGGGTTTTGGGGGGTGCAGGGTTGGGGAACGGGCGGCTATTAGGGGTAGTCGGGTCATCCCGGATTTTCATCATGAAAATCTTGCCACCCTAAACTGTGCACCTCGACTACAAAAAATCGTACAGACTCCTCTCGTACCTTGCTCTGAATGAAATCTATAAAAGCAGAGGTACTTAGAAAACGGCAGGTTGATGTACTACATGGTCGATTTCAGCCACCATGTTGCACAGACATTCCTTCATTATAAAGGCTGGTGGCCTGGGATTTGGTGGCGATCAATGACTTTCTCTTGGCCTCCAGCCAGGTTAAAGCAATTATGATGTCCGGCTTTCATTTTAATGCGTCGGAGGCTTCCTCATTTTATGGCACAAACACCTGCTTCCCAATCCCCCCTTGAACCCCACCTCCCCCACACACCCAGCCCACAAGACTCTCCTCAACGTCCATCGCACGCAGTCTTTACCAGTCCCGAGAGTTACCTCTCATTCCACCAGAAACCTCGAAAACAACCCTTCTTGTGCATATACTGTTTTTATTTTTCCACGTATGCCAAATATTTTACCATTTGAGGCAAATGGTGAGATGTACAACTTGTCCATGTATGGTTGTTAATATGTTATGTCATGTTCCATCCCAGCCATCTTTTACCATCCGTGATAACTGCCTAAATGAAAGTTTGCTTTCCAATCTGTGCAGCTTTCTTTCCGTGTCTGAATCCAAATTTCATTTGAACAAAATACATATATTACTTTCTATGCAGCCCAGCGATCATTCGCATCCAGCCGCTCAGTTGTACTTCCATGCCTACTTTAACTTGCATCCTTCTTTTGTTCCTCTTGCTTTCACTCTCTGCTGTTCCCGCTCATCTTTTCCCCCAGTTGCAACCTCTCCCCACAGTAAAGTCATGAAAGCCTATGGTGGAAAAATAAAGCTCATAGGTGATTCCCTGACATCAGAATAGTCAAGCACGAGACACCAGGCATCAGCATATGTGCAACTTATGCTCATAACATTCTTGTGTCTCTCGCCATCCAGAAATGTAAGGGACCACCATTAGAACTAACCCCGCCGCGTCCGTGAAAACGCACTGAGCTAGCTGGTGGTGGGCTCACTGCCCCTGCCTCACCCTGTATTTGCCAAACCACTGCACTGTCTTTCTAGCTCTTAATATTGCAAATTCCTTGGCTAGGTGCAAAAGATGGGCAAAGACGTTAGGGTGTTAAAGGCACTGGTAAGTACCATAGCAGCACACCACTGTCTTGTTGTTTTTTTAATTAAGGTAACCGCGCTATTGCAGTATCCACGAGAGATAGATTGAGCCTTCAATAAGGAAATCACTTTTATTATTTTCTTCCCATAGAACTATGTGTAGGTTCTATGCAGTGCACATTCCAAGATTTGCTTATTAAGTCAGCTGAAAAACGTAACTCGAAGCAGCAGGTAGCAAGTAATTTTGTTTACACCAGTAGCCATTTTCAATTTCAGCTGCTTTTTAGAAAATGTGTCATGTCAGATTTTAATCATGTAGCCATGCTTGAGCAGTTGCTAATCCGACTTCTGTCTCCATGTTGCGACAGGTGTAACTTTTTCATATAGACTCAAGATGGAGGGCAGGAATTGTGGATATATAATAGGAACAAGCAGCCATCCACACTACACCGAGGCACTGTGTGTACCTCAAACTGGCCCAGTGATTCGGGGGTGGATTTCAGACTCCATGCCCATCCAAACTTTGCTTGGCCTCTCTGCTGAGACTGACACCAGGGTTCCATGTTGTGCCAACGCCACCAGTGTTTAGAGGCAAAATTAAATGGAAAAGAACAAAAGAACACACATTCGTAGAATTATCCCAACGAAGGGTGAGCCATGTTGTTCTATGACCAAAATTACAGCAGTGTGGACAAGAATCGCAAACCAGAGGACCCGCGCACAGTCAGCCCCCTTCTAAGAAAGGCAAAACATATGTACATGTCTTGCCAATACAATTGGGGCTCCTAATATTTAACATTCTCTAGACACTGAATGTGTTCATGAACATCATTGTGCAGCTTTCTCCTACCGAGCTGTGCTATCCTGCTCGGCTCGCACTGGTGCCCTGCCCGGGGCGCATGGAATGCTAAAGCACGCGCACCATGGCCCCTGAAGGTGCTGGGGGGGGTGGGGGGATTACCAGGCCGCGGGATGCTTTCGGTGGAACATGCATGCAGGTGAATGATGGAAGTAGGTGTTACTACTTGATGTGTCATGTCAGAGTTTAATCAAATCAGCGCGAAAGCTTTCAGCGCACCAAAGAACATTTCTATGAATTAAACCAGTTCCCAAATGTAATAGTTGCCATAGATTGCACACATATCCCAATTAAGACCACTGTGAACAATGAGCACATTTATGTGAATCGAAAGAATTATCACTCCATAAATGCGCAGATGATTTTTTATGCGAAATATATATTAGTTATCAAGATGCCAAGCTCCACATATGACAGCTACATTTTTAATCATAGTCAAATAAAGAGGCAACTCGAGACACCGGTGTTCGGTGATGGCTGGCTGCTAGTTAAGCTTAAGTAACATTATGGACCTGATTCACAGAAGCATTTTATAATGGAACAATCCCATAGGAATTACGCTCTGTGAATTAGGCCCATGTGTGGTTAGAATTCAGATCAAATGCGCGTTGCCGGTAGAGCCTCATTTGCAAGTGACATAGTGTTGGTTTATTTTCGGAGAATCAGCATGCAATTGTAGTCACCTGTTTTCCCTTTTCAAGGTGACAGCGGCTATGGGTTAAGGCCTTACCTGTTCACCCTAACTCCAACCCACAAATAGAGGGGAGAGCAAGTACAATGCTGCACATGGTAAAAGTCGGAATGACATTGAACAGAGATTTGGGATTCAAAAGCCTCAATTTATGTGCCTCCATCATTCATGGGGTGCCCTTCAATATGATCCATAGTTTGTTTGCAAACTAGCATTGTCTCGCTGTATTCTTCACAACATAGCCATGCGAAGAGGCGGCCCTGAGTCACTACAGGTGATGATATGATGGGCCTTACGAGAATAGTACTAGTCCTTACCTCAGTGGCTGGCAGGCTGTTGGGCTGCCCTGCTGTCTGTGGACTGTGGCCTGTGGCAGTGGCACTGGGCACTGTCTGCTGGCCGCCTCACCTGTTGCCTGGTGGTCCTCCTGTGTGTGGGAACTGGGCACTGGACTGTCGGCCCCCAATTTGTCTGGTGAGGTCCAGCTCAGTGGTGCCTGGTGGTGGTGGCTCTCTCTGTCTCTCTGCCAGAGCGCTGCCTGCTGCGCTGTGTCGGTGTGACTGCAGCGTGCCCAAATAAATCAGGGCCAGCCCATGGTGGGCCAGAGAGGCAAGCGAGGCCCAAGGCAATTAGAAATAGCAGCAAATGGGTGGGCACTGCAGGGCAGCCGTCCCAGCCGAATTTTCATTCATTGGCTTTTCTGCGGCGCCGGCGGCCCCGGGCCCCAGCCCAGCCCCCAGGCACAAGTTGAAGACAGTTGCTTTCAACTTTGCAAAGAAGTGTTACTTACTTTCTGCAAAGTTGAGGCAATTGTCTGTGAAATGTGTCACTGTTCTGGCAGTGCCGGCCCCAGGCAGGCTCCCAGCTCAGCCCTCAGCCCTGCAGGCAGGCAGGCTGCCCCCCCAGGGTCAGGACTCGGAGGGAGGCAGGTGTTACAGTTGCTTTATTGTGTGTTTGCAATTGCTTCAGCCTGCCTCCCTCCCACAGATCAAAGAAATGTTCTGGCCTGGCCATTGCAGGCCCGAGCGGAGCGCAAGCTGGCGAGCACACACGGCACCGGCCCCCTGCAGCCCCCGGTGGCCTACGATGCTGTGAATGAATTATGCATGCATCTGCATCTGCATGCATCATACAGTATGATGCATGCATGATGCAGATGCAATCATCAAAGCAAGGTAACATCTAGTGTGTTACCTTGCTATGATGATTCTGCAGATGGCAGACAGTGCCGCCACCGCGCGGCGCCGGCGCCTCCCCCTCCTGGCTCCATGCCCTGCTGCACAGCACAGCCCAGCCCAGGCGGCCCAAGCCCCCCCCATCTGACATCCCGGCCGCGGGCGGCCTCCTGCTCTGACTCTGAGCCCCTGGAGCCATTCGCAAGCTGTTGCTCTGTGGTGCTCGGCACACACACACACACACACACACTGGGCCGGCCCAGGGCCACCGGGCCTGCCAAAAGAAACCGGCCCAGAGGTGGCTGCTAGAAAACCGGCCCCAGGGGACCCCGAAGTCTTTCGGCCACGGGCCGAAAGACCGAAAGGGCCAGTCCGAGCCTGCCGAGAGATGAGGATATGTTGGAAGTGGAAATGGAAGGTTGAGGTAGTCTGCCGATTGAAGGACTGACTAGTGGTGAAGGAATAGAGCTGACGTGTGGAAAATATTTCTCTCCAAAAGAAAGTATAAATTTGTCAGCTAAGGTGCTGCCAAAAACGGTTGTTCAACCAGCAAACGCACCACAAGGACTGACAGCCCCAACAATAATGGCCTTAAATTTTGTTTTAACATCTCTGGTCAATGTTTTTGAAAACTTAAAGATGGAGGTCCAACAACACACAAGCATCTTATTGGAGGTCTCAAAAGATCTGGAATTAAAAATCGGCTATCAATGAGGCGACGGGGGAATCCATGAGAGATCTCCAAAAAGAAGTTAAAACTCAATCAGTAAAAATGGATCAGCTCACAGTTCTATGTGGAGATCTAATGAAGATGTCGATGACCATGTCGGAGCAATTCGATCCCACTAATCGATTACATGAGAACCGAAAGCAAGGCTCCTCTCAAAAAACCTCTACAGAATCCCTAATACAGGATACTCCCCTGTCTGCGTCAGTAATGGAGGAGTTTTTGAGATTGGCCCTCATGGCGGACAATGAAGATCCACTGGAAGACGTGGAACAGCAGCAGATAATACATATATCATCAGCTAACTCTGATGTGATTGTCCCCCGTGGAAGGAAATTGAATGGAAAGACAAAAAGAAAAGAAAAATAAGGGCCGGAACATCATTGGAGGTTGGTAGCTGGCCAAATAGGAAAGGCAAGCAAAACAAGAAGCACCAGTCATCAGAAGCAAATCAATTCCTGAAAAAGTAAAAAAAGGGACTGAAAAGGGATGAACAACTCCAGATAGAGGGTGTACCCAAAAGTGATCAAGGGAACAAGACTCCCAAACCAAAAAGTAAAAAAGAAAGAAAAAAAATCAGGGCCCATTGGAGAAAGAAGAAATAATGGGAAAATTAACTGTGGGAAGTCAAACAGAGATGATTGAGCTGCCAAAGAAAATTGATCCAATTTTTCTATTAGCCAAACGTAAAGGCAAACTCACTAACCCCTTATTAAAAATAGCCCTGATTTTTTGGAAGAAATCGAAAAGGGGTGCCCTAGGGGAGGTCTAAGCCTCTAAGAATGAAATGGCTCAAGTGAACACAGGAGTGACAAATAATCTGGGGGGCGAAGGATCCCCCGATACAATTTTCGAAAGAAAGGAAGACCCACAGATTCCTGTACAATTGGCAATAGGAAATGAGGAAAGTACTCTCACAGGAGTTACTTCCGAAAATAATAATAGGACAAGGGGACCTCTTAGTGAAGTCAATCAATATAATCAAACAAATTTGTGTAGAGTTTTTCTCTCGAGAAAACTGTCAATAACGCGACACAAAATGCCCTTGAATCGTTAAACAATTCTACGTGAAATGAAGGCAATTCCTGCCTTAAAGTACTTTACATCATCTGATATTGAGGCAGTGAGCTTTCCTTTTGGGTCTGGCACAAGCATTGCCGAAGTAACTCTGAAATCAAGACTGGGTATGGACTTGATCTTGGGGGAGGCAACGGCGTGGGATCAAAGCCATGGATATTGAGTGGGACAGAATTGAAGCCAAGTTGTGGAAACAAACCCTAGGTCTACCAGATTATGTTCCAATAACCGCCCTACGTTATGAGCTAGGCCTGTCATTGCTTAGATCATGGTTGGAATGGAAGTGGATGACACTTTATAAATTAGTATTAGCTCCACCCAAGAATTCGCTCTTTGAGGTAGTTACACACAAGATGCTTCTTGACAAAAATGGGTTTTTACTTAAATTTAAGCAAAGATGTTCCGAAATCTTGGCCAGATCCGAGTGTGATGTTGACCTTCTCCTCCAGAATCCAGTAAGGGTGAAGGAAAAGATGAAGCAGTTTGACTGGATAGACACCATAAACAGTATGAGGAAGGTGAAGAGATCTGCCTCCTCAACATTGATTGATAAACGTCTGTCTATGATGCCTTCCTATCTATCAAAGTCACCAGATTCATCCATTAGAATATCCTTTTTGAGATTTCGATTAAATCTGCTTCCCACGCGGGAAATACTGGCAACCAGAGATGGGGAGGGTAATATCGTACCGGCCTGTGATAAATGTGATGGTAATGAGGTCCAGACAACCAAACATTTACTATCTAAATGCCCGGGTACTTGGAGTCTGAGAGTTAGAAGATTTGGCAGGTTTGTCTATCACGAATCCTGGTTGAATACTGATGAATTCTGGGGGAGACTATCATCAGGTTATGAGTCTGGTTTCTCACTAGAGGTCATTAGAACCTTGAGGGAACTTGGATTGATCAGTGGTGGAGATCGATAGGGGAGAGAGGGAAACACCTAGATCCCTGGTATGGTTTATGCTCAGTTTGATTTCTGTAATTCTAATTTTAATATGTATTTGCTGAGTTTTCCGTGTTTTTTTTGTGTTGTGTGTTTTTTGTGTATATTTTTGTTTCATGTGCTTTTTCTTTCTCCTTTTTAGGGCTTTTTTATTGTATTAACAATTGCTTTTTTTTCTCTTTTCTCAGTGATTATGTTCTAACCTTACTTGAGTAAGGGAAAATGTTTTTGATGTAACTGTTTTAACTGATCTAATTTTATTCCTCTGTTTTTTACTATTTGGCATGTGTTTAAAGTCAAATTTTGGCTATTGCACAATAAATAAAATAAAAAATGTAAGAAAAATGAACTGCCCTAGAGTTCAGAGGGTACCATCAGGCTTAGGAGCAAAAAACAAAGGTGAAGCTGCAGGTGTCTGGGAATGATGAATAAACCCCTTAGATAGATTCTCAGCCAAATATTCTTTCAAAAACTCATTTTCTTTTTCAGTAATTGCATACACTCTACTACTGGGAAAATGGATCCAGGTTCTAAATTGATTCTTCAATCAAAAGACCTATGAGGAAGTAACTCCCCTGCTATCTTCTCATCAAAAACATCTCAATAATTCTGATAACATTCCGGCAGCTCCCCCAAGACTGCACCAATGGAGTGACACTGCGCTCCTTCTTCTGTTAAAAACATAGGCACTGATCCATCCTATCTCTTTGGGGAATCTTGAAAAGAACCCTGAAAACCAGCGGTAGAAGTGTACCAAAGAAAGTAGTGGAACTGGGACCCCGGCTGGGAGGAACGCACAACACATTTTTCGAGGGTTGCAGCCATGCTGCTTGACAGCCAATCCAGTTCAAAAAGATTTCAGTTTAGCTGGAACTGCTATTTGGTGTTATAGTGGAGAAATAAGCCTTAACTTCAGAATAACAGTCCCGGACTGTGTGAAAATGTTTGAAAAAAGTAGTGGAGCTGTTAACAGTAAAAGATAAAAGTAGTGGAACGACGCTTGTGACCATTCCTGCTCACTTCGACAACTGCTGAAAACAATGTTCCAGGGCATGCCCAGAATTATCTTCAGTTGCAGAGAATCAATCAGTTCAAAAGCAATCTACTCTCTATGGCAACCTACTAAAACCATAACCAAAGAATCTGTTTCATGAGAAATAGGCCCAGATGTAAGAGAAGTCCCATCCCTAATTACGGAAGAAAACCAGAGGATACAATTTTGGAGACAGAAGGAATCAAGAAATTTAATTGAA
This sequence comes from Ambystoma mexicanum, assembly GCF_040938575.1. NCBI lineage: Eukaryota > Metazoa > Chordata > Amphibia > Caudata > Ambystomatidae > Ambystoma > Ambystoma mexicanum. The sequence goes on along the minus strand of NC_090925.1, from coordinate 184,964,878 downwards.
CCTGATCCATTATTTAAATATCAAATTTTAATTGAGAATTAATCATAGCACTCAATAATTTTACATCGCAGGAAAGGAATTAAGAACACATAATTTCACATAGTTTCACATATAATCCATCTCATTCGTACACAGGCATCCAATAACCATTCATACATCCATCACAATAATACATGCAAGGTAAAACTTTATCCTAAAAAAGTCATAACAATTGATTTACTTATTGTCTTCATAAAAAAGAGAGAGAAAGAGATATATAATAAATATATATGAAAAGCCACAACAACAGATAGTTCAAGTGGTCATCAGTTTAGGATGGGTCACATCGATGTCCAAAGTTGACCTCATCACTGGTTTCTCAACCGGTTTCGGCGTATTTAACTTTAATTGAGTTACGCCTTCATCAGTAGAATAACAATTCAACTCTTCATGAATGAAGAGAGAGGAGAGACAGCTGAAAATTCCTGATATGAAGAACAGGAGTACCAGCTATACCAATATGCGATGTCCCAACACGTCTGTACTGCGTAACCGTCAGCTGAAGATATGGGAATGGTTCAATCCTGCAGTGGCTGTTTTTCATGCAGGCAGCACCATTTCGGAGGAAAGGATCAATCCTCCAATATAAATTTTCATAGACTCAAGGGGTACACCCAGAGATTCACAACTCTCCCGTTCCTATTCCGGGACGAGCTGTTAAAAATATGCTTGCTCGCAGGGTCTGTGTGGTCCGTAACCCGACGGCGCCCCTCTGGGAAGTCCCATCCACCACCCGTACCTGCTCCACCACCTCTTTCTGCCGAAAAGGGATATCCTGGGCTTTGACCACCCCCAATCCATGAAATTTCCCGTAGCCCCTGAGACGATGACTACTGAACCAGAAACTTTCAAAATGGCTTCAACAAACAAGGATACGTTTACCATAAAATGAGGAACTGCTGCCTGCAGGGTGTTGGCTACCTGCTGCACCTTGATCATTAGAGTCTGGAACCTCTTCAGGGTGTGTGGACAGTTACCTAAAAAGTGGCCACTCTTGCCGCAATACAAACACAAATTGTTTGCCTGTTTTCTCTCCTTCTCCTCCTTGGTTAAAGGCCCCCTTATACTAGACCCCTGGTCAGTTCCCCTTTTCTTGAATTCTCTGTTCACAAATTGTAGTCTGGGATGATACCCTCTGTGAGTGTTTCTACCATCTCCCTGACCTCTTCTGCGCACTGCTGTCCTTTCATTCAAGCGAAAGTCAAGTTGTATTACCAAATCTATCAATGCTTCACAGGAAGTGGGCCGATTCATTACTCCAGATAGAGCATCTTTCAACTCCTCCCACAAGCCTCTGTAAACGGGTGAAGCTCTCTTCTCCTCTGGCCATGACTTTCTAAAACCACAGACTGGAATTGAGTAATATAAAAAACCAAATCCCGAATTCCCTGGTGAAACTCCAACAACTCTACATCTATCTCTAAAGAAATTTGTCGTCTGTTCAACATTTTGCAAAATTCCTCCAAAAATTGCCCATAATTTTCCAAGGCAGCATGACTCACTAACATACCTGCCCAGGTCGCTGCTTCCCCAGACAAGTAAGATAGAATAGACTTTACTTTTGCAGCTTCAGTTGGGAAAACTTTAGGACAGCTAAAAAAGTGTAATTCACATTGCATTAAGAAGTCTAACATTTCTTGGTTTCCCCCCATTTCGTTCAGGAGCAGCCACGGTTACTGGCATCAGAATAGACCTAGATCATCCCTAGCTCCTCTATTTCCTGCCTGATCTTGATCTTCATCCTCCCTGAATCCCTTCTAAGGGTCTTTATACTACCTGTCTAGCTTCTGCTTCCTGAATCTGAGAAACTTTCTCACACAACTCCTCCACCTTCTTACTCAAGTTCTCATTTTTCTTGTGCGTTACCCTTAACTCTGCCCTAAGCTCCTGAATCATATTACCCATGGTGTCCATCGCAGTCTCCTCTGGATCCATAGCAGCCCGGGCGGATTAAATATATTGGCCTTTCATAATGTCAGGCTGAGTCTTGAAGAATTGTCTGCAGGAGCTGCTGAAACCCGGCAGACCCTCAAAGGCGTGCCGCTGTCACCTCACTGAAGTAACAGCTGAGCACGGAACACCTCCAGGGGAAAAGGGAAGTAGATAAAATAAAAAAGAACAGATTCCTACTGCACCTCATGGAAATGTGCATGGGCGAGAAGAAAAAGATAACATGCTGTGCTACTTTTGCATTCTGACACTGTCCTCCTAGAATTCCCTGTTATCAAGTATTTAAGGAATTACCAAAAATAATGCATTTGAGTATCCCGCATTTGGGGACATCGCAGGGGTCAGCAAATCCAATGTGCAATGGATGAGCCTCACCCTGGGAGAGCTGCCTTTCTGATCACAGATTCTCCCCGGCCAGGTAAGTACCTGTTCCTCCTCCTTGCTTAACCCAGAGCAATTCCAAAATAAAGGTGTCTGAACTTGTGGTCCTTTAATTACAAAAGAGATTCAAATAGGAGTAACACAACACCTTAATACTCCTACTTAACTTCAAGTACTGCTTGGGCTTTTTAACTTGTGTTAGCCTCCCTCTTTGTTAACTCCTATATACATTTAACTGGTAAAGAAGCTGAGAGTACACAACCATAGTCAGTTGCCCCCTGCGCTGACTCCTTCAAAACAAAATGTGGCTTTCTTTACTTATGCTGCTTACAGTTCAATTCATAGTCCTAAGTTTACTCCTGCTGGATGAAACTGCCCACGCTATATGTTTTTGTGGCAGAGTGTGTAGTTTCTGCGCTGCCTACACCCTTGTGTTTCCTTATATTTTCAAAATTCAGGTCGCTGCGGTACCAGCGCTTTCCTGTCTCCTTATATTTTTAAAAATGAGGTTGCCGCACTACCCGCGCATACAAGTAGTTAAACGATTCTTTGTTTGTTGTTCCCATGCATTCCGCGCATTGTGAAAAACAGAGTTTGTTGAAGTTTAACAGGACCTGCGCTGCTGCGCGAGAAAAGCCCACAGCATTTACGTTGAAAGCGCTCAGCCTTACGTAAACTGCTTAAAGGCGGAAAGCTTTACCAGAGGAGGCCCAGATGCTACAAGTTCCTTAGCAATGGAGCGAACAAGCGTAGGGCCTTATCTCTTATGACCATTCCTAAAGAGATAACAGTAAAACAACAATTGCCCGACATACTGAAAACAAAAACCAAGCGAGAGCAAAGAAAACAACCTTTGAATAATTACAGTTTCACGCAGTTTATACCTTCAGGACATTATAAACATTCTTTCTCTCAGGAAGATTATTTCTCTTCAGGAATCTGTACATAAACCCAAATAACAAGCTGACAGGTTCACTTAGTTCTGATTCTTGTGCTCTGCATCTCCAGTTCCTAATAGACTGCAGTACATGGTTCAGCATTTACTCTTCTGGCCTGCTTCCTGATAGACCACAAGTATGAATAGGGGCCCGTATTTCAGGTCCTCTCTGATTCCTGACCTCTTCAGCTGGGCAGAAGACAAGGAAAAGGCAGTTGAGAATGTTCAGCAACTGACATTCTTCATTCCACAGCCAATCAGGACACTGGGTTAGAACCTCCATCTTGGCCTGGGATAGTATCAAAACACTGAATGGCTCTGTTAAGGTCAAACTCCCAATTCTTCAGATAGAACGATCTTACTAGGCCAGGTGACAGTGAGATTGCGCAAGTGCAGGGGAGGGGGGAAAGGGAAAGTGCGGGTAGGGGGAGGGGGCAGTGCAATACATAGGATCAACAATAAAAAATAAATAGAATAAATAAAAACACTAGGTAAAGTGCGGCCAGGTAGTGGCAAGTGCAGGGGTAAGTGCAGACATCAAGTGTCAAGAGCTGGTGGCAACTGTAGGGATACAGAAAGAGCCCCAAAGTGCAGGGTTGCCCGGGAGGCAGTGCAGGTGTGCAGCTGGTGGGGGAGGGGACCTGAGCCCAAGATCAGAGGGTAGCCAGGTGACCAGTGCAGTTTCAGTCAGGAGTTCACCAATGGAGAGGAGGAGAGAAAGCAGAAGCAAAGAGGAAGGTCATGAGGTGCTTCCAGAACCGGAGATGGTTCTCCTCAAGTTCCAGGGAGGCCGGGAGGCTGTTCCACAGGGAGGCCCCATCCAAAGAAGGAGATCTACCACCAACTCGTTGCTTGGAGAAGTGACTGACCCTGAGGGAGTTGGAGGCGGATGAGCGAAGGGCTTGAGAAGGAAGATATTTAGGAAGAAAGGGTTGGAGGTATTGAGACCCCAGGCACCAGAAGGCTTTGTGGACAATGCAGAGGGTTTTGAACGTAATCCTCGCCGCCACTGGGAGCCAGTGCAGAGATTTCATTCTTGGAGAGATAGGATCCCTGGGCTTGAGGCCAAGGACAAGTCTCGCGGTCCTGTTCTGGATGAGTTGTAGAGGGCGGAGAGTAGAAGCAGGCAGATTTAGAAAGAGGCTGTTACAGTAGTCCAGCCTAGAGAGAACATGAGCTCTGGAGACAGTGAGATTCTGGGTGAAGGAGAGGAAAGGAAGAATACCTCTGAGGAGGTGCAGCTGGTAGCATGACTTCTTAGAGACGTCAGAGATGTGATGAGAGAAGGTGAGAGTGGAGTCATAGATGACCCAAGGTTTTTAGCCTCACAGGTGGGAGAAGGAAGAGGGCCAAGAGTGGCCAGCCAGAGAGAAAAAGGAAAGGAGGGAACAGGTGTGCCGATGAAGAGAATCTCAGTCTTACTGGCATTAAGGCAGAGATCATTGGCGCACACCACTCCTGGATAGCAGACAGACAGTCAGAGATGAGAGAAGGAGAAGAGATGGCAGAAGGGAGCCTGAAAATGAGCTGAGTGTCATCCGCATAGTACTGAAAGTTGGGGTAGAGAGCGGCAATGTGGTGGAAAAGAAGTGCCAGGTATTGGTTGAACAGCCAGGGAGAGAGGTTAGACCCGTGGGGAACACCACAAGTAGAGATAGAGATAGAGAAGTGGAAGGACCCAAGTTGGACCTGGGAGGGTTGATCGGAGATGAAAGCGGTCAGCCAAGCCAGAGCCTGATCGGTGATACCCAGGTTATCCCTGCTAATAAGAATTGACTATGCAAACAGCCTCTACCTAGGAATGCTAGAAAGAGTAACCAAGAAACTCCAAAGGGTCCAAAACATCACAGCCAGGATTCTCCTAAGATTAAACAGAAGAGACCATATCACTCCAGCTTTGAGAATCCTCCACTGGCAACCAGTCAAAAAACACATCAAATTCAAAGACCTCTGTATTGGCCCTAAATCCCTACATAGAAAAGGTGCTGAATTCCTCCAGGTGAAGATCAGCCGCTACCAGCCAAGAAGGAACATAAAATCAAGCATCGACCTACAAATAGAGACAAAACAATACCTAAAGAGGAAATGTGAAGGAACAGCATTATCAAGCCTAATTGCGAACCTATGGAACACCATGCCCAAAGAAATTAGAACCACAAAAGACCAAATCACCTTTAGGATATGACAAAAAAGTGGTTATTCAGCAGACAATGACAAGTGCTAAAGGACAACGGCAGCAATAAATGGCTTTGCGGACCAAAAGAAACACACTAAGGGACACAGTCACAGATAACAGCGGAAAAATCAAGGAAGACCAGAATACCCCACCACCCACATTCTCTGCCCCCCACCCCAGTCCTGCCCCACAACTAGAGAGATCGACGAAGTTAGCATGCCACATCAACAGACAGACTCAGGAAAATACATCCTATGTGCAATTCATGCACTCAGGAAAGCCCAGACAGGTAACACACTAAATCGAACCATCACCCTAACAGTTGCTCAGCCTCATAACTAGGGTCACCCGGTAGATCATCACTTCCTCAAATTGATTATAATAGCAGCTGTGCACCCATTTAACAGCCAACTATACAACAGACCAAATGCAACTGCCCGACTAATCCTTGCCAAGTAACCAGGAACACACTGTTTACAACCAACCGCTGCCCTCAAATCCATAGGAGAAGTCTGCCTCCAAGCTTGGAGAGGAGACGGGACTGGCCGACGGACCACAATCAAGAAGGTGGGAAGGTACCATTGAGCGGCAACCAAAGACGCACTTCAGAGGCACTGTCAAACTAACTGATGTACTAACCAATTCCCCCTTCCTGCTCCTCCAACTTCATCAACACCACTATACACGACTGGGATTAGCCACACTACACATAGACCCACCGAGAACTAATCTAAGCCTCACACTCAAGCAACTCTCTGAGACTCTGGAAGTAACCTTAGAGGGAACATACCCGTGTACATAGTGTGAGAAACCAAAGGATGTTTCACTTACTAGTCCCTGGGGATCTCTCCCTCAGGTGGCTAGGGAACAGCTATCGCCTCTGGGTCCAGACCCTGGGGGTGGACCAGTGCAGGAGGATCACCTGGGTGAGGGATCTTTGGGGAGTTGGAGTGAGACGGCCGATGGTGTGACACGGTATATCACATTTTCCCATGACCATACCCCTTCCTATTTTATAGGATTCCCCAATGTTCCAACTCCTCACCCCTTTCTACACAAACACTGGGCAGAGGAAGAGGAGGATTTAGAGTAAAGAGACTAACACTTGCATATCCCATTGGACATGCCCCATTAAGAAGGTCAGGCAAAGTCAGTCAGTTGACCTTAATCACATACATCTGATAACCATTAGCTCCCCACACATGGATAAAAGACGGAACATGGAGACACTCTGAGCAAGGTGAGACACGAGAAGGAGCAGATCTTCCGGGGTGAAGGTGCACCCACTGGAGCAGGACGACCAAACGAGGGACCATAGCAAAGGGTAGGGAAACCTGAAGATCCCTTCAGGAGGTTGTTGCCTCTGGGAAACTGTGAAGGATATGAGGAGAAAGCCAAATCCCAGACAAGAAGCCTGGGTTGTGTTTTGAGGAAACCAGCAACCCTCCTGGATGAACGGCAGAGTTGGGGCGGCAATGCCAAGCCTGTGGTATCAACCTTGACTCGTGAATCAAAGCCGGAGAGAAAAGAAAGGAATGCACACAACCGGTGAGTTAGCGAAAGAAATGAAATGCCATTTGTGTCAAGGAAAGATTGAAGCTGCAACAGTGTATCTCCCAATTGAAGTTTGCGCATGTACTGATGAGACGCGAAAGAAAGCAAACCTGTAGTGACCTTTAAAGTTACCAATAACTGTCAAGCCAGTGATACAGAGCAGTGGAGTGGTCCTGCAAATGGAAATAGCCCACTCTAAAGTCTCAGTGAAATGTTTAATGCTTTGTTATAAAGCGACAAAGTGAACAAACTCTGAATTGCACAATGGTCAAGATTAACACTGAAGAAAGGGGGAAGTTAAAATGGGTTGCTTTAAGAGGAAGATTTCTTTGAAAGTTTCTGATTGTGTTGTGGAACTACCAAGACCAAGAGACACTGGCAAATACCATAAGGGAGAGCTGAAGTGAAAGTCGAAGAGTTTCCTGCAGAGGTCTATGGAAAAATCCCTGCATGCTCAAAAGTCTTTGACATCAGTGAAAGGTCCGTGCCCGACTGAGGGAGACCTGGAACATGAAATATGTTAGGGGAAGGAACCCCTAACGAAGGTAACTATAGCTTGGGGAAGGGAACCGCTGCAAGTGCTGTGATTGCGAGGTACGAGCCCGGCTGAGGGAGATCTACGGTGAATCAGGTACTTTTTGTTGAGAGGTCTGAGTCAGGCTGAGGGAGACCTACGTGAACTGTTGATGCCTTGAGAGGTCCGAGCCCAACAGAGGGAGACCTACGTGAACTTTTGTTGAACTGTGAAAGAAACCTTAGTGAACACCAACCCAATACAATATTCATTGAAAGATCGCTGTGACCGCACATCTTGATGCAATGGCACACAGGTGTATACAACAAGATCCTGATGACAGAGTTCATCAAATAAAATATGTGCTTTGTGATCACCACACACATCTTGAAAAGGACCCATGTTGGGTCTAAACACATGTAGGCTGAGTGTATTAATAAATCACCAACAAATATAAAGTGACAAGACTGCTCCAAGTCTTTGTAAAATCTGTATACAATCATGCAAACATTAATTACTTCAAGGAACCAGCACCCTTAAAAATAAGAAGTTGACAAAAAGACCTGATTTTGTTGTTGGGGACTACATGTTCCACAATCCTACAAGTATCGGGATGAGGAAGAGGGTTGATGAGCAATGTGGCAGCAGTAGTCAGGCAATTAAGCCTGACAGCCCACACCTGAGGGAAACTGGGAGGCTTAAAAGGCTCCCTCTGGTGCAGGCCATTAGAAGAGCTAGAACTGTGTCTGGAGTGTATGCAGCAGTTGTAGAATATAGGAGGAAGAAAGCACAGTTTTGACAATCCAGGCAGAAGTGGGAGAACCGAAGGGACACTGGGACTCTGATCCAGCAGATTTCAACTGCCTGTCTTGTGAAGGTCCTGTGCCCCCAAACTCTGATGTGCAGAGGTTGAACAGCCGAAGGCATGAAGGAAGATTGCTTTTCCCCATGTGTACCTAATTGCCGAGATTCTGCAGCTGGAAGCGTGCTGGATACCATGGCCAGACGTTGCTGTGAAGCCGTGGGTCTGATGGGGGCTCCTTAATTGCTGGAGATGTCTTCAGCAATGAAGGGTGTGGGTCCAAACAGTAGCCAGAAGTCCAGAAATCTTGCAGCCCACAAAAAAAGGAATACAGAAGCCGGTGAGTCTGACAGAGCGTTCTGATTTCTTGTGTGAGCACTGTCGGCAACAGTATCCAGAAATACAATCACTCACATATGAGCAAAAGTGATGCTAAGCCGACCGTTGATTGTTTAACAATGGAACGCTTGAATTGTAGCACTCACGTATAAGCAGCCATTCTCGCTTTCACTCGCCTAAGGAAGAAATGCTCTGAAACCTTATTATTGAAACGTAATCTGGTAAAAGAACATAACCGAGTGGTCGTGTGTGCCTAATAATGATTCTGGGAGGAAGAGTGACCTCTGACTCTTTACTAAAGCAAGTAAACTATTTTATCAATAGAAGTTAATTGTTTGAACATTGTCATTACAAGTACTTAAGAGACAGCATTGCCCAAACCAAGAGTGAACAAAGTGAACGAGTGAAACTCGTAATGATCCCTCATAGAGTTCTCTAAGAAAGAAAGAAGTAGGCTCACAAGAGCAAGAGAATCTCCAGAAACAAAAGGGAATTACAGAGGTTAATATAAAGGATAACGAGAGACTATTTACAAATTGTATATAAGGCAGAACTCTGAAATAGAAGAACACCAGTGCAACAGCACAATCACGAAGATGCGGGAGTCCTTCTCCTGGCTTTAGCTGATTATAATAGTCGTAGGGTCAGTTAGGTTCATTTTGGAAAGCAGACTGATTCCTTTGGACATTTGTTCTTGGTTGATGAGAACCGTAGTTAAAAAAGTAGGTAGGGAACACCCCATAGTCATAGGGAAAGTTAGGCCTTCTTTTTATTATTCAATAAACATATAGTCAAAATGTCCTTGGGGTGTTCGTGTCCTTCTTCTGACCTGCCACATTGCCCTAAATTTAGCATGGGACTAGATATGCATCTCATTAAATTAAGTTTTGAAATATGTTGAGTGCTAGATGAATTGGAATCGTGCGCTGCAACCCTCTAGGCCCTTTTGGGCTCTAAAAAAACATGGAGAGTAAGTGGAGAGAAAACTAGAAATATAGAAATATACACATATTCAAAACTACATAGAGAGAACATATAGGACTAGCATGACATGCCATGTTCGGCAATATCTGTGTACAGAACATCTAGAACAGGACTGCAAGACTTGTCCTTGGCCTCAAGCCCAGGGATCGTATCTCTCCAGCACTGAAATCTCTGCATTGGCTCTGAGTGGCTGCAAGGATTAGGTTCAAGACCCTCTGCATTGTCCACAAGGTCTTCTGGGGCCTGCGTCCTCAATACCTCCAACTCTCTCTTCGTAAATACCTTCCTACTCAAGCTCTGCGCTCCTCCACCTCCAACTCGCCCAGGGTCAGTTTCTTCTCCAAGCAACGAGTTGGTGGTAGATCTCTTTCTTCGGCTGGGGCCTATCTCTGGAACAGCCTCCCTGCCTCTCTGAAACTTGAGGAAAACCATCTCCGGTTCCGGAAACACCACATGTCCTTCCTCTTTGCTTCTGCCTTCTCTCTTCCTCTCCCCTGCTGATTTGCTGTCTGATACTGCACTGGTCACCTGGCTACCCTCTGATTTTGGGCCCAAGTCCCTGACCGCCCAGTTGCACACCTGCACAGCCTCCCGACAACCCTTGTATCTGTAACCCTACAGTTCCCCTACCTGCACTTTTGGACACCTGCTGTCTGCACTTACCATTGCACCTGCCACCTGCTCGCTGCACTTCTTGTTTTTGTTTTGATCCCATGTACAGCACTGCCCCCTCCCCTTTCCCCTTGCACTTTTCCCTCCCCTCTCCCATGCACTTGCGCAATCTCAATGTCACCTGGCTAGTAACATTGTTGTATCTGTCTTCCCTCTTTACCCCTCCCTTGCCTTGTCGCGCCTTGAAACACTTGTGTATTGGCGTTTTACAAATGCCATATCATATCATACAGCAACCAGACTCTCTCATACTACGCTATAAGAGTATCTCATCAAGAATATTCATACTAAAGGGAAGACAATAGCCTGTAACCACTGGAGATACAGGGGTGGGGTGGAGCAGTGTCTTGAGGTCCCCTGTCTAAACCTATTGGGACTGGCTTCCGCCACTATGTGTGATGGTGGACAAAGGGAATGGTAGGGAGGCCCTCACCACGCCACATGCGGTAGGCAGGGAATTGTCACATTGAAACACTTGCCATAACTGTCCTTGCAGGGGCCCACTTCTTAGCCACATAGAAAATAATAATTTCCCTTTCCAAGGAATAGTGTTGACAAAATAATTCAGGGTTTCTAATTGGCAAGCATGACCACATTCCCATGGTAACGTTGGTGGCCCAGTCATTAATAGAAAGGATGCAGAAAGAAACTGTGAGAAAGATTAAGCTCGCTCCCCACTGTCACCTCAACCTGCAGAATCCCAGCAAATGGAGAAGGTGTTCTGTTCTCCATTCAAGAAGAAGAGACTGGGGGAAAGCCAGCACAATCACACTGCTCCATGTGGTAGAATTAGGAAAGAGAAAATTAAAGATAGGTACCACCATATTTAACTCCTGGGCTCACATGCCAGCTACGTGTAAGCACACAGACCTGCACACACCTGAGAGCGCTCATAGCACAGCCGTGTTTAGCCAATATGCACAAATAGCCCTGCAGGTGAAAACACTACACTTGTTATATTGTCACTTACTGGCTCTTGAGGACAATGCAAGAGGGAAGAGCGATCAGGGCAGTGTGGGAGGCTGATGGATGTCAAGAGTGAAGTTGAAGGAGCAAGAAGCTAAATGGTTGGTTGAGATCGTTTGTAGGGAGAAGGAGAGTGGGGGTCTATGTTTGAGGAGGACAGTAGGTGGTGAAGGACAGTGGCAAGGATGTGGTGGAGAACGATAAAGGAATTGGTGAGTCGAACGTGGAATGACAGAGGAAGTAGGCTGGTTGGAATTAGAACACAGTAGTTATAAAGAGAAAGGCAGAACATCAGAGGAATAAGATGGTTCAAGTTATTAGGTGGGTCATAGCACGCACCTTATTTGGAGACAGGTGTAGGGGGACACACAATATACTTATATAACTTTACTCACTACTTGACCTGCCACTTACCAGACTCCAACCCTGCTTACCTGGGTGCAAGATGACCACAGTAAGCCACGCTGTGACGTGGATCAGGGATGAAGAGAAAAAGATAAGGACAGAATTTCCCCCAAATAACCTGAATGGAAAAATGATACATGTCAGGGGTGGACTGGGAACCAAAAGAGGCCCTGGATATAATCTTCAAAGTGGTCCCTTATTGCAAATTTTCAGCAAGCCCAACCATTTTCCTATGAGAACATTTGGAAATAAAATGAGTAACCATGCAAACGAAGCCCAAGATGCCGAGGCCTGCCAGGAAATCTCCAAAGTTCCCTATAGGCCAGTGCACTCCTGCAATAGGTTAAAGTAACTGGCTCATAAAGGAAAAGGCGGACAAAGGAATGCTGGTGTATGGTTCTTTTAGTTGTTGTATGCTTATATATACTTTTCTCTTTCTGTACACCAGCAGGGTTTCTTGAAATTTTTGTGCAAAAAGGGGAAATCGCAAGACATTATGCACACAAATACTTTACCCTAAGCAGCCGCGTATCTAAACCTTAAATAAAGATAAACAGAGTCCTTTTAAATCTTAAAAAAGTAACAAGTCCTTAAATAAATACATACGAAGTCCATACAGTGCACTGTACAAAAACTCTATATATGAAAATGCCTTACTTCGGAGACAGACTGGCCAGGGTTGTCTCAAGGTCCTTGCTGCTGCTCTTTCTTGATGTTCTTCTGTTGGTGGTGATGGCTGTCTGGCAAGTAGTTCCTATGTATAGGCACGCAGCAGCAGCAGTCTGTGAGGGCCCAAAAGAAAGTTCTTTCTTTGGCTGGGTAACATATGCTAGAAGCAGTACAGCAAACAGATGCAGGTTGGGGTCGGGGGGTAGCCTCAACTATTCGTGACCTTGGCCATTTCTGCCAGGTGTGGCCCAGGAATCGTGTGGGCTTCCTAGCACGGGGTGTGTCCCCTTTCATTTATGCATGCAGGCCATGAGGCTCTGGCAACGTTGGGAACTCCCCGCTGTGGGGAGCGCTAGTACTCAGAGGGCCAACCCGGTGTTCAACAGGGGCCCCCTGGGGGTTGTGGGGAGTGGAAATGATGTTTGGCACTCCCCGGCCTATCAGAGGAGCACTGCTTGTAGGCCAGGATTGCAGTGGTGAACGGCACTGAGTGGAGAGCCAATCAACCCTCAGAGGATTGAAAACTGTTGTGTACGGCGCTCTGCTTGCATCAGGAACAGACTTTTAAAAATGTTATTAGAGTAAAGGATCCCTAGCATGTTCATGTGCAAGGGTCCTTTACGCTAATGTTTTTTCTCCTTTTGTTTTTAGTGAAGGATCCCCGCGTGGCTTCATGTGCTAGGGATCCGTTTATTTATTTATTTAACCACCCCTCCCCCCAGGGGGTTAGATAAGGTCTAGAGAGGAGGAGGAGATAAAGGAGAGTGGGAGAAGAGGTGATACTCCATCAGGAGAATGAGGGAGAATATGGGTTGTAGACAGAGGAGGGGTAAGTGTGAGCGGAAGGGTGGCAGTATGAGTGCATGGTGAGGCATTGAGTCATTGGAAGGGAGACATGGGGAGGACAAGAGAGGGGGGGAGATGAAGTTAAGGCCTCATTTGGTATGATAGTGTTGTGCACCATCAATGTAGTATATGAGGGTGGGTCGAGGGAACCCAGAGACTGGCCGTGGGGACAAGGAAATGGAGAGAAAGACCTACCAGAGCAAATAGGGGGTTCTGTTTTGCTAAGACTTTGGCATCAGCTTTTGGGTTGGTACAGGCGTGTTCAACCCTAAAACTGCCATTGCCTAAGCCTACTGACAAGCAGTCTAGAAACTTGGACGAGGGCCACTCTACCATCCACAGAGACCAAGTCTGTGACAGGAAAGGGACGTCACTTGATTAAGCAGGTCTAGATGAAGAGCTGGGGCCACTCATACAACCCCAAGATTGTGAGTGTTTAAATGTGACCCCTTCTGTCCGGAGAACACTTTGGAACAATAGTTTGTTGTCATAGCTCAGGAGAAGTCATCCTGTTATGGAAAATGTTTTTTTGCCCACTTTTATTGTGCTTCCCTCATCGATCCTTCTCAGCTTCATAATACTTGGTCCAATTAACAGACACTAAGATAAAAAAACAAATTTAAAAATTGGCAGATTGCGCAGATGGCATTCCAAAAGAAACTCTAAAGAGCTGCTATATATGCTTTGAAGGTCCCCTATAGAAGTTATACTGGTCTCATGCATAAGCTTTGAAGAGAATTCACTAACCTTTTAAAGGCCTCTCATAAAAGATTGAAAGGTCTCCTATAGAGACATGAATGCACATTCCTTGTGCAGAAGAATGAATGGACTTCAATAGAGGTTTTGATGACTCAGATTGAAAGTTTAGTCGTTTTCCATAAGGGATTTGAAGTTGTCCAATCAAACTTTCAATCCCCCCTTATGGTAGCTTTGCGATATGTAATGCCACCCATAGGATGTTTAAAGGTCTCTATTCGGAGTTTTCAGGTCTTCTGCAGAAGTGTTGATACTCTCATGGAATCTTTGAAGGCCTCTTATAGAAGCCTTGAACTTCTACTATAGGTTAATTGATGGCTTTTAATAGAGGATTTGAAGTGTTTCTTAAGGAACTATGAAGGTCTATTTTGGAATATATGTAAGTCTTTGTAAGAAGATGTGAGCACTTGCTGATGAAATGTTAATGGTATCATATAAGAGCCTTGAAAAGCTCTGAAGGATTCCTTGATGGCTATTTGTATATGTTTTTAAGCCCTCCCAGTGAAACTTTCAAAGCCTCCTAAAGGATCTCTGAAGGTCTCTACAGAAGCTTTGAAGGGCTCCTTTAGATTTTGTTACAACCCTATGGAAGCTTTGCTGGCTGCAAATATAATATTCAACTTTTTCCCACAGAAGAACGGATGGGCTTCAATAGAACATTTTAAATAATCTTAAAGAATATCTAAAAATCTTACAGAAGCATTGAAGGGATCCTCAAGAAACATTGATGGTGTCCTATAGAAACCACCATGGCCTCACATAGAAATGTTAATTGACTACCATTAAGAGTCTAAATGGCTTTTTTTGAAGTTAAGATCTACTCTACCAGGAGACATGCCAGCTGGGCAGTGACATCATAGAGGAAGTGCTGTGGGTTCCAGACTGGAATCCTCCCAGGGCTGCTGAGCCTGGGAGGGATGGAGGGAAGGAGAATCCCAGAATGGATCAACCAGTACTGTCCATTTTTTCTTCGACACAGGGAGAAACCCAAAAAAGGAGAAGAAGACCGTGGCAAACGATTGAAGATAAAGGATTTCATGTTGAAAGGAAAGGTAAGGAAGTTCACTGGGAAAGGGAGGAAGGCGCCTAAACAAGGTGAATGCTTCAATTTTTTATGTATATTTGTACTCATACTGTTCTACCTGTTTTTTAAATAAACCAATCGGCCACATTTTACTTGGGACAATATATAGTTGAACTTTATTTGATGTTAAATGAATTTTTGAAAAAAATCAGGTGACTTTTCATAGGTTTGGATGTTTACCTTTTAATAATAATAATTATTATTATGGTATTCATTGAGCATGCACCTAGCTTCGAGAATCAACAGAGCACAGAGAGCACAGAGAGGTATACAACAATACAGATACATAATGGAGCACTTTACAGAGGTATACAACAGTACAGAGGCATAGCAGAACACTTTTCAGAGGTAACAACAGAACAGATACACAGCGGGTGGTTGGATACAGAAGGGCACAGAGGAGGGGTACAGCTGTACCGGGTGGCGGGGAGTAGAGGGGTGTGCGGCATCTAGCGAGTCAGGTGATGAGAGGGGCGCCATAATGGCCTAGGAGTTGAGGAGGAGAGACTCCTTGAAGAGTTCTGAATTGTACGAGAATGGGGGCAAGTCTGATGCTATCTCATAGTGTGTAATTCCTTTTATGACAAGAAAAATACCCATCATCATTTGATTTGGTTTAACTTTACGCAACTGGCTGACACAGCACACTGGTAGGACCCCCTTATTGTGAGTTTGTTTTTCACTTCTTCAATGACCAATTGGGGCAGAAACATACCCCCTATGTACAGACTCTCCAGCTCTCCAGCCAAAGCATACACTGGTGTAATGACTGAGCCAGTCCTGGCTTCTATCTCCAGGATTTCATCCAGTCACATACTCTTACTAAACATCACATGTCACTGATATCCTACCTCTTTCCCCTCCCCATGAACAATGGGTTGCTCGTCGCTAACACTCTCTTCTGTCATTGTTTAGTCCAGCCTTCCAGGCACTGCCATAAAAACAAAGGTTCAGAAGGGAGTACCACACTTATTTTGATAGCTGGTAGCTGGGAGGCCACATTCCAATCTATGGGTTGTGAGCGTGACGTTGGGGCTGGTGGAGGAGTTGAGACCAGATATTCTAGATTCCAAAACCTCTTTGGTTTTGTTGAGGGGAGCCCAAAGAAGGTGTTTGTACCCCAGGCCCTGAATTTGCTTAAGATGGCCCCTACTTTGTAATCTATTTCCTACGCTACTGGGAGCACGACAGATTCACCAACCCCTCAGCTTCTTCCCACCCAGTGCCTATTGTGAGCTGAGTGGTGTGTTGTGTTTGTACTTTTCCTCCTGGTTGATAGATCTGTGTGCATGAGCCCCCTGACGGAATGTTGGTGTGGAATGTTATGGGTGAACGGTGTCTGGGTGTTCCACGAAGTCAGTTGGGGCCTGGACTTGGATGATGAGGGGGCCGGTGGATGTCTCTCCCTGTTATATACTTGACTTAATTACTCCATTTGTACTTACCTTCTGTGTCAACTTAGTAAAGAAGTTAACCTCTGCTGAACGACTCCCTGTACTCATTGAACCCAAGCATCAAACTTAACATTGGCTACGAGGATCTTGGGAACGTACACCAAACGAAGGAGTAACACGGAACGAAAAGAAAAGGAAAACGGAGCAGCAAAAAGGGACATAAAGAGGAAGAGTCCCGTAGGAGACATCCACCGGCCACCCCTGGCCATAAGTTGAGCGTGCCCCGTTTGCCAGAGCGGGCAATAGACTGCGCCAAATGTTGGTTTTGTGGGGCTGGCTTGCACCCCAATGGGACAGTGTACTGTAACGGGCCCATATGCTCGGGGAAGCAGTGATGTTGGAGATAGACATGGCGCAGGTGTTTTTCCCTGAAGGAGCGCTACCTGCTGTGCATGCGAACTGGCTTAAGAATTGGCCCCTGGGTCTGACTGCAGGGCCTCTGGGGAGCCTGCGGGTGTGCCAATGGCTATTGGGACATGGCTGGAAACGGTCCCAACCGTCAGCTGTTGAAATAATGTGGCGTGGCAGGTGCCATCTCTGCAGGCACCAAAACAGGAGGGTTAATGCACTTACCTCTTCCTTGCTGGCTGCTCTTCTTGTGGGCCGTGGTGCTTGTGGTGCGGGCGGCTGCGTGGGTGTGATGGCCTGGGCGGCGCTGTGTGGGGCTTGGTGAACGTGTCCACTGCAGCGGTCCAGGATGACGGTTGGAGCGGAGCTCTCCTTCCGTGGCCGCTCTCGACATCGCAATAGTGACGTCACCTGGATGCTGGGGGAGTTGGCGATGGCTAACTTGGAATGCTCCCTCTAGCATTCCAGGACCCGGCAGCGCTGTGAGCGTGACAATCAATGTTCAGAAGGTTAGAAGAAAGAACCTTCCAACGTGAGACCAACGTGCTCTAGTTCCGGGTCTCACACGGAAATGCAACATTGGGATATTGACGTTCTGGCAGCATTGGGCTGTACAAAGGATTCGTAAGGTACTGCATTCATTGGGATCATTTTTCACCGTAGTTTTCAGCCTATGCAGCATGAGCCGCAGTAATGTATTGTTTTGCCGACAAGTTATGAAACTATGACGTCTCATTGGACACAAAGTTAAGTGTCAGAGTTATTTAGAATTTCGGCGAAGTGAAGTTAACTGGCGAACCCGGACATGCAGTGATGTGCCACGAACTGTTGGAGGAACTGCATTTTGAACTTAAGTACTGGGAGTTATGGGTGTTGCAGTGATTTTAACAAATGTTATGGTCAATCCATTATTTGATTGAGTATTTGCCACTGCTGATGGGGTCTTTGTTTTGTTCTGGTTAATGAGAAATGGTGATGTGTACATATTACAGTGCTGTTACACTAAAGCGTAAATGTGGAAATTAGATTGCAAAAGGATTTAAAATGTCATGTGAGGCCTGTTAGATCATTTCGTTGCAGAATTGTTGCTATGGCTTTCAGGGTTGGGTGACTATGAGAAGTTGGATGTTATGGTAGTCGTGGCCTCTGTTTCAGTTTCTCATGTGTGACATGATGAGTGCATTGTGTATGTTATTTTGGCTAACCACATTTTCATTCACAGGTTCATCAAACACAAAGGACTTTGTAGGGTAAAGAATATGGACTCGGTAGTAGTGGTGAACTCCCGCTTACCATTCTTATACTCTCAATTTATCTTTGCTCGTATGGGGAGAGCCTGTGAGTGTCTTTCTGTGCTGTGATGAGCGTGGTTGCCAAGTTTTAGGGGGACTTATGGTCCCGTAAAAGGTACTTGTTCTGGTTGAACTGGTATCCTTCGCACTAGGTGCATTCTGACTATTTGGTGTTTCGGTGGGATGTATGGTCCCGGTAAAAGGTTCTGGCTCTGGTTGAACTTGTATCCTTCGCACTAGGTGCATTCTGTCAATGTGGTGTCTCGGTGGGATGTATGGTCCCGGTAAAAGGTTCTGGTTCTGGTGGAACTGGTGTCCTTCGCACTAGGTGCAGTTGGTGTGAGAGTGTATTGGGATGTGTGGTCCCGGTAAAAAGGTGCAAGTTTGGTGAAAGTTGTATCCTTCATACTAGGTGCACTTCAGTGATTTGGTGTAATTGCACCACGTGCATTGTGGTGATTTGAGGTTCTTACACTTTTGCTGAGTTGTGTTGGGATTAGTGGTTCCGACATGTGTCCTAGTGTATTGGGATGTGTGTCCCACTCACGCTACTTTGGGAGCGTGAAATATGCTTATGTTGTTATTTGTAGAAATTGGTATCCTGTGTTGGTGGAAACTGTTGGAGGTGTCTAACTTCCTATGGTGTCCTTGCACACTTTGTAAGAGATTATGGATGATGATGGTATGGTGTCCGAGTTGTTGGTTTGGGTTGGTTTTGTGAGTGAGGGCTGGTTCCCTGTATTTGATGTCCGTTGTGGGCCCGCTACGGAGTTAGTTGAGTGTATGAGTTGGAGTTTAGTTTATAGGAGCTGGTTTAAAGTTTGCTGGAGTTGAGCAAGCAGCTTTGCTCTGAGCATATTGCTTGGTAGGGAAGTTTTGGTGATGAAAGTACGGTCTGGGTTAGAGGTCTTTCTTGGATTGCTCTACAGAGTTCTATAGTATTGTATCTTACTTCCTCCTCTGTTATTATCCTTATTTCATAAAGGGGGAAGATGTGTTGTGTTTGTACTTTTCCTCCTGGTTGATAGATCTGTGTGCATGAGCCCCCTGACGGAATGTTGGTGTGGAATGTTATGGGTGAACGATGTCTGGGTGTTCCACGAAGTCAGTTGGGGCCTGGACTTGGATGATGAGGGGGCCGGTGGATGTCTCTCCCTGTTATATACTTGACTTAATTACTCCATTTGTACTTACCTTCTGTGTCAACTTAGTAAAGAAGTTAACCTCTGCTGAACGACTCCCTGTACTAATTGAACCCAAGCATCAAACTTAACATGGTGCCACCCAACAAGTCCAACCCTACCAGATGACTCTGTGGTCTTGCACCTCCATGAAAACACTGTTGAGAGCACCACGAGAGAGACGATGCAGAGGAATAATGATATCTATCCTGGGAACTATAAAAGGGGGCTGGGGCCTCTGCAATCGGGGCCTGGGCCACTGGATAACCCACTTCAGATTTCTCACTTCAGCTTACCCCACTATATGGGAGGGGCCAACTGTGTCAGAAATTCATGGCTCAATGCCTCCCCCATGTCTAATTTGATAGCCCTCTCTCCACCCACCAGAATAGACAAGGAAAACCCCAGGGTGAGAATGATACTCTTGGGAAGTTCAGCGGCGTGGTAAGTTTCTGGTAGTAATTCTGTGATTGTTACTTTGGTTTGTTGTAAAAGAATTGTAGTCAGTTTTACCACACCACCAAATTCTGACCTTGGAGGTGAAGTCGAGGATTTTCCCCCAGCCTTTTGGTGGAGGTAAATCCTCCAGTGTAGCTCTAAAAAGCATTAGATTTCCTCTATAAGAATTGTTCTGCTTTCAGTAAATCTGCAAAAATCCCCATGCCATCGTATGGACTGTAAAAATGTTGATTAACACTTATTCACCACCTCTCATAATCCTACAGAGTTTCACCCACAACAGACCGCATGGTCCAGCCCTAGCCATTCAATTTGATCTCTCTAAGAATGCTTCACTTCTTACCAGAAGGACAAGCTCTACTCCCAGAGGGTTATCTGGGAACCAGTGCATCAACAGAAACACTGCAAGTACAATGGGGAAATCAAATGAGTGTGAAATGTACCTGAGTGACTTTGATATGGGCGGCCACGGGAAATGGGGTATAGTGTAGCCCAGGAGAGGAATAGCAACCAGGAGAGGTTTTCCACCATCTTGAGATTTCCTAGGGCTCCCATACTTCCTGTACCCCTCATTTATCTTGCATACAAAGCACTCTGGGAAACAACACCAGGTAGCAATACCCTTGTTACAGCAGCCAGGATTGGCCCCTTACCGAAGGCTTGAAATTGACCAATCCAGTTTGGAAAATGACTATATAAGTGGGTGAGATTCCCCCTCCCCTGTCTTGCACCCAAGAATGAGACAGATTTCACTGTAATGTTATTGGGGTACAGTCTGCTCAAAGTCTTCAGCCATTGAAGTGAAGATACAGCTTTCCAAGGAGGGATCCAGACCCTTCTCTCAACCACTTCTGAGGAACATTTGAAGTGACTTGCTGCTGGACAAGGCCTGCCTGCATCCTTACGTGGCAGCCCAGTTAATGCTCTCTGGCAACCTTCCTGGCTGGGATGAGCAGAAGAAGGATTTAACTTATCCTTTGAGACCCTACACAGGGCAACCCAGAAGCAAAGGAACAGCACTGGGCTGGATTTTCCGACTTGCACCGCTTTCAAGCCCAATCTACCACTTTCCAGCACTCTTCAAGGTTGCAGGAACCACTGAGGTGCCTTTGACACTTGCTGATTTGTGAACCACTTTGAGCCATCGAGCCGTCAACCAGGCCCCTACCCACCTCAAACCGACTCAGCTGTTTCGAGCTGCCAAATTGACCATCGACCTGTCACTTCGATCCAATCATTGCTGCAGCACGGCATTACATCACAGGATTCTCCTGTCTCAATGCCAAATCGATCCATTGGGAAGCATCCAACTTGACTTGTCTTTACATAATTTTTTATTTTTATTTTGCATATTTTTAAACCGCTCACACAGCATTGAGGCGCTGTTACAGGAATTGTTTGTTTTTTAGTTGCGTAATTGTTATTTTTTTGTTGTCTTAGTTGCGTATTTATAGGTTTATAGTCATTACATCGAAAACAATAATGTCGAAAGTCAAAATATCGAGAAAAAAATGTCGAAAGAAAATGTCGAATTTCTTTTTCATTATGTTTTTTATTCGAAATGGGGGGTTCCCCCAACCCCCTTTTTTCTATTTTTTTTTATTTTACCCCTTTTTTTACTTACTAAACCCAAAAATATATATAAATAAAAAAATAAAACATTTGACTTTTTTTTTCGACATTTTGTTTTCGACATTTTTTTTCTCGATATTATGACTGCACACCGTATTTATAACGCGCTTAAACACCCACAGGTTTCTAAGCACGGACCCGGAGATCGAACCTGTGTTGCTTCCTGTAGTCTTGCTTCCAGGCGCACACGTTGCCGCTGCGCTATCCTCCCAGGACAATCCTATCCTCCTCTTGATGCTGACTCTATCCATTCGAAAGTGCCAAGAAGCCAGGTATATATATAGTCACTCTTCCAAGAAGACGTCACAGAGGGTCTCTCCATCTGTTTGTTTTTGACTGCCTTAATGATCCTTTAAGAACCCTCTGCATACTTTTTAAAAGCATATCCTTGAGCTTGAACATTTGCCTGCAGGCCCCTATCTTCATACCCAGATGGCCTACTTTCATCCAAAGTCTGATATTCAGTTTATTCCTTTACAGGGTTGAGCTGTGTTTTACTAGGGCACTGCTATGTTTAGGTTAGGTGGAGACTCAATGTTTCAGTTTTATAGAACCGTAATCTGACATTTCTTTTAGTTTGGTACCACAGTACTATTGTTGTTTGGATGCTTCCATGCTGGCTCACGTCCCTCTTGACAGGTATAGCCTGCATTCAGCCTGCACTACGGTAAGAGGCGAATGAGGCATACCATTCCTGTTGTGCATGCTTCACCTTTATGATTGAGATCGCTGCTGGTTTAGTCGTACAGTGGAGCTGAGTAGACTGCGACTTATCCCTGCACTCCTGAGCGGTAGTCATTTTGTCACAGAATGTTCTCTGTCAATGACACGCCCATATCAGGGAATACGTGTGTCACTGTAGGCCATTAATCCAGGATGCAATACCTATTTCAGCTAATAACTCTCAGCCTGCGCTTCTTTTTTTCTCTCCCCATCTCCAGGAAGTAACATGGACTCTCATCAACTCTGTCTTCTCATCTGTTCTAGCGTCTCTGCAGATTGGCTACCACACGGGCAACATAAACACCCCCCAGATGGTAAGAGCTTGGCTATTGGTGCAGATGTACGTTAGGGTATGTGTGGTTATTATAAAGTGACCAGACAATGTAATGATTGATAAATATATTTGGGTTTATTTAAACTCACCACAGGAGAAGACAGATCTTCTTGTAATGGAGAAGGCAAGGCACGATATGGCAGTTAAAGTGTCACTCAACGTCATAGTTACGGTGCGCGAGGACAATGGAGCAGCCATCTCGGCCACCGTAGTGGATACAACAGTATGCTTGTAGTGTATGGTCCACCAACATCATTGAATTCAGCATTATGGTCGAGGCATATGCCCATCTCTTTATGTCAAATTGACATCTGCCAATCATATTTCAGTGTACACATGTAGCCTTTTGGGTGTTTGTATATGTGTGCATGTGTTTCACAGTGTTGTGTTAGGTAATTGCTTTTTCATATTTGGTGGTTTGCTTTTGAAAGTCCACTAAATGTGGTCGTGATGGGACGTCGCTAAGTCATTTTATTGCATGACTTAGATGGGCCTCCAAACTTCTGCTGGCTTCCATGCTTTTCCAACTTTCCTTTTGTGACTAGGGTGACGTAAGGCCCCCTGTCACTGCAACCCTTGTTCTGACGTGCTGCCCTTAGAAGCCCATATGGCTAGCAGGGCACAATTTGGTCTTAGAATGATTATTTCACCCTGAAAGTAGGGCAATGGGCTGGTTGAAGTTGTAGCTTAGCTTTGGTTTCACCATAGATTTAGAATGTTTCCTACATTAGTAGCTCAATGCATCTATACATGGTAGCCATTCATGGATTTTTTAAGTCCTGCTCCTAGTCATTTTGTTTTGTGGCTTTTCTTTGTCTGGACCATGAGGAATGGCCAATATGCCCTTCTGCTGATGAAGGCTCACCCGAGACCAGAAAGCCACCCTCAGTTTATGCTTAGAGCAGTAAAAACTGATTCCATGAACTCCAGACATACCTGTCTACATCCTTTGTGGGGGTGTCTGCTTGTTTGGTGTTTATTTCTGGCCTTTTCTGATTGGCTGGCCGCCCAAACCTTTGTGTGCTGCCAGTAGTCAGGCTGGTGGGTAAGATTAGGGCTGAGTGACTAACAGTGGAAGGCCCTGTGCATTCTACATCCTGTTCCTGAACTCACCTAACCACTGCTGCTTAGGGTCCAAGTGTGGCTATATTGGCTGTTTCCCTGGTCATTTATCCTTCCATCCCTGCTCTGCTGGGCTGTTGTAACGCCTTCCTGGGCTCCTGTTTTATTTATTGCAGTCTTCCTTGCTGATTTTACTGACTGTTCCTGCTGGGCTCTTCCTTGCCTGCAGTTGCTGTGCCCCTGGTAAAAAAAAGTAGGGGGTCTCTCCTTGCTGGCCTGGCCTGGAAACTTGAGTGGCATCTGGCTGCTGTGCCTCAGCTTTATTTGGGCCATCCTGGGAGATCTCCAATGATTGTCTTCCGCGTAGGACTATTTTCTGCTGGCTATCTGGCTGCACTCTTCTGCTCACCGTGTTCCTCCCACTGCTGTTGCTGCTGCCATGTTTTTTGCCTTGTAGTCCTTGTCTCCTCTGGCTTCTTGCTGGGTCATAAATTCGAGTCACAGCTACTGGAGACCCCAACAGCAACTAGCCAGATCTAATCAGACCAATCAGCCCACCTTACTCGTAAATAGTTTCCCGGACAGGCTGCTTTCATTGAATGGTGGCTTGTCTGGCAACAGCGCATTCGTTTACTGTGCATAGAAAAAGTTGGGCTGATTGTGGCGGCGGTGCAGACTGTGAGGTAAGGAAGGGTTTGGGGAGGGGTATGTGTGTATGCATGGGGTGCCTGTGTGTGTGTATGAATGTCAGGAACCGGATGGTGGGTCAAGGGACCGGATGTGGCAGGGATGCACCCCGCTGAGCACATGCCTGGGTGGAGGAAGGCAGGGTAGGTAACCCGGTTAGGGAAGGGACGCTCAAAGGGAATGATGTTTCCCCACAGAGCCGAAACCAGGCTTGGGGAACCGTGCTTTGGTGAAATCGGCCTGCGGGGAAACATCATACAACCAACCCGACAATCAAACGTACCTGTCCAGCTACAGATTCTCAAGAATGTTATCCTGAAGTTGGTCTCCTTCTTCCATTGGTATTCAGCCTCCCCGTCTTCTTCTATCAGTGGTCCCCATTGGAAAAAGAAGGCCTTGGGATCCCGAGAAACTAGCTCTCCATGGCCTGTTGTTTCTAGACCCTTGGACTGGAAATCTTTTTTGGGGGTCCTACAAATATCCCAGCTGATTGGTCGACCCTCACCCTGATCCTGAGGATAAAAGTAACATATTTGTATTTATATTTGTATTTATTTGGTTTATATAGCACTTTCATCCAAAACGCTTTACATTAATACAACAGAATACATAGAACAATATACCAGTAGAAGCAATTTACAATCATGAATCGAACCAATAAAAACAGTAAGTAGAGCAATTCATCTGTAGGGGAAGCGGGAAGGGGTAAAGAAGGAAGGACGAGGGAAAAGGCAGGAGGGGAATAGGGTGAGAATGAGGGAGGATAAGGGGAAGGGGGAAGGAAGAGAGGATCATAGGGAAGATTCAAGGGAGGGGGAGAGAATGAGAGGTGGGGAAGGTTTCATGGCGGGGAATGGAGAAGGAGAGATTTCAGGGAAGAGTGGAAGCAGGAAAAGGTAGGTTGGAGCGGATTGAGAGAGGTAAGGCGTTCCAATTCAGGGGGGCTAGGAGCTGAAAGGAGCGGAAATGGGAGCGGAAGCGGAAATGTTACCTAACTTTTCACCATAACCGCGTCAGATATAGTGATTTTGTCCCATTGTCCCGTTCTGTGGGGAAAACATTTGGAAACTTTAGAAACTCCTAAAAATTGACTTTGAAAGGTACCTATCTGGGCTGAAATCTTCCTGAACAATTAGTATAATTGTATATGGTACCGGTGATGTAATATACCATTTAGTGTAATAAAACTCAGTAGTTCACTATTTTACACTGCAAATAAGGATGTTACTGTAGCAAATCATGATTGCATGTGTGAAGATAGAGCGTCGTCTTCCTCACAACTATTGGTTATTAACATGATGGCGTAAGGATGGGTGCAACCGGGGCGTGGGGAAACAAACACTTCCTTCACTGTACTGTACTGTCAAAACATCTGCTTTGTTTTTTTAAAGTTCCTGATTTGTTCTTCACCCCGAAGGAGTGTTCTCCTATTACCTTCCACTCAGTTCCCTCCTGGGCTCCGCTGCTAGCCTCCAATACTAGTTGACAGGGCTCTGTAAAATGTGAGGGATTGTAGAAGTAAAACTCTACTGGGATATTTGCATACCCACAATACTTTGCAAGAAAATCCAATTTCAAGGTTCATGATGATATGTGCAGTTTAAGAAAATGTCATAAATCTACATGTGCCCAATTACTATGAAGTGCTTACAAGATGGTTTGCAACATACCCCACCTTTCAATTGTTGAGTAGGTTTCGACAAGTGCTCAGTGAAACCATTTTTGTGTAGGAATAAGTTGACATAATTTGTTAGGGTCTATCCCCCATGGAACTCTGAACATTTTGAAAGATTGCAGATTGTGTGAAGAGCATTTTAGTTATCTGAATATTATTGCCCTCATTTTATATATAAATAATACCAGACAGAGTTCATACCAATTATCCCTTACAGGCCAAGTAAATAATGTTGCAATGTTGCTCTCCACTTATATGGTAATATTAGCAATGCGAAAGTAGGAGACCATGATATTTGCCTATACTCAAAATCCTTAAAGGGCAAATTAATATTTGAGTTTTATAATGCCTTAACTTGCAAGGGGGGCTCTTCAAAGTGCTTGTGTGACATATGTACAAAGATAGGAAGCATGGCATGAGGTTAAATATCATAGTAGCCTGCTTACTTACAGTCAGTGCCGATATTTGAGCTGACGGTCGGGTTACATAATGTAGGTAATGCTTTTGCTAAGGCACCATGAGTAACAGAAATTCTTGTGCTTGAATGTTATTCATATTATTACACAAACCAAGACTTGTATCCAAGTCTGGTAACCTTTTTCTGAGCTAGGTTAGGCAGAGTCAAGGATGTCTGTAATATCTGAATGTGGCCTGGGACGTAGTTCGAGTCATACGGTGTAAGTGTGGTATAGTCAAGAATAGGATCCTGGTTGGGGAGGGAAGATAATTTAGTTAATGTTTGCAGGCATATCTTAGTTATATCTTCTGTTCATGGAGCCACTTTTCATATTAACTTTTAAACGCGTGTGGGTGTATTCTATTTTGAGAGTTTTTAGTTTTTGAATGTGATGCTTGCATAGTAGGGCAATGTCAATAGGGTACACCAGAATATCAAGAATATTTGGTATAATTTAGCTTCATATTGAGAGAAAGCAAATATTAGGTACCTGCTGTGATTAAATCTTTTTGAATTGGTGGGAATTGTCTGTGTGCTCTGCTAAAATTCTTCGGAGTGGCACCCAGAAGGAAGCTGGGCAAGCTTAGAGGGAACATTGGCTGGGATGCTGATCATCTTTTGCAAGACACAATGTTAAATACACATTTGCCTGTTCATTCTCGAAGGCCATTCTGATTGATAGATGTTGCCCACTGGTTTTATTGGGTTAAGTGGACCTCACTGGGCCCAATACTATTGGGATTTATTTCCTGAATTGGTCAAACCGTTTTCCCTCCCTCCTTTCCAAAACCATATAAGTTAGTACTTCCCTGTTAGGGTTTGCCTTTTATATTTGTTTGTGGAGTGAGTTGGTATATGTTATGATGCCACTCACGGAAACAGGTAAGACTTCAGCATAAGGTTTTATTTAGTAAATCAGGTAAAAAGACCCCCGTAACAACAGAGGCCTCCTAAGTAAAACAGGGACAACTGCAACTGACAAATATAGAATCCTCAGACTGAACATGCAACTACATATTCAATGACATCATCGGAACCTTTAGGCTGTAACAATTCCACGCTCCCATATCTCCTGGCATTGCATGGCACAGCCTGCATACTGATAACACATAACAAACTTCATAACACATCTCCCCCTTTTTCTTAAAACTCCTTCGCACCCAAGTTTAACACCTCACACATGACACCTTTTCACTGTAGCAATTCGGTCTTTATTCCATACCTGACCACCAGCCACACGTACTGCACCCTTCAACACAGCAACCACCCTGACCGGGTTGGAATACAGCAAATCACCCTTCTTCCTTACCACTCCCTTCTTAATCCTCACCCAGTCACCGCACTCCACTCGCAATTCCTTTCCTCCTCTTCTCTTGTTTTCACGCATGAACCATTCACTCTTCTTCTTCTTGAGAGTCCTTCTCACCTCGTCAATGACCACATCAGATTCCCTGCTTCTGCCTAACCATGGCGGACACGCCATGGAATAAGGTTTTCGACCTCTCATTAGTTCAAACGGACACAAACCGGTGGTAGCGTGAGGTGCCATACGCAACGCCCACATCCTATTTTGAATAGTCGCCAATTTATCAAATCCACACTCTTCCCCCATGCGAATGCTCTCCATCACACATCTGTTCAATCTCTCAACTACTCCAATGGTTTCAGGATGATAAAGAGCTGCCCTCTTATGGCTCACACCACATTTTTCTAAATACTTTGGAAAACATCCACTGGTAAATTGCGTGCCATTATCAGTAAGGACACTTCCTGGAAGACCCTCGCTCGCAAAAACCTCTTGCAATACCTTAACCATAATTTCTCCCGAGATTTCTCTCACAACTTTGAAATCTGCCCACCTAGAAAACAAATCAACAACCAGAACCACAAACCTTCCCCGACCATATCCCAAATCGACAGGTCCCAGTATGTCCATGGCTACATCACTCTAAATCCTGGACAGAACACCAACATCAATTAAAGGTTGCTTCTTAGCCTCTACTCCCTTCCCGCTTCTCATGCAGAATTGGCACTCACTCAACCGGACCTCAACTTCCTTATCAAATCCTGGCCACCAGTAATCTGTTCTCAATACCCCTTTTGTCTTTGCAATACCAATATGACCACTGTGCGCCAAGTCAATAATCTTTCCTCGAATGCCCACTGGAGCCACTGCCCTCTCCCATCTGAATAATATCTCATCAGCAACTGACAGTTCATTCTTTACCTCCCAAAAGGTTTTTCTTCCTCTAATAACGCCGATTTATTCGGCCAAACTGTGGAGACAACGTACGAGATCACATTACTCAATACCTCATCCTTCCTTATCTCATCCAACCACACTTGCTTGGATACAATGCCTTCTGTGCTCACAAACACCATCTCCATGTTATCATCTTCAATCCTGTCCTGAGAATGAACTTTTACCCTTGACAAATTGTCCGCCAGAGTGTTCTCTTTCCCAGGTATCACTTCCATAACAAATTTGTGGGCTTGCATCCTAGTGACCCACCCAGCCAATCTGCGTGAAATCTTGTCGAGACCTTTCGTCTCAAAAATGACTTTCAAAGGCTTGTGATCCGTCTGGATCACAAATTCCACACCCCACACAAAATTTTTAAATCTCTCAACCGCCCAATAACATGCGCGGACTTCCTTTTCACGAACTGAATAGCGTATTTCTGCACCTTTCAGACTGCGTGATGCATGTGCTATTATGATTTCCGATCCATCATCTTGTTTCTCTGCCAGACAGCTCCCAAGCCGCCCTCACTAGCATCCACCGTAATGTTAGTCAATTTTCTCGTATCAAAACATCCCAAAGGTTTAGCCATATCTATCTCCTCTTTGATTCTAGAAAACTCTACGTCACGTTCATGACTCCATATAAAGTCTGCACCTTTCCTTAATATTTTCCTCATTTCCAGAACTTTAGTTGCATAGTTCACCTATAAAATTTTGATAAAACTCTGTCATACCTAAAAATGAACGTAGTTCACTTTTGGTTGTATGCTTCTCAATTTCCTTTATGGAGTTAATAATGGTTTCCTTGGGTTTCACCACCTCAGATGACACCTCGTGACCCAGGTAATCCACCTTAGACACTGCAAATTTACACTTCTCTTCCCTTAAGGTAATGCCTCTCTCTTCAAAAATCTTCAACACACCATTCAAGTTCCTGTCATGCTCATCTAGCGTCTCACCACATATTAGCACATCGTCTTGGAAGCAAAACACTCCCTTTACGCATCCAAGCAAGCGATCCATAATCTTTTGAAATACCGATGAGGCTGACGCCAACCCGAACGGCATTCTTCTGAATTGAAACACGCCCTCATGAGTTATGAAAGCCGTAAATTTTCTACATTCCTCCGTTAGTTCGACTTGGTGATATGCAGACGCTATATCAAGCTTTGAGAATATCTTCCCCTGGCCCACCATAGTTAACATCTCACACATGTTTGGCAAAGGATGCCTGTCAACCATCACACACTTGTTGAGCTCGCGCATGTCTATGCACAACCTCAGATCACCAGAACTCTTTTTTACTACCACAACCGGTGACACCCACTCGACACCTCATGCTCTCTCAATCACACCTATTTGTAGTAATTTATTTAACTCATTTTTCACACCCTCTCTTAAAGAGAAGGGTACAGGCCTAAGGGTCACAACGACTGGCAAACTACCCCTTTTTAGAACAATCTGGTATTGGAATCCTTTCACTTTTCCCAAACTTTTCTCAAAGACTCTATTATGCTCTGTCACATACTTGCTCGAATTAGTGCACGGGAACGACACTTGGAGCACTTGCTCAGGATGATTGGGATCCAAACGGATGGCAAGACTCTTCTGTTCTGTCCACCCCAGCAATGATTGCCCTTTCTTAGTAACATAGACTTTACCTTTACACCTCCTTCCTTTGAACTCAAATTCACTCCACACATACCCCAGTAATTCAATCCTGTCCTGATTGTACCCTCCAGGATTTATATCCGGCTCTGTTAACTGAGATATCACCCCACTCATCTCTTTCTCAAACACATTTCTGGATACTAAAGTAATTTTTGAGCCAGAATCAGCCATCATGGAGATTTCATGACCATTCACATTCACAACCGCATACGGCCGTTCGCAGTCATCCCCATTTTCACCATCCATGACAACATTAATGGAATTGACGATGACATTCTGCATTGGAAGTATCACTTCCTCTTCTGACGATCTTCCATCCTCTTCCTCATTGACGTAAAGGACCTTCCTTTGACCGGACTGTCCAAATTGGTAGTTCTTACAACAGTTTGCAAAATTACCTTTCCTTTTGCATTTTACACATGTCGCTCTACGACCTGGACACACGATGGATGAAGCAAAATGCGTGCTACTCGCACATCGAAAACACAGTCTCTCCTCTCTTCTTTCTGTTCTCTGCGCTGGTTCTTGGTTTTTCTTCTCTTTCCCGGCAACTCTATTCGACTGTTTGGTTTTCCCCCTTCTTTTGCTCTTGCTATCTGCCACATTTAATACTTCACTCTTGGCTTCCTTAGGATCATTAGTTTCGTTCTTTGACAACTTTGCGACACATGCTAATGAGTGTTCCACATGTTTTGCAAGATCTAAGACTTCATCTAGGTTGGGGTCATCCCTTAGCCACAGTTCTTCACGTATCTTATTAGAACTACAGTGAGTCATAAACTGGTCACGGATATGTTCGTCAAATGCATCTTGAAACTTGCAAGATAGTGCTAGATGACGTAACGCTGTTACATATTCTTCGACAGACTCACCATGGGCTTGTATTCGCATCCGAAAATTGTACCGTTCCAATATTGTGCTAGGTTTGGGGTTAAAATGCTTGTCCAACTTGACCAAAGCTACGTCAAATTCATTTACAGCATCACCACTGCCATCTCCCACTGGCTGGGGAAGAGTTTCATATATTCTCTGACCTTCGTACCCCAAAAAGTGTAATAACAAAGCCAGCTTCCTTTCACTTGAGTATGACGGTCCCCGGCTGCCTTCACATAATGTAAAAATCCCTTGCGCCATTGAGCCCACCAGATTTTGGCTGGACCTGGCACTGGCATGAATACTGGCGGACCCGCTATCCCAGGTAGACCTGCCATCCTCCTCCAAGTCTTTACACTACTTCTTTTTCAGAGCTCTTTACTGGATCTCTGTGCACAATCTCTTCCCTGGTAATGCAATGGCCTGCGAATCGTCCACACTTATGTACGGGTCAACAGCACACTGGCAGTGCTGAGCACAGTCTTCGCAAACTTCCTTCCCAAAACAATGCCTCTCACAACTCTGGTGTCAGTGGTGACTTGAGACTGATTACTCTGGATGCAAGTAGTGCTCCCTTTTGCCAAACTGGTGGTTTGCACGTTCACCAATATCTGGCCTGTGTGGAGCCCAAAAGAATTGCTTTCTCAAAAAAATGCTTTCTCTTTTCCCTTAGTAAGTTAGTTGCTCGCTTGACTTCGCACAAACTAGTGGAATGTAGCACATGGTCGACTGTAATGCAGTGCTTACGGTCACAGTATGTTCAAAGTGCGCTTCTTTTATCATCAATACGGTAATCTTCCTCCTTGCTTTGGCCTCTGGCTCCTCCTCTATCCGGAACGCCGACCATCAACGAATGCTTGACAGAAAATGCATCGTAAAGCTGGGAAGGATAATTAATGATGCGGGTGCCCACCAGACTTTCCTCAAGGCTCCCCAACGGCGCCGTATAGCGCGCACAGTATCTGACTGTCGGGTACAGAAACGTGGCGAGCTTTTCGGGGGCCGCGGAGTTCGAGGAGGAGCGTCACAGTGCAGACTTACTTGGTAAGACGAGCGCGTTCCTTCAGGAGCGGGATGGCCGCTACGACGCCAGGGGTGGCGGAGCAGCCAATCCTTATTAGAAGAGAGCACAGGGGCAGGGGAAAGAGTCTTCAAACTGTCGACCCCCGCTACCACGCCAGGGGAAGGCAGAGCGGCGATGCACGGTCGATGCTGGGGGTCTTCACTCTTGCTGTCTCCATCCCATCCTCGTCGCCATTGTTATGATGCCACTCACGGAAACAGGTAAGACTTCAGCATAAGGTTTTATTTAGTAAATCAGGTAAAAAGACCCCCGTAACATCAGAGGCCTCCTAAGTAAAACAGGGACAACTGCAACTGACAAATATAGAATCCTCAGACTGAACATGCAACTACATATTCTATGACATCATCGGAACATTTAGGCTGTAACAATTCCACACTCCCATATCTCTTCGCATTGCATGGCACAGCCTGCATACTGATAACACATAACAAACTTCATAACAGTATACTATAGGTATAGGTCTCTAAGGATGTCTACACATTGGGATGTGAGCAGGGGCACAGCAATCCTTACCCTGAGACCTGGCTAAAACTTGTGCTAGGAAAAGAAACGTTACCTCAGGATGAGTCTTGGTTTCGATTGGAGCAATTGATGCTGTAGCCATTCTGTCCTCATGTCGAAGCATTAATGCTGTCTAAATAAATATATGGTTCAGTGTCGCAAAAACTTTAATGGCAGGGTGAGGGTTGTGAAACAAGAAATGAGCACCAATCTCCATGTGTATTGTGTACGTAGTGTTTCAAGCATACAACTCATTTATTACAGACACATTTGCCAAATATAAAGATCTGTCATCATTCATGTATCCCCACAATTCTCTTTGATTTTATGCAAAGCAGTTTGGAACCATTGCTGGTGCTATTTACCCTCTTTCCATTTCTCATAGGGGTTTTTACAAAGAGTAGAATTGGAGTGCCAGAGCATCCATCTTGATAAGCTACTATCAGAAAATAATATATATGGGTATTCCAATTTTGACAATGTGCTTCTATCTGTAAAACACGTATATTGCTCTTTTTACTAAAATATGCACTGGAGGTGATAATTTGAAATGAACATTGTAAAACCTTGAAAAGAGACAGTTTACAATGTTAGTACAATTAAATAATGTAATCTTTTTGTTTTTTTAGTATCTGCTTTAGCACAAAGCACAGCCCACATTCATGATATGTTTTTTCTCTGGAGAAAATACGTATCTGCCATGGAAAAAGACAAAGACATAGAATGAGGCAGAGAGAGAGAGAGAGAGAGAGAGAGACGAAAAGAGAGAGAGAGAGAGTGAGAAAGCACAGATAGAGTCTAAAAGAGTGTGAGAGCGAGAGAGAGAGAGCAATAGATAGACACATGATATGGCGGGTGCAGCAAGCTAATGTTAACCCATCACTGTTTCTTTTTATATGCGTGTGACTTTCTTGGTAAAGGTTTCAAACGTACTTATTTGGCTGTGTTTTAACCTTAATTCGACACTTAAAACATTGTATGCAGACATATATCTTTACAGGATATTATATGTCATATTGTGTATATGCCTTGGCATAGTTGCATATTTGTACTCGCACTGCTCCACCAAGACTGAAAGCTTAATTCACTGCCAAACTACCAATTTAAAGGTTGTGGATTAACTTGATGGGCATTGTGTTTTGACAGCACTGGGATGGTCTACTGAAAACTCGCGCTGAAGGGTTTTTGAAAGATTAACCCCATAGGTGGAGTTTAGATGCTAAATGTGGGAGTATGCTTAATTGGCTTAGAATTGAAGGGACAATGTTTGTTTGGTAAAACGCAATTTTTCTTGACCGCCTGTATCACACTGCAAGAAGAAACCCTGGCTCAATGCCACAGTGCCTGTCATGTCTGACCTACAGAAGATTTCAAATCCACTTACTCTTCAAAGTGGAGCAAAGTGAAGTCTGCACAGAGCTTTCCCAATGGTATCATGATGCAAGAGGAGGTGCCCAGGCTCGGACTGGCCTATTGGGCAATAGGGCATTGCCTGAAGTGCCAGTCCACGATTTTAGTTTGGACTGATTTCTTTCGGACAGAATGGGCCACATTTCTGGCCAGTGAGGGCCAGTATCATAAGTTACTACACTAGTGTTATCCAATTTTACTAAACAAATATGGGAGATTGATACAGGGATACTCCCTATTCCACCCCCAGGCCCACCATCCACTGGCTTGGCGAGGCACCCAGCCCCCTGAGTCACTCTCTTTTGGTGGTCAGCAGAGCCAGGCAAGAACTTCATCACAGAGGATAAAATAGCCGATACATCTGTCACTCCAATGGGGTCTGAAGACCATCCTCTGAGATGTGGGCCTCATTAGGAGTGGAGTGGAGTTGCCAGTTTGGATTTAACATGCCAGTAATTCTGTTTACCGGCACGTTTCCGCACAGGCAAACTCCAAGTTTGCTGGTGGGTTGGACGGAGTTACCTCCTGCAATCAACTGGAGGTAATTTTGCCACCACACCAGCAGAAATTGTCGATATTACTGGCACTGGTAATACTGGTGCTGCTAATACTGGCAAATCCCCCAACGAGCCCTATAGGACTCCGTGGAATGTGGAGTAACTACCCTTACCGGCACTTGTAATCTGCTGACAATTCCGGCAAAGCAAGTGCTCGTAAAGGTATTACAGTTTGGTGGTATCCTGCTGGATCTAATGGCAGGATACCACCAAACTGGAGCCTCACAGAATATTTGAAGATGAGGGGAAGCCCCTTCTCTGGGTAAGGAGATCTCTGTGTCCATGGAGCTTTGCAAATGCACTGACTCAGTGTACCCGGGACATTATCCAATGATCGAGTGCTCTCTCTCTTTCCCTCCCGGTTCTCTCTCTCTCTCTCCATCTCTATGTGGGTGAGGGTCACGTTGCCAGGTGCATGCTTGCAATAGCTGCCCCCCAGCTGTTGGGAAGAGTTGAACAAACAGATGACATAACACACACTCCCTCATAAACCATCAGGCCTTCCCAATTACGAAGGCCCCTGCTGAGTTTATCCTGTCCTATATGTCTGTACGCATGCGTTTTTGTGCGCCCAGATGCCTGCATGACCATGGCGCGTTACAAGTAAATAAGTTAATAAAATAAAACAGATATCTTGAGGGGTTGACGGTAGCTGTGTTGCAAAAGCAGCTTTTTCAAAAAGGATTTTTTTTTTATTGTACTACCATTGTAAAATGGATCTTTTTAAAATGTTATAATGTTCAGTTCTAATGATAACGTCCAGTATATATGATAGACATAGTAAACATGCTACACTTTCCTTACTTAGCAAAGCACACACCCTAGAACAGGGGTGTGCAACCTGCGACTCACTAAGGGGTCGATTCATGGAGCAAACGTGCGCCGAAAATCCCAGCGCAAGCAGGCACAAGCGCGAGAAACGCAGCGCACGCGCACGTGTGCGATTCAAGGAAGACGCTGCGTGTGTTTCCCGCTATCCGTGCGCCCAATCCAGCCATGGCGCACGCAGGCATACACGGCGTGCGCTACGCGCACAGCAAAAGCGCACATAGCGCAGCGCACACAACCAAAGTGGGCGGAACAGTGGGCGTAACACGCGAAATGGGGAATAACGCGTGAAAAAGAAGGCGTAACTGGGGAAGTACTGCAGGGAACTACACAGAACGCCCACACGCACGCGAACAACCCGTATTCATGGATTCGAATACGGGAAACCCGCACACGGCAAAAGACGCACAGAGGCATCAACGCGTCCGCCACACGAAGGCAGGCGGAAGCGTCCCCGCGCACAGTATAAAAGTGTGCACAAACAACAAACACGTATATACAGCTACGATGAATGCCCCATTTGTCGCAGCACTGATCGTGGGACACCGCAGGAGGAGGAGAATAGCCAGGGCACGCATTTTCGCACCACGGACAAGCCTTTTTGGGATGCCTGACGACCAGGTCTATGGCAGGTATAGGTTTCCACCCCACATCATCCTAGACCTGGTCAGGGAGTGGGAAGATGACCTTAAATCCCCCACCCTTTGCTCCCAAGCATTGAGCCCCTTGGAGAAGCTGCTCAATGTCCTGCATTTCTTGGCCACTGGGTCATTTAAGCGGACTACTGCCATAGTGGGGGGGGGTCTCACAGGCCACGCAGTCACGCTGCCTACACCAGGTACTGGCAATCATGACAGCGCGCCCCTCAGTCCGCAGGCACATATACATGCCCAGAACACCCGCAGAAAGGCAGGCCGTTGTCCTGGATTTTTTCAGGGTGGCACACTTCCCCAAAGTGCTCGGTGCCATAGATTGCACCCATGTGGCCCTACGTCCACCTAGGGCCACTGAGCACATCTACCGAAACCGCAAGCACTGGCATTCCATCAATGTAGAGGTGGTATGCGATGCAAAGGGAATCATCACCTCTGTCTATGCAAAGTACCCTGGCTCCACCCATGACAGTTTCATATACAGAATGTCCGCCCTGAGCTGCGCCCTGGAAGCTGGGCAGCATGGCGACACATGGCTCTTAGGTGAGTACAAATGCCCTTGCACATGCATGCATGTCACACACACACACACAAATAAACAAACCCCAATAATCACAACCATTTACACCTCCCCAGGGGACAGTGCCTACCCTCTGAGCAACCACATGATGATGCCAATCCAGAACCCCACCACACCACCCCAGGTAAGATACAACGCCGCCCATATTGCAACCAGGGCCATATTGGAGCGCACATTCGGAGTGCTCAAGTCACGTTTCTGCTCCCTTGACAGCTCTGGTGGGCAGCTACTCTATGCACCACCAGTAGTGTGCAGGATCATTGTGGCAGCATGTGTCCTGCACAATGTTGCAACATGGCAGGGCCTCCCGGTGGACATGGTGGTGCCCCCACATCCCCAACCACAGGCACAGGCGCTGCCCATGGAAGGGGACAGGGCACGTGGCGAGGAAGCCCGGACCCAGCTTGTGGCCACATTTTTCACCTAAACTCCCACCCCTGCAGAGTGCACACAGGCCTGGCACATACCAGGTGACAATCGATGATGACAAAGAGACAGTCAACTGTCACAACCCTACCACCCTGAGATAGTTGCCATGGAAGTGCACATTGTCTGCATCCCTAGCTACTTAAACACACGCTATCCTGTGTGACCAAAAGGCACACATATGACATGACATGATATGGCCTATACACAAGTATTTCAAGGTGCGATGAGGCAGGGAGGGGGGAACAAGGGAAG
Source organism: Ambystoma mexicanum (assembly GCF_040938575.1). NCBI lineage: Eukaryota > Metazoa > Chordata > Amphibia > Caudata > Ambystomatidae > Ambystoma > Ambystoma mexicanum. The sequence continues at coordinate 184,927,415 of NC_090925.1, read as the reverse complement.
ACAGACAACGGTACTACTAGGCCAGGTGTCATTTAGATTGTGCAAGTGCAGGTGTAGGGGGAAGGGAAAAGTGCAAGGGGAAGGGGAGGGGGGGAGTGCAGTACAGGGTAAGTAGACCAAAAAACAAATACATAGGCCAGCTGGTGGCAACTGCAAAGGTAAGTGCAGACAAGTGCTGGGAAGGGGGGGCTGTAGGGAAAGAGAGACAGTACCGCAGTGCAGGGGTTGCCAGGGAGGCAGTGCAAGTGGAGAGTGGCTGGGCCAGGGACCGAGGTCGGTGAGAGTGGCCCAGTTGCAGATCCAGTGCAGTTCCAGTGAAGAATTTTGCAAGGGAGAGGCAGAGAGAAAACAGAAGCAAAGAGGAAGGTCTTGAGGTGCTTCCCGAACCGGAGATGGTTCTCCCCAAGTTCCAGTGAGGCAGGAAGGCTGTTCCAGAGGGAGGGCCCTGCCGCGGAGAGAGATCTACCCCCAGCTAGTTGCTTTGAGAAGCGGATGACCCTGACATGCAAGGTGTGAATCACACACACCTGCAAAACAGGCCATGGCCATCACTGTTATGTCACTCAAACCCTCCCAAACCACAACATGACATGGCAAGCAATACCCATACACCAACACAGTAACAATAAGGTACACATTGCCATGTCCAAAATGTACAGTGGCATCAGACAATGATGCCTGACCTGGAATCAGATGAAATGACTGACCAACAACCTCCCACCCAAAATAAGTCATTTCCAAATGCATTACAAGAGTTGTAGACGTAACATAACAATGAATGCCTGTCTACATGCACATTGTGCATTGCAAAATCAACACTGCAGCCTCTGTGTGCTGTGTCCTACTCCTGCAACACACTGCTCAGCGCACAGCACAGTGAACAGCCATTGTGTGTGATGCACACCCTGAGCATCACATCTAAGTGACATACCACATCAAAAAGCAAATTAGGCATGTACAGGACCCATAATTGGTCACAGAACATGTGCTGCAGGGACACAGTGGGCACCAGAAGGCAAACAGTGTACACGTGGATATGCAAGGGTGGTAGTACATGTAGTGCATCAGAGTGCAAGTGTGTGGGTCAGCAAGGACATTCACTCAACATATGCATGTGCAATGAAGTGACCATCAGTGTTCTCTACACATCACATGTGAACATTCACCATGTGTACACCCCAGCATGTCAAACCACAACTATCCCCTCGCACCTGAAAGGTAAACACAACACATGAACAGGCATTGATCAGCAGAACACAACATATACATAGGATACCACCATTACAATGTCAGGGTTCCCATCACACTACAGGGCAAGGCAACTTATCAACAACAACCCCCCCCCTCCCTCACAAATGACCATGACCCACTGAACAACTGCACCTGGGTCATGGAGCCTTCAACCCTCAATTCCACCTGGCCACAGGATCACCTTTACCCTTCGTCACCATCTCCCACCTTGTGTGTAAAAAGGTGCCTGCACCCTCAGAATCCACACTCATTTCCAAAATCACAAAATCCAAAGCATAAAAACGAACCAGAACACCATCCAGTAGATGACTTGACGTAGCAGTACCTCACAAAGACCAAGTACTACCACAATGATGCAACAATCAAGGTAGCACAGTAAAACAATGTCACAACAGGATGTGAACCATGTGTGGTACATAACATATAAGGATGCACCATGAACGGATATGTACTGTCACAGGTCCCATGTACAGGCGCGGGAGTGTCACGAAACAACCACCCCCACCGTGTCCCGGGTGCCTGCAAGGTCAAACTCACACAGGCCCCTGAGACCCTGGTGGGGAAGGAGGGTCAGGGATATGCAGTCGGGACAGGTGTTGGCACACTGGATAACTGGAATGAGTGGCAGGAGAGGGGAGGAGGAATGACACATGAAAGTAGGGAATGCACGAAAATGTACTACCTGCATGAACACATACACAATCCAAACAAACGTGAACATCATTGTCATGGCCTTCTGTAGTCCACGCTTAGGAGTGGCACGAACCAACCACCCCCTCTAGGGTTTTGGCGCCTGCAAGTTTGGGGCTTACACAGGCATCCGCAACCCCAGCGGGGAAAGAGGGTTAGGGAATGTTGCTTGGATAGGTACGGGAAGCAAGAACACCGGGTAGAGGGTACAGGGTTCAAAATTGCATAGGATTCCGGGTGATTAGGGGGAAAAAAACATACCAAATTGAATTACACATTCATCCATGCAGAGCAGTTTGAAAGAAAAACAACAAGACACTTAGCTCTGGTTTTGAGTGCTGGCCTCCTGCCTGCGCACTCTCAGGTCCGGTTACAGGAGAACTACAATGCTGCAAAGAGAGCCACAGTCAACAACCTTTACGTGCCAATTACACAAAAATACACCACCAAACATTCCCCATAGCAACAAACTACTCTACAAACAGACAATCTGGTGTAGATGCTTCGTACCCATATATAACATTACCCCTGTGATGGGTCATACACAGTCAATGCAGTAAGTCAGCCGCCGGTGGGTGCGTGGCAAATGGAACACCAATGTGTCACAATTCACACAACATGCAATGTTCCCTGGGTAAGCAGACATACCCATATAGCAAGCCATGACTTCAGAGCAAGTTGTGTACCACCATGACCGAAACAAAGTTGGCAGTGCATTTATCATAATGTACATGGAAATGAAATGCACTGCACCGAGTATGTCCCTTGCTGTATGTCCGTGTGAGCTGCCCCTTTCCATGTCTTGGAAGGCTACATGGTTGATACAAGTGCCTCGATGGACCTTGGTGTACCGGAGGGTATGTGCCACTGCCCCTGCAGGTGTCCCAGACAACCTTACAATCAACAGCCATCAGTCCACCAACACATCTGAGCTGCATTGTGTGCTTCAACACCAATATTCATCCAAGCTCACCCTCAGTGCTGTGACTAAGCCTGCATGTGCAACTCGCCTGGTGCAAGCTTTGCTGTGTTGTGGCCCCACTGTGCTGCTCACCTTGCCTGGAGTTCCTTGGAACACGTCAGCAGTTCTAGGATGTAGGTCTGCAATCCCTGTGCCTCTGCTTGTGCACACATGTGCATGCGGGCACCAACAAACGTGTCCAGAATTCCGTCGTCCAATGGGCCATGTCTGCTGGCAAAGGTGCTCTGGAGGCTCATCCCCCTGCAGAAGGGCATGAAACACATGATTAATGCTTCAAAGTCATCTGTGTGTGTCTCTTCAGGCATCTCATTACTTGACCATGTCAGAGCGTCACATCATATAAATCACACCATCAGTCCGTCGTTCACATCCAAAGAGTGGAACACTATCTACAGCATGAATTGCAACAAGCACGTCTACAGTAAAGATAAGAAACATACTACACAATGCATAGCAATGAATGTACACATTAATCATGAAACACCCCATCTAGCAAAAGCTGAACAGTGGACAATAACACCAAAATCATCCCCACTAGGGGTGTAAACACAAGTCACACAGCACCAGACATGCCACAGATATGACAGTCCAAAGCCCTTGTGTAAAAGGTTGTGACACCGAACCATCCTTGCGAGCCCATGGATAAGGGAGGCAGGAGTGGCATATGTGAGTCAAGGACTCCAAGCAGCAAACACATGCACAAGACAAGCCTGAAGGGCCCAGCTGGAACAAACAGTGGATGCCTTCAAAAGCCACAAAGCACCGCACCATCACATGAAAGCACAATAGACAAGCAATTTTAAACTATATTAACTAATTACACTAACTATGGAAAACCTACATTACCTAATTAAACTAACTATCATACAGAAACTTAACTAACTAAACTAAAAGAAAAATCAAAAGTGGCCACATACGACCCGGGGGGGAGGGGAGGCACCCAGGAGGCGGGAGGTACAGGGTGCTGCTCAACATCCACATGCGATGATGCTGAGCCAAAAAAAAAACCCTCCATGGGCTCAACGCCTGCACAGCCCGACCTATGTGGGAGATAAATGGTCGTCCGAGTCTGGCTCATCCTGTAAAGGAGGACGTGGCACAGTAGCCTGGCCACGCCTAGCCGCAGCTTGACCTTTTGCAAGGTAGCACGTGTTACACGAAGTTCCTCCTGCAAGGCCTGGCTGGACAACCGCTGCACCTCCCGGCAAGCCTGTAGCTCAGTCGAGATGGTACGCTCAAGCTGTGCAAACCTCTCCTCTGGCCGCTGCCTCTGGGACATCATAAGGACACCCAGAGTGGATTTGAGGGAAGCATACTCTTCCCTCAGGGCATCCATGTGCGCCTCTGTGTGAGCAGCAATTGCTTGACGCAGAGATGACATTTCAGCCTGGCGTGCCCTGTCTGAGGCCGCCATGCCCAGCCTGAGCGAGCGGGCCGTGGACCGTGCCGCCTGCTGCTGGAGAAGCACCTGCCTAGCAGGGGGGAGCACAGATCGGGCCACACGCTCCATGCTCTCAGCGATGTTCTCCATTGCTGCCCCCTGCCGTTCTGAATTGGCAGTCATGTCTTGCTCCCACTCAGTATACTGCGGTTGCGCGCGGTGACCTCGTTGCCGGGCTTCACCCCTGCGGGACCCAAGGACCGGGGGTCCTCGCTGTGTTGGCACCGCCTGCGGCTGCACGACTACATGCCCCCGTCGACGTGATGTCCCAGGCACATCAGTGACTGGTGTGGAGGGTGACCCTGCGTCCCGATCCACCACAGGCAGAGGAACCAAGTTTGTCTGATCCCTCAGTGCAGGTGTCGCAGACAGAGGAGTGTCCACATCAGAATCACTCACCCCTGACACATGGGGCCTCATTCCGAGTATGGCGGTAAGGGATAGCGGCCACCGGCAACAAGACCGGTGGCGGTAATCCCTTACCGCCATACTCCGAGTTCCCGTTGCGCCCTCGCCCTTAACGCCTGCTTTGAGCAGGTGTTAAAGTCGAGGGCGCAAAGGGGCCTCCAAGCCAATAACGGTGACCATAATGAACGGTCACCGTTATTTGCATCTTCCCCATTCCCATTGAGCCCTATGGGGGCTCATTTGGGAATGGGGAAGAGCCTTGGTGAATGGGGAATTACCGCCCCGCCAACCTTGCAATGGGGCGGTAATTCCGCCATCCACCAAGGCGCTGCCGGTCCGGGTACGGCGTCAACCAAGGCGTTAATAGCGCCATTGGTTAGCGCCGTACTCGGAATGAGGCCCATGGACTTGATGCTCATCCAACTCAACATGGACGTCAGAGTCATCATCAAGGCTGGACTCATAGGCAGCCAGAGACAAGATGGACTGTAGCACTTGGGGGTTTTCGTGGCCTACCATCCCACGAACCCCACTAGTGCCGGGTTGATGTAGTGGTAACAACCCTGTGTCTGGCATGACAACACCATCCTCCGCCTCCATTGCGTCATCACCTGAAAAATAGAGAGAAAAAAGGTCACTACACATGTCAGAAGCACACAACACACACCGACCGCAAACGCATCAGGCAGACATGTGACACACAACATATAACCTGGCATGCATGCTGGGTCAACTTTGAATTGCTTCTGTGATCAGACCTGTTGAAAGGTGGCAGTTTCCATGGAAGTGGGTCTATGCAGTTCAGAAAATATGTACACCACTCACTACCTACATGTACAAGGACTCCATGGTGTGTGCCAGGAAATGTGAAGGCAGTGCAATGTCCAATTCAGACATCACATGCATTGTGCATTCAATGTGTACCATATCTAGAAGCCAAGCACCCCTCCACCCCAGTACCAAAGCAGGGATGTCTAGCATGGTATCAAAAGGCTGACCACACACCTGTGTATTGACAGGCAGTGTTGACTGGCATCAACAGCATAATGTGATTCAAGTGACAACACTGCAAATGATGCTGGGACAGTAAGCAAGACACATGATGAAAACTCTGGATGCCGCCCATGTGTGAAGAAGACACAACAACAGTTGGACAGAGTCATTGGCCATTGAACAGGTTGAGGCCTGTGAGCCACACAGATTGTCAGACCCTAAACATGTGTGCAGCGCAGGACTGAGCCAAAGTTGACATGGGAAGGCTGATGAGATGGCAGGCAATGTATGTAACCAAGGACTTGTATTACAGTGATCACCCAGTCAAAGACACATAGGGGCATGCGTGCAATGCACATGGAGCATGGATGGGCACTCATGTCCCTGCGGGACATCTGACCTATGCACAGTACAAGTGAGATACCCTGCATCAAGTACTAAGGCTGTACCACACGGCATATGTCTGGCAGATTCTACGCTGGAAGTTAGCATCTACACAGGATGCATGAACAAGAAAGTACACATTGGCAAGACTGAAGAACACCAGTGCAAAGGTGGAACTGGGGTGCAGAGTGGCAGAGGAGGGGCAAGGGAGCATGCCTACATGGAGTCCCCGCATGCAGGCAGAGGAGACATGCATGACGGAAGCATTGCATTACATACACATCAGAACCATGTACACGTCACATGTAGTGGCAATCATGCACAACACATCCCAAAAGTGAAACACACACGTCCTCAACAAACACGCATCAACACTCACTGGACTGGGCATCAAAGTCCAGCATCTCCCCTACTCCTTCGACCAATTCAAGTGGTATGAACTCCGCAACGAGTGCCTCATGCGGAGTGAGCTCTTCCTCCTCTGGTGCAGGCCCACCGCCAGTCACCAGAGTCAAGTTGTAATTAGAGGCACGCTTAGCCTTAGTGCTGCGTTTGTTGTCATTCCAACGCTTTTTGCACTCTTGCGCCGTGCGCACCCCATGGCCGAATGAACTGACATGTTCCGCAACATGCTTCCAGTGGGTGTCACGTTGGGCAGCCGTAGTCTGACTATTGGCACCCACTAGCATGTCACGGCTGTGGCCCTGCACCTAGTCCACGAGGAAGTCCAGTTCCTGCTTGCAGAAAGGCTTCTTCCTCGACGTGCAGGAGGTTGTGGCTGTGTGTGGGGTCCCAGCCTGTGCTGCAGGTGCAACCTTCCTCCTCTTGGATTGTGGCGCAGACCCTGGCTGGCTAATGCCGCCCTGACCAGTATGGCCAGTGGGTTCGGTGGATTGAGCCAAGGGAGTGGCAGGTGGAGGGATGACCAAAGGCCTGACTTGTGTCAGTGGCAGCTGGGTGCCCACTAATGGACCCTGTGCAGCAACATCAGCTGTGGCAGGGTCATTGAATTCAATGGTCCTGGTTGGCAGACTCACAACCGGGGTGTTGTTGGGTGCATCTGCCCCTGCACTTGCCAACAGCCGGCTGTTCGGGGCAGCAGATGACATGACTGCCCCAGGGACACGTGTCTTGGTCTGAGCAGCCCGGCCTGCCCCTATGGTTTCCCTCCTGGCCTGTTGGAGATCTACCAAGGGCTCCTCACGTGCCAACGCAGCCGGCGCTGGCAGACCCTGAGCCTGGGTGGCAGTGTCCACAGCTGCACCTGCAGCTACCACTACCCTTGGGCCTGTGGCAGTCGATGGAACGGACTGCCGGGTCACACGGGCGCCAGTGCCAGATGCAGAAGCTGCGTCCCCGGAACCACAGGGGGTGGTGGCATGACTGCACCGACACATGGCACAACATTGTGCTCAAGTGGCGCACCCCTGCCTCTTCCCCCTCTGTGGCCGCCCTGGACACCCTGGAGTCTCCCTACTCCCTGGTCACCACGGCCACATCCCCGACCATGCCCACCACGAGGAGGACGCCCAGCTGAGGCGCCCCTCACCTTTGGTGGCCTCCCAACCATGGCACAGATGTAGTAGTGCCAGCACAGATGGAGTGGTGCCAATGGGAGGTGTACACCACAATTGACCTGGTCAATTGGGGTGAAGGGGGTGGGAAGCAAGATGTTAACAGCCCCCCTCCACCTGCAAGGCTGTATGTGACCCCGGTGATGTAGTGACGGGTCACGCACCGCTCAGGCACCCCAAAACTGCAGTAAAACCGTGCACGCAACCCTGCAGCCTACGTGCGTGCATTCAACATCCCGCAGTACGCGGTGGCACCCAGTAACACGAATAACGTGTACGTCTGACTAGCGCGATGCAGAAAAACACGCGTAGCCAATACCCCCGCCAAAAGAAGAGATACGTCCTTGATAGCTGTGAAGTTGTGATGGCGCGCGAAACAACAGGAAGCAGCAACACACGTAGGTCTCCACGAAAGGCATCTACAGCGAACTGCTGGGCCCACTCACCTTTAACCTTTGCTGGGGGAAACGCCCGCGTGCGTCACGTCACTTACGCGCATGGGCCCTTTCCTCGGATTACACGCGGACGTGCAGTTTTTCATGCGCTCTAAAATGCCCATGCACGCCTGTCCGCGTCACGTCACAGGGGCGCTTGCGCTTGTGGGGCCTTCTGTCCAATGAAATTGCGTATGCATGCAGACGCGCTTACGCGCTAAGGGCCTTTCCTCGAATTACACGCTGACGTGCAGAATTTTCACGTGCCAAATCACTCCGTATCAAGCTGGCCACGCGTAAGCACACGGAAGACCACGCTCCTGCCCAGAAGGCCGAATTGCTGCCTGCACATCAGCCAGGGGTGCTGTTGCTGTGACCACCCCTGCTGGAACCGAAGACTCCCGACTGGGATTCCATCGCTCCACAGCCCAGCCCCAGGACCCAGTTGCCCACCCACTCCTGCCTCTGGGGTTGTCATGTCGGGCACTGCAACATATGGCACCACTGACAACCCCCGGCCAGAGAGGCAGAGGGGCACCAGCTTCAGTGCCAGGGAAGTTGGTGTCCTGGTGGAGCAAGTCCTGGGGCAGTATGATGCCCTCTTCGGAGGTTCCCGTGCCGACAAGGAAGGACGGACTCGGATCTGGACTGACATTGTGACTGCCATCAAAGCAGAGGGGGTGGCAGTCTGCGACTTCCAACATGTCAAGAAGCGCTGGGAGGACTTCAGGTCCAGGACCCTGAACAAGGCCCGGTGCCTCTTGAAGGCAGCGGATACTAAGGGGCGCCGGTGCCACTTGCCAAATGCAGTTGTGTGGGCACACATGTTTGGATGAATGTGTATGTAAGTAGACATGTTCGTGATGTCACGCATGTATGTTGTTTTCAGCTGCATGTATCAGCACTGTGTACATGTGCATTTGTGTGTATTTGACAAGGGTGCAACAGTGATGCAACATGGATGCATGTGACAGCGGGATGTGGAAGCCTGATTGGCAGATGTGACATGGATGCCCATCTGAACACTGCGACACTTGGCAGAGATGTACACATGCATGCAAGTGTGGTGGTGTGTGTACATGTGTAGTGCACTTCCTGTGTTGCATGTGATGTCTGGCTCAGCTTTGCCTGCTCATGCTGTTGTATGTGTATGGATGGTGCTGGCAGTTGCGATATGGCTGTGGTATGGCTCATGTGTGCGAGTTGAAATGACATGTGTGTTGGGGATTGTGATGGCATGTCTGAGGTTTGCCAATGCCACTCATGTACAACTGTCATGTGTGTATGTGTCCATTGTACAGTGCCCTGATGCCTGTGTTTTATTTCTCCCTGTCTGCAGCGTCAACTGATGAAGAGGGTGGAGAAGGTGCTGTGGAGCAAAGCGGCGGGGATCCCACCGCCAGCCAGAGACGCAAGGCCCGGCTCCCCTCCCAGGATGTGATCTCGTCGGGGAGTGAGGAGTCCGGTGCCGCATCCCAGGCCGCAGCTGCAGGGGGGAGGTCCAAGAGGCAGAGGTTGGAGTTGGACTCCTCGGCAGCAGAAGGGGCAGCTTGGACCCGACAGGGCCCAACGGGGGAAGATGGCACGGAGTCATCCAGGTTGGTGGGGGGTTTGGTGGAGGAGGAGGCCGTGCAAGCAACAGAGACGGGGTCTGGAGGTGGGAATTCCACTGGTGCTAGTGGTGCAGTGCAGGACCAGGGACAGGAGGCAGCACAGGTCGCCGCGGAGGTGCCTGTGGGCAATCCTGTCCCTGATCCTGTCCCTGTATCATCTTGCACCAGCAGGGATGCCTACGTCCAGACCCGTTTTCAGGCAGGGGATGAGCTCACGACAACTGGCCCTCCTCTGCCTGCGGACGTGGCTATCCGGGTCCGGGTTGAGCCTGTCCTGACTGGTGTGGCGTTGCGTCAACGGGCCATGCAAGATGACCTGCAGTCTTTTCATGAGGAGACTGCACGTCATCTCAAATGGCTCGTTGACCGCGTCGGCCTACTGGGACAGGTCACCTAGGCCGGATTCCTCTGTTTGATGGGGCTTGCTGCAACCCCCTCCTCAACTGAACCCCCTATGCGCCAGTCGTCCTCCGTGCCATCTTCCCACCCATCAGTCACCTGGGTGCCCTGTGGAGCTGCCTCTGACGGTGCGGCCAGGCTGATGGAGGAGGCATCCCTGCCACAGTCGGGAGTCGGACGTCCAGCAGGGGTGGCCACATCAACGACTGCACCCCAGCCAGTGGAGGATGTGCAGGCAGCAGGAGGCAGTGCACGGGCAGAGGCTCAGCAGCAACGTGGTGGGAGCCATGAAGGCTCGGGGCCTTCGACATCGGAGGGGCAGGCATTGGCCGGAGGGCAGGAGGACCCAGGACAGAAAGTGTCTTCCGTGTGGCAGCGGTTGGGCCACGCCATAGATGCGGAGCGGCAGCGGGCGGAAGAGGCGCGGCTCACGATGGTCAGGGCAGAGAACTCCATGCGGAGGGCCCTGAGGCGGGCCGAGTGCCTCGAGGCAATCCGCAGGGGGTTGGAGGTGGACACGTCGACGGCCCTGCGGACCCTCGGGGCCATGGAGGAGGACCGCCTCCGGGATATTGAGCAGGAGTTCAATGATGCCCTGGCCCGGGACATCCAAAAGTGAGCCGTCGGACTAGCCCGCTGCCCTTGTACATAGTTCTGTAGTTAGTGTTAGGTTTCCTTTGTTTTTGCATTTTTTTGGACCTTTTGGACAATGGGCCACATTTTTGTATATAGTTTTTTTTTATTAGGTAGTGTTAGATAGGTTTCATTTCTTTTGTTGGGATCATGGACCCTGGCTTGTTCATCTGTACATAGTTCACTGTTGGATTTTCTTATTATTTTACAATTTACCCATGGAGCAATGGCTTTCAATTATAATTTTCCATTGGATTTTCTTTTGTGGACTGTGACTTTGGACACCATTCCTTTGGATTATGATTTTTGGTTTTGCATTTTTTCACGGACATGCTTCTTTTCATTTTTTTACATTCCCATTTCTGTTTGTTTATTTTTGATTCAATTTATGTTTCCTTTAATACATATTTTTTGATCAAACATCAATGTGTAGTATCATCTCATTGGTTTCATGCATATCATGATATGGGTTTTGAGATTCACTGACACCCATTGGGTGTATGTGAGGGATATGTGTTCGTTTGCAAACTTGCAATTGGTGTTCTATCATGTTATTGCCATTTCTAAGTGGGTGGATGCAATACTCGGGTGGGTGTTTTGCATTTGGAGGCTGACCATAGGGACCAGGGATCTAGATTGTGATGACATGTTGGCTGGGGAACATGAGTTGGGGCCTGGTGGAGGGTGCACCACAGTGCTGGGGGTGGGGTTGCAGGGGAACATGAGTTGGACATGAGTGGGGGTCTGCTGGCAGGTGCCTCACAGTGCTGGGGGGTGGGGGTGCAGGGGAACATGAGTTGGGGCCTGGTGGAGGGTGCACCACAGTGCTGGGGGGTGGGGGTGCAGGGGAACATGAGTTGGGGCCTGCTGGCGGGTGCCCCACAGTGCTGGGGTGTGGAGGTGCAGGGGAACATGAGTTGGACATGAGTGGGGGCCTGCTGGCAGGTGCCCCACAGTGCTGGGGGGTGGGGGTGCAGGGGAACATGAGTTGGGGCCTGGTGGAGTGTGCACCACAGTGCTGGGGGTGGGGGTGATGGGAGACATGAGTGGGATCCTGGTGGAGGGTGCACCACAGTGCTGGGGGGGTGGGGGCGCAGGACAACACGAGTTGGGGCCTGGTGGAGGGTGCACCACAGTGCTGGGGGGTGGGGGTGCAGGGGAACATGAGTTGGACATGAGTGAGGGCCTGCTGGCAGGTGCCCCACAGTGCTGGGGGGTGGGGGTACAGGGGAACATGAGTTGGGGCCTGGTGGAGGGTGCACCCCAGTGCTGGGGGGTGGGGGTGCAGGGGAACATGTGTTGGACATGAGTGGGGGCCTGCTGGCAGGTGCCCCACAGTGCTGAGGGGTGGGGTTGCAGGGGAACATGAGTTGGACATGAGTGGGGGCCTGCTGGCAGGTGCCTCACAGTGCTGGGGGGTGGGGGTGCAGGGGAACATGAGTTGGGGCCTGGTGGAGGGTGCACCACAGTGCTGGGGGTGGGGTGATGGGAGACATGAGTGGGAGCCTGGTGGAGGGTGCACCACAGTGCTGGGGGGTGGGGGTGCAGGGGAACATGAGTTGGGGCCTGGTGGAGGGTGCACCACAGTGCTGGGGGGTGGGGGTGCAGGGGAACATGAGTTGGATATGAGTGGGGGCCTGCTGCCAGGTGCCCCACAGTGCTGGGGGGTGGGGGTGCAGGGAAACATGAGTTGGGGCCTGGTGGAGGGTGCACCACAGTGCTGGGGGTTGGGGGTGCAGGGGAACATGAGTTGGACATGGGTTGGGGCCTGCTGGCAGGTGCCCCACAGTGCTGGGGGGTGGGGGTGGTGGTAGACATGGGTGGGGGCCTGGTGGAGGCTGCCCCTGGTGGCAGGGGGGTGGTGGGAGACATGGGTGGGGGCCTGGTGGAGGCTGCCCCTGGTGGCTGGGGGGTGGGGGTGATAGGGGACATGAGTGGGGGCCTGGTGGAGGCTGCCCCTGCACTTCTGGGGGGTGGGGGTGATGGGAGACATGAGTGGGGGCCTGGTGGAGGCTGCCCCTTGTGGCTGGGGGGTGGGGGTGATGGGAGACATGGGTGGGGGCCTGGTGGAGGCTGCCCCTGGTTGCTGGGGGGTGGGGGTGATGGGAGACATGAGTGGGGGCCTGGTGGAGGCTGCCCCTGGTGGCTGGGGGGTGGGGGTGATGGGAGACATGGGTGGGGCCTGGTGGAGGCTGCACCTGCACTGCTGGGGGATGGGGGTGGTGGTAGACATGGGTGGGGGCCTGGTGGAGGCTGCCCCTGCACTACTGGGGGGTGGGGGTGATAGGGGACATGAGTGGGGGCCTGGTGGAGGCTGCCCCTGCACTGCTGGGGGGTGGGGGTGATAGGGGACATGAGTGGGGGCCTGGTGGAGGCTGCCCCTGCACTGCTGGGGGTGGCGGTGGTGGTAGACATGGGTGGGGGCCTGGTGGAGGCTGCCCCTGGTGGCTGGGGGGTGGGGGTGATGGGAGACATGAGTGGGGGCCTGGTGGAGGCTGCCCCTGCACTGCTGGGGGGTGGGGGCATAGGGGACATGAGTGGGGGCCTGGTGGAGGCTGCCCCTGGTGGCTGGGGGGTGGGGGTGATGGGAGACATGAGTGGGGGCCTGGTGGAGGCTGCCCCTGGTGGCTGGGGGGTGGGGGTTATGGGAGACATGGGTGGGGGCCTGGTGGAGGCTGCCCCTGCACTGCTGGGGGGTGGTGGTGATAGGGGACATGAGTGGGGGCCTGGTGGAGGCTGCCCCTGGTGGCTGGGGGGTGGGGGTGATAGGGGACATGAGTGGGGGCCTGGTGGAGACTGCCCCTGCACTGCTGGGGGGTGGGGGTGGTGGTAGACATGGGTGGGGGCCTGGTGGAGGCTGCCCCTGCACTGCTGGGGGGTGGGGGTGATAGGGGACATGAGTGGGGGCCTGGTGGAGGCTGCCCCTGGTGGCTGGGGGGTGGGGGTGATGGGAGACATGAGTGGGGGCCTGGTGGAGGCTGCCCCTGGTGGCTGGGGGGTGGGGGTGATAGGGGACATGAGTGGGGGCGTGGTGGAGGCTGCCCCTGCACTGCTGGGGGTTGGGGGTGGTGGTAGACATGGGTGGGGGCCTGGTGGAGGCTGCCCCTGGTGGTTGGGGGGTGGGGGTGATGGGAGACATGAGTGGGGGCCTGGTGGAGGCTGCCCCTGCACTGCAGGGGGGTGGGGGTGATAGGGGACATGAGTGGGGGCCTGGTGGAGGCTGCCCCTGGTGGCTGGGGGGTGGGGGTGATAGGGGACATGAGTGGGGGCCTGGTGGAGGCTGCCCCTGCACTGCTGGGGGGGTGGGGGTGATGGGAGACATGAGTGGGGGCGTGGTGGAGGCTGCCCCTGCACTGCTGGGGGTTGGGGGTGGTGGTAGACATGGGTGGGGGCCTGGTGGAGGCTGCCCCTGGTGGCTGGGGGGTGGGGGTGATGGGAGACATGAGTGGGGGCCTGGTGGAGGCTGCCCCTGCACTGCTGGGGGGTGGGGGTGATAGGGGACATGAGTGGGGGCCTGGTGGAGGCTGCCCCTGGTGGCTGGGGGGTGGGGGTGATAGGGGACATGAGTGGGGGCCTGGTGGAGGCTGCCCCTGCACTGCTGGGGGGGTGGGGTGGTGGTAGACATGGGTGGGAGCCTGGTGGAGGCTGCCCCTGCACTGCTGGGGGGTGGGGGTGATAGGGGACATGAGTGGGGGCCTGGCGGAGGCTGCCCCTGGTGGCTGGGTGGTGGGGGTGATGGGAGACATGAGTGGGGGCCTGGTGGAGGCTGCCCTGGTGGCTGGGGGGTGGGGGAGATGGGAGACATGGGTGGAGGCCTGGTGGAGGCTGCCCCTGGTGGCTGGGGGTGCAGGGGGACATGCGTTGGTGGGCAGTATTGCAAGGTGACATGTGGGTTGGCTGGGGGGCATGGCCATGGTGGATGGGGTGCCTGCAGAACATGTGCAGGGTAGGCCCCTGTGGTGTGGGCCACCTGCAGGGGCCGTGGAGGGTGTAGAGGGAACACCTGGGAGGACCCACACGTGCAATTCACGTGTGGTGCTCCCCGCGCACCCCTGTAATACACGGACCCTGATGGAATTGCGTGTGATACTTCCCGCGCACCCCTGAAATACACATACCCTGCTGATTTTGCGTGTGATACTTCCCGTGCACCCCTGGAATACACGTACCCTGCTGTTTTTGCGTGTGATACTTCCCGCGCACCCCTGGAATACACGTACCCTGATGGAATCGCGTGTGATACATCCCGCGCACCCCTGGAATACATGTACCCTGATGATATCGCGTGTGAAACTTCCCGCGCACCCCGAAATACACGTAGCCAGGACATTCGCGTGTGGAACTTCCCGCGCACCCCTGATATACACGTACCCTGCTGATATTGCGTGTGAAACTTCCCGCGCACCCCAAGATACATGTAGCCAGGACATTCGCGTGTGGAACTTCCAGCGCACCCCTGATATACACGTACCCTGCTGATATTGCGTGTGAAACTTCCCGCACACCCCGAAATACACGTAGCCAGGACATTCGCGTGTGGAACTTCCCGCGCACCCCTGATATACACGTACCCTGCTGATATCGCGTGTGATACTTCCCGCGCACCCCAAGATACACGTAGCCAGGACATTCGCGTGTGGAACTTCCAGCGCACCCCTGGAATACACGTACCCTGCTGATATCGCGTGTGAAACTTCCCGCGCACCCCGAAATACACGTACCCAGGACATTCGCGTGTGGAACTTCCACGCACCCCTGATATACACGTACCCTGCTGAATTCACGTGTGCAACTTCCTGCGCACCCCTGATGTACACGTACCCTGATGGAATCGCGTGTGGAACTTCCAGCGCACCCCTGAAATACACGTACCCAGCTGAAATGACGTGAGGTACTTCCCGTGCACCCCAGTGATACACGTAGCCCGCTTGCCGTGCTGGTACAGGGTTAGCGCAGCCCTTTGCGCTGGATTGGGGATTTTGATGGCTTTTCCCTGTGCGAGAGGCGTTCTTGGGGGCGTAACTGGCGCTGCTGCAGGGTCGCTGCGCCACTGTGCGCCACAGCTGGTTTTGGTAGCTGGAATCCATGAATACGCTGTGCGCGGAAATGGATTTTAGCGCACGCGGCTGGCGCAGGGATTCGCACGCGCACACTGTGCGCCAGCCGCGTTTGCCACTTGTGCGCTAAATTCTATGTATTATGTTTTGGACTATGACTCTCATGATCCCCCACCATTGACTATGCGGACCTAGACTAACTATATATATAATGATCTGATAGAATATGGAGCATCCGGTGCACTCCAATTGTACTCTTTTGAAATACCCCTGTGAGAAAGGGTTGGGGAGAAATAGCACCACTGAGAGTTCGTAGCAGCTTTGAATTGAATCAAAGAGCAATTTAGAGAACATATGAATGGCCACAGACCTTTATATTCAACAAGTATTTATGTGATAAAAGGAGTGTATGCTTGAATCACTAAGTGCATAAACAACCTGGGCTCATTTAATTTTTCTCAACACTTACACGATCTTTAAAACGTTTGTAACAAGGAACATTTTACACTGATTCCGATAGCCTCAGAATTAGAATATGAGGGTAGATCAGTCACTCCACTCGGGTCAAAGGACTGTATGAAAATAATATTTCCTTTTCCAATGTGGGATTTTATCCTGGACTTACAGTAAGGATGGTTGTGCACATGCTTAGTTCCCTAGTGCACAGATATCCTTTAAGTACTATACATATAGGCAATACATATCAGTGGTGGAAACATTTTCAAACAAAGTTCATGTTACTGTCTATAAAAAATAGAAGTCTATAAATGGTTGGGAATGTCAACGGTAAGATGTAATCTATTGTTAAACTCTAAAAATAACACACAATAAAACCAACATTGTTGAAACCTTAACTCACCCTCTTTTTTGGATTGTTGTTGACATGTGAATGTGTTGATGTTTTTTATTTAGTCTGTATACTAATGTTACATGTGTTATATACTGATGTTGTAAGTGTTTTTGTTTGTACTTGGCATGTTAAAGTAAGGTGTTGTTTGGTGTGAAGTGTGATATGAAGATGTTAGTCAGAGTATATTTTTTGTGAGCTAATGATTTGTTTAAATTGTGTGTTTTTAAGCTGAGGCCATTTAATAATAACCTGTGTTTGCAATGTTATGTTATATGATGTGAGATTGTGGGTGTATGCTTTGAGGTCATGTAATATAAAGTGTATACTATGTTCATGTCATTAAAGGATTACATTTCTGTGTTTGAGATTATATTGTATGTCTCTAAAACATGTTGTTTTGTTGTTGGTGTACAATGTAAAGATATACCTATGAGCATGGCTATTTTACTTGTCATTTCAGAGGGTGAGTTAAGGTTGCAACAACACTGGCTTTAATGTTGGTTTTATTTATTATGTTTAGTGTTTCATAATAGGTTAGGCCTTCATGTTATCATTCCCGATGGTTATAGACTTCTACTTTTTATAGATTGTAACCTTCATGTTTAAAAAAAAATCCCACTGGTATCCTTTTCTAAGGTAGAATTGTGTGTGAGTTAAGTAATACAATGTAATTGAAGTCACAACTTTATAATAATGCATACATTTGTATTCTCAATTTGTTGCATAATATTTTGTTGCTATGTGCAGAAGTCTTGTGAAAATGATCATCAGAGTAAGAACTTTCTGCGTATCGTTTTCTTGGTGTTTGTGTAATATTTTGAGAATGATCTAAATATGTGCCAATTATAAAGTATACTGAGGAAGGGGATGGAATGTTGGTGATGTACTGAAATAGTATTGGCTATAATTGTGACCAATAAAGATAGCCAGTGTTTCATATCCTGATAATATAGTGTTTGCGATCAAATGAGTGTGTGGATTGTTCTGGAAGCATATATAAGTGAAACAAAAAGTAATGTGATGTGGCCTATTAGTCTTTATGTTAATGATCCGTAGCAGAAGCGTGCCTTTGATTGGTGGTCTATTCTTTTTAATACTTTTCGGTAGGCACATTACATTTTTTGATGAGTGGACTTGAGATAAGATGGTTGATGTGTTGCAACAACTGACTTCAAAGTTATGTGCTAATTTATTATTATTTCATTGTAGCTTGTGTTCATGAAAGTTGTAATGTGTTCTCAATTGAAATGTGTTTCATTTTATTTTTCTGGTTGTTGTGACATTTTGTAAGTGGGATTTGGATTGTATCGATTGAATTGTTTTTATTGCATGATTAATGGTGAAGATGTATTCATTTGCAGTTGTATTTAGTTTGTGAGTTTGTTTGGTTGTAGCCATACTGCATAGGTATAGGCTTTGGTGGTAAGTAGCATTGTGTTTGTTATATTACACACCTGGCTTTTGAGATATTTTGAGGAGTGATTGATACAATGTTTGTTTGTTGCTACATTGTTGTTTATTACATGATACATTTTGTGCTGTGTTGCTTGTTTTTATGTTTCTTTTTGTTCCTTTTTTATTATGTAGTGTAATGTTGTACATACAAACTGTTTTAACATTAGTATGGTGCACTCTTTTTTATAGGTACATTTTGTAGTATCATTTTGAGTATATGTTAATGTTTTAATGTGTATTTCCTTTATGGTACATATTTTAGAGGAACATGCGAGAGCCAGTGTATGGGGTGTGACCAGTTCATTTTGACTAATGGAACATAATGCAACAATTTTGACTGCAATAAAGTGAGTGTTTTTTATCATTTGCCCTATGTCTTAAGTGCAAAGTTGTTGTTTTTCCCAGGTTTTGTAAGATTATTTTTTTTAGCTTGCAGTGTGTTTTACATTCATGCAGACGCTATTTTTTCATGGGGTGTTTATTTTCCTCTTTGTTTCCCTAATGAAAGGAGGACCTTTGTGTTTGTATAGCAAGATATTTGTTCCTGGGCAGGTATGGTTTTATAGAACATCCACAGATGTAATTATATTTCTATGTGTAGCATGATGGTTGTTTCTGGGAAGATATTGTTGTAGATATGCGTATGAAATATCATTCCTTGCGTAGCTGGGTGATTGTTTCTGGATTGGTATGGTTTATGATCAATAAACAGATAGTAACAAGTGTAAAAAGAAAAAACACTTTTATTACTTTCCTACTGTACATTTGTTGTATATGTTCTTATGAAGTAATTGTCTTGTGGGAGATATGATATCTTATTCCCTTTTTTATAATGTTAATGTGTCTTTCCTTCTGTCAGAGCAATGTTATTTATACATATGCTTGTATCTACACTTTCTATTGATCAATCTCTTTTTTTTTCTTGTCTTAGACAGTGTATGTGGAGGAGTGCACGTTAAGAAGTGTTTTTTAAGGTATACTGTAGTGGGTTTAGTGTGAGTTTAATACTTTTTTCACACAAAGAAAATGTGCCACAAATGCTAGATTTTCAGGCAATCTTTTATTTGCAAATCATATATTCATGAGTCTGCCCAGAACATTGTTGACACGTGTTTTGGCTTTTTGCCTCAGCCTTTTTCAAAACAAAACAGGGCATATTTTACTTCATCCCCATATCTCTACCGGTTCATCATTCCAAAAAGATTTACATTTTTCATAGTAAACATTTGTCAGTTTGCATAGTACATACATGTTTGTGAGACCGAGAGACAGGGAGGGGGGAAGGGGTTGGATTGGATGGGTTTAGAAATAAAATAAAAGAAAAACATATACAATAGAACAAAATTAGAAAATTAGAAAACAGGGATATGGATATACAACTGTAGCATTTTAGATGCATTTATATTCGTGGTGAAACACCCTAACATTTAGAAAGTCCATCATTGTCCCCCCAGATATATTATACATCAGATCCTGTGTATCTTTGTGCATTAATTAGTAACTATTCATCCCATTTGTGCATTCCAAGTATAAGTGTCATGCACGCTTACGTTTGGGAAATTAAACTTTTTCTCAAATTATGTTGAGTTCATGTTCTTAGGTGTGCACTTTTCTGGTCCAAAGAATTCTTATTTAGGGGACTGCTCAAATCCTGGGTTAGATCCCTCCTGTAATGTATCAATCATGATTTGTTGCAATATGTATGCTCGTTATGCATTGTACAAAATATTCTCGCATTAATAGCTTTGCACAACCCGCGGATGTCACAAATGCGTAATATTTTTCCTTTTTTATCCTTACTTTTAAAACATTAATTCCAAAACGGGATCCCTCTACGCTTGCCGTATGCCATGTTGCCATGCCAAAAATCAAAAACAAAGTCATTTCCGAAAATCTCGTTGTACGTTATTTTTTATTTTATATATATAATGGACATTCTTGTGTCCCCAGCCTGTTGCGTGTCCTGCTTGGCTAAAGTATATCCTCATTAGTTCAATCTAGTGCGCTACCGAGCGCAAAGGACTCTCAAAATTTCATTTTCCTTACCTCAGTCTGCAGCTTCAAACGGGTTCATACGCGTCGGCTTGGAATCATTACTGACTGCGGGCGAGAGACAGAAAGTCATTGTATCGGCTGGTGTTGCCATAGTAACACATGTTGTCCTTTCTCCACTGCTCATTTCCTGATTGTGTGTGAGCAGCCCGCCATCTTGGAATGCCTCAAATATTATTGCTAGCTTACATTACGAAGACGCTAGCCGTACATAATGTTGTTTTGCGGATAACAAAATATGTATTACATCCTATTAAAGTTGTTATTGACATATCTCAAGTCTAGGTTCATCCAGTTACCTGTATTTTTACGATGTGACCCATGGTCATCTATTTACAAGGTTGCAATTTATTCCATCTTTCCCCCCATTAGCGCACATTGCTAATACGTTTTATTGCATCATTTCCTTTGTGTCAGAGGAGAATGTGCTTATGCGTGTTGGCCCATGCTTCCCAAACCCTGAATGAAAGAGACAACTATGTAGTATCATTATTTTGTCCTTCCTTTTCCATTTCAAAGGTATTGTGACATGACGTGATTGTGTTTCCCATTCTTGTATGTTCTAACAATAGCCCTCTATGTCTTCTTTTTCAATTATACTTTTGCAGTTTTACATAATTTACCAAACATAATAGGTACATGTACTTATTTTAACAGTATTTCAACTATGAATAGTACTCCAAATAGTGCATACAGCCTAGGCTACATGCACATGTCTTACTGGTAATTCAGATGATTTCTGTTACATACACGCACATTTTTCATTTTCATACAGCCATTCTAGTTCTGGTTCCAATTATTTTACAAATACACGATATGTAGCTCATAACCTTTAAAGCTCTCATCATACAATCACATTCTAGAGTCTCTGTTATTTTGTGGCCTTCTTGGCTGTCTCATGTTCTTCTGTTTACAAGAAATGTACCATCTCATTGTCTTTGTTTAAGCCGTATTCAATATATATAATCCTTGCTTCCACCTGTCGCAGTAGACATTCCAAATTTCCAGCCCTTTTTCCCAATGTTAGTTTCTTCAAACCTATGAACCGCAGATTTTGCTTATTTGCCATCTGGTGCTCCTCTTGCCAGTGTACCGCTAATGGTAATGTCCCATCTTGGCTCCCTATTGTTGCAAGGTGTTCCCTTATTCTAATTCTGACCTCTCGTATCACTGAATCGCAATATATTATGGAGGAAGCTTAAACGGATGAAGTGCCCGGATGTGCTTCCAATGTATAGATGCTTGCAAATGCAGATAATAGCATACACAACATATTTCGATCTACAATTAATATTTTCACTAATCTTTATTTTCGTGCCTCTGTCATCTTGGAAGGTTCTCGTACTCATGTGTGCATATTGACAGAGCATACATGTCCCACATTTTCTGAAACCCACAGTTCGCGGGTCTAGCCATGTCCTTGTTTTCTCTTGAAGGTTTTCCAGCAGCATTGAAGGGCTGAGATATCTTTTCAGTGTTCTTGCTTTCTTGTAGATAATTTTAGATTGCTTGTCAATATATCTGCTGAGATGTGGCTCTAGTTCGAGGAGGTGCCAGTTTTTTCTAAGAATCTTTCTCATATCGGCATTTCTGTACAGTAAGCAGTAATGAAATTCACTTTTCCGTCCACCTCTTTTGGTTTTAAGTTCTTTGATTCCATAGTTTGTTCCCTGGCTTGTTGTGTTGCTTTCCCTTTTGCAGCCTTTATACATGATTGTGTGTAGCCTCTTTGCTTAAATCTTTTCTCCAGAAGTTCACATTCTGCTTCAAATGTCTTATTTTCTTGACAGTTGTGTCTTGCCCTTATGAATTCTCCTGTTGGAACATTCCACTTCACGGGTCTATGGTGACAGCTAGATGTGTGAAGTGTGGAATTCACTTTGGTTTCTTTCCTGTAGGTTTTTGTCATTAGTTTCCCATTCTGTATATATATGTTCAAGTCTAGAAAGTTTATTGATGATTTGTGAATTAGTCCTGAGAATTCTACACCAAGATCATTGTTGTTCATCCGTAATCTGAATTTCTCCAATTCCTCCGGTGTATTGTTCCAAATTATAACAACATCATCGATGTACCTTGCCCACAATAAGATGTCTCTTGCATATAACTCATCTTTAAACACCTGTTCCTCCTCGTACATTCCCATAAATAGGTTGGCTAGTGCGGGTGCATATTTTGTGCCCATCGCCACTGCACATTTATGATGAAAGAAAATGTTACAAAAAAGAAATAGGTTTTGTTCGAGTGTTACGGTTAGCATTTCTTTAATCATTTTTACAAAGTGGTAATGAGAAGCTAAGTCATCCTTAAATGTATAATCTATGGTTCGTAGTGCTTCATCATGTTTGATGATGGTGTATAGTGCCCTAACGTCCCATGTTGTGAGCCAATATGTAGGTTTCCAATCCACTTTCTCAATGATTCTGATAGTATCAGTGGTGTCCTTAATGCATGCTTTCAGACTTGGTACACAAGGCCTTAGAAAGTTCAATCAATATATTGAGCCATCCTTTCGGTGGCCCACCCAATGCCACTTAGGATGGGACGCCCTTCTGGGAATTCTGTGAATACTTTGTGAACCTAGGAAGGAAATATATTGTTGGTATTGCTGGGTGTTTAATTAGTAATGCTGTCTTTTCCTCATCAGTAATTAGTCCTTTACGGTTCCAGCTTGTGAACCTTCCTCACTTTCTAATAGTACTTCCTGAATTGGATTGGATCTTAGTTGTTCATAACATTGTGGTGTAACCAGGTGTTTTTTGGCCATCCTCAAGTAGTCTAGCCTGTCCATGAGAACCACATTTCCGCCTTTGTCGGCCTCTTTTATCATGATATTTTTGCCCTCTCTAAGACTCTTCAATGTGTGAGTTTAGTGTGAGTGGATGAAGTTGCTAGTGTATGGTCTTGACCGTGTAGCATAAATCTTGTTTTGATTTGGTACATCTTGCTGTACCTGCAAAAACGTTGCTTGTTTGTATTTATATGAAGTTTTTGTTTGACAAAATAATCAGGTTTATGTAGCAAAGGACAGCTGTGGCTGTTTGTACAGATTGGTGTTGCAGGACTTTCCTACACCCAAGACCACAAGTTCCCTGTAGTATTGACAAGCTGACACTCATAGACGTAAGTGGTGTTGCTTGAATATGTGTTGTGGGGAGGATCATGGGTTGGGAGTGTGTTGTTCAGCATGATCTTGACCACCATCACTTTAGCAGTACCAAACTCACAATACTCCAAGCATGAGGCCTTAAAAACAGCTGGTGGATACAGTAGCATCCTGTAGAGATACGTTCATGTTTGCATTTACCCAGTTTACTTGTTATTGTTTTTGACCGAGTTTACTTGTTAATGTGTTGCACATTTTGAGTTTGTGTAATACACCTACTAATAGTTTGTTCACCTGTTATTAACTATTAATAAGGAAGCAATTTATATTGTTGGTATTTGTTGTTAATTCCTACTAACACAGTTATTTCTTTCTATTACTCTGGCTTTTCTTGATGTGTTATCTGTAAATTGGCACCTTGTGGATCACCAAGAGTTCATAAAGGGTTGAACACGTTTCTGTAAATGCATGCATGTTAATAAATACATATGTTGGGACCAATAATTTTTATGCTTCTCATCTTAGCTATTGAACAGGTCTGTGACTGAGCAGTACTGTCACGTGTAAGTGCAGTTTGAAGCTAGGATATGCAGGATGTTTACAGAAGTTTAAGTACCTGCATTGGTAAACTTTGCAAATGAAATGGTGCTACGTGTGTTCTTTTCATCAGGCCTTATGGGGTGTCTTAGATAATGGCGTGGTCAAACGTTTGTTCTACATGTGGTTTTTGTGGTGGCTATGGGAGTTGTCCTGTATTAGTAGTGCAAGTCTTCAGATCATTTACTGGTGTGGTATGAAAATGTGATCATATGTACTTAGTCTGTCTATTGGCCCAAAGTACTGTAGTTTATCATACCTTGGGTTCTTCTCTATGGATATCAAACTCACTATACCGGATAAAGCCAAGTTGGCTTCCGCATGTAAAACTTCTGGTTCTTCGGTAACGAAAGACAAAGCTCTTTCTTCTATATCTG
This sequence comes from Ambystoma mexicanum, assembly GCF_040938575.1. Classification (NCBI taxonomy): domain Eukaryota; kingdom Metazoa; phylum Chordata; class Amphibia; order Caudata; family Ambystomatidae; genus Ambystoma; species Ambystoma mexicanum. The sequence continues at coordinate 184,903,119 of NC_090925.1, read as the reverse complement.
CAGTTGAGCCCTTAAGGTCCTCAGTCCCGAGAAAATCACATAAGTCCTCTCACAAGAGCCATAAACACTCTCCCTCGAGATCTCCCGTGGCATCTGTCTTGGACTCGGTACCGGAGAGTCAGAAAGATAATTCTACTCTAATTTCTGAATCGGAAGACTTTGATGCTTAAACATTTTTTACAGTTCCACCTGAACAATTATTCAGCACTCCTGTGAGAGTTCATTCTCCTCACATTTTGCCACAATTCTCTCCTCAGTCTGAGGACAATTTGGGTCAACCTACTCAGGTGCCCGCACAATCGGGACCACAGCTGGTTTTAACCAATTTCCAGGTACCTGGAATGGTGGGTTTCAACATCTACAATCCAAACCAGCCACCTAACAGGGTTGACTCCTCTACTTCCCCTATCACATTAGAAGAGCCTCAATCTAGCCCTTCTAAAATGGTGAACGATATCACCAATACAGTGCTGGAAACCATGCTTTCTGAGCCCTTCATAGAAGTTCTGGCTCAACGCATTAAAGACATAAGGTCACCTCCTTCACCTGAGGGATCAGTGCCTACCGATCCTACTCCTGAGACAATCATGGTATCAGTGGACAGTGAGGATTCTGCTCCTCTGTCCAAAAAGCAAAGAATGGCCAGAGACTCAGACTCAGATAAGGACGACAACACCACTCAGTCACATCTAAGTTGTTTCATGACATCGTGACATAAGCCATGCAGGCATTAGAAATCCTCCCAAAGGATAAGCCTGAAATGGCAGGTGTTTTTGGGAAACTGCCATCTCAGCAGTCAAGAGTACCACTTTCCATGTAATTGTCAGTTCTAGAGCAAGCTCTAGCTCGTTGGGGTAAGCCTCATTTCAATCCACACATCTCCAAAACTCTAGATAACAAATGAAAGTAGCGTAAAGAGGAACCCTTCATACTTATGGGCACTCTTCCTGCACAATCGGCAGTAGTTTCTGCTGCTCCAGGCACAAAGGGTAAAGGCCCTTCTCCATCTCCTGCTTCAGTTCTGGAAAAAATTGCCAAAGCATGGGAAAGTCAAGGTAAGAAATCGTACACTAACTCTTACCTTACAACTCAGGCAGGTAAACAAGGCTATAGTTTTGACAGGATTTAACATCCTTAAATGGGAAAATCTTGAGCGCTTTACCGACATGCTCCCTCATTAGGCCGCAGATGAGATTTCCTTCTGGATTTCAGAGGTTAGAGAAGCGGCTATCCTGCAGCTTCAAGTGGTTAAAGACCTCACTGACACAACTGCAACAGTGGTCACTAATGCAGTCTGCATGCGTAGACATGCATATTTGTCAGCCCCTACCCTTCACCAAGATATCCAGGAGAAGGTGCTTGATCTCCCTTTTGATGGCAAGACACTGTTTGATACATCCCCCGATGAGGTCCTCCAAAAATGGAAGGCCAGTGGCACCGCCGCTAAAACACATAGCTCAATTTCAGTGAAACCACCCTATCACCAAAACTTTAAATCATTCAAACCACACCATCAAGGAAATAATGGTTCAGCCACTCCTGCAACGTCTTATTACTCTTCTAAAAAGAGAAGATATAGACCCAAATCTAAGTCGGGCCTTCCTTTTCCTAAAATTCTGCACAAGAACAAAAGAAGTCTATTTGACTTACTTACGGACATGTACATACTTCTGCTCCTACTATCATCAAGGAGCATACATCCCCGGTAGCAGGAAAGCTGTCCAACTTCCTTCTCCTTTGGAAAACCATTACTCAATAGCAATGGGTCATGAATATTATTCAGCATGGTTACCACCTTGCCCTTCTGGCCATTCCACCATTTCCTCCTCTGAAGCTCCAGAAATCCTCCCCGGAGCTCCTGGAAGAGATTCAAAAACTCCTTTGCTTATGAGCAATAGAGTTGGTTACTCAAGAGGAATTAGGTCAGGGTTTTTATTCACGTTACCTTCTTGTCTCAAAGAAATCAGGCGGCATCCGTCCAATTCCGGACCTTTCAGACCTAAACCAATTCCTGTCTATTGAAAACTTCCACATGGTGACCAACTCCCAGATTCTAGCATCTCTTCATCCAAACGATTGAATGGCATCTATAGATCTGCAAGATGCTTATTTTCACATCCCCATCAACAAAGACCACCGGCAGTTCCTGAGGTTCACCATATTAAGGTCTCATTACCAGTTCACATGTCTTCCCTTCAGGCTCAATTCTGCTCCCAGGGCCTTCACAAAGGTTCTGAAGTCAGTGGCAGCTTACCTTCTGTTAAGGACAGTACATCTATATCCTTACCTAGATGACTGGCTTCTTAAAGCCCAGTCTCCGGTGGAATTGCTTCAAAACGTGCAATTAACATCCACATTCTCTTCAACATGGGGTTTTCCATAAATGTGGCAAAATCCAGGCTCATTCCATCACAAAGGATCCGATTCCTAGGAGCAGTTATAGATACTACTCTACACAGAGCCTTTCCACCCCTGGAAATGGTGGAAGCTATTCAGCAAACCATTGTAAAGTTCAATACCCATGAGATTCTGGCAGCTTGGTGGTTTCAAAGACTCCTGGGGCTAATGACCTCTTGTATAAACCTAGTTCCCTTTGCAAGGCTTCATATGAGAATGGTCCATTTGCATCTTGCATGTAACTGGAACCAGCTGTTGGATTCACAGGAAATGAAAATTCAAATTCTGAAACAATTTCAGGACTCACTTCTCTGGTGAAACTGAGGGCTAAATATTCTGTGACAGAAAAGGAGGAAACAGTAAGTTGCAATTTGATTTGTTAGTATGTATAAGTGTGTAGTTGGTGAAAGTGAGCGTCCCCCCAAATGCAATAAGAACTCCCCAATGAGAGTTAATAATGGACACACCCCGGGAGGGAATGAGACCAAGACAAAGTGCGGGGAAAGATAAAAAGTAAAGTTTATTCAAAAGCAAAATAGGGCAAGCAGAGAACTCTGCAAACTCTGAGAGTGCTCTGCCAAACATCAGAAAATGCACATTATATTACAAAATCACGTTGTCTATTACGTGTGCTAAAGGGGATACATTGAGTTGTGGCCGCTGGACAAAGGGAACAGGACAGTATCCATTCTCTAGGGATGGTGCTCCCGGATTGGCTGGCACAGTGCTGGTTACTTCATGGAGCGCGTGGGTCAGCTGGGCTCAACTGGGCTCAACTGGGTGAGGTGCAGGGTCCGGCGAGATGTCCAAATCATGAAGATATACCCTACTTACAGATCTGCCCTTGTGGCCACACATACCTTGCACACAAGAGTTATCTCGCTAGACGTTTGACCTAGACAATAAAAGTGAGACTACTTGGGTCCAGGTGCCTAATTAATTCACCATATGACTTTGACACATTCATTATACATTCCCTCAGATCCCATAAGAGAATGGTCTATTGTTTGTTAGTGTAAAGAGACTATATTGCCACACATGGGATCAGGGGTCTGGGGTGAGCTGGGGTGGTACATTGATAAAGGGCCTGCAGTCGTTGCATCAAAAAGGCTTTGGGGTAAGTGGCTTATTGTCTATATTTCTTTGACCAGAGTCTGGGGGTGTGTGGCGAGTTCATGATAACATCATGTGTCAAAAGGGCTGAGGGGCGGGTGGATACTTGGTGCAGGCTCAGCGGAAGGGTGAGAGGTTAAGTTTGTAGCATCACAGCATCAGTGAAACAAGAGCCTTTAGCTGTCATCCCAGCATGGGGGTGTGGGGGCTGAGTGCGCGTCGCTGCAGGAGAGGGGAGAAAAGGCCCTGTGGCTTGCTGCCGGTCCGCTTTGTGGGCTTACATATGAATTATTAGAATGCGAGGTAGAATTAGGCCAGTGTGGTTGCAGGTACATCGAATAATATGCAAGTTGTGATCATAATATAGGCTACTCATTTATGTTTATCACAAGTATCATGTTACAAAATGCACTCTATCTACAACAGCCTTGTGGCTTTACCGTTTTTGCAGTATACACATTTTAGAACTGTATGCTAGTTGAACATGTTTGAAACGCATACATATATTGGAAAACCAGTGAGTATCTGGATCTTGTACCTTCCATCATATTGAACACGCAAATTAACATATCACTCATCACTGCAAGTGTTTGGCAGAGAATAAGATTCGCCCAACAGTATGGGGCCTAGGCATATAACTAAAAGCTTTGTGCAGAGTAAAATAGTTATAGATTTTTGTGTTTCATTTCATAGAATCAACCCATTCATACACAATTACAGGAGGGGATTTATAACCTTTACAGAGGGATTACCATTATGGGTGAACCAGAGTGGTACACAGGCGTGGAGTATGTATCTGTTACTTCAAAAGGAGAGCAAGGTTGGGGGGTTATCCAAAGCGTATGTCATAAATGTGGGGTCTGCAAGGGGACGGGACATGTTTGTGGAGATGAATTGTTTTCCGCAAACCCAAGCCTTTGCCCGGTCATTCACAGGTCAGTGATGAACTGCGGGAGGTGAAAGATACAGTGGGCCTCATTAGAAGGCAGGTGTTCCCGTAATGAAGGGTGCCGTTACAGGACCGGCACCCTTCATTACGGGGCACCCTTTTACGAGGTTCCCTTTGCGGGAGTTGCTAAGGACGCCTGGTAAAACCAGGCGTCCTTAGCGGGTCCCGCGAGGGTAACAGGTAGCTAATAATGGGCTGTTAATAACGGTCCCATTATTAGCTCCCTCCCCATTCCCATTGAGCCCTATTGGGGCTCAAATGGGAATGGGGATGGGTTCCCTCATGGAACGAACCCGGTACTGGGACCCGGTATGGAGGCAGCCATGCCCTTTTTAAGGGCATGGCTGCCTCCATACTCGTAATGAGGCCCAATTTTTGTCTTGTAGCTTGTTCGCGCCTAGTCTCCTGTGGGAACAGGCCTACTGCAGGGACGGAGAGGGGAGGAGGGTGAGGGAGATTACTGGCTCGCTGTGCGCGATCTCGAGGGGAGAGCTTCAGCTCTGCAGGCAACCTTTGTCCACGAGGCCTGTGGTATCATGTACAAAATGAATTCTGGGATCAGCTTTCTGGCCAAGGTGTGCATCCATATGGGCTGTCCCGCAACCATCCTGCATCCTTAGCCAAAGGCACATGGGTGGCTAAGGGACGAATCACAATCTGCAAGTGGGTTGGAATGAAGGGGAGGGGGTCTTGAAGACCTTTCCTCCTGTACATTCCCCCCTCTCGTTACTTAAGTAACAAATATTGTAACTCACCCAGCCTTTTACGCTCCTCTTCCTCAGCTACTGCCTCATCCCATGCAGGTGATCCCTTCGTGGAATCCATGCCCTGCACACCGCTCTGAGGCTTTCCCCTGCCCTGGCATACTCATCTGGAGTACAAGTCATGTAGTTACATCCCCCATCTCCCTACCAGATCTACCCATACCTCATTGTACCAAGCTAGCTCCCGGGGCTCCTTTATTGTGGGGTGATATAATCTATATACAATGTACCCATCATTGTATATGGCTGTCAGCCTGTATTTTGGTCCTAGGTCATCCCCTGTTTGTACTTGTGCCTCTTCTGTCATCTGCACCACTCCTTTTGCGTTGCCCATGGTCACCATCATCTTTGCACTGTTAGGTACTGCATCTGCGCAGCACCTCAGACCTAACTGACACACACAAAAAATCAAGAGCAGAAAAACGATGGTGGGTACTGGTAATTTGACAGCATCCTGAGCCAGGAGGGAACCCATGAAACAATGTCATCGAACCAGGTGCTGGGCTGTACCCCCCTTTCCGCTTTCATCTGCTCGCCAAGGTTATGTACAGCTGCTATTACGTGGGACAAGGTTCCATTGTCCGCGTCTGCAGAAGGTACGAAAGTGCAACATGCGCTCTCGATTTTTCAGCAAACATGTCCATCCATGGCTGTCAACAGGTCTGGAACATACCTGTTCTGCATCATCATCAACCGCAGGGCCCTTAGCTCCACCTTGATCACGTTAAACCCTTCTTCTGTGTCGTTCGCCAGTTGGATCAGTTCCCAGCGGGTTATTTTGAGCCATTTTGCGTTGGCTCATGCTTGGATGCTGGGAACGAGGGAAGCAAAGAATGTCTCAGCGGAATTGAACAACCGAAATCGATCTGGAATATGTGCCAAAAGTTCAGAAGATGCCTTGGAGATGTAGTTTGATGATCTCTTTTTCCATGAGGTGAGACTGTGCTCTGCATACTTTCCTCAGATATGGTATAGATGGGAGCTTCTTCAGTTGGCTGCACGGGTTCTAGATTGGTGGCAGGCGGCAGCTTTTTCTCCCCTTGGATATGACTTTCAGGTATCACCATCAGAGCAGAATGAAGCGTTGCCAGAGAGCACGTGACTCTGCAATAGGCGACTCTTGTGGTAATACTACTTTCAGAGTAACAGAGGGCTGAGATATTAGAGAGCACACGTAACAGCTCTCATTAGTTGTTTACTTTGCAGTATAGCTCATATCTGCATACCATTTATTGGACTGGTGTGGGTGTTGCGGATCTTCTATTGTATCTAATCCCAGCCCGTGGTATTCATTGTACTTTCTCCATCCAGCCCCCCTTTTTTGTCGCTTGCTGTCCCTTGTGTGTCCCTGAGTTTTCTTTCCAGCCTGCTGCATTAAGGGTACTCCACCTGCCCTCCCTTTCCCACTCATTATATAGGGCCAAGAACCTCTCTGCAGTTTTTCATCATCATCCACCATGCGCTTGGGCACCTTGAATTGCTCAGTTTTGTCAGGTGCAAGTAATACAGTTGGGTCGGAATCATCATATAACCAGGGTAATTCAGAGGGGTCTGGGTCATTCATTTTGTAAAGGTTAAACTCAGAGTCATTATATGCGGCAGTGAGGTGCACTGCCATAATAGTGCTGGCTGTGCTATTCGCATGTTGTGTGTCATTCCTCTGTTTCCTGTGTTCGCAGATCTGTTTTACCCCGTCCCAGATAAGATGTGTCCCATTCTTTACCATGCGTGTTCCATTTCCCCCCTCATTTAGATCTATAGATATAAATGCCATGGCCCAGTACACCACCAAACCAAACAACATTGAAAAGAATATTACTGCTCAACAAAACAGTCCGCACTCGTAGCTATAACTTCTTAAGTTAAAATTAACATTTCAATTTCTATCTATTGTTGACATCGGGGGGCCCCCACCGTTGCCATGGTTACTCCTATAGAATGAGACATAAAGGTGCATTAATCAGACACATATATGCTTATTTTGTTTTTTATAGATCTCTTCGTTATATGTACATTTCTGTGCATTTTCAAGTAACATTTACACTAACTTCAATTTCTTTCATTATCTTCATTACAGAAAGAGAGAGAGAGAAAGAGAGAGAGAGAGAGAGAGAGAGAGAGAGCATTTTTTATCATCATTGCAATTTTCTTAGTGTCGCCACCTGAAACACGCATCTCTTTATCTTTTACATCACATGGTTCATTATTTCTCTTGTATCTCCTTTTAAGTCTGTGGCCCTCATTCTGAGTAGGGCGGTAAGGGATAGCAGGCACCGGTAAGGAGACCGGTGCCGGTAATCCCTTACCACCCTACTACGAGGTCCCTTAGCAGGTCCCTTCCTTAACGCCTGGTCTGACCAGCTGTTAAGGACGGCACCCGTTAAGGAACCTGGGGGCAAATAACGGGCTTGGCATGTGCCGTCCCGTTATATGTGTCCTCCCCATTCCCATTCAGCCCTATGGGGGCTCAAATGGGAATGGGGACTGGTTTGGTGAATGGGGATTTACCGGTCCCTCCAAGGTCAGAATGGACCGGTAAATCCCCATTGAACCAAACCGGAGTCGGTACCGGTATGGGAAGCAGTCATGGCGCAAATAGCACCATGACTGCCGCCATACTCGGAATGAGGGCCTGTGTCTGTTTCTACATCTGGTGTTACACTATCATAAGCTTTTCGTACGTCGGACAAATGTATCCAATACCTCAAGCCCTTCTACTTTCACAGCGGTGGCTTTACAGTAAACCACTTCCTATGGGCCATGAAATCTTGGTGTATTCCACCGACGTACGAAACTCCTCACATATACCATCTCCCCTGGCATGAGCTGACCTGTAGGGCTATCAGTGGGTTACCAGACATTTGGTCGAAAAAAATTGGTCGACCAGACAAATGGTTGAACCAATTTGGTCGAAAACCAAATGGTCGAATTTTTTTTTTTTTTTATTTTCACCCCTTTTTTTAATTTTTTTGGGGGGGTCCCCCCCAACCCCCTTTTTTTCTCTAAAAAACCCTTTTTTTAAAAAACGAAAACCCGAAAAATAAAAATATAAATAAAAAAAAAAATTCGACCATTTGGTTTTCGACCAAATTGTGTCGACCAAATGTCATTCGACCAGTTTTCAGTCTACCAAATGACTGGACACCCTATCAGTGGCTGGTGTTACAGTGTAATTTGCTGCTTCTTGTGTGAATGGGGGCACGAGCTGTTTTGCAATCATGTGCGCTGCTTTTGTGAGTTTTCTCAAATACTCATGAAATTCTTCCCCTAGTACTGTTGCACTCCTTTGCGCATCAGATTGTCTTCGTAGTGGGGAGTGTGCTGTGTGCATGTGTCTGCCTGTCACTATCTCGTGAGGGGACAAATGGTGGTCCTTGCTGGGTTGGTTTCTTAACTCAAATGGGGCCATGGGCAAACAGTATACCCAATTTTTCTTTTTAGTTTTGAAAGTCTACTTTTTAGGAGTCCATTCATTTTTTCAACAACATCATTCAATTGCAGGTGATAAATCGTGCACAGTTTGTGGGTTTTTCATAACATTGCTGTCACTTCTTTGAACAGATAATTGACGAAATGTGTTCCGTTGTCAGAGTGCATTACGTCACATATTCTCCAATGGGGAAATACTTCCTGCAGCAGGAACTTGGCTGCGCACTTTGCGTCTGGGTGTGTGCAAGGGCCCGTCTCTACACACCTTGAAAAGGGACACACTACCACTATCATGTATCGGGATCCATTTCATCTTTCACCCATGTCAGCGTAATCTATGTGTAGCTCTCAAAATGGTCCTATTGGCTTAGGCAGCGTTCCTCGTAATGTTCTTAGGTTCATCCCTGAATTGTATATTTGGCATGTAATACATTCCATTGCCAATTTGGATATTTATTCTTGCAATCCTGGAACAAACCAATTCTCCTGAATTTCTGATGTTGTTTGGCATTGTGGGCTGGGAAATGAAGCTTTTGGTAAGCTCTTTCTAGTAATTTCTGGGTCATTACTACCTTGCCTGTATTATTTTGTCGCCAGAGAAGATCTGTGGATGACTGGCTACATCAAGAGTCCTGATATGCCCAGGAGGGTACCTGTATGTAAAATGCTAGAAATCAGGGTGAGAGATCCGAAGACAGCTGTCAAGTTTTGAAGCAATTTTATTTTGCCTCCAAAACGATTTTGCACAGATGAATATATTTAAACATTTACAAGACTTTCGATAAGCACGAAAGTTTTTGGACAGACATTTCTTTTTTAGGGGAAATACAGGTGAGTATCGTCCTCTTCTATTGTCGAGGAACAGTTTCCACAGTGATGCACGAGCATACAGTACAGTTAAGCGATGACATAGGATTTTAACCGGGTGCGACCCAGGACTGTGGTGGGTCCGGGGGTACTAAACACAATAGTGTACACAACACTATCTATAAACACATATACTCAGGGGTTGTGCCACAAAACATCGACACAGAGGTGTTTCGGCCAAACTGGGCTAGGTATGAGCCCGAGGTTGGGGTGGCCTTCATCATGATGGTCACTTGATAGTGGTTCTGTCCGTAATGGTGTTTTGTGTCGATGTTTTGGGGCAACCTGCAATGCTCATATCTTTTTAACCCCAGGGTAAATGCTGTCAAATATTGTGATTCAGGGTCCAGTGGCACTGAGAAGAATGTGTTCTTCAGATCCACTACTGTGAAACATGATGCATCTTTGGGTATGCTGCACAAAATTGATGCTGGATTTGGGACAAGTGGGAATTCTTTTTGTATGACATCATTGAGTGGGTGTAGGTCCTGTATCATCCACCATGCCCCTCCCTTTGCTTTTTTGATGGGGTAGATACAAGTGTTGCATGGTGAATTTGAGGGCAGTATAATGCCTTGTTGTAATAAGGCAGATATAGGGCCTCATTACACGGATGGCGGTAGGGTTTTACCGGTACCGGTAAAATACCGGTACCGGTAAATCCCTACCGCCTTACTACGAGGTCCCTTAGCGGGTTGGTGCTTTAACGCCTGCTTTTTGCAGGCGTTAAAAACCAACCCGCTAAGGGACCTCGGAGCAAATTACGGCACCGCAAAATTGCGGTGCCGTAATTAGCGCCTTCCCCATTCCCATAGAGCCCTATGGGGCAGAAATGGGAATGGGGAAGGGCAATGGCGGAAGGGGGATTTACCACCCCTCCAACCTTGGAATGGGGCGGTAAATCCCCTTTCCGCCAAGGCGGTGCCGGTATTTTACCGGCATGAGCCATGGCGCTAATAGCGCCATGGCTCACCGCCTACCGTGTAATGAGGCCCATAGTTTCTTTTATCCTTTCTTCGGCTTCTCATGACAGGGGGTATTGTTTCATCCGGGGCAGCAATGCCCCTGGTTTGAGTTTTATTTTCACTGGTGTCACTTCACGAAACAACCCCACATCATGTGGGCCAGTTGTCCACACTTCCTTTGGCACAAGTTGCATATCATCATTGAAAAAGATAGGTGGATGCACTGGTACTTGTCTTGTCTGGATCATTATGTCACAGGGAATTGCTATCTTCATCACAATTTCTCCATCACTGTCTGAGTCAGTGAACAGTTCTTTGTCAGACAAATCTTGCAGGGGTATGTTTGTATTGATGCACAACACTGTTCGCCATTCACATCCAGGTATGTCTACTCCAATTACTGCTATTCTTTTTGCAGACACCTGCACCCCCTGCAAATCTAGGGACATCACTGTTACTGCCATTATTAAAGGGCGGAACACAAATTCTGTTGGCACTCTACATTCTTGGCATTGTAATTCTGGTACAACCCGCGCTAGTGTCTTTAACCCTTGAATGAACATGTCTGGGTCAACCGGTATCCCACGCACCTCTGATGCTGTAGCCCATGTGTGTATTACTAGCATTGATCGCATTGGACTGATCCCAGGGGTAGAGGACACTATCTGTAAAGGAAATGGTCATGTTGAGCTTACTAAGGAGGTCCCTCCCCAGCAAATGTATTGGTGATTCTTCATAATACAATAGGGGTGCTTGCACTGTTTTCCCCCCCACTGTTACATCTAATTCATCTGTGTATGGAACCTCGACCACCGCCCCAGAGAACCCATGCCTCTCCATTTTGAGATTAGATAGCGGAAACCTGCCTTCTCGTAGGCATGATTTTTCTGCTCCCAAATCTACCATGAAAATGAACTGTTTGTTTCCTATCTCCGCCCCCACCAGTGGTTCCTCTGCTGCATTGAGGGTCGTTGATAGTAGTGGACACGCAAGTGCTCTCTGTGGGCTGTCCTATGCTGAATATCTTGTGTTTCCCTCATTATCAAAAACATTTCCGACACCACTGCCACTCCCCCAAAGGGTGCGGGAGCACCATTTGCCGTTGTAACAAAGAGGTTACCTCGAACAGGGGCCATATGTTCTCGTTATTGTGGGTGTTGTTGTACATTCTGTGGGGGTGCTCGGTGATCATCTGTGTACCTCTAATCAGGCTGCTCCTCCTTTCTGCTGCCACCCATGTGGGCTTCCTGTGTGAGGGTGGCCATACTGCTGTTCATTTGGGTAATTGTTCATGGGTGGCTTCGACACTCCCTTAAAAAATCCCCCACCTCCCACAGTTCCAGCAATTCCCGGGTCCTGCCCTCTGGGTCCCTGATGCCCATACCCTCCATACCCAGATCCACCTCCTCTAGATCCTCTGTACCCACCTATTCCTCTGCTGGTGCTCCTGCCTTGCTCCTTCCTTGCCATTGTGGCCCTCCATATTGTTCTTCACCATTCCACTGCTCTTGTGCATTTCCTGCCCAGTTTGCTGCCATTCTGGCTTGTATTGCTATTGACCCTTCCTCCTCCTCTCGTTCTCTGTCTATGGGCATGATGGCTACTGCTGCTGTGACATTCACTAGTTTTGTCTGAATTAATTTAGCCTCGTCTTTCTCTTTCTTTGATTTGTTTGCAATGATTTACTATTATGCTCTGTATTTCTGACCAGCCTTTGGCTTCTATCCCAGCTATTTTATCAAGCGCCTTCTGAACTTCTTTGGGGAGGCCTCGTTTTATTATGAAGTAGAACGGGGAGGTGGATTGGTCCCATGCCGTGCCCGTCTCTGCCTTCCACATCTCCTGCACCCGTAAAATGAAGGCCATTGCATCCTCCTCCTCACCCATTGTGCACTGCATCACAGACTGTAAATCTGGTGTGTCGGGGAAAGTGTCTCTTAGTGCATCCCATACTCTCACCCTTACTGTGTTGAAGGATGCTCCATCATGGCGGTCACAATCTAATGTTATTCCGGGAAAACCCGCTTTCGCCCAAACCCTGTCTGCTTGGTCACCTACTGCGGACACTAATGAACTTTTAACATCACCTATTGCCAGGAGAACCCCTGCAGTGATTTTCTCAAATGCGTAGATCCATTTGCTTGCCCCTCCTGAAAACGGCGCAACAATTTTAATGAATTTGCCTTATCCATTTGGGCTCAGGGTATGTAATTAGGTCTTGCTCTGCCCCTGTGTATCAGTGGCAATTGCAGCTTGCTTTTGGCTATCTTCCCGGCACTTACCTTTGTTCCCTTTTTTCCTCAAAATTGCCATTTGCCCCATTCTGTTTCTCAACCTTCCGTTCCACTCTTTCTCCATTGCTGTTCCATCCCCGATGGTGCCCCAACTGATGCGATCACCAGCCTCCTTTCTTCTTGTTCTTGCTCTTCTATGTCACACCAAAATTCTTCCTCTCTATCGAATGCCATGCCCCCACCTTCTGCCCACTCCCCTCATTTGCTTCCTGACCTACCTCTATTATTCTCGTAGGTGTGTCCTTTATCGGGAACAGTATCGCCCCTTTTTTCCATCCTTCTACCGTGGACCTGTCCAGTGACTGTGACAATTGCATCTGCTCTGTTCTGGAGGTGCCTGATCCCCTGTGCTCGCATATGTCTCTCAACCGAGAGAGTTCAGTTCGGGCCATAGTTAACCTTGAATCTAGATCTTGTGTAAATTTCTAAATATCTATGGCTGGGGTACTCATCTGTCCGCCTGGTCTCAAGCACTTGTATGGGGAAGGTGCTGTGGGTTGGGGTGTGGTCGGGGGCGTAGGTTTTGACACATATACTGGGTCACTGTACACTTCAGCTGTTACTGGTTTTGGCAGGAGGGGATACAATCGTGCAACCTCTACATGACCTTCCTACTCTTCCCCTTCCTTCCCGCTATTTCCTACTGCCAGGGGAGATGAGATATGTTCTTTTCTTAGTTCTTTTCTCTTAATTGGAGGTACTTCTTCGAAGAGCCTCCATAGATCTAATATCTCTCTTCTTTTGTGGTACTGTTTGCCCATATATTTTATATATAGACATGTGGCTACCATGTCCAATACATTTTTATCGAATGATCCTCCTGTGGGCCACACCTGAGGTAGCCCTTCCCCTTTAAACTGCGTGATCCATTGAACATGGTATTTGGTAATTCTCTCAGCATGACCTGGCAAACTCTGACAGATGTGGGCTAACAGTGTTTCTGCACCCATTCTTATCCCCAACACTCCTTCCTTCACCTTATGAGCCTTGTATTATAATAATGCAATTTTACAATACTATAGCACTTTATACCTTTGTATACCAATTCTGTGTCACAATATTCCATTTTTATCTCCAGTTTGTCACACTTACCATAGCAAGATATGCAAAAACAGTAATACAGTACCTACTCTGCCACGGCTAGTCAGTGTACACTAGTTACAACGAACACAATAAGACAATCACATGACTTTAACCAAAGAACATATCACATGTAACATTTAACACAAATCCTCCCTGCCTGTCCCCTCTTACCCCTGCTATTTGCCCCCTCTACAATTTATTTTATTTTCTGTTTCTTTCCCCTTTACGTTTCCCCCCTACCCAAGAAAGAATAAAGCGTTTCTAAATTGTACTACTCCGAGCCTAACTTTATATGAGACTCCTACTGATTCCACTTTGTTTCTGTTTTTACTCCCAGCACTAGTCGAGATAGCACTATGCGTTGCCACCTTCCACCCCCTCGCGGAGCTAGGTTCCCGTATTCCTCTTTCACCTCGTAATCTCCTTAACCTGTCCTAATGGCCATATGCAGAAAGAATAAAAAGAATAGATTAGACCCACAAGACCCTTTTCAGCTATATTTCCCTTTACCCTCTTTTAGCCCCCTTCACTTCATCTGACTCTGCATACTACACCTAGATCCCTCCTCTAGCTTCCTTTAGCGTCACTCGCACTTGATACTCACGTGTGCATCTTGATCCAAGACCCTCCGGACCCGGTCTGTCCAGGTGCTGCCCCACACTCAATGGCTGCCCCCGGCTCCGGCGAGCGGTACGGTGGGTTTTGGAAAGTGGGACCCGTACCCTCTCACCCTACTGCGTGTGCACGTCTAAGTGTACCGGTTGCTGCAGAAAGGCAGCTCTCTTGAGGGGGCGTGCCTTGGGTCTCTGCTGTGGCCGGGGACATCTCGGGCCAAAAGGAATGAAGGGACACAATCACGTGGTCACCACTTGAAAGTGGGCATCCGCCAAAATGCAATAAGAACTCCCCAATGAGAGTCAAGGAACAAGTTACTTACCTGTAACTGTTGTTCTCCAGCATGGGTCTGGCATGGATTCACATGCTCATGAATATTCCCCGTCGTAAGGCTGGGAATCCTCGGTAAAGAAAAATCAGTATCAGTTTCGTTTCTGATCTGTCTTTCGTAGTAGTAACCAATCACTGATCTCTGCGTCATACTGACCACAGCCAATGACTGCCATCTCCCTAAGTCCCGCCTCCGGCAGCCATCTTCAGATTTGGTAGCACGTGAAGTGGCAGTATGACCAAGTGAAGAGCCGCAGAGGGGTAGGCGGGAGGTTTCGCATGTGAATCCATGCCAGACCCATGCTGGAGAACAACAGTTACAGGTAAGTAACTTATTCCTTCTCCAGCATGGGGTCTGGCATGGATTCACATGCTCATGAATAAAAGAATACATAGCAGTACACACATGCACAACCACGGGAGGTGGCAACAGGCTCAACATTAAGCAATACCACAACTCAACATTAAGCATCTCTTACCTTCTCACCAGGCTCACCTTAGGCGAACAGGTTGCGCAGCACTGCTTGGCCGACCCTGGACTCCTCCCTGGAATCCCGGTCGACGCAGTAGAATTTCGTGAAGGTGTGCGTCGACCTCCACGTAGCAGCCCTGCAGATGTCCAGCAGGGGCAGACCAGATAGGAACGCCGTGGTAGCTGCGATCGCTCTGGTGGAATGGGCTGTCGGACGGCCAGGCAGCGGTCGGTTTGCCAACCGATGACAGTACATGATACAGCCGGAGAGCCATCTGGAAATGGAAGCCTTTGAGAGAGCCTTCCCCTGATTGACAGGTCCAAAGTTCACAAAAGTTGTGACGTCTTCCGAAAACTCTTTGTGCGGTCCACATAGAACTTCAGCGCTCTAGCCACATCCAGCGAGTGCAAAGTCCTTTCAGCCGGCGACGAAGGCGACGGGAAGAAAACAGGCAACACCAAGGGTTCGTTGAGGTGGAAGTCCGACGGCACCTTGGGCATGAAGGAGGGGTGTGTCCTGAGCACTACCCTCGTGTCGTGAAAAGTCAAGTACGGGGGCTTAAGGGAAAGGGCCTGGATCTCTCCCACCTGTCGTGCGGAGGTGATGGCCACAAGAAACGCTGTTTTCCACGACAAGAGCTTCAACGTAGCTGAGTGCAGAGGCTCGAACGGAGGTCCCATGAGCTTGGTCAGCACCACGTTGAGCTCCCACGCCGTGGCCGGAGCCTTCACCGGCGGGAACGACCTGAACAGTCCCTTCATGAATTCTTTCACCAGACGATGAGACCACAAAGACGTCCGTCCCGTGGTTCTGGTGTATCGGGAGATCGCAACAAGATGAATCTTGATGGAAGCGTGCGCCAGTCCAGCCTTGGCCAGCGTCAGCAGGTACGGCAGTACTTGAGGAGCCGTAATCCGTAGAGGGTTAATCTTCTGTGCGTGGCACCAGACAGAGAACCTCTTCCAATTGTGTCCATAGCATTTAAGAGTTGAGGACGCCCTGGCCTTTGCAAGAACCTCTCTGCAGTCGGCCGGTATGTCGTAACCTCCAAACTCTAACGCTGCAGGAGCCAGGCCTGCAAGTTCAGCGACTTTGGGTCGTGATGGAGGATGGCGCCTCCTTCCCTGGAGAGAAGATCCGCGTCCACTGGCAGCTTGATTGACGGGGACGCTGACAAGTCCAGAAGGTCCGGGAACCATATCTGCCTCGGCCACGCAGGTGCATCGAGGATCATCCTGCACCGTGACCTCTTGAGCTGGTTGATGAGCCGGATCAGCAACGGCAATGGAGGGAACGCGTATAGGAACAGTCCCTCCCAGGGTAACGAGAAAGCATCGCCCATGCTCCTCGGCTGGGGAAACCTGCTGGCGAACCTCCGGCACTTGGAGTTCGTCGCCCTCGCGAACAGATCGATCTGGGCTGTGCCCCACCGTCGGAAGAGGCGGTCCACTAGATCCTGTCATAGTTCCCACTCGTGGCACGAGCGCAGCTCTCTGCTGAGCGAGTCGGCGATGGTGTTTTTTATTCCTGCCAGATGAAACGGCTCCAGAAATATCCCTTGGGCGACGGCCAATGCCACAGATCCTGCGCCTCCTTGGACAGGGCTGGGGATCTGGTACCACCCTGCTTCCTGATGTAGAACATGGTGGTGGCGTTGTCGGTGAAGATCCTCATCACCTTGCCCTTGATGGACGGAAGAAAGGCCCTGAGGGCCCAAAACACTGCACAGAGCTCCAGGATGTTGATATGGAGGGACTTCTCCGTCGGCAGCCAAAGGCCCCTCGTGTGCAGATTTTCAGTGTGTGCTCCCCACCCTTCCAGGGAGGCATCCGTGGTCACTGTCTTCTGGTGGCCCGGGGTCTGGAAGTCCATGCCCCTCGTCAGATGCGCACGGGTGCCCCAACACCGGATCGCTCGTCGGAAGCTCTCGTCGAGTGTGATCCTGTCCTCGAAGCTGCCCGTCGTCTGGATCCAGCGAGCGTCCAAGAACTCCTGTAATGGGCGCATCTGAAGCCTGCACAGGCGGATGAGATAAATGCAAGAAGACATCATTCCGAGGAGGGTTTTGATGGACCTCACCCTGGCCGCGTCCGCAACCAGCATCCGCTGCACCTTGCCCAAGATGGCCCTCGTCCTTTCCTACGACGGAGAGGCCAGAAGCGCCACTGTGTCGAGTTTCGCTCCCAGAAACAGTGCGTCTTGCGCGGGCACCAGGTGGGACTTGGCGTAGTTTATGGAGAATCCCAGGTCCGTGAGTAGTTGGACGGTCCTCGCCGTGTGCTCCGCGGCGAGCTCCTTTGTCTTTGCTCGGATGAGCCAGTCGTCCAGGTAGGGGTAGACGTGGATCCCCGCCAGGCGCAGCCGCGCCGCCACCGGTGCGAGGCACTTGGTGAACACCCTGGGTGCCGACCTCAATCCGAAGGGAAGGGCTCTGAACTGGTAGTGACGCCCTTGGACCACGAATCTGAGAAACTTTCGGTGTCCCTTTAGGATGGGGATATGGAAGTAAGCATCCTCCAAATCCAACGACGACAGGAAATCACCCTCCTCCAGCTGACCCAGGACGTGCTGGAGGGTGACCATCCAGAACTTCTGTGCCTTGATGAATTTGTTCAGTCGTCGTAGGTCCAGGATGGGACGCCATCCTCCTGTCTTCTTCTTCACGAGGAAGTATCTTGAGTAAACTCCAGAGCCCCGAAGCCTCTTTGGGACGAGCTCGATGGTGCCTTTCTTGAGCATCGCCTTTACCTCCAAGAGAAGTTGAGGGACGTGATGTTCCTTCCTGACCACGGGGGGGACGCGCGGGCACTTCTTTAGAAACTCGAGCGCTTGACCCTGGGCCAGAGCGTCCAGCACCCAGCGGTCGGTGGAGATGGATTCCCACACGCTGACGAAGTTCGCCAGCCGGCCTCCCACCGGGATGCTTCGGTGGGGGCCCCGACCCCACGGCCGGTTCAGTCCTGCTTCGACGAGGCTTTGCCGCCTTGTCCTCCCTGGCGACGACGGCGGGGTCCGCCCGACTTGCCTCGTCCCCTGTAGGCTTCCTGTGACGATGAACGGGCCGCTTGACGGTAGGTGGAATATACGCCGCCGGAACCTTTGGAGGCACCCTGCTTGCCTCCGGTGCTCCGAAAGGGCGGCTGTCGTTGCTGGAGAACACCAAGAGCCCGGGTCGCCTCTGTGTCCGTCTTGATGGCTTGTAGGGAATCGTCCACTGTTTTCCCAAACAGGTTGCTCCCGTCGAATGGCATGTCCAAAACTCTGGTCTGCACATCCTGCCGGAAGTCCTTTGCCTCGAGCCATCCACGCCGTCTAAGGCACACGCCGTTGCCCAACTGGCGAAATCCAGTGTCAGCGATGTCCGTCGCTATCGTAATGGCGTGGTCCGACGCCACTTCTCCTTCCTGCAAGATCTCTAGGGCCTCCGCCCTCTTGTCGTCCGGTAGGAAGTCCAGCAGGGGGGCGATCTTGTACCACAACTCCCTGTCGTAGCGGGCTACGATAGCTAAGGCGTTGGCAGCCTTAATCGTCGTTGCTGCCGATGAGATGACTCTGTGTCCCATTGTGTCCAATTTCTTTCCCTTGCCGTCCGGGGGGGGAGGTTGACGTAGAGGCCGAAGCCCCCCGCTTTCTTCCTGGCCACCACGGAGACGACCGAGTCCGGGGTCGGCTGTGCCCGAAGGCACAAGGGGGCCGCGTCCGGGACCCGGTACTTCTTCTCATACCGATCCCTTCTCGCAGGCGTTGTGGATGGGTTCTTGAGGAGGGCGAGACCCTCATCCCAGATATCATCCAGTAGAGGTACAGCGAGTACCGTCTTCCTCTTGGTCTTGCGCCGTTGATAAAGGAAACCTTCCTTCTTCTCTTCCGGGCAGAGCTGGAAAAGCTTGGATGCCCTGGCGATCATGGCATGAAACGATCCAATCTCGTCGGGCGGGGAAGCCCGGGGAGGAGGTGACGACGGATGATCCTCGTCGTAAACCTCGTCGTCTGTACCCGTTGTGGCCGTGTCCGTGCCCGTATCATCCCCACGGGTGGTGGACGGGGAGGAGGGCTGAGCAGGGCACGATGGTTGAAAAGGAGGTGGAGGATGAATCCTTCTTCTCTTAGGAGGAGGGCTCCCAGAAGGGCCTGGCTCCGGGTCCCCCGTCGGGAGCGGTTCCTCCGTTGGTGTTAACGGCAATCTCGTCCTTATCTCCGAGCATAAGGACTGTATAGCCAACAAAATGGCCGCCGAGTTGTCTTGCAGCACTGGTTGAGGGGATTTCCCAATGGGCGGTCAGGAGCCTCGTCGGCACCCTCGATGTTCTCGTTGTCTCCTACGTCGGGGTCCCTCCCGACGGGCTGGTCTTCTTCCATGCCAATGCCGTGGTTTAAGACTTCGATCAGCTCCTCTTCAGAGGTTGAGGCCAAATCCAAGACGACCTCCTGACCCCCCTTTTTCTTCTCCGTCGGAGGTTTCACGGGGGTCCTGTCGATGGGCTTGAAAGAGGACTCCCTCCACGGTGGCAGGGAGACTCTGAGCCCCGAAGTCGCCTCCACTGGTGTAGCCTCCACAGGCTGAGCCAGGGCCGCCGCGAATGTCTCGATAGAGGCCTTGGCAGGGTGGATCAAGGCTTTCACCACCTTAGATGCGCTCACTGCCTTCTCCTTGGGGGGAGGGTCACCGCCTCGCTCCCCCTCCGATGGGGCCTTCGAGCTCGACCGGGGTCTCTCCAGGGGCTTCGCCGGGTGCTCGGCCTTCCTCTTACCCGAGCCAGAGCGTTGGCTCGTGGTTGATGGCGCCGGGGAGGATGCGTCCTGCCTGGCAACCGTAGAGCCTGACCGTTCGGCGCTCCCGGTGCCAGCGGACTCACGGTGCTTGGCCTTCTGTTGGGCCCCCTTCGCCGGGGCGCCCTCAAAGGTCTTAGAAGACCGCTCGGACTTCTTCTTCTTTTTCTCGCCTGACGGGCTCTTCCCTTCCAGCCAGTTGGCGAGACGCAGATGGCGGTCCTTCATGGTCCGCTCCGACATATTGCCGCAAAACGCACAGTCCTTCTCCACGTGCGTCTTGTCCTCATGCAGGCAGTAGAGGCAAAGGGAATGTTCGTCCTCCTTAAAGACATTCTGAAGCTGGCATCCAGGGCAGACCCTGAACAGCTTTCCGGGCGTCGAGCTTCCCTTCTCCTGGGCCATGTCCGAGATGGGCCTGAGAAACTTCTGGAGTCCTCCAAAAGCGTGGCTCGACGAAATCTTCACCCTTGAGGGGCGTAGAGGAATCCGACACGGGTCCCCGTTGATCAGATAAAGAAACGGTGGAGCTTGAGGCTCTTTTGACCGAAAAAGAGAGAATTTTCCTATGAAAAAGCGCGAAAACGCACTACAGCTCGAGAGCAATAGGACGAGGATCCCAACACATGAACGTGCGGTAAAAATCTGAAGATGGCTGCCAGAGGCGGGGCTTAGGGAGATGGCAGTCATTGGCTGTGGTCAGTATGACGCAGAGATCAGTGATTGGTTACTACTACGAAAGACAGATCAGAAACGAAACTGATACTGATTTTTCTTTACCAAGGATTCCCAGCCTGACGACGGGGAATATTCATGAGCATGTGAATCCATGCCAGACCCCATGCTGGAGAATAATGGACACACCCCAGATGGGAATGAGACCAAAAACAAGTGCAGGTGAAGATAAAAAGTAAAGTTTATCCAAAACCAAAATAGGGCAAGCAGAGAAATCTGCAAACTCCGAGAGCGCTCTGCCAAACATCAGAAAATGCACATTATATTACAAAATCACGTTGTCTATGACGTGTGCTACAGGGGATACATTGAGTTGCGGCCATTGAACAAAGGGAACAGGACAGTATACATTCTGTAGGGGCTGTGCTCCCGGATTGGCTGGCACGGTGCTGGTTACTTCATGGAGCACGTTGGTCAGCTGGGCTCATCTGGGTGAAGTGGAGGGTCAGGCGAGATGTCCAAATCATGAATATATACCCTACTTACCGATCTGCCCTTGTGGCCACACATACCGTGCACACAAGAGTTATAGCACTAGACGTTTGACCTAGACAATAAAAGTGAGACTACTTGGGTCCAGGTGCCTAATTAATTCACCATATTACTTTGACACATTCATTATACATTCCCTCAGATCCCATAAGAGAATGGTCTATTGTTTGTTAGTGTAAAGAGACTATATTTCCACACATGGGATCAGGGGTCTGGGGCGAGCTGGGCTGGTACATTGATAAAGGGCTTGCAGTCGTTGCATCAA
Source organism: Ambystoma mexicanum (assembly GCF_040938575.1). Classification (NCBI taxonomy): domain Eukaryota; kingdom Metazoa; phylum Chordata; class Amphibia; order Caudata; family Ambystomatidae; genus Ambystoma; species Ambystoma mexicanum. The sequence continues at coordinate 184,881,578 of NC_090925.1, read as the reverse complement.
AAAGGCTCTGGGGTAAGGGGCTTATTGTCTATATTTCTTTGACCAGAGTCTGGGGGTGCGAGGCGAGTTCATGATAACATTATGTGTCAAAGGGCTGAGGGGAGGGTGGATACTTGATGCAGGCCCAGCAGAAGGGTGAGAGGTTACAATTGGTATATCACAGCATCAGTGAAACAAGGGCCTTTAGCTGTCAGCCCAGCATGGGGGGGAGGGTGGGGGCTGAGTGCGCGTCGCTGCAGGAGAGGGGAGAAAAGGCCCTGTGGCTTGCTGCCGGTCCGCTTTGCGGGCTTACATACGAATCATTAGAATGCGAGGTAGAATTAGGCCAGTGTGGTTGCAGGTACATCGAAAATATGCCAGCTATGATCATAATATAGGTTACACATTTATGTTTATCACAAGTATCATGTTACAAAATACACTCTATCTACCACAGCCTTGTGGCTTTACCGTTTTTGCATTATACGCATTTTAGAGCTGTATGCTAGTTGAACATGTTTGAAAGACATACATATATTGAAAAACCAGTGAGTATTTGGATCCTGTACCTTGCATCATATTGAATACGTAAATTAACATATCACACATCAGTGCGAGTGTTTGGCAGAGAATAAGATTAGCCCAACAGTATGGGGCCTAGGCATATAACTAATAGCTTTGTGCACAGTAAAATAGTTATAGATCTTCTGTTTCATTTCATAGAATCAACCCCTCCATACACAACTACAGGAGGGGATTTATAACCTTTACAGAGGGATTAGTGTTATGGGTGAACCAGAGTGGTACACAGGCGTGGGGTATGTATCTGTTACTTCAAAAGGAGAGGAAGGTTAGGGGGGTTATCCACAGCATATGTCATAAATGTGGGGTCTGCAAAGGGACAGGACATGTTTGTGGAGATTAATTGTTTTCCGCAAACCTAAGCCTTTGCCCGTCATTCACAGGTCAGCGATGAACTGCGGAAGGTGAAAGATACAGTGTTTGTCTTTTAGCTTGTTCGCACCTAGTCTCCGATGGGAACAGGCCTACTGCAGGGACGGAGAGGGGAGGAGGGTGAGGTAGATGACTGGCTCACTGTGCGCGATCTCGGGGGGAGAGCTACAGCTCTGCAGGCAACCTTTGTCCACGAGGCCTGTGGTATCATGTACAAAATGGAGTCTGGTTGTGGTACAAAATGGAGTCTGGGATCAGCTTTCTGGCCAAGGTGTGCATCCAAATGGGTTGTCCCGCAGCCATCCCGCAGCCTTGGCCACAGGCGAATGGGTGACCGGGGGACCAATCACAATCTGCAAGTGGGTTGGAATGGAGGGGAGGGGGTCTTGAATACCTTTCCTCCCATACATTGGTATAAAGTTAACAATTACATTTCAAAGTCATTTCAGGAGCTGGAAGGAATGCTAAGTAATTGGGCAGAAGAAACTTATAGAGTGATATGTTGGAATGTGTGAAGGAGTACCGAATGAGTATGTTCATGAAAGAGGCATGAGTTTGGGTGTGTCTAGGGCTATCAAATGTGCGTGGTTAAGTTGGGGCATTTTTTCCGAACGGGAGCATTTGTGTGTGCATGCTGTTTATTGATTTCTAAGCTCCTAGTATGGTACTGTCCTAAATCATTTAAATTTCCTTTTCAATGTAAAACTGAATCTGTGTGTGCGTGTGTGTGAGTGTGTGTGTGTCTGACTTTGTGTTGCCTTGCAGCCTGTAGTCAGTTGTATTTTGAATTTAGATTTTTTTCATGTGGTTTCAAATTGTTGTTTTAAGGTTGTTGACATGCCCCATAGCTTGTGGATTGTTGGGAATTCCTGGAACCACTGGCCCCAGTGCTTTCTGCTGAGATGAATACAGGAGTCGGATTGGTTGAAAGTCACGGTTGCAACCCCCATTGGGATATACATCATTTACAAAATGGGTTCATATATTGGCCTATTTGAAGTCCTGTAATTCCGACTGTGATGGTGCTCCTCATGTGTTCATCCTCTATGATAGGGGCAATGAACTTGGTTATACCAAGGGCACAGACCTTTTGTGGATAAAGAGGGCTGACCTGAAGTGTGTGTTGGTGCAGTTCCCACTGTACTACATTGCTTTTTTGTGCATCCCTGCAAGTAAATCATTGATAAGGAGCACAACGGTGCATCGCAATGTATTGATTGTCAAAGCTCACTGGAATTTAAACAAATGCATGTGCGCCTTCAGGTGTGATCAAGGAATGTTGCACATCTGCCACTTCAACAACAGCAGCAATGTTTCTTATGCTCACCATGGAAACATGGTTTATTTAACCGATCATGGCAACTGTTATGTTATCTTATAAGGGTTTTATACTGCACCATATCACCACAATAGTAGTGTCAGTATACAATGGCTAATTCAAATAGTTTCTGTATACTGCACTCACTAGGGATATCCAGATCTTAGTCTGCAGCAGAAAAGGAGTCCATGAAAGATAAATGGATCAAACCAAAGGAAGAGGTTCCACATAGAGAAAGGATAGCAGGATGCAGTGGGAGGAATAATAGTTTGTGATGGCATGGGTGCATGCCAGTCTGATTCGGTGAACCTTAAAATTATGAGGCAGAAAATATGGGTATATATTTTCAGTGCCTGGGATTGGTTGAATCCTTCTACGTGGCATATTTGGAGAAGGGATGGTTAGTACACTATGTAATATTTGGAAACCTGAGGGTCTCAAGACGTGCTCGGACAATCCTAGAGGTTTGGGTGGCTTATTAAACAGGGTATATGTAGCCCGTGGCCCTACGGGGCCTGGCTAGTGGGGCGGCTACAAGCTTGCCCTCAGGGAACATTGACACAAAATGAAAGATACAGACACGAGGGAACTAAAAGATGTATTGAATGTGTAGTGTGTTAGTTCTGTGTGTGTGTTTTGGAAGAATCCATGCAGCCCACCATGGGGCTGTATGGAATGTAAAAGTACAGAAAAGAGCAGTAGAAAATAACTCCCCTGCCGAACAATAGGCTGGGTAGGTGAGAGAGAAAATAATCCAGAGGGATTTTGAGAAAAGGACAGTTGAAAAAAGGACAGTTGGAGAAGAGCAGGAGAACGAAGAGAGACTTACCTGAAGGGGGGCGTTGCCTTAAGTGACCCTCTAGGGCCTCAATCCATCTAATAGCACTGGGCGGCGCATGGGGAGCCCTCCAGAAACTGTGAGCAGGGTGGCCGAGCTGCCTAGTCAGGGTCAGCGTGGCTGCCCCAGGGCTGTGGCATCTGCCGGCCCACCCGGGGGCCAGACGGGACAGGCCTCAGAGACATTATTGGCCCAGGCGGCATGGCAGGGGCCACCTGGACTCACAAAGCACACCCCGGCCAGCAGGGTCGGATTGGGCCGTCTGCCATTCGGAGGGTACAGAGGATTCCTCGAGGGGCCAGGAATAGTCATGCCCAGGGCCCAGGATTGCGTGACAGGAGCCTGCAGGTGGAGCTTCGTGCTCTTGATGGAAAAGTATCATTGAAGACTTGGCGACACTGTCGGGGTAAAGGGGTTAAAGGGTGCTTGAATTGGCAGGTGTCTGTGTTCTGCAGTCAACCTATGCCAGATCCAATAACATGAAGCGTGCGTGATCCGGTGCACGTGTGTGCCCCAGCGTGCATTTTCTTTAACCGTGCGCAAAACAAAACTCACAATTTCCTGGACAACAACGGTGTGAATTATTCAAACACGTGTGTTAGGTTCACATGGGAGGCAGTGCTTTATCTGTGCCCTCTGCAAGCCCAGCCCGGCACACACACCTGGGACCTTGCCCGGTTAGGAGATGGTGACTGTTCACCCCAGCCTGGTGCCCACCGGATAGGCACCAGGGGCGCCACTCCCTGTGTTGCTGTGGGGCTGGAGTCCCAGTGAAGGCAGCGGACATGCTGTGATGAGCAGGGTTTAAGATCTGTGATGGGCAATGCTGCAGGGCTGCCCAAAGCGAGGCAGGGTAACAGCTGGTACCATCCGGCAAGCAGGGGAGAGGGACAGCTGCCTTCCCCCCAAGCCTGCTCCCCTCTCCCCCACAACACAGAGACACACAGTCTCTCCGCACTACAAAGCGCAGGAAGGGTGAGGTGTGAAAAACACCTCACCCTTCCACAAAGCAACAGGGTGCAATCACCCAGAGGAAACCAACAGCAGGCAGGAAAGAGCACAAAGACCTGCCCCCCTCGGGGGGGACTGACAGCCGGCCTGGGGGCTGGGCCAGCCCCCACAGCTATACATCTAAGACCCAGGGCTACCCCTGGGTCTTATATAAGAGCTGCACAGCTCACAGAAAAATACAAACTGTTTGAGGACCCTGAACGGGGGCCCAAAGAGTCAGGAGGTTCGCTGTGCACTCAGCGTCCTCCACTCTCTTTCTTCTTTTCCACAAAGCCCTCCCACCCTAGAAAAGAAGGGAGAAGAACAAGGAAGAGAAATACAGGACACTGGACGGTGACTACAACAAGTCGTGCGACAAGAAGGCAGCACGGGCCCAATGGGGTAACCTCAGGTCCCAGTGCCCAATAGTATGAAATTATTAGGATATGTAATTATTATTATTGTTTTCATAACCATATATGTAACAATAAAATCCTATGGCCTTTTATTGCCAACACTTGACAAACGTGTGGTCTAACCTTTCTCAGGGGAAGAAAAGGTTTCCGGCAGCCCACAACCGCCGTTACGAAAAGCACTAAGGTAAGTTGCGCGCATATGGGGCCAGCAGTTATGCTGAAGTACTGCTTGCCTTGCCCTGTTGCTGCCCAGAGCCCCCCACCAAGCTGCATTACCAATCTATTCACAGATCGCTGCTGGCAGATGCTTTTTAAAGTCCAGAATTACATTCAGTGTCTTTTTTTTCCGTTCATGGTGGACCCTGAGGCGGCCCTCGAGCCAGTCCTTTCCTCCTGATGAGAAGAGGCCGAGCCGCCCTGGGCTGGCCATTCTGCACGATTGCCAATGGCATCCTGTGGCTGTGGTCTTCATTGTAAAGCACAAGATGGCAATGGCCTTCTTTGAAGGCAATGGGAACAATGTATTGGTTTCAACCTAGATGCCCAGAGAAGGAGTGCGCGAGTAGGGCGACCGTGACTGCACATAACTACATACAACCTTGCTTGTCCAGAGCAGCTAGTACAATATGTAATGTTTTATAAACATATGCTTGCACAGACAATACATGATCTTTAGAAAGTACGGTTTGCGTGGATTCAAGAACCTGCTCACTATATAAGGACGACCAATAATGTACCTTGAAATTGAAGCATTCCATTTACTTCATATATACACCAAGTTTTAAACAGGTGGACACACAACTTGTACTCCAACTCTCTCAATTCCCCTCACTCGTGCTTTCATGTTCCTCATAAGGATCTCTCTTATTTTCTCCTAAATGCAACTGGCAAGGTACTTTCCGCTGTCATCATTTGGCTGTACTGCTTATTAAATGCAACTCTATTTTCATGCCTTGAGTCTGGTTCTCCGAAATAAGTATTTAGCTATGTGATGATGTTGTTTTATAAAAAAAAAGAACAAAAGAAATGTTATGACTTTCTCAAGCGTTTACACAAAACATAACATGCAACAGACACATGAACCCTCCATAAGTAGCATGTTCTGTAAAGTCGTGAATTGACGCGATATTGACGCGATTCACGAATGATGGTTTGAGGGACACTTTTTTTGAGGCGAGGGGTGGCCCACTTTTTTGATGCGAGGGGTGGCCCACTTTTTTGAGGTGAGGGGTGGGCACTTTTTTTTGGGTGTCCGGGCCTATTTCTTGTCCCAGTACGACCCTGCCAGCCAGAACCGTATGTGGGTGCGACCCCAACCGGGCTGTCCGTTAGTACCCCCAAATGCCTGCCTCGTGGCCAGTGAGGTGGGTCTGTTTTTATCAAAGTCCTCCCGTTCTGCACATGCAAGGTGCAGTCTGGGAGGTGAAGTAAGGAAGAGCGGTAAAGCTTGTCCACCCCGGAGGGTGGAGCATTGAACAGAACGCTTCGGGGGTCACCTCGGCGGCCAACCCGGGTGAAGAGGGAGGAGGTGGAGGAAGTCCCGGGGTGCTCTGTTGAGCTGCCCGGATGAAGAATGCTCTGGGCCACCCAGCGGAGCAGAGCAGGTGAAGGCAGGTGGCCAAAATCTGTTTGGTGAGCGTGGCGCCCTTCCCCATAGCAACGGGGATGCCGCCGAAAGGCAAAAATGGTACCCGGGTGGCAGCGGTGATGTCAGGTGGGCCCACCGGCCAACGGGGCCATCCTGGATATTATAGGTACCGCGGGGTGGGGCGGTGATGTCCGGTGGGCCACCAAGCCAAAGGGGCCCAACCTTGATATTCTGATTACCGCAGGAGTGGCAGTGAAGTGTAGGTGTACCCCGACTGCACAGGGGCTGCCCAGGATTTTAAAAAGGTGCACGGCCTGTGTGGTGACCTCATGTGGTGGACGGGTCACCCTGAAGGTGGAAAAGAGGCCAAAGCCCCACTATATGGCAACAGAGGAGGGCCAAGCCCCATCCAGAGGAGCCAAGCCCCGTCTACCCATTCAGAATCATCGGGGGACAGGCCCCCCAGCCTGCAACCAGCAATTCACACCCCTGTATCCACGCCCAGAGCCAGCGCTAAAAGGACTGACCCCAAGGTACTGTGAAGGGGTGGCTGTCTGCAGCATCCACCCCATTGTGACATAGGCCCTCATTACGACCCTGGCGGAAAGTAACTGACCTGACCGCCATAGCGTAAATAGCGTTTCCGCCATTGCACGACGGAGTAAAGTGCGGCTAATTCCGACCCATCGGGCATGAGCACTACGCCATGGCGGAAGTGCAAAGTCCGCGATGGCGGAAATGTCCCCAAAACGCCCCTCACCGCCGTCGTACGGCGCCCTAGGTGCAATTCCGCCACCCATCATAGCGGTCACCGTAATGAGCGGCAATCGGAAAATACGGTGACCGTAAATATACGGAAACGGAAGCAAAACCATGGTCCCGGAACGGGAAACAGCACGCCGTACACCTATAAAATCAGAATCCCAACACAACCATAAAAAATCCTACCCTGAGACACATCCCAACCCGAAATCCACCCTAGTGAAAACAACAAAAATGGGAAAAGTAGCGAAAAAAGCGTGCGACCGCAAGCGGCAGGTCCACTTCTCCCATGAGGAACTCACCGTGCTCACAGAGACCCTCCAGGAGAATGCTGCCGTCGTCTTCTCGACGCAAATGACCCGGACGGCACTTGCGAACAAGAAGGCCATATGGGCCCTGGTGGCACAGCGGGTAAGTGCGGTGGGGACCGCACCCCGCAACCCACAGCAATGCAGAAAGCGATGGGACGACTTGCGGATACGCGTACGGAGCATACTATCCGCCAACCGTAACATTGCCACAGCTACCGGGGGAGGATCGGAATCACCCATCAAGTTGACCCCCTGGGAAGAAATCTGTGCCTCCATCATTGGAATGGAGAGTATAGAGGGAGTCGGAGGGATGGAGAAAGGAGTGCAGACATCCGAAGAATCAGGTAGGTGGGCCAAATAAAACAATGCTAAATCCACAATGTCCAATCATGTGAAGTACCATGTGTCCACATAGTGCAACAGAAACACATGTCCAGGAGAACGTCCACATACATTGGCCTGATAGCGCACTTTAAAAGTCACAATAAATACATAAATAATCAAAAATCCTAAAAACACCCTCTACACGTGCAGCACGCACACCCTAACTGCAGGCTGCAAAACAACTGCATCCTCAATCCACACAAAAATGAAACCACCTCCAAGGCCCTGACCCAAATCACCCTCAGGTACCACCCCAATGCATGTGATACATTGCCATTCCAATTTCCACAGACCCATTAATAACGCTCGCCCTCCTTTACTCCACCACAGGGTCCGATTCAAACGACGAACTCCAGGACACCCCTACCAGCACACCTGCAAAGAGGGCCAAGACCAACGGCCAAAGACCCTCCACCTCAGCTGCACGGATCAAGACACGGCAGCAGCACAAATCAAGTGGCAGCACACAGGAGGGGACTTCAACAGGCACCCCAGCAGCCAGCATGCCCACAACAGCAGCACCACAGGTCCCCCCAATGGATGCCACAGAAGGCACTGCTTCTGGTGGCAGCAGCACCATAGGTGACACTGCATTAATGGCAGCATGCTCCGACACAGAAAACGGTGCTGTCGATGTAGGATCCATCCATGACCTGTCTCAATCCCCCTGTTTGTTTCATCCCGTACACCATGAGGATACCACGCAGGTGCACCCACAAGACGACGACTGGCCATCCCCCACAAGCCCTGTGGCAAGGCAACATGAGGTGATCAGCCCCTCTGTGACACCACCGCAAATGGGCATGGCCCAGCAGAGGCAACAGTCCCTCGACCAGGTGATCGTGCAACAGCAGCAACTGGCCACGCTCCTCAAGGAGCATGCTGATGAATGTGGGGGTACTAAGGCAGCCATAGAAACATCTACTGAGACACTTAGGGCAGAAATGGAGAGAAGTACAGAGACACTAAGGGCACAAATGGAGAGAAGCACCGAGAGCCTGAGGGTACAAATGGAGAGAAGCACCGAGAGCCTGAGGGGGGAACTGCATGCGACGTCCAAAGACGTATGTGCTGAACTTGCCGCTGTGCGCCGTGTGCTCACTGAGCTCTCACAAACCCTTAGGGACATGCATGGACGTGAGCAGGCAGAGACATCATCCGTTGCAAGTTCCGTCCAGGGCAGCCCCCAACGTACATCTGGGAGGAACCTGCGCTCCACAGGCAGGGGTGCCCCTGATACCCGGAGAGGGGGCTTGCAATAACGTCTGCCCACTGACAATGAGCATCTTTGGACACTGGTGTTCGGGGGGGAGGTAGGAGGGTGGAGGGGGTGTGTTGGGCTTACTTGGGTGGCGGGTCGATGGGGTGTGTAACATAATTTCACATATGCTATAAACATTTCACATTCATCCAATGAGATGTGTGGACATTGATCTTTGTGTACGAGGCCTTTATATGCGTACAGTCCATATTGTGCATGTTCCAGACACACACAGTGCCACAAGTCCCGTGTCCATGTATCAGCCACCAGGCGTGAGTGCTAGAAGCATGAATCTATGATAATCTGACGAATTTCACGGCCCTCCTGTGACTCGCGGACTCCTTGAGGTGCTGCCACATCCCCACCCTCATCATGACCATCTTCAGGTGCTTGCAGTTCTGCGTCAGGGGGCATGGGCACATTTCTACGTACGCACATGTTGTGTAGCATGACACATGCCATGACCATCTTTGCAACCTTCTCATGGCGGTACAGGAGTGCCCCGCCAGACCTGCTGAGGCAGCGGAAACGAGCCTTCAGTAGGCCGAATGCCTGTTCTATGACTACACGGGTACGTGAGTGGGCATGGTTGTAGTCCTCCTCATGCTGGTTCTGTGGGTTCCGGTGTGGTGTAAGGAGCCATCTCTTCAGTGGATACCCGGCATCACCTGTATGTGGACAATAAAGGATGTTTGTGGAATGACATTGCTACGTACGCATCCCCCCCCTTCCTGCCAGGTAATTGCCGCATCACATACCCCACATTATCATGCATGAAATGAGACTCACCGAGTAGCCAGGATCTGTTCCCTGCGTGTCGCTCCATGTAGCGTGGTATTGTAGAGTTCCTCAAGACCATAGAATCATGGGTTGATCCAGGAAATCGGGCACAACAATGTGTAAAGATCCTGTTGGAGTCACACACCATTTGTACATTAAGAGAATGATATTGTTTCCGGTTGCGGTACTGGGCCTCCATGGCATGTGGGACAACCAATTCCACATGGGTGCAGTCGATGGCACCAATGCAACCCGGTATGCCGGCAAGTGCATGGAATCCCACTTTTGTGTTCGTAATTTCCTGCTCCGAGCGTGGTAGAGAGATGTAGTCGTCTGCATGCTTCAGGAGGGCATCGAGCACTTGCATTAGTGTCCGTGACAACAGTGGCTGTGAAATGCCATGCAACTGTCCGACTGTGAGCTGGTAGGTGCCTGTGGCCAGGAAGTGGAGTACAGACACCACCTTCAGTAGGGGTGGGATGGCGGTTGGGCTATCTATCATGCTGACAAGGTCAGCGTGTGTCATGTCCACAATGGCGGTTATGGTGTCCCGGTCCAAACGGTAGAGGGTGTGGATCTGCTCATCAGTGAGGTTGAACGGATGAGCTCGGAGGCGTGGGATTGCGGGCTGCCTGCATGGTGGTAGTGGCTGTGCTGGTGGGCCTTGCTGGCCCTGCCTTGCCCTCCTCCTCCTCCTGCGTCTCCTCTGTGCGGCCGGTTGTTGTAGTAGTTGGTGTTCGTCTTCTTCTTGAAGTTGGAGTACTTGCAGTGCTATCAGGTCCCCCAGGGCCAACATCGCTAGTCCTGCCGGTAGCATTTTGGAGTGGGTGTGGTTGTGGGAGGGGGTTGGGTGTGCAATTTATGTGTTTTCAGGCAGTATAGCCTCCACCTGTGGTGATTCATTCCACCTGTGCAAGCTGCAATCCCCTTTGGGCGAGCACGTCCCGCACACAACGCTGCAATTTGACGCATGGCATCTTGCTATTACAATCATGTATTTAATCCCGATGGCAGTGAAATATTGCTTCATATGTTCATTCTGCTATGGTCCCATTGTTTCACATACTATCTTTACAGTCGCGAACAAACTTGTGAAGGGTCAGTGGAATGTAGTGCTCGATTAACGGTGGACCCTCATGCAGCACTGTACCAAGGTTCACCGACGGGCGGGGCGTCCCATTTCTGAGTGAAGCCAGTTGCCATTTTCACACACTACCGCACTACATGGATGAATTTGTGATTTCGAGCGGTCACAGATGCCTTTTCGACGTGATGTTGCAAATGAGGAATTCGAAGGACAGCGCTTTCGTTTTCAGCTAGCGGCGAGGAGACGCCCACAGGTCTGACTGCAGATATAAAGTTCTATTGTTTAATGTCCTTCGGACAGGGGCCATGGCGAGAATGCAATGATTGATATGAATAGTATGGGATGCGCAATAGCGTAGTGGACGATAAGGCCGGACGTTCCCAAATACATGTTACTTCACAACACTGGAATTCCGGGCTGGAGCACAGTGGATTTTGCAGACTGCATTACGCACAGACTCAATGGAAATTTCACATGTTATGTGAGTAAATAATCAGGCGTTTTCATACCGGGATGAGGGGATGATGTATGGATGCATGGACAGATGATTTAATAGAGAGTTTGCCATGTACATGGCTTTTTGGAATCTATCCACTTCCCCTGCGCTATGTGATGCAGGGCTGCCATAGTGGGACCATCGTCTATCTGCCCTTGTTGAACCCTCCCTGTCTTGACGCGCCTTCAAACACTTGTGTCTATGCACGTTACTAATCCCATCTAATGGATTCTGTTTTAACAGACGCATGCACACAAACACTCGTTTGTAATAGTGTTTTCACCTCGATTTATATAGTTATGATTCGCAAGTGATTTTTGGGTGGGAATAATCCTTTTGAGTGGGCTAGCATGCATATGGCTGTGGATTTAGTGTGATCATTGAAGTGAGTAATTCAAATGAAGTTCTGATGCCCATACTATTCTTTTTCATTTCATTTGGGTGACAGGTATCTCCTCCCCTTTTGCCGCTGCCATCTGTATGCCACTCCTGCAGATGGCTTTTACTCCCGACACCTGCTGCTTTGTGTTAATCAGTGGAGCACCATTACGATCTTATGGGACGATCGCCAATGGGCCACATGCCCTTACGCAGTACTAGTGGCTAGGAGCAACATATCGACCTTTCAGCTGGACTAGTGCCTACCTAATGGGACGGCCCTGCAGTTCTAGGCGCTTCCATGTTGCCTTTTTGAACGTAAATGTAGCCCCTGTGTACCATGAAGGTACAGGGCGTCACACAAGAAGAAGCTGGTCATTTATTGCGGATGCAGCCCACAATAATGAAATATATTTTGGAGTTCATGACCTAATAGCTGTATGGGCTTGGTGATTTTGTTGTGCATTAAATTTCTATTCTGATATTAACCGTGTACCGTTCTTCTTTGCAAGTAATGTAGCATATTCCTATTTGTGGAGCGATGTATTGTGAGAAGATCTGCATTGGGTTCCGGCTTCTGAGTATAGTTGCGTGGTACTGTACTGGGCGCGTTTGCCTACGAAGCCCAGTGAGGTCAGGGATAGGGGCTGCCATTATGACTGTTTTAATGATGTCATGCTCAGGGGCGGGGGATTAGCTTTTGTGTAACAGATGCCGGTCAGCCAGGTGGATTGGTGGAATGATGTGATTATCAGAATATGGCTGGTCACAGGTGCCTGTGTTTGCGTGCGTTTCTTGGAGGGAGACTGAGGTCATGTCCATTGGAATAGCTTCTGTATTCGTGCCATCTTGAGATGAGCCTGGCTGCTCAGTCACTCTGCCAACTTGTGTGGTACATGCTTATGCTGATTTTTGGTTTGTTTACTGGCAGGAGTACAGGGCTGGTGCAGTCTCACTCAGGATACTGCTTTGAATGTTGCCTTACACTGGTGTCAAGCGATGGGGGGCCTGTTGTTGTTTTGTCTCATATTTCAGTTCATGTTGCTGTACTTGAACCTTCACATGCCTGTGCTGCATCAGTACGGCAATGGTGACATGGCAAATATGGATGGCCACTCACAAGGCACTTGGAGCCCCTACATTCATTTGTTCGTTGGCATGCATGGGTGACTTGTACATTTCACTGGTTGCATTGTGTGACTTCATTGCACCTACGAGGAGTTGTGCAATGTGGCCAGGGAGTGGTGTACAGGCACTCAGTAGGGCCATTTACGGTTGGTTCGCGATGCCGTACTTCTCACCATGGCGGAATGGTACTTTCCGCCATGCTTGATGGCGTTAGGTAAATGTCCGCTAGGGTCAGAATTCGCGTACCGTTGCGCCATGGTGGTAATTACGGTTTCGCATGGCGCGCGTGCGCGTACTTGGTGCAGTTAGCGTTGGCGTTCACTACGGTGTCGCTAATGGCATCGTACTTTACGGTGACGGGTCATAATCGCACCGAGCGCTATTCGATGGCGGTATTGCATTTCCGCCATCGTTTTTCGATTTCCGCCAGGGTCGTAATGAGGGCCATAGAGTTTTATGTTGCATATATTTTGTGAGTCTATGTATATATGTATGAGTGGTTATGTGTATATATTTATTTAATTAATGTTGCACTGGGTAAATGATAACTAGGGGGAACTAGAGGGCTGGGGTATTCGGGGTATGTTAAGTAGGGTAACAGTTAAGTAGGAATAGGTTGTAAAGATTGCCATGGGTTTAAGTAGGGGTAGAGTGGAGGTACTATGGCGTGATGAAGCGGGATAGGTTGGCGGCCTGCCTGGGGCTACTTGGCAGGATGGGATCACCCACGGAGGTCATCCTCTAGCCTCACATTCCAGGTGGGTGGCACCTAAGTTTAGGAAGGGGAGCGGTTGCAGCAGACCCACCCTAAGGGTCTCTGAGACCCCTCCAAGGAAGGGTGAGCTATCATAGCTGAAACCCGCTGGCATGGAGTTCACGGCAGGGGAATCCTAGGGTAAAGTTTTAAGATCTGAAGCTGTTTAATAAAGAGAGGTCCCCGTTGGGATCGCTATAAAAGTTCCCTCTGGTGTCTGAGTCCATTAGTCATCCAAGGACTCAGGGTGGTAGCCCATCTCTTGTATTAACCATTTTATTTGCAGTTTGCCCAGCGCCTCACCAGAACAGCTTGTCTGGGATGGTGGGGTGGTGACAGTGTGTTCCAGTTCTAGCCCAGAGTATTTTTAATACTGGGCGACCCCAGGCCAGATAAAAATCACGGGGGCTACACACACCTACAATTTATACTGTTTGTTAACCTCCAGTCTATTAATACTGGGACTGCCAAGCCTTAGGGCTCACTTTGCAAATCTACCCTTTTGTTTTTTTGTCTTACCTTTATGCCCCGGCCATTGTCTAGTTGTTTTCACTCCTACACTACACTTTTCCCCTTGTCCCCTCTGTTTGGGAGGTTTCTAAAATGCAATATTTTAGTATATTTTTGTTTAACGCGCATGTTCCCTTGTGTTTACTTGTTTAAAGTCATAGTTAAGGACAGGATACACTGTGAGATTTCTGTAAGGGAAGATTTTAATATGTAAATAGCTTGTTTTGTCTTTCTCTCTCTCTCTTTTTCGCTCTCTCCCTATTACCCTGTCTTTATTTCTCTCTCCCTTTCCCTCTCTCTCTTCCTCCCTTTCTCTCCCTCTCTTTGCTTCTTGCTGTCTCTATCTCCCCCCCCCTCTCTTACACTCTGTCTCACCCATCATCCAGGACTTGGCAGAGTAATACTCATTTCATTTGAGGTTTCTTTTTCTTCCCATGCAGATCATAGAGGAGTTCTACAATGATACGTGGTGGCAGCGCCATGAGAGGCACATGTCCCATCACACCCTCACCATGCTCTGGTCCCTTACAGTAAGTATACTGTCCCTGGGGGCCACAGTATCTGCCCTCTGCGTTGGACTGCTTGCAGATAACCAAGGAAGGTGAGTGCAGATTTCCCCCTGATGTTGTGGGACCTGGGAAGCACGTTTCATAGTGGTGATTGGTTTGAAAGCTGCCCTTGATAATTCAGATGGCAGGTTTCTCCAGGGCTTGATGGCTGGTGGTCCTTAGCACCATGCATGGGTTTGTTATCCGCTGCTGGGAGCAGGAGGGTTGGAACTGACTTTTCACAATGCTTATAATATTACTTTTGGTAGAACAGAGAAGTCAATGATTCAATGGTGGCATTCAGTAGATTGTCAGAATATGCCTTGGCTGGGCTCCTTACCAGAGGGCACCTATGCTGGTGCAACAGTGGCACCTGGAAGCCAACAAGAGTAGGAGATTGGATGATATCCTGAAGGCCGTTGCACCTAAGCCCTTATCCTGGAAGCGGCAGATTCAAGATAAAGGGCTGGGAAAAGGCATTATCATCTTCCACATCTGCTCCTGTCATGGGGGTCAAAAACTGCACGTGGGAACTCCAAACCATTACTACGCAGGGATCTCGTACCATTTGGGGAATAATAGAGCGGTTGAGTTTCTGAGGCTTTGACTTCTTTTCCTGAGCATAAATATTCATGCGCAGTCCACAGAAATCAACGGGAAATGGCAGCTGCCATCTTTCCCATGGCGTCCACCACTGCTGATCTATGCTGTGCATGCATGGCAGAGATTCTCTGTCAAAAACTTCATAGATGTTCCTGTATCAATGCAGTCACTCCCCAATCCCTTACCTGTGTGTAGACGGATCAGAATAAGGATCCATGTTGCTGTGCAAGTGCCTTGGCTCTTTCACTGGGGTTCACCAGCCTGAGAAGCATGAGTCTGCTGGTGGGAAAGTATCTTATCATCTGGGCATTTATCTATCTATCTATCTATCTATCTATCTATCTATCTATCTATCTATCTATCTATCTATCTATCTATCTATCTATCTATCTATCTGTCTATCTATCTGTCTGTCTGTCTGTCTGTCTGTCTGTCTGTCTGCCTGTCTATCTATCTGTCTCTATCTCTATCTGTCGATCTTTCTACCTTTGATATTATATTTGCTTCTCCATCTCTCTGTATCTCTCTTGCTCTCTCACTCCATGTCTACTTCTGTCTCTCTGTCTCTTAGGCTACACGTCTACCTGCCTCTCTTTTTGTCTGTCCGTCTCTGTGACTGCACCCTCCGCTCCTCAATGTGCATTTATTTGTATCTTCAATTTGACAATTTTCCAAAGAAGCAAAATCTACATCTTCCTCCTTGGGAATGTGCACAAACATTCTACCAGGGTTGGTCTAAAACCTGTTCCTTGCATTACAGTCAGGCTATTTTTTGCTCAATGTCATCCTCTACTGAAAAGGCTGGTGCTTCGAGCAGGAACACAAGAAGTGTGTCACTGTCCCCTTTTATGTTCTGGCATTTATGACACATGTTCCCTTATGTTCCCTGAACTTTTCATTTCCCTAGTGAATCAGGACCTTCTGTGTATAGTTTCCTGGAAGAGCTCTAATTGTTGAATAATAAAAAATAGACCTCTTCCAGGAAACTAGACCACTTCCTTGCATGTTTAAGTGTTATAATAATAGGTGCTAGCGTTATCCTCTGTTTCATGGTACTCAATTTATCAACCGCCTAATGATGAAAGGTTGAGTCAACAGTGCCTGAATTTGACTTGAACTTGTGTCTTGTAGAAAGAACACAGATTTATGAGGCGAGGATTTAACTCACTGAGCCATCTTGTTTTGCTCTAGTTTACTATGCCATTAAAGTTTACAGCATATCAAAGGGCTACTCCTAAACCAGCACAAAAATCTTAAAAATCCTCCAGACAAATTTCAGTTGTAGTAAGGTTGAAAGCACAACCTAAAGTCCTGTGCCATGTAAGGCTCATCACCGGACATACGCCATTAAGGATGAAATCACAAATGATATAATCAGTGACGTCCCTGATTATGGGCATATGAAACATAGAACCGAGGAGAAATAGATCTCCCTGCAATGCACACAGCACAGACCAGCCTGTTGTGGCTTCCCCTTGGGGAGAGCCCCGGAAGGAATAGAGACACAGGTGATGTGGTATAGATATAACTTTCTCTTTGTTCTTCTACTCCCCAAGACCTCCATTTCCTCTTCCTCCCCACCACTTCCTGTCTTCCTCCCTCCTCCCTGTCAGCCACTCCTTCCGACTACTACTCCCTTTTAGGACACACCTTCTCCACTCTTATGTACCCAGTTCAATATCTCTTCCACCCATCGGCGAGGCCGTCAGATCACTCTCCCCGATCATACCTGGGGTGGTTGTGGATCAGTACAAGGGCTTGGTACCCCTTCTTCATGGTTGCCTCTTTCCTCTACATCGTCTCGCGATTGCTGTCCTCTTTTACACACCGACTCTTCTTCAATTGTTCTTTGGAAAAGGCAAAAATGAAACACGTTTCTCGTGACCTGATTGTCATTGAGAGCCAACATGGACCCCTGTTGTGCCATGACCCTCGCCATGTCAGACATGTACCCGGGATTGGTTTTCCTCATTTGTCATTGCTGCACAAGTACCTCCTCTCCCACTTCAAAGTCTTTTGGTGACACTCCCCTCTGTTGATCCGTGTAAGCTTTAGCAGTCTTCTTTTGTTTGTCTCTCTCTCTGATCTCCTTTTTGCTGATTCTTGTAGGTAAGATACAGCTCGACATCCTTGTCTTGAGAGGCCTGGCCATCATGAGTTCAGCGGTGGGTGACTCCTGTTGATTAATGCGGCATTGTTCTGTACTGTCTCAGCACCTTACACAGTGCCTCCTGTAAGAGTACGTTGTCAACTTCCCCTAGTTGGGCCACCCTCTTGATTGTCCCCATAAACCTCCCGGCCATGCTATTTGCCTGGGGCCACAATGGTGTCATTTTCTGGAGTCGAAACCCCATCTCTGCCACTAGTCCCGCAAAGTCATGAATTTGAAATGGCGGACCATTATCTGACTTGACGCCCTTTGGGATGCTCCACTTACTGAACACTTTGTCCATTGCTTGCGCCATTGACCTGCCATTGACCTGCATGTGAAAGTTGTTGATGATGTAATCGTGATAATGAGGAACCCAAAATATTCATCTATGAACACAAGGACATACGACCCCACCCCCCTGAAGCTGGCCAATAAAAATCAACTGCTACTGTGTGCCACACTGTGTCTGGGAGATTTCTCACTACCATTGGCACAGGTGTCTTTGCTCTAGCTTTCATCTGGCACGCTTTGCAATGTTCAACCACTGATTGCACCATTTCGGCGAGGCCAGGGAACCAGACATGATGACATAAAAGCTGTTTAGTATTCACCACCCCTTGATCACCCGCATGTGCCACTTCTATGACTGCCTTCCGTAGTGCCGCTTGGATGACTAGTCACATCCCTCTCATGACTAGCGAGTCAGCTGAGACAGTCAATTCCATATGCACAATTGCCAACCTTTCTAGATCATCTCAATGAATTCCCAGAAGCCCCTCAATGTGTTGATCATATCCCCTCCAATGGTTGTCTTTTGTTAATGTGATTGCGGCCTGTATGGTAGGGTCGTTCCTGGATGCCGTCAAAATGTCCTTTATTGGTACAATTTGTGGAAGAGCCTGTTCTGCTAGGTAACTGATGTACACCACCCCGACCATGCCATCTGCTAACGTCAGGCCAGCCCCTGGGTTCCTTGAGATGTAGTTGATCAGGTTGCAGTCCTTACCTGGCCGATGTATGATGGGATAGTCATATTCCTGTAGCCTCATTCTCTACCGTTCTATGCGAGGAGGCATGCGTGTGCGGTGGTTACCGAACAACGAGAGCGGTGCCTGATGGTCCATGACAAGCATGAAAGGCTTTCTAATAAGGAAATGGTGGATGTGCTTGCATGCTCACACAGCCGCAAGGCTTTCTTTCTCCGGCTGCGAGTAAGTGACTTCTGTCTTGGACAGTACCTTGCTGCACACTCAACTATGCACTTCTAATGTGCCGTGTCTAACGTTTATTGAGCTAAAATGGTGCCAATCCCCACCCGGCTAGTGTACATGGTGACCTCAGTGTGGTTTTTGAGGTCAAAGCATGCCAAATGATGTGCAGTTGCTAGAGAAACCTTGATGGTCTCAAATGCTAGCTGACAAGGACGTGTCCATAGTAATGTGATGTCCACCATGAGCGGTGGTCTCAGGGGTTCCGTAGTTGTAGCACAGTCCTCATTGTATCTCGCACAGTACTCTGCCATATCCAGAAAAGAGCAGAGGTCAACCAGGGCTGCAGGAGGTGGGAGTTGCTTGATGGTATGTACCTTCACAGGGTCAGAGATCATGCCCATCTTGGAAAGGATATGGCTGAAAATGTTTAGATCAAGCTTGTTCACTTCACATTTCTTGAGAGTTAGAGTAAACCCAACATCCATAAGTGCCTGACACTCTTTTACCAGCATGTTCTGCTTGGGTATGACTAAACACCAGGATGTCTTCACTGTAGTTAAAGATTGGCCAAACGGGAGCAGTATTTGCTTGATGGTGTCTTGACAGATTTCTGCTGCAAATGAGATTCCACAATTGGGTCTTTTGTATCTGTGTAGGCCCTCATGTGTTGCAAAAGTGGTGATCAACCTTGAGGACCGGTGGGGGTGGAGGTGGTAATCCGGCTGAACCAAGCTGGACCTCAACCAGGAGTACCACCATGTCCTTAATGTTGGAATAGCATTCCCGTTATATGGCAGTGTTGGGTCCTTCTTTGGGGACTAAACCCACTGGTGAGACCCAGGGGTGGGTCCCGCTGCTCTCCCAATAATATCACCCACCAGCAGGTGTGTTCGTTCTTCTGAGACCATGTGCTGTAAGTGGAAACCAACTCGTCTGGATGCAGCGGTACTGGCCGGACGCTCTCGTCAATGTTTAGGATGAACGGAGGACATTTGAATGCCCCTAATCCCATCCCCAGTGTCGGAAATAGAGCCTTGGTGTTCACTTTAGACATTGATTCTCTGCACATCACGGGCAGGCTCTGCACGCCCATTTGGCACGTTAACTCGATAAGGCCCTGTCTCTTGGCTGTTTTGAAACAGAGCAGACAGCGACTCAATGCCAAAGTTCAAAGGACTTGAAACACAACAGGAAGTGTGATGTCCCAGTGAGACAAAATGTGTGAGAATTGGTCCACGCAAGGGAGGGGTTCCTGTGCACTGCACTGGAAAATGCAGGCGGTTGATGTTGATAATCTTTGTTCCACATTGAACAGACAATTGTTGTATTGCTCCTGGATGCACAGCTGTTCATCTGTTCAAGGCTTCTTTCAAAGCTTCTTCAGTGTTGTATCATACGTCTGTGTTGCCCTGTGTCATAGGGCCTTTGTGCGGAAAACGGGTATCGATCTCTGCAGACTGCTTGGAAGTGTCCTAGTTGGCCACATTTGCTACATTGCTGCATCAATGCCGGGCGCAGGTTTTTTGTGGGGAAATGGCAATCCACACCTGTAGCAGAGTTGTGGCCGCTTGTCTATTGAGGGTCTTGTGCTGGATGTCGGACATCAGGATATCAACTCCATCGGACGTGATGGAGCTGTAGGGCGTGGTTGTGCATTATTTCTTGTGTTTTGGCAACCCATGTATGGTTGCAACCTCATTGCACCACCGCAGCAGACGTCGTTGGAGCTTCCATGACTGCTTGAGAATCCATGCAATTGTACACCCTCGCAAGGTCAAGTATTTCGATCAATGGAAGTGGTTTCTTCAGGAGTTGTTTCTGGTTTGCGGATGGGGTGCACCCCACAATGATGTGTAGTCCAATTGCTTCCTCTTCTTAGAAATTGTCGAATTGGCAGTGTCCCACTTGTTTTTGTAGATGGAGAACGTACTCGTCCATTGTCTTTTGTGCCCTCTGGCTGCCCTGGTTGAACGTAAAATGCTCATAGTCTCTGTTTCGTTGGGCTACACATCTTTGGTTGAGTGCTGCGATTAATGTAGCATACTGTTGTTTGTTTGCATCTTGTAGCACTTCTCTCCCTACTAGGTTGGTGAATATGTCTACCATATCAGCCGCATCTCTGTCGCCAACGGCCTTAATAAAATCTTCAAAGTTTTCCAACCACTCTGACAAAATCTAGCCTTGGTCTGCCTGGGATGCCAATTCAAAAGGTAGGGGTTTTCGCCAAAAGGATGCCCTATTCGTGTTGGGTGGAAGGATCTGTACCACCTGTTCAGTCTGCATTGTGTTTGCTGTTCTTTGTAAGGTTATTACGCCAGAGCTTCACGTCACTCTCCCCATATTTATTTATTTTCCCAAAATCACTGCAACGCGGTGATGTGCATCCAAATGTTGTATGTATTCATATTTTTTTTAAATGACTGGGATGTGGTGATGAACATCCCTGTGTTTGAAGGGTTTCACTCACCCAGGCGTGCACTGCAGGGAGATTGGCTGTTTGCCAGTCAGCCACGTCGCCTGAAGCAATCGCCCCAGGAGGTTTCAGCTTGTGTCTGGACCGGATTGGGTTGAGGTCTGGATGTTGGGTGAAGAGTCTCCGCAGGAGGCCACTGCATGTCCATAGGCCGGATTGGCCGGAGACCCAGATGTTGGGCTGAATGGGTCCCGGTGATGGACGCTGGTGTACTGTCGCGAAGTTCTGAACGCTGGGCTGGGTGGATGCCAGTGTTGTGGTGCGCCACTCACCTCGTGGGCGCGTTGTGCAAATGGGCCCCATCAGACGAGGAACTCCACTCCATCTCTCAGAGATGGATGCTGACACAGTAGGAAGAGCACGGCGTGCTGGATGCACATACTGGCTCGTTGTCGCCACACTATTGTGGCTTCTCATGAGAAGATCCAAGGAAGGAACAGAGACACAGGAGACGTGGTACAGGTACAACCTTCTCTTTATTCTTCTTCTCCCCCAAACCCCCTTTCCTCTTACTCCCCATCACTTTCTATCCTCCTCATACCTCCCTGTCAGCGCCTCCTTCCGACTACAGTCTCTCTTTTAGAACACAACACAGCCGCCCCTTTCTCCTCCGATCTTATTTCCTCTATCTCATTGGGTAGAGTCCATCTCTTTGGGTAGTATCCTGGCGGTCAAGTCACCACTCATCTGTTCTCATACTCTTCTGGCCTGGGAACCTCTAGCCTGCCTGGCTGTTACCATGGAAAATGTATCCATTTAAAGGTGAAAAGCAGGAGGCCCCAGTGGAGCACCAGTGGCAGAGACAGAGTAGGCAGGGGGGTGGCTGTCCACTCTGGCTCCCCCTGATGCCCAGAGCATCCCCCTGCCTCACGTTGGTGCCCTATTATCCACCCCGTCCCCCCGGCACCCAAAGCTTCCTCCGCCACTGTGCAGCACAGGATCTCATAACTTGCACAAAACAAACTGACATTCGTTTTCATTATAGAAGCATACAGGTACTTAGCGATGTTTAACATTTTCCAGCAAAACAACCAAGTGTCACCAAATTAAACATAAGCCCAAACAGAACACAAGAACGCTTACAGCTAGATATATATGTAAATGACACCACTCCCCTCCCATTAAAAACTCTTGTTGGTCCTTTCCCTTTAGGCGTGGCTCAATCCTCATTGCCAACTCAATCGCCCTGTTTGCCATTGTCTGCATGGGCATCTCTAAGCTTGCCACCTCCCCAGAGATGCTGATCATTGGACGTTTTGTGATGGGCCTCTACTGCGGTCTCAGCATGACGCTGGTGCCACTATACATCCAGGAGATCGCACCCACACACCTGCGCGGGGCCTTCTCCACCATGAACCAGCTGGCCTACACCATTGGGATTTTCATTGGACAGGTAAGCAAGCCTCTTCCTCTCTTATGTGGACTCGGATCTGATCTGTTGAACTTATCTCTGGGTGACTTTTGTTCAAATTTAAAATTGTTAAGCTGCTGAGGCAGGCTACCTGTGGTACTCCATTGTAGTATATAAGATCAATGGGGTGGAGCATGAGTGATAGGCCACTGAATTATCCAGAGAAGTCATGTGAAGAATATATTGGATTCCATTGAAGTGGATAGGTCAGTGACATGGTGAATGAGTGTGCTGTTAAAATGTATAGGCTAGCGCATGAGCGTGCCCCCAAAGAAGCATCTAGGTGTATGGCATGGTGAATAATTGCTTCTCTATCAAAGGAATGGTTCGCCCAAAACATTTTATTAGCCAAAAAGATGGGCAATAATAAAAAAAAATATACTGGCACTTTTTTTTTTAAAGTCCCTATGTAAAATTTTGAGCAAATGAAGCTCAAAGGGAAGCACATGGGGGCATCCATTTTGTGAAATGGATGCCCGCCTGTGCTTGCTTTTGCTTTTGCGGTACTAATGAAGGAAAATCCAGCCAGCTGTAGTAAAAAAAAGCTACCACTGGGTGGCTTTTAAATCATTGGTGCCGGGACTCGCAGGACGGAGACTACAGGCAGAAAAGCTGCAGCTGCATCTCGGTAAGTGCTATTTAAAAAAAAAAGCACTATCTGCGTTTTTTTTTCTAAGTTTTCCGGGCTGGAGGAGCCCGGAAAACTTAGAAATAAAATCGCAGCTTTAAAAACGTTGTATTTATGTTTGAGGTAGCTTTTGAAGCTACCGCAAACATAAATACAACGTTATTGTGTTTGAAAACGCTGTGGTTTTTCTTTCTAAGTTTCTTAGGTTCCTCCGAGCTGGAGGAGCCTGAGAAACTTAGAAAGAAAAACAGCAGCGTTATTGAAACACAACCGCGTTGTTTTTCTGCCTGCCGTGGCTATCAATTTGGGTTTCCGGTGCTCCCGGAGCACCGGAGACACAAAGTGAAAGCCAAGGCAGGCAGAAACACAACAACGCGGTTGTCTTTCCATGCCGCAGTGTTTGAGAGCCCCAAATGGGAAAGCAGCTGCAGGCAGAAACACAACGCGGTTGTGTTTCGAAAACGCTGCAGTTTTTCTTTCTAAGTTTCTCAGGCTCCTCCGGCTCCTTCATTCAAACCAATGAAGAAAAAGCCACCCAGTGGCAGCTTTTGTTTACTACAGCTGGCTGGCTTTTCCTTCATTAGTGCCGCAAAAGCAAGCACAGGCAGGCATCCATTTTACAAAATGGATGCCCCCATGTGCTTCCTTTTGTACATTTTGAGCTTCATTTGCTCAAAATTTTACATAGGGACTTAAAAAAAAAAGTGCCAGTATTCTTTTTTTATTATTGCCCATCTTTTTGGCCAATAACATTTTTTGGGCGAACCATTCCTTTAACGTGTATAGGCCATCAAATAAATGTGTCATGAATACATCTTCTAGGCCATGGGCTTAGAGAAAATTAGTGTGTTTCTAATTAAACTGTAGAACCGTAAAATGGTAAATGAGTGTGTTTCTAGCAGGGATGGCTAATACTCACATTCAGTTTATGGATTCTGTGTTGCTTGCCCTTGAAGATGGCTATATGCCAGCTGAATGCATATCAGTACCCACTTTACCCAAATCCCAACTGAGCACCTTTCCCCGATTCCCACCAGTGATCGAACACTAAAAGAATACCCTTTCATTTTGTTGAACCCGCTACTGGCGTTAACAGGGCCAACCAAATGGAAAGCTGCTCCTTGGCCTCCTCCCCTCATCATCTTTTGACGCGAGCCATGTGGATGCACTTAAAGGAGATGTTCTCTCAGGAATTGGATCGGGCGTGTATTTTTGAGCATATATCGATTGATCACAATTACTTTTCCAATTCATCTTACCTTCGATTTTCTGTCATTTAGACATGCGAACTGTACAGGTCGGAAACCGCCGTCTTGTGACAATATTATCCGTTCATCAATCGCCCGGTGGCAGTAAATCATAACACATGCCCCACAAGCTGAAATCAGCAGATGCTAACTTTAAGCTTATGCCCCTCATCACCAGGCCAGTGCACATCTCATTCAAGCATTCCCTGTGCGCAATCAGTGGAAATTTCAAGACACCTCTTTGCTCTATAAATACCAACAAACCCTTTCTGATCAGACAACATTGGAGTTACTGCTGCCTTCATGTCTGTCTATTTCATTCAGAGTCTCCATGACTGCTTTTTGCTCTGTTCAGCTACCTAACAACTATGACTAATAGAACCGAAAAAGGTACTTACACTAGCGCTAATGACCTTTCTCTACAAGCTCTTTCATTTTCAATAATTATTACATAATTGACAAATGCCTTTGCTGAACCTGATTTAAATTGTATATTTACATCAGTTGTTTTTTTTCATGTTCCAATGAGAACTTTCCAACTTTGGGCCTATTCATGTTGTCTTTAACTATGGGTTTTTATAACATGTCTGTTTCTTCTCTTAATAATGTTCTTACACATGTCATATTAAAGTGATACCTCCACGCATTATTTTATCAAATTTACTAAATACTTTTTTTTCCTACACAGTTGATTTTCCACTTCTTCAATCCGCAAAAATTATGGCATCTATTCAACCATACCTTTACAAACTTGAGTATACCAAAGCGGAATGCATGAGAGACAAAGTCTCAGAAAAGATGGTGAATCGAGTGAAAGTCGTAACAATCTCTCACAGGATCCTGATCATCATCGCATTGGGAGACCTTTCCACTTGGTGTATGTGCCATTGATGTGAGGTAATGCCAACTTTGGTGGAGAATAGTTGTTGCTGTGAAAACTCTGGCTGCTTGTCCTACATAGCCGAACAAGAACCTCCAGCACTATGCGTATTCCAGCTGCAAGACTTCCGGCAGCCTGTCTTACAAGATCCGTGTTGAGAATGCTGATGGTACAGAGGCACAAACGTATAGCAACTGTTAGCCCTCATGCTCCTAGCAATGAGTAAGTACTGTGTCGATCTGTTTTATCTGTGCCAACCTTGCACCATAGTTTTTATGTTGTTCTCCTAGCCCATCGTTATATCATGGCTTCACAATATATATTTTGATATATTGATAAATGTACTGTTCTTTGTTCATGCTAAATGATTCCATTTTCTATTTTGAGAGTCAACAATATAATTTTAGTCAATTACAAGCTATGACCAAATGATCTTCCTATCTTCTTTTCAAAAGTGGGTATACATTATCATAATATCTTAACTTCAATAATATTGGACTGTGACTACTTTACTAACAAATTCCTACCAATGCCATATTTTTTCCAAGATAGGCCAAAAAATATGTTATTGTACAAATAGATAGTCTCATGAACAAAAAGTTCTAAAAATGCTACCACCAACGGTTTGAACGCCAAAAGTTCGAACCTTTGGTGGTAGCATTGCAAGTAAGTAAAAAGAAAAAAGACTGGAGGGGCTGCAGGGGTGTCCCCCGCAACACCCCGCTCACTATACTGTGTGTTATAGTGAGCGGGGTGTTGCGGGGGACACCCCCGCAGCACACCCGTAAAAAAAAAAAAAAAACAGGGGCTGCGGGGGTGTCCCCTGCAGCCCCTGTAAAAGAAAAAAAAAGAAAAAGGACCCTGTGGCACTGGTTCCCGATCACGGAAGTGAAAGGCAACCGGCGCCGCAAGGACTCAGCGTGAAGAAAAAGGTAAGTGGGGTTTGTTTATGTTGGGGTTGTGTTGAGGGTGTGGGTGGAGGTTGTGTCGTGGGTATGTACGTGTGTTCGCATGAGAAAGGTGCAAACTTTTGGTGGTTCGGACCTTTCTCATGCAAACTTTCCGGCCGTGGCGCGGTCGGAGCACGTAGATCCAAAATAGATAAATGCAATTTTCGATTCATTCAACAAAACTATTTCTCTATCTTTTACACAGATGGTACAAGCTTGAGGCCTATTGAGCGTTTACTTGATGGATTCATGGCAGACTGGGATTCTGTGTTTGACGTGTCATACCTGCCTGTGTCGTTCAAGCTATCCGTCAATTTCCCAGTGCGTCCGGATAATATACAGGATTTCTAATGACAGTACCACTACCAGATATGTATAATTTGGAGTTTGTATGTACCTTCAAAAATGCAGTTTTTATAAAAATATTTAAATTTCAATAAAAAAGATATGCCTTTCATAATTTGACACCGTTTAATTTCTATTTCAATTTAGTGTATTTAACTTCAAGTTATTAGTTTTCCTAGAAAATTTCAAATTTTTCTCATATGTTCCGAAACAACATACAAGTCACAAACCCTAAAGTCAAAATACCAAATACTCAATACTTGCATTATAAGGGGGATTGCATTTCTTCTTTTTATTATTTCTTTGCATGCTACTTCTTTGTTTCAAGTACTATATATTTCATTTGAGTCTATTTAGGAATACAAAATTCTTTCATTAAATGTTAACAATCATCACACTGAACAGTCATAGGAAATAAAAGAAATGAAGTAATATGATGACGAGTGAATGAAAGTGTTTGTCCTAGTCACCAAGTCTACTAATAAAAGCAGTATGCTATACCAGCAAGAACAAAGGTTAGTCTGACTGCCCTGAGTACGTTTGCAATGTTAATCATACTTTATCATAATCTAGCACAACACTTCTCCCTTATCATTGCATTGTTATCATTTTTTCAATGCCTTTTCATTTGCTTTGGGTTTGGGGCCAGCAGAATGTGAATGTACATCAAAAACAGAAAAAGCTCCCACGCCTATGATAGGTTTAGACACACAATTTGCTGGATATTATTGGGGTAAATGAATGTACAACTCAATGTTTTCTTGCACCTATTGACAATTGGCCACATGGTCAACCCACACCTGATGTCTCCATTTTCCGCTTTGAAGACCCTGTCTCAGCAATCAACATAGCTATGTATCCTTTGACACAGTGCCGGGCCTATTCTGCTTGTGACGTCCAGATCCACCCTCCTCCCTTATCAAAGGAAATTCTGACTTGGGCCATGTGCACTCAATGGGGCTGGGTGGCTGGGCACGAACAAGGTGCCAAATACCATGTACAACTCAAACGGGTCTTGCTTTTAGGGACCACATACCCAGTGTCTCCATACCGGGCACAGCAATCGCCTTTGGATCCAGACCCTGCGGGTGGACCAGTGCGGGAGGATCAACTGAGTGAGGGGTCTTCGGGGAGTGGGACACCTGATGGTGAGATGCAGTATCCCCCTCCCTGTAACACCTTTACCCCATCTTAGCAGATAGGATATTTAGAAACTCTACCACCCCCTTTCCCTACACAAACACTTTCACACAGACAGCCCGCTCTGAGAGAAAACAGACTCACGCCCGGGCATTATACCTGACATGTCTCATTACTATGGTCAGGCAAGGTCAGGCAAATACTGGTAATCACTCACACCTGACTTCCATTAAACCCCCCCCCCATGGATAAAAGGCAGATCACACTCTGAGCAAGGCAAAGCACACAAAGGAAAAGTACTTTCCCCGACGGCAGGTGAACAAAGGAAGGAAGATGGCAAACCAAGAAGGGTACGAAAGGAGGGAAATACCTTTGACCTTTTCAGCGAGAAGCCGTTACTTTCCAGAACCCTTCAGATTAGAAAGCGTGAGGCCAGGAAACCAGACTGAAGAATCCTGTATTTTTTGTTGGAGATACCCAGGGCCCTCCTGCCCAGTTAACCGAGATTGGGAGGAACAGCAGCCACTGTGGTATCGTCCTTGGCTCCAAGAACAACGCAGTGAAGAGAGATCAACAGAGCAGGTAAGTTGGGGATGCCAATGCACGAGCTGCCTGTGTGGAAGTCAAGGTTGCAAGTGACAACATTGAATTAAGAGCGCAAGAACGAAGATTGAAACATGTGTGATGAAAGAAACAAGGTAGACTTAATTGCTGATGAATGCTTGAATATTCAAGCAGAACGACACAATACCAGTGACAGAGTGGTCCAGCACCACAAGGTTTCTCAATCGAAGGTGTCTGCAAGTTATCCAGCCAAGAAGTGGCAGAAACAAAAATAGTAGATTGGCAAGAACATTGTGTGAAGTGAATCGAAGTGGTCCTGCAATGGTGTACGCAAAACCCATCACACTTTCGAAAGTCTACGATTTTTTATATCAAGAGGAAAATGTGGAAAGTAAGATTACATGTTCTGAGCCCGAACGAGGGAGACCAATTGTGAACATTGTGATAAGGGATCTGAGTCCGAATGAGGTAGATCCATGGTCCGATCCTGAATGAGGGAGACCAAATGTGAATATTGTGGTAAAAAGGGGTCCGAGCCTGAAGCAGGGAGACCCATGATGAACACTCGAAGTCAGAACATGTGCATGTGAAAATCCTGATATGAAAGAAACGTTGGTGCTTGTTTGTTACGACAGGATCTCAGCAGTAGGAAACTGTTATTGGGAAAGAGGCTTTGGCAGAAGGCCCTGATAGCTGTGCTTTGAACTGTATCCTCATGCCAGAGAAGCCAGAGTGTGTGTGAAGCTGGAACTGCCACCTCCCCCTGCGCTGAAAACGTGGGGAAGGGAAGCCAACTGCTCATCTGCTCCCGGGATATAGACCGCAACAACATTTCCTGAAGGTAGGGAAAGGGTTGGGCTGGCTGGTGAGATGCAGAGGGGCCCAAATAGATTAAAGAGACACATGCCAATAACCAGATAGGCAGAAAGAGATAGCAAAAGAAATGTAAGAACTGGAGCACACTTTAAGAAATATCCTATGTGGAACAGTACCTAACAGCAGAGTACACCAGGTCTGTTCAATTGGACATTGAGCTAAGCAGGGGCAAAGGGCCTGAAAAGGCAGCACAGCAGGGTCTTGGATCCATATGAAGTCGGGGAAGCCCCGCCAGAACATCACACCAGGTGTCTGGGATGCATACAAAGACGGGCAAGCCCCGCAAAGCAACACACAGAGGTCAAGCACCCACCCAAGTCTGAAGAAGCACATACTCAGTGGACTGGGGCCCAGAGTAAGTCGGGGAGATCCTGAGATTATACAAAGGGGTCTGGGACCCACACAAAAGAGAAGCAAGCTACAGAACAAGTCAAGGAGACCCTGAGACAGCCATGAGGGGTCTGGGATGCACATAAGAGAGAAAGAGTGGTGCAAGAAGATAAAACAAGGGGTTGAGAACCCAATGTCAAAGAAGATACTTTTTCTAGAATTCTTAGATCTACATTCAAGTCTGGCAGGATAGTGAACCAGACATGATGCTACATGTGAGAGTTGGAGAAATAAAAGTGTAAGAGACTCCTCCTGATACTTGGGAACTGTGTTTTGTGATAAGAAGGTCTACAGTTAAGTCTGGCAGTATAGTGAACCAGGTGTGTGTCATGATGCCTGCCTCCAAGGAGCCAAACCAGGCCCGGCACCCTCAGAGACAGACACCATGCATTCAAGGGAAGTCCCAGCAGCCCCAGATGGGGGCCCTTTGGACTCAGTCCTGGCGCCGTTGGCGTCAGGCTCATAGGGGACATCAGTCCTGGCGCCATCGGTGCCAGGCTCATACAGAAGTAGGTTGGGAGTAGTGCTTGGTGTAAACTTACCTGTGCAGACCATGCTGCAACTTCCAAGACTGGAAGGAACTATTTTTCTAGGAACTACTTGATCTCGAGGGTGTGACCGGTGGAGGAATACATATTTCTGGGGGAAGAATACATACCTGGAACTACTTGAAAGGCTATTTAAGCCACACCCAAGCAGCAGACCACGCTTCGCGTTGTTCTGCACTTAGCAGCTGGACTCTCACCGTGCCTACTCCTGCCTTGGTCCTCCATCACACCTGCCAGCATCCTGGAAACACCTAAAGAAGAAAAGGGAAGAGAACAGGTGAAAACAAGAACCTTACCTGATACATCTGCACTCCGGATTCTGCACGCCGACGATCCTGCAAAGAAGGCAAACATTTTAAGCGCGCATCGCCTCGCGCGCAGCACGCTGCATTTCACTCACCTGCATGTGGCGTTTTCGAGTCCTGCGACGTCCATCCGGAGCTTCCACCGCCATCCAGCACCTATTGGAAGGAAGGAGAAAGAGAGGTGAGAAGGGAAACACGAATCTAAGTAGAACTTACCTGTGGTTCAATTCCCTCTCCGCCTTCGGGTTTGTGCCATACCTTCGGCATCTCAGCACCCTGGCCCCTAAGGGGAAAAGAAACAGACATTGTATTAGTGAGAGCATGTGAGAACATTAGCAATACGCTCACTCAAGACTTACCCATTTGCAAGAGAGGCACAGCAGCTCTTTTCGGGTCGGCGCCTTACCTCCGGCATTGCCGTACCCCGGCCCCTATGGGGAAAAAGACATTGGACATTAAAGGAGATACTTAAAACTGCAAAGGAATCCCTCATCGGAATTCTTACCAGAATTTGGCTTCATCCAAATTGCCTGCAGCCCGGAATCTTCTCCAGCACCTGCGAAAGAAAAGAACAGATGAGTGAATATAAACCCAAACTTGCCATAAACATTTGCGGTACGATGGGAATGGACAAACTAGTTTAAATTCATCAATGCAGTGAAGTAACTGGAATCACAACGCGCCCCTGCATCAGAAGCAGGGTGGAGAGCTTGTCATTTTGGTCCCTAAGGTGAGTCTTCGCAGGGAATCCCAAAAGGGTTTCACGGAGGGAGAGAAGAGAAGTGAGAGGTCAGAACATCACCCGCAGACTATTAACCCTTCCTTTTCACACACAGTGGGATATTCCTCCGAGCCAGAAAAGCCAGGTTGGGGAATCCAGTCCAGTCCATCTTCCGGGTCTTACGCATCTCTGCAGAAGAGGTCACAGCAGTCCCAGCCACGCCCGCGCCTCTGTGGGAGCCAGGTGAGCGTTACAGAACGCGAAGCCTACCCATAATTTCCCACCCAGGCGCCATGGAGACTTCCGAGACAGACCAACTGGCCCAATTATTGGGGGAATTACGGGGAGAAGTGCATGCCGCCCGCCAGGAAACTAACGCCCTTAGAAGGGAACTAATCTTATCTAAAGAACAAACTGATGATTTGGCTAAACAGCTTTTGCAGAGTCAGGCAGGACAAACGCCTTTAACCGGCGCCGGGATGAATTCCACTCCGATGGTTTCAACCAACCCGGTGCAAATTAACCTGCCAGGAAATATGCCTCTGGCCCCCCCTGAGCGTTTTACTGGGGATCCCAAGAAATACGCCGTTTTCATGAATCAATGTCGTTTACATTTCATATGCAGACCTGAGGCCTTCCCTAATGACCAAACCAAGGTGGCTTTTGTGCTATCTTATCTCAGCGGCAGTGCTGCCGATTGGTCGATTCCGTTGGTAAATCAAGACGACACAATCCTTCAGGACTTTCAAGGCTTCCAGGCAAGCATGGAAAGATTATTCGCTCGACACGCTCAGGGTGAGGCCTTGGCTAACGAACTTCTGTCCTTGCGGCAAGGAAACCAAGATCTCCTATTTTATATAGCCACATTTAACAGATTGGTCGTAGAGACTGGGTGGCCTGAGAATAAAAGAATTACATTATTCCACCGAGGTCTGCGTGGAGAACTAAAAGACGTTCTTGCTCAAATAGTGAACCCGCCTCAACTCTGCGCAGAATACATTGACTTAGTGGTCCAACTTGATCATAGACTCCAGAATAGAAAAGCGGATCGGTCCAGATTTGAAACCCGAGTTCTGATCAAAACCCACACAAGCCCCAAGGGTACCGACGCTTCAGAGCCAATGCAAATTGGGGGAGTTAAAGGACCACTAACTCAGAAAGAACGAGAAAGAAGAAGCCAAAAACAATTATGTCTTTACTGTGGTGCTTCTGGACACTTCCTGCGGGATTGCCCGGTAAAACCACCTAAGAAGGTGGTTGGAGCCACAGACAGTAATCTTCCAGAACCTGATTCGGGAAACGACCAAGCCCGACAAGCGTAGAGGTCCGCTTGCTGAGCGTGAAGACAGACTCTTTGACCTCGCATTTCATCATGCCTATGGTCCTCATAGATCCAAAACAGCCTCAACGGTTGCACGGAATAAAAGCCTACCTCGACAGTGGGGCTATTGGAAATTATGTTGACCTTGAATTGGCTTCCAGGATTGGTCTCCCTCTCCATCCAAAAACCACCAAGGATGTCATTACCACAGTTGATGGAACCGAAATTGCCTCCGGGCCGGTAACACACTCTACCACGGAAATGACACTGGTTGGCCAAGATGGCCATCAGAAAACCATAGTGTTTGACGTAATCAAGGCTCCACAATTTCAGGTAATCTTAGGGATCCCTTGGTTAGAAACACATAATCCTCGAATTGACTGGCGAGCAAAGAGCATAACCTTCCCTGATTGTGCACAAAAGTGTTATCCAGGAAATCCACAGATGGGTCTAGCCTCAGTAACCTCCACAACAGTACCATTACCTTTTGAGTATCAAGACTTTCAAGACGTCTTCCAAAAGGAACAGGCCAACACCTTACCTCCTCACCGGCCATATGATTGTCAGATCGACCTGGTACCCAATGCTCAACCGCCTTATAGTAGAATCTATGCCCTTACTGAACCGGAGAACCTTCATTTGCGACAGTATTTGGATCAGTACCTTGCCAATGGTTTTATTCGCCCGTCAAAGTCACCTGCTTCCTCAGCTCTATTCGTCGTACCGAAAAAAGAAGGCGACCTTAGAACTTGCATTGACTACCGCGCCTTAAATCAGATAACGGTCAAGAATCGTTATCCTCTGCCCTTGATCCCTGAGCTCCTTGACCAGGTAAAAGATGCTTGTATCTATACTAAGTTAGATTTAAGGGGAGCTTACCACCTGGTGCGTGTCAGAGAAGGCGATGAATGGAAAACTGCCTTCCGCACCAAATATGGACTCTTTGAGTACCAGGTAATGCCTTTCGGGTTGTGCAACGCACCTGCTGCCTTTCAATATTTTATGAATGACGTTTTTCGAGAACTCATCGATGTTTGTGTCATTGTATATATTGACGACATCCTGGTGTACTCCTCCTTGGAATCCGATCACCGAAAACATGTTAGAACTGTCTTGGAGAAACTGCGCCAGCACAAACTGTTTGCAAAACTTGAAAAATGCCTTTTTCATGTTACGGAAGTTGAGTTTCTTGGATTCGTCCAAACACCTAAAGGAGTCCGAATGGACTCACGGAAAGTGGATGCGATCCTCAAATGGCCGTCTCCTAATTCTGTGAAAGGAGTTCAAAGTATGCTAGGTTTTGCCAATTTTTACAGAAGGTTTATCCCGGAATTTTCTCGAGTGGTTCAACCCATCACAGCGCTCCTATGAAAAAACAGACGCTCCGAGTGGTCTAAGGAGGCAGAACAAGCCTTTCAGGAACTAAAAACCAAATTCACCTCCGCACCTGTGTTAAAACATCCTCGTCCGGACCTCCCTTACGTTGTGGAAACCGACGCTTCTAGTTTAGCCATGGGGGCTGTCCTTTCTCAAAGGGATCAAGTTTCAAATCAACTACATCCCGTAGCCTTTTGGTCCAGGAAATTCTCGGCTCCTGAAGTGAACTACGGAATCACAGACAAGGAACTGTTGGCTATTAAGTCAGCTTTCAAAGCTTGGCGTCACTACCTGCTCGGCGCAAGACACACCATTACAGTGATTACAGATCACAGGAACTTGCAATACTTGAAAATGGCCAAAGCTCAATCTTCTCGTCAACTCCGTTGGGCTCTGTTCTTTGCAGAATTTGACTTTATAATCACATATCGCCCGGGTTGCAAGAATGGCAAGGCAGACGCTCTATCTCAAATTGGAATGGGTGACATTGCCTCAAGTCTAGAGCCAGTTCTGATTATTCCCGAACAGAGGATTTTGGGTGTAATCTCTCCTCAAACTATTGAGGATGTTCAAGGTAGAGTTAAATTGCTTTTCGACGCTACAGCTTTACAAGAATGGAGCCAGAAAGGCTCAAACTATTCCATTAATAATGATTTACCCTATTTCCAAGGGCGGTTATTTCTGCCTCACAAGGAAGTGCAAGAACTCGTTATAGCACATTATCATGATACACTAATGGAAGGACACCCGGGCATCGCTAAAACAGAGGAAAAGATCAAACGGCACTTCTGGTGGCCATCCTGGCGAAAGGATATTAAATCCTTTGTGATGACCTGCGGAGTGTGCGCCCAAAATAAAAGTCAGAAGCAAAAACCAGCCGGTCCTTTATGGCCTCTGGACATCCCTCCGGCACCGTGGCACACCTTATCGATGGACTTTATAACTGACCTGCCTCCTAGTCATGGGTATAATACTATCCTGGTGATTGTAGACCTCTTCTCCAAGATGGCTCATTTTATCCCATTGAAGGGGTTGCCTTCAGCCCCCACCTTAGCAAATGAATTTCTTGAAAATGTAGTTCGTTTACATGGCTTCCCATCCATATTGGTTTCTGATCGGGGAAGTCAATTTATTTCTTATTTCTGGAAAAGGTGTTGCCAAATGGCCCAAGTTGATGTGCGATTATCCACCAGCCACCATCCTCAGACCGATGGTCAAACCGAAAGAACAAACCAGACCCCGGAACAGTATCTGCGGTGTATGTTACCTCAATCTGAGGGTAATTGGAAGGACATTCTATGGATTGCCGAGTACACGTACAACAATTCTGTGCATTCTGGAACGGGTCAGACTCCTTTCTATACCCTATTCGGCCATCATCCCAGGACTTCGGACCTTGAATCCCCTCAAAGCCTTGAAATGCTTGCCGTGGATCATTTACATGCCACAATAACCCAAGCCTTCAAGGAAGCAAAGACTCATTTACAACAAGCCAAAGAAAGGTACAAGGAAAATGCAGATTTACATCGAAGTAAAGTACCTCCTTACAAAGTAGGAGACCAAGTGTGGCTTGCAACTAGACATTTACCGCTTAAAGGTCCACGAACTTTTAACCCAAGATATATAGGGCCTTATCCAATCAAAGCTATCATTAACCGGTAGCCTTCAAACTCGATCTGTCACCTAATATGCAAATCCATCCCGTTTTTCACGTATCACTGTTGAAACCAGTACCACCCGGAACCAGGTTATGCAAACCACTAGAACCAATTCCAATAGATGGTGAATTGGAATTCGAAGTTAAGGACAAATTGGATTCTAAGATGTCCAAGTCAAAACTCTTTTATCTGATTGATTGGAAAGGATATGGACCTCAGGAAAGATCTTGGGAACCAAGTGAGAATGTACATGCACCTCGACTAATACGGAATTTTCACCGGAAGTTCCCAAATAAACTGAGGCCTCCAGGTTGGACACCCTTGGAAGGGGCCTTGGGGGGAGGTACTGTCATGATGCCTGCCTCCAAGGAGCCAAACCAGGCCCGGCACCCTCAGAGACAGACACCATGCATTCAAGGGAAGTCCCAGCAGCCCCAGAAGGGGGCCCTTTGGACTCAGTCCTGGCGCTGTTGGCGTCAGGCTCATAGGGGACATCAGTCCTGGCGCCATCGCCGCCAGGCTCATACAGAAGTAAGTTGGGAGTAGTGCTTGGTGTAAACTTACCTGTGCAGACCATGCTGCAACTTCCAAGACTGGAAGGAACTATTTTTCTAGGGACTACTTGATCTCTAGGGTGTGACCGGTGGAGGAATACATATTTCTGGGGGAAGAATACATACCTGGAACTACTTGAAAGGCTATTTAAGCCACACCCAAGCAGCAGACCACGCTTCGCGTTGTTCTGCACTTAGCAGCTGAACGCTCACCGTGCCTGCTCCTGCCTTGGTCCTCCATCACGCCTGCCAGCATCCTGGAAACACCTAAAGAAGAAAAGGGAAGAGAACAGGTGAAAACAAGAACCTTACCTGATACATCTGCACTCCGGATTCTGCACGCCGACGATCCTGCAAAGAAGGCAAACATTTTAAACGCGCACCGCGTCGTGCGCAGCACGCTGCATTTCACTCACCTGCATGTGGCGTTTTCGAGTCCTGCGACGTCCATCCGGAGCTTCCACCACCATCCAGCACCTATTGGAAGGAAGAAGAAAGAGAGGTGAGAAGGGAAACACGAATCTACGTAGAACTTACCTGTGGTTCAATTCCCTCTCCGCCTTTGGGTTTGTGCCATACCTTCGGCATCTCAGCACCCCGGCCCCTAAGGGGAAAAGAAACAGACATTGTATTAGTGAGAGCATGTGAGAACATTAGCAATACGCTCACTCAAGACTTACCCATTTGCAAGAGAGACACAGCAGCTCTTTTCGGGTCGGCGCCTTACCTCCGGCATTGCCGTACCCCGGCCCCTATGGGGAAAAAGACATTGGACATTAAAGGAGATACTTAAAACTGCAAAGGAATCTCTCATCGGAATTCTTACCAGAATTTGTCTTCATCCAAATTGCCTGCAGCCCGGAATCTTCTCCAGCACCTGCGAAAGAAAAGAACAGATGAGTGAATATAAACCCAAACTTGCCATAAACATTTGCGGTACGACGGGAATGGACAAACTAGTTTAAACTCATGAATCCAGTGAAGTAACTGGAATCACAACGCGCCCCTGCATCAGAAGCAGGATGGAGAGCTCGTCATTTTGGTCCCTAAGGTGAGTCTTCGCAGGGAATCCCAAAAGGGTTTCACGGAGGGAGAGAAGGGAAGTGGGAGGTCGGAACATCACCCGCAGACTATTAACCCTTCCTTTTCACACACAGTGGGATATTCCTCCGAGCCAGAAAAGCCAGGTTGGGGAATCCAGTCCAGTCCATCTTCCGGGTCTTACGCATCTCTGCAGAAGAGGTCACAGCAGTCCCAGCCACGCCCGGGCCTCCGTGGGAGCCAGGTGAGCGTTACAGTGTGATGCTACATTTGTGAGCTGGAAAAGGTACAGGGAAAGAGACTCCCCCCTGCAACTTGGGAACTGTGTTTTGTGATAAGAAGACCTACAGTGAAGTCTGGTCGGATAGTGCACTGACTTGATACTACGTTTGTGAACTGGAGAAAAGAACAAGGCACACTTGAGAACAGTGTTTTGTATATGTTAGGAAGAGCATTTAAGATCCAGAACTTATTTGTTAAAGAATCACTCGTGTTTTCTCATCAAGAACTTAACATTTGAATCTGTATCTGGAATGACAGGAGCCTCCTTCTGTATCAAGAAGACACCCAGTTTTTCCTTAGTTAGTCTAGAGTGTAAGGGATGGAAATAGGTTTGGACACAGGAGGGTGGACATTTTACTTTACTGGACATCCTGACAGAGTCCTTAGTATTTTTGTTGAGGTAGGGCAACCCCTCATAGAAATAGGGCAAGATAGGTTTGTCCTTCTCTTTTGCCTTTATTAAATAAAAGTCTTTGGCAACAAACATGCCACCACTGTGTCAGACAGTTTCTGCACCCTTACATACGTTGTCAGAGTGGGATCTGACCTGGCTGACCCAAACCCGGGAATCCTAAAGTTTTTCCAAATTTAGTGACAGGGCCTCCAACCCCTCAGTGGCCACTTCAGAGTGAATTGGGTTTGACTTATCCAGTAGTGAAGATCCAATTATAGAACCAGGGGAAAGACAAATGATATCTACTGGTCTAGTCTTGTCAGCTCCCAAGGGTGCCTACATTAGTTTACGTCTAAGTGGGGGTTAGCTTGGAAATATGATTTGGATGTACTAGCTGGGGTGCTGGACCCCCATTATAGGGTAGATGTTAGAATCCTCCTGCAATAATTGCACAAGGGATATTAGAAAAGGCAGTATTCCCTGACTTACTTGAAGTCCCTGACTAAGATCAAACCGATAGAGGGGAAAAAGGATTTGGTGAAGAGGACATAAGAGAGGAACACGAAACTGAAACATCCACCCCACGGACAGAGGCTGAAGAAATTGAAATCATGCCAGATCTCGCCTTTGCTCAGCGCAATGATCACATATTAGCCAAGGCCTTCCAGAATGTGGTATTCGAAGAAGAAGGAATGAAGAGAGATGCTCCCTTCTTTTTCCTCAAACAGGGTTTACTGTATAGGGTAGACACAACCCTGGAAGGTGTTGTACGATCCCAAATTGCAGTCCTCGTAGGGTAGTCTTGGAGATTGCACGTGCACACAGTACCTTGGGACACTTAGGGGCAGATAAGACCCAAGGGCAGGTGGTGAGTATATTCTGGCCTAGAACCTTTGCCAAGATAAAATATTTTGTTGCAACCTGTTCACTGTGCCAGAAGACAACCCAACACCTTCCCCCTGCCCCCTTCAGCCATTAGTCATCAAGGATATACCTTTCTCCTGCATAGGGGTATATATTGTAGGCTCCTCTCAAACCATCCCGGTTTGGAAATAAATACATGCTAGTCATTCTAGATTATAAAATCCTCTACCCAAAGATTTCCCAATGCGCAAAAGCTCAACCGAGCACATTTTAAAACATCTCATCTCCTTCTTATCCCGCGTAGGTTCCCCTAGAGAAATCCTCACAGATCAAGGGGTCAATTTCATAAGCAAACTGATGGCTGAGGTGAAAGAGATCCTTCAGATTAGGATGTTCCGCATGTCGGTAAATCATACCCAGACACCGGACTCATTGAGTGTTTTAATAAGACCATGAAAACGGTCCTCAGAAAGCTTGTGCTTGGATAGTGTGAGTGGTCAGTAATGTGAGGCGGACAACTGCCTGTACATTTCTCAAAATATGCCATTTTATTAAAGAAATTATATAAAGAAATTTTACAGAGGAATTCCCTACCTAGTCTAGAGGCTAAGGGTACATTGTCTAGCATGGGTAAACTGGCCCTCAGACTAAACAACAAACATACAAAGGAAATGATATAGCAACACAATATAATAAATATCAACACAATATTTGAATGTCCTTCTCCGGTCCTGGGTAAAATCCCTTCCCCAGGATTCAAAGTCAACTCCAAAATGTTCAACCAAAGAAAAGAAGGATTTTGAACCCGTTCTTGAAAGTTCAAAGTCAAAGCATAAGTTTAACAAACAAAAATCGACTGGTAACAACTGTTTTGTTCCTGGAAGAAAAGATCCCCTTCTAACTTATCTCAATTTAACCTACTCCACCATTCAGACCGGGATGGCAGCAACTGGCTTTGCCTTAATGGGGACAAAACGGAACTCCTTCTTGTAGGACCCAAAGAGACACTAAAAGAACTTAACACTCATCATTCACCATTGACAACATACAAATCCTGGTCTCATACTCGGTGAAGACCCTATGCGTTCACCTTGACACCACCCTCTCCATGTCAAGGCAAGTCAACGCCATTGCCTCATCTGCAGCATACTCCACTAAGCTGCTTAACGCGGCCAAACCATTTCTTACCACTGAAAATTGCCTCTCAATTGCCAGAGCGATAATTTACTCAAGACCGGACCATTATAATGTCCTTTTTGCTGGCACCTCAGCCAAAAACATACTCAAATTGCAAACAATCCAGAATGAATCTCTTCGAGCTGCACTTGGTATCCCGAAAACAGAACACATCTCTGCAGCAAGAAAGGGAGTTCACTGGCTCCCCATTAAATAACACATCCTATTTAAAACATTTGGGATCCCCCACAAGTGCATCACTCACACAGCCCCACCCTACCTCACCCAAAAAGCTATCAGATCAGGCTCCTCCAGACCTACCAGAACCCCATACACCCACAATCTCATGGTCCCTACAGTCAAACGCACCAGAGCAGGTGGTGCCAGCTTCCCGTTCATTGCAGCCAAACAATGGAACTCCCTTCCGCTCACCCTCAGAGCATAACAGTCCAACTCGGCATTCCGCAAAGCCCTCAAAATGTGGCTGTTTGTTTAACTTACTCCACACTAACTCCTGTTTCATCATGATGCTAAATGTGTATCTGATATGTGATGCGTGCCTGTAACTAAGTTTCTTGTACCTACTTCTGTAACAGCGCTGTGATGCCCACCGGCTGTTTGTGCGCTACACAAATAAAAAAAATAAAAAAAAAATAAATAGAAATAACTACCAGAAAGAAATAGCACTAACCGTAATCCTGGTTATGATGATAAATTGTCTCTTCTTCAAGATGATGTGCCACAGTTCAAAAGAAAGTGTAATATTCTCCAAATGTCAATAATACACAATTCTTTAAGACTTCTTCAGTTACAACTTTACATTTGGTATATTTGTCAGGATGCTCTCTCTGCGCTGTTGCTTCTATTTTCAACAACCAAACTTCTCTTTTGGTATTATGAGAACAGTCACCTTTGTCCCACAGTACGTTACTGCTTCACACCACTTCAATGTGACATCCACTGACAACTAAATATACCACCACAGTTCAAGTATTACTACTATTGCTCAGTACTGTTGAATTATTAAGTAGGTTTTGACTAGACACTTCAACCTCTTTGGGTAGGCAAGGCACTCTTCCTTTTAATGGATTTCTAAAAAGCGGCAGCCTCTTTGCCTCCTCTGTCTGTCTTACTACTACAAGAACTACCTGCTTCTGCCCATAAGACTTTCTCCTTTCTAGCTTCAGCAGTATTTCGCACCACAGGTTGTATTCTACTTCAGAGTATTCTTCATAAGCATTTGATTCCCTTTCCCCAGCTGTGATCCCACCTTTCTGCCACTCACCAGCCCATGTAATTACCCAGAAGCTTATGTGCCACTCTCTCAGCTTCAGGTAACAATGGGGTACTTGTTTCTTAGGTTCAATGCGAAAAGACCTATTTTTGAAGGTCTCAAGAGAAAAAGACTGATTTACTTTGACTGATTTTCTTTTGACCGGAAAACTGGCATTCTAACGGTCTTTTTCTCTTGAGACCTTTAAAATGCGATTTCCCGTTTTTTTGTTTTACATGTTCGGGGGGTTTCACCGTGCGG
This sequence comes from Ambystoma mexicanum, assembly GCF_040938575.1. NCBI lineage: Eukaryota > Metazoa > Chordata > Amphibia > Caudata > Ambystomatidae > Ambystoma > Ambystoma mexicanum. Next base: position 184,840,451 of record NC_090925.1, on the reverse strand, counting down.
TCACGGAGTGGTCTTTCTAAATCGGTCTTTACGTGAAAATATCTTTTTTAAAAGATCTTTTCACTCAGGACCGTTTCTTACAGCACTTGACTATTCAAAATGTCACTTGACAGTTAGATGACTCTTGGCAAGACAGTTTTACTATATAAAGAGTATGTCTCTTGGCTTGGGGTTAAGCTTGTTCTTCTTTCCAAGGTTTTAGACTCTTTACTTATTTGAAATAGAACAAATGTCACTTCTGGATACAGTATAGAGTTCAGTGTCTCAAGTGAAAATACAATTCGGAACACACAACCTCTCCTTCCAGTAGATTTTAAGGTTTAAAATCGAGTAATGAATTATATTCCCATGTAACGGTAAAGGATGAGATTCTGACTTCCTTTGGAAATTATAGTTATGCACATGCACCTCTCTTTCGAGTAGTTTTTCACTCTCTGTAACTTGTAACTCATATATAGCCAATGTCCGTTTTTACGTAATGGTTTAGGAATCGTTCCCTTGTATTATTAATTAGGGACACACGACCACTCCATCATACAGCAACAGTCTTAGATACATCCACAATGGTTTTCAAGTACTTTAGCTTCTCACGCGAATAGTGATCTTCAACGTTATATGCGAGCGCTACCATCTCATATAACAAAGAGCTTTTACTCGCATTTAACCATACGCAAGCCTGTTAGGAGCTGGCTACTGTTAAAGGCATGGCTCGCACAGTGTATCTGAATGCCGTGCTTCACTCACTGGCTTCAATGACACTGACTTTCCCGAGTTTCTGTGCTTCTTCTACTGCTTCTGGCTCGGGGACCCACACCCTTCTCCAGCACGGGTGTCTCCGGGCGGCAACTGGATTTGGGAGTTACCTCGGCTTGCCTTCTGCTTCTGGCCTTAGTTTCCTGCACTTTCACAGCTCTGCAATCATCGCAACACCTCTTACATGGGGAAAAGTCACCCTCCTGCACGTCTTCCATTGGGTAGCCCCTGCACTTAAGAGTTTGGGAGAACAGGACTCTCTGAGAGCTTGCAGGTGAAATGTGCTGTCTCCACGCTCCGGTGTCCCTTCTATTCTTCCACATTCTTTTAATTTGCCAGCCTCGTGCTTCTCTTCTACTGCTGCTGCTACAGCCAGCCCCCCAGCTCTCGTTCCAGCTCCTTCTACTCCTCCTTTCTTGGTGTGGCCTGTTATGCCTCACAGGTCCAATGATTGTCTTCAGGTATGGGCAATGAGCCTTACATGCCTGACTACTGCAATGTCCACCAGGCTTAATTGCCAGACTACTACATCTGCATGCCTCTTCAGCCCTCTTCCTCTCCTCAGTACCTGTAGGACTTATCATATCATATGAGCATTATGGGACTTGTAGTTTCTTCCAACAAAGTTAGGTTTTTCAACAGAGGGTATATATTATTCCCTTAAGGTTTTTAACAGAGGGGTTATGAGAATAAGTGATTGCAGGGGAAGATGGTTTAGTGAAGACAACATTTCCATAATCCTTTACATTGTACCCTTGGGTTTGAGCCTGGGATACCAAAAAGGATATTTCTTTCAGTATAGTGTGTTCTGATTTTCTAACCATATGAGGTTGAGAGACAATAACAATATAATAAGCCCTTGCCTCGTTAGGTACGGTGGTAAGAATCTTCCTGTCAGAGGAAAAATAATGTGTCTCATCCCACAAAATGTCCTCACCACCCTGGGCCTTGTGTCCCTCCTCCCAGGTGATCCTCCCGCAGTAAACCACCCCCAGGGTTGAGATCAGGAAGCATCTGCCTTCACCTGGCCACCTCAGAGGAGACCTTAGCCAGAGTTTCAGTGAGGGAACCATAGTAGTTACTTAGAGTTTGGTGGTAATGTTGAAATGATTTGAGTTTGAAAAATGCCTGAGTTTTTTCCATCTGAAAAATTCAGCATTTGATCAGATTCCACTGACTGCATTATATGGAAATACTTTGAGCTGTATTATAGGTTGACCTTCTGCTTTGAATCGACATCTAATAAATAAAAATCCATATCACCCGGAATTTGTTTTGCTGGAACGTAATATGAATATATTAAAAAACAGTTTTCTATAAGCACCATTAAGAAACATGGATGAGTCATATTATAGATTGTAGTAGATTATTTGTGTAATGAAGTTACCATTGAGCAAGAAATTTTCCAAGAAAGCATGGATGAAGCTATCTTAAAGAATGAAAGATGTTCGGACTGTGACTTCATTGGTCACAGTCGTTAGAAAATGACGAGGCTTGAAAGAGACTAATAGTTTACGCTGTGCCATTATTATCAACACAGGTGGACACTGGGTGCAATAATCATATGTATGGCACATTGCCTCTTCTCCATCCTAATCAGTCAATGGGTATGCCCATGTTTGGTGGCCGACCAGGTACACTGACAAAAATTGCTGAAATTGAGCCAAGTCTATCACTCCATCTTCTCAGTATTTTAGCAAGGGATTGAAGCACTACAGACTAACTCTTCCTCCCCTCTTCTTCAATACCTCTATGACAACAACTGCTTCCTCTTGTCTGTATATAGTGATCTCGCTCTATATGTATCCATCTCTCTATATCCATTTATCTCTTTTTCTCCATCCATCTCTTTTTCTCCATCTTCATCCATGCATCTCTATATCTCACTGTATCCATCTCTCTATATCTGTCCATGCCAACCTGTCTTTGCATCTCTCTCTATGAATAGTTCCACCTAGCTCTGTCTCCATCTCCAGCAATCTTTCCATATGTATATGAATATCTCCATCTACCTCTTCCTATCTCTGGCTCTGCGTCTCTATGTATCCATACTTCTCCCTCTATCAATCTCTCTATCTACATTCACCTCTGTATGTCAACATGCACATTTATATTCATCTATCTTTTTGCTTCTCAATATATCTATCCATCCCTCTCTGTTTATGTGTGTCTCCGTCTGTCTAGTCCAGCACCCTCTATGCATCTCTCAGATCCACCTAATCCCTCTCCTCCACTGCCAATATTAATCCCAACATTATTCCTACTCAGGAATTATGTGACACCCTTTCTAACTATTTTGTTACAAAGATCAATATTATTCGGGATAACATATCTATGTTGCCCAACTCTTCTCCCATTAATGGCATTAATATTCCAGAATCCCTCAGCCAGATTAATCCCTGCAGTTAGTCATCCTTCCCAAGGTTCTCTGAGGAGATGGTTGATGCTGCTATTCACAGGGTTAAATCGGTCTCCCCGTCTGATGTCATCCCCTTGAATATTATGAAGAAACTCTCATTTGAGCTCCTCCCAGGAATTACTGGCGCCATTAATCACTCTTGTCAGTCTGGGATGGTCCCACTCTTGAAAAAACCCTCACTGGATCCCTCTGTTCTGTCAAATCTTTGTCCTATCTCTCTTCTTCCTTTTCTCTCCAAACTTCTGGAATCCCTGGTGTCCCCTCTGCTTTCCTCATTCCTGGAATCCTCTAACCTTCTGTTCAATCTGGCTTGAGGCCTGGCAGGGGTACTGAGAGTGTTTTGTCTTCCATCCAGGATGACATGTCCAGGCTAGTGGACTCAAGTGGCGTAGGGGCCCTGATATTATTAGATCTGTCAGCGGCCTTCGACACTGTCGACCACCCCATCCTGTTGCACCGCCTTACCCAGATGGGGATATCTAGACAGGTATTGGCCTGGTTCCCATCATTTCAGGCGGACTGCACCCAAACCCTTGCCCTGACTCCTTTCCTTTCTGCTCCTTGTCACCTCAATTGTGGGGTGCCACAGGGGTCCTCTCTGTCTCTGATCCTATTCAGCATCTACATTTGGGCTCCTTCAGTGTCAGATGCTTCTAGTACGCGGACAACACTCAGATCTTGATTTGCTTAGACCTTGATCGGACTGAGGCATCATCTTGCCTGCAGGAGTGTCTGACGGCCGTGGGAGTATGGATGAACCGCAACTGGCTAAAACTAAACAGGGACAAGACAGAGGTCTTGGTGGTTGGCTATCCTCCTGATCCCTCACTGTGGGTGTGCTCTTTTTGGCCCGTCTCTCTTGGACCTCTGACGGGACCGGTAGTGAAAGTAAAAAATCTAGGAGTAGTCCTGTCCCCCACCCTGTCTATGGAGAACCAGGCTGTTTGTCAGTCAGGACATTTCCAGCTTAAACTGCTTAAGAAGGTGCTGCCCCTGATCACCAGCCCCTCTTAGTCCTCCGGTGGTGGCAGCCATGGTGCTATCCCGGCTGGACTACTGTAACTCCCTCCATCTGGCACAGCCTAAAGGGTTAATTCAACAGCTTCAACGCCTCCAGAATCTTGCTGCCCGGGTGGCTACTGGCTCGCCTTATGGTTATCATATTTCTCCAGTGCTTCGCTCTCTTCACTGGCTCCCTGTGGCGCGTCACATTGATTTTAAGGCTCTCTGTATTGTTCACTGGGCACTTCACGACCTGGGAGCAGAATTCCTCCCAGCTAAGTTCACCCGCTACTCTCCTACATGCAGCTTACGTTCGGCTTCTGCCAATTGTTTATGTGTGCCTGCCTTTCGTTGGGCACAGATTGGAGGCTGCGCTTTCTCTGTAGCAGCGGCTGTCCTTTGGAATGAACTCCCGACAGCTATGAACACAAATCTCCAACCATCTGGCTTTCAGGAAGGCCGTTAAGACTTACCTGTTTTAAATGGGGTACTTGTTTTGGGCTTCCTCTCCCTCTAGCGCCAAGATACCCTATGGTGACCATGCGCTTTAAAAATTCCTATAACATAACATAACATCTGTCTATAGCTACCTATTTTGACGAATCTGTGGATGATGTCCCTTCTCCCCTAGGGGGAGAACTTTCCTGTGGGCCAAGGGCGGTGAACCCACAGTACAATAGTCCCCCTAGGGAGATGCAGGGGTGCACCGGGGGAGGATCACACGGGTGGTGAAGCCCCTTATGGGATTAGGGATGACCATTCCCAGAGAACACAGTATACCACCACTTTGTTAGACCCTTCCTCTTTCCCCAAGCCAAACTCTCCTTCCCTGTTTCGAACCAGTGCCAATGTCTTCTATTGTAAGGTCAACCAACCTGGTATGTTAGACCTGACTAGAATCCCTGAAAAGACAAACTCCTTTCCATATGACTCCAATACAAGTATTTTGAAGAAGAAGATAACCAGGAATATGAAGATTCACTTCATAGTTCCGGAGTGAAGGGTCTAGTCTCTTACAGCATTTGATTGGCCAAAGGAAATACAAAATAACAAAGGGAAACCAACATGGAGAGAGCCATCCTCCGACGAGGAAACAGGAGAATGCAGCAGGAGACGCCGTGCAGGGAGGCAAACAGGAGATTAAAGGTAGTCCAGGGAGAAGGAGCTACTTTGCATGCTGCCCGAACAAATCTCCAGATGTCCCAATGTCCAACAAGCTGCCGGAAAGCAGAAGCAGAGCCCGCAAAGGGAGCAGAGACTGGCGGGCAACCTTCGACAAGAAGGGGAACCTGAAGGCGCTGGAGACAGAAGGGTCAGCCTAGAAAGAAGAATTGACAGACGGAGATGTTGCCGACCGGAGAGAATGTTCGAACGCTACCGGAGCTTCAGAGCAAAGCTCCAATGCTCGGAAGACGCAAACAACACAAACAGGTAAACAGTCAGACCGAGAGGTGGTAGAGATCCAGGAGGACTCAGGGGAAAAACTGCAGAACATGAGGTAAGAGTATCTGGAAACCCACACCCATATGAAAGCCAGAGAATAAGTGTGTCTGGGACCCTGCGAGAAACAGAGACAGTACAGAAGGAAGCGTATACTTGGCAGGAGAGTAAACCAAGCCATTGCAGCAGCACATTTCAACGGTCTTGGACCCTCAGAGAAACAGAGACAGTACAGAAGGAAGCATATGCTTGGCAGGAGAGCAAACCAAGCTATTGCAACAGAACATGGTGAGTCTGGGACATGCACCCATGTGAGACAGAGAATAAGAGCGTCTGGGACCCAGAGAGAAACAAGAGACAGTCCAAAAGAAGGCATATGCTTGGCAGGAAAGTAAACCAAGTTATGCAACCACGCATTTCGAGTCAGGGACCCGCACCCACATGAGAACCTGAAAATAAGGTCTGGGACCCTGAAAGTAAAAGAGACAGATCAGAAGAAAACATACGCATGGCAGGAGAGTACACCAAGCTGGTATAATTCAGTAGTACAAGTCTTGGACTTGCACCCATATGAACATCTAATAATACAGTGAATTTCATTAAAGAAGGTACGGGGTCTGGGACCCAAAGAGATAAGAAAAAGAAATTAAACTACATAAGGACGAGATAAGCTCCTAGAGTAGAACCAGAAGGAATCCAGGGGAAAGGAGCGAACCACTAATCCTTAGAGTAATACAGTTTGGAACATTTATTTTGTCGTTTTGACCACCTGAGACATTGGGAACTTTTCTGTTGACATGAACTGTCATTACCACTTTAGTTTGGAAAAGAACATCCTTGCACATCCTTGCACAATAGATTTATGTTATTAATGTTAGGGTCAGAAGTAGGGTTTTTGGGACACGACAGTGACAGACTATTCTTTTGACATCCTGACACTTTCCTTCGATTTCTTTAAGGCAGGGATACCCCTCTGAGCTTTAGGGACAGAGAGGCTGTTTTCCCTTTTACTGCTTAATAAAGGTTTGTAACCAAAACTATCTCACCTTTGTGTCCAAGCCTTACTTTTGCACCCTCACACTATCCGTATCTGTATATCTATTCATAGACATGCCCATCTAATCATTTATTTATCTATCTCTATCCAGATCTCGCTATACATATTACTCTATGTATCTCTGTACTCTATATTTCTATCTCTGTCTATCTATCTACCTTTATACATCTCAAAGTATGCATGTCTCCATGGCTCTCTATCATCTCTCCCTGTAAATGTAACAGTATGCATCTCTTTTCCTATATATCAATCTATCTATTCATCACTCTCCATCCATCTACATTTATTCATCTCCGAGTATGCATCTCTCTGAATCCCTCTATCCATTTCTCTGTATACATCTATCTCTATGGATATTGATCTGTCTATATCTGTATATATCCATCTCTCTCTATGCATCTGTCTATATCTCTATCCACCTCTCTCTGGATCTATGGACTCTTTTTTTAGAACTCTGTGTTACTCGATAAATCTGTCACCCTCTAGGCCTGTCACCCCCACCCTCTGTCCGTATGTCTGTCTGTCTCTCTGTATGTTGGAAGAATTGAGTCTGATTGAGTTGATCTGTGTTTGTAACTCTGTACCCCGTACTCTCAAAAAGACTGTAGTACAGATTGACTTCATAGCACAATTGTTGGTATATGACTCTAGCATTTGTGCTGTGAATTAATCAGATCCAGTTTATGAAGACATATCTTTGTCCATTTAGTAACTTTACATTTCTCCCACCGCCACTTCACATCTATCTCCACCCATCCCCTCTTGTCTCTGTCACAATGTAAGAGTGTACTTGGTTTCTGCAGTTGTAGACCAAAGTGACTATTTTGTGAAATTTTACTATTTTATTCAAATAACATTAAACATATTGAATTCTTGTTGTTAGTACAGGACACTATTTTACTTCGGTTATAAACAAGTTAGTCGTTATTCATTTTACCACCAAAAAATTGCTTCAGAAAACCAGTATGAATTCATGGTTTGAATTTGAGGGGCGCAGAGCTTGGTTAACTTGACGCCAGCAGCTACCAGGAGCTACTTTTGGTTCCTCAGACCAACTGATGCCGAACATACACAATGTGAAATGTAACTGTGTGTTTGGGACAATCTATAAATAAACATTAGAACGAATCTCTATCACATCTAAAACATAAGGATCTATAAATAATGGACAACATTATATGTTTCCATGTTATGTGGAAGTTACATTTGCGGAACAGTATATACCACCTCCTCGTTACCCTGTGGTATCTCCTGGTCACTTGTTAATGCTTGATATTCAGGAGCTGCTTTAAGCTCCTGCTTATCCAACCTTAATTTCGATCTTCGTAATCTCTTTGCAATGTAAAAGTGGCAGACCAGAAATAACACAAGAACACTCTCCCGCGTGTGCACAGAGTCTTGTTTCCTTAATAATAATTTAACATGGTTTGATTAAGAATGTGTTTGAAATAAATATGATGTTCTGGTCAAGTGAAAAAATATTGTCTTATTTTTTATCTAGATGTCTAAATAGAAATAGGACCATAATGTTTTTGATTTTTGATTAGTGGTGAAGGCGATACCGAAAACCAAGGGGACCTTGGAATTTTGAACACTGAAAGAAGAGGCTCATTGTAAGTTGGCCCTGAATTCACCATAGTAAACATTCGAAGGACAAACTAAGCATAAAAATGATAACATGAAATTCAAGATTCTATTCAGAATAGCTGTCGAAAGAGAACGACCTGCATTTCGCATTTCGTGAATGAAAACACAGAAAATCATGTGGGTTATGTTTTCAGTATTAATCATATTTATGTAAATGTGTGCTTGACGCAAAACAATGTTTGACATTTACCTTCAACTTGATTCAAAGACAGCACATTTTTTTTAAATTAAAATATAACGTATACATAAAAAGTTAGGTTTTATTTAAATGTAGTTAATATTGCCATTTATTTTGACAATGGGTTCTAATATATATTTATTCTTTCCTAAATCTACATAGTTATGTCTTAAAGATGCGTTTATGTCAGGATCATAATCAGTCTGCGGATGGGTTCTTCAACCAAAACTCGAGCAACACCATCACACACAGAACCGTGATCTCCATATTCTGGGATAATCGTGCCTCTCCAATTTGCCCATTTGCAGTGGCCATCATCCGCAAAACAATGGCCGCATTTCATCCATGAACACATGCAGAGAGCAACATTTTATTGTGGATGCGTAACTGAAAACGTTTTCTCCCAAATGGAACGCCATGTGCTTCGAAAGAAAATAGATGATGGAACTGATTTAAATTCTATTTTACTCCACAGAACTTTCCCATGTACAATTCAAGTACTGGTATTAAAACATAAAAAAGTTGAATCTGGAAGATTGGATGGAATGTGACCGTCGACCTAAACATGATTGCTATGGCTTGGGGTAAACAATCTGTTCTTCCATTGATTATGTGCGACAAAAGTTGCAATGGCTCTGGTTGATGTATTAAACTGTTTCCGTTGCATTATGAAATATAACGACTTAGTAGATTTACGACTATGAGTAATTATTGAAAAGTGTAACTTGTTATATTCTTTTTGTGAAAAGCAAGTAAACAATTACTGTGCGTGTGTGTGAGCGCGCATTTTGTGTTTGGTAACATGATGGCATAGTTGCTGACTTCAGTCGTTTCGCTACGCTGTGCATCAACATCATGACAAGAGACGCAGCATATCGGTTTGACATGGCTATGTTAGCTTGAGGGGTGGGTTTTATGATTTACTGCCTCCAGGGCACTTGAAATTGAGGTGATTGATCAAGGGTTACAATTATCACAAGATGGCGGTTTCCGACCCATGGGGTCCGCATTTCTAAATGTCAGAAAATCAAGGGTAAGACGCATTGAAAATAAAATGTGATCAATCAATATATGCTCATAAAATACATGCCCTATCAATGAGGCCAATACAATACCTGAAAGAACTCCTTTAAGAGAAGATTCACAGCCTAAAAGAAGCCACAGACTCCAAGTGTGATGGTGGTGCTGCAACAAATGACAGAGGAGCTAGGTAAAGCAAAACAAAGAGGTGATGGCTTGAATGTTTAGCATTAATCTTAAACCTCTGGCATTGCTCTGGGCAACCCTCCAGACCATAGTTCTACACCTTTCAAGCCATTACCGAAAAAGGAAAGACCATATGCAAATCCGGCTTAGTCCTACCCCCAAAGGGGCATTCCAGCCCAGGTCACATCCTATCTGCAGGAGACCACAAGCATCCCCAAACATGTTTCGGCCTCATTGGGAGTCATCAATGAGGAGCAGCTTGGGTTTCTAGGCCCAACAGGCATGGGACCCACGCATACCCGTCCCACTGGGGGGTGACAAAGCAAAACAAAGAGGTGATGGCTGGAAGGTTAAGAATTAATTTTAAATCTCTGGAATTGCTCTGGGCAACCCTCCACACCATTGTTCTTCACCTGCCAACCCATTACAGAAAGGGGAAAGACCACATGCAACGATGGTCTGGAGGGTTGCCCAGAGCAATGCCAGAGGTTAAGATTAATTCTAAACCTTCCAGTCACCAGCTCTTGTATTTTGCTATAGTCACCCCTGAGTGGGACGGGTAGGCCCATACCTATGGGGCCTAGAGACCCAAGCTATTCCTCACTGATGAGGTCCAACAAGGCTGAAACATTTCTGGGGATGCTCGTGGTCTCGCGCAGAAGGGATGTGACCTAGCAGTTTAGGCAACTACTGAAACAAGTTAGGAGAATTAATTCATGTGGTTGCAGTGGGGAAATGGTGGTGTGGCAACTCATTTTAATTGTGAAATATTGTTTGGGCATGGGTACCGGTATGATTCGCAGGGCAAAAGAGTGGTAACGGGAGTGGGGGAGGAGGATTGTTCCTGTATTATGATGTTAAAATAAAATGCCTGACTCTAGATGTGAGAGAGGACTTGAGTGGATGGATCTCAGGAGGGCAGCAGGAGGAAAACCACCTTAACATAACATGAACAAATGAAATGCACCATCAAAATAGACATTTTCAAGTTACATTTTCCAACTTAAAGGCATTGTGCTGCAATGTCTCTAGAAAGGAGTATTTTACCACTTTAATTTTCCATTTTTGAGGGATCATTACATGTTTGCCGGTCCCGGAAAATTGCCAGTAATTCCGGCCCGGGCAATTTTCCCAGACTGCCAAAACACAAGTTTCCTGGTGGGGGCAATGATTCAGGCCCCAACAGGCAAATGAATGCTGAAATTCACAGCGCCGGTAATTTTGGCAATCCCCTCCATGGAGTCCTATAGCACTCCATGGAATGGGGATTTACCGCTGTTGCCGGCACCTGTAATACCCCGGAAATTATATCAGGTGCTGGTAACGTTAAGGTCAGTTTGCTGGTATCGCAATACCAACAAACTCCTAACGACCACCTTTAATGTTCAGACTTTGTCACTTCAAATTTTAAGTTGTCAAACTAATGGCTTGTAATAGAGAATACAATTGGTAAAAATGTAACTTATCTACATATAAAATTTGACCAATTAAACAAATCTCTTGTGAAACGGGGGAAAATGAGCTCAGATTGTCAGATTGGGGCAGGCCTGGCCTCTTGGACATGTCAAACTAAACGTTTTGTACATGACAACCACGAGCATCTAAGATGAATCCAGAACTCTTTTGAAGAAGAAACAATTTAGGAGGGACCAAAAGCTGGAGACAAATGAAATGTTTGCATTTTGGGAGGCCTGGGGCCATCAGTGGAAATGTATTTAGGAGGCTGGATCCCAGGCCTCTTGATTCTTCCAACAAAAGGTGTTGCCCTTGGAGAGTCAAAGAAGTCACAGATATACTGCTTCTAAATGTAAATGCATGGATCCGAATAAAGGAAATAGTGGTCAAGCCACTTTCCTGGATGACAAAGTCCCTATGATATGATATGATATGATATGGCATTTATGACGCGCCTATACACAGGTGTTTCAGGGCGTGACGAGGCAAGGGTGGGGGAACAGAGGGAAGACAGAGACAGCGATGCTACTAGGCCACGTGACATTGAGATCGTGCAAGTGCTGGGGAGGGGGGAAGGGGAATAAGTGCGGGGGGAAAGTGGAGGGGGCAGTGCAGTACATAGGAAAACATTGGAATAAATAAAGACAATAAATAAAAGTGCGGCCAGCTAGTGGCAAGTGCAAGGTTAAGTGCAGACATCAGGTGTCAAGTGCTAGTAGGGGCTGTAGGGATACAGAAACAGTCCCCAAGTGCAAGGGTTGCCAGGGGGGCAGTGCAGGTGTGCAACTGGTGGGGAGGGGAGCGGGCCCGAGATCAGAGGGTAGCCGTGTAACCAGTGCAATTCCAGAATCAGCCAGGAGATCAGCAGGGGAGATATGTGGCGATACACACACACATGAAGACCCAAAGGAGATCCCTTGAACGGCTTAAAAGGAAATTTGTGCTGATGGGGGCCAAAGTATTCCTTGTTTTGATTATTTTTTTAAATTAAATTTTGACAGGAAATTATACCTGCTTATGTTTGCATCAGAGGTCCAGAGGCTGATCAGCGCCCTTAAAGCTAGAAGCTCCTTGAGAGGAGCTGGATAGCGGTGTCTCCAGCTGGGCCAGGAAAGCACACATCTAACTTGTGTTTCATAGTTGCTTTTCCATCTAAGACCAGCTATAAACCCAAGATGTCATTGCATTCTGAAAGCGGGCAGGTCCCAACTAAACAGAGCATGAAGCTGCAATGGTATGAGACTTCCTACTGAACACCTGACAAGAACTAAGAGAGCTTGATTGGAAATCACGCCCAGCAGACACAGATGGTAATGTCTGATAGTAGTAGTGTGTGGTCTCCCCACACCTTCTCCTACTGGAGTCCCCACACATGCACATGTCACCAGCGCCCTTGAAATACCAAGTCAGGACTTCCCTACAAAACACCCTTTCATGATCCCAACCCTCCACTCTTAAGCTTAAACACCAGCCCACCACACGAAAGCAAGGGGCCCTGGGTACGTCTCTGTGGAGGTCACTTGCCCATGTCCTCTCTCTTCTGGTGGGGACTGGGAAACACCCGTAGATCTCACAGACACACCTGTATCCAGAAGCCAGAGCTGCCACGGGTAGGATGCATGAGGTAATGCGCGAAGGCAAACCATCCATTCAGGTCTACTGCATGGCGGTCCCACCTGCGGCAATACAAGAAAGATGGCCTGATGCTTTTAATATGATTTTATGTAATCATTTCAAGAAAGAAGTAGTCTAGTCTTTTTAAAAAAATGCAAAACAAGCATATGATGCCATTCACAATGCAACTGAGTAACACTCTATTTAAAAGTGTAAGTCCAGTGAGGTAGAGTGAGTGAGACTCCATTAAATGATATGATACCAGCGTTAGGGAAGGAGTGATACTCCATTTACAAGTATATGGCCAGAGTCAATACCAGCAACATATAGTGACTTTCCATAGTGCTTGTTATTGTAGGTTTTGCTGTTTCATAGAACTGTAAAACCAGGACTTACTACTAACCAGTGGAAAAGTATGTCGGAATGAGGCAGTCCCCATTGGAGTAAGCTTGAGCAGTGTTGAGTGAAACTACATTGAAGTCCCAGGGATGTGGTGAATCAGTGATGCTGCGCTGAAGTGTAGGAGGAGGGGTGGTGAGTCAGCAAGACTCCACTGAAGTCGATGAGGCATGGGACGTGGGATTTAGGGGCCCTCCGCTGTTGTCCATGAGATGATTGAGCCTTGCGATGAGGGATGTTGGGTGGGCATGAAGGTCAGTGGCCTGCTGTGTATGGACAGTCATAAGGGTTCTTTCTGTATCTGCTGCAGATCATGAGTCTGGAGAGTGTTTTAGGCACTCGGGAATGGTGGCCGGTCATGCTGACGCTGTCCCTGATCCCCACTCTCATCCAGTTCCTCACCTTCCCCTTCTGCCCGGAGAGCCCGCGCTACCTGCTCATCAACTGCAACGAGGAGATCCTGGCTGAGAAAGGTGAGACCTGGCCCCTTTTGTGGAGCAGTCGTCTCCTATATGTATTAGAAGGCATTTCAATCTGTAAACCCAGTAATTGTTTCTCAGCCATGCCACCTGGTTCAATCCATGATACACCAACTTTTACCAGACGTCCTCAGCGGGTCCCGCGAGCAGACCTCGTAAGGAGGTGGTAGAGAGTTAACGGCGCCAGCAGCTCTACCGGCGCTGTTAACCCTCTACCGCTTGGGTCGTAATGAGGACCAATGTCATACTTCAATCATTTATTTCTAATTTTCAAAAGTGCAAGTGCATGTGTCCAAGTACATTTGGGGAGCTGCAACGTTCCAGTCCCTTACATGAATGCATGGTAAGTCCCAAAATGGGCCAGGAGTGGTTGGAAACCACGCATGGCCCGGCAAGGCCATTCGTCACCCTCCCAGGGTACGCATTTGTAGTATAAAAGTATCCCAATTATTGACCATTCCATTTTTGTAATATCCCATATCCCAATGGCTATTTGAATATTTACAAGGTACAGCGTCACTGGATCATATTTGCTTTTGTCCGGAGATGGGATTCTAATGGAATTATTCTGATGTGTGAGATGGAGGTTGCCATGGAGCTTGCTCCCTGATGATGACTGCATAAATGTTTCAGCTGATGGTCTGATGTAGGCTCCAGGGCCTAAGCACATCTCTAGATGTAAAGGTCGCCCCCTTTCCACACTAACCCGCTGTTGCCTGATCCCTAGAGCTGCAGAAGCTGAGGGGTAAACAGGATGTCATGGAAGAAATCAAGGAGATGAAGGAGGAGGCGGCTCGCCTGCGGAACACGCCCGAGGTCACAATCTGCCAACTCTTCCGTGTGCCCAGCTATAGGAAGCCAATGGTCATTTCACTCCTGATCAATGCCAGCTCCCAGCTCTCGGGCTACAATGCGGTAAGTGCGCCTAGTCAAGCTACTGGGGTCAGTGTCATTATGCCCTTTAACAACCTCTCTGCCCCCTTAATCTCCTAAAACCAATGAGTGCTTCTCAAAGTCTACATTCTAGCAAACATCACCCGAAGCACACTCCTAAACAAGTGCTCCCTGATTCATGATAAAACCGTTACTAACAATATTATGAAACTGATCTAGAATGGGTCTACACGATTAACCTAATACTGCACTGAATGTAATCATGAAACATTCCCTTAACACATTGCAACAATGAGCCCATTCCCAAAAACATTGCAACAATTTCCCCCAAAACATCATGAAATTCTGCGTCAAATTTTGATAACATCCTAGAATCAAAATATCAAGAAATCTCTGCCAAAAATTTAACTAAACTATTTCCCTTCAGCATCCTATGTCTTCTGGGCCTCATTCCACCTTTCTAAGTATCGTGAAGGTAGAGCCGCCAGGATACCTGCAAATGTAGTTACCGTTTCCGGCATCTGGTCCGGTGGCATTGCTGCTGGATTGTGGATGCTGGAGTGATGGTGTAAATCCCCACTAGAGGGATTTAAAATGGTCATGCAGTGTCTGGGAAGATAATATCATCATGAAATTCCTGCAAAAGGTTTTGTGCGTTTTCCTCCTAATTTGTCATGCTCATTTTCTCCAAATCACCATTAACAACACCCAGGATTAAACATGGACTAGCACCCAAAATCATATTAAAATTCTTTTAAATATCACCATGAAATATCATTAAAATGATTCTCACTGTTATCATGTCCCTACGACAGATAAGAAGAAATGTGTTCATCACCACCTGACACGTATGCTTCTAGGGGTGCAATCTCCCCAGATTGCTGCTTCTAAATTGTCGCTGTTTCCATCTGAGCTTTCCACTTCCAAATGGACGGGTGAGGCGTAGGTGGTACTGCAGCCCTGTTTCTGGTGAGCACTGTCTCCAGATTAGCTTCTCTTATCCCGAATCCATGTCTGCAGAGGAATAGACGAATGGAGGCATTTCCCAAAAGGACTACCATTCCCACAACGCACTTGAAAGAAACCCTGAAAACCCAGCACCCTTCTTCAGAGCTCCTCTCTGGCTTCTATTTACATGCACCCAGGTTTTTCGAAGAAAGGATGAAGGAGAAAATACAGTATTTGAAAGGCCTGCAATTCCCCCAATGCAGTGGCAAATTCTCAAGACATTGCAACCACGGTGCCTTGATTTCTGTGCATCAAATCCTGGAGTTCCTCAGCACTGGCTCCTCTCCCCAAGGCCATGCCAGAGACAGGAAATAACCACACCTGTGTGGGGTTATGTGCAGTCCAATCATATGAATCCATCCTGGGTTTGCACCCCCCTGGAAATGTTTATAAGCTGCCACTCCCTAATGCTCCTTGTTGGTGGGTTGGTTGTTGAACCACTAGCAGCAGATCCCATGTCTAGTTCTTCTCTGCTTTGCTGATTACACTGCCTTGCACTCCCCAATGCCTGGGTCCTGCTCCAGTGCCGCCGTGCTCCATTTTCCTATGCTTCTTTCCCTGTGCACGTGGAAGTTGTGCACTGTTAACAGCTACTATTTATTGCATAGCCGAGTGCACCTTTTTGCTCTGTGTTGGGTGCATGACAGAGTATCTGTTGCTGTACTCTGTAAGGTACATGGCTGAGTGCATGACTCTATGTTGTGAGTTAGGTGCATGCCACAGTGTGCATCTCCAGTGCATGTCTCCGTTCTGTGTGTTACGTGCATGCCAGTGTGCATAGTTTGGTTGCTGTTGGATGCATGCAGAGTGCCCTGTTCATTACTTTGGGAAGTCAAGTGGAAGTCAGTGCTCTTGCATGCATGCTCAGTATACATTTAGAATGCACATCCAGGTTGCATTCAGGTGCACGCGCGTGCCAGTGGGGCAGAATGATCTCTGGAGGTTTCCCCGGTAGGCCTCTACCCCAGTGCCTCTTTTGAGTGGTAACCCTAGTGGTCTGCTCCTCTCACCCTCTCTCGCAGTCGCCTATCTCTGTAATAGAGGATCGCTTTGCAACACATATGAGGGCTCTTTCGGTTCCCACTCCACCCCTGGTGCACGCGTTGAGTAATATTTACTTTTCAACTCAGTGGTGTTGGCGTCTTAATATTGTATTCTACTCTAGATGTTTTGTGGGAATGTTTTTAGATTACTGTTTAAAAAAGATCCCTCAGCCAGCTGTTCTCTCGCACACTGAGTCATTTCCCCCCCTCAAACAGCCATTCTGGCCCTCTCAGGGTCACTCCATTTCCTCACCGGGATACTGAGCCATTTCCCCCCTCAAACAGCCATTCTGGCCCTCTCAGGGTCACTCCTTTCCTCACCGGGATACTGAGCCATTTCCCCCCTCAAACAGCCATTCTGGCCCTCTCAGGGTCACTCCTTTCCTCACCGGGATACTGAGCCCTTTCCCCCCTGAAACAGCCATTCTGTCCCTCTCAGGGTCACTCCTTTCCTCACCGGGATACTGTGCCCTTTCCCCCCTCAAACAGCCATTCTGGCCCTCTCACGGTCACTCCTTTCCTCACCGGGATACTGAGCCATTTCCCCCCTCAAACAGCCATTCTGGCCCTCTCACGTCACTCCTTTCCACACCGGGATACTGAGCCATTTCCCCCCTCAAACAGCCATTCTGACCCTCTCAGAGTCACTCCTTTCCTCACCGCGATCAATTATGTGCAGCAGGGAAGCTCTTATGGGAGAGAGGAATAGGGCTGCAGCAGAAAGCAATGCTCAAAAGACTGGGGCAGGTTTCTACACACTCGGCACTGCACCATGGAAACCCACTCACAATAGTGTGATGAGGCTCCCACACATCCTCATGATACTCCTTTCCTAGAATTCCGCCTCCTTTGGACAGAATGGGAAAAAGCACTACTTACCACTCGCTGCACAAGGCAATGAGTTCAAATTAGGCGATACCACAAGCTGCAAAAACAGAGGACACACAATGAGTGTGGTTCTGCGACCTTTCGCTCTCCAGATGTTTTAGACGACAGATCCCATCAGCCCCAGCCAGCATAGACAATGGTGAGTAATCATGGCAGTTGAAGCGATCATGGGAGTGTTAGTCTAAAACTTGTAGGGAGCTGCAGAATGCATACCACTGACATATGAGCATCTACATTCTGCATACAGCCACTGACACCCTTAACTGATGGCTTCCAATCTAGAACAAAGGCACAAACAGAAGCTGGGGGGTTAGGCACATCTACCAAGAAACCTCTTTGACTGGCTAAGTCATGTTTTAGGTGTCAGTCCCCCAGATGAGTGACTGCATGAGTCCACATGCACAGTGTGGGCTACCCGTGTGGGCATAATGCTGCTGATGCCATTAAACTGTGCTCTTCAGAAGCTGAACACTTCCAGCTGACTGCTAACATTGGGGAGGGGTTTTAACTCGCGCAGTTCTGAAAGGCTTGCATTCCAGACTTGGGTGACCTGGGCTGCAAACCACCTTCCACATTTTGATAGAAAGACTGGTCCGTGGCGGTCTGGAGTAAGGCTATGGTGAGGCACATAGGTCGGTATAAGACGAGGTAGTCTGCCCACAAAGTAAACTTGCCCCAACTTGCAGCGTCCTGACCAGGCAGCAGGAGCAGGAATGATGAAAACCTCTGGAGCTACGATGAAGTGAGAGCACCACCATGCGTGGCAATGTGCAGTCACAGGGGCGTGGCGAATGATATAATTGGAAGGACCCTGTGAGAGAGGCCTGGAAAAGGAAGAGCGTATGTTGGTAGCTCCCGACTTACAGGCAGAGCAGCAAGGAACAGGCCACACCACTGCACGGATGCGGTGGTGTGCAGTGAAGCCACAAGTCATGCAACGTGTTACCAGGCAATGGGGCACATACCAAGGGAACACAGACACTGCAGGCAGCAGAGGCAGGAAGAAATAAAAAGTGCCCACTGCACCGGGAGGTGCCCGATTGAGGGCACAGAACCCAAAAGCAGAAGAAAGGTTAGTGCGTCTGTGGCAAATGCCAAGGGGGCTTGATCATTGGTGCCTCAGGCTGAAATTTGCAGATCACACAATACAGATTGACCAGGCCACATGCATTCACATATAAACTTCATAAGCCCAACAAGCAAGCTACATCACCAAAACATCCTACAGGTGGCGTCTTTCGCAACAACCGGTCTACTCAGGAGCACACAGAGGCAATGAAAAGTCATGGCCATTGAAAGGTGGGAGGCAGCAGGAAAGCCAAGTACACACTCAGACGTCTGTAAAAGAGACGCCTGAGGCCACCACTAACCAAGGCAAGCGTTCTCTGAACACTGGAGTACCGTGCAGAACCTTACCCCCTGCATGGATGATTTTGCCTCTACTCTGAGAATCAGTGGTAGAGTGGGGATAACGTGTTTGGACACTATGTGAGTTCTTTATGTGGACCTAACTTCAGTGCGGACCACAAGACATCCTTATTGCACTGCCTGTGGCAGGAGCCAGCCGGTTTTTGAAAACCTCTCAGAGCTCTGAACAGAGGACATGTACTGGTTGAATGAATATGATGTGTACCTAAGGAAACCTGATATAAACTACAACACAAAATAAGTGTAGTCTTAAAACAATACCACTTAGCACTAGAATACAGGATGAAGGGGAGGCAGTTGAGGGAAATATCATGGCAGTGAAGGGATGTGCCTCCTCGTCTAATTTTGGGCCGTCACTAGGCGAACGATTCTTGGTGCACTGTAGGGACACCAGAATACGGAAGGAACTGTGGTCAAACACCAACCCAAACATAGATGCTGTCCTTGGCAAAAGGGTTAAACATACCATGAAATATCATGAAATGCTTGGTCAGACTAGAGGGTGAAGGAGAAAACACAAAAGTCAGACATTAAAGCAATGCTAGCCCCCAATAGTAGTATTAGGCAGAGGACCTCAATGGTGCCAGGCAACTGAAGGTTTGGCAAGGGCCTCTAGACATATGCCCGAACAAGGTATGAATGAAATGCTAGGAAGAGGTGCTATTGGTCCGACAGCTTGTCACACTAGGTCAGCAGCAAAGAATGTGCAACAGCAAGAAGGCTATGCAGCAAGTATTGTAGGGGGGCATTGTATAACGGTAACAGCATGAATATTGTTAAGGAGCTGCGTGAAGATGTGATAGTGACTGTTGTAAGTAGGACTGACGCAGATAAGACAACCCCAAAGACGATGAATGGGAATGTAGTGGAAGTGAAGGTAGGTTACAGGGCCAAATATGCATTGATGCCAAGAAGAATAGTCTTTTAGATGTTTTATGAACAGACACAGTTCCATGCCCTAGGCATAAACCCGTGACTTGCAGGTGCAAAGTTATAGAATTGGTTAGATGGTTCAGAGTGTTGCTAGATTTTGAAGGCCAACATACCAAAGCAAAAATACACTTTTTGGAAAAGGGATGAACGGCATTCCTAAGCTGGTCATGTTATTAATGATTGGAAATAAAGCCAGATGGGATATAATGGAGGCCTGTGGGGATGGTAGCAACCGAGTAATAGGTCCAAAGATGTTTTAAGGAAAGAACTGGGCTGCCTCATAGTCTTTTCCCATAAGGTACATCTAACAGCATGGGCATGTCCCATCATGCATGAGGTCAATAAGATACCCATCATAATGAAGGAGGAAGCGAAAGAGAACCGTGTACATTGAGAGCCAATGGTAACATTAAGAGGGTGGAAACAGCATTTGGGTACCACCCTTAGATGGAGTATACAAACCCATCTGTCAACTATGATTATGTGTAGATCTGAAGACACTAAAATAAGTGTGTAACCTCCCTCTTCCAAATGTTTCAGAAATGATGACTGAATGACGCAAAGGTATTTTTGACGTTGGCTCTTATGATGGCCTACTGCCAAATAATGCATACAGAATCAAAACTGTTCACAGTGTTTTTAACGCCACAGGGCCTTTTTAGTATATCATTATACCATACACATGTGGCTACTTTTGAAGAAAAGAAAGGCATTCAAATGGATCAACTGGGGTAAGAAAGAAGTCAAAATAATCCTAGACAATGTTCCCATCATCACCAATTTGGGACAAACCATAATCGCGAACAAAGCAAACACATTGGGGAGGGTGCTGTGCTGAGCCAAGTAGATACATAGGGGGACATACTTGCTTCTGCATCCATAGTATTGAGGTGTGGTGAATGAACACATCCATTAATAGAAAAAACAAAAACCCCTAAAGGCTTAGATATGTTATTGCCAGGGATAGCATATATCCCAAAGGTGAAGAATGTGTTGGCTGTTTGCCTTTCTAGACTCACTACAAGAATGGAGTTGGCCATGAAAAATGAGGAACACGTTCTAGAAATAATCAAAAGTGATTTTGATGAACAAGGGCGGCAGGGTGCCACGAGCCAAAATGCCAGCCTACAGCCACACAAAGACATGTTGTAGACCAACATCATGACCCAAGATGCCCTCAAAGAGAAGTGCTACAAAGTGTCGTGGCCACTCAGGGAAGAACATTTTTATGTGGAATGAAAAAACATACATAGGGGAGACAGAATGATTTCCCCAAAGGGAATATAAAGAAAAATCATAACAGACTTTGCCTGCAGAAGTCATCAAGGCATATCTAAAAGTAAACAAAGGATCATAGCAGGCGTTTGGTGGCCAGGGCAGAATGTGGAAGTAGAACAAGTTGGAAGGGAACGAGTGCACCACATGGCTGTGCCCTGAAACCGTAAAGTTTCAGAAATATCACGGGGAGGTGCAGGCTTAGACACTTGATGTTCTATAGGAAGTCCCACAGGGGAAGACTAGTTCATAGTGCTCTTCAGTCACTTGCCCTGGTGGGCTATGAAGGAATGCACACACAAAATATGAACTAGAGATGTAACAAAATGTTTCAAGGCCCTATTCCAGAAGGAAGGATAACACTCAGAAATCTTGACTGACAACAGGATTCAGATCAAGAGAAATGGATGCGTGCCTAAGGGTGAATGGTGTAGAGAACCCAATCTCGTCACCAAGCATCCAACACACAAGCTCAGGCAGAAAGGGTAGAGACAGGATTCATACAGCCATCAGAAATGGACAGGGGGACTAGTAGAGTATCATGCATAAGCGTGTCTGAATTTTTAGGCCGAAGATCATACCTTCCATTTTAGGCTTATCAGTTGCCGTTGCTTATCCTTCAGCCATGTGGAGAAGGCAATGTTTGGAACTCATATTTGGCCCACGTGATTTTAATCTAATGTATGATTGGACGTACACCTGATAGCTATTGGGAAAAGGGCCAAAGGAATCAAATATACATTTAAGAGGACTAAGGATAATGGTTATTCCTGCCGTACATTGGACAATATTGCTACCTTTGTGCAATGATTATCGCCTAGCCTGACATTCAGGCTACTTTCTTCAATGAATTCCTTGAACCATGTGAAGAATTTAAAGGAAACGTGGGCAGCAAAGGATTGTCTCTGAAGGAGGATCGAGTGGTCTACAGCTTCTAATGCTAATGGAAGGTCCAGTTAAAAAAGGGATCTTGCTCTCCTTCATCAACTGCCCATGGCATGTTGTACCAGTGGCCCACTAGAGTGGTTTTGCTACTACACCCTGGTCAGAATCCGAACTGGAATGGTGAGATATTCCCCTTAACAGTTCAGAACTCTGCAAGTCAGAAACATGTGACCACAAAGGATATAACCTTCAGGAAAGGGAGGGGCAAGACAAGAGGATGGTGCTAGGAAGGAATATCATGGGCAAGTTGTGGAGCTAAACAAGCTGAGAGGAATCGTATGTAAGAAGGCCAGAAGGCCAATGTGAAAGATTGGAAAGCAAAATAATCTGTTGCACCTTCTTAATTTGTCACGCTGCAGTTTGTCAACTGGTCGTTTGCAATTCACAATGCACTCTGCCATAACCGTGTTACCTGCTTTGCCTGTATGCAGATTACTGACTGCCATGTGGATCTGTGCCACGTGACACTAACTCAGCTCAGGCCTCGAATGGAGTGACTCCTCAGCAGTACAGAGCCAAAGGTTGGTGCTGGTGCTCACGTGATGCACATGCCTGGTGACCTCCCGTACATATAATGCCCATGCTGACCTATGTAGTAACTACCCATGCCATGCATGCACATACTTCTAGTGCCTGAGTCCCGATTATAGGCTTCCAGTGCCCTATGTCACGATCCACGGTGCCTCCTCATCCACTCCTGTCCAAGCTACAATAGGAAAGAAAAGAGGTCCCCAATCTGGGAAGACTTTCCTCCTGAGAACTCAGCCCACAAAAGACAGGAAGATAAATGGAAGGGCACGGGCTCCGTAGAAAAGGCAGGAATAAAGCAGGAACCAGCGGGATCTTAATCTAGGTTTTAATGACCCCAAAGACCGGCAAGCTACACCTGTGGCTAATACCCTAGCAGACCTTGGTTTCACCCAGAGAGTGAACTCACCTACCCACAATGAAGGGGGAATGCTCGATTGGATGGCGGACCATAACTGTAATGCCATGATCTCTGCCTATCGGCAAATCTGGACAGTCCACCACCTCCTTGCAATTTTCACTAGCAACCAAAAGACCCATTGCTATGACAACTTCACTTGCTCCACCCTCACTAACTAGGATAAAAAAGAACATCACTGTCGACAAACTCCTACCCCTCATCCTACCCACTCTCAATTCACTCCAGGATAATTTGGAGCCCAACCTGCCCGTAGACGAATACAATAAAATCATGAGCACTAGTCTTGATACCATTGCACCACTAAAATTGAGACAGAGTAAGCCCAAAAGACACCTCAATTCTTGGTTTACACCTCGCCTGAATAACCTTAGAAATGAAAAGAGGAAATGCAAAGCTTCGTGGAGTTTACTACCCTCCTCTGAAAATAAAACAAATCTAACTAACATATCATCCCAATACAAAAAAGATATACTTCTAGCAAAACAAGAAACTTACAATAACAGAATTCTGCAAGCCAATTCCAATATGAAAGAATTATTTGTGATTCTAAAAGAGCTAGAATCCCCTATTCCGGTACAAGACAACTGCATTAAAGACAAAACCTGGTGTTCTAATATTCAGGACGCATTATCCAACAAAGTCACTACCCTTCAGGACAGATTAATTACCAAGACTATTGCACCGGCCAACAACCTTACGCCACTACCCAAACCTTCAAACCGCTTTAGCTTTTCCAAAACCTCCATTATATGAGGTTGAAAAAGTTATACTCTCCCTTAAACCTGCTAATTGTCAAGGTGATCAATGCCCTGCCCAACGTATCAAGGATGCAGCACGCGACCTAGCTCCCTTCATTTCTAAACTTATCAATGCTCCTTCTCGTCTGGCACTATCCCTAGAAACTTCAAGGAGTCTTGGGTACTCCCTCTCCTTAAAAAACAGACTTTAGACACATCTATACCAACTAACTATAGGCCCATTACCACTGTGCCTTTCCTCCTTAAAATTTTAGATAAGGTGGCATACCTCCAGAAACAGAAGTATCTGGAAGTCAACCATCTCCTAGGAACCCGCCAAATAGGCTTCCGGCCACAACGTGGTACGGAAACAGTACTCATCGATCTTAAAGCCCAAATTGATGAGCTCAGGGACAATGGAAAAGCAGCCCTACTCCTCCTCCTCGACCTCTCAGCTGCCTTGGACCTGGTGGATCACAAGGTCTTGTGCAACCACCTGGACTCAGCAGCACACTACTCTAAGGTGGCCATAGTCTGGATACAATCTTTCCTTAATGATAGGACGATGAGAGTCTTCTCTCCATCAGCTGCTGCTGACTCTAAACCTATCACATGTGGAGTGCCCCAGGGTTCATGTGTCTCACCGACACTGTATAACATATTTACCAAGCCCCTATTCTATGATCTGGACCATCTTGGTATCAGCTACTGTTAAGATAGATTTCTGAACTCTGACCTGGTGGGCAGAGATTCAGAAGGCCAGCCTAGTTTCTTGGAACAGGGTAACCTCTGGACAAGCCAGACTAATCAAGGTAGCTATGGCAGGCGGTAAAGACTAAGTCTCAGGAGGGGTGAGGGTGAGTGAAAAACCTCAATGAGCACACAAAGCAACGACACTTAAAAATTACTCGCAGACAGATGTTATATCAAAAATATATAGGGCAACTATAAATATAAACACATTTATTACAAGGCCTTTGTAACTCAGACCACAGCAAAAGAATCACAGCAATACTAAGTAAACCAACAAAACACAAGAAATACAATATATATACAAGATCATTGGGGTCCAAAGGGATGACTGTACAAAATATGTCGACAACCTAGATGGGAAGTAATCAGGCAGTGCAGGTAGTCTTTAAGCCCCTTCGAAATCAGCAACACACCTAACTAAGAGGCAGTCCAAGTCCTAAGAAGAGAGTAGCCTTGTGCTTAAATGTACATGCAATGCAAGTGCACGCGGTTGTTCCAATGGGCGAAACAGGGTCTCTTCAGGGATCTCTAGCAGCTCAGGAAATTGGATGAGGCGATGAAGAATAAGTTCCCACTATTCAGGGAGGACCTCCACTTGAAGGCGGAGGCAGTTCCAGAGTGTGGGATGGAGTCGCTAGTTTGCACTAGCAATGGAAAGGAGAGGGACCCTCAGGGGCCACTTGTGCATAAAAAGGAGCCCTGGCGCTAGGGGTCACCGGTTAGTGTTAGAAGTACTCACTGGTCCCAGGCGCTCTTGGACCCACACTTCGCCAGTTCAGTCCACTTCGCTTGCAGGTTCCAACGCGACATAAAGGACGTCTCTGCGGCTTTCAGTTCCTGAGATACTATGCAGATTCCCAAACAGGACAGTGGCGATTTCTCCTCTCCGGGTGGATGGATTGACTTGGTTTCACTGCAGCAGGCTTCAGGGGCAAGAGGGTCACAAATACAGTGTACTTGCAAAGGCTGTTGCCGCGGCAGGGCAACACGGTAACCGCATATGCTCCGGTCCTGGCGCACTCGTCTCACTTCAGACCGGGAACACCAAGTGTACGAAATGTGGGTTGAGGGTGCCTATGGACACAGAGCTAGCAGTATACAAAGTTTCGAGGGCCTCCTCATAACGGCAGCGGTGACAGAGCAAAGCAACTGGGTAAGCTGGTCAGTCCACTGGTTGGCCCAGAGACACTTCCGAGAAAGCTTACTTGCAGGTTTTGATGAAGGTGCCGAGAATAGTTGGTCACACTATTCCAATGGGTTGAAGCGTCTTTGCAGACCTTCTAGGACGACCAGATGCAGAGGGGTTCCATGGGACGACAGCGGGCTCAGGGTGCCAAACCTTCTAGCGGTCACCAGTAGTTCCTCGACTCAGCTTTGTAGTTTCAGGATACTTGGATCCTATCCTTTGTTCAGTGAGAACTCCAGAGATAGACAGGGTATGGGTGTTTTCAGCCTCCTCTTATCCAAAGTTCCCTTTGCGCCAAAACAGAGAGGACTCAATGGGAGATCTGCTCACAAACACACACTCCATACGTGGAACAATCCTGGACCACGGTGGTCCCAGTCATTCACAGCACTCCAGACTCTCCGGCACCCAGGATGTGTATTGGGGACAGACACCCCAGCCCACATCCTGGAGGCACACACACAAGGCATGCGAAAGCTTGCCATTTTGCGGGAAACTGCATGTCCAAATAAGTGGCTACGGTTTCACACTGTGACTGCGGCACATGTATTCATAGATACAGTTTGTAAAGTATTAGGCCATCAAAAATGATCAACAGAGGCCAGTTATGTATTTGAAAACTCCTGTAGGAGGCCCTTTTTATTTGTTAACACGTGTTTCGGCTCATACCGAGCCTGTCTCAAAACAGGGCATATATCAATGTCGTAGTTACTTATTAAAAGAAAAGAAACACAATATCATTGTAGTATAAAGATTAGAACATAGATGAGGGAGTGGGGAAGGGTAGGAGTGTTAGGTAATTAGAGAAACAGGGATAAAAATAGGGAGAAAAAAAAATCAAATATGATAAATAAATGAAAACCTTAGATTATTTACATGTTGAAAATTACATGTTTGAAAAATTGATTACACTGGATAGGCAAGCACTGATGAATTCGCTTACTAGTGAGCTCCTTGTTGCTCTCCTTTCATTCCAATAAATCATCTCAAATCGCATACAATCATAAGGTAGCTCCTTTTGTCAAACCCATTTCACCTTACACCTGTTAAGTGAGAAAGTTTCTTACATAGACCCATATGTGACTTTTTTAACCAAGCATGTTTCACTTTTTCAATAATGATGAGTGAAAAAGTCTCTTACCATCACTCTGATTACTTCAAGTACTCAACGTAAATAGTAGTGGTACAGTTTGTGCCCTGTTTTGAGAAAGGCTCAGTATGAGCCGAAACACGTGTTAACAAATAAAAAGGTCCACCTACGGGAGTTTTCAAATATGTAACTGGCCTCTGTTGATCATTTTTGATGGCCTGATACTTTACAAACCTTATCTATGAATACATGTGGCGCAGTCACAGTGTGCAACCTTAGCCACTTGTCTAAAACCTTGGAGGAGGGGTAGTGGTTCCTCCATAAAACCTTTCACACAGACGCAACACGTTTGCTGTAAAAGTAAAGAAGGGTGCAGGCCTAAGAAGTTGACCTCAACAAAACTACCCGAACACATGTCCAAATAAGGACTTCCCCGGGTCGACTCGACCTGGGGAAGGTGAAGGGGCAAGATGGTCAAAGGACAGGACAAAGAACCTTGTGATATGGCCATTTTGGTGCCAGGCCACCTATTTGTGCCAAATGCGGTTAACGCGGTTACCATGGCAGAAAAGGGATAAAAATAATGTGAAAATATAGCTGCCACCAGCCCTGTCCATGACACATCTGCACATCTCACAAAAAGTCCATCGGGAGTATCTAGGGCCTTTGGAAAATGACTACAGACCCAAGTACACTGTACTGGAAGGTACATTGTGTACTTGTTACATGTTGCAGAAAAGTTGCAACATGGGAAAAGGACTAAGGGAAACAAAGTTTCCCAGTACTGACTGTCTTAATGGCATGTCTGTTTCCCCATAAAAAGTGAGCGAAAGCCCAGAGGAGTGCAGCTGAAGGCTGTGCTTCTCTGGCAAAGTCAGTCTATGGTGTCTAAACAGCAGCAAAACGTTTGGGGGTACACAACTGGAGGGAAAATTAGATAAAATTATGAAATCTTTCCTAACACCTACACTTATTATGCAGATGATACTCAGATTCTCCTACCACTTTCAGGGAATCATAACAAGGACTCAGGCTTGGTAAATGGAGTTCACATCATCATTCAGGCATGGATGGCCATGCATGGACTTTGCCTGAATGACGATAAAACTGAGCTCATTATCTTGGGCATCACATCCAGCCTCAAAAGACTTAGCCATGATTACACGTCCTTCAACATTGATGGCAACATCATCAAAGTTGCCAAAGAGGTAAAAACTTCTACCTCGAGTCCACCCTTACATTTACTAAACAGGTAAACACCATGGCTTCCGCCACTGCATATACATGCAAACTTATGAGAGCGGGTAAACCTTTCCTCTCTGTAAATAGCCGTATAATTTTGGCCAGAGCCGTAATCCTGTCCAAACTGGATTATTGTAACTCCCTCTATATTGGCGCCAACAAATATATCGTCAAAAAAATACAAACACTTCAGAACAACGCCCTTAGAGCCGCCTTAAATTTAGCAAAAAAAGAACATATCTCAGTGTTGAGAAAACAATACAATTGGCTATCAACCAGTGATAAAATCCGGTTGAAAACTGCCTCTCTCACACACAAATGCTTAAATAATGCGGAGCCTCGCTAGCTTACCGAGAGAATCAACAGAAAATCCTAGTGTAGGCCCTTCAGAACAGCCAATACCAATTGCCTATCTGTGCCAAGATTCAAACTTTCTAAAGTCGGGGGCAGCAGTTTCTCAGTTAAGGCAGCGCTGCTTTGGAACTCCTTACCCTATCCCTTACGAGCTGACCAAACTTACATCAACTTTAGACAGAACCTTATCAAATGGTTCAAAAACACAGACCAGTAATGTCGGCATACCAGCTGGTACTGTAACCTCACCCAGAAAAAACCCTGGCCACGTGCCTTGTGTGCTAGGCACTAAACACTTTGTATATATATTGTACATATTCTGTACACATGTGTATTGTGTATTGTATATAATTATAACCTTGCCTGTTCAACTCTGTCTCTTATAAGGTATGCAACTTCATCTCTTTTGCATCTATTTATTTTTAAATGTTTTTATTGGCATTTAAGGTCATACATAAAGCAGGTAGGCATAGGTTATGGGTCGTAATATTGATTGCGTGACACATTCGCCAATTGAACAACAAGTGACAACAAAACAACAATAACAACAACTTGGGCTGTCCTCTCTCCTGCTGTTATAGTGCGGTCCACTCGGCACGTGTAGGCTCAGTATCAGGGCCGTCGTTCTCCGTGCCAGTCTTCGGGGGGTAGCGCCAGGGCGTGCGCAGGTTTGGTGGTCTCATCAGAGTGGCTAATTTGCAGTTCATGCCATAACGCTCTGCTCAGGGGGGTTTGAAATTCGTCGAGAAGATCATGTCTCTCATGAGGGCCTTCCAGGACTCTAGTGTGGCACTCAGATCTTCTCCGCCTCTGCTGTTCCCCTCCTCCCAGGCTCTGGTTTCTGCGGCCATCCATCTCTCCATTTCCTTGATCCAGGGTCCAAATCGTGGGCCTGCAGGCGACTTCCAGGCCATCGCTATCGTTCTCTTCGCGAGTATGCACGCCATGTCCATAAGTTTGACTAGATGTCTGATTTTACTGAGTCTCGGGTAGGTGCCCAAGAGGCATTCCTTGGGGGTCCATTCGTACCTTTCCAATCCAGCTTTCCTGCAGGTCTGTTCGGCAGCTAGCCAGAGCTTCTGTGATCTGGGGCAGGTCCAGAACATGTGAATCATGTCGGCGTGTTCAGAGGAGCACCATGGGCACGTCGGGGGAATGCTGCCGTTGAAAGTGGATATTCTGTGCGGTGTCATATAGGTCCTGTGGAGGACCTTCAGCTGAATCATCCTGAACCTGGCATTCCGTGAAACCTCCTTCGGTTGCAGCAGGGCCCGTGCCCATTCGCCCTCCGTGATTTCGGTTCCAATGTCAGCTTCCCACTTCTCCTTCAGGTGCGCACTTCTGGGGTTAGATCGGGCATTTATTTGGGCATATAGTCTCGATGTCGGCTTCCAGCTGTCGCTCAGGTTGTACATTTCCTGTACAAGATGGTGTGTCTCCGGCTCCTCGGGCCATGTGTTCCATTTTGCCTTAGCTACATGTCTCACCCTCTGGTACCACAAGAACTGGCGTCTTTTAATTGAAGCGAGTCAAAGTCTCTGAAGGATCCCTCGTCGAACAGGTCTACCCATGTGTAGAGACCGCAGGTCTCCCAGCTCCTCATCATTGGTAGTTCAAGGGGGGTCTTGCAAACATCAGCCAGAATGGGGATTTCAGGCATGTAGTGGTGCTGAAGACCAAGCAGTGATTTAACCTTGTTCCAGACCTGCCTCCCCAGCGTCACTATCATGGGTGGGTCGGGGGGTCCCACCAGTGAGCTCCATATTACCTCCTTGGTGTGCATTGGCGTGATCAGCTGGTGCAGGAGGCCAGTCTCAGCCGAGGGCTCATCCGAAAGCCACTTTGTGACATGTGTTAGTCGTGCTACAGATAGTATCTCTGGAACTCGGGCAGTTGAATGCCGCCCTCACCATGGGGAAGCGTGAGGATGTGCAGGGCGAGTTTGTGTCTCTTCTGGCCCCACAGGAAGTCTCGAAGCAGGGATTCCAGACTCCTGAAGAAGGGAGGGGGGATATAGTACGCAATGTTGGTGAAGTAATAGAGGAACCTTGGCAATATTATCATTTTGGATATTGCAGCTCTGCCCATCACCGAGAGGGGAAGTTTCGACCAGAATCTGATGGACCTGCGTACCCCGCACAGTGCAGTTTCAGTGTTGCGCACGTGAGTGGAAAGTGGGGAGTGCGCGATGGTGAGGCCTAGGTATCGAAAGGCCTCCACCTGCCATTGAATCCCAATCTCGGGCAAATCTTCGATGTCTTTCCCTCTGAGTCTTGCAAGGGGAAAGGAACTTGATTTCTGTCTACTAAACTTTATCCCACAGTATTTGGCGAAGTTGTCGAGGATGTCCAGTGCGGTGGGTGCGTTCTCTCTGGGGTTCCGTAGCTATAGAAGGACATCGTCGGCGTACAAGGAGATGATGTTATCTATTCCGCCGATGTTGATGCCGGAGTCGAATAGCTGCCTCCTGAAATAAATTGCCACTGGTTCCAGGCCCAGGATGTATAGCATCGGCGATAATGGGCACCCTTGCCTGGTTCCCCTTTGGATGGGCCAGGCCTCCGACACCATACTTCCAGTCTTCACCCTCGCCACCGGATCGTTATAGAGGACCTCTACCCACCGGATGAATTGTTCTCCGAGTCCAAACCCCCTCAGGGTAGCAACGAGCCATTCCCAAAATATTGAATCAAAAGCCTTTATGGCATCCAGTGAGAGCACAGCTAGATCTTCCTGGCGCTCCGCTGTTTGTGCCATAACGTGTTGTAGCCTTCTTAGGTTGGCAGTGGTGTTGCGTCCTGGGACAAAGCCGTTCTGGTCCTCGTGTATCAGGGATCCTATTACCTTCGAGAGCCTTTTGGCTAGTATGGTTGTGAGGATCTTGCCGTCATAGTTCAGCATCGCCAAGGGGCGATACGAGTCACATTCATCGCCAGGTTTACCTGGTTTAAGTATTGGTATTATGAGGGTCTCTCTCATGCTACTCGGCAGGTTCCCGGTCTCGTATGCCTCCGTGTACACTCCATGCAGTATCGGTGTTAGGATCCCCTCATAGGCCTTGTAGAATTCCGGGATAAGGCCGTCAGTCCCAGGGGTCTTGTTTGTGGAGAGGGACCGGATCGCCTACGATATGTCCTCCAGTGTGATGGCTTCTCCCAGCGCGTCTCGTTGTTCTTGGCTTAATCTGGGTAGCTCGATCTCATCCAGGGTATCTCTGATATCCGCTTCAGGGATTCACTCGTTGTGAGCATATAGTTTGGCATAGAAGTTAGAAAAGACATCGTTAATTGCTTATTGAGATCTTTGCGTTATACCATCCTCATCTTTGATCTCTCTTAGGGGCTGTCGCGGGTTCTCCTTCCTGCATAACCAGGCAAGTAATCTGCTTCTTTGTGTGCCTTGAGAGTCCGTGCAGAGAAGTCAAACTTGGATAGTCTTTCCCATGCAGTCCTGGAGTCCTCTCTAATCTCCTTCAGCCTGGCCTCACTCGCAATGGTCGGGGGTAGAGTTCCCTCTAGGTGCCTAATCTCATCTTCCTTGTGCTCCAACTCCCCTCTCAGTTGCCTCCTGATCCCGCCAGCTTCAGCTATTATCACGCCCCTTGTTACCACCTTCATAGCTTCCCACAGCATGCTCCATTTCTCGACTGATCCCCTGTTGATTTCTATGTACTCTTCCAGGTTTTTCTCCTAGGGTCTCCTTAAATGCGGAGTCCATCAGGGTTTCCGTCGGCATGTGCCACATCGGGATGGGGGGCCTAGGGCCCTTCAGGCAGAGCTGCATTAACAGAGGGGAATGATCTGAAATCGACCTGCCCTGATAGGACGTCGACTCAACTTGGGGGATTAGTTCGCTGGCTATTAAGAAGTGGTCAATCCTGGTGTGCAGGCCGTGAGGTGCGGAGTAGAAAGAGTAAGCCCTGTCAGTGGGGTGTAGGTCTCGCCAAATATGGACCAAATGTAGATCTTCCACCGTGTTGCGTAGGGCACAGGAGGCAGGGTTATTGAGGGTGCGTGGGGTTGCAGTCCTGTCTAGCTCTTCGTTCATCACGCAATTAAAGTCTCCCCCCACAGGAAAGTGGCCTCCCTGTAGTGTGTGATTCTGGCATACAGCTGCTTGAGATGAGCCGGTATGCCATGTTGGGGGAAATATGAATTCACGATGCATAATCGGATGTTCTCCAGCATGCCCCAGACTATGACATACCTGCCCTCTTTGTCGGCCTCCATCCCCATCTGGCGAAATGGTATGTCCGGGCTAACCCATGTGTATACGCCTCTTGCGTACTTTGAGTAGGAGGCACCACTGCCTTGGCCGCCCCAGTAGCCCACTAGTTTGTCGGTGACATCAGTTGTGAGGTGCGTTTCCTGCAGGAGGGCAATGGATACCCGCTTCCTTCTCAAGTATGAGTGTATACGGTTCCTACGCAGGTAGGATCCCATCCCTCTAACATTCCACGTGATTATCTTGAGTCGTGTTGCCATCGTTCAGCTTCGATTATTGGAGTGGAAGGCTTCACGCCTGTCTTGTAACTTGATTGTGCGTTACCAGGTGTTTTGTCCCGATGCAAATGTATGGAGTGATAGGCTCCAGCTTCTGGCCAGCGGTCCGCTATAGTCTGATTGGTGGTCTTCATGAGGAGGGCAGTCTTGACATTAACAACAGCAACTACTAAACTGGAACTGGTGCGCCCAGCTACTGCATCATTCTTGCAGTGCTCGGGTGCTCTCGGGCCGTCGGAACCCATCCGGGTGTCAGGCTCGAGCATGGTCGGTCAGGCAACTGGCCTGACCTGATATATATACGTGGGGGTCGGGTCCTGTGCCTGGTGTGAGGGCCAAGCGGGGGCCGCATCAAAGTTGGCTAGCAGTAGTGTATGTTACTTTCTTGGTTGCTTGAAGTTGCAGGGAAGCTACGTTCATGTTGCTTACGTGCTGCGGGTTGGTTTCATTTTCAGCTGTCCTTGGGGTGGGCCTCAGTTCCTTCAGAGAGGTTGTTATCCTCCATCCACATGTTAGCGGCCGCAGGGGACTCCAGGAAGATTGCACGGCCCTTGTAGATGACTTTAAGCCTCGATGGATAGAGCAGCATGTATTTTAAGTTTAGTTGCCTGAGCCTAGCCTTAACGGGCACAAACGAGTTCCTTTCCCTCTGTACCTTCGGGGTGTAATCCGGGTAAATGGTTATTTTGGCATTGCCGCGTTCAATGGCGCCCATCTCCCTGGAGTACCGTAGGATGGTTTCCGATCGTGGAAATTGAGCACTTTCGCAATTATCGGGCGAGGATGCGAGCCCGGAGGGGGCCTTTTCTGGAGGGATCTATGTGCTCTCTCCACGGCGAATCCTTGTGTGAGTTTTCCCACCCCTATCTCCTGTTGCAGCAGGGATTCAATGTATGCTGTTGGGTTAGAACCCTTGTCGCCCTCCGGGATGCCCAATATTCTGATGTTGCTCTGCCTGGCCCGCCCCTCCGCCTCCTCGGCCCTCGCTTCAAGAATGGCGACTTTTCTCTCAAGGTCCACAACTTTAGCTTTCAGTTCGACATTGCCTTCTGCCGTTTCCTTTATGGTTGTTTCATTGTTGGTCACTCTCTCCGTAAGCTTCCTGGCATCGTGGCGCACCAGCTGGATGTCAGATCAGAACTCATCTATTTTTGAGTCTATATGTGTGCGGAGTGACGCTATGGCTTCTAGCACTTTAGATTGGTTCGCTGTGGAGTCCGGTTCTTTTGCTAGTGGGGGATCTGGGACGGCGGGAGACGGAATGGTGGAGTCCTTAGACTTAGTCGTGACATAAGTATCCATTGTTGCAGGCCTAGTCTTGTTTCTGGAGCCCATGCTGAAGTCTCCGCCCCAGCCCTGACCGTTGGTCTTGGTAGAGGGTTCCCACAGTGGTTCTGGTGTTACCCCATTGCTGAGGCCCAGTTCTGGGGATGTCCAAGTTAGGGAAGCTGGGGTTTATAGTGCTCAGCGTGGGCCAGGGAGGGAGCACTCCCGGCACTCGTCCGTGGCGCGTCAGGGCGCAGTGCGGGGTTGTGGCTGCCGCGGACTGTACACCCCCCAGCCCCTCCGGCTGTGAGGTCCGCCGTAAGGTCCGCGGTGCGTCTTCCCACAGGGTTCCAGGGTGTAGTATTTGGGCAAGACGGGAAATGGGCTCAGTGTCCGGGGCAGCCCGCTGGGGTGTGCTGGTGTTGCTCATTGCGCGTGTTGCGCTGGGCACCCCCTCAACGCCACATCCCGGCCCAGATATCGTTCATGCTAGTGGGCGCCTTATTGGGTGACGCTCCCCCTGGGTCTCCTCACCTCAGGCTTGCTGGGTCGCCAATCGAGGCCTGCCGTTGCGATGCGCTCTCGTCTCATGGCTCCTCCCTGAGGCCCCACGGGTCCTCCGCCGATGCAGGCTCCTTCGGAGTCGGGCTGGGACAGCCGGATTCGTGGCTGCTATCTGGCGTGTTGTCGGCGGCTTATCCGGCCCACGTGTCGGTGGGGTGTTGTCACGCAGGCACCTGCCTTGGGGCTCGAGCAGCCCGGTGGTCACCGACCCCTCCGGAGGGGGGATCACGGGCTCCTCCGTTCTTCCCTCGCTAGCCGCTATGGAGGTATGGGAGCAGAGGCGGCCTCCTCTCGGGTCGCCGCGTCTTCACGTGGCGGTCGCCATCTTGGGCCCAGGCAGTTGCGGGAGGCAGGGGAAGTGCTGGCGGGCGTATCAGCGGTTCACCACTCCGATTCCGCCAGCGATTCGACACACCTTGTGGCAGGTCGGTTCCCACACCTACACAGCGGCTTGTAGTGTCAGAAGGTGTCTGCTTCGCACCAATACAGGATCGTGATGCGGCGTCTCGGCCGGAGCTCAGCACATCAGCGTCCGTCCGCCATCAGCTCAAGACCCCGCCCCCCCTTTTGCATCTATGATCTGACTCTTTTTGTACTTGTAGTAATTATATATACTGACATGTACCTTTTAATGTAATTGCAACCAAAGCTTAAAGCCTTCTTGTACGTCTGCGCCCTCATACCCCCGGGTCTGTCGCGCATTGTAAATAAAATAAACAAACAAACAAACAAACCTTTGCCACCAGGCTATGCACAATAGTAGCACTTTGTCACTTTCATAAATGTACTAACAAAGAAGCCATTTGCCTGTGAACCATAAGGGGGTGCTTGTAATTGTCCTTCAGTAAACACATGCTCAAAGAACCTGTTCCCTTGGCTGCTATACACACCAGCCAGCCAGAGCCAAATCACAAGTCCGTCAAGACAGAACAAATATATCAAAATATGGCAAAGGCACAAGAAAGCGCCAATAGCCAGACCTGCTACAAACAAGGAACCCTATGGATATGGTCAGCCTTTCCCACATGGAGGCACATGCCCTGCCATAAGACAAGGATGCAGCAACCGCAGCAAGGAAAACCATTTTGCTAAAGAGTGCAAGTCAGTTCCAAGGAGTTTTGCACGCAAACAAAATAGAAACAGCATCAGATGCATCCACAATGACCATCAGGGATCCAACATCAACTGACCATGGGTCATAATGTTCCTCGGAAGAACATGTAAACATGATGGCACCTAAAGACCCAAGTTAAGAAGGTGTTGAACTGCCAGAAGGAGACCATCTAGCTGGATTTGAGAATGACTCTAGAGCCACCCTCAGGATCATGTACATCTCTGAATACAACACAATGAGTAACACACTATGATAACTTCTTCAGACATGGAAGTCTTCCGCTGGCCTGCCAAAGGTGCAATAAGTAATTATGTGAAATCTACTACAGTGATCAAATACAAGGAGAACCCCATGCATAATGACATAGCTTGGCCACTGTCTGCTACAGGTCTGGTTATAGCTGCCTTACACTTCACAATGCCTGAAGAGGACTTAGTTGTTGAACATCATCCTGCACGATTTCAAGATCTAGGAAGACTTAAAGAAATGCCAGTTACCCCATACATCAACGAATCAGTGATATCCGTAGCCCAACATCATTGCCGTGTTCTTATCCACCTGTAACCAAAACTCAAAATGGAAATTAAAAATCGAGGCGCCCCAGGTCCAACACCATTGATTTCTTGTATCACAGCTGTGCCGAAGAACATTTTCCAAAGATTAAACATGCATTTGTGTTGATCTGAGCCACGCCAGCAAGGCAATAGAAAGAGAGGGCCTTAAGCATGTTAATGACATGATTGGTTTCCTCAACAGTGCCCACAGAGTCCCCAGGCTAGACCCCAACAAGGAGTATCACCAGATGTATTTCTACTCATCTCGTTTTATATAGATACAAAAAATTACATTTCAGTATTTAATTTTCTGAAATATTTCAGGAAAGTTGGCAGTGGATTTCTTTCGTCCACTCAAAGGTAACAAATATCTTCTGGTACTATTGGGCAAATACTCAAGATTCCCATTAGTGTACAAAACCCCATCCACATCTGCAAGTCTATCTCTTCTGGTTGAAGCATTCTTAGTGAGGGTCATCTCAGATAAGGGACCACCATTTAACAGCACATGGGGATCATGCATAGAACAGTAACATTGATGTGACCTCAGGCCAACGGCATGGAAGAAATCTTCATGGGCTCCATCGAGAAAGAGTACAACATTCAGAAGCAGGTACCATATCATCGCGGGAGGATAGCTCAGCGGCAATGTGTTCGCATTGGAAGCAAGACGACATGAAGCAATACAGGTTTGATCCCCGGGTCCGCGCTTAGATACCTCTGGGTATTTAAGCGCATTATAAATACGCAACCAAGACAAAAAAAACAATTACGCAACAAAAAAACAAACAATTCCTGTAACAGCGCCTCGATGCCCGCGGGCTGTGTGAGCGCTTTAAAAATGAAAATAAATAAGTAAATATCGCTGAACCAAGCACTATGCACATATACACAATGCTAAGAGACTACAGGACCTCCCCACACAATGCCGCAGGCAACTGCTGCACTCAACGAATGATGGGAAGAAAGCTACATACAAGACAACTTACATTACACTAAAGATTCAATCAGAGAAAGACAAAACGAAAACATGTTCAGATCAGAGATGCCAGGCAAAGCCTGCACACCTGGAAATTGGAGATTTAATCCATAAGCATTGCATGAGAAAGTCAGGAATAGCATTTGATACCTTTCCTGTGATGATCATGTCAAGGGATCCATGATAACCACAGAGAATCCTGACAAGATCACCACAAAAAATGCCTCACACTTCAGAAGAGACACCCCCCACTCCCCAATGACAATGGCCCTGAGACTTAGCCAACAGAAACTCTGAGGAGGCAAACTCAGCTGAGAAAACAAGATGCACGGTTCATCATCCCGGGAGACTTATTGAGGAAAAATAAAGGGCAGTCACACCACACATCTTGATCACCAGGAACACCAATTATATGTTTTCTTCTTGTTCACCTGGAGTACGGTGTGGCATTCCACTTAATAGTTCAGAGCTCTTCAAATCTGAAACACGTGACCACGTGTAGGAAAGGGAAGGGAGGGGAACGAAAAGAGGCTGGTACCAGGGAGGGGGGATCATGTGCAAGTGGTGCGGGTCCAACGAGCTGAGAGAAATCGTATTTAACTTTGCCAGTGCTAAAGTCTGGAAAGTAGAGATCCT
Source organism: Ambystoma mexicanum (assembly GCF_040938575.1). Taxonomy (NCBI): domain Eukaryota; kingdom Metazoa; phylum Chordata; class Amphibia; order Caudata; family Ambystomatidae; genus Ambystoma; species Ambystoma mexicanum. Next base: position 184,802,462 of record NC_090925.1, on the reverse strand, counting down.
TGAACCCGCTGCCTTAATCACACTGAAGTTTGTTAATTTATGTTCCCTGATAGGACTCTCACGATTTATAATTCAGGGGGGGGGGTTAAAGGTGCCCGCCTGTTTCGACCAAAGACCGAGTTGAAAAGACCTACCCAACAAAAAGCCTGAAATAAGCTACTACCAAATGTTCTACCTTCTAAAAGTTCGACTTTTCAATTTGGTCTAGGGCTTTGGGGCTGCAGGGGTGTCCTCCCAACCCCCGCTTACTATACTGTGAGCGGGGGTTGCAGGGGAGTCCCCCGGAACTGTCTCGCAGTCCCTCCAACAAAAAAAAAAGGAAAGGCTGCAGGGGTTTCCCTGCAGCCCCCGCTCACTATACTATTAGGTATAGTGAGTGGGGGTTGCGGGGGACGCCCCCGCAGCTGACCCAACAAAAAAAAGAAAAGAAAAGAAAAAGACCATGCAGCGCCGGTTTTCCGATCACGGGAGTGAAAGTGAACAGGCGTTGCAGGGACAGAGTGAGACAGAATGCAAGGTAATTAGGGGGGTGGGGGATTGGGGGGTTTCTGTGGGGGGTGTGGTGTGGGGGTTTCTAGGGGTTTGGGTAAGTCGGTAATGTTCAGGGGAGAAAAGGCCGAAGATTATTTAAAAAAAAGAATCTTCTGTCTTTCCTCTGTCGAAAATTTCAGCTTTGGTCATTCAACCCAAAATTGGGCCGCCACCTTCATTTCCATAAGCACCCTATAGGTCTGCAGCAACCAATCATATTTCTCAGAATGTAGAATCTATCTGTTGCAAGCTTGCATTGTGAGCAGCCCAATGGCTCCCCCCGCTCCTCTCCCCGCTTTGACTATCCGCCCTGTATCTATTCTTTTTTGGAAGGCACATCATTGAAACCATACCGAAGACCTCATTACGATATTTGGAGGTAAAGTGGAGGATTTACCTGCAGTAACACGCTTTTTTTGTCATTACTGAAAAGGGATAAAAAGTGCCACGCCTCCACCGTGGGCGCAGATAGCCCTAACACCTCTGGCTGTGAGTTGTAACAAATTATAAGATGCCAAAGCCCTCGCTTAATGCCTTTGCTGTCCTCAGGCCTGTCTGGAGCGCCTTTACCTTCCCGATACAGCCTGCAGTTGTGGGTCTCAATTATTTTGCCATTGCTTGCAATTATTTTTGTAGTAGGGCTGAATTATTTTCAACACACCCGTCAAATTTTGTATGGGTCTAAAGTGACCTAAGTGTCAGTATTTAGGTTGTTTTGAGGCAGAGGGTATATTGCTTTCCTCAGAACTCAAATCAACCACGCCTTCAATAGAGGTAGAAAGAGGACTGTGTGAGACCACGTCTGTATGCTAAGCAGTTCTTTGTCATAAAACCGCATCTTGAAGGCCACTCCAAAAAAGTACTGTCTTCTTAAGGCCACCTTGGAGTGACCTCCCACGGGTAGGATTGTGCTGACTTCAGGTGATTTCACGCCAAACCACCGGTGGAGCTGCTCCCCGACCTGCCCTGACCTTAGCAAACACGCCACTGACCCCACCTGCTCCTGCGCTGGTGGGATTTTCTCTCCATCAGGGAATTTTACACCAGAACCCCCTTGCCAGTGCTACCCACCCCCTGCCCTTCCCCACCACAAACATTGTGCCCCTCTACAAAAACACACACAAACATACAGACACACACTTACCTGACCTGATCCCCCTACCTGGGATCTCCCACTTCTGGCTCCTACGCGGAACAGGTGGGCTTTTGAGTGGGTGGGCTTTTAAAATTGGTCTTTGTTGGACACACTTGAAGGATTGCGACAGAAGACCCAATACTGCTTCAACCCCGTTAATGGATTTTGAATTCTGTTATCTGTTTGGGGTCGTTAAGAGAACATTTTGTGGGTAGATGGGCGAGGGCTGGATATTTAGCAGTCACGTCTATCGAAGGACTTTATTGCCTTTTTGCGGTGAATAATGTGTTAAGATCCTGGCAGAGCAGGCAGGAGGCAGCGATGAACTCAAACTCTTGGTTAGGATTCTTAAGCATTGAGACCAAGGGGGGAAAAGGGGTCCTGACTGGTTTGAGGCTGAGGCAAGAGAGAAAGGGGAGCCAGTGTCATCTTCCCCATGCCTGCGCCCCTTAGCGTGTGCCCTAGCAGCTATCCATGTCCTTCCTTCCTTGCACAGGCAGCCTGATTCTGGCATTATTATGCGATTTTATGTAGAGCCATTGAAGAGAAGCAATAAGAGCTCCCGCAGTAAATATTTCCTTACTTCGCCTTCTGCCTTGGCCTTGATTTTTGGGCGAAACCCTTCCTTGCCTGCGAAAGTGCAGGGTTGAGAATATATGACCAGGGCTAATGATGTTGTGCTTTCTCATCGATGGATATATTGGTATTCATTGATAATCTGCCTGCTTGATACATTAAAATGTTGTGAAATTGGTTTATTATTGAATTGGCTCTTTGACCGATCATTTGATCTAGCAGTTTAACTGGATAATTGATTGATTATTCTATTTTGTGTCTAGATGACCCCTCAATAGATGGTCCATTTCCTGCTTACTACTCAGTTCACTAACACACTGCGCATGCGCACCAAGAACTGCCGAACACCCCCATCCCCTCTCTCGATCACAGAGAATTGTCTTTTATTTACACATATCTTGATTACACCCATTCATGCCATGTTACCCTTTACTGTTAAGGCTTTTTAATCATTCTCAGCGTACTAAATTGTCCCTTCGCTCTCCATACCACCCCACATACACTCATTTTGTTTTGTTACATTTTAAACATGAATTGCAGAAGTCGATGGTTGTGTGTTTTGCATAGTGAAAAGGATTTCTGTGTTTATCTCGATTTCCACATTGAATGCCCAGGACCTCACGCTCTCTGAGCAACTCCCATCATCTGCCCAGATATGTTCAGCTGTTGCCATGGTAGCACCAGCTACTGCAATATTTTGCTAGATATTTGCATGATATGTTACATCACCAAACTGGTATGGCCGCCATTAACCAGTATCGTCACCCTCAGACTGCGTATTCACATCCTCAGCAGTTACTGTCATATTATGCGTGGGTGTTCAGACCATTAGGCCGATACTAGCATCCAATACACAGATATTCCGACCACACGCTTCCTTTGCACAGGTAACCCATCATTTGCCAAGCATTCTCCTCTAATTCCTTATGGAATGATAAAGTATGGCTTTGCAGCGGTACTTTAATCTTTTAGCAAGTATAATTGTAATTTAATATTATTTTAGCTGTGCCTGCATTTTAAATGTGTTATTTCCTTGTATGCCAGTCATTGGCTGAGGGTGCCTGGCCTCCATTGCACACTGAGGCTTCTGCGCGGTGTGCAGGTCTTTCTTTCTTTTCTGACTGCACACAAGTCCCTGGGGCAGTCCGTTCTCACAGTTCACTTGCAGTGGAAGCGGATTGGCGCTGGTAATACACTATGTGTATATATGTGTGGCTATGGCAGACAGCGCAGCGGTCGTGCACAGTGGGATAGAGCCCGTCGCGACAAGGTTGCGCCAAAGTTAAGCCTGTCTGTGCCCGTCCGGGCTAAGGACGGGTCAGACGTGCATGGGGATTCCGCTGGTAAGTATTATTCGAGGAAATCCAACTGAAATTGCTCTCTCCTGGTACAGTGCTTCCCAGGCACTTTGATATTATGCCACGGCTCCTCGACACTTGCAGGCATGTGGAGGACAGTTTACTGACTGCATTTCTAGTTAACGCTTGCTCGCTAGTTGCGCATGCCTCATTTAAATACAAACTCTTGGTTAAAGGGTCGTTTGATGTAGGATTCCTCACTGAGACATGGTTGACCAAAACAGCTGCTTCAAACCTGTCTCATGCTATTCCGGACAGTTAAATGATTATCCATCCTGACTGTGCCTCCAACCAGCCAAATCAGCTTTACATTTCTCCTCCATCTCTCTGGATCACAAGCTGAAGATGCAAGCTCTCCTAGTCTGCTATGTAATGTCGGCATAAGTTGTTTGGCACTTCCTTGATGTAGATAGGACTTCGGGCCCTTATCAGACTTTTCTGAATCCTTTTTTTGGATTTTGTGGCTGTGCTCTAGGTGGAATTTGTGAACTGATGATGCTTGGTGATTTTAATATGAGATTTAGCACCCCTCTGATCCCTGCTTTGGCCCTGTTTTATGAGGCCATGCTATATTTGAGACACTGCCAATTTATTGCTGAGCCTACTCATGCTCAGGGCGGTATCCTGGATTTGATTTTTAAGTCGCCGCCAGCATTACCGCTATCTCTGGTAACCCGGTGATCTGGTCAGATCACCACTTTATTATTTTTCAATGGACCTTATCTCCATCCTAATATCGGGGCATGCAGTACCTGACAAACCTGACCCAGTATTGTCCTAGAAGTGTAACTGGCACAATGTGGACCCTCAGCAGATCGCGTTTAAATGCTTCAACCTTTGTTGGCTTATAGTCCTTTCAAGGGCGATTCTACTGTGCCAGTATTGTGTTTTGTGCTCGGATCTGCACTCCAAGTGACTCTATTGTGGCTGAAACAATAATGTCTGAATATTTTTCCTCATGCGTTGTCACTTATAATTTGTGCAACTCCTGCACCAGATGTAATGCGATAGACTCTTTATTTTTTAGTTAATAAGTGGTTTTATTCTTCATGTATTTATTTCATACATTCCAATCCTCAATCTGTAGCAATTATTCATTCCTTTTTACATATATTGACTTCATATGTATGACTTCATATATTTGTACATGTTATTGAATTTTCATGAAAACACTTATAATCTCCCAACTCATGTTTCACCACAGCATTTAGCAGTGGTTCTTCAGGGGAGATTCTGCACAAGAATGACAGTAATTTAGAATTTTCTTAAAAAAATATTGAAAATCAAGCTTAACCCAACACTGGTTTGTAATAAATTCACCATTTATACATTATAATATATTCCCATGAGTCTTGTGTGTCATCTCTATGTGGGAATGACTGAAGAAGAGGAACTCTGTTGTATTAAATAAAAAATTTAACATTTTTAGGTTAACTCACCCTTTTGCGATGTTCACTTTTTGAAAAATAATTGTAGTTTTTAATTTCAAAACTCGAGAGTGGGTTTCTTTTCACCAAAAGTAATGAATCTGAAAAGAATTTCAGAAGGACCGGTTATTTCTCTAGTGTCCTAACGCATTGTTTGTTCAATTACCATTTCTTTGCTGTTTTCTAAATAAAAAGTATTATTAAGTATTATAATATTTTTCCCTTTATTTTTCCTCCTTTCTACAACGTGGCTGAGTTATAGTATCCTAATTTTTGTAAAAATTGAAATAAAGACAAGAAAAGTGAAGCTTTACCTTAATCTTCTTTGCAATTGCCAGGTCCGATTGCCTAGAACATACTCGCCAGGATCTGCGGTTGTTTTTATGCTATCTTGGTTCCGCTTTTATAGTTGAATTTGGTGAGTGATGACATCTCGCGTGCGCGTGTCACGATGACGTCAAGACGTTCCAAAAACGTGCCGCAGCCATCTTAGTAGGCATTTTGTTTACCGCAAGACTAACTTTACTGGTACTTTCATTCTATTGAGTCTATTTTATAGCGCTATAGTACCCATTGCGAAGGTGTAAGATTTTGACTTTAAAACTGGCATTGTTATTATTCACTTTAGGAAATTTAGTTCTACAATAATAATGATACTCGGTTTACTTTGCTGAAGTAGTCCTGGTCCAGATAGTATATAAACGAAAGAGAGGATACATGTTACAATCAGATAATATAAAACAATAAGACGATGGGGTTCAATTCAAAATTTGCAAAAAAACATACAAAATTATGAACAATTTAGAAATAATATGATAAAATAAAAAATGAATGAGAATGAATAAATTGGAAGTGGATTATCAATAAACACATTTTAGGATACAAGAGCATTTTTTGATGACATATGTGGTATTATTCTATAAATTCTTTTGTGTGTCCATTTTCATTGCCTCTGTGCTTTGATGGGGTCTTCTTCTTAAAGCCAATAGGCCAGCTCATGTTATGTGTTCAAACCTGTGGAACATGTGTCCAAAATACAAATCCATTTCGATTCTCTTCTACATAGTAGAAGTTCTCTGTCGCCACCTCTTTCTGGTAGGGCAATTTTTTCCGAGCCCAAAACTTTTATGTCCTTGATGTTTTCTAGATTATGCTCTTTTGAGAAATGAATAGCCATGGGGTATCTTGTATCTCGATTTTTGATTGCTCTTAGATGTTCCACAATACGAATTCTCATCTCTCTTATTGTACTGCCCACATATTTCTTTCCGCAAACACATACTATTGCATAAATGACAAATGTGCTTCGGCAATTGATACATTGTCTGATTTCTTGTGTCTTTCCAGTTGGTAGGTTGACTTGTTTAGTGCCATGTAGAATGTGAATGCAAATTGCGCAATTTCCACATTTATGTGATCCTGTTGGTGCTGGCAGTTGAACAAATTCCCTTAGATTGCTCAGGTTTAGATTTTTGAGGTGGCTAGGACTTAACCTCTGTTTTAATGTGGGAGCTTTTCTGTATACCATTGTTGGTTTTTCTTCTAGGTATCCTTGTAAGGTTGCATCCGTTAGCAAAATATTGCAATGTTTAGTTAATATTTTATATGTGCTTCACTACTATATGTAGTGATAAAGTGTGTTTTTGCACATTTGTTGGGGTTTTTCTGTTTGTTTGTCAGTAGATTTGCACTTGGAATTTTTTCTGCTTTCTTTATGGCTTGATTCAAAGTCTCCGCTCTGTATCCTCTTTGGATAAATGTCTCTTTTAAATCCATTAGGTGTGCTTTATACCTCTTTTCCTCCCTGAAATTTCGTTTGACTCTTAGTATTTCCGCATATAGGATGTTTTTGATGATATGTTTCACATGGTTTCTTTGTGCATGTAATTTATTGTTTACTGCTGTGGGTTTGATGTAAAGATCTGTTAATATTTTATCTCCATCTGTGTATAGTTGTAGGTCCAAAAATTCGATTGTTGTTGCGTTGACTTTCTCTGTGAATTTAATATTGTAATTGTTGTCATTGAGATACATGATGTATTTGTCTAGTTCAGTTTTGTTTCCATTCCATATTATAAGTACATCATCGATGTACCTCCCCCAATATACCACGTTGTTATCACTGAATGCTTTGTGTTGCCATGCATGATTTAACTCGAAATGCCCCATGAATAGATTGGCATATTTGGGTGCAAATTTGGCACCCATGGCCGTGCCTTGCTCCTGTCTGTATATTGACTTGTTGAACATAAAGATGTTATTATTTAAAACAAAGTTGAGCATCTCCAAAATCATATTATTTTGTTGTCGGAATGAAATAGACCTTGTTTTCAAAAAGAATTCTACTGTTTCCAGTCCTTTGATGTGTTGTATACTAGTGTATAATGACACTACATCAAGGGTCACAAATAAGAGGTTGGGTTCCCACGGGATGAGTTCCATCTGTTGGATGACATGTTTTGTATCTCTCAAAAATGAGGCAAGTCCTGTTGTAAGAGGTTGAAGGTGTAAATCGATGTATTGTGATATCCTCTCCGTGAGAGATCCAATGCAATTTATTATTGGCCTGCATGGTGGAAAGATTTCATAATTCTTATGTATTTTAGGCAGGAAGTAAATAATAGACATTACTGGTTTAGCTATGTCCATGTAGTATAATTCCTCTTCTGTTAATAGACCCATTTCCTCCCAGTTTTTAACCATTTGGTGCCATTCTGCTTGTAAATCCTGGATTGGATTGGTTTTGAGTGTGATATAACATTTCGTATCACTTAGTTGTTTAGTGCCTTCCGCCACATAGTCTGTTCTTTGCATAAGTACTATGTTCCCTCCTTTGTCCGCTGATTTTATTACTACTTGTTGATTCTTGGATAGTTGGTTTAAGGCATCTCGTTCTTGTTATGATGTCTACCCCCAAGGAGCCAGACCGGGCCCAGCAACCCCAGAGGCAGACATCATGTTCCCGAGGGAAGTCCCAGCGGCCCCAGGTAGGGGCCCTTTGGACTCAGTCCTGGCGCCTCTGGCGCCAGACTCATGTTGGACAACAATCCAGGCGCCATAGGCGCCAGGCTCATAAAGGATGACTTTGTGTTGAGAAGTGCTTGGTGTGAATTTACCTGATGCAGACCGTGCTGCAACATCCAGGCCACCTAGAGGCCTGAATGGGACTATTTTACCTATGGGACTACTTTACCACACGGGTGTGGCCGGAGGAAGAATACATACCTTAGAGGAAGAATACATACCTGGAACTACTTTGAAGGCTATTTAAGCCACACCCAAGCAGCAACTCATGCTTCGCATTGTTCTGCACCTAGCAGCTGGACGCTCACCGTGTCTGCTCCAGCATCCGGACTCCAGCCACGCTCAACAGCATCCTGGAACACCTGTAAAGGGAGAAGAGAGGAGAACAGGAGAAAGAAGAGACATTACCTGCTTAATCCGCATTCCAGAGTCATCTCGCCGACGATCCTAAAGGGAAGACATTCATTTTTAAAAGCACATAGCATAGCTCGCTGCAGCGCAGCATTCCACTCACCTTTACTAAGCGCCTTCTTGCCCATCATCGACCATATGGATCTTCCGCCGCATTTCAGCGCCTAAAGGGGAAAAAGACAAGAACAAAGGTGAGCTAGGGAAGAGAATAAGAAAGGCTTAATTTCCACCATAAGACTTACCTGTTGGGTCAATCCCTCTTCACTTCGGGTCGGCGCCGTTTCTTCGGCATTTTCCGAACCCCGGCCCCTAAGGGCAAAAAGACATTAGCATTAGTGAGCGAATGCAAGGACATTAGCGGAACGCTCATCAAAGACTTACCTGATATTTATTGGGACATCTCTTCTCACTTCGGGTCGGCGCCGTATCTTCGGCATTTCCGAACCCCTGCCCCTAAGGGGAAAAAGACACAAGCATTACTGCATTCATGCAAGAACACTAGAGGAACCACTCATCAAAAACTCACCAGAAGTTTCCTTCGACAGTTCCATTCCCTAACTCAGGATCTTCATTCAGCACCTGAAATAGAGAAAACAGACAATGGTTATTTAAAGCTTGAACTTGCAACAGAATTCTTATGATACCTTACCGGAAAAGTCAAGCGAACTTGAACTCTCACCAATCCGAGATCCAGTGAAGTAACTGGATAACAACGCGCCCCTGCATCAGAAGCAGGATGGAGAGCTCGTCCTTTCAGACCCTACGGTGAGACTTCACGGGGAATCGCAGAAGGGTTTCATGGAGGGTGAGAAGGGGAGTGGGAGGCCTACGCATTATCCCGCAGATTGTTAATATTCCCTTTTCACACACAGAAGGATATTTCTACGAGCCAGACAAGCCAGATTTGGGGGTCCGGTCCATTCCATCTTCCGAGTCCTGCGCATCGCCCTATAAGAGGCCACAGCAATCCAAACCAGGCCAGCGCCTCCGTGGGAGTCAGGTGAGCGTTACAGTTCTGCCTTAGTAAGATTATGGTTGAGTTTGGAGGTTTTGTTCTTCAAGTAAATCTTACATAGTTCATGACTGACTGCTTTGTGAAAAATGTCTATGGTGTTTTCATTCAGAGTTGGAATGAATTTAGATTTGGGTTTCAGGTAAGTTTCTTCTGTCTGAAAGGAATCTATGTTTTGTTCTTCCATTAGGTTTTCTAAAGAAAAGCTTGCTTCGGTCAGATTCATGATATTCACTGTTCCTTCTGCTAATTCCACAGTGAGGGGTGAGATATCTTTGATGTTGTGTGTTTTTGGTTTCATTGGTGTTTCAGCAAAATATTTTCTCAGCTTAAGCTTCCTGCAAAATATAAACAGATCTACCTGCGTATGTAAGTAGTCTGATTTGTTGGTTGGGCTATAACTTAGCCCTCTATTGAGTGCTGTTTGTAGTGTTTTATCCACATGTTGTTCTGATAGGTTAAGGACCAAATTCACTTGTTCATTCTGTTTTCCTTGTTTTTTGATCTTGTTTTCATGCCTCTTTGTCCTAAACCTTGACTTATTTGTGCCTCCTCTCTTCCCCCTCTTATTTTTGTTAAAATTAGTTGAAATATTTCCGCCGGGATTGGGGCTTGACATTGTTTTGGAAATATCGGTTTGTTGAGTATAAAGTCTTGTTGTTTGTTTGTATCTGCGAAATCCTTTTAAAAAAGAGGGATTTTGCGTGCTTGGTGCTTGGTGTTAAGGTTGTTTCTCTGTTGGATTCACTGTTAGTTTCTGTGTCAGATGATTGAGTTGGTGTACCTACATTTGTTACTGCAGATGCGTTTTGTTTGAATCTTGCTTGGTTCTTAATGTCATATTTCCGTTGATATGTATATACTCTTCCTTCCTATACGCTTGGAAAAAAATTCCCCTACCAGAAAGAGGTGGTGACAGAGAACTTCTACTACATAGAAGAGAGTCGAAATGGATTTGTATTTTGGACACATGTTCCACAGGTTTGAAAGCAGAACATGAGATGGCCTTTTGGCTGTAAGAAGAAGACCCCTTCAAAGCACAGAGACAATGAAAATGGACACACAAAAGAATTTATAGAATAATAACACATATGTCATCAAAAAATGCTCTTGTATCCTAAAATGCGTTTATTGATAATCCACTTCCAACTTATTCATTCTCATTCATTTTTTATTTTATCATATTATTTCTAAATTGTTCATAATTTTGTATGGTTTGTGCAAATTTTGAATTGAACCCCATCGTCTTATTGTTTTATATCATCTGATTTTATACATGTATCCTCTCTTTCGTTTATACACTACCTGGACCAGGACATCTTCAGCAAAGTAAACTGAGTATCATTATTATTGTAGAACTAAATTTCCTAAAGTAAATAATAACAATGCCAGCTTTAAAGTCAAAATCTTACACCTCCGCAATGGGTACTATAGCGCTATAAAATAGACTCAATAGAATGAAAGTACCAGTAAAGTTAGTCTCGCGGTAAACAAAATGCCTACTAAAATGGCCGCAGCATGTTTTTGGAGCGTCTTGATGTCATCGCGGCACGCGCATACAATGACGTCACCACGCACCAAATTCAACTATAAAAGCGGAACCAAGATAGCTTAAAAACAACCGCGGATCCTGGCGAGTATGTTCTAGGCAATCGGACCTGGCAATTGCAAAGAAGATTAAGGTGAAGCTTTACTTTTCTTGTCTTTATTTCAATTTTTACAAAAATTAGGATACTATAACTCGGCCACGTTGTAGAAAGGAGGAAAAATAAAGGGAAAAAGATTATAATATTTATTAGTACCCCGGCGAGAGACAATCAGAATGAAACAAGCATTCTGATTGGCTCTCGCCAGGTCCACACCCGGCCGGGAATCCCTCCGTCGGGATTCCACGGCCTTTTTCCCCGGCGGGGGGCGTGGCAACCCCTCAGCCTATGGGGAGGCTCGAAGCGGGGCCTCCCCGCAGCTGAGAGCCTGCCTTCGCCCCCCGCCGGGGACTCGGGTAAGTATTTTTTTTCCCTTCCCTCTCCTCCCTCCCAGCCACCCCCCAACTTACCCTCTTGTTTCTGCGTCCCCGGCGGGGGACGAGGGAAGTCTCCAGCCGTTTGGAGACTCGGAGCGGGGCCATCCACGCTCCGCGCCTCCACACAGCTGGGGGCTTTCCTCGTCCCCCGCCGGGGTCGCAGGTATGTTTTTTTTTCTTTTCCCCTCCCACTCCCACCCTCCCAACCCCACTTACCTTTTTCTTGATCCTTTTTTGCGTCCCCGGCGGGGGACGAGGGAAGTCTCCAGCCGTGTGGAGACTCGGAGCGGGGCCATCCCCGCTCCGCGCCTTCACACGGCTTGGGGCTTTCCTCTCCTCGTCCCCCGCCGGGTCCCAGCGAGTCCGCTCCCGATGACCGCCATGGAAAGGGAAAATGGACTCCGTTTTCCCTTTCCATGGCGGCGGCCATTTTCTTGGTCGTTTTTTTTCTGTCCCGAAACGCAGCAGCATTTCGAAACAGAAAAAAATTGCTTTTAGTACCCCGGTCACGCAAATATTGCGGGCTGGGATACTAATAGCAATATGACCCTCGCGGCGGGGGCATTACCGACTCTGGTAATGCCCCGGGGCCTTCGTTAAGTATAACTACGGCCCCGGGGCATTACCTCAGTCGGTAATGCCCCCGCTGCTCGGGTCATATTGCTTAAATAATACTTTTTACTTAGAAAACAGCAAAGAAATGGTAATTGAACAAACAATGCGTTAGGACACTAGAGAAATAACCGGTCCTTCTGAAATTCTTTTCAGATTCATTACTTTTGGCGAAAAGAAACCCACTCTCGAGTTTTGAAATTAAAAACTACAATTATTTTTCAAAAAGTGAACATCACAAAAGGGTGAGTTAACCTAAAAATTTTAAATTTTTAATTTAATATAACAGAGTTCCTCTTCTTCAGTCATTCCCACATAGAGATGACACACAAGGCTCATGAGAATATATAATAATGTATAAATGGTGAATTTATTACAAACCAGTGTTGGGTTAAGCTTGATTTTCAACATTTTTTTAAGAAAATTCGAAATTACTGTTATTCTTGTGCAGAATCTCTTCTGAAGAACCACAGCTAAATGCTGTGGTGAAACACGTGTTGGGAGATTATAAGTGTTCTCATGAAAATTCAATAACATTTACAAATGTATGAAGTCAATACATATGAAGTCAATACATGTAAAAAGGAATTAATAATTGAGGATTGGAATGTATGAAATGAACACATGAAGAATAAAACCACTTATTAACTAAAAAATTAAGCGTCTATTGCATTACATCTGGTGCAGGAGTCGCACAAATTATAAGTGACAACGCATGAGGAAAAAAATCCTCAGCAGATCTCGTCGCAGATTTTGGATGGATGCAGGACTTCTTCATTGTTTAGGTGGTACATATTTGGAAAACTATTTCAATCTTGAATGGGGGTGGGACTGTTATCCCTGCTCTGTTGCCCGTTGATTCTACCCTTAGGGCGTGGACCACATTTCCCTAATTTTTCGGTGGATGAGGTCACACACGCCGTTTTACAACTCAAATCCGCTGCCCTTCGGACCCAATTGCACTAACCACATTGAAAGCTATCAGGCCTGCTATAATCCCCTGTTTCAAGGGGGCTGTGAATCTGGTCTGTCAGGCTGGTTCTATCCCGATGGAATTGAAGCAGGCAACCGTCATTCCTCTCCGGAAGAAACCGTCATTGGATGCTTTGGTGTTGGCTAACTTCTTCCTTTTTTAATGAAACTTCTTGAATCCTTGGTGTCCCCTCTTTTGTCTTCTTTTCTGGAAACGTCGCTATTTTTCAACTCCTTTCAGTCTGGGTTCTGACTGGGGCATAGCACTGAGAGTGTCCTGGAGTCTGTGGTCGATGACTTTACTATGCTGGTTGACCAGGAAGGAGTGGGCGCCCTGATTGTATTACATTTGTTGCCAGCTTTCGACACTGTCAACCATTCCATCCTGCTGTCCTGGCTCACATCCGCAGGCCTCTCCGGTCACGCCCTGGCCTGGTCACGTCATTCCTAACTGATAGGAGTCAATCACTGCTTTTTTCACCTTTCGTATCGTCTTCACAGGCACTTACTTGTGGTATTCCTTTGGGCTCGGCCTTGTCTTCCATGCTCTTTAATATATATGTTTAACCGTTGGTCCGCCTCATTCGCTCCCATGGCTTGCGATGCTACTCGTACACCGACAACAACCAGATTCTGGTTCGATTAGATCTGGATCAGGCTGGGGTGTCGTCAGGGATGCAGGGTGTTTGTCGGCAGTGGGTAGTGGATGAGCGCAAACTGGCTTAAGCTGAGCGGAGACAAGACGGAAGTCCTGGTGGTGGGTTCCCCCGCCTGGTTCTGGTATGTGGACATCTTTTTGGCCATGCACGTTTGGTGATAGTCCGATTCCTGTGACAGTTGTTAGAAATTTGTAAGTACTCCTCTCCACTTCATTATCTATGACCCTGCAAGTGAGTGTGGTGTGCAAAACGGGGCACTTCCTTCTGAGAGTTCTCTGTAAAGTGATTCCCTTTCTCCCATGCCATCTGCATCTGCTTGTAGTAGTATCACTACTATTGATTGCTGCAACTCCCTTTACTTGGCTGAACCAGTCGGCTGTATCCATCGCTTGCAGCTGTTACAAAATCTGGCAGCTCGGGTGGCTACTAATTCTCCTTACGGAGCACATATCAGTCCTGCGCTTCGGGCTTTTCATTGGCTCCCTGTGGGTCAAAGAATCCATTTTAAGTCTATGTGTTTGGTACATCGGGGCCTTTATGGCCTGAAAGCTGAATATGTTAGAGATACATTCTACCCTTATATTCCAGGTCGATTGCTCCGTTTGGGCAAAGACAATCTGGTGGTGACTCCTAAAATTTCGGCTTTTGCGAGTGGGAGGACGGACCTTTTCCTTTGCTGCTGCAAAGCAGTGGAATGGACTACCGTCCGAGTGGAGAGAGGTGGAGGACCATCTTCAATTTAGGTGGACTTTGAAAGCCCTTCTTTTTCAGTACTCTGTGCAAGGCCTTCAACCTTGGCTATCCTTGTGTCAAGATGCCTTCGGGTGAATGTGTGCACTACAAGTGATACTAACATAACAAACATAACCAGGTAGTGCGGCCTATGCCCAGTCACGCCCATCATTGTACAGATAATGGCATGATATGCCACTCAGATGATATTCCAGGTATTAATGGCATATAGATAGTATTGTCATCATATGCCGTGATACTCACATCATACAGATGGTATTCCCACCATTTACCAGTTTTTGGCACCGTAGGCACAGACAATCACACTACGTATTAGATACCCACATCTTATGGCAGACGACCACATCATTTACCAGATGTAAATTATTAAAGGGGTCACCGCCCAGGTACTCCTATCTTTTGTAAGGTACTGACATCCTATTCGCAGCAATTGGCACCACATGCCAGATTTAGCCATCAGATGCCAAAGTAATCACACCATTTATCCGGTACCGCTTCACTTGCAGGTGATGGCAAGATGGCCCACGTCTTGCCTTCCAATGGCCAAGTACTCATACTACTTGCCAACTGGAGCTATAGTGTTTACAGGGACATGCCATTTTCCTGGTTGCTCTTACAAGAAGCGTGTACCATGCCACATCAAGCATCGCACTACCCTTCCCAAGGCAAGGGCCTAGGGAGACAAGGGAGGCCATTGCGTTTTCTGTAAGTGGTCGCAGGGCAGGAAGAAACTTTAGCAGCAGTTGTGTGTGAAAGGCTTGCAGTCCTTCACTTTCATCAGATGGATCCCATGAGGGCTTAACCCACACCCCTTGAGGATTACTGTCACTGTCTTGCTATCATGAACAAGCTGGGTGTTAGTCTGCATGTTATGTTATCTTATTCAGTATTTATACTGCGCCCGTCACCACCGTAGTGGTCATACGGCACCTGATCTTGTCCAAGAAGCAGAGTATTTTAATGGGTGTTGTGAGATCTTCGTCCGCAGATGTATTTATTTATTTATTTCATGTATTTACAGAACCCAGACCCAGAGGTATCACGCGATGGTACATCTTGGGAAGGAAAACAGGCAAGATCTACAGGTTACAAGGTAGTTAGGAGTCTTAGTTTGCAATGTCTTGCGGTCTTAGTCCTATTTGTTGAACAGATTTAAAAGAAGGGTTGATCGGATGGGAGGTGATAGGAGGGGATAGGAACAGGGGATTAGCTGGTGCACAAACAACTTAGTGGGGGGAAAACAGATGAGTTGATGGGGGGATCATGGTTGTGTGAGCTGGGATGTGTGCTTCTTAACTGTAATTAGTTATTGGTAGGCAAGGAATGTGCAGTCTGTTTTACAAGCCAGACTTAAATGTGATGGCAGCATATAAGCCAGGCGATACCTGGTGCTAAATATGGTGGGCGTGTGGTGGACTTCAGAGGTGCCCAAGTGGGGCCTAGAAATATGGAGGATTTCAACCGTTTAGTTTGTAAGAAACCCTCCCTGTGACAAGGCAGCGAGCTCGGTTTGCCAAATCAATGGACAGAAGTGTCAGTGTCAAGAGCTGGACGTGTGTATAGATGAATGCATGGGAAAAACAAGAGGGAGGTGATGGGGGGGAGATGAGGGAGGTTATAGGGGGAGAAGAGGGAGGTGATGGGGGAGAAGAGGGAAGTGATGGGGAGAAGAGGGAGGTGATGGGGGAGAAGAGGGAGGTTCTAGGGGGAGAAGAGGGAGGTGATGGCGGAAAAGAGGGAGGTTATAGGGGGAGAAGAGGGAGGTGATGGGGAGAAGAGGGAGGTGATGGGGAGAAGAGGGAGGTTATAGGGGGAGAAGAGGGACGTGATGGGGAAAAGAGGGAGGTTATAGTGGGAGAAGAGAAAGGTGATGGGGGAGAAGAGGGAGGTGATGGGGGAGAAGAGGGAGGTTATGGGGAGAAGAGGGAGGTGATGGGGGGAGAAGGACAGATGCTGAACTTGAGTCCAGTAATAAAAAGGTTCTTACGCTGCGAACTGGGTATAGTGAACCTTAACTTTAGGGTGCCTGGTCTCTTTAGAAAAGGTGTGTAATCCTGATAATACATGAATGTTTTAAAGTCTCAGAGTTTATTTGACTCCAGAGTTTCGAACAGTCCTAACCCTGTAAATCCAGATGTTCCCCAATTTCACTTCCGTGTTACGCAAGTCTAATCTTTAATATAAATGGAGTTATTACAATCTTCACCACAGCCCATGACATGATATATCGATATTCCATGTGCCATACATGTGTATACAGCACCTTCATCCATAGTAATTCTGCCACACCCACCTGGGCATATAATGTAATTAAATCACTTGGTGTGGCCAATGGATGCCTGTCTGCGTGCCCTTGGTGGGAGCAGACTCCCTGTGGGATCTATGGCACATGCCCCCTGCCACGGATGCCAGCTGGCCTCTTCCACTAAAAATACTGGAGGAAATGTGGCCCATTAAACTCTTGGATTAGAAAGTCTTGCAAACTAAAAGCTTGTACTTGACCCAGACCAGACTCCAGCACATTGGGGCTGATGGGTCACCCTTCACAATATGAGAGACCAGTGCAATATATTTAGCAAACCCCCAGTTATGTCGCTGCTCAAATCGCCTGCAGCATAAAGCACATCTGCAACTGCAATCTTACAAGAGGAACATGTCTCGAATCTACAATCTAAGGGAATTTTAAGATCTGGTTGACTAGCATTCACCAATACATTAAGCCTCTGAGGTGTCCCTAATGTTAAATATATGTTTAAAGTTGGGCTTATATTCTTTTATGAAGATGCCCCAAGTTCAGAATTGTCAGCATTGCAACCAGTGGCCCTCTGGCTGATGGACCAATCAGAGTTAGCTGAGCTGCAGGTGTGGCACCAACAATGCAAGTAGCTACTGAGGCCTTTTCCTTCATAATATCTAACCTGCAAGTGCTTCAACCATATCACTGCTATACACATGCTCGAAACAGCTTAAACAAGCATTGCCAAAGCCAATAGTTTCAGCTATTCTATAGTGAACAGCCTTTCTATGTTCACACGAACACAAAGCCAGAGGTAGACAGATACCAGATACGTGAAAGAAAGTGATTTATTTTAACTTATCATGTAGGAACATTGTTTCAGCGGCAGCATTAGTAATAACCCTCTTAATAATTCTCTACCAATACAATATTAATAATTAAGCTTTATAGCCCAAAGAAGGAGTCGTTTTCACAGAATAAAGGTGCACCCTCAAGTTTGCCATGGGTTATTATCTGGGGAAGAACTAATGACCCCTACAAACTCCAAAAACGGAAAAAAGCGATTGATCTGCTCTTAATCATGCAGCCTCTTACCGTTACCACATGTTTACCACGCGTGGTATCAGCTCATCGCTTTAGTAGTCTGCTGAGCTCGGAATGACTCCTGCTGTATTTCATTGTGTCACTAGGATGACTTCAACTGCATATGCCGCTATCTGCCTTTTGTAGATCAGAAGACAATTGTTTCTTTGCTACATTTACGGTAGCTGCACAAGTCTAAACGTTTGGAATGAGGTCTATAACAGAGATTGTAGGCTGTATTACAAACATTCTGATTTGCTGCAATTTAAGCTTTATAGACCTGATCGAAGGGTGCACCCTGGTGTTGCAGGCCCTGCAGATTGAGTTATTTTTTTACTTTTTTATTTACTGTGCTTTAGAAATTATTTTGACCTTTGACACAAATTACACACCTACAATATAAATTACGCAAACATAAAACATTCACTTTACATAGCTCTTACGAGTGTTAGAACCGAAAAATGAAATAAAAACATTAATCATCAATCATAAAACCATCAGATACATAATCTAACATAAAAAAGAACTTCAATTTAACATCTTCCCACATTAGATCTCTCTGTTACCACCCAGACTTCTGTCTTTCAGGATTGTGACCACTTCAGCGGTCAGCAAGGTCTCATTACCTGATGATAGTCTGTGCCAGAATTCATTAGTATTTAGCCAGCGTACATCGTGGACAAATCTCTCAAGACTAGCCACTCTCAACTCCCAAGTACCAGGACAATTAGATAACTGATGCCTAATTGACTGACGTTTTTCTCATTGCACTTGTCACATATATCATTGGGTTTATAGTGATAATACCGAAAACAAAAATCTCGAAAACAAAAATATCGAAAACAAAAGACCGAAAATAAAAAATATCGAATTTTTTTTATGACGTTTTTTCTCGAAATGGGGGGGTTCCCCCCCAACCCCCCCAACCCCCTTTTTTTTCTATTTTTTTTTTATTCTAACCCTTTTTTTTTACTTACCTGACCCCAAAAACACATATAAATAAATAAATAAATAATTCGATATTTTTTTTTTTCGAGATTTTGTATTCGAGATTTTTGCAGTTCGAGATTTTGTTTTCGGTATTTTGACCGACCACCATATCATTGGTACCCCTCTCTTTCTCCCTTATGGCCTTAATCTCGAGGGTTGGGAGCAGGTTTAATCTAAACCTTAAAAAAACGCTTTTGCTAGTGGATCTGGCAATTTATTTGAATTGGAAGGCAGAACCGACCTTTGCTTGTCCATCACTGAAAACGATGCTGATAGCTTAGCCTTCCTCATTTCCCCCCCTGTCCCTATCCAATCCCAAGCGTTCTTTCACTTTAGAGGGGTTTTGGAGAAGAAGGTCAGTTGTACAGTGAGCACTAGCTGATATATCACAGCATTTCATGTTCAGCTTTGCAAGAAACCCATTATCTACGTGTTGCATTGAAAGTGCCACATCCTCATGAAGAGAGTTCTTAGGGGGGGTCTAAGATTAACCTATACAAAGAAACCCACTTCCACTCCAGCCAAGATCTTAAGGAAGACATATTCATATCTAAGGCAAACTATTGGAACACAATTTGGTAGATTCAGAGTTTTCTTCCATAGTTTCGCCTCTATTCCATCCCATTCCACATCCATTCATAAAGGGTTTGAGTCCAAACCAAAAAGAATAACTGGGACCACCTTAGCTATATAGAACTTCACAAGTGGGAGTATGGAAAATGTACACAATCTAGATCTGATCCCTTTCATTTGAGACCCCAACTTCATGGCTTTTAGATCGATGGCTGAAAGAAAATGGCTTTTCACTGGAAAGCATTTAATTGTGGCTCCCAAGTATGTCAACTCAGATACAATTTCTGTTGGGAGTTGATCTAAAACCCAGTTGTATGTCTTAACTCCCTTCTTTGGATGTTTCAATATCAGTACCTTGGACTTTTTTGGGTTAATAGTTAAATTGTTATTACGAGCGTAATCCTCTAAAGTGGAAAACAAGTATTGCAACCTGACCTTGGGGTGATCTAGGATCACAATGTCGTCAGCATATGCCAACCAATTAATTTTAGTATTTCCAATTTGTGGTCTTATTAAACCTATTTCGTACAGCAATCGATACAAATCCACCAAGAAGACAATAAAAAGAAGAGGCACTATCAAGCAGCCTTGATGCCCTCCTTTATTGATCTTAATGGGATCCGACAATAACCCTGATCTAGTTAATCTAACTTGCAACGTTGTATTCAGGTGAAGTTCCATTAGGATGGAGAGTAGGTTAGGAGGGACCCTCCAGGTGTCCAATTTCTTCCGCAGGAGATTCCTGTTAATAGTGTCGAACGCCTGGGGCAGGTCAATCCAGGCCCCAAAAAGAGGTGCGCCACCCTTCTGAAAAAAGTCTGCACTCAAACAACTCAAGCCTAGGCCATTCAGCGATGTAGATAGGCCCTTCCTAAAGCCTGTTTGTTGCTTAGGAATTATTCCTCTTGATTTATCCCAAGTCTCCATCTCCCCCAATATTAAGCCGACAAAGATTTTACTGTTGGCATCCAGGAGTGAGATCGGACGATAGTTTGATGCCAATAGTTGATCCACCTTTTTATAAATTGGAATGACCACAGACTGTTTCCATAACTCTAGTAGATTCTTGGACGAGATTATATTGTTGAATAATGATTTTAGAACCCTTTCCCACATTACTGGGTTCATTTTTAAAATCATGTTACTAAGGCCGTTTGGCCCCATCACCTTAGGGGAGGCTGATTTCTTATTAAGATTTCCATATCAGTACAGGTAAATACTAGTGACCATTTATCAATCACTTCTATTTCTGGGAGTGATTGTTCTGTGGACCCAACGACCTCTGAAAAATATTCCACCCAAGTCTGTTCTTGTACGATGGTTTCCTGTTTATGAGTGGCGAAATCATGATTAGATCCAACAATAGTCTAGAAATGTCTACAATTCCTCAGACTTAATGCATGGAGCATTTTCTCCCTGTCTTGTTGTAATATAACATGCCTGTAACACCTAATCCAGTTTCTATACTTACTATTGAGGACTTTCAGTGCATCTGTATAGGTTTTTACATCAAGATTCAATTTTTTTAAGGAGGCCCTTTGTCACCTTATGCCTTTCTTTTTCTCTAACATTTGAACATTAAAGGTTTGTTTGTGTATCATGTGGGGCTTCTGAACCTGAGAGATAGGAGGATTTAGGTTTAACAAAAGGGAGGGAAAGTTCAGTGGGTCACATTAACCCAACATTTGTAAGTCAGATGATTTCTCAACCATATCATTCATTTTCCTTGTGAGTGTTCTCCCCCCCTTTTTCAAACTTCCTATTTTGATTACCTGCTCGGTTAGAGGACAGTTTGTGTGTGTAGAGAGAGACAACATACTCATGTTCAGCGGCCAAAATGACTTGTAACATAGCGTGATCATCGATATTGCCACTCACGATCTGGAATTGTATACAGCTCTCAAAGATTTTTCTCGAAGCAAAAACATAATCAATGGTTGAAAAGGAGGCAGCCCTTTGCCATGTCCGGGTACTCGGGATATCTCCCCATACATTTCCATTAAACATCCATAAGTCCCAATTCCTCGTAAAGTTAATCCATACTGTTCCTTTACTAGTCTTAGGTCGGGTGTTTCCCAAACCGCAATCTTTTGTGGCAATGCACTGTGAATTAAAATCTCCCACTAGTATTATTTTGTGTAACGGATATTGGGAAGAGCACTGAAATGTCCGAAAGGTTTTGCAAAAACTTATTCAGGGGGAGCGCCCAGGGGTTCCAATACAGGTTAATGACAATCCAAGTCTGGCCAGATATGAGTCCTCTTCTCTCTACTCTTACTATCAAAATACCTTGTTTTTCACTAGATGGTATATTTGACACATGAAAGGCTTCATTATTACAAGCAATAAACAAACCCCTCATTGGTCTACCACCTTCCGACCCCAATGCCAATTGCTGACATGTAGAGAACCCATGAACCCCCAGTGCGCAGGTGAGCCATGTTTCCTGAAACAAAATCAAGTCAAAGGTCTGGAATATATGGGTTTTTCTGGGCTCCTGAGAAAAAGAGGCAACGCCTATGGTATTCCATGAGAGTAATCTGATTGTTTACTAGAGCTTCTGCTGGTGGATACCCATTTTAAAAAATACTTGAGAAATTATCTCAGGTACCATTTCCCACATATTCAATGTAGGTGATGCAAACTTTATTGATTGAGTTAAATGCCTGAGTGCACCGAGAGCGTTTAGTGACGTTTATTGCTATTGGATTATCATTATTACCATAGGGAAACATGCCAATATCAAAATAGGGAGGGAACACAGTGCTACAAAGCAAGGGTATCTAAGCACATGACCAACCAATATCACAAGGGACCAGTAGGAAGGTGCCATGCTAGAATAAAATAGTTATCTTTTTCCTAAATACCACCAAGTCACTGATGCCCCTAATGTCTACCCGATGCAGATTCTGGGGTTTAGCACAGATGGCTAAACAAGAGCGACCAAGACCCTTAGAGAGTCTAAAGGGGTTTACAATAAAATTGTAGCATGACACAGCCCTTAAGAGCCTGGATGAGAAAAACCACCACAGATGTTTCTTGATATAAGCATGAGCCTGGCTATGTAAGGCTTTATGGGCTATTGTCAAGAACCTGAAGTTGATCCGTGCTCTGACTGGCAACCAGTGACGTTTCTTTAATATGGTCTCATCTAATAGATTCTGTGACAATTTGGGCGGCAGTATTCTGGATCACCTGCCTTGCAGCAATCCAAATGCACACCCACAAATCCACAGGCTATAAATGCAGAATGCTTCTCCGATATTAGTGGCCAAATCTGCCACGAGAGTCATCAGTTGGAAGTGTGAAGTACTGATGACTTTGTTTATTTGAGGGGCAGTGGACAAAGAGGAGTTTAAAATTACTTCTAAAGTTTAACTTTAGCTTGGGTTCTGATAATGTGTCTGTTGGCGTAAAATAAGGATAGGTAATCAAAGCCTCAGAGTACAAAGGGAAATTAACAAGCACCTTCTCAGTTTTATCCCCAGCGACCCATGAGGCCATAGATGTATTGAATGGGGT
This sequence comes from Ambystoma mexicanum, assembly GCF_040938575.1. Classification (NCBI taxonomy): domain Eukaryota; kingdom Metazoa; phylum Chordata; class Amphibia; order Caudata; family Ambystomatidae; genus Ambystoma; species Ambystoma mexicanum. Next base: position 184,779,565 of record NC_090925.1, on the reverse strand, counting down.
GCATGTTAGCCACTGGGCCCTGATCAAGCTGGGACACTAGTGAGGGTCGTCAGCATAGTTTTGAAACACAACCCCATGCTCCAGAAGTAGGTCATGTAGAGGTTTCAGATAGATATTGAAAAGGGTGGGAGATATACAAGAACCCTGAGCTATGCTGCAGTCAACTATCTCTTCTTGAGAGTTATGATTATTGATTTTAATCCGTGATGTTCTATAGCAGCCTAATTGTGGGAATCCGGTCTGCCGATTTGTCTAATACTCAGGCAACATCCATGACCCTTTGTAGTAAAATGGTATAATTAATGGAATCAAAGGCTTCGGAATGGCCACAGAGAGTTCGAGGAGCATCAACACCCCAACTCAGCTCTGATACAAAATCTGTAATAAAGAATGTTCAACATTTATTAGAGCTGGTTCTGTTCTTCTACCAGGCTGTAAAGAAAAGATTTCTCAAGCTAATCTTGGAGGTGATATGCAGCGACACGATCCAAGATCTGCAGAAGAAAAGGAGTGCTAGTTATGGGACGATAACTAGCGCAGTCATCTATGTTTAAACCATGCTTCTTCAAAAGGGAGGGTTACAAAGCCTCCGGAATGTGACGTTGAGCAAACAAAGAATTAATGAACAAATTAATTAAAGGACTCAAGGATTCTGCACATTCCCGAACAAGAAAAGAAAAGAGGAAAAGAAGGCAATGGGTCTAAAGAAATTCCATTAAATTCAAACACCATATCAGCCTTCTAATCCAGGGAAGAATGGGCTAATAAGGTTGAGTTGACTAGAAACTGATTATTAACATCTAATGGTAGCGTGTGAGTACATAATCTTAGATTTGATATTCTGAATCTTTTCTCTAAAGAAAGACTGCATTTTATTGCACCGGAAATAGGAAGAAGGGGAAAGGTAGGAGTTAACAAGGGGAGTCTTAAGGCTGTTTAAGATTATTAAAATGTCTTTCGAGGATTAAGATGCCATATCTATTTGGGAAGCATAATATGGTTTCTTGGCCTCTAAAATGGCACCTGTATGGTGAATTCTGAACTTCTTTAGTGGCCTACTAAATTCTTGCAAAGGATTTCTCCATTTGCATTCACTGTTACGTAGTAAGTTCCTAAAATCGTTGAGTTTAGTTGTGACCCATTTATTTCTCAAGTACTTAGCTTGTATGAGGTAAACTCTCAATGGTGCAAAGAGCCAATCACTTCAGTAAGAGTTGTGTTGTAAACAGAGACTAAATGCTTCACATTTGCTCTTCATCTATTCTTGTCTCAATATTCATAAGAAGTGGTTTGAGATTATCTGTCATTAAATCTCGCTTATTATAATCGAGGATAACCTGTAGGGACTGAAGATGATACTGAAGAGAGCTGCATACATGCTAAACAAAATGTGGCAGGCGCGTGATCAGCCCAGGCAACAGGTATTACACACAGGGAACCTAATGCAGCATTCCAAGTAATGGCCCAATAAAGGGTTCAACGCAGTTTATGGGTAGATGAAGTATTACAAAAGGAGAATTCAATATCAGTTAGCCAGGAATCAATGGCTGATGCTTGTGAATTATTTAAATCTTTAAAATCTAAATTTAAATGTCCTAAAATCATTTGGGAGGAAGAGAATTTTAAGACTGATAAAATGAATTCCTTAAAATCGTATGCAAATCTAGACTTACATGGAGGGTGAAGATAAATAATCAAAATCTGCAATGGGTGTGATTGAAGATCCCTGCAGTTCATACCAAGAACGTTTCAGCCGGGAAGATCTAGAGAGGGAAAAGGCAGAGACGTGAAAGAGCTTTTTCTTTTTACAAAAAGAGCTATGCCAGCAGTTTTAAAAAAAGATCCTGTGAGACAGCCACATTTTATAATCCGCCGGAAGTGTAGCTGATCTAACGGCAGCTCCAGAGTGTTCCTTGAGCCAGGTTTCAGTAATGGCTGAAGAATCAAGATGATGTTGCAAAATGAAATCATACATCTCTGTTTAATGACTGGGAGAGCATTAATTAAAGCCCGGCGAGAAGTGAGCGACCTGCCAAAATGTACCTGAAGGAGGCTAGGGGGGATTGCCATTAAGACAGGGGAATATGAATTCCAAGACCCAATTGGATTAGCTAGGATATTATACAGCATAATATGTGAAGTTTGAGCTGGACTGTTACCAGTATCCTGCCTCATAATGGCTACAGGTAAGGCCTGTGGATTCAAAACTACAAATATATGACATTCCAGGTGAGATGGTTTGAGTAACCGGAGAAGAGGATATACTCTACTCTGTGGGGGTCAAAAAAGAAGAAGGAGCTGCATGTCCTAGGTCAGACCATTGGAGGTCTAAATATTTATTGACAATCATTTTAAAACTGGGCATTGTGTTAAACCCAAATGCCAGAAGGAGCAGCGATGCAGGTGAGAGGCTTATGGCAGAGGCAGGTGTAAGTAGTGCACCGGCAAATACAAAGAAATGAACAATTACTCAGAGCAGAAGGCAGTGGTATAACGAGCTGCGTATCACGCCCCAGTCCCAAGGCAGAACAGCCAAAACAGGCGTTGCGTCAAGGCCTGCTAGTCCCTGCTGATTTTCCAGAGTATGCCACTGTATGGTGAGCCGGGAAAGGAAGTCCCGGTCCCACCCAGAGCATCAATGGGTGTAAGAGATAAAGAATATGCCCAAGGGCCTGAAGGCCACATCAGATGTGCTAAACAGGTCATTCAACCAGTAAACGTATAGGCAACTTGTAAAAAAGTTAAAAACAGCAACTCCTAAAATCAATTCGAATTAAATTCAGTACAATCGAAATGCAGGTGGCATATCATGGAGGCTGGGGTCATAAAATGCTTTGCTCTGGATAGTATACAGTATGTTTAAGTTAAAACAGAGATCCACCTGGGCGGTGTCAGGGAATCTTCTGTGGGTATGTTCTGCGATGCCAGCAGCCATGGAATGGAGTATTCTGACAATTCTGTGGGCTACAGGAGCAGGCTGCATGCTAGACCAGTTTGTAAAGCCCCCAGATTGTCCAATGAAAATGCACTTTGAACATTGCAAGGGTCATGATATAGTGGTAACCCCTGTGTGGGTGGGCTTGGCCAGTCACAGCCTGCTAGGCTGAGCCAATGTAGGCCCAAGTGAAGGGAGGGCTTCAGTGAGGGCTTAGGGCCGCCACTGCCCAAGCTTGCCCCAGAAAGCAGGGCTTAATGTATTATTGCTTAATTAGTTCATTACAAACTTTTTACAAAAAAGATAATCCCATCACTTTCTAAAATCGCTCAATGTTTCTGTAAAATCATTATTATTATTATTATTCTCCTTGACTCCAACACTGTCCGAAGATCAAAGAAGAAGAAAAAAGACTAAAGAAAAGAAAGAAAGGTCCACCAGATCCTGAGCAGTTTGCAGGCACTCCTCTTAGTCCAGCAGGTACCATTGTAAACAGTTGTATCCACCTACCGGTTTATTTTGGCAAGTATTACTGCTGCTGACCTTTCGAGTTTAGACACTCTCTAATGAAGTCAATCATGGCGATAGCAAAACCTACACGTTCTCCTCTTAACGCCATCGACCACCATTCCCCAGCTGATAGAGATTCCCCGTTGTTGATGAATTTAGCTAAGTGCTTAGATCTCAATTCCCTTAAGGTCACACACGTAGTCACAAGATGTTGCAGTGTTTCTCGGACTGCTCCATGGGCACAGAACCTGCACATTGGAGAGTTGGTGTGGGCTTTTGATCCAATTGCCAAAATCTCCATTTTTGGTAAGAGATTAAATCTGACTCACATCAGCTGGGTTCTGTATTCAGGGTCCGGGAATCTCTTTAGGTATCTCTGTGGCTGGCCATATGGGTTTTTCTCTAGCCCCAACTGCTAATGGAGCGTATATTTGTTTTTCACTTCTTCAGTCTTTATCCAGTCTTGTTCCTCAAAGTCTTTTTTTAGTTTTGTCCAGATTTGACCACAGCTCTTCTGATGAAGTCTCCATTGATATTAGGAGATTAGCACAAGTAACTGTCATGATCTCTGCTTCCAAAAGGTCAGGGTTTTCCCAACTCCCTTGGAAACAGATCCATAACCAAGGTTCCGAGTGCCAACCAGTCCCAATTGGGACCTTTTGGACCCAGTCCTGGCGCCAGTGGCACTAGGCTCATAAATATGCCCAGTCCCAGCGCTGGAAGCGCCGGGCTCATAATGCTTGGGTGGACTTACCTGCAGCAGACCATGCTGCTTACTTGCCTGCCAGTTGAGCCTCTGATCCTCTTCTGTTTGGAACTACTTTTCCTGTTGGGTGGGGCAGGAGCCACTCCCTAGGTTCAGAACACTGGAACTCTTCTGGAAAGCAGGAACTCTTTTCTTACCTAGGCGTGGCTGTGGAAGGAGACATCTAAGCACTACAGGAGGCTATTTAAACCACACCCGATGGATGAATCTTGCTTTGCGTTATTCTGCATCCTCTGCAGCAGAACGCTCATCGTGTCTTCTGCATCTGATCCTGGGCCTAAGGAAAAAGGCTTACCAGCCTGAATCCAGTCTTCAGCAACACCTATAAAGACAAGAAAGAACAGGTTAGCATTACAGTCTTCAGTGACAGCGCTTCACTTACCTGGTCCATCGGCTGTCACCAACGCCTCGCGCTGCATTCCGGCATCTGAAAGACAAAGGCTTACCTACTCTTCGTGCGCTCCGGAGGTCTTCGCACTGCATTCCGGCATCTGAAAGACAAAAGCTTACCAACTCTTTGCACGCTCCGGAGGCCTTCGGCGCTGCATCCCGCATCTGAAAGACAAAACAAGGTGCGTTTAAAGACATTGGGGAACTTTAATACTCACGTGCCATTACTCCTTTCCACATCTAACCCAGTGGGTATTCCGGCACCCTGCAGCCGCTCCGAACTTGTACCTGCAAAATAAAAAGACAGTTAGAGCGCATCGTGAAGCAGGCAACAAGCGCTTACTTACGTGCTTCCAGGCGCTTCTATTCATCACACGGGCTCCATCTTCAACTCACTTCAGCCCGTCATCCGCCATCGCCGGAACCCTGCAAAACAAGAGACATCATTACTAAAGACTTTTAAAGACATTAGAATTACTCGAAACTTACCGTTCGTGCAGTAAACGACGGACAGCAGTCCTCTGAAGTCAAGAGGCCTGCTCCCCTTATCCAGTGAAGAAACTGGTTACAGCACCCTGCCCCGAGGCAGATGGAGAGCACGGCGTTCACTTACCTAAGGTGAGAGCGTTAACCTTTGGGGTTCTACAGGAGAAGAGAAAGGGAAGAAGAGAGAGACATTCAATAACCCAGTTCATTAATCCCATATTTTCTATCTGCAGACATCTTACCCTTCGAGTCAGACATACAGTGCACAGAGGTCCAGCCCAAAGAGCCAGCCGTGTGTTACACATCACCTTTGAAGATACGGTATACGCCCAGTCAAGACCGGCGCCTCTACGGGAATCAGGTGAGCGTTACAGTAACTTCCCATCTTAAACCTATCATATTTTTTTATCTCTCCTTGTACCATTTGGAAACATTTGGTTGGGTTCAGCATTATGTATTTTCTAAGGAGACAAAGAATGTTCCAGTCCACAGATGCCTCCAATGAAATTAAGCCAAGATCTCATCTCAAAATTTGGATAGATGTTGATTTTGGCAGGCCGAGAACTAGCTTCCAAAATGTGCCTTCAGGCAGCGACCATAACTCGTGCGAAGCATTCATCATGGTTTTCGAGCCACAAGTTAGTGTTGGGACCACGTTAGACTTATAAAAGTCGATCACTGGTTGCAGGGAGAAGGCCCAGATTCTTTTCTTCAAAATTAGAGCTTGATTGGCCAGCGCTTCCACTTTCCGTGTGAGAGTGGCCCTGTTTTCTTTCTCCGCTAGGTTTGCAGGGATTACCAAACCCAAATATTTGAAAGATGAGACAACCTCCAGTTTTTCTCCGCCAATCTTCCAATTAAAGGTTCACTTTCCATTGGTATGCATCTGGAGTTTCATCACCTTAGTTTTCCCATGGTTGATCGAGAGGTGATTCAGATCTGTATATGCTTCCAAGTGTCTTAATTGTCTCTGCAGTCCTATTGGAGTCCTCTCCATCAGGACCAAGTCATCGGCATATAGCAGATGGATGATCTCTTGTCCCCCTATTTTCGGGGGAAAACCATTAGATGCTTTCTCAAATACAGATAAGTCCGAAATATATAGGTTGCAAATGTAGGGTGCAAGCGGACAGCCAGTTTTACACCTCGTTCCGTTCTGATTTTGTCCGTTAATAGCCCTTCCGCTTTTAGCTTTATTCTGAACTATGTATTTGAGTGTAGAGCTTTACTCTGGACTAAGGTCTGGCGTGCACTTCCAATTTGTCAGTTTTGTCCAAAGCCGATAGCAGCTAATGCTGTCCAAAGCCTTGGAAAAGTCAATAAATGCCAAGTGGCATTTCTTTTTAGATTTTATAATTTTGTTTTTCAGAAGTGCAAGGAGAAACAGCAAGTGTGACGCCCCAAGTCCTTTTGTGAACCCGAATTGAAAAGGGTCTTGGTTGCCTGAGTTCATAGCCCATTTTTTCAATCTCTGGAGGAGTAGTGTTGCGTACAACTTCCCGACGACGCCTAAGAGTGCTATTGGCCAGTAGTTCCCAGGGTCACTACGGTCACCACCTTTACAGAATTTCCAGGACTCCGGGATGGTTCTTGTTTCCAGAATTGATTTCAGGATTGAATCCAACACGTCTGCCCATTCTTTCGGATTGTCCTTTAGCATCATGTTCATCAGCCCATCTGGGCCCGGTGCCCGTGGGGATTTTGCTTGCATGATCAGTTGTAGAGGAGGTCCCAGACATGGCCTGCACCCCTTCCCCTCATTTCGAGGTATCAGGAGCGTACTCGCCAAGGTATGTGATGTATGAAGAGCAAATGAACCTACAAAGAGTTGCACTGGGACCCTGCACAGTATACATCAGAAGATCCATACCTGTTGAAGCACCCATAACCAGACAGCCCTGGGCAGCACGGTACCCTATCAGACAGCCATACGTGCCGCTGATACGAAATGAGGAGTACCTACATACGGTCCACGAAGAGACCCCAAAAGCCTTAATGGAAGGCCAGTGGAAATTACACAAGGGCATGAACAGACTCGTGAATTATCAAAAGCGGCTATCGAAGACAAGCACGCCAGTGCGAGTAACTACGAAAATAAATGTAATGGATACAGACAAGAGACAATGTTAAAACGTATAGAAACGGTGCTACGAGACAAGATGGAAGCAATCGACCTGTTACACGTGTGTAAATAGGCTTGAAACGCAAGATGCTAAGCAATCGATTCTGCTTGCAATGCTTAGTAGAAGATAGAGCGGCAAGCACCAACCATATATCTACCTCAATAAGGCACATTATACAAGTGTGACTCCATTTTGTAAAAGCAGAAATGTACCCAGGCGGCCAGAGGCCTGACAGGCCCAGTTTCGTAACCCAGCCAAAGGCAAGAGAAGGAGCGGAATCGAAACTCAACAAAGAGCGGCTCATGCCTAGGAAATCGAGGTCAACCAGAGAAAGGGAGGAGAGCGTCAGCTAACAAGACTCAAACTTCAGAGCATACCAGCCTGCCTCATGAAAGTCAAGATAAGGGTGGCCCATGCAGGTGGCGAGGATGAAATGGAATTAAATGCACTAAAGGCTGGAAATTGAAGCAGATTCACGGTGAACTAACACGTGACCAGCCAGGCGCGAAGAAGTACCACCGCCTGATGTCATCCAGGACCCGAGGATGCCATAACATTTCCCGATAAGAGACTACAGTTTCGAGGACATCCTTAGCCAACTAATTGACCCATCGCCCTAAAACACTGATTGATGGAAGGGAGGCAGGGTGAAACTTGGGACACCAGGCATAGGGGTGTCCATTCCGCATGCTGCTAATTAAAAGTGGAAATTTATGTCTAGGGGTGTAACCGGGCCAATCACAGTGGACCAAGTTATCTGGAGTCCTATAGATAGTAGAACCAATGAGACGTCGTAGTTGTAGTGACGTCTATCACGTGTGATGTAGAGGGATGGGCGTAGACGCCCACCCGATAAGAGTTATCCAATCTGCATGCCATATTATCATATACAGATATAACACCTATACTTAAGTTACCTTTCCTAACCAATTATATGGCATGATGATTTTTTATAGAATTAGACGTCAGTGATGACGAGTTTTGCCTATAACAATGACTGTTGGACTGAAGTTCGAGGAAGTCGGAGCGAGACAGGTTATCGCAATGCTGCTGATTTCCATTTGTTTCTCTGTTTCATGTACTTGTCATTAAACAGATTTCCCTTTACCAAATGAGTCCTCATTATTGAGTCATGTTGGAGTAAGTGAATCCTGCACCCCCTGTCGTAACATGGTGCAGCTATCTTGTCTTACAAGTTCTAGAGGGTGAGCGCTGACCTAAGGGCCCATCAGTGAATTCCTCTCCTCCAGAACACTTGGTAGCGTGAGGATGGTTTCGGCCATTAATTATTGATTAAATAATACTAAGACACCTTAGACCGACGGAACAAAGTAACTCCGGGCCTTCGGCAAGATCATGAGTCCTTTCGCCATTCCGGCCGAGTAGACTGAGAAGCTCCCCGTGGACAATGATAGAGTAAAATTTCAAAAATCTGCACTGGGTCTGGAGGAACCCGCCTTTCCAAGCATAACCCTTCTCATTCACACGGGCAGCCAATCAGACGAAAACCTTAAAAGCTGGAAGAGGAAGGGGCGGTGATCCCGAAGTTCCAGAGAGGAAAAGATGCGATCGGTGAGTGAAACAGTAAACTCGGTACTTTGGCAAATGTCTTGTAGGCATTAGAGTAAGTAAGGGAAAGGTAACGGAGGGTGGCGGAGAAAAAATAAAGTAGTTAGAAGTAGAGAAGACTGTATATATATAGGGGGTTATTCCTGTGCTTTAAAACAGCGGTCAGAAGAAACGTGAACTCAGGTCCCACAGTGGGGGGACGATTAGGCTACAGTGAAGATTAAAGACGGCATCAAAGGGGTTCGTTTACCCCCCATGTCGGGGTATTGATTAGAAGGCAGGTATACGTGTGTCCAGCTGGTGTTCGTCTAGTCTGTCGAGTGTCTGTCATATGTGTCTTGTTGTATGCAAAATGTAAAATAATTGTATTAATGATTGTTTGAAATGCATTTTGGCTGTATTCGATTCTGTAACTAAGAGGAATCGCCATTGAATTGATGGGTTTTGAGTAAATTGTTGGTATACATTTTGCCGGGAAAAGATTGGATTGGAGCTTGCGTATGTGGTGCTCGCTCATACTATTGGAAGGTTAAAGAACTGTATAAATACTGTTAGTGACGAAATTAAAAATGGAGGAAGTTACCCCGCTTGCGCATTTCTGCATGCAACTGCCCAAGCATGCATCAAAACTAAAGAAATACAGCACAGAGTGGGTTAAGGGTACCGCCAATAAGATGTTTATGCCTTGGCCCCAGAACGGGTCACTCTCTAAAGCCGTTTTACAGCATATGACGACTTTCCTGCATGCCACATATACAGGCAAGAAGCTAGAGAAACATCTTTCTGTTCTAGAATTGTGGAAGATATTTGAAGAAACGAAGGTGGAAGAACCACCCGCAGACTGGATACTAAATGTATGTACGGAGGGGGGTGAGACGCCTACAGCACCACCAGCCCCGCCTGAGCCAGTCATTGAAGGGAGTAAAACAGAGGGGCTTTACCCACGAAGAGAACTTAAGGCAGCCACAGGGTATAGCAACCTTGCGTATGAGTCACCTACGTACAATAGTGACGATAATAAGGGAAAAGAACAGGAAAACAATATTGCCTCCGCGGTCTTAACGGACAAAGAGAGATGCGAAGATGAAGGGAAAGATTGGGCACAGAGTTGTGCACCTCCAGATAGGGAGAAAGAGGGAAATAAATGTAAAGGAAATGAAGGTAGAGGTGATGAGATAGCATTCGCGAAAGACAAATGGATGGGAGGTCAGATATTACTGAAGTTGGATGGAAAAGGAAGTGATGATTTGAGGCCAAGGGAGAGGTCTGATGAGACACAAAGGAGAGAGAGAGAGAGAGAAAGGGATGGCAGGAAGAAATGAAAGGACAAGAAAGAAAGATAGGCTAAGGCGAGAACAACTATATCGTGAAGAGCAAGGAATACCGCTTAGTGGCACACAATACGCAGCCTATGAAAAGTACAGGCAGAACATGTTAAGGTTAGAGGAAGAAAAGAGAGTGCACGAAAGGAAAGGAAAAAAGCGGGAAGATGATGAAAGTAGAAGGGCAAAGGAACGTAGAAATGAATGGATGAGGGAAGTAGATATGGCTAGAGAAGAAGCAAAGAAGCGAAAAGAAATAGCTAAGGAAATGGAATGTAAGCGCAGACAGAGGGCACGAGATCTTGAATATTTGGAGCTGGAAGTGATTAAACCCAATCCTACAGTAGAATGGGAAGACGTAGAAGAATTCTTTCCTGTAAGTGATGCGGTACCAGGTACAAGTGGGACAAATATTGAAGATGACTTCGACACCAGAAGCACCAGGGAAACGATTGATAAAATCTATGACGAAATGGGGCTGGAACTAATTTCCCAAGGGGGAAGGAAAGATGAGCGCTTAGAGAGCACTCAGCTATATGACACTGAGGATGTCTCCCGAAGTAGTGGGAGCAGGGGACTGTCCCTAGACAGGGTGGAAATTGGGCAGAACAAAGAAGATGCAAGGAGTTGTGTAAACTGGGAGTATTCAGAATCTGACTCCGGTGGGGAAACGGAGGATGTGGCACATGAAGAAGGGAGACGGTGCGAAAAACGGCTCCCATGGGACCGAGGGGTACGATGGTCAGACGTTAGTGGGTCCATAATGAGGACACCAAAGTCTGCTGGACAGTCCAGCCGACATGAAGAAACACCCCACGGTCAGAGGGGGGCGTCAGCACCAGCCTATACAGACAGACTAAGGGCATTGCCAGGTAGACGGCAAGGTAGGAATGCCACCCCGGCGACAGACCGGAGAGCTATGGGGAAAGAGAAGGAGGATTGTGCATTCCAATTCCCGTTGCTAGAGAAAGGGGGAGTAAGACCACACTATATTCCATGGCCACACATGGACCGAGAGAACCTTAAAAATAAGCTTCCAATGCTGACATCGGGAGCCGGAAAGTGGATACATTGAGTTAGAGAAAATGCCGGGGGGTGTCACATTAGCTATAATGGACATTAAGGGCCTCCTAATTGCCATACTTGGTGAAAGAGCAGATGATGTATGGAAACGGGCTGGCTATCCTAGGGTAACCCTAACTAACACCTCCCATGACCGAGCGCCATTTAATAACTGTAGGGCAGCAGTGTGGAAAGCGCTGTCAATGCTATATCCAGACACTTCTGATATGGGGGATATAATGACTCAGAAAATGAAAGAGTCAGAGGATCCGTTGATTTATATCCAGAATTTTCAAGACACGTGGGTGCTCGAAAAGCATGAGTCTTGGACGAAATCTATCCCTGTATTCTACCACATATTACGCCAGTGGTTGCCTGAACCGGTGCAGAAGCAGTTTAAAAAGTTGGTATGAGTAGAAGCAAAACCATGGGCCGAAATACAGTTGACAATTGCACATTACTGTAGATTGTTGCAAGAAAAGAATCGGAAAAAGGAGGCAACTCGTAAGGGCGAGGAGGCAAAGCTGGTGCAAAAGAAGCTCTCGAAGTATGCTCTTGAGGGAGCCATGCTCACCAGCCCAGCCGAACCAAACGCACAACAAGCGACCAACCCATCACAGAATAATCAAGGTAACGCATGATTTTACCCAAGAGGAAGGGGTTTTGGAGGAAGAGGATGGCAGAGTAATCAAGGAGGGTTTCGAGGTAACCAAGGAGGTTTTCAGAATATTCAAAGTGGCTTTCAGAACGCACAGATGGGCAGTCCGGCTATGCCAGATGGACAGATGGCCCGACCACCGCCAGTGTGTTGGCTGTGTGGAATGACAGTACACGTGGCACGCATGTGCAGAAGCCAAAGCATGTGGCAAAATAGCCAAGGGATGGGGCAGGCATGGTGAATTAGCCTGCCGTCCCGCAACAGGGCGGTGCACAAAATTACACCGTGCAGCAGCAGGCGTCAGGCATGCAGCAAGGTGCACAGCAAGTGGTTTAACCACCGAACATGGGGAACTTGCCACAGGGACAATCCCAGCAGGCACCACTGCAAAGTCACAGGGTACTAACTCCGGAGGGGGAGTTAACCCTGGGACTGGGGGAAATCAACAAGTATACAGTGGGTCGAATTTATATATGAAATAGGACAGCTCACGGGGGACTCTGATGTGCTCTATCCTATCAGTGACACCAGACCCTAACAGGGAACCTAAGGTGAATGTCGCCATAGGGGATAAAGAATATTCCTTCTTAGTTGACACGGGTGCAACGAGCTCGTGCATACGAGAGGGCAAATTTTCCTTGTCCGGCGAGGCTATAAGTACTCATTCACTGGAGCTCATAGTTGAGTTCCCTTTACAGATGCTCTCCCAGTCTCAGTGGGAGAGTGCGAAATGAATGTACCCCTATTATATTCGCGTCAGACCCCAGTAAATATTCTGGGCCGAGACCTTATGACTAAATTAAACATGACCATATTGTTTACCGAGAATGGTATAGTGTGCTCCACTCCAGGAATGCATTATTCAAACGTGTGTGAAATGATCAGAGCATACTCAGGACGTATAGCCATGAGAGCTGTACCGTCAGAGCCAGAAGTCTTTGCATATGGCGTGCGGGTGCTTATGATGGGATTGCCAGGCCTCGCAGATAGAACTATGAGGACACCTGATGAGTTTCTGTTCAGGCCAAGAATACCCATGCACGAAGAGGAGGGACAAGTATTTACCTTAATGATACAATCTGAGGCAGTGCGAGGGAAAGTGGTATTGGTCGAAGGATATGATGACGAAGGCAGACAATGGTGTTCGATTATCGCCATCGAGCAAGGGTATCGAGTGACTGACGTCACTGATGACGATCTGTTCGAAGAGCACCCTGACCTAGAGGAGACAAGAGTGGAAGTAAGTCTCACATTTTTGGTCAAAATGATCAAACGGGAGGTGCCACAGAGAATGATGTTGGCGCTGGTACGTCCAGAATACTTTGCTGACTACATGGCCCAAGTGCCTGCCGCAGTATGGACTACAGGGCACTATGACGTAGGTCTCCTGAAGGGGGCAGCTGAAGTGGAAATTATACTGAAACCAGGAGCAATTTTACCACGAGCGCAACAATATCCCATGTCCAGAGAGGCAGATGAAGGGATCGCGAAGACAATTTCCGCCATGATGGAGCAGGGCATCCTAGTGACGTCAGAATCACCTTGCAATACAGTGATTTAACCTGTCAAAAAATCAAAGGGAGGGTCCTGGCGTTTAATCCAAGATTTACAAGCATTAAACAATATAGTTGAAGCCGAGTTCCCTCTAGTCCCTAATCCATCCACAATACTGTGTAACATACCCACCGAGGCAAAATATTTCACGGTGATCGATTTGAAAAACACATTTTTCTCAATTCCACTGCACTGTGACTCTTAGGACCTGACGTCATTCACTTTCAGACAGATGCGTCTGAAAAGCACGAGGTTGCCACAGGGGTATTGCGAGTCCCCGTCTATTTTCAACAGAGTCCTGCAAATGGACCTAAGCAATATTGCAGTGGACAGTGTTGTTTTGCAGTACGTAGATGACATTCTGATCTGCAGCACCACTGAAGAGCAATGCAGGCGCTACTCTGTCGAGCTATTGACTATACTGGCTGAAAAGGGATACAAGGTTGATAAGGAAAAGTTGCAGTACTGTCAACAGGAGGTGTTGTACATAGGGCAACTAATCTCTCATGAAGGAAAAAAGGTAACCCCAGAAAGGGCTGAAGCTATCATGAACACGGCCAAGCCACGCACGATAAAACAAATGCAGAGCTTCTTAGGCCTGTGCAATTATGTCAGAGCATGGGTCTTTGACTACAACTCGTATACCAAGCCCTTGCTTCAGGCTTTGAAGAAAGCCCAGGCAACAAAAGGAGAAATTGAATGGACTGAGGCAATGGAGAAAGGGTTTTCAGAACTCAAGGGGGCAATTTGTAAGGCCCCAGTTCTCAGGATTCCTAATTATGCAGAGGAATTCTACCTGTTCTCACATACCGATGGTCCTTTTATGACAGCAGTGCTCGCGCAGCGAACCTCGCTGGGGTACAAGCCCCGAGCTTATTACAGCAGGAGTCTGGACCCGGTTATGAAGGGCCACTTCCCATGTGAACAAAATCTAGCTGCTGCCGCATTCGCTATGGAAAAGGCATCATCCATCGTGATGGGGTGCTCCATGACATTGTATGATGAACATTCACTGTTCGCCATACTAGAAAAGCCAAAGGGCACACTGACATCTCAGAGAGCATCCGCCTATGAGGTGATTATCTCTAACCAATCGATCAAAATAGTTCGATGTAAAACTGTGAACCCTGATACATTCATAGCTGAGTCAGTCGCAGAAGGAGAACCTATACATGACTGTGCGAATTATGAAGAATTCTATGATGAAATCCCCAGGGTAAAGGAAAATGCCCTGGCAAGTGGAGAAATTGTGTTCATTTGACGGTTCTTCGAGAATCGACCAAGAATATGGACAAAGGTATACAGGCGTGGCCGTGGTAAAAAACCTAGCGAATGGAGAGTTTTGAGTACTCGTCAGTGCGCGAATACCCTCTCACTATTCTGCGCAAGCTGCAGAACTGCTGTCACTGATACTAGCCATAGAGAATCATGCAGACCAGGAAGTAACTGTGTACAGTGACTCAGCCTATGTGATGTCAACAGTACATGCATGTTTAGCGTGCTGGAAAAGGAGGGGCTACCTCCGAGCAGACGGCACGCCAGTGCAACATGCAGCCTTATTGGACAGGCTGATAAAAGCACTACAGCTCCCAGTGGGCATAGCGGTCGTGAAATGCGCCGCTCATACCAAGGGGTCGGATTTCGTGTCACGTGGAAATCATGAAGCAGACACGGAAGCCAAGCGCATGGCATCCAAGAATGAAACAATCATGGACGTGGAGGTGGCACGTATCCATGAGCGGATGATGGTAGTGCAAGCCACACCAAAAACCTATAGCAATATGGGGCAGACTCAGCTAATGGAGCTCCAGGCGGAGGCACCTCAGGAGGAGAAAAATTTGTGGAAGCATCGAGGGTGTTCTTTAAACCCCTCTGACGGGTTGTGGAGGCAAGACAGCACTGGTAAACCAGTAATGCCTGTCGCCTTTCTAAAAGTAGCGTTAGAGCAACTGCACTACCCTATTCACATGTCAAAAGAAAACCTGGCTGCAACGCTCGCAGAAGATTGGTTGACGCTGAATTTAACGGAGCATTTTGCATTTTTTATGGTGAACTGCATAATCTGCCAGCAATTCACCACTGGGCACACATTAAAAATAGTGAGAGGGATCATCCCCAGACCGAATGGGCCATTCCAGCACTTGCATATCGACTACGTCGACATGATTCAAGTGTGCAACGGGTACAGTTATTTAATTGTGGTGGTGTTTCCATTCTCTAGATGGATAGAAGCAGGTACCTGTACACACCCAAACGCTGCCTGTGCTGCTAAGTTCCTAGTGAGGGAAGTGTTCCCTAGATGGGGGGTGTGCAAAGTAATGAGATCAGATAACGGGGCTCACTTTGTAAATTCAGTTTCGAACAGATTAGCTTGTTGCTTGGTATAAAGCACAAGTTCTCATCGGCGTATCATCTTGAGAGGAATGGGATATGTGAACGGATCAATGGCTTGCTTAAGGAGAGGATAGCCAAGTTGAAGCTCACATTAAAGAAGGGATGGCTGCACTGTCTACCATTGGCATTGTATGCACTTCATAACCAACCCGGCTCCGACCATCATCTCACGCTGCACGAGATAGTTACAGGCAGAAGGATGAGGACCCCTCTTACCCCCCGAGATAGAGCTAGATGTGATCCCCAGCCAACTAGGGAGGTTCTAGGAGCAGAGACGCAGGACTACCTAAGCTGTATGACATCCAGTGCCTCTGTCATTACAGGCCAGCTGCAGCGATGGCGAAAAGGGGTCGGCGCAGCACGAAACACAGCAGGAAGTGCTGAAGCAGACACTGAGCAAGGTGTACATGCGCCCCTCGTCTTCCCTGTTGACAGCGTGCTTGTGAAGAACTTTACCAGGAAGAGGTGGGACGAGCCAAGATTTAATGGCCCGTTCATTGTAGAGGACTGCGCCCCCTCTGCCGTCAAGCTCCAGGGCAGAAGGGCATGGATCTTCATAAATGACATTAAACCGTATATAGAGGAGAGCCCTCCTGCTGCATCCAACTGGGAAGAAACCACAGACATCGGGGAAGAACCTCAGCACGTGCAGACAATATCCATGGCGAGGAAGAAGGACGCATGAGCAGGAAAACCAAGACAAAGAACCCGAATGCAAGTTGTGGCATAAAACTGGACAGGTTCCCCAAGGAAAGGGGGATAAGGACATAACGAACACTCTGTACATCCCAGTTGCCGGGTAAAGAGAAGCACATCCAAAGCCACAACAACATTGATAAAATCAACTTGTGAAAGCACGTCATGATCAAATAGTACAAAGAATCAAGACTCTGATAGACTGCAAATAAGACATTGCCTGAGAGTGTAACACAGTATCCTGAAGCAATCTGTATCGAGACTTTGTTCACAGAATGTATGGTACATTCCAGCAGAAGTCTCAAGTGGGATGTGCTAACCTATTTCCAACTTGTGGTGTTATCCTACCCATCACTCATAGGGAGAGGAGCCAGTGTCAGACTTTATTCAAGATCCAGCTAACAAAAAAGTAATCAGGCAGCTGCTGACCGCCATCGCAGTGGTGTTCGCTGAGTTACCTGAGCATAGTGAGAAGGACACAAATGCTTCCACCGCCAATAGACATTGATGAACTCACATTCAATTTGTTCTTCCAAATAATCGAGAAGTGCCCAGGGCTCGTCGGGAGAACAACTGATACACGCACTTATATCAGAGATCCAAGAAACCTAGCTCAACTGAGTCAGCTGTGGACAAAATTAAATCATTTGGTGGTCATCCACGCAACGGGAAGGTGCAAAGACTGTGTGAATCAAAAGAAAAGCTCATGATCAGGACACAGCCAAACAGGGCAAATGTCCCTATCACCCGAGGACACCCGGTTGGCACAGAACATCCTGTTTAGATTAGTCACAGACTATCCAGAAATGGTAGGAAGGCCTGCAGATGTTGACGTCATCACCTTCCTTAGAGATCCGGCCAACGCCCCACACATGGGCAAACTTCTCCATGGTATAATGCTCCAAGTGGAGCTGTCCAACTTCCAGCGATAATTCCTAAGGAGATTCCAGTGAGACTTTCTGCCGGGGACAAATCAAGGAGACAAAGACACAGTTTTTCAAACTTTCCGCTGCAGAGCAGATCGAGGAGAGAGACACTGTTCTTCAACTTCTCACCGAGAGAGCGAGCGAAAGGAGCGGACCCAAGAACTTCACCATCTTATTTTCCTTTTTCTTCATTTTTCTCATTTTTTCATATGTTCACTTTTATTTTTATTTTTGTTTTTATTTTTCCAACATTTTATTTTTGTGTAATTTTTAGCAGTTCCATCTCTTCATTCCTTCACATCGAGCAAGTTCCAGCATGTCCTCAGGCCAAAGCAAATTCGAGGAGAGCCCTGGGACCTCACCTATTATAGAGATGCATAATGAATGTGATGTACTAAAATTGCTAGCCTAACCCGTTTCCACAGTCTAGCACAGAAACTGTACGGAGTACCCAGAGACTAGCGTTGTCATTCACATGAGGGGGACATTTGGAGAAGCACTCGTCACTTTAATAGTAATTAACTCTCAAATTTAACAGACCAGAGCAAGAGAAGGAATAAATAACTGACTATGAACTCATTCAAAATGGGGACCCAGAACAGTAACTTGGTTTTGCCCCCAACAGAAGGGCGCCCCCACTTCCCTGGAAGAAAATGCTGCAAATTGTCGTTCCGAACGATTATGTGTATCTGTATAGTTATTATTATTGTTTTTCTGTCATTAACAATTAGAACTCCTTTCTTTATTGGTGCACGAAGTGTCAATCTCAGTGCACCCACCAGATAATGAACATCTGAGGCCTATGAAAGCACCCAGACCCTATATAGTGATTCCAGTCCCAAGAAAACCTGACGATAAAAATAACAAACTAAATTTACATGTAATGAGCAATGATTTAGACACATTTGAGGTCACAAATGAAGAGAAAAGCTGGAGACAGGGTCAGCACAGAATGAATGAAAATGCTGCACTGACCACTGAACGCACCCACACACAGGATGCACACAGACAAGGGCAAGTGTCAATGGCTACAGGGCCTCCAACGAAGGCAGCAGAGAAGGGGAGACTGCCCGCCGAACAATCAGTTCCAGAAAACAGTGGAAGTACCCAAGAGGAGCCAAGTGAAACACTAGAGAGAGAGGGCATAACAAAATCCCTTAAAAGAACAGAAGTAGCCACGAAGGAATTCACAGAGAAAACACAAATTCTGATAGACTATTTGTTCCCTTTCATAGTCAGAGCAAAGAAACTGCACAAGGAGCTGGACTATAGTGACTATAACAGCAAGCACACCTTCTCCAACGCAAAGAACAAGCCTCAGGCCTACAACACGACCACGCGTTGGGAGGCTGAGGAGCCAACGGCGGTTAGAGGAAGTCTATGACAAAATACAAACGGGAAGGAAAGGAAACACAAAACCTTCTCCTACCACAGCGATGCAGTCGAGGCAGCCTGCTCCACCGAGACACCCAGAGAGGAAAAGCAGCACAGACGCATTTAGAGACAAAGTCATAGAAAACTACAGAAGAATGCTGAGAATCAAGAGAAGCCCACACGAAGATAACAATGAACTTAATGATTACCTGGAGAGCACAGCCCATCTTGGAAACAACATATGGTACCAGCACATGAAGGAAGTAGGACGAAGGCAGCCAGAAGGAGAATGCTTCGTCTGTGCTCTCCTACCATACAGCATGGGAAAATCCAAGATCTTCGTGGCTGTAGAAATTGATGTCCCTACAGCACACTGTATGCCACATGTAGCAATGTGCAACACCAGAGGACAATTTATCGGAAGAGACGCTTCACTGATATGGGCCACCGAAAAGGACTACCCTGACAAAGATGGCTAAGTCCAGGACATTAGAACAAGAAACAGGGCGCACACCAGGAATCACGTGATCCGATAAGAGAATCCTGACGTCAAAGGATCAGGGACATGATGGGTGACAAACCGGAGACTGAACATTCACGAAAAAACTGCAGAAGAGGCACAAATCTGGAAGAACAGAGGCCAAATGCAGATCTGCGAACAGTGGTTTCCCCAAATGGATGGGAAGATGGAGTAGTGATCTGCCGAGCGTGGATGGTCCTTGGAGCCTGCAAAGAAACAATAGAGAATTCGCAGAGGTTATGCAAGCCTCTGTGGCCAAGGTTGGTAAAACTGCTAACATGGGTCGAAGATAGAGGAGGAACCCTGCAAACAGTACCACTGGAAAGCCCGAAAATATGCTTCAGAAGTAATGGCACAAGGAAGATGGGAGAGAATGTAAACTGCGGAAGAATCTTTGAAGCCCCAGGAATGACACAAGGTACCGCAGTTATCATGGACCATTACTGGGCGTGTGGATCCAAAGCATACATAAGGCTGCCGAAAAACTGGGGAGGTATATGCACACTAGTGAACGTCCACGTTCCTGCACTAGTGATCCCTAAAAATGACCTGAAGTTGGACAGTTTCCCGAAAGCAGATGATCATCTAAGAAGAAGGAGATCTGTGGAACTGGTATCCAGGATGAAGAGGGAAAATTACTTTTCTCCCAAATCAGAAGATGCATTCCATGCAATCCCATACGAACACAGGCTGTTCAGCCTCACCTCAACAGTATTCACAACACTACTCCTGCCCCACATTCAAGTTGGAGTGAATGCTAAATGGTTGCAGATAACCAGATGGGAGTTATTGCAGACCATCAATACCACTATAAAAGGATTCAACGCGATTAAAGAAGAGCTGAGAGCAATCAGATTGATGACCCTCCAAAACAGATATGTGCTTGACATGATCACTGCAATGACTGGAGGTGTTTGTGCAAAAATCTGAGAATCATGTTGAACATTTGTACTATCACACGATGAAGAAAACGGAATCCTAACAGAGGCCATAAGCATGTTGATAAACCTAAAAAAACAGATGATCGATGAAAGTGATGAAGTGGACGATGACAGCTGGTTTAGAGACCTATTCTCGTGGGTCCCACAATGGATGGCAGATATATTCAAGTTTCTTGGAGCTCTACTAGCAATGGTATTGCTAGGATTCTGTGCTATCAAGA